>NC_054483.1:54353526-55582692 GCF_017639515.1 Carcharodon carcharias | reverse complement strand
CCAGTTGACTCCGGGAATGTCAGGCCCATCCAAATCCTCTCTTCCTGTGATCCCCACAGCTCCAACCCCACAGTCCGCGGACAGTGCACAGCAGGGCACCCAAAGCAAGCCAGGGCCCTCCAGAGGACGTCCGTCAAGGTCATCACAGACAGGTCGTAGCAGTCACCAAGCTGCTTCCACCTCTGCTGTGGATGTCAGGGGAGCACCAAGGCAGGGTTAAGAAGGTTAACAAATTGTAACTCTTTTGGAGTTAAAACAATTAAACTAAATTAACAAAATAAGGGATAAATCAAGCACAGGCCCTAAGTCAGGTCAGCTGTAAAACCAAGGACAAAGTTTAAAGGAAACTTACAAACCTTAAACCAAAATGTGATTAAAGGGGTCAATAAAACACCCCAGTCCCTGCAGTGCCCACCGAGCACGGAAGGCCTTGAGAGTGCCGGCAGACGCCGCGTTCTCCCTCTCTAGGGAAACCCAGCCGCGAAGGTAGCCGTGGAAGAGGGACAAACAATCAGGCGGGACTCCCCCCTCAATCGCCCGCTGCCTAGACCTGTTAATGGCCAACTTGGCCAGGCCCAGGAGCAGGTTCACGAGGAGGTCCTCCTCTTTCCCGACCCCTTCCGCACCGGGTGGTTAACAAGTTGTAACTCTTGTGAGTTGAAACAATTAAACTAAATTAACAAAATTAGGATAAATCAAGCACAGCCCCTAATTCAGGTCAGCTGTAAAACTAAGGACAAAGTTTAAAGGAAACTTACAAACTTTAAACCAAAATGTGATTAAGGGGGTCAATAAAACACCCCAGTCCCCGTGGCGCGCACCGAGCACGGAAGGCCTCGAGAGTACCGGCAGACACCGCGTGCTCCCTCTCCAAGGACACCCGGCCGCGAACGTAGCCGCGGAAGAGGGACAAACAATCGGGCGGGACTCCCCCGTCGATCGCCCGCTGCCTGGACCTGTTAATGGCCAACTTGGCCAGGCCCAGGAGCAGGTTCACGAGGAGGTCCTCCTCCTTCCCGACCCCTTCCGTACTGGGTGCTTAGCACAATGGGTATTCATGCTGCCATACTGGAGTCAAATGTTCATAGATGCAGTGTGAGGATATATAGGGTCACCTCACTGCATGTTGTCATCATCCTCCACAAATCTAGCAGCTATGAGGGTCTCCCGAGTGTGCCTGCCTCATTTAGCCAATGCAAGTGCCTCATCCCCATCATCATCACCTCCGAAGACCTCCTCACCCTCATCCCCTTTTTCTATGGACCCTGGGTGATGTTAGGGATCTGAGACCTACTAAGAATGTAGGAGTCGTGGACAGTCCCTGGGAATTGTGCACTAACATATAGGATGCTTTTGTGGTGGTTGCATACCAGTTGAAAATTCAGCGAATGGAAGCCCTTGCGGTTGGAATAGTTGCCTGCTTGTTGCCATGGAGATCTAAGCGCCACGTGAGTGCTGTCAATGGTACACTGACCCTGTGGAAAACCAGAGATCTGCGCAAATCCCAGAGCTCTTGCTTCCTGGCTTTCCTGATCCCAGTCAAAATGCACAAAGTTCTGTGCCTTTGTGAAGATGGCATCTGTGACCTCCTGGATAAACTTGTGTGTGGAGGCTTGCGAGATCCTGCTCAGGTCACCCATGGAGCACTGGAAGGAGCCACTGGCACAAACACCGAGTTCTACAGTCATTTTCACAGCCATTGGCAATGGATGCCCTCCATGTCCCCATGGCATCAAATCCTGCAACTGGTGGTATTTGTAACTGACCAGTTCCCTAAACATGCGCAGTCTTCAGTGACACTGGTTCTCAGTTACTGCGGAAATGACAAGTGCTGTCTATAGACCCTGGGTCCTGCAAAGTCCCTATGAGCGACAGCTCTCTGTAGATCTTCAGCTGCGTGCACATTAGGCCCTGCCACCCCTTTATGTGATCCTCCCTTTGGAGAGCCAGGCACACTGCTGCACTCTGCTCCATGTAAGCCATGAGGCAGATTGCTAAATCACCAATTTCCATGATCCTGATGTTCCCCTCCTGCAGGATCAAAGAGGGAGACACGTGGGTTAGCATATGCATCCTAAGAACTTTTCTTGGTAAGTCTGAAGGCCCAGGCATGCAGGAGAGTGCTGGCCACCACTTGGATGGCTACTGTGTAGTATGCTTCATGGCTGTCCTAAACCTCACCCACCTCCGCCCCACTCCACTTGACCGATTGGCGGCAGCTTTGTCCACTGATCTGCATGCTGTTCTATCAGCTCAGGCGCAAGCATTCTCCAAATTCACACTGCAAGGCTGCGCTGTTTGTTTGGACCATGAGGGACACTGGTCCAAACCTTAATAAAGACATCTCAATGGCTGAAGAGTTAATAACCAGGAGCATAGATTTACGAGATTGACAAAAGAATCAGAGACGACATAAGGGAAAACATTTTAATGCAGCTAGTGGTTAGGAGTGCACTGCATGACAGGGTGATGGAGACTGATTCAACAGTAGCCGTCAAAAAAGAATCGGTTAAATATTCGAAGAAGAAAGATTTATAGGTGCATGGGGAAAGAGAGACAGAGTGAGACTAAATGGATTGATCTTCAAGAGAGCCAGTGCAGACTTGATAGACCAAAAGGCACCCATCTGTGCTGCATTATTCTATGAGTTTATTAAGTGGTTCTTCAAAGCATTCTTCCAAAGGCAATTCCATTTAATACCATTAATGATATAGCATTATCAGTGTAGAAGAGTAAAGTGCTTCAGTTCAAGAGTCCTGCTGTGGAGTCAGGAAGTTGCACAGCATGTCAATAATATGGAGAAAAGATTGACGCACATTTTCACATTGACAATATCCGTGTAAAGGAACAAGTGTAATAATTGTGGGAAAATAAACAGAAAAAGCTGGATACGCTCAGCAGGTCAAGCAACATCTGCCACCAAGGATGTTAAGTGAGCCAGCATTTTGCTATTGGACCCATCAGAAAGGAAGGGTTTAACCCCCAACACATTTACTGGTGTTCTCTCGACTCATGTTGCCTGACCTTGAGTGTCTCTACTATCTTCCGTTGTTGTTTCAGATTTCCAGCATCTGTTGTATATTGCTTAAGTGCAGCAATTGTATTTGCATTTTGAAATTAGTTTCCACAAGTGAATCTGTAGAACTGCAGAAAGTAGAATCAAGGTAGTGAATTCTTGCTATGTTATGGGGGTCAAAAAAAATGTGAAAATCAATAAGTTTGTACAGAGAAGAATGAAAGTTGAAATCAAATTGACACGAAATAAGGTGAAGCATACCAAGGTGCTGCATTGGAAAGCACTGATGATTTTATTCTAGATTTGCTTAAGTGTTTTTTTCTACGAAGTGTCATATACAGTATCAGTTATTCAAAAGTCAGGTGAGAAACAGCTTGGGATCAAAACATTGATACAATAATATTTGCTTCACGCATTGTTGTTTTCTTCTACAGATGGAAATGAGTGAAACTGCTACAAAAGTAATGTTTTTTAATAGTAATTGAGCAATAACAATCTATAAATTTTGAAACTTCTTAATGCAATGCGGTGATTCTTGTAAACATACACACTGGCTCTGTTACAACCTTAAAAATGATTAAATTACAGAACAGAGCATTTTTTTTTTCTGTAACTTCACTTGAAGTTACGAGAATCCAGCAAATTGAGAAAGCAGTTGTGTGAGCCAAGTTTGATCTGAACAGGAGTGAGTGGGTGAATACTAATTATACTTATTGATTAGTTACCATTAAAGTACTGCCATTTGTTTGACAAATACTGACTGGGCAGGTCTAATTGATGAACATTATAACTTACAAACTGTTTACAGGAAAGAAACAGGCCATTCAGCCCAACAAATACATGCTGGCATTTCTGCTCTCCCCTTCTTCATCAAACCCATTAACATGTTCTTCTATTTTTTTTTCCTCATGCGTTTATCTAGCTTTCCCTTAAATGCATCTATGCCATCACCATAACTACACCTGTGGTAGCATGTTCCAAATTATAACCAGTTCCTGGTGTTATGACCGGTCAGTTGGTAAAGCTGACTAATTTTTTTAAACTCCCAGAGGGAAACTTTAAACAACTGTTATAACCTATAATTTTAAGTGTTATGTTTGAGATATAACTCTAAATTCAGGAATCATACCACCAGCTCTCAAGAGGTTTTATATTAAGCTATATGAAGCATTTTATTAATTTACATAAGTTAAGTATATACACATGGCTACAAATTACTATGATCATAACTTTTAACAAATTCCCAAACTAATCTCCATTAAGGCAACAGCAACCCGTAGACTTAACCAAACACCAGGCAAAGCATTTTCACCTTACGAATTCAAAATGAGGTTATTTTCACTTTGGTTCCTGTGAAGACAGTTGGAGGCTCACAGCTGCTTTTGATCTCACATTGCCTCTCCTCTACACAGAAAAAACAGTTGTCTTGTTATACCTAGCATCGCCCATTGAATGTAAATTCTCATTGTACCACCAGCCACTTCTCTAACAATAAAACCCTTTCATAGCACCAATTTTATTAGTAATATAAACACATAGCTTGGTCTCTGCTAGCTAGATGCCAGAATTCACCACACTCCTTGAATGCTCTATTCAAAAAATGCAAATGCACTCTACCTCTCTGTTTACATCTCTAAACTAGTGCACATCAAAGCACTCAGACTAGCTGGCTTTAATCCAATTAAGACACACCCACAGACCAAACCTCTATTTTAAAAGAAAAATATTTTCCAATAATATTATATACATTAGTAGCTTCATGATACTGGGTAAAGAGGTTTAACTGATTTACAATCCACGATCAAATCTTACTCAATAATCTTCTATGCA
This sequence comes from Carcharodon carcharias, assembly GCF_017639515.1. Lineage (NCBI taxonomy): Eukaryota > Metazoa > Chordata > Chondrichthyes > Lamniformes > Lamnidae > Carcharodon > Carcharodon carcharias. Next base: position 55,577,846 of record NC_054483.1, on the reverse strand, counting down.
GTTCTTATCACAGGCTTTCTAGAATTTAAAATATACAACATCTACTGCCATCATCATCTAACTTGATAATTTCTTCAGAAAATTTTATCGTGTTAGTGAGAGAGCTGGTCTGTTTCTTGGAATCATACTGCGTTCCAAATAACTACTGACCTCTTCAGGTAGTCATAAATCACATCCTTTATAATGTCTTCGAACTCCTTCCCCACAACTAACATCAAACCAACTGGGTTATAACATCTGTAGTCTCATTTCCTCTCTTTCTTAAATATTAGGACTAGTTGGGTCTCCCTGTAATCCATTGGAACTAATCCAGTTTTCAAAGAGAGGTTAAATATTTGAAATAGTGGTTTACTGAATAATCTCTCATTTCCTTCAGTAGTCTAGGGCAAATGGCATCAAGTTCAGCAACGTGATGAACCAGGGGTATGTTAATCCTTGCCAAAGTTATTTATGAGCAACCCTATCAGCACCACTGGCACGTCAGAATCTTCTTTGCTCATGCATACAGATGCAGAACATCCAATGAGCATGTTATCAATATCTTGGTCCTCAAAGCTAGCCTGCCCTGTTAACTCTCTCATGTCCCCTCATTTTACATATTCATTTTATCACATATAATCCCTAGTCATTTTCATTTTGAGGGCTGGGCCTCATTTCAATAACACAGGGAGCTGTGAATATTGACCCAGAGCTGATTTGAAAATTTTATCCTTGTGGGGTTGGTGGAGGTGCAGTCACAATACACACCAATGATGGTGGAGGGGTGAAAAAGTTCAGTAGCAGGAACACCAGTCAACCAAGTTGGTCCATCTTTAATTATTTTGCATTCAACTAGAAACTCCTGGCAGTCTGCAATTGTCTGATAGGCATATTGTGTAAGGTATCTGTGATGCAGTCAAGGAAGATGATGCAAATAGGTGGATATAGCAAACAATACCACTGTGTGCCACAGAACTTGTGGTTAACCACAAGGGCATATTAAGAAAAATAGTTTCAGTCAAGATTTCAGCATTGGGGTAACATTCAATCTTTTCTGCTGACAAAATGATGACTCCAGTGTGATCTGCTACTTCCCAGTTAACAAATGAAGTTGGTGCACAAAATTATGGAACTACAAAGGGTGAAATCAATAGTAATAATTCAAGTTGCAAACAATGGCAAAGTAAGAATAGGATTTGCCTTATAAAGAGTATTTGAGAAGTTAGGTGTTCCAACAACAAGAAATTGCATTTATATAGCACCTTTAACATAGTAAACTGTCCCGAGGCACTTTTCAGGAAGGTCACAAACAAAATTTGACACTAAGCCATATTTATCCAACATAAGGGGATACTGGGAGAGAGATGAACATAATCTTGGTCAAATAGGTAGGTTTTAAGCAGTATCTTGAAGGAAAAAAGAAAGTTATAGAGGTGGAGTCTTTTAGGGGTGGATTTCTAGAACTCAGGATCTTGGCAGCTGCCAATGGTGGAGCAATTAAAATCGGGGATATGCAAGTAGTCAGAACTGGAGGGGCACAGAGATCTCTGAGAATTACAGGGCTGGAGGAGGTTTCGGAGATTGGGCGGGGCAAGGCCATGGGGGAATTTGAAAACACAATGGGTTGAATTTTCAGGGCTGTCCAAATTTGGGGATGGAGGCAGGGAGATCCAAAAGTGCAGGCGACAGGCAGTGCGTCAATTTCAAGATGTTGTTCCCAGCACCGGTAATAATCACCAGGGAGAGGGGAAACTGAGACAGGAATTCTGTTCTCCTCCTAATTCAGTTCAATTAAGGATGTTTAGAAGCTCACTAAGAGCCCCTCAAGATTTTAGGTTCAAATTTTTAAAGGATGCACAGGTTACTGTCGTATGAGGGTCTGGCACATAGAGGGTTAATGTGGGACTGACACAGTGATGTGAGAGAGCACATGACCCACATCCAGAGTCAGCTGAGTGTTGGAAAGAGACATATGTACCAGCAAACATGGAAACAATTCCTAGCTTGTATCCTTTACTGTATAATTGTACTGTATAATTTTACTGTATAATTGTAAATAGTTCTAAGAGTCAATAAAGCCTTACAGTTAACCTATGAATGATTAGTAAGACTTCTTCAGACCTACCGAACTGTAACAAATACCCTACAACAGTTACCAATGCCTTCAGAAACTGACCAGCTGAAGACAGATAGTACACAGTGGGATACCCTAGGGCATCACCCCTTCTCCACAAGTGGATCATCAGGGCAAAGGGAAAACCAGGCACTTTTTAAAGAGGGTTCTCTTCGTGCTACACAGGTGGCAGGGAGAGTGGGACGCTCAGTGTGCAAACATTGAATGAGGTCGGCATACCCTTGGCATCGAGGGGGCAGAAGAACAAGGAGCAAAGATGCCATGGACAACTGGGCAGCCACCTCCCAGGAGGAAGACTGCAGCTGTAAATGGAGGCTTGACTCAATTGTTGGGCCCAGTGGTGATGAAGGGCAGGAATCCGCAGGCATCAGGAGGACATGGGAGAGGAAAGAGGGGCAGGAAGGCAACGAAGACCAAACACTCAACAATGCTACCTGGAGATGACTGAGGCCCAGTGCTGCAGGACACTGCCACTATCTAGGCAGGTGGTCACTGACGTCTGTGCCCTCATAGCCAAAGACCTTGCACCTTGCAGCACTGGTCACCATGTCCTGCCTGTAGCAGTCAATGTCACTATGGCCTTTAACTTTTTCATTTCTGGTTCCTTCCAAGGATCACCTGTGGACCTTAATGGTATCTTGCAAAGGCTTCACACTGCTGCCTCTCACTGGTCAACAATGCAGGGCATCATTGATTCTATATGTGGCCATCTAGGCACCCAGCAACTGGCCAGTGAGATCCATCAACAGGAAGAGGTCCTACTCCCTCAAATTCCAACTGGTCTGCGACCACAGGAATTACCTCAATGTGTGTGCTCCCTTTCCTGGCAGCTGCCATGACTTCTTCATTCTCTGCCAGTCCACGCTGCCTCAGATCTTCACTCCAACATCTAAATTGTATGGAAGGATTGTAGGGAAATGCCTTGAACAGGTGGATCCTCACAACTCTACAGTAGCCCCAGACAGAGGCACAGAGTTGAAACAGCCAATGCCACCTGCTCACTAGACAACTATTGAGCAGGCCAGCAGGCTTCTGAAGATGCGATTCCAATTTCATACACTTCATCTGACCTGTCTCTGTTCCCACCCCCACTGATTCTAAGTAGGTAGGAAACCTTCTCCATACCATTTAAAGGCTTCATCATGCCAAAATCTGAACTTTAATCAGTTTCCCACCAGGGGTTATGACCTGTAAACAAACCCGGCCTCTATTTCCCGTCTCTGTGGTGAAGTTTCAGCACATCGTTCATTTTTTGGCATTGGTTCCCATTGCTACAAATGAATTTATCCTGGCAGAGAAAATAGGCTGGTCTGGGAATGTTTTCTGCCCTGCTTGATTTTCTACTTCGTTGACAGTTACATGGGTTTCTGGGCTTTATATCTGATGTTTGGGGAACAAATTTGATCACAATGATTTTTCCACAAAAATATAAGTAGTGGTCAGGCGGTGCTCTCCAACACCCTCCAGCAAAGATCTCGGTTATCGTGGTGGTCTGCTGTGCTCTGCTTACCATTGTCAGCCAGAAAGGTGTGAACCTTGAGGACAGTGAAGTCCTGGAAGGAAACCACTCATCACGGGAGTAAAAGGAGCATGGGATGAGACAGGAAGAGGTGGTGGAGGGAGATGACTTTGAACAGCGAACTTCCCCTGCTGCACGATGGGGTGGCCTTCCCCTGTCACCCTCAGAGAAGAGGACCTTCCTCCTCTCCCTCATGACCTCCAGCCTTAATTGTAGGTCGGCATCAATGAAGTGAGGGGCTGCCTTAGCCCAGGTGCTAGTACTTCGACTCCCCTGTGACATCTCACCTCCATTTAGTGCTGTGGAAGGCTTTGGCAGAAACCACAGATCTATCCCTTAGGACAACCAGCAGCCTCCGTGATGGCTGCTTTGGGGTGTCTAAAAGAGTCCTACACTTCATCTGACCTGTCTCTGTTCCCACCCCCACTGATTCTAAGTAGGTAGGAAACCTTCTCCATACCATTTAAAGGCTTCATCATGCCAAAATCTGAACTTTAATCAGTTTCCCACCAGGGGTTATGACCTGTAAACAAACCCGGCCTCTATTTCCCGTCTCTGTGGTGAAGTTTCAGCACATCGTTCATTTTTTGGCATTGGTTCCCATTGCTACAAATGAATTTATCCTGGCAGAGAAAATAGGCTGGTCTGGGAATGTTTTCTGCCCTGCTTGATTTTCTACTTCGTTGACAGTTACATGGGTTTCTGGGCTTTATATCTGATGTTTGGGGAACAAATTTGATCACAATGATTTTTCCACAAAAATATAAGTAGTTTTGATTGTTATACTCTTTTACTGATATATTTGGTTTTTTTTATCTCTTTATTTTTCTTAGGCACTAGGAACACAGTACCAGATTGCAAGTAGATACAGCTGAGAGAGGAGGAGGTGATCTGCTTATCCACCACAACCTTCAGGAGAATTTGCAACAAACTTTCTTTGCTCCTCCTTCCCCAACATCTTCTGCCTTTTTCTCAATTAATTGAATGATTATGAGAAAACATTTTCCCCTTAATTAGTGTAAAGCTGCCCAGGAGATATTCCTTGTTGCCCAGTCACCAGTGACCAGATCCAATCATTCACTGAACTCGAGGCCTGATTAGCTGACTAACTCCAGTAGCTATTTTGAAGGTCAGCATCAAAACATGATATAATATCTTCCCTTAGGCTGAAAATCATATGAAGAAATTATTATAGCGATTTGATTTTCACATTTTATTATACTGATTATTTGTATTATTGCTTTGAAAAAAACAAATCCAATTGCTCAGTTTTCTGCTGCTTACTTGTTCCTTATTGGTACTCTATTAATTGGATTAATTCACATTTTGTCAATTGAATGCTTGATTGGTAGTTTAACTGGTTGTTTGAATCAAACACAAATTGTTGCCACACAGACATGTGACACTGTTGTGTTCCATCTTGGGTGCAACACTTAAGATGTAATGCCTGAATCTTCCTGGCTATGTGAAGATGTGTTTGGAGGCATGGGAGCTGGATAAAAGGGGAAAATTGCGTTGGGACAACTCCCTGAAAATTTCCTAGGCATGGTCTGAGAACAAAGTCCACAGCCTGCTCCACAGAGGCAGGCTGTTAATTAGGCCTCATCTACAGACTATTTCCTGCCATTGGAGCCACCACAAGTGCATTAAATGCCTTCGGCAAGGGGTTGAAAGGCTTACAGGGGCCTATAGTGGCTGCATGCATTTGTCCAGAAGGGTTATCCTTCACCCTGAGACTCTCCAGCATACTGTGCCTTTTTTTTCAGCTGAAGGAGGAGGCCTTCATGAGCGCCTGCCCAATTTCAAACACCTCCTTTGTCTCCCTCTTCTTTAGAAGCACTCACCTCTCTTCATATGGGGCTGCTGGCCAGACATCGCTGCAGGTCCTTCTATTGGGCCTCCCACTTCCCTGGTCCACCCGCCATCCTGAACTGACTGCCTCTGAAAAGATCGCGACTGACATCCTGCCACGGCTACTTCTAGGTTCTGGATCCAGTATTGAGGCCAAGGTCAGGGATGCAACCCACAAAAAAAAAAAATTAATCTCAGTGCCTCTGAGGTCATCCTTTCAGGATTAATGGTTCTCAAAAGTCTGAAAATGGAGGATATGCACTACATATAAGAATTTTATTTGAATGTAAAGAGAGGCATTTTGTGATATAAAACCTGTTGCACACAATGTAAATTCAAGCAAATTTTGATGCATATTTTCCAAAATTTATAGCAGCTGCTACGTCACTAAAATGGGGTATTTATTTGTAAGATTACACTAAATAGAGAAAGAAGAGATGAGCTACCTTCAAGTGCACGTGGAGAAAATCAAAAGGAAAGCAAACTACTGTGTCAGTTTGGAATTCCCGAGCAGTTGCAATTTATTCCAGATTCAAAAGGAATTAAATCTCACCATCCATCTTGCTAATATCACTGTCTTGCATATGTAAAGAAATAAATATCTATACTTGAAATGCATTGCCTAGTGAATGTTTCATTAGGCACAGCTGCACTATAGTTAAATGCATAATTGCTACAACATTTTCTGTAAAACTGAAGAATATAAACTGTAATTACATAAAATGGTATTGCACTATATAGTCAAATGTTAAGAAAGATCTGCAAAAAAAATCACCCATGGGTATTGAAAACTAGTTAATGCCACTGAAAAGCATTTTGTACAATTGGATGCTCCCTTGAATGTACTTCCACAATAAATGTAATATAAAAATACATCAGAATCATACAGCGGAACTTTCCATTTATGAGACTAAGAACGGAGGCGGGTTTTCGTGGTGCCCAACCTGCTGGCTGAAATGGTGGGAGCTCGCACCCAATTCCGCACTTGGAGGGTCATTATTTATGCACAGGCGAATATGGGCTGAATCACCTAGAGGGTGGGGAGCTCATTCGTCCACCCAAACCGTCAGCTGGCGGTGTCAAAGGGCACCACATTTAAAGGCCAGTCCAACTCATAATCTCATTCCCTCCACCCCACCTGACTAATGGACACATGCAGAGATCTCTTGCAGTCAGAAGAAGGCAGCTGAGAGCTTCAAGAAGCAGGCCGCACCCCGCTCCACCCACCACGCCCTCCAGGCCTTGATCAATGGGGGCGCAAGCGCACAGACAAGTCCTGTATCCCAGGGATGGCTGCAGGAAGCACAACAGCCTCATCTCTCCGGCCTTGGAGGCCACTGCGGAGCACGTCAGCACGGTTGGCAACCTCACCTGAAACGCCATCCAGTGCAGGAAGAGGATGAACGATCTCATCCGTTTCACCAGGGTAAGTCATCCTTCAACCTACTCCAATACCAAACTCTCATCATGGCATCATGCACTCAAATAGCTACTCTCTTCAGAGATCTCACACAACCTTCAGTGGGAACACATTATAACACTCATTCTCTCACCAAGACTTTCACATCACCACCATCCCATCTATCATGTTGCTCTCACTCCCCATCCTCAGGCCCTTCTGAGCAGGGCTTCCCAGAAACAGGGGACATGCATCTCACCCAACCTCTGCTCCGTCCCTTCTCACCACATGCCTTTCTTTCTTCTTCATACAGGCCAAGCTGGCACACAACAGACACGAGAGAGCACAGGCCGGAGGAGGGACGGCTGACATCATTGCCCTCACTGAGTTTGAGGAGGCTGCAGCTGAGCTGGCTGGGGAGGACAAGAATTGCTCTTGTGGGGAAGGGGAGATCAGCCTCTCCAACCAACCCAGTACGGATCACAGCTCCAACACTTCATCAAATCCTGGCAATCACAGCAAGTTATGTGCAGTCATTTTTACCTCATGCTCATTAACTGAAACTCTATTTTCTATATTCTAGGTTCCAGCAGATCAAAGCCCCCAAGCCAGTCCAGCACCAGTGTGAGCCCCCAGACCACATCCAAAGAGGAAGCTGTGGAAGAACCGTCACCCTCCACCTGCTCAGAGATACACATGATGGTGCGGCACAGGTGCAAATTAGGCTTGGGCTCACTGATACATCCTCGCAGCCCTTGGAGGCAGGGACAGTGCAGGTCTCTGGCACTCAGAGGGCTGCTGGAGACCAGCCACCCACTCAGTCTGAGTCAGCTGATGAGCCCTTCGAAGCCGCCGCCAAATCAACGCTGGAGATGCAACGACAGGCGGTGGCAGAACATCAGGCAGAGATTCAACAGTCATTCAGCAGACTAGAGCGAACAATGGAGGAGTCTGTCCGCTTTCTGTCTGATGCCATGGCTCCGACATGCGAGCCCCTTGAGGTCACCATGGAGGCCTTGGTCCAGCAGTCTTGCCGGCTTTGCACTTGGTCCTGCACTCTATGGCTACAAACCCTGTCAGGCACCATCAAGGTGTAGGTAACATGGAGATGAGGCACCTTAATTTCCCTCCAGGGGCACCATCTCCTGCAGGAGTCAGGGCGGGGCCCTCGGGCACCCACAGGGAGTATGAGCGTCAGCCAGACAACCGTGGGCCTCCTCTCAGGACACTCCAATTGTGTGCAGCTGCTCGCAGCCCCCTCTGCCTGTGACCCCATCCACTCCAGCTTCTCAGGCCACCGAGGGTGCTTCTGCCCCTGAGCAGGTGACCCTTATCAGGCCAGAGCCCTCCAGACCTCGAGCCAACAGAAGGTGTCTGCCAATGTCATAACAAACATCAGGATGTAGCAGTCAGCAGGCTGCCTCCACCTCTGCTGCAGATGTCAGGACTGCACACAGTGTAGTGGTAGAATTCAGAAAGTTAAGAAAAATTGATGTCATTTTTGGGTCACGGGTGTTCTAGACATGGAAAGAAATTGCACTTTTGTGAATACATTTAATGGTTATGTGAATGTTCTTGGCTATTGAAGGCATTGTGATTTTGTACATTGGAATCCTCTTATTTCCAGGTTTAGCCTTCCTCTCATTCAGTGACAGTGTCCCACTGAGGTTTACATTCCTGTGATGTCAACCTCAGTTGAACTAGTCTCCGCACCAATATGTGATGTCAGGGAGATGTGTTTAAATCTTTATTTGAAGTGTATGATGTAAGCATTTCTAACCCTTCTTCCCCAAGGAACACTATTGAGTGAGAGCAGCTCATCAGCATTGATATTCTAGCGGCATTTGTGTCTCCTCAGTGGTAGTGGCAGAAGCCAAGACATGCACAGGAGGAGGAGAACCTTAGACATGTCCACATCTCAGTCGCAGCAGTGTTTGTATCATTAGATAACGGCTAAATCTTCAAGTCTTCTCTTGCATTGCTCTTGTTCCTAAGTGAACTCTCAGTTCCCAGAGTGAGCCCGCTCACAGGGCCCTAGGGACCAAAACAGAGATCATGGCCTGATGATTCATGATGCCAGAACACAGAAATGTGATTGCAGGACTCATTCTCGTTGCAAGTGAGTGGACTTCTCCTGACATGAAAGTAAATGGCATTGAGGGCTAGGAGAGATGTGGCTATATGCCCTCACTTAACTTTACTCTTCCTGGAACCTATCAGCAATTAACGTGTTACAGGCACGTCTCCCACATCTTCCCTCCTCCATGGTGTGATTGCACTCATACTGACCCTTAGCAACCTTCTGAGGTTCCTGGGCCTCTGGGTCTTAATCCTCCAATAAGCTCTCATCCTCCTCCAGTTCATTCTTTTGGATTGCCAAATTGTGAACGGCGCAACACACTGCGATGGTGCAGGAAACTCTATTGGGAGTGCATTGGACTGAGCCACCTGAGCGGTCCAAGCATCTGAAGCGAATCTTCTGAAGCCCTGTGGTATGGTCTATAAGGGAGCATGTGGATCTATGAGCAGCTTTGTACCTAACCTCGGAAGGACTCTGAGAAGGATGCACCAGCATCATCAGCCAGTGTTTCATTAGGTACCCCTTATTCCCAAGCAGCAGATGTAATGGCCCTTGAAAATCTCAGGCACCTGGGAGTGACTCAGGGTGTAGGAGTCATGGCAACTGCCAGGGTACCATGCACAAACGTGCAGTATATGCTTCTGGTGATCACACACCAGTTGTACATTGATGGAATGATAGCCCTTGTGGTTTATAAACATTAGGGCCTGCTGCCATCAAGCCCCTATAGCCACATGGGTGCAATCTATTGCATCCTGCACCCTTGGGAAGACTGAGATGGCAGCGAAGCCAGTGAATCTCGCAGTCTAGCTATCCTTGTCCAGTACAAACGTGACATAATGATGGGCCTTCCTGTAAAGGGCATCCGTAACCTCCTTATGCATCGATGTGCTGCGGACTGAGAGATGCTGCACAGGTCCCTTGTTGATCCTTAGAAAGAACCAGAGGCAAAGAAATTTAGAGCTGCGGTCACCTTCAAAGCCACTGGCAATGGATACCCTCCAACTCCACGTGGCATCAGGTCTTCATGAAGAATGTGGCATGTGTGATGTACCAGAGCTTGGGACAAGCGCAGATGTGCACTGCAATGCCTCTCACTCATTTGTAAATAGGAGACTCTTCTACGATAAAACTAGGTCTGGTGATTTGCCCCCGTTGTCTGGGCCTCTCCTCCTGAATCTCCTATTCGTGCTCTAGCTCTGCTTGACCATGTCCCTCCAGCTGGAGCTGCTCAGTGTCATCTCTCCCTCCTTCACCTCCTCCATTGCATTAGGACCTTGACGAAGGCAGCATTGAGCCCAGGATCTATATGTGCTGTTGCCTTCTCTCTGAAAGGAAACATTGAAGGCATTAATGATTCAAGGGGCAAGTAAGTGAAGCTCAGAAGATGAAATGTATGGAAACTGTAAGAGTCCATAGTTTTTCCTGCCCTACTTGCTTGGTGCCTGATGTTGCCTTGACCTTGAGACACCAGCACACACATCGAGGTGACCAAGATGTAACATCTTGAGCCCTGCATGGGATCCTAAAGTTTAATTGAGATGAGTGACTCTGTACTCTAATCTCTGATGTGGTATATTAACGACCAATCAGTTTTTTGTTTTTTTTTCATTCATTTACGGGGTATGGGCATCACTGGCTAGGCCCATATTTATTTCCCAAGCCTAATTTCCCTTGAGAAGGTGGTGGTGAGCTGGCTTCTTGAATTGCTGTGATCCCTGTGGCATAGGTACACCTACAGTGCTGTTAGGGAGGGAGTTCCAGGATTTTGACCCAGCAACAGTGAAGGAACAGCGATATATTTCCAAGTGAGGATGGTGAGTGGCTTGGAGGGGAACTTCCAAGTGGTGGTGTTCCATGTGTCTGCTGTGAGTGGATGCCCTTTGGCTCGTTAGGAGTGTCAAATCTGGTGAACAGGAAACAGGCCTTCACTGATGGAATGCTTCCTTCACTATTGCCTACACTCCCAAATTCTAAATTCCTATGTGTTACTCTTCAGATGCGGTGACTGTGATGTGAAGCCACAGAATTCTCAGTAGCCCTTTAAAAGTGCTTTCATTGCAAGGAGGTGGTCCTCTTTTCTTTCTAAGCAGACTCCTATTCACTCCTGCGACAACAAGAAGTTGGAGGGCCACCACAGAAAGGCCCCCTTGTGTTCACCCTTTTCCTTCACTACCATTCCACAGCTTCCCCTCCCCATTGCCCCCTCGTGTTCATCAACCCTACCCTCGCCTCACATCCCACCCCCAGTTGAACTGCTAGTTTCTGAAAGTGGAGGCCTGCATGACTGTCACAGCACAGTGATGTTCTTCGGGACAATGTAGGTAAAGAGCAGAAGCAGACCAACCCTACAGCCCAAGCAGAGTGGCATTAATTGCAACAAGACTGACACAGCGCTATGCCAGGTAGGCTATGTATTTTGCACTCTCTTCAAAGTTACCAGTGAACTGACGTCCGACTTGTGCATGCCACCTCTTTGCAAACAGGTTTGAGGCCGACGCAATTTCCTACTGGCTTGATGCAAGATTGGAAGGCACGATAAGATTCTAGCAAGCAGCTGTTTTAATGAGCATTCATGAGATGTTAATGAATGCAAATGGAATTCACGTCACTTGTCAGCAGGATAACCAACCCTAAACCGACCATCAGGAGAACTGCAAGCTGTTTTTACGCAGGCGTATTCTTGACTTTATGCCTGCTGCTGGATTCTCCACTCCCGCACCACAAAAGCCACCGTGGGCGGGATGGGAAAATTCCACCCATAGAATGATTACAGCACAGAAGCAGATCATTCATCCCATCATGTCCATGTCAGCTCTCAGGAAGACCAACTCACTTGGTCCCCTTCCCCCACAGTCTAGCAATTGGTAAATGACAGTCAGCATGGACCTAAGAAAGGCAGATCATATAAAACAAATCTGCTCAAGTTCCTCACGAACATTATTATCAATTGGACAGGATAATACTGTTAAAATTTTATATATAAATGATCATTTAGCTCTTAGCAAATCTTACATGTCAGGGATCAATGTCTAAGGGAAAAAATTTCAGAATACCAGGAAAGTATGATTTTGAAAGATAATTAACTTAAAACAGGGGACAGCCAGCAATGTGAACTTTTCTGGCTGGGAGGCAGGTTAGACTACCAAAATTACTTTTGATATCAATTAATAACTTGGATGACCATAATATAAACACATTCTCCAAGTTTATAAATGATATCAAACTAGAAAGAAAAATATACTATCAGGAACACAGGGCAAGATTTTATCTCACTCAAAACCCATTCACCTGCACAGAGTTAAGAACAGGCCCAATGCATCAGGTTCAGGTATACACAGAAAATAGGATCAGGTGTAGGCCATTCGACCCTTTGAGCCTGCTCCGCCATTCATTATGATAATGGCTGATCATCCAACTCAATAGTCTGCTCCCGCTTTCTCCCCATATCCTTTGATCCCTTTCGCCCCAAGAGCTATATCTAACTCTTTCTTGAAAACATACAATGTTTTGGCCTCAACTGCTTTCTGTGGTAGCAAATTCCACAGGCTCACCAATCTCTGGGTGAAGAAATTTCTCCTCACCTCAGTCCTAAATGGTCTATCCCGTATCCTCAGACTGTGACACCTGGTTCTGGACTCCCCCACCACCGGGAACATCCATAAGACATAGGAGCAGAAATTAGGCCATTCGGCCTATCGAGTCTGCTCTGCCATTCAATCATGGCTGATAAGTTTCTCAATCTTACTCTCTCGCCTTCTCCCCATAACCTTTGATCCCCTTACCAATCAAGAACCTATCTATCACAGTCTTAAATACACTCAATGACCTGGCCATCACAACCTTCTGTGACAATGAATTCCATAGATTCACCACTCTCTGGCTAAAGAAGTTTCTACTCATCTCTGTTCTAAAATGTCTTCCCTTTACTCTGAGGCTGTGCCCTCGGGTCCTAGTCTCTCCTACTAATGGAAACATCTTCCCCACATCCACTCTATCCAGGCCTTTCAGTATTCTGTAAGTTTCAATCAGATCCCCCCTCATCCTTCTAAACTCCATCGAGTATAGACCCAGAGTCCTCAAACGTTCCTCATATGTTGAGCTTTTCATTCCTGGGATCATTCTCATGAACCTTCTCTGGACCCTCTCCAGGGCCAGCACATCCTTCCTGAGATACGGGGCCCAGAATTGCTCACAATATTCTAATATCCTTCCTGCATCTACCCTGTCTAGTCCTGTTAGAATTTTATGGGTTTCTATGAGATCCCCCACTCATTCTTCTGAATTCCAACGAATATCATCCTAAACAATTCAATCTCTCCTCATATGTCAGTACCGCCATCCCAGGAATCAATCTGGTAAACCTTCACTGCATCCCTCAATAGCAACAACATCCTTCCACAGATAAGGAGACCAATATTGCACACAATATTCCGAATGTGGTCTCACCAAGACCCTGTATAATTGCAGCAAGACATCCCTGCTCCTGTATTTGAATCCTCTTGTTATGAAGGCCAACATACCATTTGCCTTCTTTACCACCTGCTGCACCTGTATGCCTACCTTCAGCAACTGGTATATGAGGACACCCAGGTCTCATTGCATATTCCCCTCTCTCAACTTATAGCCATTCGGATAATAATCTGCCTTCCTGTTTTTGCTACCAAAGTGGATAACCTCACATTTATCCAAATTATACTGCATCTGCCATGCATTTGCCCACTCACTCAGCTTGTCCAAATCACTTTGAAGCATCTCTGCATCCTCCTCACACCTCACCCTCCCACTCAGCTTTGTGTCATCTGCAAATTTGGAGACATTACATGTAGTTCCCTCATCTAAATCTTTAATATATATTGTGAATAGCTGGGGTCCCAGCACCGATCCCTGCAGTACCCCACTAGTCACTGGCTGCCATTCGGAAAAAGACCTGTTTATTCCGACTCTTTGTTTCCTGTCTGCCAACCAGTTTTCCAACCATTTCAATACACTACCTCCAATCCCATGCACTTTAATTTTACATGCTAATCTCTTACGTGGGACTTTGTCAAAAGCCTGCAAGTCCAAATAAATCACATCCACTGGCTCCCCCTCATTAACTCTACTAGTTACATTCTCGAAAAATTCCAGAAGATTTATCAAGCATGATTTCCCTTTCATACATCCATGCTGACTCTGTTTGATTCTGCCACTGTTTTCCAAGTGCTCAGCTATTAAATTTTTTATAATGGGCTCTATCATTTTCCCCACTACCGATGTCAGGCTGACTGGTCTATAATTCCCTATTTTCTCTCTACCTCCCTTTTTAAATAGTGGGTTTATATTAGCAACCCTCCAATCTGTAAGAACTGGTCCAGAGTCTATATAATCTCAGAAGATGACCACAAATGCTTCCACTATTTCTAGGGCCACATCCTTAAGTACTCTGGGATGTAGATTATCAGGCTCTGGGGATTTATCGGCCTTCAATCCCATCAATTTCTCCAACACTGTTTCCCTACTAATACTGATTTATTTCAGTTCCTCCGTCTCACTAAACCCCGTGTTCCCCAATATTTCTGGTATGTTATTTGTATCCTCCTTTGTGAAGACAGAACCAAAGTATGTATTTAGTAGGTTAGCCTTTGTTCCCCATTATAAATTCCCCTGTTTCAGACTGTAAGGGACCTACATTTGTCTTCACCAATCTTTTTCTCTTCACATACCGAAAGAAACTTTTACAGTCAGTTTTTATGTTCTTGTACTCTATTATCCCCTTCTTAATCAATCCCTTGGTCCTCCTTTTGCTGAATTCTAAAGAGCTCCAAATCCTCAGGTTTGGCCAATTTTTATGCCTCTTCCTTGGATCTAATACAATCTCTAATTTCCCTTGTAAGCCATGGTTTGGCCACCTTTCCCATTTCACTTTTGCGCCAGACAGGAGTAAACAATTGTTGTAGTTCACCCATGTGCTCTTTGAATGTTTGCCATTGCCTATCCACCATCATCCCTTTAAGTAACGTTTCCCAATCCATCATAGCCAACTCACAGGTCATACCATCATAATTTCCTTTATTAAGATTTTCTCAAGTATTTCCTTTATTAAGTAACCGGGACAATAGGTGGCAAATACAGTTCAATATATATATGTGTAAAAAGTATTATAGGAGCAATTAAGGAACCAGAAGAACATTGTGTACTATATATAATAGCATAGCACTCACATCAAGAAACAGATCTAAGAGTAAGATCTAAGATAAAAGATCTAAGAGTAAAAGGACTTCTATGATATCTGGAAATGAAGAAAGATTAACAAATTGGAAGCCCATGGAATTAAGGGAAAAATGAAGGTCACAAAATGGAATTAACTCAATGACAGGAAGCAGAGGATGGTGGTGGATGCACATTTTTCAGACTGGAAAGTGGTTTACAGTGCTGTTTTCTGAAGACCAATTTGCAGTGATACTGGACATCTGCTGGTAGAACTGTATTAAAGTAGAACTAGCATTTTTAAGATGGTGCATGCACATACATCTTGTTGTGGGATTTTGAAGTATATACTGTGAGATGAGAAGCCTTTGGACCACAATTCAGTATGAAGGAAGGTTTCTGATCCAAATAAGAGAGGGTGACCAATAGGTGGCAAGAGACAATGCCAGTTCTCTTTTCTTATTTACCCTCATCAAACCATTGAACATTTTTCTGTGCTAGTCATCTGATAGGTGGCTCTCAAAGCCACTGCTACCTCCCTTCATATGGAGCAGAATTTTTGCGTCGGGGGGGAAGTTTAGGAGGGGCGCGTGGAGGCGTACCTCTGATCAGCACCCCTGATTTTATGTGGGTGGGCCAATTAAGGCCTGCCCAGCCTGACATCCGCAAGTAAGCGCTATGCCCTCCCTGTGCAGGCGGGGGTGGGGTGGGGGTGGTTCCCTGAGCTGAGAGTGCGATCTTTCGCGCATGTGCACGAAAAAGCGCACTCATCTCCCTGAGGCTAAGTGCTGCCTCAGGGCGATCAGCTTCTGTCTTAAAAATTTTCAAAAAAAAAAGGTATAAATTTCCCTGAAACATCCCCTCATGTGACACTGTCACATGAGTTGGGACATGTCCATCACTTTCACTGACAATTTTATTAAAAATGTTAAAACCTACATGAAACATCATCCTGCCCGTGGATGGGGTTTCATGTTTTTTCTTAAGCCCGCCATGGCTCCCCGCCTGCCCACCGACCTTAAGGTTGGATGGGCAGGTCCATTAATTACTTTAACTACTTTGTCAATGGTCTCAATTGGCCATTGATAGGTCGGCAGGTGCACAGCTGATTCTGCTGAGCCCTCACCTATCTGAAAATTGAAATGGGGCGGGGTGACGTCGGGAGTTCCGCTTGACGTCATCCCGCGTCATTTTACATGTCAGCGAGTGGGCCTTGCCCCCCACTCGCCGACCGGGAAATCCGGCCCATGATTCACATTTTAAGTTGAGTTTTGCATGATGAGAACCCAACAGTCTTCCCTACTTACATCTCACATCTAGCGGTCTTAAGGTCAGACTGTTGAAGATCTGAACTGTCTCAAAGTGGACTGTTAACTTTATTTAGGTTCTTCAGTTGCTTCTGAAATTAAAGTCATTCTTATAAAATTACAGGCACTCTATTAACAAACTTATTCACAAAACCTATCATATAAGTCTAACTTTTAGAGCTGTTGTTTCTTATTCCTCAGAGATATGCAGAAATGATACAACAGCTTCTATGTGTGGAACAGGAGTTTTAGTCAATGCTTTAAAATGTCTGCTCTCTCATGCTTATGGCAGCTGCCTACAGTTTAGTTTATTTTCTAAGTGACCACACCTAAGTTTAACTAATCATATATGGTGAGCAGTCAACAGATGCATAAAATCAAACACCGAACAATTGAACAGTACACAATTTCTCTGCTGTTACTCTATCTATTGCCGTTCCTCACAGTTGCTGCCTTCTTGTTACCTAGAACTACACTGAATATACAGAATAGAAACAAACCTATTCAACCCAACTGGCCATGTTGGTGTTTATGCTCTACACAAACTCCACCTACCTCTCTTCATCTAACTATCAGTTTCTATTCCCCTTAGCAAGTATCAGTGTTTTATACGCATATTGCACTGCCTCAATGTCAATGACTATGCAAATAAACTGACCCAGCAAATTGCAGCAAGGTTAATGCTTCAATGTCGGTGGCAGAAGTCCCATCTTTGGTGGGAGGTGCAAAAATGCCATAAATAGTCCAGAGCTATTATTTTATGATGTAGTTCTCTTAGAGCCACCAGAGATTTATGACATAAATACTCACGCTGGGACATTACTTCATGACAGCAGTGTCTCATTTGTATTATGGATTCATTCCTTATCATATATGAGTATGCTAAGTTCTGGTAAATTGACTAGATTCTCAAAACTGATTTTTGGGGCCAATTAGATTTGTATCTGGATAAAGAAGGAATTGAGGAATATGATGACAAAGTGGGTTTATTTCTCCAAAATGAACAGCCTTGTTAGACTAATGGTCTTATGGCATCCTTAGAAAGAACGCTATTTTTTATTGCCAATCGTTTACTTATTCCAAAGGAATAGCTGGTCAAGAGTTTGAAACATAATCTGAGAGTTGAAATTATGTCATACCCCGAGGAGAATGTGCAGTCAATTTATAAACTCAATTGAACCTGGAGTTTATTTTATAGCCTCAAGCACATACTAGCCAAAAGCGCTAATATTTTATGATATAGTTCTCTCAGAGTCATCAGAGATTTATGACATAAATACTCACACTGGGACATTACTTCATGATAGCAGTGTCTCATTTGTATTATGGATTCATTTCATGGTAAATATGTATCTCTTCATCATATACAAGTATGCTAAATTCTGGTAAACTTACTAGTTTCTCAGAACTGTTCTCTGAATGTCATTATCTAAAGGACATGAAATATCTTGTTAAAAATACTCCCCATTAAAAAGGAAAGAATTATCTTAAAAAATGCAAGAGAGAGATTACAAGACTAATCCAATTTAAAGGCTCAGATAAATCATTCATACTTTTACCCCTGTCATTGGTAGCATTATATTATTTGAAAACTACAGTTCGATTCAACTTTAGAATATATCCTCAGGCTAACCATAAATTCAAGCATTTTGCAGAACCTTATTCTCAATACACAAACTATCAATTTAGCTTATTTCAAAGAAAGGCATTCAATCTTTGTTAATCTCCCTAATAATTCAATTGAAGTGAGAATTATTTTCAATGTTGACATACTGGATGTGACATCTACAGCAAAATGATAATTATGTTAACCTGATGCATTTTTAGACTGGTTGATGTTCTCTAGCATTGCTTGGAGACAAAAGGAAGAAGAAAATATTTGTTCCTCCCTTTAAAAAAACCCTCCACTTGGCTCCAATTTTAATATATCTCTGTCATCATCTTTCATTCTCTATTTCAGTCATTATGCCTGCATCAGCCTATCATGAAGGTTTTGGCAGGGAAACCTGCATCAAATGAACATTTCCCCTGAGAAGCCCATGCAAATATTTCAGAGGGTTGTAGGTATGGGCTCAGAAATTTAATGGCTGACATCATTATCACTATAGCTTTGCAATGGATTATCTTATAGTTTTGCAAGGATGCTTTTCTAGTCTACTGCTAACACCAAAATTTGTCATTACAGGATATGGTAATATATCATCAAGGGAAGGGTAGATTTACATGTGGCATCAGTACTGGAGACTGCCTTGATAAGGAGACAAGTCAGGGAGGCATTCAGTACAATGCAGATGTAGCTGAGGAAGTTTCATCATGATTTCTGACCATTGCTATTCCAAACATGATATGGGAAACATATCCACTGACTAAGCTCTGAAAATGGATTCATACCCCTATCTGAAAAATACAGTGGCAGCTATTATTTTGGAACAAACAATATGTGACATTTAACTTTGAAACTGCCTATCACAGCACCACCTACAGCTACATGTTTGCACTTTTAAATTGCATTAGACCATAGGCAGAGCTCAATTCAAGAGTTTCCCATGCATTTCAAAATATAATGTTGCAACCCATCTCTTAGTTTTAATAGATGTTTAATGTCCCAGCTCTGCTGTCCATGACCATGCAATAACAACCTGCATTTTGGGTAACCCTACCATATAGTAATGCTTTCTCATTCTCCTGTTTTATGGGGAACATGATGATTGTGTTTACCTTGATGACTAATGTACCAGTGGTCCTCTAGATACACCTGTGAATGATTTTGGTTTACCTTGGTAGACTTGGTCAATTTATATTTATTTTACTTGGGCATATATTTATCTTGCATTTCAACATATTTAAAAAAACATGTTTCATTTGTATTCAAGTGGAACAACTTTGATCTTCTTCTACAGCCCCACCTGACCTGGGCACAGGTCAGATAGGGTACAATTGAATTGTGTTCCATCTGGTATAAACTGAGCACACATGGATTTCAGGTTCAGGCTATTTTTTTTGGCATTAACAATCCCCATGAGCAAACTCACCTCTTGGCAGTGTACTATGTCCAGAATTAAAGAAGCTGGAAATCTAAATGCTGTTACTGACTACAAAGGCCAGCAGCAATATTAATAGTTTAACTGTTGCTGAAGTTATGGTCACTGTCCAAAACCAGCATCAAACGCCTCCACTCCAAAAATCCTTGGGTATCTTTCAATGCCTCCTTTGTCTGTAAAACTCAAGAGACAACTGTAGCCTTTATTCAACTTCATCTATTTTGCCATCACAAATTGATTTTCATGAAATCTAGACTGTAATCTAAAGCCATTTGCAGTCAATACAGGAATTAGCTTCATCAATAAATTAGCTAGTGATGGAACACTATCATCTGAATACATAATCATAATGCTTGTCTGTATAATTAGTTAATTGGCAATAGGTACTCATACAATTTATTCATCCCCATCACTACCCTAGAGTCAATTCACAGGGAAGTGCACTTAATGAATCTTTATGTGTCCCTTCTTAGAAAGATCATGTTAGCGGGATGGTCACTGCAGTAGAGATCACCTTCAAAGAATTGTTCTCAAAGTCTAGTAATTGACACATGCATGATCCTTATGGTGAACATTAACACTTGTTGGGACTGCAATACAATCTAAATAATTGACAAGATGTAATTTATTCCTATAATTTCCATTAAAAATAATTATAGATCAAGGCCAGTGAAAGCAAAAGCATTATATCAAAAAACCAACTTGTGTTTGCTGCTTAAAGAAATAACCTTGTTCTAAGTCTAAAGATGGGTATTAATGTTTCAATTTCTCAATACAAAGAAAAGGTGCCCAGTGGCTGATGGGCCAGTCAAAACAACTTGCAGTCTCTTTGGGTCAATTTCTTGACACTGCAAGAAAAGGTGAAGGGTTTACTGAGATGAGACAATGGTTATCCTTTCATTTTATTTTAAAAATTATCCTCAGGCTGTATTCTAGATTACATGTTTCAGGATAAAAGAAGTTCCGAAGTAAAATGTGGTCAAGAATGATTAGGCAGCTCGGATCAGATTCTGACATTAAATGGTGTGTGTTACCAACCTTGGTTACATCGGTGATATCAGATCTGGCAAATGTCAATCATTATCCTATTCTATTCAGTTGAATAAAGGCAACTACAGAGGCATGAGGGAGGAGCTGGCCAGAATTGACTGGGAGATGAGCCTAGCAGGAAAGACAGTGGAACAGCAATGGCAGGAGTTTCTGGGAATAATTTGGGAGACACAGCAAAAATTCATCCCTAGGAAGAAGAAGCAAACCAAAGGGAGGACGAGGCAACCATGGCTGACAAGAGAAGTCAGGGACAGCATAAAAGCTAAAGAGAAAGCATACAATGCGGCAAAGAGCAGTGGGAAACCAGGGGATTGGGAAGCCTACAAAGACCAACAGAGGACACTAAAAAAGAAATAAGGAGGGAGAAGATTAAATATGAGGGTAAACTAGCCAGTAATATAAAAGAAGATTGCAAGAGTTTTTTTAGATATATAAAGGTTAAGAGAGAGGCAAAAGTGGACATTGGGCCACTGGAAAATGATGCTGGAGAAGTAGTATTGGGGAACAAAGAAATGGCAGAGGAACTGAATAGGAACTTTGCGTCAGTCTTCACAGTGGAAGACACGAGTTCAAGAGAGTCGGGGGGCAGAGGTGAGTATGGTGGCCATTACCAAGGAGAAGTTGCTAGGAAAACTGAAAGGTCTAAAGGTGCATAAATCACCTGGACCAGATGGATTACACCCCAGAGTTCTGAAGGAGATAGCTGAAGAGATAAAAACAAAAAAACTGCGGATGCTGGAAATCCAAAACAGAAACAGAATTACCTGGAAAAACTCAGCAGGTCTGGCAGCATCGGCGGAGAAGAAAAGGGTTGACATTTCGAGTCCTCATGACCCTTCGACAGAACTACAGCTGAAGAGATAGTTTGTGGTGATCTTTCAGGAATCACTGGAGTCAGGGAGAGTCCCAGAGGACTGGAAAATTGCTAATGTAACCTCCCTGTTTAAGAAGGGAGTGAGGCAAAAGACCGGAAATTACAGGCCGATTAGCCTGACCTCAGTCGTTGGTAAGATTTTAGAGTCCATTATTAAGGATGAGATTTTAGAATACTTGGAAGTGCATGGTAAAAGCGGGCAAAGTCAGCATGGTTTCATCAAGGGGAGGTCATGCCTGACAAATCTGTTGGAGTTCTTTGAGGAGGTAATGAGTAGGTTAGACAAAGGAGAGCCAATGGATGTTATCTACTTGGACTTCCAGAAGGCCTTTGACAAGGTGCCGCACAGGAGGCTGCTCAGTAAGATAAGAGTCCATGGTGTTAGAGCAAGGTAATAGCATGGATAGAAGATTGGCTGTCTGGCAGGAGGCCAGAACTTTTCACTTTAAACATTAATGATCTAGATGAAGGAACTGAAGGCATCCTGGCTAAGTTTGCAGATGATACAAAGATAGGTGGAGGGACAGGTAGTATTGAGGAAGCGGGGAGGCTGCAGAAGGATTTGGACAGGTTAGGAGAATGGGCAAAGAAGTGGCAGATGGAATACAATGTGGGGAAGTGTGATGTGATGCACTTTGGTAGGAATAGAGGCATAGACTATTTTCTAAATGGGGAGAGAATTCAGAAATCTGGAGTGCAAAGGGACTTGGGAGTCCTAGTCCAGGATTCTCTTAAGGTTAAATTGCAGGTTGAGTCGGTAGTTAGGAAGGCAAATGTAATGTTGGCATTTATTTCGAGAGGATTAGAATATAAAAGCAGGGATGTGCTGCTGAGGCTTTATAAGGCTCTGGTCAGACCACATTTAGAATATTGTGAGCAATTTTGTATCTCAGGAAGGATGTGCTGGCCCTGGAGAGGGTCCAGAGGAGGTTTACGAGAATGAACCCAGGAATGAACGGCTTAACATATGAGGAACGTTTGAGGATTCTGGGTCTATACTCGATAGAGATTAGAAGGATGAGGGGGGATCTGATTGAAACTTACAGAATACTGAAAGGCCTGGATAGAGTGGACGTGGGGAAAATGTTTCCATTAGTAGGAGAGACTAGGACCCAAGGGCACCGCCTCAGAGTAAAGGGATGACCTTTTAGAACAGAGATGAGTAGAAACTTCTTTAGCCAGAGAGTGGTGAATCTGTGGAATTCATTGCCACAGAAGGCTGTGGAGGCCAGGTCATTGTGTGTATTTAAGACCGAGATAGATAGGTTCTTGATTGGTAAGGGGATCAAACGGGGAGAAGGCGGGAGAATGGGTTTGAGAAACTTATCAGCCATGATTGAATGGCTGAGCAAACTCAATGGGCTGAATGGCCTAATTTCTGCTCCTATGTCTTATGGTCTTATATTCTGAAAAGAAGTTTATTTTTCTTTGCAAACAGTTGATTACATGTGGAATATTCCTCCTCCACTTTTGTTGAACTGAAATTAATATACTTGACTCATGGCTGTAATAATAAGCCATCACACTGAAGCAGCAATGGTAAGCATCTCGAAGCACTTTTGTGCAATATATTGGGCCTCATTTCTTTCAGTCTGTCCTCCACAACTGAACAAAATAATCAGCCAATAATTTTGCTTTATCCTCTGAAATTCCCAAATCCCTTACCTGTGATCCTTAATTTGCACTGACCTCGGCACTTCCGACAACCTGCTCAAAAGTTTTCCTTAGCAGCCTCAATCTGATCAGATTCTAGGCAGCCACCTAATGTTACCATAATAGCTACCTCTATGGTCTCAATTCTACGTACCTGAACATAATGCACAAATGAAATTATGTCCACTTGTATTTACATGGCTGGCCCGTTCAATTTCTGGTCAATGGTAACCCCCAGGATGTTGATGATGGGGAATTCAGTGATGGTAATGACATTGAACATCAAAGGGTCATGATTAGATTCTCTCTTGCTGGAAATGGGCATTTAATTGCACTTGTGTGGTGTGAATATTACTTATCAGCCCAAGCCTGAGTATTGTTCAGTTTCTGCTGTATGTGAGCACAGATGGCTCTAGTATCTGTGGAATTGCAAATGGTACTGAACGCCGTGCAATCAGCAGCATACAGCCTTATTTCTGACCTTATGATTGAGGCAAAGTAATTGATGAAGCAGCTGAAGATGGCTGAGCCTAGGACACTACCCTGAGAAACTCCTGCAGTGATGTCATAGGCTAAGCTGATTGATGTCTAAGAATCACAACAATCTTCCTTTGTGCTGGGTACAGCTCCAACCAAAGGGGTTTTCCCCAATTCCCACTGACTTAAAATCTGCTAGGGTTCCTTGTTGACACACTTAAGTCAAATCCTGCCTTAATGTCAAGGGCAGTCACCCTCATCTCACCTTTTGAATTCAGATTTTTTGTCCTTGTTTGAACCAAGGTTGTAATGAGCTTTGGAGCTGAGTGATAATGGTGGAATGGAAACTGAGCATCAGTGAGCATGTTATTGCTGAGTAAGTGTCATTTGACAGCACTGTTGATGACACCGTCCAACATTTTAAGAGTGGTTGACAGTAGATGGATGGGGTGTGGTAATCGCCCTGGTTGAATTTGTCCTTTTTTTTGGGGGGCAGGACAAATCTGGGCAATTTTCAACATTGTTGGGTAGATGCTAGTATTGTGGCTTGGTTAGAGGGTGGCTAGTTCGGGAGCACAAGTATTTAATACTACTGCTTGGATATTGTTAGGGCTAATAGCCTTTACTGTATCCAGTACATTCAGCTGTTTCTTGATATCACTGGGTTGGCTGAATTTTGGTATCTGTGATGTTATGTCCTCAGGAGGAGGTTGAAATGTATCATCCATGCAGCGCTTCTGCCTGAAGATGATTGTGAAGCTTCAGCCTTGTCTTTTGCACTGATATACTGGGCTCCCCTGTCATTGACAACGAGGATTTTTGTGGAACCTCCTTTTCCAGTTTTTTTTATTCATTCAAGGGATGTGGGCGCCATTGTCTAGGCCAGCATTTATTGTCCATCCCTAATTGCCCTTGAGAAGGTGATGGTGAGCTATCTTCTTGAACCACTGCAGTCCATGTGGTGTAGGTACACTCACAGTGCTGTTAGGAAGGGAGTTCCCAGATTTTGACCCAGTGACAGTGAAGGAAGGGCAATACATTTCCAAGTCAAGATGGTGAGTGGCCTGGAGGGGAACTTCCAGGTGGTGGTGTTCCCACCTGTTTCTTGCCCTTGTCCTTCTAGATGGTAGTGGTCATAGGTTTGGAACATGCTGTCTAAGGAGCTTTTGCGAGTTCATTTTGTAGGTGGTACACACTGCTGCCAATGTGCATCGTTGGTGGGGGGAGTGAATGTTTGTGGATAGAGTGCCAATCAAGCAGCCTGCTTTGTCCTGGATGGTGTCAAGCTTCTTGAGTGTTATTGGAGCTGTACCCATCCAGGCAAGTGGAGAGTATTCATCACAGTCCTGACTTATGCCTTGTAGATGATGGACAGGCTTTGGGGAGTCAGGAGGTCAGTTACTCACTGCAGGATTCCTATCCTCTGACCTGTTATTGTATTATTTATATGGCTGGTCCACTTCAATTTCTGATCAATGGTAATGCCAGGACAACTGGATTCACAAAAATGTTTTAAGTATCTAGAAGAAAACAATTTCTCACCCTTTTCCTCTCTCTTTGTGCTCCTGCCAGACTTTACGCAAATCTGTTGCAATCTGATTGAATAGTGTGGTCCAAAAAAAAAATGAGAAGGTCAAACTTCCGCTCTGTCATCTTAACTTCAGCAATAAAACTAATGCAGCTTTTTGATCAGTGTAACTATTTGAATCTGCTGGAGTGAAGACTCCACTTGCATTTACCTCTCTGTTCAGATGCTCACTGTAACCTCCTCTACTACAAAAACTGGACAGAAAGGAATCTGGTGTCATGCCACTGTGGAGTTGAAGAGGTTTGAAACAAAGGCTAGGACAGCATTTCACCAAGCTTATTCACAAGATTAACAAGCTCAGCTTCAGCTCGCCATAAACCAGCTCCTGGAAACACTGAAACATCAGCCATGGTACAAAGAACTTCAGCTAGTTGATATGCCACCTGGTCTATAGTCCAAATAGATGCATATTCCATTTGGTCACCAGTGCAAAAAGCAGAGGGGAAGTCTGTAAATTGATTCTGCTGAATGTGTCACTTGGCACCACCAATCAAGATTATTGTCAGTACCTGATCAATCCCAGTTTACTGAAAGTATTTAGAAGGCCATTATCCTGAAGGTGAAATTACAGTTCCTTTATGAAAAGTCTGCCATCTGGCATGACATGTCCAGCTGCTACCTGTTCCAGGCAATCATTTGAAATCCTTCATCCCACTGACAGTAAGCTAAATAACACTGAAATTATCTGGTGGTAATGAGATGAACCTCTATGTTGAAATTGCTCACCCTCCTGAAGGAGAAATTCTATGGAAGTCATATTATGATTAATGAGAAAACCCGGCTTCCCTAAAAAGCCCCTTCCTGCTATACTGCTGGCTTTACAAGGTTCTGCAGATGGAAATCAACTGAGAGGTAAGGTTAAATATTAGAGGTATTATACTTTATGGGCAGGATTTTCCCCCCCAATTGGGGATGAAGTTGAATTGTGGCGTGCACAGGCGTGCCTCCAATTGACGCCCCCTATTGGAGGCTCGACACCATTTTACATGGGTGGGCCAATTAAGGCCTGCCCAGCGCAACATCCGCATGGAAGCGCTATGCACTCCCTGTGCGGACAGGGGGAATCCCTAAATCGAGAGTGCGCTCTTTCGCGCATGCGCACAAAAGAGCGCACTCATCTCCCTGAGGCTAGTGCTGCCTCAGGGAGATCGGTTGTTCTGTGACAAATATTAAAAATAGAAAAACAAATTCCTGACATGTCCCCGCATGTGACATGTGACACTGTCACATGAGTTGGGACATGTCCATAATTTTAAATAAAACTTTTAATAAATTTTTAAAAACCTACATGAAACCTCATCCCAACCGTGGATGAGGTTTCGCGCTTTTCTAATTCCCGCCGAGGCTCCTGGCCTGCCGCTAACCTTAAGGTTGGATGGGCAGGTCCATTAGTTAGCTAAATGAAAATTTAAATGGGATGTGGTGACATCAGGAGTTCCGCCCGACGTCACCATAGGGCAGGATTTTCTCAGCAGGGGGGGTGGGACCTGCCTGCCGATGCATAAAGTGACGCATGGTGATGTCGGGCGGAACTCCTGATGTCACCACATCCCATTTAAATTTTCATTTAGCTAACTAATGGACCTGCCCATCCAACATTAAGGTTAGCGGGCAGGCCAGGAGCTGCCTTCTTGAATTGCTGCAATCTATGTGGTGTAGGTACACCTACAGTGCTGTAAGGAAGGAGTTCCAGGATTTTGACCCAGCAACAACGAAGGAATAGTGATATATTTCCAAGTCAGGATGGTGTGTGGCTTAGAGGGGAACATGCAGGTGGCTGTGTTCCTATGCATCTGCTGCCCTTGTCAATTGTGACAATTTCTAGAATTTTTAAGGAAGAAACATAATTTTAAACAGAGAAGTCCAAAGTCTCATGAATTGTACTGAGAAATAAGTGATTTCTGACCATAACACAAGAGATTGGGTTTCCAAATAGAGGGACAGAAATGTGCTATGAATTTGTGCAGACTCAGTTGAGAAGTATTATACCTAAATTTAGAGGAACAATAAAAAGGGAAGTGGTGGGATTCTCATTATTGACAAAAGCCACAACCAATCAAAATAAGCCAGTCATTTAGAGTGAATCAGTCAATAAAGCTCCAAGCCAATAATTCAAGCTCCAGCAAAGCAGTCCTAATATTTCAGCTTCAGATGAATGGCCCCTTCATGAAAATATTTCCAAAGAATTGAAAGCAATGTATATGCGCCTCTGTGAGTAACACTGAGCATTTTATTCCAAATTATGCAATTTTTAAAAATACATTCCTAATGTTACAGTAAGTCAATTAACCATGTAAAGCTTTATACAGCAGAAAGTTCAAGATGATCTTGCAAAGAATTTGTGCAAATTTTTTGAAGCACATGGATAAGTTTTCTTTTTAATTGCTGATTTTCCTTGCTGATTAGAGTTTTGATTTGTTGCGGTTGAAAGGATTGTGAAATTTTCTTTTGGGTTATTTGCTTAGCTCAATTTCTTCTTTTTAATTGATTTTCATAATTTTAGTTAGAATTTTGATTTGTCACAATTTAATAAATACAATTTCAAGTCTGCAGAAAGAAATTTACATGTAATATTACCAAAGTGTGACACAAGTGTGACAAAACTGAAATAGATGTGCCATTTGCATTATATTATGTCATCCTTTATTGCATTACCCAAACTGAGTCACTGAGTCATCAGCTGTGCTGTTCTACAGATGGGGTTGCCAAGGTGTGGCACAAGCAGAATGCTAGCCCTTGGAAGAATTTAGGAAAAGGTTTGTGAGAGACAGCAACACTTTTTTTTTAGCTGTTTCTTGCAAAAGAAAATGTTTTCCGAATGCACTGCATCTACAGAAAAAAAATAGTTTATACTGCCTTCCTGGGACAGTAAGTAAGTTGCATGAATGAACTGTAGCACAATCAACAGTCTTCTAAAGAAGATTAAAAAAAAGTCTGATCTTATCCAGTACTTTTATTTATTGGCTTATTGTACAAAAAAGTAAAATCCTTTGTTACTCAGTTTTTGTTGACATTGTTGTTCCACAGGAGCAGGGTGTTAGATGCTTATCTTATCACACATCTTTCTTTCCCAGACACTGATTTTTTTTTCTGAATTGTATGAATCATTTGTATGCTCTGCAATAAATGTTACTTTTTAGCACACACACAACCTCTCAGTGACAGTGGAGTTACTCATTCAGGCTTGGACTGATATATTCCGAGAGTTTGGTCCATACTTCCACCATGATGAAGAGGCTTTCTACTGTGGCAAATGCCCTCGAACACAGCATGCTCCATTTTTGCAGGGGCGGAAGTGGAGTTGGGCTGGTTATTGTTGGTGCATGTGCAATTTATGAAGGCAGCTGGCCATTTAAATCATCGACTGCCTCCAATGAAGTTGGATTTTGGTAGGCCAGGAGTGTGAAACCCGGAGAGTACAGATTAGAACAGTTAAGAGATGGTCTGAACTTGGTGGATTTGTTTGGATAGCCTTTGGAGAGGTAAAGGACCCATTTGGATAGAGTCCCAGGACAACTTTAGGAGAAGTAAAGTAGCCCTTTGGGTAAGCTCCTGGGTCACCTTTGGGAGAGATAAGGCACATTTTGGGATTGTTAAAAGTGACCATGATTATGCATTTTTTTTTAAGCACAAACTCATTGGAACTGTCAAGCTGTCAAAGAATATCTGATGATTTGTCATGCAGGGGATAAGGGCAATGGATAATGGGGAAATGGGTTGGCATGAGTTGGCAGAGGAACTATTAAGGGTCATGGGGATGTGAGGGGCATAGGGTTGTGAGGGGCCATGGGGGTGGGTGAGGGAATGAGGTGGCATAGATTGGCATGAATGGGGCTTGGGGAGCCTGTGGGTTTGAGAAGTGAGGACTGGAGGGATGTTTTTTGTTTTATTGATTTTTTATTTATTTCAACATAACGTCAGAGCAGGGAGGTAGGCGTTCTACCCAGCCTCCCTCTGCACCCAGTAGCCTCGCACTTGTTCTGAGTATGGCGGGCCCAATTCCAATAAAGCCCAGCTAACACCCCGCCCCCGGGAACGAAAAGCCAACCTGTGAGATCGGTTTCGCAGAGCTGGGAATTCTCTTGTCTCTGCACACTTGACCCAGGAGCAAAAATTAGGGAGTTCATCTCCAACAGCGCGCATACCCAGTCTGTGAGGTTTAATGGCAAAGGTATATGCAATGAAATGGAATTACGTCAGTGAGGCTGTGACAACATCTGCAGGCTTTACCACACTAAGAACTCTTAGGGCACTGTATGCAGAATATTTGGGCCATCTTCACCAGCACAGTCTTTAAAACACATATGTGTAATTAAATACATGAAGAAATGAGCATGTAGAATGCTTCCAAGCTGCTTTTAAAATAAAACAAAACATATAATACACTACTTAAATGAAACTGCTTAATTTCATCACAATATGAATGTTGCTGCCTTTTCTGAAATTTAAAACAGTAAAACTGATTTATTTGTCTCGTGACTTTGTTTCCTTTACTGCAATTGATCTGAGGGGCATGTCAGTGTTACTTAAGCACTGCTGCTGCCCTGGGTACTTCTTTATATCTTCTCTTCACTGGTACTATTTTGTATTTTACCATTTCATTTTGCAGTGAGGTCCATTTGTCTTCATAGGTAACAGTAGCAGTGCTCATGTGGGTGTCAAAGGCATGATCTTTGGCCTTATTAGACATCTTTTATAGCACCCTCATCTTCCCTTAACTCGCTATTTCTGCAGCTGGGACCATGTGTGGGCCACTTACCGCAGGCGTGACAACCTGACCAAAATATAATAGTTAACCTAAACTTCCCAGTCTTGGGGTCCCCCAAAGTTCTATTTCCAAAATTTGCTGCCAAATTTGAAACATTGTTTAACTTTATGAATGGATGACTACTAAGCTGCCTTTGGGCCCCCCATATTTGGCTGGAGTCCCTGGGCATATGCATTGTGGATCCATGTGTAAACGTAGCCCTGCCTGCAGGAAGACTAACGTTCAACTAAAGCCTGACCTATTTAGGAAAGGTTGAGGCCAGTGTGCAAAAGCACAAATTGATGAATAGATAAACTTATACTTATTATTGTAAAACATAATTTTCCAATGTATTTCAATGTTATGATTTAGCTGCCAGGTTCACCAGCAGGCCCGGTAAGAGAAAAAACAGGCAAAACATTAAAGGAGCATAATATCATGTATCATTTGTTGTAAAGATACATTGTGTATGTGACTGGTGTGACCATTTAACGTCACAGGGAAGAACTGTCCGTGTCTTCTGACGTTGGACATGTTTGATGGCATGTGTGGGCAATATGGTGAAAAAGCCAAAAGTCGGTTTCACAAATCATGAAACCAGTTTGTAATCATCCACTCAGCCCTCGGATGGTGGGCCGCGTTTCCTGGCATCGGGTGTTGGGAAACTAATTGTAATACATCAGAATATTATTATGAGGCTAGGCTGCTGGCCTCAGATCACACTGCACCCCCCCACACCCCCACCACTATGGCCAGTGCATTGTCCGCCTACGTTGACACCATTTCATGCCGGTGTGTTTCACAATGGCATACAAAAGGCGTGCACTTGGTGGGCTGCACTTTGAGGGGAACTTGGAGATGAGTACACTGTAAGATGGCGTTGTGCTTGCAGGGTTGCGTGTTGGACTTCAAGGTTGAGGCAGGTTGTGGGGGAGGAAAGACTGCCCTGCAGTTCAGGCGACTTTGTGGGGGTGCAAAGGCTGCCCTGCGGACGAAGGTAGCATGCAAGCACATACATGACAGGGCGGGGGGGGATGGGCGAAGGAAGTGGCCATACATTCGGGTCACCTCATATAAAGTGACCAATTCTCTGCAGCCAAGAGAGTTCAGATGCAGCCACATTGATATGATTGGAGTCGAGCCCTTGGCATTTCTGCCCACTCAAGCAACGCAGAGGCATCAGAGTGCCACCAAGTACTCCAGAGCTTTTCACCCCTCAGGCACAGACTGCAAACTAAGGAGTATTTTAGTGGACTGCAGAACCATTGGGGGACTGAGCACGTTGCACAATCTCCTTGCTAAAGCTGGCCATGGAGCAATCACTGGTGGAGGTGCTCACAGCCCCTTGCAATGTCATCAATCAGATTTGGACCAGTCTCCCCCACAGTTCAAACGAACAGCGCAGCCTTGCAGTGCAGGTTAGCAAATGCCTGCGCCTGAGCTGAGAGCACAGCATGCAGTCCAAAGGGCAAAGCTGTCACCAATAAGTCGGGTGGAGTGGGCTGGAGGAATGTGAGGTTACGGGCAGTCATGCAGCGCACTAATTGCTGGCCATCCAAATGGTGGCCGGCAGTCTCTGGGAAGCAGACTTCAGACTTAACCAAGAGAGGATCTTAGTATACCTATGCACCTCTCTCTTTCATCCTGCAAGAGAAGTATATCAGCATCATGGAGCCTGGTGAACTAGCTATATGCCTCGTGGCGTATAGAGAGTGGAGACAATGGAGAAGAGACTGACTGAGGCGCCTGGCTGTGCAGAGGGAGGAGCAGCACCCTCTGGAAAAAGGGGCGGCTGAGACTCCCAGACATGCCGCTGAAGAGCTACAGTGAGCCATCACTGGGTGGTGCCTAGCTAGACCCAGGTTCAATAGATGCCACCTTTCAATCCTGCAGATGTTCAAGAATCAATGTCGTCGAAGACTGTGTAGGTTTAGGAAACTGGTCAGTCACATCTGTCAGCTACTGCAGGACTTGGCGCCATGGGGACATCGAGGGTATCCACTGCTAGTGGCCGTGTAAGTGACAGCGGCTCCTGTTTCTATGCCAGTGGCTCCTTTCAGGGCTCCACAGGTGACCTGTGTGGGATATCACACGCCTCCACCCACAAATGCATCCATAATATCACAGATGCCACTTTTGTGAGGGCACACAACTTTGTGCATTTTGCGTGGGACCAGGAGAGCCAGGATGCAGGGGCGATTGGATTTACCTGGGCCTCGGGTGCAGGGTATCATCGACTGCACCCACCTGCCGCTCAGATCTGTCGCAACACATAGTCAACTATGTCAACCACAAGGGATTCCATTCATTGAATGTGTAGTTAGTGGGCGACCACCAAAAATGCATCTTGCAGGTCTGTGTACAGTTTCCAAAGAGTGTCCACGACTCCTATATTCACAGTTAGTCACAGAACCCTGACGTCTTCCATGGTCCACAGAGGCTGCAGGGATAGCTCCTAGAGGTCAAGGACTACCCGCACAGGATGTGGCTGATGACACCCGTGCAGTGGACTCAGACTGCACCATAACGAAAATATAACGGGGCTCATGCTGTAGCTCACAACTTGGTGGAGCAAACCATCGGGATGCTGAAAATGAGGTTCCAGTGCCTGGATCAGTCTGGTGGAGCCCTGCAATATAGTCCACAGAGGGTGTCATGCATCATTGTTGTCTGCTGCGCCCTTTACAAACTGGTGCTACAACGGGGAGAGCCGCTGGCTGAGGAGCAGATGCAGGAGCTGGAAGTGTAGTAATAATAATAGACCAAATGCAGACTGGGTGACCACTTTGTGGAACACCTTCAGTCTTTCCGCATGCATGACCCAGGCCTTCCTGTTGCTTGCCATTTCAACACACCAACCTACTCTCATGCCCATATGTCCGTCCTTGGCCTGCTGCAATGTTCCAGTGAAGCTCAACGCAAACTGGAGGAACAGCACCTCATCTTCCAATTAGGAACTTTACAGCCTTCCAGACTCAACATTGAGTTCAACAACTTCAGGTCATGGACTCTCTCCTCCATCCTCTCACCCCCTTTTTGATCCCCTTTTTTCTAATAATTATTATATGTATTTTCATATATATTTTTCTTTTCCCACTTACTTCTATTATTATTTAAAAAATTTATTTCCATCCCTTTACAGGACCAAGGGGTTGATTAAGAAGGGGAAAATAGAGTACGAGAGTAACCTTGCAGGGAATGTAAAAACTGACTGTAAAAGTTTTTATAGGTATGTGAAGAGAAAAAGATTGGTGAATGTAGGTCCCTTAAAGTCAGAAACAGGTGAATTTATAATGGGAAACAAAGAAATGGCTGACCAACTAAATAGAACCAAAGTATGTGTCTTCACAAAGGAGGACACAAATAACATGCCAGAAATGTTGGGAAACACAGGGTTTAGTGAGAGGCAGGAACTGAAAGAAATCAGTATTTGTAGGGAAACGGTGTTGGGGAAATTGAAGAGATTGAAGGCCGATAAATCCCCGGGACCTGATAATCTACATCCCAGAGTACTTAAGGAAGTGGCCCTAGAAATAGTGGATGCATTGGTGATCATCTTCCGAGATTCTATAGACTCTGGAACAGTTCCTACAGATTGGAGGATGGCTAATGTAACCCTACTATTTAAAAAGGGAGGCAGAGAGAAAACAGGGAATTATAGACCAGTCAGCCTAACGTCGGTAGTGGGGACAATGATAGAGTCTATTGAAGAAGATTAAATAGCTGAGCGCATGGAAAACGGTGGCAGAATTGGACAGAGTCAACATGGATTTATGAAGGGGAAATCATACTTGACAAATCTACTGGAATTTTTCGAGGATATAATTAGTAAAGTTGATGATGGGGAGCCAGTGGATGTGATTTATTTGGACTTTCAGAAGGTTTTCGACAAAGTCCCACATAAGAGATTGGCATGTAAAAGTAAAGCGCATGGGATTGGGGGTAGTGTATTGAGATGGATAAAAAAAACTGGTTGGCAGGCAGGAAACAAACAGTAGGAATAAATGGGTCTTTTTCCGAATGGCAGGCAGTGACTTGTGTGGGGTA
Organism: Carcharodon carcharias; assembly: GCF_017639515.1. Lineage (NCBI taxonomy): Eukaryota > Metazoa > Chordata > Chondrichthyes > Lamniformes > Lamnidae > Carcharodon > Carcharodon carcharias. The sequence continues at coordinate 55,543,911 of NC_054483.1, read as the reverse complement.
CCGCAGGGATCAGTGCTGAGACCCCAGTTATTCACAATATATATTAATGATTTAGATGAGAGAATTAAATGTAATATCTCCAAATTTGCAGATGACGCAAAGCTGAGTGTAAGGGTGAGCTGTGAGGAGGATGCAGAGATGATTCAGTGTGATTTGGACAAGCTAAGTGAGTGGGCAAACGCATGGCAGATGCAGTATAATGTGGATAAATGTGAGGTTATCCATTTTGGTAGCAAAAACAGAAAGGCAGCTTTTTATCTGAATGGCTATAAATTGAGAGAGGAGAATGTGCATTGAGGCCTGGGTGTCCTTGTACACCAGTCACTGAAGGTAAGCATGCAGATGCAGCAGGCGGTAAAGAAGGCAAATGGTATGTTGGCATTCATAGCCAGAGGATTTGAGTACAGTAACAAGGATGTCTTGCTGCAATTGTACAGGGCCTTGGTAAGACCACGCCTGGAATTTTGTGTGCAGTTTTGGTCTCCTAATCTGAGGAAGGATGTACTTGCTATAGAGGGAGTGCAGCAAAGGTTTACCAGACTAATTCCTGGGATGGTGGGATTGACATATGAGGAGAAATTGAGTCAATCAGGATTATATTCACTGGAGTTCAGAAGAATGAGGGGGGATCTCATAGAAACCTATAAAATTCTAACAGGAATAGACAAGGTAGATGCAGGAAGGATGTTCCCGATGGTGGGGGAGTCCAGAATCAGGGGTCATAGTCTGAGGATACAGAGTAGACCATTTAGGACTGAGATAAGGAGAAATTACTTCACCCAGAGATTGGTGAGCCTGTGGAATTCATTAACACAGAAAGTAGTTGAGACCAAAATATTGTATGTTTTCAAGAAGGAGTTAGATATCGCTCTTGGGACGAAAAGGATCAAAGGATACGGGGAGAAAGCAGGAGCAGGCTACTGAGTTGGATGATCAGCCATGATCATAATAAATGGCGGAGCAGGGCGAAGGGCCTCGAAGGGCTGAATGGCCTACTCCCGCTCCTAGTTTCTATGTTTCTATCCGTTGTTTTATCTCCACCTTTTAGCCCTTTTCGATCCCTTCCCCCACCCCACCCCCACTAGAGCCATCTGTCACTTGCTCATCCTGTTTTCTACCCTTAATGTCACCATTAGCACATCCTTTAACTAATATCACTACCATCAACACCCCTTTGTCCTTTTGTTTATGACATCTTTGGCAATCTATCCTTTGCCTCCACCTATCACTGGCCCTCTATCCAGCTCCACCTGTCCCACCCCCCCTTAAACAGCTTATATTTCACTATATATCTATTCCTCTTAAGTTCTGATGAAGAGTCATGCTGATTTGAAACGTTAACTCTGTCTTCCTCTTCACAGATGCTGTCAGACCTGCTGAGTTTTTTCAGCAATTTTTGTTTTTGTTTCAGATTTCCAGCATCTGCAGTATTTTGCTTTTAGCTTTTTGCTTACATCTTCTTACCCTTCTTTACCCACAACATCTTGGTGCTCCCTGAGCATTCACAGCAGAGGTGGAGGCAGCCTGCTGATTGCTACTGTCATGAACTTGATGGGTGTCCTCTGGAGGGCTGAGGCCTGGAGGGCCCCGGACTGCTTTTGGTGACCTGCTGTGTGGCAGTGGCACCCTCCTTGAGCTGTGGCGCTAGAGCTGTTGGGATCACAGGAAGAGGGGATTAGGATGGGCTGAACCTCCTGTAGTCACCTGGGTGGATGGCCCTGGTGTGTGCACCTGCTGATCCTCCTCCCTATGGGTGCCCAAGGGCCCCTGGCTGACTCCGTGAGGAGAAGAGGTAGCTGGGGTGAGATCGTGCTGCCCCGCATCCCTTTCATGTACACACTGTTGGAGGCCATCTATGGCATCAGCGATGGAGCTCAGCCCGCACAACAGTGCAGGAGCAACATCCTGGACCAAGCTCTCCATGGCAGCCGTTATCCTACCAGTGTTGACCTCAATGTATTGGCATGCCGGCACTTTCACCTCAGCCTGAAGGTGGACGGACTCCTCCATCGTGCCTTGCAACCTGAGGAGTGCAGCGGACATGTCTTCCTGATATTCCCAAGATTGCCTTTGCAGCTCCAGGAACTGTGACATGGCAGAGTGCAGAGGCTTCTCATCTGACTCGGACTCAGCCATTTCTGGCCCCCAGCAGTCCTCCGAGTGTCAGACACCTGAGAAGTCCCTGCTGCTGCCTGCTGTAGATGAGAAAGTGTGATGTGCTCACCAGATTATGATCCTGAGGCAAATGTAAAGTTAGGTCCCACCGAGGTGTATGCCTCTGCGTTGGTGGAAGATGTGTGTGAGAACTGTGATGGGAGTTCAAGAAGGGTGGCTTCAGATTCCTATTCAGAGGTTTCTTCAGGGCTTGATTAGAGGCCCTGGGTTGTGGACACCATCGACTGTTTGGCACATGTGCCTGTGAAAACAGGGAGAGATAATTAGTGCTTGGCAGTGGCCTGTGAAAAAGGACACATCATTCACAGCAAGCCTGTCCAATGGATGTTGCACTGCTGGATCCTCACTTGGTAGAACACCGCTGACCTCAACGTCAGCACAGGAACAGTCCAGATCCTCACCAGCCAGCAGGATGGCTCTGTTTTCAAACTCCAAGAGTCTCTTGATTGTAGGCATGCTTCCACCAGTCTCCGATCTCTCCCTCTTGTTTTGTACCAGCTTGTCTGCATGAATAGGGATGGAGAGAGTGTTAGCAGGATGCCTGCCAGGCCAGATATAAGTGTGCCTGGCACGTGTAGGTGGTGAGTGGTCCAATGGATCAGATGAGGACCATGAAGGTGTGTATGAGAGAGTGAATGGTTGTGTCCCTTGAACTGGCAGAGAGTGAGGGCCCTGTGGATATGTGATGAGTTGAATGCATAATTAATGCAGCAGGTTTGGACCATATGGGCATGAGAAGCAGCCATTGCGGCAACGGGTAAAACGTTGTTTTCCCCATCCGCTAAAGCACTTTGTGAAAATCTGGGACAATGCCACCCCATGTGAGTTGAGAGTGATGAGAAGAGTGACTTACCTTGGTGGAATGCAAGAGATCATTCATCTTCTTGCAACATTGGTGGACGACCTCTTATGAAGGGTGTTGGCACTGACCACCACTGCCACCACCTCCCAAGCTGGATTAGTGAGGTTGCTGCCCATCCGGTAGCCAGAGCTGAGGTAGACGACATCACGGTGAGCCCCCACTGCATCCAAAAGGCACTCGAGAGACATGTCATTGAATCTGGGGTCTGTGGTCATTTTGCCTTTTAGGGCCATGTCTTCTTTGCAGCAGTCATAGCCTGGGAGCACTGAGAGGTGTGCACGTGGCTGCACTTTAAATATGGAGCCCAGTTTGATGAAGCGGCAAGATGGTGTCACAGTGGACGAATGAGAGCCAGCCCATCATGGAACCGGTGTGTTTCCCGGGAATGCAGAATTAATGCTGCGGGTTTGGGACGATACGGCATGAAAAGTTGTCAGTGTAGCTGATGGGTAAAACCTTGTTTAGCCTGCCTGCTACTGCACTTAGTGAAAATCTGGGGCGATTCCGCCCAGAAGGTCCCATTGCTGCTTGGACACCTCCTTAAAGACTAACCATTCGGAAACAGATGCCAATATCATTCAAAGGTGTTTCTCGGCCGCTTTTCTATTCCTCAGTTACTCAACAAGGTCAGAAGGAATAATCAAGAACTGGCTGGCTTTCTTTCCCTCCTGTTGTTCTTTAAATAAAACTTGTAACCAGAAATTTGCAAGTGGCAACCTGAAATGTGACAGAAACATCTCAGAATTCTCATAGTGCTACGAAAGAAAGCCAAAGGATATGCTATTTTATAATATAGGAATATTTTATCATGCAAAACACAATGTATTAAAATAAAAATTATAGGCAGGACCTTTCCCAAATCATTTTAATGCAATGTGTCCATAAAACCCCCCTGTAAATTCTGACAATCCATCCTTATCTCAACTGAATGATTTTAATAACCATGAATAGGCTGCTGGTGCAGGCCAACCACAACCCAATCCCCTAACCTCAGGAAATCCTGTGGGAATGTAAATGGATCAAAGTCCCAAATGAGCTGGGATTCCACCCCTATTCCCTGACTTTTGCACTTGAGAAATTTGCTGTTCTCAAGGACAAGAGTCAGGAAAATCCAACTTCTGTATCTCAGCTTTCTTCCCCATCCTCTAATTTCATATATGACACTTGCAGTCTTTTTTGTCCTCCACTCTTTTTCTCCCTCTTGCTATGTATTGCTATTGCACACTATTTTCTCTGTGTTTTTTGTATCGCTCTTAATTCTACATAATTGTATATGTTTCACTCTTTTTGTAAATCTGTTTCTCCCTTTTGGTCTTCTCTCCTATATGTCTCCTACGTTTCCATGTAGTTTATACACATGTACTTTTATGATGTTTGATGTCAACATATGTTTTATTTTAAAGACATATGCTTGGTTTTAGGTCAGGATAGAGTCATGAAGATGTCTTATATCGAATATTATCTCATCATGACATTGGCTGAACATATGTTACTTTATAATGTAATTGGCTAGACATATATATGTGTTGAACTTTTTGAAATGGACACTTCTGCTAAGCAAAGAACACTGGCTTACAGCTGCAACCATGTTGCATTTGCAAAGGACAAGCTGCTTTATGGAGACACAGAGTCTACGGAGCACTCAGGGATAGTGGCTAAGATAAAGCTAGAATGAAACCAGAGACCGGTCACGTGACCCAGCTCTTAGAGTGTAAAATATACAGGATTTGAATTAACAGTCAAGAAGACTGCCACAGGGGCACTAGCCTTGCCCCTTCTCTTTTTTTTCTGAAACCTCTCTCATCAAAGCTGAGCTGTTTGTGATTTGAAAACCCACCAGAAGACCTAATTTCTGTAGACCAAGAATTCTAAAAGAGAGATTCTGAACCAACACCACTGTCTCCAAGGGAAAAGAGAATCAACCAGCCACAACTACAGAATGTTCCAGTGAGAAACCTAAGTACCAGCAGCTATTGTGGAAAGTGATCCTTCAGCAATAAACAAGCATGCGGACAATCCGTTAATTTTATTTCCTGACTTTACTTTTTAATTGGCAGAGTTTTACGATCTGATACTCTGCACAGTTTTATTCATTTTTTGTATGCTGTGGGAGGTTGCGCGTGCAGTTTTTGCATTAGTGGATGGTTGGACATATTTGTATATTTTAAACCTTTTATTAATAATTTCTGCATCTTTACCTCAGTGAGTTTTAACATTAAAATTAACTCTTTACTTGTTAACTTAAGGAACCTGGCTGGCTTATTTCTTACATCGAGCTAAACGCAGTTAAATATATATTGAATTGGCAATATTAGCTCCCTTTTAAATTTAAACTCTGCTAGGACCATTCCAAGTGTGGGACAAAGAAAGGAGTCAATTCACCTCTCCTAACCTGGTTGTAACAATAGAGAATAAGTGTAGAAGAGTTGTTGCTAACAGGCGGTTGGGACTTGACAGGTGAGGAAAGACATTGCAGGCGCAGGCCTGGCAGCAGCCCAATCTGGGAATGAAACACAGGTGGCAGCCACAATGACAATAGTTTGCTGTATCACAACATGGTCGAAATTGCAAAGGTAATAAGATTTGTCAGACAAGAGGATTCAATTGAAAAACCAGAAGATGTGGCTAGAAGGATATTGGGCCAGAGATGATAGGGGAGAACAAGCATAGTTAAAGGTATGCTTACCACTCTTGGTGAGCAAGTAAATAGGTAGGCTTTGATCCAAATCAAAGCAACTCGCTGTGTAAAAAAGATCTCATCTCCCCTTTAGTTCTTTTCCTACTTATCTTAAATCTGTCCTCTGGTTACTGAAACACCCAATGGAAATAATTTCTCTTTATCTATCCTGTCAAACCCTCTCAAAGTCTTGAACATCGCTATTAAATCTCCCCTTAGGGAGAATGTTCTCTGAGGTTCATTATCCTTGGTACAATTCTACTCAATTTCTTCTGTATCCTCACCAAGGCCTGACATCCTTCCTCAAGTATGGATTCCATAGCTGAAGCCTAATTAGTGGTTCATAAAAGTTGAGCATAACTTCCTTGCTTTTATACACCATGCCTCTATTTATACAGTCAATGATCCCGTAAGATTTTTGTTGTGCAAACAGACTATGTAATACTTGGAACTGGTATGTGGGTGGTTGGGTCAGGAAGAATTTAGAAGATGATGAAACAATCACTTCAAAAGGTAGTTGAGCTTGACAGGCTAGAGATTCCCCATGTATAGCTTCCTTACTGTATTTGTCAGTGTGGTTGTAATGCCATATCCAACTATTGCATCATATGTACAGTCAACAACTACAGTAGAGATTGAACACAAGCGAACAGGATTACATTGGCTTCAGGGGAAATGATTCAGGGGTGGTTAAAGCAGGTCAAGGTTAGGCCAGGAATATTGTGGGGAAGGATGGATTTCATCATCAGCAAAGCAGGTCAGGACTCACTATATGGAAAAAATGTTAGTTGGATTGGTGCAACCTAGGATGAGAACACAAAGTAAATAAGGTAAAGGAAGCTTGGGTGAAGGGATGTTGAGTCAGTAATGAGAGCGTATATAGCAGGTCCACTAGCCAAAGGGAACATGGAGAGCAAATCAGCCCCTGCCACAAAGGTGAGCACAGGCTAAGTCAAGCTGCCAAGTGAACCACTGGTATAGCGAGTGGCTAGAATTCCAGCACTGACAGGGTGGCAAACCAGAGCAGAGTGGCTTGGCATGAATCATATATCAATAAAAATAACAGAAAATAAAACAGCTACCAAAGCCCAAGCCGATAATTCAAGTTGCAAGCAATTACCTCAAATTGAGCCCCAGGCAGTCAACACAGGTGTAAGCCTCTAAGTAAACGTTTTCCTGAGAATTAAAACAGAGCATAAGGAACTGCATGAGTAATCAGCATTTTATTCAGAATTGTTTAATTCTGCCTTAAACGTTACTTACATGGTTACAGTTTCAACTAGTTGAAAAATCTGTAATGGTGACTCAGTCCATTATTTGAACAATTTCACTAATGCTTAACAGTTTAGAATTAGTAGCTTAAAAAAAGTATTGGAAATTTGCTCAGTTTTCTGCTGCATACATTCCTTATTGGTACTCATTGAAAGAGCCAAGCCACCTTAAATTATTCATATTTAGTAAATCAGGTAAATGCTTATTTCAGACAAGCAACAACCTTTAACCTATGGATCTATGCAGCCAAGTCAGGATGGCAACAGCTTGGAGGGAACTTGCAGGTGGTGGTGTTCCCATGCATCTGCTGCCCTTGTCCATTTAGGTGGTAGAGGTTGCAAGTGTGGAAAGTACTGTTGAAGGAGCCTTGGTGAGTTGCTGCAATGCATTCAGTATACAGTACACACCGCTGCCACTGTGCGTTGGTGTTGGGGGGAGTGGATGTTTCAGTTAATGGATGGTGTGTCGATTAAGTGCACTGCTTTGTCCAGGATGGTATCAAGCTTCCCAGTGTTGTTGGAGCCACACTCATCCAGGTAAGTGGAGAATATTCCAGTATAGTCCTGACTTGTGACTTGAGGATGGTGGACAGGCTTTGGGGAGCCAGGAGGTGAGTTACTGACCTCAGAATTCCCAGTCTCTGACCTGTTCTTGTAGATTTAATATGACAGAATTAATATGACTGGTCCAGTTCAGGTTCTGCTCAATAGTAAACCCCAGGATAAAAAGAAAAAAACTGCGGATGCTGAAAATCCAAAACAAAAACAAAAACAGAATTACCTGGAAAAACTCAGCAGGTCCAGCAGCATCGGCGGAGAAGAAAAGAGTTGACGTTTCGAGTCCTCATGACCCTTTGACAGAACTTGAGTTCGAGTCCAAGAAAGAGTTGAAATATAAGCTGGTTTAAGGTGTGTGTGTGGGGGGCGGAGAGAGAGAGAGAGAGGTGGAGTGGGGGTGTGGTTGTAGGGACAAACAAGCAGTGATAGAAGCAGATCATCAAAAGATGTCAACAACAATAGTACAAAAGAACACATAGGTGTTAAAGTTAAAGTTGGTGATATTATCTAAACGAATGTGCTAATTAAGAATGGATGGTAGGGCACTCAAGGTATAGCTCTAGTGGGGGTGGGGAGAGCATAAAAGATGTAAAAAAAAAAATTTTTATATAATGGAAATAGGTGGGAAAAGGAAAATCTATATAATTTATTGGAAAAAAAAGAAAAAGCCCAACGCAAACTGGAGGAACAACACCTCATCTTCCGACTAGGCACTTTACAGCCATCCAGACTGAATATTGAATTCAACAACTTTAGGTCGTGAGTTCCCTCCCCCATCCCCACCCCCTTTCTGTTTCTCCCTTCCTTTTTTTTCCAATAAATTATATAGATTTTTCTTTTCCCACCTATTTCCATTATATTAAAAAAAATTTTTTTTTTTTTTTTTACATCTTTTACGCTCTCCCCACCCCCACTAGAGCTATACCTTGAGTGCCCTACCATCCATTCTTAATTAGCACATTCGTTTAGATAATATCACCAACTTTAACTTTAACACCTATGTGTTCTTTTGTACTATTGTTGTTGTCATCTTTTGATGATCTGCTTCTATCACTGCTTGTTTGTCCCTACAACCACACCCCCACTCCACCTCTCTCTCTCTCTCCGCCCCCCACACACACACCTTAAACCAGCTTATATTTCAACTCTTTCTTGGACTCGAACTCAAGTTCTGTGGAAGGGTCATGAGGACTCGAAACGTCAACTCTTTTCTTCTCCGCCGATGCTGCCGGACCTGCTGAGTTTTTCCAGGTAATTCTGTTTTTGTTTTTGTTTTAGTAAACCCCAGGAAGTTGATAGTGGGGAATTCAGTTATGACAACACATTGAATGTCAAAGGCATGATGGTCCATGTGCTTTTGGGTAAAAATCTGTATTTTATGTTGGGGTGATAGTCTCTTTAAGAATTAAGTTTCTCTGGAAAAAGATTTCTTGTAAGAAAAAACTTGCTTCCAGTAACTGATCATATGAGCAAGCTGCCTGGGAGAGAAAAAAAGTAGAGAAAGATAAACAATAAGTTAATTACAGAGTGGGTATGATAGATTCATGTGTGCAGTTCTGTTTTCAAGCAGTTAAGCTTTGGCTTTCAAGCCAAATTCAGTTGAAATTCTTTGTGCAGGCTAAAAGGCTTTGAACTCTGAAAACTTATGGAATCTACTAACATTGAGTTGGACTCAAGGACTCAAGCTGAGGAGAGAAAAAGTTTCGAGATGCAGGACTCCAGCACTAAAGCACTTTAGATCTAGGCGCGTTCTGACCTAAAGTGGCTAAGTTAAAACATTAGCGATGACAGGGTTGAACTGGCATTTGACAATCGTGGGACAGTTCAAGGAGATTTAAAGGGACAACCTTAACGGAAGAGAAGATCTCAAAAAATCTCAACCTTTAAATGAATCTTTGAAACAGTATTCAGGCCAAGTGGTTATTCCTCCAATTTCTGATAAGTATCCTACTAGACTTTGAGGTGTAAGTTCATTGGGTATAGAAGGAAATTTGAATTTAAGAAGTTCAGCTTAAAGTATAAGTAACTTGTGTTCATTGTTTGACATCTTTAACATAATTGACTCTTTAAGATATAGTTTCAGTATTCATGTTCTTTGATTTTGGTGTAATAAAGCTATTTTGTTTTAAACAGTGAACTTTGTGGCTTCATTCTTTTAGTAAATACCTGGTTTTCAGATTTCCAGAAAAAAGTTACTGGTTTCTACTGAGATCATAACAAGAGGAGATGGTTAGATTCTCTATTGGTGGAGCTGATCATTGCCTGGCACTTGTGTGGCATGAATGTCACTTGCTACTTATCAACCCAAGCCTGAACGGTGTGCAGGTCTTGCTGCATAGGGACAAGGACTACTTCAGTATCTGGGAAGTTGTGAATGGTATGGAAGATTGTGCAATCAAGAGCGAACATTCCTTTATGATGAAGGAAGATCATTGATGAAACAACTGAAGACGGCTGGGCCTAGGACACTACCCTGAGGAACCCATGCAGCAATATCCTGGGACTGAGATGACTGGCCTTCAACAATCACGACCATATCCTGTGTGCTCAGTATGACTCCAACTACCAGGCAGTCTTCCCACAATTCCCATTGACTTCAATTTTACTAGGGTTCCTTGATGCTACACTCAATCAAATGCTGCCTTGATGTCAAGGGCAGTCACTCTCATCTCACCTCTTGATTCCAGCTCTTTTGTCTATATTTACATCAAGGCTGTAATGAGGTTAAGAGCTGAGTGGCCCTGGTGGAAACCAAAGTGAGCATTAGTGAGCAGGCTACTGCTGTGTAAGTGCTGCTTGATAGCACTGTTGATGGTACCTTCCATCACTTTTCTGATGATCAAGAGGAGGCTGATGAGGCGGTAATTGGCAGGATTGGATTTATCCTGCTTTTTGTGGTTAGGACATTCCTGGGCAATTTTCCACATAATCCGCTAGATGCCAGTATTATAGCTATACTTGAACAGCTTGGCTAGGGGCTTGGCTCGACACATCTGGCTGAAGATGGTTGTAATTGCTTCAGTCTTGCCTTCTGCACTCTTGTGTTGGGCTCCCCATCACAGAGAATGGGGCTGTGGGGAGTCCTCCTCCAGGTTTGTTGTTTAATTGTCCACCATTCATAACTGGATGTGGCAGGACTGCAGAGCTTTGATCTAATCCATTTGTTTTGGTATTACTTAGCTGTCTATTGGAAGTAGTCCTGTGTTGTAGCTTCACCACATTTTTAGGATTGCCTGGTGTTGCTCCCGGCATGCTCTCCTGCACTCTTCATTGAAATATGACTGATCCCCTGACTTGCCTGTAATAGTAGAGTACGAGGTTACAGATTGTGGTATACTACTGCTGATGGCCCACAGCACCTCATAGATACCTAATTTTGAGCTGTTAGATCTGTTCTGAATCTATCCCATTTGGCAATGTGGTAGTACCACACAACACAATGGAGAGTTTGCTGATTGTGAAGACGGGACTTAGTCTTCACAAGTACTGTGTGGTGGTCACTCCTACCAATGCTGTCATGGACAGATGCATGTGCAACAAGTAGATTGGTGAGGACAAAATCTGGTAGGTATTTTCCTCACCACTTTCCGCATGCCCAATCAGGCCGATACATCTTTCAGGACTCGGCCAGTTGATCAGTCATGATGCCACTGAGCCACACTTAGTGATGGACATTGAAGTCCCCCACCCAGATTACAATCTGTGCCCTTGCCACTCTCAGTGCTCCTCCCAAGTGATATTCAACATAGAGGAGTACTGATTCATCAGCTGAGGGAGGGCGGTAGAGGTTTCCTTACCCATGTTTGATCAGATGCCATGAGACTTCATGAGGTCCAGAGTTGATGCTGAGGACTCCCAGGGCAACTTCGAAAAGACTGTATACTATTGTACCACCTCCTCCCCCGGTTCTGTCCTGCCAGTGGGATATACCCAGGAATGGTGATGGTGGTGTCTGGAACATTGGTTGTAATGGTATGATTTGGTGATTATGACTATGTCAGGCTCTTGCTTGGCGACTCTGTGGGACAACTCTCCCAGTCTTAGCATAAGATGATAGTAAGGAGAATGTTGCAGGGTTGTTTGTCATTTCCAATGTCTAAGTCAATGCCAGGTAGTCCATCTGTTTTTATTCCTTTTTGACTTTTCCGTAGTGGTCTGGCACAACTGAGTGGGTGCTAGGTGATTAGAGAGGACGGTTAAGAGTTAAGAAATTGTTGTATGTGTGGAGTCACATGTAGGTCGGACCAGGTAGGAAAGCAGATATCCTTCCCTAAAGGTTTCAAAAGGAACCTTGTCCCCAGGGCAATTGCCTGGACCTCTGGATTACTGATCCAGTGACCTACCAACATGCCATTGCCTCCCTGTCGTGCCCAAAAAGGATATCATATTCCTAACTTTCGAGAGACAGATTTCAGTCAATCTGGACATTTTGAAATTAATTTTAAAAAGTGGACAATGTGCATCAAAGATGGCCACCAAAGGTCAGGTGAGTTCTCTAATTTGTGCACAGACAAAGGATTAACTCATATCTGAACATGCTTCCAGAAAGTTCATAAAAAGTAAATGACTGTGGGTGGGGTGCCGTGCTGGAGACAAAACCACTTATGGAATTTACAGGTCCCGTTATCTGTGTATTTACCAAAACTCAAGATCAGTAGTTAGCCCTTACACTTCCCAGCCCCAAACGCAATATCTGTGTGATCCTTAGCAAAGAAGGTCCAGAAAAAAGTTTATCACAAAGGTGTGAACAGCCACCATTAAACCCTTATAGTGTAGCAATGGCTTATAACTTTGAATCATAAGACCATAAGACATAGGATCAGAAATTAGGCCTTTCGGCCCATGGAGTCTGCTCCATCATTCAATCATGGCTGATAAGTTTCTCAAACCCATTCTCCGGCCTTCTCCTGGTAACCTTTGATCCCCTTACCAATCAAGAACCTATCTATCTCGGTCTTAAATACATTCAATGACCTGTCCTCCACAGCCTTCTGTGGCAATGAATTCCATAGATTCACCACTCGCTGGCTAAAGAAGTTTCTCCTCAGCTCTATTCTAAAAGATCTCCCCTTTACTCTGAGGCTGTGCTCTCGGGTCCTATTCTCTCCTACTAAGGGAAACATTTTCCCCACATCCACTCTATCCAGGCCTTTCAGTATTCTCTAAGTTTCAATCAGATCCCCCCCCTTCATCCTTCTAAACTTCATCGAGTATAGACCCAAAGTCCTCAAACGTTCCTCATATGTTAAGCCTTTCATTCCTGGGATCATTCTCGTGAACCTCCTCTAGACCCTTCCAGAGATACGGGGCCCAAAATTGCTCGCAATATTCTAAATGTGGTCTGACCAGAGCCTTATAAAGCCTCAGCAGCACATCCCTGCTTTTATATTCTAGTCCTCTCAAAATAAATGCCAACATTGCATTTGCCTTCCTAACTACTGACTCAACCTGCAAGTTAACCATAAGAGAATCCTGGACTAGGACTCCCAAGTCCCTTTGCACACCAGATTTCTGAATTCTCTCCCCATTTAGAAAATAGTCTATGCCTCTATTCTTCCTACCAAAGTGCATGACCTCACACTTCCCCACATTGTATTCCATCTGCCAATTCTTTGTCCATTCTCCTAACCTGTCCAAATCCTTCTGCAGCCTCCCCGCCTCCTCAATACTACCTGTCCCTCCAGCACTCTTTGTATCATCTGCAAATTTAGCCAGGATGCCCTCAGTTCCTTCATCTAGATCATTAATGTATAAAGTGAAAAGTTGTGGTCCCAACACTGACACCTGCAGAACTCCACTAGTCACCGGCCGCCATCCTGAGAAGGACACCCTTATCCCCACTCTCTGCCTCCTGCCAGACAGCCAATCTTCTAGCCATGCTAGCACCTTGCCTCTAACACCATGGGCTCTTATCTTACTGAGCAGCCTCTTGTGTTGCACCTTGTCAAAGACCATCTGGAAGTCCAAGTAGATAACATCCATTGGCTCTCCTTTGTGCAACCTACTCGTTACCTCCTCAAAGAATCTAACAGATTTGTCAGGCATGACCTCCCCTGATGAAACCATGCTGACTTTGCCCAATTTTACCATCTCATCCTTAATAATGGACTCTAAAATCTTACCAACGACCGAGGTCAAGCTAATCGGCCTGTAATTTCCCGTCTTTTGCCTCACTCCCTTCTTAAACAGGGGGGTTACATTAGCAATTTTCCAGTCCTCTGGGACGCTCCCTGACTCCAGGGATTCCTGAAAGATCGCCACTAACGCCTCCACTATCTCTTCAGCTATCTCCTTCAGAACTCTGGGCTGTAATCCATCTTGTCCAGGTCATTTATCCACCTTCAGATCTTTCAGTTTTCCTAGCAACTTCGCCTTGGTAATGGCCACCATACTCACCTCTGCCCCCTCGACTCTTTCGAACTTTGGGGATATCACTCCTGTCTTCCACTGTGAAGACTGACGCAAAGTACCTATTCAGTTTTTCCGCCTTTTCTTTGTTCCCCACTACTACTTCTACAGCGTCATTTCCCAGCGGCCCAATGTCCACATTTGCCTCTCTCTTAACCTTTATATATCTAAAAAAACTCTTGCAATCTTCTTTTATATTACTGGCTAGTTTACCCTCATATTTAATCTTCTCCCTCCTTATTTCTTTTTTAGTTGTCCTCTGTTGGTCTTTGTAGTCTTCCCAATCCCCTGGTTTCCCACAGCTCTTCGCCGCATTGTATGCTTTCTCTTAGCTTTTATGCTGTCCCTGACTTCCCTTGTCAGCCATGGTTGCCTCGTCCTCTCTTTAGTATGCTTCTTCTTCCTAGGGATGAATTTTTGCTGTGTTTCCCAAATTACTCCCAGAAACTCCTGCCATTGCTGTTCCACTGTCTTTCCTGCTAGGCTCATCTCCCAGTGAATTCTGGCCAGCTCCTCCCTCATGCCTCTGTAGATGCCTTTATTCAACTGTAATACTGTTACATCTGATTCCAGCTTTTTCCTCTCAAATTGCAGGGTAAATTCTATCATATTATTGTCACTTCCTCCTAAAGGTTCCTTCACCTTAAGCTCCAATGTCAAATCTGCCTCATTACACATCACTAAATCTAGAATTGCCTGTTCCCTAGTGGGCTCCACCAAAGCTGCTCCAAAAAGCCATCTCGTAGATATTCCACAAATTCCTTTTCTTGGGATCCACTACCAACCTGATTTTCCCAGTCTACCTGCATATTGAAATCCCCCATGATCACTGTAACCTTGCCTTTCTTACACACCTTTTCTATCTCCTGGTGTATCTTGTGCCCCACATCCTGACTACTGTTCGAAGGCCTGTACATAACTCCCAGTATGGTTTTTTTACCTTTGCGGTTCCTCAACAGATTCTACATCATCTGACCCTACATCGTTTCTTGCTATCGATTTAATTTCATTTCTTGCTAACAAAGCAACCCCACCCCCTCTGCCAACCTGCCTATCTTTTCGATAGGATGTACATCCTTGGATGTTTAGCTCCCAGTCCTGATCCCCTTGCAGCCATGTCTCTGTTATGCCCACCACATCATACCTGCCAATTTCAATCTGCACCACAAGCTCATTTACCTTATTTCGTATACTGCGTGCATTCAGATACAACATCTTCAGTCCTGTATTTCCCTTCCCCTTTCTCATTGTCGACCCTTTATCTGATGTTCTTGAAGTTATATTCCTAGCCCTTTCCAAACACTGTCCTATTTTGTGTTCTGGAGACTTTAATAGCCTCTCCTGGGCTTTTCTTTCTTTTCAGTTTTTTCATAATTTTGCATGAAGTTGAATCCATCCCTCCCCGCCCCCACCCCCACATGCTAACCCATTAGTCATATTTCTTGAGTTTTACCCTTCCCTCCCTCCCCCCACTTTCTAGTTTAAAGTCCTGTTGACCACCCTATTTACCCTTTTCGCTAGATCCCAGATCGGTTCAGGTGCAGACCGTCCCAAAGGTACAGATCCCTCCTGTTCCAATACTGATGCCAGTGCCCCACGAAATGGAACCCCTCTTTCCCGTACCACTCCTTTAGCCACGTGTTTACTTCCCTTATTCTCGCATCCCTATGCAAATTTGCACGTGCCTCGGGTAGTAATCTGGAGATTATAACCCTTGAGGATCTGTTCTTTAATTTAGTTCCTAGTTCCTGATAAACCCCAAACAGGTCCTCTTTCCTAGTCTTACCTCTGTTATTTGTCCTGACATGGACCACAACAACTGGATCATTCCCCTCCCTCTCCAATATCCTTTCAAGCCGGTCAGAGATGTCCCTAACCCTGGCACCGGGCAGGCAACCCGGTGGGGCTCTCGATCCTGCTTACAAAGGAAGCCATCAATTCCCCTAATTATAAAATCCCCTGCAACTACCACTTGTCTTTTTGCTCCCCCCTCTTGAATGGTCCCCTGTGCCACGGTGCCGTGGTCAGCTGGCTCATCCTCCCTACAGCCCTGTTCCTCATCCACACAGGGTGCAAGTACCTCGTACCTGTTGGACAAGGTCAAGAGCTGAGGTTCCTCTGTTCCTGAACACAGGATCCCTCTACCTGCCTCACTTGCAGTCACACCCTGCTGACCCTGACCACTGACCGGAATTGAGGTACTTAATCTACCGGGTGTGACCACCTCCTGATACAAAACCTCCAGGTAACTCTCCCCCTCCCGGATGTGCCGCAGCATCCGGAGCTCAGACTCCAGCTCATCAATTCTGAGCCGGAGTTCCTCCAGCAACCAACACTTGCTGCAGGGATGTGGTCACTGCGGCTCGCAATGGGATCTGCCAGCTCCCACATCATACAGCTACAGCACATCACCTGCCCAGCCATCTCTACTTAGATAATTAATTTATTAATTAGTTTTGCAGTGTTTTTTTTTCAAATTTGATACAGATTTCCTACCAACCAATCAGGTCACAGCTTTCCTGTGATGTCACTTTTTCAGTTTTGGCTTCATTTACTCTGTGCCCCAAGGTCACCACTCCGGTGCTCCTCCCTCTGAGTCTGCTCCCAGGATTTATGCATCATTTATGCATTCAATAGAAGTATTAATCATGTGGTTACATGAATAAAACTGACTTCAAATAATGAATCTTATTGCTCCAAGAACTAAGCTGAGACAGATCAGTCTTTATCAGGACAAGAGGGATCATTCTTCCAACCAGAAAAAAAGATCCCAAACAGTGTGAGGGGGACTACCTTGTTTGCACCTGCAAAGATGGGCCTCTACAGAAACCTGTTATATCCTCATCTGGAAATTTCGAGACTTCCAACTTCCACTCATCTCTAAAGAACCATGAGAGAACCCATCAAGACTGCAACATGTGCACTTAAAGGATTATTTATCCACATGACTCGCTTCTTACTATTCTATTAGTAAGCTAGCTGCATGCTTCATTCTCTAGAATCAACCTCTACTTGTGTGTGTGTATATCTATGTGCTAAGGGATTGTGTGTTTTGCATTGTGCTTACATTTCAGGGTGTTATTTGAATAAACATTATCTTTTCTTTTGATTTATACTTACCTGAAAGCCTGATTCACGTGTATTATTAAAAGTCACAATACTCAAAAGGCTTAAAACACTCCCTCTAAAACACACATCTTGTTGCGGACAACTGAGAGGTGAGGAGAAAGGAGTAAAGTTATCCCAGCACCTCTGACATCTGTAGCAACCCGCTAAACCTTCCTGTTTTACACCTCATGGGGGAGATGGTGCAAGCCTTCATACAGAGGGGCATCACTGAGGCCGTGGCCACTGTTAGAGCTTGAAAAATCAGTGTTGAGATTATCTGCTACATTGTTTGCCTTCTGTCATCCCACCTCTCTTATCCTACAATCTCATCTGACTCATATGCAACAGATGTTGTAAGCATGTACTTACATCCTCTAATCTCCCCCACCACCCACCCCCCCACCGCCAACCCCGCCTTGTCCCTTTTTCATTTCCGATAATCAAGAACTGGAACCTTTCCAGTCAGAAGAAAGAGAGAGAGAGGAAGCAGACCATAAAGATAAGGAAATACAGCCACTCAATCTAACACTCACCAGCTCAGAGGTTGGAAATTGTGTATTTAAAAGGCTGGGATTGAGGAGCAATCTGCATGTGGTGAGACGTAATATTGAATGAAAGGCCTGAAAATGACAATGTAACCGATTAACTTTCACCTGCATATTATGATTATAGTTATGCCGTGAGAATGTACATAAGACATTACGGGATTGAGTCAAATTGGCCATTGTTGAATTTACTAGCTTGATTTTTGTAGGAACATAAGGGTTAAGTGAGAGAAAAATAGTAATGGTCAGTTCACCTGTGCAGGAAAGCACTGAAATAGAAATGCATTCTTAAGGCAGGATATAGGCCATAAATTGACCAAGAAGCTTGTAATTATAAGGTCAGGTACAGGTCATTTTTTATTGCAGACATTCAATGGTACCAATACCTATGATTATCAAAACACTCACAGGAAGAATCTCATTAAGAGAATCTTGAAACTTCATCTGATCTCATAGGGGTTTTCATATTATAGCCAGGAGAGCAGGGAGCCTTGAAACAGTGTGGAGAATGTTAATGTTGAAATTGTGTTGCAATGGAATACATGCTTTAAGTTGGTAAATAAGCACAGCTGTCCCCAATGGAGAAGGTTTAGGGAGTCATTGCAATAGTATAAAAACCAGTTCACTGTGGGTGTCTGGGAGAGTCTGTATTTTGCTTTGCAGTCTTGGAAATAAATCTGTTTTAAGGTACATGCTAGCTTCAGACTCATCCCTCCTCAACATACAATTATTGGATTTAACAAGAATCCACCTGTGTAATGCTCATCAACCATGTGGAACATTTGGTGATCTTGAAACAGTCAAAAAGGGCATTTTGTAACAGTTCATAGGAACTCTGTCAGTGAGGGGTGACATCACCTTTGACCACTCTCAGAGCTGACCATGCAGGGAGTAACCAATCCCTGATCGCTCCAGGTTTTGAACACATGGGCAGTGGGGTATAAACAAAGCTGTACCTTACAATTGCTCCTCGCTGTCCAGCATCTTTTCCTCTGGGCATCTGATCAGTGCTCTGGGTGTGAACAGGGATTAGGATATTGTATTCGGGGAACATGTAACCGTTGTAGTCTCCTGGTAGAGTTAAAGATAGGAGACCTGAGTGAAAGAGGCCAGTGTTTTTTTCGGTGAGTTTAAGTAAAGATTGAGGGTAAGGCTGGGAAATTTGTGGAAGATTCAACTCTGGGTATTGTCCAGACAACTGGATGTCTTTGATTTCATAGCTTGAAATAAGCCAGGGAGCTAAATGAAAGAGACCAGTTGTCCTATGTTTTAAAAGGTAAAACACATACTGAATTGGAAGGATTCAATTTATGGATTATTTATAAAATGAGGACACGACTGAATTGAAAGGAATCAGTTTGTAAGTTTTCTTCTTCGTTAATGGGTTTGGCATGATGTTATTTGCCTGTTTATTGGCTATCAGTGTGCTCTTCATATCCTTGTGATTTTGAAACATAGTTCAATAAAGATTTTTGGGTAATTTTGTAATCCTATACCTTTGCCAGCATCATTATTCATTCTATTCATGTTTGAACCCTCGTAACAGTTCAAGTGATAGACACCAAGCACAAGTATGCAGGAACCATGATTGGCGGGGGAGCGGGGAGAAAAGGATAGCTCAGGTGAAAGCTCACCAGAGGCCAAGGTCACATGCCAGTTTTTGCTGTAGAGGAGTCTGATGAGGACTTTGGGCTAGGCCACAGGAAAAAAAGGTGTACACAGCAAAATGCTTGGTTCACCAGAAAGCCTGCATTCAATGTCAGAGAAGATGGGGGAGTCCAGTACTAACTTGGATTTTGCACGGAGTTTGGAGCCCTTTCTTTCCAACATAAAATGGGTGGTCATCTCCATCAGCATATCTTTGGCTATCGGATGCTGCATTGGTCACAATGTCACGGCTTCAATTGCTGCACAAACAGTTTTTATCTAATGTCTGAGTGATGGGGTGGAATCTCAGACTTCTGCCCTGATGACTCTGGAAACCACAGCTCAAAGGGGCTTGAGGGCATCAAAGTAGTCCATCACTCTGTTCTCCCAGCAGATTAGTGGAATTGCTGAGGTGCCAGCCTATCAGATTGGTAGTGGTCCCATGGAACATGAATCTGCTGTCCCCTCAGGATGACAGTATTCTGGCTCTCGCCTAGCCTTGATGCTGTCCATCCCTAGCCTGCCTAAACTGCTGCAGTCCCGGCTGAAATGGTGCAATCTGAAACCAGACCATCCACAGGCCCATTGCCACTTGAGGCCATTCTACAATGCCATCTGCAGTCACAATTGAAGATCAAGAGCCTTCCATCAACCAGCAGGTCTCAGCAGCCGTTGGGGAAACATTTCATCACAGTGTTAGGTAGACAAAGGCACACAAAAGAAATACGTTAATGGAATACACAAGAGTGATTATTTTAATTTTGTTCACCTTATGTGATAAGTCAGCTGTGGTTCAGTTGGTAGCACTCTTGTGTCTGAGTCACAAGGATCTGGATTCAAGTCCCAGTGCAAGACTTGAGCACAAAGATTAAGGCTAACACTCCAGTGTAGTATTGAGGAAGTGCTGCACTGTTGGAGATGCTGTCTTTCAGGTGACATGTTAAACTGAGGCCTCATCTGCCCTCTAAAGTGGATGTAAAGAAATCCCGTGGCATTCTTTTGAAGTAATTCCCCAATGTCCTGGACAATATTCATCCCTTGATCAACATCACACAAACAAATTATCTGGTCATTATTACATTGCTGTTTCTGAGAATTTTGTGTGTGCAAATTGTCTAGTGATTTGCCAACATTACAACAGTAATGACATTTCAAAAGTACTTCATTGGCTGGAAAGTGCTTTTAGGCTTCTGGTGGGCATGAAAGTGCAATATAAATGCAAGTCTTTCTTTGAGTAAATTTGAGTACATTGTCAATTCTGATGGCATTTATTTCAGTATTGTTGGAAAGAGGGTGATGTGATGGTCAGTGATAAAGGAGAGGGATGGGAAACTGCTGGTGAATCGGTGGGTGTCCTTGAAGTTACTGGTATTATTCATGAATAATTGAATCAAGTAGAGCCTGGGAGAACGAAGTTGTTTACCTTATTGCCACCCCTCCTCTTCCTGTTTCTCCACTCCCTATTGCACTTCCTCCTCCTTGGCTGATAGTTCACGCTAATAACTTTTCTCTCAAAAAAGCCTGGTTGGGCAGCATATTATCACAAATCTTGATGCTCACTTAATTAAGTATTGCAGGACTGCCCAGGCTGCAGAATCATAGCTTAAAAAACGCTGATGGCATGCACCATAACATTCCTTGAGGCAGCATAATTTTAATGTAGTCCTGTGTGCATGTGTGTGTGTGGAACTAGCCTTCATTGACAGCCTCTGACTTGTTAGGATAACAGGCATTCACCTTCAAAATGCATATACTGTGCTGGCAAACCAGTTGCACGTTGTGGGAATGGAATACCCTTTTGTTTTGGGATAATGGGAGTTCACATGAGTTGCACTTAAGGCAATGTGTGTGCATTCAATGACACCACGGAGAAGCTTGCAATCTGTGCAAAATCTTATTTGCTTTCCCTGCCTGACTCTGGCAAAAGGAACTGGGTGAAACTGTCTCTTGTACTTAGAGAGCCTTAGCAACCTCCCTTATACATCTGCAAGGTATTGTTTATTTCTTCAGCGATAGCTTGAAAGGAGCAAGAGACAGAAAAGGTAAGAGCCATGTTCACCTTAACTATGAAAGGCAATGTTCTCTTTACCTTGCTTTGAGTTTGCATCAGTTCGCTTATTTCAGTCATGACCAGTCTAGTGAAGCAAAGAAGTCTTATGTATTGGTCCTCACTAAAGTTGAGATAAAAGAATTGTTCCCTTAAAAACCCTTTCTAGGAACTGCCTTCTGCTGAGAACATTTCTGCCACTCCTCCTCCTCCCTCTTCTAGCAGCATTACCTGCTTAGCATGTCAACTCCTCGATCTCCCATAAGAAACCCTACCAGGTCACCTCATGCCTGGAAATAACTTGTCTCAGCACAATATTTTAAATGACCAACAATAGTACTTCAAGGTCAGCCAAACTACTCCATGTAGAGTATCTAAACTTTAACCAAGTATAGAAAATGCCCATAAACCTGTGCAATTGCACCAGCAGCCAAAAGAAAGAATCCAGTAACTAACTTTTAAGTATTTCCATGATCCCTTTAAATAGCATTGATGAAAATTTGGAAACTTTCATACAGTTTAGTGTCAAGTTCAGCTGTGTGAAGACAGAATGGTGGCTGGAATGTGGAGTTTGAAAATGACAGTGCTGGCTTAGAATCAATGGGTGCGCACTAATCTGTGTCATCATTTCACTGCTCCACATCATGCTCAGTTGTTAGACATGCACAAGCAAATCCCTTTACCAAGGTGGCTTCCTGCACACTTCTCATTGGAATTGCTCATGTGCAACTCACACTTCATTTTTGATGCTTGTATTGGTTAACAACTGACACAACATGGCCCAATTTACCCCCATAAAAAGATGAGGAGAAGACTTCCAGCGAATATTTATGCAGACCTGAAGTGTATTATGATGATACTCTGGGTCGCTGATGATATCCATAGCTTACAATTGCAATACAGTCCTTGAAGGTGTTAAGTGAATTACTGTACTACAGCATATCCCTTGCTCACCTGTGCTGATAAATAGTCCTAACTGCTGTTAAAGTAACTCAAGAAGGTGTGCTCCCTTCTAGTCCTGGAGTTACAGTATGCAGGGGCTTAAATTATGTAAAATTTTCTGGTTGACAGGTTCAGAAATATCAGATCTAAAACAGACATTAATTCAATTATTTTTCATAAAATGCACAGGAACCTAAGAATTCATGTGACTACGATTAATGTACTTTTACATTCCTGTTTATGAGCACTGATTTTTAAGCACATCTATTAACCAGCTTGTGTAACATTTTTATTTGTATCATTTTAACAATATTATTAACCCATTTATTTAAACTGAGAAATTGTCATTAAATTGGCAAAAATGAAAAACAGCAGTTATTATAAGTGTTACAAAAATAATTTTCAAGTTCTGATTTGTTGTAAAGTAAGTTTATGGGTGTGAGTGTAGATGGTTCTGTCTGTGTGATTTAATTACATTTGAAGTCAGGTAGACTGCAAACTTGAAATTATCAAAAGGTGTAGAAATGTACTTGAAATGCTAATGAGTAAACATGGATGCTATCTTAGCATGTAAGGTGTGAAGGGAATTTGCATTTTTAGCTAAGTGATGGGATTGTTGGAATTTCAACGGGATGTTAGTCTAGCCAGATAAGCAAGGCTAAGGAGTGTGTTTATTTTTCCCAAAAGTTACTGACAATATTGTCAACATGAGAATTTTTATATTATGGAAAAGTTCCAGTCCCAGAGACATATGGAACAATGGAATTTGCATTTAAAGAGAGGAAGAAATATATATAGAGGAGAATGAAAGGCTATGTTAGGGGACATGTAAGATCTAACAGGAGTGTGTCAAACAGACTTGAAGAAGCCTCCAGTATTTGTGCATAAGTCTGTTGTGTCCAGTAACTAAAGTTGGAGAAAGCCATTTGAAATTTCATTGTCAAGAACTGTGTTAATTTGCTGGTTTTAAAAAAAAATCTAAAATCTATTCTGGGCTGTTGCCTTAAAGGGGGTGTGTAACTGGGAGTCAGGTTAATTAGGAGTTTTAGGATTTGTTATAGAAGTAATTGTAGTCTTAAGTACGTGCTTTGACTCTTTTATGTTAATAAATGTTTCAACTTTTAAAATCTCTAAAGGTCTTGGCAGACTCATTACTTCAGAATTCAGTGCACACATTTTCTCATAATAAATACAAATTGCAAAATCGTTGTGATAGCATGGCCAAGGTTCCCTTGTGGATTTGGCCCACCTAGCACACATCATCCACCGCATCATAATAAGGTAGTTGTTTAAAAGAGGATAATGTCAGCAATCTGAAGGATTTTTCCAAATGTTCAAGGGAATTTAAGAATTGCACACTGTGGGCAAGATTTTTAGGTCGGCATGTGGGTGCAATCGGCAAGCCCGGGAATGGCCAGGGAATGGACCACCACCTGCTACTGGCTCCCGACCATGATTTCACACTAGCTGGCCAATTGACCGCCAACCAGCGTGAAGCATGCGCTGAAATGCTTGGCGCTGCCGGACTGGGGATGGAAGGACGGTGAGCGCTGAAGTCAGCATGGGCATGGGGGAGCGCGGAATGGAAGCTCCCTGAAGGCAGACAGCTGCCTCAGGGACTTGAAGAATTTAAATGCAATAAAAACAGATTTTAAAATCCAGAAAAATGCCCATGCATCAGAATCACTCACCTGTACATTTACAAGTTGAAAATTATGTCCATACATTTTCATTTTATTTAATAACAAAAACCTCATCCCGCCCATGGATGAGGTTTCCTGAAAAATGCAAAGACTGCCTGGACGATTCGTCCGCCCGCCAACCAAATGGCTTTCTCCAACTTTAGTTACTGGACACAACAGACTTATGCACAAATGACTGGAAGCTTCTTCAAGTCTGTTGGACAGGCAATGAAAAATCGCCCTTTAATTACAACTTTAATGGCCGTAGTAGGCCTTTTAATTGTTGGCGGGTATGTTTCCGACTCTTGCGCATGTACGCCGACCGAAATATTGCACAAGTGCGCGATGACATCAGGATGCTCACCCAACATCATCATGCGCTATTTCCCGCTTGAACGGGTCGGGCACACGCCCACACACTGAGCGAAAAATAATGCCCTGTGTGTTGGGGGCTCTCATTGAACTGCCAATGCCTATTGGGAACAATGCCTATTGGGAACAATTTACATGCTAACCCAGGAAGACAGTGGCTACATTTTAGAGACTTGTAGCTGTCAGATACTTTAATTGTCTTTTGGCTAACAGCAAGTGTAGATCTTGAGTTACTTCTCTTTTTTGGTTAGGTCTGTAGTCTCAGTTTTTTGTCTTCAGTCAAAGGGGGCTCCAGACATCTGACTAGGAACAGCTTTCTTGATAAAAAGATGAACTTAAATGAACTAAGCGGACTTTTCTCATTCTCAAAGGAATTGCATTCTTTGTACACACCATTCAAACACCAGTTCTCAAAGAGTCACCAGTGTATCTTTATCATGAAGCTATACTCAGGGGATATGGCTGAGACCACAGTGGTCACATAGTACAGTGTAAGGTCTGCCAGCTCTCTCACATTAAAGTGATAATAGTATTTCGTACTTCTTCAGCAACAATATCACCAAACAACCTAATGATTGCCAAAAGACCATGGACTTGCAAAACACTCAAAATTCTACCTAAGGTAACGTTTTCATGCTTTATAGCCTTTGCTTCTGTAATGCTCAACGTCTTTTATCTGCATTACATACATTCCCATCCACAGCTTTCATCTTTTGTTTGTTAGCAAAGTAACCCAAAGGTCTCCTTCCCATTTTCCTCTTGCATGTTTTACTCTAATTTCTGATCCAAAAGCAGGTTCATGCATCTGCACTCATTCTGACAAGGTTGCTATTGATCATACTCCATTGAATCACCTGGCTTCATTCTTTTATGGAAATCTCTCTTTCTTCTCTAACTGATCTTCCAAACTTGACAATTATCTGTAAATGTTCTGATTTTGAAGGTGCAAAATCAAACTCACTACTTCTGACTTGCAGGCTATGGAAACCACTTTCTCAGTAACTTTAACATACATCATCAATAAGAGTTTACTTTGCTTCTTTTACTGATGAGGTTAGCATGAATCTCTTGTCCTTTGCTTACCTGCATGACCTTGAATAACTCATCAATCAATCCTCTTATTCCCTTGATTGTCCCAGTAATCTAACTAAACTCCAGGACCTTTACTCCATTCCTGACTTCTACACTGTGTACGTCACTTACTTCTAGACTTTTCAGTCCACTGTTAAATTACATTCTGTAAAGCAATCTTGTCTTGTTTGGCACTATAAGTTAGCCAACTACAGTCTGAAAAGATTTGCCGCTGCCTTGTAATCAAATTGCTTCTTTTACTCTTTTGACCCTTCTATCTGTGCCAAAACAATTAATACTGTTTTAAATGGCATGGAAGGTTTCATATCTCTACCTCCTCTTGTGATTAGATCTAGTACTACATTTTGGTTCAAACATGCCAATTGCTCTTCGGTCTCATAATTATTCTGGCTATTGTATCTAAAGCATCCTAAGCCAACTTTGCCTCTCTTCATAAATTCTGCAGAACTACTGATAGAGTTACTAACTGTAACCCTTTAACAAAAGGTCTCAGCTTTTATTAGTTTTTCCTCCAGCAGTTGTTCCTTTTGAAACCAATGGCCAACACTATCAATCACACTTTCTCTTTTTAAGAGTAAGAGAATAACTAAAGGGTAGGGCCTATTGGAGATGTACATGGTAACTTGTGTGTTGATGTTGAAGATGTGGGCAGGGTTCTCAATGAGTACTTCCTCTCCAACTTCACTGTGGAGAGGAATGATGCAGATATTCTTAATGAGGAGGAGTGTGAAACATTGGATACAATAAGCATTAAGAGAGAGGAATTTCTGAAGCGACTGACACCTTTGAAAGTGGATAAGTCACCAAGGTTGGATAGATTGTTTCCCAGACTGTTAAAGGAAGCCAGGGAAGAAATAACAGATGCTCTGAGGATCATTTTCCAATCCTCATGAGATGCAGGTAAGATACCAGAGGATTGGAGGTCTGTAAACATTATGCCATTATTTAAAAAGGGTGCAAGGGATAGGCCAGAAAATTATAAACTGGATAGGCCAGAAAATTATAAACTGGTCAGTCGAACTTCAGTGGTGGGCAAATTATTGGAATCAACTCTAGAGAGACGGGATAAACTGTCACTTAGAAAGGCATAAGTTGATCAGGGACAGTCAGCATGATTTTGTCCGGGGAAGATCATGTCTAACTTAATAGAATTTTTTGAGGAAGTAACAAGTAAGATTGATGAGGGTTGTGCAGTGAACGTTGTCTACATGGATTTTAGTAAGGCATTTGAAAAGGTCCCACAAGGCAGACTGGTCATAAAAGTGAGATCCCATGGGATACAGGGGAAGGTAGCAAGTTGGATCCAAAATTGGCTTGATGACAGAAAACGAAGGGTAATGGTCGATGGATGTTTTTGCGAACGGAAAACGGTTTCTAGTGTTGTTCCACAGGGATCAGTGTTGGGGCCCTTGCTGTTTCTTTTATATATTAATGATTTGGACATAAATGTGGGAGGTATGATTGGGAAATTTACAGACAAAACAATAATTGGCTGTGTAATTGATAGTCAAGAGGAAAGCTGTTATCTCCAGAATGATATCAATGGTTTGGTTGAGTGGGCGGAAAAGTGACAAATGGAATTCAATACAGAGAAGAGTGAGGTAATACATTTGGGGAGGGCTAACAAAGCTAGGGAATACTCAATAAATGGGAGGATATTGAGAGAGGTTGAGGAAGTGAGAGACCTTGGAGTGCATATCCACAGGTCCCTGAAGGTGGCAGGACTGGTGGACAAGGTGGTAAAGAAAGCATATGGAATGTTTTCCTTTTTTGCACAAGGTATTAAATACAAAAGCAGGGATGTAATGATGGAGCTGTATAAAATGCTGGTTAGGCCACAGCTGGAATTTTGTGTACACTTCTGGTCATCACATTGCAGGAAGGACATAATTGCTCTAGCGAGAGTACTGAGAAGATTTACAAGAATGCTGCCAGGGCTTGAAAATTGCAGCTATGAGGAAAGATTGGTTAGGCTAGACAGATAGATAGGCTAGTTTTCCTTAGAACAGAGGAGGCTGAGGGGTGACCTAATTGAGGTGTACAAAATTATAAGAGGCCTAGATAGGGTACACAGGAAAGACTTGTTTCCCATAGCTGATGGGTCAATTACCAGGGGGCATAGATTTAAGGTGACTTGTAGAAGGATTAGAGGGGACATGAGGAAAAACTTTCATGTAGAGGGTGGTGGGTGTCTGGAATCCACTGACTAAATCGGTGGTTGAAGCCGAAATGTTCAACTCATTTAAAAGCAGAGCTTAGCTAGGTGTGAGGCAAGTTCTTGAGCACAAACATTCAATACTATTGCTGGAATTTTGTCAGGGCCCATAGCCTTTGTAATGCTTTCAGCCGTTTCTTGATATCACGTGGAGTGAATTGAATTGGCTGAAGACTTGCATCTATGATACTGGGGACCTCCAGAGGAGGCAGGGATGGATCATCGGCACTTCTGGCTGAAGATTGTTGTGAATGCTTCAGCCTTATCCTTAGCAATGATGTGCTCAGCTCCCTCAACATTGAGGATGGGAATATTTGTGGAGCCTCCTCCAGTGAATTGTTTAATTGTCCAACGCCATTCACAACTGGATGTGGCAGGACTACAGATCTGTTGGTTGTGGGATCACTTATTTCTATCAATCACATGCTGCTTACACTGTTTGCCACGCAAGTAGTCTTGTGTTGTAGCTTCACCAGGTTGACACCTCATTTTTAGATATTTCTGGTGCTGCTCCTGGCATGCCCTCCTGCACTCTTCATTAAACTAGAGTTGACCCCTTGGCTTGGTGGTTATGGTAGAGTGGGGAATATGCCAGGCCATGAGGTTACAGATTGTGGTCGAGTACAATTCTGCTGTTGTTGATGGCCCACAGCACCTCATGGCTGCCCAGTGTTCAAGTGCTCGATCTGTTTGAAAACTATCCCATTTAGCACAGTGGTAGTGCCACAACATGATGGAGGGTATCCTCAATGTGAAGGTGGGACTTGGTCTCCACAAGGGCTGTATGGTGGACACTCCTACCGACACTGTCACGGACAGATGCATCTGCGGCAGGCAGGTTGGTGAGGATGATGTTTTGCCCTCCTCTTGGTTCCCTCACCACCTGCCGCATGCCCAATGTAGCAGCTATGTCCTTTGGAACTCAGCCAAAAGTGCTACCAAGCCACTCTTGGTGATGGACATTGTAAGTCCCCCACCCAGAGTATGTTCTGCACCCTTGCCTGGTAATCAGCAGGTTTCCTTGCTCATGTTTGACCTGATGCCATGAGACTTCATGATGTTGAGGACTCGTAGAGCAACTCCCTCCTGACTGTACACCACTGTGCTGCCATCTCTGCTGGGTCTGTCCTGCTGGTGGGATAGGACATACCCAGGGATGGTAGTGATGGTGCTGGGACATTGCCTAAAAGGTATGATCCAATGAGTATGACTCTGTCCGGCTGTGAGACAGCTCTCTCAATTTTGGCACTAGCCCCCAGATATTATTAAGGGGTACTGTGCAGGGTCGACAGGGCTGAGTTTGCCATTGTCATTTCCAGTGCCTTGGTTAATTCCTTTTAGGCTTTTTAGCATTTTGATTCAACTGAGTAGGCAGTAGGGCATTTGAGAGTCAACTACATTGCTGTGGGTCTGGAATCACACATAGACCGGATCAGGTAAGGACAGCAGATTTCCTTCCCTAAAGGATATTAGTGAACTAGCTGGGTTTTCTGATAATTGGCAATGGTTTCATGGTCATCATTAGACTATTAATTCCAGACTTTTACTGAATTCAAATTTCACTATCTGCCATGGTGGGATTCGGATATGGATCCTTGGAGCATTACGCTAGGTCCCTGGATTTCTAAAACAAAAACAAAAACAGAATTACCTGGAAAAACTCAGCAGGTCTGGCAGCATCGGCGGAGAAGAAAAGAGTTGACGTTTCGAGTCCTCATGACCCTTCGACAGAACAGGATTTCTAGTCCAGCGACAATATCACTATGCCACTGCCTCCCCAGATAAACCTTCACAAACATGTTCTCTTCAGTCTGAGTGGAGCTCCAACCCACATCCTGCATGATGTACCATACAGACTTGTTGCTTCTTTCCCTCAGATTCTTGCAGACTGACACTGTAAAGTTCAGTCGGTGATATTTTTGGGAAAGCATGCAAACCCAATCCTATAATGGCTTCCTATGGACTCTTTCCTTCTTAAAGCCCATCTCAATGACAGTGTGAATCACATGGGCCTTGTAAAAATGCTAATTAGCTACCCTCTAGATTCCTATCTTGGAATCAAATAGGCAGTTAAAAGAATAGCCATTTACAAAACCTTACATTCCTAACACCTCTCTGGGACTTGGAGACGGACAACCTATCCATTGTCAGTTCAGCTGCCTTGGTCATTGTTAACCGGTATAAATATCTGGTACTTTTTTTTTACCAGTTACACAACCTGGACACCCCCTTTCCCACCAATGCCCACCCCCACACACATTTAATAGCTAAAGCACCCAAGCTTGTTGTCAGGCAGAATTCAGGACAGGTCATATGACCCCTTAATTCTTCCATTTTACCCTGAATTAACAAGTCCCAAAGCATAACCATCTTACAAATTTAGTATTTGCAATTTATGTTAATGCATTGTTCCCAGAAAGGGCTACAATCTCTTCATCACAGTCCATCACAGTGTTCAATTAAATGATTCCAAGTGTTTTTTTTTTTTGCTTCCCCACCAATCTTAGAAGAATATTGTCAAAGGATTTTCAAACATCAATCTCAAATTTACTTTTTGGATTTTGCACCTGTCCCCTTACTGTTAATTTAATTTGAAGTTATGGTCCAGAATTATGGAGACCAAATTTCTTTACCGTTACACCTAGGGACAACCTATATAGTTTGGCTGAATCGTGAAGAAGCAAATCATGGAAAGGTTGTAGTATAGAATGAGTCTATTTGGTCCTTCATGTCTATGCTTGCTCTATGCAAGAGCAGCTCACCTAGTCCTACTCCCCTGCCTTTTCCCCATAGATCTGCAAACATTTTCACTTTAAGTAATTATCTCATTCTCTTTTGAAAGTCTCAACTGAGTGTGCCTCTATTACACTCCCAGGCTGCACATTTCAGATCCTAATCACTTGCTGAGTAAAAAAAGTACCATTGCTTCTTTTGATAATTGCCTTAAATCAGTGTCATCTGGTTCTCGATCCTTCCATCAACTGGAACAGTTTCTCCTTGTCCACGCTTCCCTGATCCCTCATGAGCTTAAATACCTCTATTAGTTCTCTTCTCCACGAAGAACAGCCTCAGCTTCTCCAATCTATCCATGTAAAGGAAGTTCCTCATCCCTGGAACTGTTCTCATGAATCTTTTCTGCACCCTCTCTAATGTTTTCACATCCTCCTGAAAGTGTGGTGCCCAGAACGGGACAGATTACTCCAGTTGAGGCCAAAACAGCATTTTTTTTTTACAGGTTCTTCATAACTTCCTTGTTTTTGCATTCCATGCCCCAATTTATAAAGCCCAGTATCCTATTTGCTTTATTAATCACTTTCTCAACCTGCCTTGTCACCTTCAATGATTGGTGCACATATTTCAGGTCCCCTTCTCATGCACCCCCGTAGAATTGTACCCTTTACTTTTACTTTATTTTATATTGCCTCTTTTTATTCTTCCAGTCAAGATTAGTCATTTCACATTTTCCTACCTTAAATTTCATCTGCCACTTGTTCACCCATCCATCAGCCTCTCTGTCCTCTTGAAGTTTATCATTTTCCTCGTCACAGTTCACATTACTTCCAAGTTTTGTCACCTGCAAATTTTGCCATGTACATCCAAGTCTAGGTCATCAATATATATCAGAAAAAGTGTGGATCCTAACACAGACCCTGCAGAACCCTACTACATATCTCTTCCAGTCTGAAAAACAATAATTCCTGCTACTGTTTCCTGTCACTCAGCCCACTTTGTGTTCATGCTGCTTTTGTCCCTTTGCTTTCATGGACTCTAACTTTGCTGACAAGCCTGTTCTGTGGCACTTTATCAAATGCCCTTTTGGAAGTCCATGCACACCACATCAACAGCATTATGCTCATCAACCCTCTCAATTAGCTCATCAAAAACTCAAGCAAGTTAGTTAAACATGATATGCCATTAACAAATCCATGCAAGTTTTCCTTAATTAATCCACATTTATCCAAGTGACTGTTAATTTTGTTCCAAATTATCATTTCTAAAAGTTTTCCCACTAGTGAGGATAAGCTGACTGGCCTATAATTGCTGAGCTTATCCCTACACCCTTTTTTTTTAAAACAAGGGCATAACATTTGCAATTATTGAGTCCTCTGGCATCACCCCTTTATCTAAATTGCCTCCGCAATTTCCACCCTTAATTCCTTCAGAATCCTTCAATGCATCCCATCTGGACCTGGTGACTTATCAAATTTTAAGTATAGCCAGACTATTTTATATCTCCTCTTTATCAATGTTTTTAGCCCATTCAGTGTCTTGGCTGCCTATTTAATTTCAGAGAATTTCTTTCTTTCCAACATTTGTTTCAATCCAGTAAGGTTGATCTGTAACCTATCCTCACTCACACTGTTTGCAGAGGGTACATTTGACAAGAAGGAACGATTACCTACATAACAGTCAATGGGTATACTATCGTCAGTATGCCTAACGTACAGAACCTAAATAAAATATTTGACAAATAGAATGCCATATCCACTGCCTCCACAAGACCCAGTGTTTTGGCAGTCAAAATACTTTCAACAAACCATTTCATTTTCTTAGCTTCACAAGTTAAAAGACAACATTTCCAATTCTCAGCTGTCACAAATATTATGGAACTAACTGCACTAGAATATCCGTAAGAAGATTAGCATGTCAGGCACCACTAAAAATCATTAGTTTCACATAATTTGGGTCAAATAAGGATGGGAACTTAAGTATGCATTTATCCAGATTTAACTTTCTTAATGTTTTAATTATCCTTAAAA
Source organism: Carcharodon carcharias (assembly GCF_017639515.1). Classification (NCBI taxonomy): domain Eukaryota; kingdom Metazoa; phylum Chordata; class Chondrichthyes; order Lamniformes; family Lamnidae; genus Carcharodon; species Carcharodon carcharias. Next base: position 55,511,550 of record NC_054483.1, on the reverse strand, counting down.
TATTCTCTACTTTAGGATGATTAACTGTAGTGCATAAATCCAACATAACAAAACTAGTGTCTGAGGTAGGATTTTCAGCGTGAAAATTCACAAAAATTTTGCATCCCTCTATTCATTAGACCCCTGTGGAATATATATCACCTGAATACACATGCTAGGCAATTGTCCTGTGGATGTGATAGATATATCCTGTGTGTCATGGTCATTCACATTACCTCTATCCAGCCCTTCATCTAACCCAACTGTTCCTCTGGACCTTCATCACAAAGCACTTGACCATCTGAAGTGTAAGGTGCCTTGTTGACTTCTATCAGCTGCTCCGAGTCCAAGGTTTTGTAATTAATTCTGATGAATGAACTTAACAGTTTGATGATGGCTTACTATCATAACCTATTACCTTAGCAGGCCTCTCCACTCCTTATGACCCTCCCTTAAGGGGAAGTCATCGCCTCCCCCTGCCTGCCTGAAGATCAACAGGCCCCCCACCCAACGTACTTTCAAACACCAGAGACACCCACCTGTGTCTTTTCCCTCCTGTGCCTCCCTGCCCTTTACTCCTCTCCCTCCTCTCCTTTACTGCCTAAAAGGGGGGAGGTTATTTCTACCTCTCTCCCCCCACCTCCCCTCCCTAGAGAGGAACTTTATAAATATATTGGAAAAAAAACGAATAAAATGACCCTCCCTTAAATCACCTGAATTGAATTCCCTCAGGTGGGTCTTGTACAACACCTCATTGCTCTCTGAATATTCACAAGACCTTAAGCTTAATGGAAGCCCATCTCCCTGCATGTACTGCATTCTTAAATGCAGAAAAACCGAACTAATTAAAGTGCTTTCTAGCACTGGAGGACTATCACAAAGGTCAGAAAGAAATCTGGGATTTTGCCCATAGATTAATTGATAGTAACTAAAACCTCCAACTTTTGGAGTAAATTCTTTACATGAACTGCCCTTGCCAGGCTAGTTGTCAACTTGCAGTTTGGTTGATGAACTGAAGTTTTATGCAGCATTTTATTGATCACTGCATTGATTCCTTTCACAGAATCCATTTGTTAAAGAACTTTCAGCTGTAGTATTCATGACCATGATGTTCATAGTTTCACATGTCTCTGAACTCATCGTTAATAAATTCCTCACAATAGTCAGGCAGAAACTTTACTGGTGTCCCAAGTCTGGTCTCTATTCATTTCTCCATGATTGTGTATATAATCACCACTTGTCCACATATGTATTAATGTATATTCACCAGGTCTATAATATGTTGAATGAAAATATTTGTCTTTGTTCCATACCCTTAGACCCATGGCAACTGTCTTGTTAAAGTAACTTGTTAATGAAGGCTTATAATAGGAAGTGGCAATGTATTTTACAGACTTTGCAATTCTTTCTCAACTCTCATATAAGCCTCATACACTCTTTATCAATCACGCCTGCATCTCCTTACAGGGTTTTTAACCTTTGATAACCAGGGTGAACAAATTGTTTATGTAACTTTAGTCAATTTTATTTTTTCTCTCTGATCCTTATCCTCTGATGCCGTTAATACTTGCTCCCCCTCCCCTTAACATCAGGTTTTATTAAAATGATAAAATAATATCTTGCCTGGGTAAACTGCAGATCAACTGGCTTTCAAAAAATAATTGCCTTACCATGCTCCATGTCAAGTTTCATTTGTTCCTTTTTCATAGAAGATTTATTCAACAGCATAGATATGTTATTAGAGGTGACACCAGTACTTGTAAAGTAGCTAGAGCAAGCTATTTCATATAGAATTACAACTCTCTTTAGTATCCTCAAAGTGTTTTCATTGCCAAATCTAAAGTGAGTAGTACTTTTATATTACTTAACCTTAGTGAGTCAAGGTTACATTTTAAGCAATATGTTCCATGTACTGCTAAAGTTCAGGTACTATCTAGCACTCCACAGATAAAGGAGTCTATGACTACTATATTAATCACAGGACTGAAAATCATTGTGCCCAGGATAATTTGTTTGGATTCATCATTGGCTTCATCCTCTTCCTCAGAATTCTCTTCATCATGTGTCATTTCGATGACCCTACCTCATTGCTTTGGGTAGTTCATCGCACAATGATTCTTGAGACACACCTGAAGCACTTAGTAACTCTTCCTTGGGCATTCTTAGGATTCCTTCAGCTATTATTATTGTTCCAATTCTGTCTTCTGCTATAATATCCTAATCTGTTTAAGATACGTTCAACCTCATTCTGCCTGTCTTTAATCCCTCTGTTGTATTGATACATATATTCGGTATCAGGACTATTTTGAAATATGGTAACCATTGAGTCTTCTATTGTTTGTATTATTGCAAATATCTCATGAAGGCTAAAGGAAATGACTGTGTTTTCCCAGGAATTATCTTAAGGCAACAGACATCTGTAGCAACAGGATCTCCTTCTCTGAGAAACAAATGTGAGTTAGAGACATTTACCTGTCCACATGAGACACCTTAGCATAATCTGGTAATTTAAACACTAGTTAGGATTTCCAAATTGAATTTTATAAATCTTTTATACATGCTGTTAAATCCATGATATTTTCTTCCATGGAATGACCACTCATTTTCTGAAATCTATCAAATTCTAACCATACCTCATAGGCATTTAACATACCATCACTAAGAACTCTAATAGAAGGTCTGAACTTTCATCAGTATCCAAACAATAGGCATTCAGCTCAAAACATACCTTACGTCTGATTTTATTTCTTGTAGGAAGTGACAACGCCATGTCATTTTCTCTTTGACAAGATCGTAACCAGTGCCCACATCTCCTCCCCCTGGTCATATGATTCAGGATCCGGGAACGTTGGAAGGTAATAATGCCCTGACAATTTACACTTGTTTTCTGCCATTTTCCACTATGGCCATGAGCATTTTAGTTTTCAGAGTGAATTTTCTTCTTAGTTTCCAGCCATCACCTTGAGGCAACCATCCTCAGCTACAATGTTATAATCCGAAAAGCCAGGTGAAGGAGAGGTCTGAAGCCAATCGCTGCACACTTCTATAAGCATTCATTTATAGAGAGACGCATTACAAACATTCATCTCATTCAGCAAGCACAGTTTCAGTTTGTTCTTTGTATAGCGCTTTTCACAACCATTGGACATCTCAAAGCACTTTACAGTCAAAGGAGTGCTTTTTGAAGTGTATTCACTGTTGTAACATAGGAAACACAGCAACCAATTTGCCCAATTCCCTAGAATGGGACTTGTAGTAGAACCTTTTGACTTAGCATGGATGCTGAGAATTGAGCCACAACTGACCTCTTTTTTTATATACAGGTACAAGCGAATCCCCAGTAAATGCTCACCTCCTGCATTCAAATGAATACAATTAATATACAGTTAACAGAGGTCATCTTTCCTGTCTTTCTTCCTATCTGAGTCTCTAATTCTAGACATAATTCTCTTGGCTCTTCTGCACTGCTGCTCATACTGGAATTTTCTCCTTAAATAGATACAATAATCAGGATGAAAAGGAAATGAAACAGTCCTTTTCTCACCCAAAGAATAATGGAAGTCTAGAATAAATGACAAGGAGGATCACTGAAGTACACAGTACAAATGGATTCATGATCTGTCCTCCTATTAAGTGACAACTAATTATCAGAAGGCAGGCAGATTGGAAAGAGGGATGGGTTTACAGGACTAAATGACCTTTTATTTCTTAAGGTAGATTTTATCAGAGTGATAAATTGTAACAGAACATTCACCACAGATTACGGCAGATAGCCCTGGGATAAAGCAAGATGTAACTTTGTTGTATCCATTGTAATCAAATTATATTCAACCTTTTAACTACTCTAATATTGTGTGATTGATAAAATCAAAAATCATATATGTGTTTATTCATTATGTATTCATATAGGTAGTTATCCTTCCATATGGACCCTCAGGCTCCAAAGGATTCCACGATTACCAGCTATGAATATTCAAACCTGTTGAGTTTTGGCACTAGGGCAAACTATACTGGTCTGTACCAGTCTACATCTGCTTTGACTCTGTTAATTAGACTCTGTTAATCTCAATTTCTTGCCTTAATGGTCAGAAAAGCCATGTGAACTTTTATTTTTAACTAGGGGGCCTTTGCATACCTGAAATTACTGCCACAAAGGGAGACCACCATACAGCAGATTGCATATAGCAGGACACAGCAGCTATCCAGTGCCAGTTGAAATCAGGGTGAAACGAAACAGGATTGCCTGGAGGCTGAGTTGTTTGTAAAGGAACATATCATATAAAGAAATGGTGCACGTGTCAGTAATTGGGGTGGGACTGATAAACTTTGGATCAATAAAAGAATGCTAAAACCACAGATCAAATCATTTGGAGGTGAACACCACCAAAGACCACCTTCCAACAACATAAGAGCTGCAAGCAAGTTACAAGGAGGCAAAGTTTGATCTGAGGCTGGGTGCTCTGCATTCAAGGTTGAAATAGGAAGTAAAGCTTGTCTAAGCCTGTTAATTACTGCCTAGTGTGAGAAATGGATTATTTTTTAGGTTTTTGGGGAATATTGTGTTATTCTGTGAAAAGCCTGAGTGTGTGTATGAATGATTGAATTAAGCTGGGCAGAGATTAATTGGAGAGAGGCTGTCTGGAGGTTGTAAAGCATGATAGAGATGTTAGGTTTGAGGTACAAGTGAATAGATTAGATCTAACATTTGCATTATTAGATAAGTGGAGAATTTGTTTAAATATCAAAGTGGAGTCAGAGATAACAAGAAATATGACTGCATCTTGCAGGAGTTCCATAGGTAAATAAACTTGAATGTAGGAATGTTGATCAGTAAGTTCGCAAATGACATGAAAATTGGTCGGGTGGTAAATATTGAGGAGGATAGCTTTAGATTACAGGAGGATAAAGACAGGCTGGTCAGATGGGCTGATCAGTGGCAAATGAATTTAATCCGGATAATTGTGAGGTGATGCACTTGGGCAGGACATACAAGGCACAGGAATACACGATGAATGGTAGGACTCTGGGAAATACCAAGGATCAGAGGGACCTTGCTGTGCATGTCCACCGGTCCCTTAAGGTAGCGGGACAAGTAGATAAGGTAGTTAAGAAAGCATATGGGATACTTGCCTTTATTAGCTGAGGCATAGAATATAAAAGAGTGGGGAGGTTATGCTGGAACTGTATAAAACGCTGGTTAGGCCACAGCTAGACTATTGCGTGCACTTCTGGAATCCACATTATAGGAAGGATGTGATTGCACTAGAGAGAGTGCAGAGGAGATTTACCAGGATGTTGCCTGGGCAGGAGAGTTTTAGTTAAGAGGAGAGATTGGATAGACTGGGGTTATTTTCCCTGGAGCAGAGGAGATTAAGGGGGAACATGATTGAGGTGTATAAAATTATGAGGGGCATAGATAGGGTAGACAGGAAGGAACTTTTCCCCTTGGTGGAGGGATCAATAACCAGGGGGCATAGATTTAAGGTAAGGGGCAGGAGGTTTAGATGGGATGTGAGGAAGAATTTTTTCACCCAGAGGGTGGTGGGAATCTGGAACTCACTGCCTGAAAGGGTGATAGAGGCAGAAACCCTCATAACATTTAAGAAGTATTTGGATGTGCAGTTGCGATGCCATGGCATACAAGGCTATGGGCCTAGTGCTGGAAAATGGGATTAGAATAGTTAGACCAGTTAGAATCGTTTGACAAGCATAAACTCAAAGGGCCGAAGGGCCTTTTTCTGTGCTGTAGACTTCTATGACTCTACGAGAAGTGGGGATATTATATTTTATTGATCCAAAAGCAAAGACCAGATGGAAACATGAAAGATCTTATACTTGTAAGGATTTGAGTTTCAAAGAGGCGTGAGAACAATGGCACCTGAGGTGAAAGGGAGAAAACATATTTGGCTGTTGGTGGTTTGGGCTGCTGGGCTTGCTCTGTGAGACGTAGCAGCTGGAGCTGTGGGCTGGGAGAAGATGCAGCCTGATCAACTATCTAGTCAAGACAGAAAAGTCCTGGGCTGCTAAAAGTAGTTTTATTCTGAAGTTAGGATTTTCACAGCAGAGTGGAAGAGTTACAGGTCATGTGGTATGCCTTAATGGTCCGAAAAGCCATATGAACTTTTTTTTAACTAAAGGGCCTTCGCATAACTGAAATTACTGCCATAAGGGGAGACCATTATACAGCATTTTGCATATAGCAGGACACAGCAGCTATCCAGTACCCGTTGAAATCAGAGTGAAATGAAACAGGATTGTCTGGAGGCTGAGTTGTTTGTGAAGGAACATATATAAAGAAATGATGTACATGTTAGTGAATGGGGTGGGACTGATGAACTTTTGGATCAGTAAAAGAATGCTGAAGCCATGGATCAAATCATTTGGAGAAGAACACCACCTCCCAATAACATAAGAACTGCAAGCAAGTTACGAGAAAACAAAGTCTGATCTGAGTCTGGGTGCTCTGCTTCCAAGGTTCAAATGGGAAGTAAAGCCTGTGTAAATCTATTAATTACTGCCTAGTGTGTGGCATCCCCCCAGACAACCTCTCTACTATTAATCTCTGCCCAGCTTAATTAAATCATTCACACACACACACAATTTTCATGGAATAACACAATATTCCCCAAAAACATTTTTAAAAATCCATTTCTCACACTAGACAGATATTAACAGATTTAGACAGTTTTTTTCCCATTTCACTGACCATTGAAGCTTCAGCAGTTTGCCTTGGGTAATATTACTGGACTTTCTTACAGTTAAACATCTATAAAGGAGTGTTACCTGGAAGGTGACCAAATAGACCATCATTTTGGGCAAATGTTTTGTAAGACTATGTTTAGCTATTTTCCTGTAATTTTGTGTGCTTAAGTTTTCTTTTAAATCCCAAAAGTGTTACTGGACTTCTTAATACTGAGATCAGTGTGTCCCCTTTTCGTTTTCAGAATACAAAAAAAGGGTACGACCCGTAAGCCAAGTTCCCTCTGGGATTTGGTTTGCGCAGCAATTAATATCGGCTGTGGTCATAACACTAGTTTGTTAAATTTTATACTTTTATACTTAACAAATTTTTCTGACTTGTGACAAATTGAATCAGCATCACTCCTTGTCAGGCATGAACACAGTTACACACTGTGTGATATTCAATACATATTGACTTTGATTTGACCATTAAATTAAAATACAAAAACAATGTGAAATCTTATTTATCAATTCTTCATTCTGGTCATTTGGTGATTTTCTTTTTTTTGTTGTTGATCTGAATATAGATCGTAATTTGCCGCATAACCTTACACATCCAAAATTCTAACACTCTCAACCCTTCGCTCCCCAATTACATGCAATTTTCTTCATTCACTTCACATCTTTCTACGCCTAATGCCATATTCTACACCTCCTACTTTCCATACTATTACTGTCTTTACCTCCTCATACCTCTGTCACCCTCCACGCCTCTATTTAGCATCTCTCTTTAACCTTAGTATTCTCCCAGCATCTCACCAGGCAGCCAGTTAAACTCACCCTTCTTTCTCAAGTAAAATTTTAAACCCAGATCCAAATTTTCACTATATATTTGTCCTTAAACCATAGAAGGAGGCCTCAGTGAGGGAGGTTTAAGAGAATATTTCATGTTTAAAAAATAGCTTTGCTTTTGGTGCCACCATTTAAAAACAATTACATTTAGCAGCTTTGCATTCCTGTTAAGTAAATAGAGATTAAAATAGACATTAGCCTCGGTCATACCTGGTCCACTGTAAGAGCAAACGTAGCACTGACCACCATACTAACTTTTCAATGAAGAAGGAGTCATCCTAATGTAAGTTTGTATCTCAATTGCTTCAAGTGCAGATTTGATGGAAGTGTTTAAAATCATGAAGGATTTGGATAGAGTAAATAAGGAAAAACTGTTTGCAATGGCTGAAGACTCGATGATTGGAGGGCACTTATTTAAGGTGACTGGCAGAGGAACCAAAGGCAACATGAGGGAAAGCTCGAGAGGATTAGCAGCCATAATTCATGGGTTCAACTTGACGCAAAGTTTTGATAGGATGAATAGGGATAAAATATTCCCTCTGATGCCTAGGCAAATAAGTAGAGGTCATGGATTCAGTATCATTGGGAAAAATATCTGCAGGAAGCTTCAGGTTATGGATAAACAGCAAGGATCCAGGACTAAGCACAACTGTTCTTTGAAAAAGCCAGCACAGGCACAACAGGCTGAGTGGCTGTAAGCACAAATATACGGTGAATTTTTGGATCTGGGTTGAAAATTTGTACTTGGGTTTTTTTTTAATCTTTCCAGATTGTGGAGAAATTTCACAGGAATTTTACTATTAGTTTTTCTTGTGAATACTTGTCTAATTTTGGATTTTCTGCAATTTATCTAATCTTCAAACATTCAAATTGTGTGTGATCTGAAATTACATAATTTCGGAATTGTACTAAATGCGGTACTGGACGGGTAAAATAGAGTCCTACCCGTCGATGAAAATGGCGGGTTTTCACACTGTATCTTCCCAAGCCCGCTCCACAATTTATTCCTGGGAAACACACCGTTTCCATGGTGAGCTCTCATTTGCCCACTTGCCATCACCCCGCTGTTGCATCATGCCGGCTGCCATCTTTAAAAGGCAGCCGCCAGCAAAGCACTCATCGCCACCACTCCACCACCGCTGCCTGGGAGACATGGCCAGCAAAGACAAAAAGACTGCAGCCCCCCCACTTCAATTACAGGTCTCTCCAGCGACTGCTGGATGCCATGGAAGCCTGCCGGGATGTGTTCTGGCCGCAGATTGGGTAACAATGTCACCAACCCAGCTTGGGAGGCGGTGGTCAGTGCAAACGCCCTGCAGAGGAGGACAGCTACCCAGTGCTGTAAAAGGATGAATGATCTCCTCCGTTCCACCAGGGTAAATCACTCTTTTCATCACTCCCAACTCACACACTCTCAAACACATCGCACACCCACAGGGCCCCCACTCACTGCCTGTGCAAGGGACATCACCATTCACTCCTTCACACACACCATATTGTCCTCATCATGTCCACGGGACCACTCACCACCCAAACAGGCCTGGCAGGCATCCTGATACACTCTCACTATCTCTATCCATGCAGGACAAACTGGCTCACAACAGGAGGGAAAGGTCGCAGACAGATGGAGGGATGTCGGAAATCAAAGTTCTGATAGAATTCAGAAACAGAGCCATCCAGCTGGCTGACGATGACCTGGACTGGTCCTGTGCTGACAATGAGGTCAGCGCTGTTCTACCAAGTGAGGTTCCAGTAATGCAACATCCATCAGTCAAAAACATGCCATAAGTGATGTGTCCTCTTTCACAGGCCACTGCCATGCACTAATTATCTCTCCTTGCTTTCGCAGGCACATCTGCCAAACAGCCGACAGAGTCCATGACTCAGGGCCTCCAGTCAAGCTCCAAAGAAACCTCTGAAGAGGAATCTGAAGGCACCCTCCCTGAATTCCCGTCACAGCGCTCACCCACACCCTCCATCATCGCAGAGACACACACCTCGGTGGGAACTAGCTTTAGAGTAGCCTCGGGATCACAATCTGGTGAGCACATCGCGCTTTCTGATCCACATCAGGCAGAGGCAGGGACTTCCAAAGGTCCCTGGCATTCGGAGGATTACTGGAAGCCAGAAAGTTGCAGAGTCCGAGTCAGATGATGAGCCTCTGGACTTGGTCATGTCACAGTTACTGGAGCTGCAAAGGCAAGCTGGAGAACAACAGGAAAGGAAGTTTGCTGCAGTCCTCAGATTGCAAGGCATGATAGAGGAGTCTGCCCGTCTTCAGGCTGGGTTGATAGCACCGGCATTGCAACGCACCAAGGTCAACACTGGCAGGATGGCGGCTGCCATGGAGACCTTGGTCCAGGACGTCACTCCTGAATTCTGCGCGGGCTTAACTCCATCACTGATGCCATAGTTGGCCTCCAAGAATGTGCACGCGAGGGGTGCTGGGCAGCTCGATCTTACTCCAGTTACCCCCTTCTGCTCACGGAGTCAGGCAAGGGCCCTCTGCCACCCATAGGGAGGAGGATCAGAAGATGCACGCTTCGGGGCCATCCACCCAGATGATTCTGGGAGTGACCGGCCCATCTGACTCCCCTCTTCCTGTGACCTCTGCGGATCCAGCTTCACAGGCTGAGGAGGGTGCTACTGCCACAGAGCAGGACCCTGAAAGCTGGCCAGGGCCTTCCAAGTTACAACCCTCCAGAGGGCGCCCACCAAAGTCATCACAGACAGGCTGCCTCCACCTCTGCTGTAGATGTCCGGGGAGCACCAAGATGTAGTGACAGGGTTAGGAAAGTTAGGTAGAAGTAGTTGCACAGCCTGCCAACAGGCGTTGATCACTCATACATACTGTTCAATATTGTGAATAAACTCCAAGAATGTCTCCCTGTCTCCTTGTTCCTTGTTCTTACAAGCAGTGTTCTTGTCACTCATATTTCTGCACAAGATAAAAGGTAACAGTCCAGGCCCTCTTCCCTGTGCTCTGTGCAGTCTTCAGACCAAAGTGATGGTCCAGCCTCACACTCCCTGGAAACATTACTGCTGCCTGCGCCTTGGCAGTGCTGGTCATTGCTGCCAGAATGTTGTGGGCAGGTGCCATAGAGTTCTCCCATTCTCTCTCTGTGCCCTCAGCACCTTTAAGGTGGGGCTGGCTGCCATCACACCAGCATCTGCGACCAGTGATGCTGTGCACCAGCACCTAAAGAGCTAAGGTCCTGAAGTTGAACAAAGCATCAGATGCGTCTAAAGCTTCATGACTGCGTCTCTGAGATGGCCCTGATCATGGAGCGCAAGCGAGCTGCCCTCAGCCAGATAGGAGTCAGACATTCCCGGAGGCTATGTGAAGATCTATGGAGTGTCCTCACTGCATGATGTCACCATCCTCCTGTGATCGAGTAACTATTAGGGCATCCACTGCATCTCCATGACAGGAGCATTCTCACAGTCAAACGTACACAACTGCGATGTGAGTATCTATGGGGATATCTCATTACGTCATCATGCTCCACAAACCTGACGGCTATGAGGGCCTCCTGAGTGTGCCTGCCTCATCTAGCCAGTATGAGAACCTCATCCCCGTCGTCGTCACCACCAAGGGCCTCCTCACCCTCATCTCCATTGGCGTCCTCCTCATCGGAGGAGACATGCAGCTCCTCACCCCATTGCAGCGCCAGGTTGTAAAAGGCGTAGCAAACGACAATGATGCATGACACCTTCTGCGGACTGTATTGGAGGGCTCCGCCAGGCCAGTCCAGCACCAGAACTATATCTTCAGCAACTTGATGGCCTACTCCACCAAGGTGCAGGCTGCTGCATGAGCCTCAGTATAGCGCTGCTCTGTTGCAGTCTGGGCCACCGCATGGATGTGATCAGGCACGGCCTCTGGAGGTAGCCCTTGTCCCTGAGAAGCCATCCCTGAAGCCTCTCTGGACCCTGGAAGACTGCAGGGATCTACGAGTGACTCAGGACGGAGGCGTCATGCACACTTCCTGGAACCGTGCGCATACCTGCAGGATGTGTTTCTGGTGGCCGCACACCAGCTGCACATTCAGTGAGTGGAAGCCCTTGTGGTTGATGAAGTCCATTGAGTGTAGCGATGGAGACCTGAGCACCACATGAGTGCATTCAATCATATCCTCCACATGTGGGAATCCTGGGATCAGGGCGAATCCACTGGCCCTTGCATCCTGGCTGTCCCAGTCCCAGGCGAAATGCAGAAAGTTGTGTGCCAGGAGAAGATGGCATCTGTGACCTCTTGGATGCATTTGTGGGTGGCGGATTGTGAAATCCCACAGAGGTCACCTGTGCAGCCCTGGATGGAGCCACTGGCATAGAAATTGAGCGCTGCAGTCACTTTCACTGGCAGTGGATGCCCTCCATGTCCCCTTGGTGCCAAGTCCTGCAGTAAGTGGCAGATGTGAGCTTGCTGTCGCTCCTGGGCAGTGTATGCGGGAGCTCCTGCTGCCCCTTCTTCATGAGGTTGCTGCCCCTGCCTTTGCATGGCCAGGTGCCTCAGTCGCCCTCTCCTCCGTCTTCTAGGCATCCAGCTAGGTCACTAGGATCCATGGTCTTGACGTGATCCTCCTGCAGAATGAAAGAGAGAGAGAGAGATGGTTATCTTGGCTGTACTTAGCACCTTTCCTGGCCCTGTGTGAACACCCCTTAATGCTTCCTAGAGAGTGCTGGTCACCCCTCGGACAGCCAGAGATGAGTGCACTGCATAGCTGCCCTGCCAACCTGCGACATGGGGGACACTGGTCCAAACCAGGATGCTGAGATTGCAAGGGGCTGTGAGTGCCTCCAACAGTGACTGCTACATAGCCAGCATTGCTGAGGAGATTGTACAACATGTGCAGTCCAACTGCTATGCGGTCCAATAAAGTGGTGGCGGACTTGAAGTCCATGCTTGGGGGGTAAGGTATGGAGTGCTTGGTGGCCCTTTGGCACCTCCGCGATGCTTGCATGGGCGAGCAGGCTAGGAGCCTGACCCCAATCATATCAACATGGCTGCACCTGATCTGTCTTAGTTGTAGACATGATTTATGCAGGTGCCCCGAATGCGTGGCCACTCCCCTCGCTTAGCTTGCTCCCCCGCCTCGATTGCCTGTGCGCAGGATGCAGCGCCAGGGTAGCACTTGACCCATCCACCCCTGCCCCGCGCAGCAATCACCTCCGAGGCTGGACAGCACTTGCCACTGGACACACCCCCTCCCCCTCCATCCCCCCAATCAGCAGTCGCCTGTGGGGCCAGACATCAGTTTCCCACGCTCCCGGCGCCCGAGGCCTGTAAACAATGGGCAAGCTGTGGAGAAGCTGCTGCTCACTCACCTCAGTTCCCCCAAAGTGAAGGCCGCCAAGTGCATGTCATCTGTGTGTTGTTGTGAAACACATCGGCGGGACAGACAATACGGCAGGGTTCCAAGAGCCTGGCGGGATGGCCTTTTATATTATATGCTAATGTATTACAATTAGCTCCCCGCTGACCGATGGTGGGAAAGTTGGCCTGCCATTGGCGGGCTAAGAGGAAGATCGCAACCTGCCTTCATGCCATCATGAAATGGGTCCCGCCATATTTTCCGCACACACCACCTATCACGCCTGCCACCAGCAGACTCAGAAAATTCCGCCCATAGTGTTTTGCATAGAACATACAGCACAGGAATAGATAATTCAGCCCACCAAGTCCTTACCGATGTTATGCTCCACAGCAGCCTCCTGCTATCTCCCTCGTGTCTACCTAGCTTCGCCTTAAATGCATCGACACTATTCGCTTCAACTACTCCACATTCTAACCACTCTGGTGAAGAAGTTTCTCTGAATTTGCTATTGGATTTCTAAGTGACTATCCCATATTTGTGACCTATGGTTCTGGTCTCGCAAGTGGAAATATTCTTTCTACATCTACCCTGTCAAACTCTTTCATAATCTTAAAGACCTCTATCAGTCTTCTGTTTTCTAAAGAAGTAAGCCCCAGGCCATCCAATCTTGCCTGACAGATTCATTAGAATGATACCAGAGTCTTCTGCACTGCCTCCAGTATCTCCATATCATTTCACTAACGTGGAGACCGGCACAGGTTATAGTTCTCCACATGTGGTCTATTCAAGGTTCCCTGCAAGTTTTACATAATTTTGCTTTTCAATTCTATGACTCTAGAAATGAACCCCAGTGATTTTTTGCTTTTGTTATAGCCTTGTTAACCTGCGACACTGCTTTAAGTGACTTATGTATGAACAAGGTTCACTTATGTTTGGTGGAATAGCATTTTCTTTTACGATATGCTTACTATTGCAGTTGTTCAGTCACTGAGGCAAGAGCACAGTTGGGTGGGAGGGTTGGAGGGGGGAACAGCCAGCCAACAGCAGAAGGTCAACTGCCACAACTATTTAATGGGGGTAGAAGTGACCTAAAGATTGGAGGAGTGATTTCAATATAGGAGCTGAAGCCTAAAACAAGAGAGGTTTTGAAACCTGCAGAAAGGGACAAGTACTGACAACTGGGCCCTCCCAGGCACTATCCTTCCATTCTTCCTCACCCTTTAATTAAGGACAGAGCTGATAATTGTCTTAAATGAATATATTCTGAAAGTTCCCAGTGAAACAAGTATTTACCTGTATTACCCTACGCAGGTGCTCACTTTTCAGCAGAATGTTCATAAAATACAATCCCTGAAATAACTCTGAACCGGAGCCCGAATAGCAAAACCGATGCAATCAGGAACCCCCTGCACTCTGGAAAAGCCAGCAGGCCTGGAGAATTTTTTTATTCTTTCATGGGATGTGGGTGTCACTGGCTAGGCTAGCATTTATTGCCTACTTATTCTGTTGCACTTTTTACTACCATAGCAGAACAGTAAAGTTGCTTCCTCTACTGAATTTTGCAACTGAATTTCTTGAGAGATATGTGCATAAAAGAAATTGCCTACTATTTTAGAAGAGACCATGATTATCTGGAAGAACCTAGATACATCAAAATTGAGGGTCACAATGGTTTTGGTGGCAACTGTCTTCACAATGAATTGGAGACTGAGCCCTTTCATATCCGATGGGCATCAAACAAGGCTGTGTGATTACTCCAACTCACTTCACTATCTATTTCAGCCTGGTCATGGAATTCATTCATAACCAACTTCCACAATCATGTTTGAGTTTTGACTTGACCAGGAGCTTTTCAACTCCAGCAGGCTAAGAGCCATGGCTAAAGTAACCCTCTAGATTATCCATGACTCTCAATGTACTGATGACTGAGCAGTTGTGGGCCACACTCCAAATGACATTCAGACCACTCTCAACCTCTTCAACTCCACACTAAAAGTGTTGGTCTCTCACTCAACATCAACAAGACCAAAACTCTCCACCAGCCCTCCCCCGGACAAGCACCTATACTTCCAGCTACTGGTTATTGATGGGGAGATTTTAGAAGTCATTGAAATTTGATAGCTATCTTTCTCAAAGGGTCACCAATAAAGAGATCCAGCACAGAATCAGCTGTGCCAGCACAACCTTCCAAAAATTGCACAACGGAGTCTTAAACATTAGAGATCACCAGAAGAGGACAAAGGCTTTAGTTTACAATACTGTTGTTGTCACCACCCTTATATGCAGTGAGACTTGGCTCACCTACAAAAAGCACCTCCGGGCACTGGAGAATTTCTACCAATGATGTCTCCACAGGATACTCATAGTCAAGCGAGAAGACAGGTGAATAAACTCCAGCATTCTCACTGAAGCCAATTCATCCAGCATCACAACCATGATCATGCAAAAATCAGCTTTGCTGGTTTGCACTGCATCTGCAGACACTGCATCTTAATACCCAATTATTGGTTTCGGAAGCAGATCCTCTTTTCACAACTTAAGAATGGCACCCTATCTCAAAGAGGGCAGAGAAAACATTTTAAGGATACACTGGCGGTCTCATTGAAAAGTTGACATCAGTGCAGGGGAGGAGCTTGCCACAAACTGCTATGTGGCGGCACCTCATCCAACAAGCCACAACACAATCAGAAACTGACCGCATAAATTCTAATGCGGAGAAGTGATGAAAGTGGAAATGAGGGGCTCAAGAACCCCTCATCTTCAGGGCAACTCTTGTCCACTCTGCCTAAAGATCTGTGGCTCCAGGAATTCTTGCTGAATCACCTGAGGACACAGATCATGAAGCCTGGCAGACGCCCTCCTAAGTTTCAAGGGACTGACGATGACAATGGTAACAACTGCCAGTACTGTACAGTAGCTGACTGTATCTTGCAGTTGTAAATGAGGAAATGCACTGCACTGTCACAGGTTCCCTCCTCCACATCTTGCATCATTGTCTTGCAATACTTCTTCTGTATCATTTCCTCAAAACTGTACCTGGATGGGTAATTCAACAACAACAACACAAATTTATATATTGTGTTTCATGTAATAAAACATCTAAAAGCAATCACAGGAACACAGCATTATCAAACAAATTATGACACTGAGCCACATAGAGATATTAGGTAAGATGACTAAAAGCTTGGTCATAGAGGTAGGTTTGAAATAGTGTCTTAGAGGAAAGCAAGGTGGAGCTGTGCAGGGAAGGAAATCCAGAGCTTGGAACCTAGGCAACCAAAGGTCTGGCTGCCAATAGTGGAGTGTTTAAAATCAGGGATGCACAAGAGGTCAGAATTGGAGGAGCTCAGATATCTTGGAGGGTTGTGGGGTTGGAGGTGATTACAGAGGTATGAGGTGGTGAGGACATGGAAGGATTTGAAAACAAGGATGAGAATTTTAGAATTAAGATGTTGCTTGTTTGGGAGCCAATGTAGGTCAGCAATCACTTGGGTTGATAAGGGAACAGGACTTGGTGCAAGTTAAGATGCAGGCAGCAGAGCTTTGGGTGACCTAAAGTTTGTGGAGGGTTGGATCTGGGAGAAGTCATGAGTGCATTGGAATAGTGAAATTTAGAGGTAACAAAGGCCTGAATGAGGGTTTTAACGGCAGAAGAGCAGAAGTGGGGATGATGACAGGTGATTGTTACGGAGGTGGAAGTAGGTCATCTTTGTGATGGCTTGAATATGGGGTCAGAAGCTCATCTCACGGTCAAATGTACACCAAGTGCTATGCCCAGTGAAGGCATGTCCTATTCATAATTTCAAACATTGACTGTGTGCCTGTGGAAGCCTCTAGAACTGTCTTTTTTTAAAAATGGACACTCACAAGGTGGTTAAGATAGCTGACAAAGGACCAGATGACATTTGGAACTTCAACACAATCTCAAGCTTCCAGGAAGTTCTTAATTGAGTCATCCTGGGTGGGGGAACCTCTACTGGAATGAACATGCCCAGACAGCACCCCTTTGTGGAATTCACATCTGTCATTGTTTGAAGCTTATTCAAAACACATTATCAATGGATTTCTAGACTCTATGGGCTAGATTATCATCAAATCAGGATGACTCAGCAACCCTTTAAAAATGGCTGCCAGGATCCAATTCTGGGAGGAGCGACCCCATTCTCAGGGTTTAAGGGTTCACGCTGGTTGTTTTAACAGACTAATGGATTTATGGGCTCTCTGCCAAGCCTCATTATGTATTCTTGGCTGAGAGTCAAGACATGCATTAGAGTACTAAAACACCTGAGCCCCAGTGAATACATTGCCGGCTTGACAGTTCAGACTCTCTGATCTCTGCTGCAATTGCACAATGTTTATTTACACAAGGTTAAGGGGTTTCAAGCGCTATCAGCTTCAGCTATTTATACTTAAAAGTATTAATCATCCAGACGCTTTAATTGCCCTGTAGTAAAAGGGCTTTTTTAAAAACATATCTGAAAGTTATGAATGACTACTTGTCTTGAAGCATTTTTTGCATATCCTATTGTCAATTTAGGGTTCATTGTTTCTGTAGTGTATAGTGGGGTCAATTTTCATGGAAGTGCCATAGCTTAGCATTGGGGGTATGAGGGATCATGGGGGTGGGTGGAGGGGCACACTTTGCCATGGAGGATAGTAAGGGCCATAGGAGTTGGGTGACGGGAGGCATGAGATGGCATGGATGGGATATGGGGAGTGTGTGGGGGGTGAGTGATGATGGTTGGGGGGTGAGTGATGATGGTTGGACGGCCTTTTTTTTTATAAACTGGGATAAAGTCCCATAGCACCGAAGTGGACCTTATAAACAGCCTGCCTCGGCACAAAAGGAGGCAGTCCCTGTTGCTGCCTCCGAACTTTTTCCTGAGTCAGCTGGCCTGTGTTCAGCCCCCACCCACAATGAAAATCGAATCTTTCTTTTCTCCTGAGGCAGGTGTGCTGAGCTGGGAATTTTCCCAAGTCCCATTACCCAGCTTGAGGGTGAGAATCCAGGTCTATGTCCCCAAGTTTGCAATTTAACAAAATAGAGCTGACGAGACCAGTTATCCACAAGTGTGAAAAGCCACTATATTATGTAGTGATGTTTCTGGACTTCCATACTATTCTGGTTGGACAATACCAATATTCATCATGTGAACAAAACCAGTTGGAGATAATGGGTTTTGATCTCAAGACTCAAAGACCTGGGCAGTCTGCAGACAAACTGCACAAGTCACAGCAGCTGCAGAAAAGGCAGTGTCATCTTCGCATTTTTAGAATCAGGAGCTTGTGAAGCCTTTAAAAAGCTTCCCAGTCTGATTTTAACTCCAAGTCCATCTGCAAAAAAATCTGAACTCCTGATGTGAAAAGCACAAGTGCCTAGCTTTGTGACCTGCTGAACACGCATCTCCTCGAGGAAATTGTGCAAAGTCTGGATATCTGACCAGCTATTTGAACCCTTCTGAACTACAATCCAAGAATGGAAAGGGACTCCTTTCTCTACAAGGCTCACAAAGACTGATCTCCTACAAGCCAAACACATGAACTTTAACTATTCTTTTGGTTTAATACTTGTAGAAGTGCACTATCTTATTTCACTGTATCCTTGAGTTTGTGCTGACCGACACAGCATTTAGATTTTCAGGGTGTCTGTGTGAATGAATAATCCCCTTTGTTCAAACCCCTGAAAGTCTGCTGCTGGTTCATTAAAATGACCACGCTCTAAAGGCAGCTTAGAAACTTCACATTTACCTTTCCAAAGAAACCACACTGATTACGAGCAGTAAGAGAAGGGAATTAGGGGAGGTTCAGTTTATCTCTTTCCCTGTCCGTAACACAGATTGTGAACAGACTGGCCTAATCTCAGACTGTTGCCAAGTAGTCGGTAATGGGGAACAGAGTTTGGAGTGGGATCCGAAAAATGTCTTCCAGGGTACACCTTTAATATTGTATACTGGTCTTTCATTACCTCAAACCACAGTTAATCCCTTCTGCTTTTGCTGATCCTCCTTAGTTAATTGCATTGTCACTGGAGCAGTAAGCCTAATCTTTTGAGGAGGTACAGTAGTTTTCAACTCAACTGCACAGCAGTTCATCTGTCATTACAGGCAAACAGAATGCAGCCTCTGCAGCAGCACCAGTTTTGTCACATGGCTGATGCACTGTGCCTGTGGCATGATGAATCTTAGAATAAATTTCACTTTCCACTTTTATACCATTAATAATAAGTCTGACTAGCCTGAAGCACACTATCAGTGCTGCAGTGCCCACAAGCTAATTCCTCCAAATAGCAGTCTCCTCTAAACTGACAGAGCTGTACACAACCCCACAATCTAGATAATTATTTTCAACAGACAAATAGTGTGTGACTACTATCTAGGCTATATTAATTTAATCATGTTTAAAGTAGTAAAATCAGCGATTAGAAAATTTGGGTCTGTAACAACTTTCTTTCTGTGCTATTTGTGCCATTTTGGGTCCAAGATTGCATACACACACATACACACACACAGACACACACACACACACACACAGACAAACAATTTTGATAAGGGCATTAGGAGTGTGCTCCAGAAGTAGGTAGATGGTGATGTCAATCAGCCTGTTACATTAATTTGACTGCAGTGGTGCCATTTTTGACCTCAATGTTCCAACTAATACCCTCTCTTAACTTTGCATCATTAGCAAGAATGACCACCAGCCAGCGCTATTTAAAGGGACCATCAACTACTTTCAGTTTACTTGTTGAAAAATTTCTACTGACTGTTACCAAGTTTCTGCTAGTATTACTTAAAGTTAGTAGAGCATATAAGTAGCGAAAGCCTGCATTCTCATTTCAAGGGTTCTGAGCAGTTATGGGTGCTGTGGTAACCATGCACTTGCTGGGGAAATTGAGCAGAGGCAACATAGAGGAGGACAGCTCTATAAAGGGGGATGAGTCAGGGGAGAAGGGCTTTGAGCAGGAGGCCATATTACCCAGGATCTTCAGGGAACATTTCTTGTATCTCAACTTTGGTGAGGGACAGAGTATGAGATATCTTTGTTTCACAAAGAAGGTGCGCATTGAAATTTG
This sequence comes from Carcharodon carcharias, assembly GCF_017639515.1. Taxonomy (NCBI): domain Eukaryota; kingdom Metazoa; phylum Chordata; class Chondrichthyes; order Lamniformes; family Lamnidae; genus Carcharodon; species Carcharodon carcharias. The sequence goes on along the minus strand of NC_054483.1, from coordinate 55,491,651 downwards.
CCTGCTGCAGACAGAATTGTATCCTCCGAACGGAGTGAGGACCATGTTACTAGTGGCTGCAAAGGTGACTGTGCCATGAACTACTTTGCTTCAAAATCCTTCCAGGAAGGAGCAGGTGATGTCTCCAATATCTCACCATCCAGTGTTGCATAAGGGAAGTTACTGATGCTTTGTACTCAAGCAGAAGGGATAAATTGCATTCTCTCTTTTCAGAGAGAAGCAGGCAGAGTGTGCATGTGGCTTTGCTGGTTTCCCCATGGTGCAGGGGCTCATTGACTGCCAACATGATGCTTTTCAAGCGCTGAATGTAAATTCTGGGATGTACACCACCATAAATAGTTCCACTCCTTCAATATCCAGCTGTTGTTCGACTATACTCAGCACACCATGCAAGTGGATATGAATTCAATAAAAATCTGGAATTAGAAGTTTAATGATGACCATGAAACCATTGCAGATTGTCATAAAAACCCATTTGAGCTGGTGACTGAGTGAGAGTAAGTGATGTTTCATCATCATTGGTCTCTTCTTCCTCTTAATGCTCCGGCACCATTGCTGGGCCAGGTTGCAGTTCTTAGATATTTAAAAGGAGAAAGTCCACATGGGGGAGTGCTGAAGTGAGGGAAGGTGGGGAAAATCAATGGTGCTTACTTACACAATATCCACCTTGGGAATCACAGGAGATTGTGTGATAATAAGGAAGTGGGATGTGAGAAAGAGGATTATGTATGAGTACACTGTCATCTTCAATGGTTTCAACCCCATCACTGACCATGGCGTCAGACAAGACTGCTCTATGAGTATCATCTCCTCCATAGGGATGAGGACATACAGCCTTACCTGACCCCTGCTGGTTAGGCACTGTTGCCGTAATTATGAATCACCTTGTTCTGTAAGAGAGAGAAGTGTGTCAATGAGTGCAATATATTTTGGAGATGTGGCTGTCATAGTTGAATAGCTAGCAGTGTGTGCAAACTGAGAAGTGGATGTGAGACTTGGAGCCGTTCTAAGTGCATGAGATTTATTTGAATCTCTGGATGTTAGTTATGTGCTGTAATTGATGGAAATATTTGAGAAGGTGAGTGGTAAGGGTGTGGTATGTTAAGCAGTGTGTGAGGCTAGTGGTGCAGTTGGTGGAATGTGACATTTGAAGATTCAGTCGCTAACCGTGGCCACTTGTGAAGTCATACTTTCAGCACTGCAACCAGATCCTCAGACCTGCATGGCTATCTGCTCCCTTTGCCTTCTTTGAGTTTGGCTGGAGGGCCTCCTGGCCACCTGTGAATAAAGGACTTTTCTCCTCCTGTCAACCTCCTGCATCAAGGTCTCCAATGCTGCATCGGAGAACTTTGGAGCCCTTTCTCTGCCATGTTATGCCATTCTTGTGTCTCTCACAAATCAAAGTCACTTGTATATTGAATTCCAGCACCCGCTCCAGCCAAAATACACCTCCCCTTTAAGAAGTGCAGGCTTGCTTTACGTGGCACAGGATAGCTTGAATTCACGCTAGTCTCTCATAGTCTTGTACCCCCTACTTAAACATGCAGTCACTTAACAGCATGTTGCAATCATGTAAATAAGCATGCTGCCTGCATAGGAATGAACATGCACATATTTATCACACTTGCATTCCTTTCTCTGTTTTTGACCAATTTATCTATTTAGGGGTGAATAGAAATTTATAAATAACAGAACAGGCCTTAATTATCCTGGTTGTTGTAACACCGCAATGCAGGAACACCGGAATTTCAATGGAAGCCTTGAACTTGAATCTCTGACTTAATTGACATTCATGCTCAGACTTCCCAATAGGCAATAGCTTGGTTATTCTTGGCTAGGTCCTCTGGGAAAGCGAAGGGATTTTTTTATGTCCTACTGAAGTGTATTTTCTCATAGATTGACCACAGAGCAGAACAGATGTTGCCCAAGAGGATATGCCAGCAAATAAAACTTCAATGTGGGTGAAACAGGACAAAATAAAATAACAGAGGGCCCAAAGTCAATTCTGCCTGTCCAACATTGTGTCACCATATCAACTGGTTCATTATATTGCTTTCAGTAAAATGGTCCTCACCAATCATATGAGCTTCACTAAATTTCTTCTATCAAGTTGAGTTCAAGTCACCCTGTTCATATCACTCACATCAATGAGACAGATTCCCACAAATTCAATGAAGAAATGAGCCGTGGTCCATTGAGATATCTTGTACAGCATAAAAAGCTGTTTGCACTGTTCAGTCACATAAATTAATTATTGGGATGGATTGTCATTGTACAATACTCTAAAGCAGATATTAACAGGTTTGTGTTCTAATGCTGAGAGCAACTTCAGAGCACCAGCCTCTGATAGCCAAGAGTTCAATGAGCTGCGAAGCATAGCATCGGTAACTGGAATATAAACCGCAGTAACACTGCAAAAGGGGTTACAAGTCAGTACTGATGAATAAACAGCACACCAATTTAAATACAAGCAGCAGCAGTCCTTATCCTCAATCAGTAAGTCCTGTTAGAAGTAAAATTTGTTAATAACAGTGGTAGTTTGTATTAGAACAGTAATGGACTAACTAACAGTGCCAAGTATCAATATTGTTGCAGACATAAAGCTATGAATTAAAAGGCAACTGTTCTAATGAAGGATTACATCTAAAATCCAAAGCTATCATTCTATTTCAGATGCTGACTGACTTACTGAAACATTCTAGTAAATAAATTGTAAATACTGGTATAAACTTGAGAAAATACTACAATATTTGCAAATTTTAATTGCATTTGAATTATAGATTTTCAAAATCAAGCTGAATTTTGTGGGGTTAGTGAGGAAGCAAGGGCACTTCAAAGAAAGCTGCCCAAAATGATCTAGAAATCTCTGTGGTGTGAATATCCCTTTCCCTCTGGTAGTTTAAAATCACTGACTCATTAATAGTAAGTTCAATATTTCTGCTTAATTCTGCACGTTTCAGAGAAGTGATTTATAAATACAGTTCTCTGTCCACCATGTTAAGCTACTACTGCTTGATAAGAAGGTCGAAATGCATAGGCTAATTTTGCTGCACAATTGACTATCCCCACATTAAAACTTGGGGGTAAAACATACATTAAATGTGTATCCAGCAGACTATTTGTGGCTTTTAATGCAACCTTATGTCTTTTAATCAATCATGTCTGTAATTTTACCTTGCAAAGGCAAAATCCATCACAACTATTCAGTAATTAAGCAACCACCAATGAATAACATTTCCTTTCCTTGGAGATCATGTACTTTAAGACTGTTCCATTTACTCTTAAATCCTAAATATGTGATGTGGCTACATGCCAATCATGGAGAAGCATTTTGTGAGAAGACAAGAACTGTATGTACCAGATGATTCCAGCATTAATTCACCATAAGTTCTTCAGGATATATATCCAATACAATACTGTTTATAGTATTCCTCAGTACTGACACAGTCCTGCATCTTTTGACAAATTTTCCATAGAAGGGATTTGAAAATAAAATAGTACCCCTAAAAGTTGTTTGCTAACTATTTATAGAATCATTATAGCACAGAAGGAGGCTGTTCGGCCCATCAGCTCCATGCCGGCTCTCTAGGGCAATCCAATCAGTCCCATTCCCTGCTCGATCCCTGTAGCTCTAAGTTTATTCTCTTAAGTGGCAATCAAATTGCTTTTGAAATTACTCATCATCTCATCTCTGCTTCCATCACTCTTATAGGCAGCGAGTTCTGGGTCATTATCACATGCTGTGTAAAATAGGTTTTTCCTCACATCCCTCCCTGCATCTCTTTTCCAAACTCTGAAATCCATGTCCTCTGGTCTTTGTACCAGCAGGTAATGGAAAAAGCTTTTCTTTGTCTGCCATGTCTAAACCTGTAATAATCGTGTACATCTCTGTCAAATCTCCCCTCTATCTCCTTTGCTCCAAGGAGACCAACTTCAGCTTCTCCAACCTAACCTTGTAGCTAAAATCCCTAATCTTTGAAACCATTCTGGTAAATATCCTCTGCATCAAGGACAACACATTCTTCCCAAAGTGTAATAACCAGAATTGGATGCAGTGGGCAGGATTGTCCCAGATTTGCACTAAGCGCGGTAGCAGGAGAGTAAAGCCAGCTGTGATGGCGGGTTTTCAGGCCTTAATCACCCCAAACCCGCCGTATTACTTATGCATTTCCGGGCAACATGCCATTTTGATGGCTGGCAGGCTATCATTCGCCCGCCATGCTACACCATCACCTTGCCACTTTATCACATCAGGAAGATGTCCACGAAAAGGAAAAAGACTGCAGCCTCCAGGTTTAATGACATGTCATTGGAATGTCATTTGGACGCTGTGGAGACTCATCGCGACGTCCTCTACCACTCCCACCCCCCTCTGGCCGCAGGTTGGGCAGCAGCATCACAGATCCAGCATGGCAGGCGGTGGCAGTGGTGATCAGTGCCAATGCTGCAGACAAGTGGTTGGCCATCCAATGCAGATAGAGGATGAAAGATTTCATCCGTGTAGCCAGGGTATGGCAACCATCTCATCACTCTAAACTCTCACATTCAAGCCCATCACACATTCACTGGCACCTCACTCACTGCCAGCTCAAGGGACATCATAATGCATTCGCTCACACACATCCTCACATGTCCATCTGGCCTCATCTCCTCTGGAGACTGCTTCCTCAGCCCTCACCATCTTGAGGCCACTTGTACAGATCAACATGTGCCCCCCCACAACACTGGGATACCCTCCTTCCCCAGTACACCTCTCATCCTGCAGCCTCTTCCCTTGCCTGAGGCCACTTTCCCCCCTCCTTCCCGAAGCAAAATCTTGCCCTGCAGCCACTGGAAAAGCCGCCCACACATGGCTGACCTGGTCGGTAGAGAGCTATCCCGTGGGCCCCCCCTAAAAGTGGTGCTGATGACTTCAAGTGCTGACCGAAGCAAGATAGGCAAACAAACCTTGAATTCCCGAGTGAAGTGCAGCCTGCCAGGTGCACGTCGCTTATGTGCTTTTGTGAAACATATTGGCATGTTTTCCCACCGTGGGCAGACAATCCAGCTGCAGGGGGTAATGACTTCGGCGGGTTGGCCTTATAATGACATGCTGAGGTATTACAATGAGGTTCCCAATGTCCGATGGTGGGAAAATTGGCCCATCATCAGCAGGCTGAGTGAACAATTGCAAACTGGTTTCATGCTACTGTGAAACCGATCGCGCCATACTGTCCGCTCACACCACCAAACATGCCTGGCACCAGAGGGCAGGGAAAATCCTGCCATTAGTCTAGTTTTGGCTAACCAGAGCTTTATAAAAATCAGTGTAACTTTCCTGCTTTTGTACTCAGTACCTCTATTAATGAAGCCCATATGCTTTGCCAACTGCTCTCACAATATATTTGTTAATATCCAAGGCTCAGTAGATAGCATTCTTGTGTCTGAGTCAAAAAGATTGTGGGTTCAAGTGCCACTCCAGAGATTTGAACACAAAACTCTAGGCTGACACTCCTGTGCAAGATTGAGGAAGTGCTGCATAGCTGGCAGTGATGTATTTCAGATGAGATGTTAAACCGAAATCCCATCTGCTCTCTTAGATGGACATAAAAGATCCCGTAATACTGCTCTGGACATTTGCTCCCGAGTCAGGTTGAGAGAGTCAGGAAATTTCCCGGCTTGCTGAAACTGCCTCGGGAAAAAGTCCCCGAATGGTGGGATCTTCATTCTGGGGAAGGGTGCAGGATGGAGTCCGACCCACCACCCTCGAACATAGATTGGAGGTGGCCACAGGGCTGCTGACTGCTGAGGCAGACTGTTTAAAAGGCCCACCTCTGTTCTCTGGGACTTTGTCCCAGTTGGTTGATAATTTTTAGCCCTTTAGCCCTCACCCCTCACATCCCCTCTCCCCTCCCACCTACCCCCAACGGCCCATTATACCCTACATGCCCATGCCTTGCACCCATTACCATGACATAGTCCCTGTACCAACTTAGTGCTAACACATGGCCCCCAGCCACTACCCTGTGCCCTTATACCCCCAATGCTAACTTGCCATGTATGCACCATGCGCAGATCTCAGGAGCCATACTGAGATGAAATAAAATAAAGTTCTAAATATCTATTATAGAGTTCACTATATAAAAAAGATTCTCATTCCCAAAAGCACATTCAACACATTTAAATACCCTCAAGTACAAAATTCCATATAAAAACAAACATTTATATTCATAATCCACCTTAAGGGCAGATGATCCTTTAATAACCTTTTTGCGATGTCAATCAAATGGTGAACCTACAACACCACATTGTGATACTGATAGATTGTGGAAAGCAACCAAGCAGTAATAATGCTATAATCATCGGGCTTAGAATTATGTCAATATTCAGCCATTGAAACTGCTAGAATAGATTTTTTCCACCTCTCGCAAACACAGGTGAGCAGTATTGGTTTTACCATTTTTAATGGGCTGGCCATTTAATTAATTTGACAGCTGACAGTTCTACTGACCATACCCACATTTTATGATCATTCCCTAAAGAAGCTTGCTGTGCACAAACTGACTGACACATTTCCTACATTATGACAGTGACCGCGCTTCAAAAATGCTTCACTGGCTGTAAAGCATTTTAGGACATAATAAGGTCATGAAAAATATTACATTGATACAAGCTTTCTTTTTAGAGCTTTCAGTTTTCCTGCAAGTAAATTAGAGGAGATTCTAGTGGACAAAAGCCGCCAGTCAGCATCGAAAGATGGCTCACTAGCAAGGGAGCAGGTTTTGAGAGGGTCTCGCAGAAGGGATGAGTTGAGCATTTGGGGCAGGGGAGGCTGCTACCATGCTTGAGGAGCAAGGACAAACACTCCTCTTTGTTTCCTTGGCTGTTCCTGGGCCCACAAAGGAAAGATTTTGATTTAACTTGATGGGCCTTTTTGGAGACCACCTGGCAGGAAAGCCACAGCAGCTCAGGCCTGATTTAAAATCCAATCAGTCAAATTAATTTAAAAATAATTATGGGGTACCCAGCTAGCTAACTACTGGGAACAGTTAAAATGTCAACCAGCAGGATTCAAGTGGGAACAAATAGGTCAGGCTGGCACTCCAATTTAAAGACCCCTTGCAATGATCCCACTGGACATGAGGGTGGTGGGGGGAGGTTAACATTCCCTCCAACAGCTTCATCGGGAGCTACAGACCTTAAAAAGAGAACAAACAGATGATGGGACCCCATATTCATGGCATATTTAATGGTAACCCAAAAAAAAACTCAATTACACACTTAATGTGAGAGAACACTAAGGCAGGATTTTCTGGCCCCACCCACCGCTCGTTCAATCCTGTCGAAAGTCAATGGACCTTTGGGTGAACCACCGAATCTCCCGTGGTGGGTCCCGCCACGAACGGGCCGGAAAATCCCTGCCTTAAGTCTCAAAGTCAAAGCTTGAGAACTTGTGTCATAGAACCTTGAAGGAGATCTTACCACACTTCTATATATCATTTGGCAAACCAATCAAGGCAGGTTATGTGAGAAAAAAGATATCTTAATTACCTTCTTAGAATAAACCAATATCAACTAATTTGTTTCAACCACTGACAGTAACTTGGGTGGATCTCAATGTAGAGAAGACTAGCAAAGTAGATGAAAGAAAATAAAGAGGCAGGCAACCAGGTATTTTCATTAGATCTGAATACAGATATCTCTGCAGTGCCACCTTGGGGTAGTTCACTTGAATGTTGTCCATTGCTTCCAGCATTAGTGGAGACAAATTGAAACAATCAAAATAAACAAACTGAGGTTTTACATAGTGCATTTTGGTACCTCGTGAAAAAAAAATTTGTTGCAGTATCCAATTGACACAAATTTGTTTCCCTCAAGTCAGCAAATAAAGGGTCAATTTGTTCACTTTATGAAGAAAACATCACAACTCCAGTGATTCTTTTCACACTTCAGTTTTTTTTATGAAAATCGTCACGTTATGAAAGAAACTATTTGCTGTCATTAGGGAAACAAGGGTTAGTGACCTGTGCTTCAAACTGTTTAGAAGTCTGACGCAGCAACCTCCCATGTTTGGTGCCTGCTAAACTTAAGCTCAAAGTTCATGGTTGTGGAAAAAGGGGGGGATGAATAACAGAATGTTGTTTAAATCACTATGCCCTTTTGGTATTTGTATGTTTAAACAGTCATGTTTCAAATTATGTTTCATTTTCCATCAATTATTCTTCATTTTCAATCCATCTTGTTAATAATTTTTCCATCTCTGCTTTTCCTTATTTGAAATAGTTCTCATTTTTGTTACAAATTTTTCTCATTAATTTGCCTTAACTTTTTCATAGATCATGCTCAATGTCTTCATATGTTTCCATGTCGCTTTCTTTTCATTTATTTTTCACTGACTTTTTACTACTTTTAAGTCCCAAAATTGCTGTAGATGCATTGTTTCAGAGCTAACTATGAGTTAGTAGAGGTTGCTGTAAAAATTATTCACTGCTTAATAATTCCTTGCTAAATTTATTAAGGGGGACCAGATGATTCACTCCACATCTACTCAACAGGCTGACTAATGGAGGGGGGAGAAGTAATAAATAACAAGGATTAGCAGCTGTTAACTGCTTTAAGAATGTTTCAACATCAACATTTGTGTAGGTGAATGAAGGTAACATATTTACTCAGTTTCCAGGGTTCACAAGAGATGTTTTGTGCTCGAGCCCTTGGAACCACTGATACTGGAAGTAAGGACAAGAAGGCAGTAGAGTATGTTCCTAAGGGGTTCCCTCCCCAGAAGTACCTGATTTCAATTGCCTTGGAAACAAAGAGCTGTCTCTAGAACTTAGAAGAGCTGGTGCAACATGAGGAAGAAGATGCTGATCTCACGTAAGGTTAAAGTACAATTCAGAATACCTGTCTCAAGTCAAGATGCAGTATACCTTTTTGTTTAGACCAATACATTGTGTCAGGGATTTGATTACTTCTTCAATCAAGTTTTAAGTAAACTGCTCTTGGAAACAAGATAATTCAGCTGAATTGAGCAGCTTTGTAATACTGTTGCTGTTGATCAGGAAAATGGTCCTTCTGAATAAGACATTTTTTAAAAACATCTATGGATAGATAGCACATTAGCTGATATTATCCCATGTGCTAGTTTGGAAGCAGCAAAGGCACAAACATTGAGAGTTGTTGATGGTTAGTGTCATAGGTAATGCTCCTCAGTCTTTACTATCTGTGCCTCTACAATAAGGGCGAAGCAACAGGATTGGACAGCATGTACCTCCAGATGTCTGGAGTTACCTGACATCTCTGGCAGGCACTTTCTAATCTTGCTTATTCCCCTTTGCTCAGTCAAATGCCAGGGAGCACTGAAATAAATTCCCAGGGCAGTGAATGCTCTGTCAACAAAAACTCAGGAAAACAGCAGCTCCTTTCAAAATCCTGTCACTGGAGAACATCAGCTACTCCTAATTTATACAGGTGGTAGATATATATAGCACATGCAATGATGAATACTGTAAATTTGTGCACTAGTCCCTAAATTAGTAATAATACTGGCAGCAACTACCACAATGAGGTTAACGCATGAAACTCTACAGTTACACTGGACAGTAAATGAGCACACATTTCCCCTCTACATAAAGATTTAAGCTAATAGTGATTTGTAGGCTTAAATCACTACTGCATATATGTTTCCTCACATTTCATAATGCAAAACTATGATCAAGGTCTACCCATGGCAATGTTAAGCTAAGACAGATAATGGATTATGGCAGAAAAAGAAAAAAGAAATAGTGCAAAGGTTGAAATTTGGAATAAGAAAGTACATAATTGGATAGAATTTTCAAGAGCATGGAGAGTTGAATAATTGGGTAAGTAAAATTGCAAATTAGAAAAATGGAACTAATTAAATAAATCTTTCCACATTAAAACAAGACTGCTGCAACTTATTCCATTAACTGGTTGCATATCTAATTGATCTAGAAGCTATTACTTGCAAGATCCATTGAGAAGAAAGGCAAATACCACAGTTGTCAGTTGATGCATTCAGGGGCAATTGGCTTGATCCAACTGGGTTTTGTATGATGTAAAAAAAACTTGTAATAGATCACTTAACTTTCATCAGGAACTCGAGAACTTGTGGTTTGCTGCTATATTTCTGGGTGCAGTTAAACATCAGAATGAAAACATTTTAACAGTCATAAATGTTTGGTAAACAACTGCCTGTTGACAACTTTTACTGTTACAGTCCTATCATTTTTCTAAACTTAATTGCTGTGGGCTTCAAGTCATCTAAGTTCTGAAGGAGAGTCATATTCAACTTGAAACCTTAACTCTGTTTCTCTTCGCAGATGCTGCCAGACCTGCTGAAGTTTTCCAGAACTTTCTGCTTTTGTTTCAAACCATACTGAGTTGTATCTGAAAACCACAAACTTATTATTTAGGAAAGTACGTAACAGTCTGATCACCTTCAATAACCTTGAACTATTGACATGTACATTCACATTATAACTTCAAATGTCAAGCACAGCAATTCAAGTGTCAGTTTGGGGCACTGCTCAAGTTGGAATCTTAGTTTGCTCTGAATCAGCTTTTAAGAAAATTGCAAACACATCTAAGTGGTATTGCTGGTCTATATATGGCCTGCTCTTTAGTTGGAGGAGACATTGTTCACACGCCTCATTAATGAAGCTTGAAACATACACAGTGAATGATTAAACAAAACTGCAGATCAAAAGGCTCCTGGAGCTAATTTAAACTACCAACCCCAAACTTGACTTCTCACAACCCTCCAGGATAGATGATAATATGAGCAGAGCAGCATGAAGTGGATCTTGCACTGGGGAGACCCTCTTGGCTGATATATTCAAAGCTTTTAGAATCTTCGTGGACTTTTTTTTTGCTCTGGAACTTCTTTGAAGACCTGCTATTTATAGTGAGTAATGGAGAAATTTATTTTTGGACTGGAGAACTGGATTCATTTTTATGAAGAGAAAGAGGAGGAAATGGAAGAGGCTAGACTGAGGAATTTAGAGAAAGAGGTTCCAGAGAAGACATTTGTTTTCTCTGTGGAAACCGAGAAACAAGGAGAGAAAACAGTCCAATTGTGCCAAATGGTAAAGTTCTCAAAGGTCCAAGAAACAATTGATAAAAGTCGAGGGCACTGAATGGTCCAAATGATAACCGTCTCAATTTCATTCCTACAGGTTATGTGCAATAGCACTCATCCTTTGCTAAACATTTATGTCATTACCCTGGAAGTTGACATGTTGCTTTCATCATGCATAATCCATCATTCTAGTCCTGATTATTCAAAATCATTTTATCAAAGATGGTTGACCATGGATCAGGGTTATCCCCTGAAGTCATGACTTATGACTCCGTGTGTCATGTAGACAGGGGGATTACATCAAGTGTGATAGAGCAGATAAAAGGCATTCTGAAGTCTCATTTAAAGTGAAATAAAAACAAAAAATGCTGGAAAATCTCAGCATCTGGCAGCTGGAGAGAAACAGAGTTAACGTTTCGAGTCCATATGACTCTTCTTCAGAGCTGGTTTAACTTACATTTAACCTTCCCATAACTCAAGTCACTTAAATGGTTAAAATTACCAGAAATAATCATTAGCGGCATGGCAACTCAATCTCATCAAATATAGATCCTGTGTGTCATGTGGGAACTCCAAGATGCTTCTCTTCTCCTGGACAACCACATATGCAAGAAGTGTAGTCAGCTGGAGGAGCTGGAACTCCAGATTTCGGAATTGATCAGCAGCTGACATTGCTGCAGTGCACCTGTGAGGCTGAGAGCTTGGTGGATAGAGTGTTTCAGGACACCACACAGCTTAATAGGGTGAAGGAATGACCAACAGACAAGGAGGATCAGGAATGTGGTGGAGTTCCCTAAGTACACCTCACTGACCAACCAGTATTCAGTTTATAATGATGGTGAGGGGATTGATTCCTCTGGGAATTACAGCCAGGGCCAAGTCCACAACATCATTAGTGGCTCAACTATCAGGGGGAGAGGAGGGTCAGAAAAGCAGAAGTGATAGGGGATTCACTAATTAAGAAAACAGACAGGTGCTTCTGCAGCCGCAAGAGTGATTCCAGGATGGAATTCTGCCTCAAATAAAAACAAATGCTAGAAATATTCAGGTCTGGTGGCATTTGTGGAGAGAGAAACAGAGTTATGGGGTGGAATTTAATGCTCACAGTGGTGGGCTCATCCACTGGTTGGAGAGTGGGTGGCAATCCTGCCACAACTATTCCATGCGCCCCTGATCCGATTTAACGCCAATTGGTGTCACGGTTGGGGATTTTCCCACCTCCAAGAGCTCAGCTAACATATGAGCCAGGAATGGACGTTAGGCAGCCAGCAATTTACTCAGAAGAGGGTAAAGACAACAAGAAGTCGGTCTCAGTGACAAGATGAGCTTTGAGAGGGAATGAAGGGGGACCGAAGACAAACTAGAGAAAGATGCAAATTCAGGATTAGGGCAGGTCTGGGGGGATGGGGGGGAGTGAGGGCAGGGGGATGGGAGAGGACCCTTGAGGAATGTTAGGCCCGATGGGCAGGGGAAGGGAAGGTAGCAGCAGAAGTGGCTCTATTGATGGTCTTCACCTTTGTAGCAAAAGAAACATCTCAGATTTATTGTTGGAATTGAGGATGGAGGAGGATATGGTTTAAGATAAGCATTCAATTTCACTTTATTATCTAGACAGAAATTCATATCAGGTACATTGCTGTTTGTTAAAAATTAGACGTAGATGAATAACAACAATAAGAGAGAGAAAATTATCCAATCACAGAGGCCCAGATTTATGACCCCGGATCAGATTTGCCAAGTCAAGAGATTTCCAGGCTCAGCGAACCTGACCTCCTTTAAAAACGTGGGCCCACAGTTTGGATTTTTCAGGGCGGACTGAAACAGGTGCTGGTGCAGGTGATCCCGAAATGAATGTGGAGATAAAAAATCATTTTACAAAATCCCTCCAGCACTCACCCTTCAACCACTCCCACATACTCCCTAGCCCCCATCCATGCCCCCACTCACCCTACCCATGGCCCCCATACTATCTGCCTCCATGGTCCCCTTAGACCCTATGCCAAATTAGTGCCTATCTATCCATTCCAATGGCCCCCATACTGCCATGCTAGCTTAATGCCAGCTCATGCCAATCCATGACCACCATCCATCATCCTTTGCCCTTACCCTCTCCATGCCAACTCATCTATTATCCTTGGACAGTTCCTTGACAGTTCCATGTCTGATGGACAGCTCTTTGACAGCTTGACAGTTCCAATGAGTTTGTTTGTAAAAATTGCATAATCATAATCTTCACTTTTAACACCCAAAAGATGCCTTACCTCTCCCAAAGGTGTTCCGGGACCCTATCCAAATGGGTACCTCACCTCTTCAAAGTGGTACCCTGGCTATCCAAACATATCCACCAAGTTCAGATCTCCTCTTATCTGTTCTGATATGCACACTCCGGATTTCACACTCCTGGGGCTGAATTTCCCCCTGGTCCGGGGGAGGGAGGGGGGCGGCGGCGGCAGATTGATGGGTAGATGGGCATGCTTCCGATTGGCGCCCCTGATCAAAGGCGCACCAATTAAGGCCCGCCCAGCATGATGTCAGCACAGAAGCGCTATGCACTCCCTGTGCGGGCGGGAGGGGGGGAGAATCCCAAAATCGAGAATGCGCTCTTTTACGCATGCGCATAAAAGAGCGCACTCATCTCCCTGAGGCTAAGTGCTGTCTCAGGAAGAACAGCTCTAAATGTGAAAAAGACAAAAATAGAAAAATAAAATTTCCCTTACATGTCCCCTCATGTGACAATGAGTTGGAACATATCCATAATTTTAACAAAACTTTATTAAATTTTTTTAAAGCCTACATGAAACCTCATCCCACCTACGGATGAGGTTTCGTGTTTTCCCTATTTGCCTCTGGGGCTCCTGGCCTGACTGCCAACCTTAAGGTTGGATGGGCAGGTCCTTTAATTATTTAATTGACCCTGTTAATGGCCTCAATTGGCCATTGACAGGTCGGCGGGCGCGCTGCTGATTTTGCTGTGTCCCCGCCTACCGGAAAATTTAAATGGGGTACAGTGACATCGGGAGTTCCGCCCAATGTCACCGTGCGTCATTTTACGTGTCAGCGAGCGGGCCCCAACCCCGCCCCACTCGCCGACTTGTAAAATTCTGCCCCTGTTCTTCTAAAATCTCAGTGGAGACAGCTGGTGATTTAAATCGCGTCTGCGTGAACCCTGGCCTGATTCCAGTCCTGCCTCTGCGGAGATGGATAATGCCGAGTTTGTGGGCAGGACTTAGAAAAATTGGCCATTTCCAGGTTTCGCATGATGGAAAGCCTTTCTGACATGCTGAAAATTGGGCCAGAGAGTTAACAATATGTATCAAAAATTATTTCAAAACATTAAAATAATCAGTGAGCCCCACCCTGAGTTCATATCCTCATCCATATATCAAACTTGTGTTAAAAGTTCTTATAGAGAAGGGCTCAAATGACTTCAGAGCTGATTTGTTCTGCATCTGAGGGATTGTAGCCTTTTCCCTGAATGCAACCAGCAGTAACACTCAGACAAGGGGTGACTCTCATTCATTATGACACTCTTTACTTCCATCAAAATTATTCAAGGCCAGATTTCATCAAGGTCTATTCATCAAATACCCTTCCTGCCTGGTTCTATAATCTCTATAGCCTTATAGAGTCTGCTTTCCTAAGAGAACAGTAGTAGGCAAGGCATCCAAAAAGGATAGCATTGTGCTGGAAAAAAGAAAACAAGTGTTATATTTGCCTTGTTGGATAATCTTTGAATAGTGGGCAGTTTTAGTCATGAGAGCAAGGGTCAGGAATACCTTACATGATCTAGCCAGATTTGGCAATAAATGGTTAAAACAGTTGTCTGCCTAATGTGCCAAACCTGCATCCCTTTAACTTAAGGGAGCAAAGATGAGGAGTATCCAGGAAGAACGACTAGGATGGCAGTGTGTAATGGTGTTAGTGGGGCATAGGGCATCAAAGATGATGGAGAGGGTGATTAAGCAAATTCATCGCTATAGAAATGTGATCAATCTTAGGCCAAAGGCTGGATGGTTGGGAACTTGAAAGTGTAGTGGTAAGTGAATTGAGGGAGATTTTCTTTCCTGGGGCGGACACAGAAATAAATGGGTTTAGGAGGGGAAAGGGGACTATGGGTGGAGAGTTTATAGGATGGATGAGATTTGGGGAGGAAAGGAGAGCAATAAACTCAGGAGAGCTGGATGCTTTGAGTTCTTGGTTGAAAAGCTGAGAATGAGGAGTCACTCGGTACAGAGGGAAGAAATCAGAAAAGATATTTCAATGCAAAGGTTGATATGATACTTGGGTGTGAGATAGAGACCAAGAATTTTAAGAGAAACATGAGAGGTGCAACAAGGTGAGAAGTTCAAAAAAGAAGTTACCAGAGATGTAGGGAGGTAGACCAAGGTGTGATTTAGAGATGAGGGCTACATCACCACCATAATGGCTTGAGTGGGAAATGATAAACATATAGCCAGGCAGGCAAGCTTCATTAAGGAGAAAGTTGTCAACACCCCTCAACTACTACACTGTCAAGGCCATGATGTTATTGTGATCATCCATAATAAGTTCTTGGCTAGTGAGGCCCTTTTTCACAAGGTAGCATACATTCTGAGGGAGATGTGGAGAGGGGCGCTGATGCCAATTCGCTAGCAGAGTCGAAGATCAGAACTAGGAGCAATGAGAGGGGCAGGGATGATTTTGACAAAATTACTCATTCACAGCCACGTGGTTTGGAAAGGATCGGAATGAAAAAATTGGGGTTGCAGCTTGTTTGGAGGCAGTTATAAGCACCTCAGTGGACCGTTTTGGGAGATGACAACAGAGACATAATAGGATAATTTAACATTCAAGCTTAGGACAGTGGTAAGAGAGTAGGAAAGACAATGAGTTCTGAAGAATAGGGGTTTGTGAAAATAGAGTACCGTACTCAAAGATGCAGAAAAGAGAGGATTCCAAGAAGGAGAAAGAGGAGTATAAAAATATGGAGCTAAAATCAACGTGGTAGTCTTATTGTTCTGCTCCAACACCATTTTATCTTGGGACTCCTTCTGGGATATTTAAAGATAAGGCTATATACATGCAATATTAACTGGGAGGCTATGTAGACCTGTAGGACTGCTGCTTTGTTCTGCCCAGAGTACTGGAATTAGACATCACATCTTGTCTTATGATGGACAGCAATTTAAGATATAACCCCTTCATGGTAGCTGTATATCACATTACAACACCCACCACCCTTTCTGCCCAACGTTACCTGACCTGGAACTGGCAAGATGCAGCGGGATGTCGTTCAGAACATGCAGCTCACTAAAGGCACAATGAGCTCAGCCCTCAACATAAGTTGAACCCCCAGAGAGGTTCACATGTTCCTCTAGCCAGTCACTCAACAGTTAAATCTTCTCCTCCCCGCCACCCCATCCCCCTCCCCACCTGCTCTCGAGTGATGACATTTCCTTTCACTGGGAGATAAAAATTTTGACAAGGCAATTTGCTAAGAAAGAAAATTCAGACAGCTATGACAAAAAGACAGATGAGTCCCAAGCACTGTCCTTTCTGTTTGCCAAAAAAGATAAAGTGAATCCAACAACCCAGTTAACATCATGAACTAAAATTTCCTGTGTGTAATCCGTATCAAAATTGTCAATAAATGTAAATTTTCCTGTTTACAAGACACAAAGTAAATATTGCCCCATGTTATATAAAGATTAGCAAAGTAGCCACTTGAGTGAAGGAAACTTACAAGAATATAAGTGTAGAAACATGCGAGGATTGCAGCAGAGACATTATAACACAGTTCAGAGAGAGTGGCCATCTGTAGCTCCAGAGCTGAATGACCTCGTTCTGAAAAAAATCAAAGTACGATGTCACAGGGAAACAGGTAAATAATTGGTGAGTGTTTTTTCATCTATCTATTGAAGCTCGGGTAATTTGTTAGTGGTTCGTAAGGTTTTATTAGTAGTGGTAAGCTTTATTAGTAGAAGTATAGATTTTTGTAATATGGTTTGTTAATTATCAACTCATTAAGAAAAATAAATTCATTAGCACAATTAGGAATGCAGGGCAGATGATGTGTTGTGGCTGCAGTATATGAGGTATGGTAAGCAGCACAATCCAAGGCAACCACATCTGCAGTAAGTGCCTGTGGCTCGAGGATCTTTGGCTCAGAGTTGGTGAGCTAAAGGCAGAGCTATAGACACTGTGCATCAGGGAAAGTTACCTGGACACTTTGTTCCAAAGGGCTCTCACACTTCTTAAGATGGTGTCATCTGATTTGATTCGTAGTCAGGGAAAGGAGGGTGTTATTGCATGTGAGGCAGATATGGGGATCAAGAAGTTAGAAGTGGAGAGCCTCAGTCCTTGCGACTGTCCAACAGGGTTGAGGTTCTTGCAGCTTGAATGGAGGAGACCAGAGGCTGCAAGGTGGATGAGAGAACTGACCATAGCACCATGGTACAGGAAGCCTGTATTCAAATGGGGAGAGTAAATAGGAATGTATTGGTAGTAGCAGATAGTGTAGTCAGAGGGATAGACACAGTTCTCTGCAGCTAAGAACGAAAGTCCAGAAAGCTGTGTCGTCTGCCTGGTCTCTGGGTTTGGAGCATTTGCTCAGAGCTGCAGAGGAACTCGGAGTGGGAGGGGTTGGATCCAGTTGTTGTGGTCTACATGGGTACCAACAACATAGATAGGACTAGGAAAGAGGTTCTGCATAGGGAGTATGAGCAGCTCGGGGCTAAATTAAAAAGCAGAGCCTCAAAGATAATAATCTCTGGATTACTACCTGAGCCATGTGCAAATTGGCTTGGGTAAATAAGATGAGAGACGAATGTGTGGCTCAAAGACTGGTGTTGAGAAATGGCTTTCAATTCATGAGGCACTGGCGCCAGCACTGGGGAAAGTGGGAGCTGCACCACTGGGACGGTCTTCGCCTGAACTATGTTGGGACTAGTATTTTAGTAAGTCGTAAGACTAAGGCGGTAGGGAGGGCTTTAAACAAAATAGTGAAGGGAAGGGATTGTGCAAGAGAAGATGTGGTAAATCAAAGGGAAACAACAAGTTAATAGAGTGGGGTAATGATTTGGGTATTAAGGGTCAGGAAGTACAAACTGAAGGGTGCACTAGCATAGAAGGCCAGTGATTCCAAAAATGGTAAAAAGTCAAAGTTAAGGCTTTGAATCTGAAGGTGCACAGCATTCGTAGGTCCAGGATTTTTACCTTGTGACAGTGAAGGAACGGTGATATTATTCCAAGTCAGGATGGTGTATGAGTTGGAGGGGAACTTGCAGGTATTGGTCTTTACATGCATCTGCTGCTCTTGTCCTTCTAGGTGGTAGAAATTGTGGGTTTTGAAGGTGCCGTTGAAGGAGCAAGTGAGTTTCTAAAGTGCATCTTGTAGATGGTACACACTGTGTGTCAGTGGTGAAGGGAATGGATGTTGGAGATGGTGCATGGGGTGCCAATCAAACGGGCTACTTTGTACAGGATGGTGTCAAGTGTTGATGGAGGTGCATTCATCCAGGCAAGTGGAGAGTATTCCATCATACACCTGATGTGTGCCTTGTAGATGGTGGACAGGCTTAGGGGAATCAGGAGGTCAGTTTCTCACCTCAGGATTCCTAGTCTCTGACCTGCTCTTGCAGCCACAGTATATATATATGGCTTGTTGAGTTCAGTTTCTGGTCAATGGTAACCCCCAGGATGTTGATAGCAGGGGGATTCAGCGATGGTAATGCCATTGAATGTCAAGGGGAGATGGTTGGATTCTCTTCTGTTGGAGATGATCATTGCCTGACATGAATGTTACTTGCCACTTATCAGTCCAAGCCTGAATGTTGTCCAGGTCTTGCTGCATTTTGGTACAGACTGTTTCAGTATCAGAGAAGTTGTGAATGGTGCTGAACATTGTGCAATCATCAGCAAACATCCCCACTTCTGACCTTATGATGGAGGGAAGATCATTGAAGCAATTGAAGATGGTTAGGTCTAGGATGCTACCCTGAGGAACTGGGACTGAGATGAATGACCTCCAACAACCACAACCATCTTCCTTTGTGTCAGGTATGGCTCCAACCAGTGGAGAGTTTTCCCCCTTATTTCCATTGACTCCAGAATCACAGAATTGTTAGGGTGCAGAAGGAGACCATTTGGCCCATTGTGTCTGTACCTTTTAACTTAGTGCCAATCTCCTGCCTTTTCCCTGCAACCCTGCCCATTGTTCCTATTTAAATAATCATCTAATGCCCACTTGAATGCCTCAATTGAACCTGCCTCCACCACACTTCCAGGCAGTACATTCCAAATCCTAATTACTCGTTGTCTGAAAAAGTTTTTTCACGCCTTACATTTGCTTCTTTTGCAAAAGACTTTAAAACTGTGCCCTCTGGTTCTTGATCCATTAATGAGTGGGAGCAGTTTCTCCCTATATACTTTGTCCAGACCCCAGGCTGCAGTTTTGCTAGGGCTTCTTAATGCTACAATGATTTAGAAGTGATATGGGCAACATATTCTCTTAGAGCTCCGGCACCTCAAAATTTGGCACTACCCCCTGGTACCCAGCATCACACATGCCAGTCTTCAGCCAATTTGATTCACTGCATGTGATATCAAGAAAAGGCTGAAGGCACTGGATATTGCAAAGGCTATGAGCCCTGACAACATTCCAGCAAGTGTACTGAAAACTTGTGCTCCAGAACTTGCTGTGCCCTTAGCCAAGCTGATCCAGTACAGCTACAACACTGATATCTACCAGTATCTGGTATCTAACCTGGTTAAATATGTCCTTGATGCTAAGGGCAGTCACTCTCACCTCACCTCTTGAGTTCAGTCCTTTTATCCATGTTTGTTTTAAAGCTGTAAGGAGGTCAAGATCTGAGTGGCCTTGGCAGAACCCAAACTGAGTGTCAGTGAGCAGGGTGTTTCTGAGTAAGTGCCACTTGATAGCACTGTCGGTGACCCCTTCCATTACTTTACTGATGATTGACAGTAGACTGATGGGGTGGTAATTGGCTGGGTTGTATTTGTCCTGCTTTTCCTGGATAGGACATACCTGGGCAGTTTTCCACATTGCCTGGTAGATACCAGTATTGCAGCTGTACTGGATCAGCTTGGCTAAGGGCGCAGCTAGTTCTGGAGCACAAGTTTTCAGCATATTTGCTGGAATGTTGTCAGGGCTCATAGCCTTTGCAATATCCAGTGCCTTCAGCCTTTTCTTGATATCACATGGAGTGAATCAAATTGGCTGAAGACTGGCATGTGTGATGCTGGGGACCAGGGGTGTAGTGCCAAACTTTGAGGTGCTGGAGCACTAAGAAAATATGTTGGACGTATCACTTCTAAATCTACTATTACATTGTTTTCCTACATATTAATCATTTGACTCTGCGAATGTCAGTATAACTATGCTTTTTAAGTGAAAAATATTAGTGCCAGTAGGCATTTTATTTTGAACCATGTGGTATTTTGAATCAGAAGTCTTTAGCATAGCTAGAATTTAATTATGCAACAGTTTAATTATTTAATTCAAGCCTATTAAAGACGTGAATTACAGAAAACTTTACGTGCTTCTGACTTGGGGATGGTATATAAAGGGGAAACTGCTTTTCTTGATTTATATTAATAACCTAGATTTGGGTGTACAGGGCAAAATTTGCAGATGATGCAAGACTTGGATGCATTGTGAACTGTGAGGAGGATAGCGATAGATTTCAAGAGGATATAGACAGGCTGGTGGAATGAGCAGACACATGGCAGATGAAATTTAATGTAAAAAAGTGTCAAGTGATACATCTTGCTCAGAAGAACAAGGAGGGGTGACATAAAGTAAAGGGTACAGTTCTAAAGGGACTGCAGGAACAAAGGGACCTGGGTGTATATGTGCCTAAATCACTGAATGCGGCATGGCAGGTTGAGCACAAGACTTAGAAAACTTCCCAAAGATACTTTAAAATCAAGAGGTGAAAAAGTGGGAGGAACTTAAAATAATCACCATCACCAGGGAAAAGGTGCTGGGAAAACAATTAGGCTGCTGACAAATCCCCAGCACCTCATGGCCTATATCCTAGGGTCTTAAAAGAAGTGGCTGCAGAGATAATTCCTTTTTGAAGAAGTAACAAGCAAAGTGGATAATGGGGGACCTGTAGCTATGGTGTACTTAGATTTCCAAAAGATATTTGATAAGGTTACTACAAAAGATAAGAGCACATGATGTAGGGGGTAACATATTAGCATGGATAAAGAATTGGTTAGCTAACAGGAAACAGAGAGTTGGGATAAATGGGTCTTTTCCTGTTGAAAAGCTGCAACTTGTGGAGTTCTGGAGTATCAGGGCTAGGGCCTCAACTATCTACATCTTGGATGAGGAGACTGAATGTGTGCTAGCTAAATTCACCAAGATGGGTAGCAAAGTAAACCATCAAGTGGAGATAAGAGATACAGATAGGTTAAATGCATGGACAAAAATTTGGCAGATGGAGTACTATAAGTGTACTTGTCCACTTTGGCAGGAAGAATACAAAAGCAATATGCTATTTAAATGGAGAGAGATTGCAGAACTCGGTGGTACATAGGGGTCTGGGTGTCCCGGTACATGAATCACCAAAAGTTAGTACACAAGTATAGCAAGTGATTAGGGTGGCAAATGGAATGTTGGTGTTTATTGCAAGGGGATTGGAATATCAAAGTAGGGAAGTTTTACTGCTGACATGGAAGTGAGACCACATCTGCAGTACTGTGAACAGTTTTGGAATCCTTATTTGAAAATGGATATAATTGTGCTAGAAACAGATTAGAGAAGGTTCACTTGACTCAGTGCTGGGATGAAGAGGTTATATGATGGGGAAAGGTTGAATAGGTTGGGCCTATATCCATTGGAATTTAGAAAAATGAGAAGTGATCTTAATGGAACATATAAAATCATGAGGGGGCTTGATAGGGTGGATACGAGGAGGATGTTTCCTCTTACAGAGGAGACTAGAACTAAGGGACACAGTTTAAAAATAAGAGGTTTCCTTTTAAGACGGAAATGAGGAGAACTGTTTTTTTTTCTCAGGAGATCATTAGTCTACGGAATTTTCTTCCCCAGAAAGCAGTGGAAGCTGGGTCATTCAATTTATTCAAGGCTGAGTTAGATTTTTGATAGACAAGGGAGTCAAGGGTTAAGGGGGGGCAGACAGAAAAGTGGAGTTGAAACCACAAACAGATCAGCCATGATCTTATCGAATGGCGGAGCAGGCTCCAGGGCCGAGTGGCCTTTTACACGCATTTGTTAAACAGGTTATTCAGAACCAAGATCCAAATCCCAAATCACAGTAATCTTAGAAAAAACAAAGCTTTCAAGCAGTTTTCATGCAAAACGTTCCCAACAGCCGTCCCATGAAAGTCAGATGATAAGTAACAATAACAGTAGAACAGAAAATGAGTAACACGGGGGAGTAAAACAAAGCTAAAAATTCGTTATCCCTGTTTTTGCACACAAATGTCGCAACTCGTGATCTGCCATCCCGGTCCTATTGAGGCAGGTAGCACACCACCTTTATGGTGCCTCCTCATTTGTATGATTGTAACATTTAGCCATGTGCGACCCACACTGTTGGCTGGCTGAACGTTCAATAGGAGGCCTAGCAATGTGCACCTCATAAAGGCAGCCTGCTCTTCTTAAAGGAGAGCTGTACTCATTAGAAGGAAACTTTTGCTGTTTCTGCATGGATTGGATGAAAGAAAGAGCACCCCAAATGGAACAACTGGGAAGTGAAAGAGCTCTTCAGTTCATGGATGAGGCACTGGAGGGCTTAGTGAAGGATGCTGACAGGAGAAGACAGGCCATGTTTCCACAGGTAACCAGGTGGCCCTCAAGGAACATGCTGCAAAGGGAATTGAAAGAGGAGGCAAGGGAAACCAGACTCTGGTTTCAAGGACCTAGCAGCAGTGCCGCAATAAGTTCAATGCCCTCAAGAGGGTGGTCAAAGTCTGTGAATGCATTTTCAAAGGACATCTACTGATTGCACCATCAATCTTTCACAATTTATAATGCACCGCAGCTCTTCCACTCACCAATCAGTATTCAGAACTCAGTCTAACATTCAGGAAACCAGAAGCTGAGCAGGCACTCGGATAGCCTGTCTGGAAAGATGGGGTCTTTGGTGCCTTTTCCTTGCCTTCTCTTTTTCTTCTCATTTAGTTTCACAAACATTTGCAGGCTTAACTAGATATTCTTGTGCTAATTGTTGACAACAATTGTCTTTTAGCATAGACTGGCATTAACTAAGGTGGCTAGCTACATTCCAACTTTCATACTTCTCAGCAGGGGCTCAATTCTGATGAAGGGTCATACGGACTCGAAACGTTAATTCTGTCTTCCTCTCCATAGATGCTGTCAGACCTGCTGAGTTTTTCCAGCAATTTTTGTTTTTGTTTCAGATTTCCAGCATCCGCAGTATTTTGCTTTTATCAATTCATCTCAGACTGCTTCCCTGTTATCTGCTTCAAGGTTTCTTTAACTTAAATTTGCATTGGTTAGGTGTCAATTGGTTGTTTTGCTCCAGGATTATTTATGAGAAGAACTTGCCCATTACAACAATCAACTGTCCTTGTCTAATAGCTCAAAGGTATTGTTCATGTGTTTTATGTCATCACATTTTGAATAAAAAGCTGGACACAAGTGTTTGTTCTCATGATTCTTTATTCTCACAGTTGTATTTGTCCTGGCTCTAAGTAATATGATAAAGCATATGTGAAAATAAATTACTTCAGATATGAAATATAAAGAAATAACTTAAATTTTACACAGGACACTTCATGAACTCAGGACTACCCAAAGCACTTTGGAGTCAATGATGTACTTTTGCCAAGTCTCTGGAGTGAACTTGAACCCACAACCATCTGATTCAATATATTTTCATAATATCAAGTGCAATTGTACATCGCGGGATGGTTCTTTGTGAGTACAACTTATTCCCTCATGTGTTTAGAATTTGGACTTTTCCTGCAGGGACCTGGGGACTTTGCAATGGATGGGAGACCTCCCTCACTCAATATACAACAGGCAAGAGTACACAAACCTCCTGCCCCTTGTTGCTTTAGGAACTCAACATATTAATGCAGAAGTATCCATGTGAGTCTGTAAATAATGCAAAAACTCGTGAAAATTAAGTCAACATTAAAATATTTATCAGCATCGTGGGGTCCAGGAAATTAAACCCACAAGTGAGATGAAATTTGAAATATGTATTAAGTCTGAAAGCTACCACGAACCTGAGGCAGCTTCTGAAAAGGAAGTGCCAACCCTCTTTCCTGATTCTTTTTGGATATGATGATGAAGTCCATTTGAGATTCAGACATAAGGCTGAATTTTCTATTGGAGCCAGGGTCTCCTTCCCCAGCATAAAAGTTAGTGGCAAGCCTGCATATCCTGGCCAGCTCACCCTGCAGCCATTTAATTGATGGTGGGCCTTTAATTGGCTTGAGGCAGGCCTTTCACCGCACCCCCTCTACCTGATGAGGCACGCCCAACTAAATGGTCAGCAGCTCTCTTGTCCCAGCAGTGCCACCAGTCATGGTAGCAACTGCTGGGACAACAGATAATCCCCGAAGACGAGCAGCATGAAGCTAGGGTTTATAGGTAATTCTGGGGTCTCGTCTATGTCAGATTGGTTGGCACCAGCAAAGAGGAGTGGGGGGGTGAAATAATCTTTTTTGAAGGGGAGTGCAGTCCGCCACTCAGTCTGGCTACAAGGCTCACCTGGTCTTACTGCTGGTCATTAATTGGACACCTAACAACCTCAATTGGCGAGTGGGCCAGCCAACACCTCCCGCGCCATGGGTAGAATATCATGAACAGAGGTAGTGGGCACACCATCACTGTCATAGTGCCCAATTTTTGTGCACCCTGTACCCTGCTTCTGCCAACCTACCCAGGGCAGGGTAAAATTCCGCCGTCACCTTTAGTCTTGGATGAATCGGCCAAAGCTAATAGATTTTTGTGAACTTGGTGGAGATGAAACTGGCGTACCAGTGCTAAGCATGGATCCAAGGCTCGTGCTGCATGGGAAATCACTGTGTAGGTCAGTGCCATATTCAGAAGAGATGAGGCTGTAGCCACATCAATGGAACCAGGCTTGTGATGAATCTATGCTTCAACACACTAGAACACTGAACTAAATAATTCCTCCTACTCAGCTTCTTGAGTGGTACACTGTGTTTTTGTCGTGCAAGAAACATGTTGGTGTCAGTGAGTGGCACCTGAGGCCAAGATGTTCACTTGCTGCTTTTCAGCATCTTAGTTAGATTTGATCAGCATCAGAGCCAAACTTCATGTAATTACTTCAGACAATATTTATGGCTGCTATACTGCAGCCATCAGAAACATCTGAGCACCTGTCAGAGTCTCAGACACACTTTTCACATTGACAGTTGACAGCAATAGAATAATATCAAAACCTAGAGACTCATCTTGCCAGATGCTGGACTTCACTTTTTCCTTCCGTTTCTGGCCCGGCCCAACCCCAGGGCGAAGCCGGCACAGCACCCGATTTTCACAGAGGTGGATTGCCAATTCGCTGGAGGGCAGGGCAGCCAATTAGCAGCTGTGGAGGCAGGAATGGAATCAGGACTTTGCAAGCATGGACCCCATCTAAGTAAACCACAGTGGCCATTATCGTGGCTGCCCTTTGATTGAGAACAGCAGCAGCAATGATGGGAGAAGAAAGACTAGATGGCTGGCACCCGAGGCCAAGCTGCTCTTGCTTTACTGACTTTCAGGTTCTTCTTGAGGCACTGAGGATGGGTGGTTCTCTTCCCAAAAGGGTGGCAAGAGAAGGAGAGATGGTGCTGAAGTGATAATGTCACTGAGCTAGACATCCGAAGCTCATGCTCCGGAGCATGGGTTCAAATCCCACCATAGAGATGGTGGAATTTAAATTCAATTAATAAATCTGGGATTGAAAGCTAATTTCAGTAATGGTGATATGAAACTATCACTGATTGTTGTAAAAATGCATCAGGTTCACAATTGTCAATTATGGTAGGCAGCATCTTGGGCCATGGCATTTGTCTTCCTAATGATCAAACCAAGCTTTTTACAGGCATTGGAGTCCATCCATTTACCGCTGTAGGTGTTCCTCGGTATGGAAATTCATCAAAATGAAATGTTAACTCATTTTCTCTTCAAAGATGCAACCTGACCTGACCTGCTGAATATTTTCCAGCATTTTCTATTTTTATTTCAGATTTCCAGCATCCAAAGTATTTTCTTTTTGTCTAAATGTGATTCAGTTGCCTCGGCTTCATGCACCAGATTGCCAGGATTCAAGGGATTGGAAATGACCAACTGACTGCAGTTTGGACACTGCTGATGGATGCTTTAGTTATTTAATTATATGTATAAATTACACGAACAAGGAAGAATTTTAGTTTTGATGACTGAATTGTAAATTATTTCTAATTAAGGTATTTTGCTTAACATTTTAAAGGAAAATGAATCAACATCAAAGATAAAAGGCAGAAATACAATGCTAATATTGGAAACTGAAATAATAGTATAAAAGACTCAAAATAAACATCAGGTGCATTGCACCTTTAAAAACTGCAGGGAAGTCATCAATTGAGGTGGAATCTCTTCAACAAAGCCTGATGACGAATCTGTCATTCTGCGGAAAAGGATCTACACCTGGGACATTAGTCCATCTTTTTCACAGATGCTGATGAAACTGCTAAGTATTTTCAATACCTTATGTTTTCAATTAATGATAACAAATATAACATAATGGTTACAAATAGTATCTACTATTTACCATATTGGGTCCTTATCCCCTGCTGATACAGGATGACTCTATTAAATAGGTTGTCACATGACATATTTTCAAGGATATGGGCTATATCCATTTTTGCTTAAAGGTAAAAGCAAAGTAACTCATCACAGTCTGTACTGAGCACCAGGTACAAAAATTCTTTGTTAATTCATCTTGCACTTCACAATATCATAAATCATTGCCATTTGTGATCATTTGAGAGTAACCCTCATCTGTGGGAGTTAAACTGCTGGTATCACTCAAGGATTTGATAATGTCAGTAACAACTACATCTCTCTGCAGGGAGAATCCAAACAAATATGTTTACATCTAATTTACATATTCGATTTATGATATTCTGAACTAAATATGTAATTTAGTGACTGCTCATTAGGACTTCAAGTTTTAAGACTTCATTGACTTTCCCAAAAATATTAGAATCATGTGTAATATTCTTTAGCAGCACAGTTAACTCAGTAGAACCACTTACTCTATAAGGGTATTTACTGTACTAAAATAAAAGTCACATTGATTACTATAGATTGTATTTGCTACAGAACTTCCATCACCACACTTAAGACATAAAAGAGTAAAATGAAAAATATATATATATACAGGACTTTCAAAAGGCCTTCAATAGATCATTATAGAAAACTCATGACTAAGCACACAGCACGTGAAGCCAGTGATCAATTAGTAGAACAGATAGTAAACTGGCCACAGAAAGGAAAATACTGTACGGGTTAAAGGTATTTACTCAAACTAATGGAAGGTGGGATGTGTTCTGGGATCACTGATGTTCACCATTTATATAAATGATTTGGACTCATGAATTGGGAGTACAATATCAAAATTTGCTCATGACAATGAATTGGAGGGTGTAGTATAAAGAGTTAACCGAACTGATGTACTGAGGTACATGATGATGTAGCACTGACATCAAGCAGTCATGTGCTAGGTATTCTAGGCAGCAGACAGGGTAGCCCTGAGGGGAGATGTGTCTTCCCAGTAACGCACTATGTACAGAGTATAAATACGGTAGATATTCTAGTTTTTAAGTAAATACCCTGATACATCCACAGCTCTTCCTTGTTAGAATCCCAGCTTAGCACATTCTACAACATGATGGCAGCGGTGGCAGCACCAACTTAATTGATTGTTGGTGCCATACGATGAACACCCACGGTTCAAGGTGACTGCAATCCCAGCTTGGCATGACACCTCGTCAGGCATCTTGGTGACACCCTCACTAAAGACATGTAGAGATGGCAGCACTACAAGAACAGTCACTGCCCCTACCCATCTGTTTTCAAGCCTCGAAGACCCACACAGAAATCACTACAGGCAGGCATTTTCTGCATTTCAAAGCAGCCTCAGGTCTCTTGACCCACATACAACCAAACCAGGTCAGGTCTTTCCCTTCCTTTATGGGGCCGGGTGCAAATCGGATCAATCATACCCATGTCGCTCAGGCCTCAGGTGGGGTTGTTCACTTGCTCCAGATCACTCTGGGCCCAATAACTAGTCCTTACTGACAACATTCCTCAAAACAGTATCATCTTGGTTAGGCCATCCCAACCAAGTGAATTCGGTCCACCATCTCGCTATACACCGAGGAGTGAGAAGGTCTGACTCTCTTGCAAGGCTAAACTCGGTAACTCTGGCCATGTTGAAGCCTGCCAAAATGATACAAATGGTGGGATACCGATCCGCTGCCATTTTAAAATATCTGTGCTGTGACGTGAGGTGACAGCACAGACGGCATCCTGTGGGTGTTTCAGGCGTAGCAATGCAGGAGTTTGCCAGTGCTTCTGCTCATTTGGATTCTACATTACGTCCATAAGACATTAAAGAGACCATTAACTGTGTAAATCAAACCTTACATTCTGCCTATTTAAAAATGTGTGCACGTGCTTCTGTGTGCGCTTGTGCATGCGTGTGCATGCGCTTGCATGCATGCCCGCTTGTTTGTGAATGCATGTGTATGTGCATGTACGTGTTCGTGTCTGCGTGCGTGCACACACTTGTGTGTATGCACTCATGTGCACGTGCACATTTTTGGGTGTGCGATCGCTTGTGTGTGTGTCTGCATGCGCTTGTGTGCATCTGTGTGCGCTTATGTAGACATGCGTACTTGTGTGTGCATGTGCTCGCGCTTGTGTGTGTACGTGTGCATGCTTGTGTGCATGCTTAAGTGCGCATGCTCACTTGCGTGTGCCTGTGCGCGCATTTGTGAACGTGCGTGCATGTTCTTGTGTGTGCATGCATATGCGTGTGCTTGTGTGTGCGCGCACGCTTGTTTGTGTGTGCGCGGTGTTGCGTGCGTGTGCACATGCACGCTTGTGTGTGCATACATGTGTGCATGTGTGCACGCTTGCGTGTGCTTCTGTGTGTGTGCACATGCGCGCTTGGGAGTGTGCATGTGCTTGTGCGTGCATGCGTGCTTGTGTGCATGTGTATGCACTTGTATGTGGGTGTGCGTGCGCTTTTGTGCGTGTGCACATGCTTGTTTGTGTGTGTGGGTGTGTGTGCATGTGCATGCTTGTTTGCATGCATGCAGACTTGTGCACACATGCACGCTTCTGTGTGCGCGCATGCGTGCTTATGCGTGCGTGTGCGCACTTGTGTGTGTGCACACATGCTTGTGTGCGCGCGCTTGTGTGTGTGCACGCGCTTGTTTGTGTGTGCTCGCGTTTGTTTGTGTGTGAGCACACATGCATGCTTGTGTGCACATGCGCATGTGTGCGTGCATGCGCGCTTATGTGTGCATGTGCTTGTGTGTGTGAATGCTTGTATGCATTTGTGTGTGCGCACACTTGTGTGTGTGCGCGCACACGCTCCTGTCTGTGCATGTGCGCATGTGTGCGCGTGCTGGAATGTGTACATACTTGTGTCTGAGCACATGCTTCTGTCTGAGCGTGTGCTTTTGTGCAAGCGCTTATATGCGTTTGTGAACGTGCTTGTGTGCATGCGCACTTGTGTGTGTGCTTGCACGTGTGTACTTGTATGTGCATGCAATTGTGTGTGTGTGTGTGTGTGTATGTGTGCATGCTTGTGTGTGTGTTTGTGTGTATGTAGTTGTGACGACCATCCCTCAGGTTTGAACGCATGAATAAACAATACTTCTGATTGAACCCTAAAGAGAATTTGCTGAGAGTCACTTTAAAAGTCACTTCACAGACAGTGGGTTTGGGGAAACATGCCACAGGGCATTAAAAAAATATAACATCTCTGCTTATGGACAGACAGCAAGAAAAATAAAGGAGTACAGTTTGCTTCTCCTCACCTGTCCATAACAGTCTCCAACAAACAGGGCAAACAATGGCACCACAGTAAGTTAACACCCATCTCAGTCTCTCAGACTTCCTGGGTGAAGTTCGCCAACATTCCCAGGACTTCTGGTCCATGAATTTAGAGGTCAAAGGGTTCCCAACATGCTTCAAACTGGAGACAAGCACAGGAGTATCTGTCCCAGATGATCACCTTGCATGGCTCCACACAATTCCTCTTCACCCTTCCAATATAAAACTCCAGGGGCCAGGAGGAACAAACCTACATGTTAAGAGTCAGGTTACTGCCACACTGTGCCACAAGGAGCAACAGATCACAGAGACTCTGTGTCATTCATAACCAAAGCACTTCCCATTTCACAGGAATGTGTGTGTATGGTTTGGCATCACGCAGAAAGTCAATGAGATTCTCCCATCGGAAACCAGGATGACAGTCTGTCAGGAATTTCCACAGCATTTTCAAGAGCTGGAGAAGCTGAAAAGCGAATATCATATTTCTCTTCTCTCAGGTGCCATGCCAGTGTGCCTGTTCACACTTAGGAGGTTGCCAAACTCCCTATTGCCAAAGGTTCAGGAGGAATTTGACCACATATGAGGGGAGGGAGCAGATATAGCAGCACAAGAGGAGGGAGCAGATAAAGCAGCATAAGAGGTGGGAGCAGATATAGCAGCGCGAGAGGAGGGAGCAGATAAAGCAGCATGAGAGGTGGGAGCAGATAAAGCAGCATGAGAGGTGGGAGCAGGTAAAGCAGCATGAGAGGTGGGAGCAGATAAAGCAGCATGAGAGGTGGGAGCAGATAAAACAGCTGGTGGTCCCCCAAAGTGGGACTGGGAGGAAGTGCGAGAGAAGCCACAGCCTTGGTAAGATTTAAAAAGAGCGGGAGCTGAGAGTCAGAGCAGAGATTTAAAAAGAGCACTCAGGGCTGAAAGCTTGCGAAGACAGAGCAAGAATTCTGGGAAGACCCAGGACTGAAAGCTGCGCGATGACATCACAGTTCAAAAAGTGCGCAACGCAGGGGAGGCAGCTGATTGGTAAGCAGGGTCAAGTGATTGCTTCTCCTTTTTCTACCAATTAAACTGCTGCAGTCCATTAACTTAAACAAAATGAGCTAAGGACTTTGGACTGTAGGGGAGTGTTTGGAGTGGAATAAGGCCCCTAGCATAATTAGTATTCGTCAAAGGGAGTAACTAACGTGCTTAACCTAAAGGGAAGTCTTGGCAGCAGAGCTCGCATCCATCATATGCTCCTCCTATGTATGTGGGAAGTCATGGACACTTGCAGTGTTCCTGGCGACCATGTGTGCAGAAAGTGTGTCCAACTGCAGCTATTAGCTAACCACACTTCAGAGCTGGAGCTGTGGGTGGATTCACTTATCCATGATGCTGAGATGGTGGACAGCACATACAGTGAGGTGGTCACACCGCAGGTAAAGACTGAACAAGCAGAAAGGGGATGGGTGACCACCAGGCAGAGTAGAGGAAGGCAGGTAGTACAGGAGTCAAGGCCAACCCCTCCCTAACATACCATTTTGGATACTGTTGGCGGGAGATGACTTCTCAGGGGAAAGCAGCAGAAGCCAAGTCCATGGTGGCTCTGCTGTACAAGATGGGAGGAAGATGAGTGGCAGGACTATAGTGAAAGGTGATTCAATAGTAAGGGGAACAGACAGGCGTTTCTGCACCCGCAGAAGAGACTGCAGGATAGTATGTTGCCTCCCTGGTGCCAGGGTCAAGGATGTCTCAGAGAGGCCGCAGAGCATTCTGAAGGGGGAGGGTGAACAGCCAGTGGTCATGGTACATATTGGTACCAATAACATAGGTAATAAAAGGGATGAAGTCCTATAAGCTGAATATAAGGAGTTAGGAGGTAAATTAAAAAGTAGGACATCAAAGGTAGTAATCTCAAGATTACTACCAGTGCCACATGCTAGCGAGAGTAAAAATAATAGGATATACCAGATGAATACATGGCTGCAGAAATGGTGTAGGGGGGAGTGATTCAAATTCCTGGGACATTGGGACCAATGCAAACAGGGTGGGTTGCATCTGGGCAAGACCAGGACCAATGTCATCAGTGGGGTGTTTGCTATTGTTTTCAGGGAGGGTTTAAACTAGAAATGGCAGGGGGATGGGAATCTGAGCAGGGAGACAGAGGATGGGGAAAAAAGGATAGAAATGAAAGACAGAAAAGTAAGAAGCAAAAGTGGAAGGCAGAAAAAAACAAGGGTGAGAAACAAATGGGGTCATAGTGCAAAATAAAGCTAAGGTGATTAACAAGGTTAAAAAGGGAAGACTAAAGGCATTGTACCTTAATGTGTGAAGCATTTGCAATAAGGTAGATGAATTAACAGTGCAAATAGATATGGATGGTTCTGATGTAGTTGCAATTATGGAGACATGGCTGCAGGATGACCAAGGATGGGAACTGAACACCCAAGGGTATTCAATATTTAGGAAGGACAGGCAAATAGGGAAAGAAGGTGGGGTAGCATTGTTAGTAAAGGAGGAAATCAATGCAATAGTGAGCAAGGATATCGGCTCAGAAAATCATGATGTGGAATCTGTTTGGGTGGAGATAATAAACACTGAAGAGCAGAAAATGTTGGTGCGGGTTTTCTATAGGCCCCCAAACAGTAATGGAGATCTAAGGGAAGGCATTACGCAGGAAATTAGAGACATATGCAATAAGGGTACAACTATAATCATTTAATCTATATATAGATTGGACAAACCAAATTAGCAATAACACTGTGGAGGAGGATTTCCTGGAGTGCATACATGATGGTTTTTTTATACCAATACATTGAGGAACCAACTAGAGAGCAGGCTATCCTAGACTGGGTATTGCGCAATGAAAGGATCTTGTTGTACAGGGTCCCTTGGGGAACAGCAACCATAAAATGATAGAACTGTTCAATAGGATGGAGAGTGAAGAAGTTGAATCCAAAAGTAGGGTCCTGAATCCAAATAAAGGTAACTACAAGGGTATGAGGCGCGAGTTGGCAATGATGGATTGGGGAACCTTACTAAAAGGGTTGACAGTGGATTGGCAACAGCTAATATTTAAGGAACATATGCATAAATTACAACAATTATTCATTCCTGTCTGGCACAAAAGTAAAACAGGAAAGGTGGCTCAACCATGGCTTACAAAAAAAACTAGGGATAGTTTTAGATCCAAAGAGGAGACATATAAAATTGCCAGAAAAAGCAGCAAGCCTGAGGATTGGAAGCAGTTTAGAATTCAGCAAAAATGGACAAAAAGGTTGATCAAGAAGGGAAAAATGAGTACGAGAGTAAACTTGCACGGAACATAAAAACTGACTGTAAATGCTTCTATAAATACGTAAAGCGAAAAAGATTAGTGAAGACAAATGTAGGTCCTTTACAGTCAGAAACGAGGGAAATGGCAGAAGAATTGAACACATATTTTGGTTCTGTCTTCACAAAAGAGGACATAAATAATTTCACAAAAATGTTAGGGAACCAAGGGTCTAGAGAGAGGGAGGAATTGAAGAAAATCAGCATTAGTAAAAAAAAATGTGCTAGAGAAATTAAAAAGGTTAAAGGCTGAAAAATCCCCAGGGCATGATTATCTACACCCCAGAGTACTAATGGAAGTGGCCTTGGAAATATTAGATGCATCGGTGGTCATCTTCCAAAATTCTATAGACTCTGGAGCAGTTCCTACAAATTGGGAGGTGGCAAATGTAACCCCACTATTTAAAAAATTATGGAGAGAAAAAACAGCATTACAGACCAGTTAGCCTAACATCAGTAGTAGGAAAAGTGCTAGAGTCTATTATGAAAGACGTGTTAACAGAACACTTGGAAAGCATTAACAAGGAGAGACAAAGTTAGCATGGGTTTATGAAAGGCAAATCATGGTTAACTAATCTACTGGAGTTTTTTGAGGATGTGACTTGTTCTCCCTTATCTATTCTACTAGTGGATGTGGTGTATTTGGATTTCAGGAAGGCTTTTGATAAGGTCCCACATAAGAGGCTAGTGGGCAAAATTAAAGCAGATGGGATTGGGGGTAATATACTGGCATGGATTGAGAATTGGTTGACAGACTGGAAACAGAGCATGGAAATAAATGGGTCTTTTTCCAGGTGGCAGTTGGTGACTAATGGGGTACCGCAGGGATCAGTGCTTGGGCCCCAGCTATATACGATATATATAAATGACTCGGATGAGGGAACCAAATGCAATATTTCCAAGTTTGCTGACAACACAAAACTGGGCAGAGTGGTGAGGAGGCTGCAAGGATGCTTCAGGGTGATTTAGACAAGTTGTGTGTATGGGTAAACACGTGACAGATGTAGTATAACATGGATAAATGTGAATATGCTTCAGTGTGAAAAACAGAAAGCCAGAGTATTACTTAAATGGTGATATATTGGGAAATGTGGATGTACAAAGGGATCTGGTGTCCTTGTACACCAGTCAATGAAAGTAAATAGGCAGGTGCAGCAAGCAATTAGGAAGGCAAATTGTATGTTGACCTTCATTGCAAGAGGATTTGAGTTCAGAAAGTAGGGATGTCTTACTGCAGTTATACAAGGTCTTGGTGAGACCACACCTGGAGTACTGCGTGCAATTTTGGTCTCCCTACCTAAGGAAGGATATACTTGCCATAGAGGGAGTGCAGCGAAGGTTCACTAGGCTGATACCGGGGATGGCAGGTTTGTCATATGACGAGAGTTTGGTTCGACTGGGCCTGTATTCACTAGAGTTTAGAAGAATAAGAGGGGATCTGATTGAAATGTATAAAATCCTAACAGGGCTAGACAGGCTAGATGCAGGGAGGATGTTTCCCCTGGTTAGGGAGTCTGGACCCAGGGGCCACAGTCTCAGGATACGGGGTAGGCCATTTAGGACTCAGATGAGGAAAAATTTCTTCACTCAGAGGGTGGTCAACCTGTGGAATTCTCTCCTGCACAAAGCTGCAAAGGCCGGGTCATTAAGTATATTCAAGAAAGGAATTGATAAATTTTTGGATATTAGGGGTATCGAGGGGTATGGAGAGAAAGCGGGAATATGGTGTTGAGATGGAGGATCAACCATGATTGTATTGAATGGTGGAGCAGGCTCGAAGGGCCAAATGGCTACTCCTGCTCCTAGTTTCTATGTTTCTACGAGAACTGAACATGACCATAGGGTAAGAGAGAGCCTCAAGGCTCTTGAGGAAGTAGGCCTCATGCAGAACAACAGGAATGTGCTCACCAGGACCAACGTAAAATTCCTAAGGCACATCATCCAACAGCATGGTATTACAGTTAATCCACAGAAAACAAAAGCCATGACAGTTTCCCCAACCAACATTCATCACTGACTTTCAACCTTTCCTTGGGATGGCAAACCAGATGGGAAAGTTTATCCCTAACTTGGTCGCACTCACAGAATCCTTAAGAGATCTCCTGCGGAAAGGCCAACGATGGTTCTGGGGCTTGGAGCAACTCAAGGCCTTTCAATCCATTAAAAATCGATTGGTTTCCTTGGATACCCTCACTCACTGCAACCCCACTTTGCCTACTGTTGTCGCTGCTGACATTTCCTCCACTGGCCCAGTATAAAATGTTGATAGAATGGATATGTTAATCTGAGAGGTGCATGATGATGATGCAGCACAGACATCAAGCAATCATCTGCTAGGTACTCTAGGCAGCAGACAGTGTTTCCTTGAGGGGAGATGTGCCTTCCCCGTAACCCACTATGTACATTCTGTAAATAGAGCATCTTTAAAGTAAATACCCTGACGCACCTATAGCTCGTCCTTGTTGGAAGTCTGGCTTAGCATATTCCACAACGGAGGGTACAGGTAACATAAAGTAACCTTCAGAGAGGGGAAAGCAATTGGGAGGGATGGGACAGTTGGCATTGGTCTTTGGCACTGCAGTAGGACTGTTTTTTTCTGCCCTTACCACACAAGTTAGCAGCACATTTCCAGTATAGAATGTGCATGTGTACACCATATGCAACATTATGATGTTCATTTTGTGCCTGTAAATTAGATATGGATCCGACCAATTTCTAGGCCTTGGTCTTAAAATGAGTTAGATTAATAAAAATCCTGAGGAATTTGGTCAGAAAATCAAATATCGAGAGCCCAAGTGGAATTGTTCAACAAAATTTTAAACTTAGTGTGCTTTTCATCAGCACAACTGGTATCAAACTTCTCTATTTAAATGAACAAATTATGAACAAACAAAGGCTATAACCCAGCAGCATTTCAGCATGATCTACTGTATTAACAATTACCTTGAACAAAATAAATCTATCTGTGCAAGCAAAGGAAATAACAATCTAGCCTAGCTCACAAAGGTGCCCAGAGTCATAGTTTGAAAGGGAGGTTGCAGCTAACATGATCTACAGGTATTCAAGCTTTCCATAAATGTAGCAGTAATAATTATTTTATTAACATGACTCTGCAGAAGCCTCTCCTGCAGCAGATTAATCATTTACACGATGGCTGAACGAATGCTCACATGCTTAAAAACAGCTTTGCTTTAAAACAGCAGAGGAGCCAGTCTTTTTTTTATGATTGTGCAGAAACAAACAAGGTGCCTCCTACCTTATTCACTCATGTTTCTGTTAGCGACAGTAAAGTGACAGCAGCATCGATTCCACTCTTGTGAATTATGCCATCATCTTCCTGCAAGACAGTGTTACTGATTAGTATTACTTCAGGGTCTTTACATCAAGTGCTAAATTAGGATTCATTTGCTTTTCCTTTTGAACCTCTCTGCATTTTCCTTGAATTACATGTGTTTCTATGAATAAATTAGATGAATTTAATGAATAAATGAATAAAGCTTTATGGACAGTAGGGGCATTGTTTACAATAAACATTGAGTATCTACAGCAGCCTAAGCTTTATGTAATTTACTTAATCTTTCTAAGTTGGCTTTTGAACTAGTGGTTCAATAATTTCAAAATTCTGATAACATATTCCTTGTGAAAGCTACACAGTCCTTCCCCTTCACATGCGTAGCGCTTGCTAAAATAAGTCCAATCCATCAGAAAATACAAATTTAAATCAAATTTGTTTCCCCGGATATCAAAAAAGGAAAGTTCTCAAGGCTGCATTAAAGCAATCACTTTTTTATTTGTATTGCTTGTACTTCAGAAAACCAGGCACGTTGTTCTCTAGATTGCGACTATGGAAAGTTGAATTTTGTTTCATTTTGGAAATAATACAATTCACGCATCTTAATTTTAGACAAAGAAAGAAATCATGCCATTTTGCTTATCAAATCTGCACCAGTGTTTTTCTCCACATGAGCCATCATGTCTATTCCTCTCCCCTGCTCCTTGCACCCTTTAATATTTTTCTTTTATGGAAGGATCTAATTTCTTGTTAAAAGAACTTATGGATTCTGCTTCGGTAATGTTTTTTGACAGAGTAATTTACAAGTGGATTTGGCACAGTAAAGTTGTGGAGTCCTGCAGGCTTACCTCCATACTTGATTTGCACACATTTCAATTATAGTAAAAAATGACAAGGTCATAACTACTGACGACTTGCTGACCGCTATTTCAACATCTACAAAGCCTGCAGCCGCAATAAGGGCTCATAATTTAACAAGTGGTTTGTGGTGAGCTAAGGTAGGGAAAAGAAGGGCATAGTCCTTAATTTCATATATTGTACTGTTCTTATGTTCACATCTTTAGTTTGAAAGAATTTGTATTTGTATAGTAACAGTCAGGACCTCAGGATGTTCTAAGGTGTTAATAGCTAATTAAGTGCTTTTGAAATGTATCCAACAATGCAACGAAGGGAAATGTGGCAGCCAATTTGTACACGGTAACATCCCACATACAGCAAGAGATAATTAACAGATCAGTTTTAATTCTGCTGCTATAAGGGCGAATGTTAGCAAGAACAGTGGGGAGACGTCCCTGGGCAGAATTTTTAGGTCAGTGAGCGGGTACGATCGGCAGGCCCAGGATCAGCTGGGCAATGGGGCCGCTTATTGCGATCAGCCCCTGACCAGAATTTCGCACTGGGTGGCCAATTAACGGCCAGCCAGCGTGAAACACGCGCTGAGAAGCTCAGTGCTGCCGGTGAAGGCAGGAGGAGGGCGGGCGTTGATGTCAATGCAAGCACGGCCCAGCCCTGAGAGAAAGCTCCCTGAAGGCAGAGCTGCCTCAGGGAGCTGCACACCCAAAAATCCTCAAATAAAGTTTTGAAAAGCAGAAAAAAAAATGTCCAAGCATCCCAACCAGGCACATGAAAATATACATGATAAAATGCTGTCCACTGATTTTTATTTTTATTTTATTTCATCACGGAAACATCATCCTGCCCTTGGATGAGGTTTCATGAAAAATGCAAAGGCTGCATGGCCAGTTCGCCTCTCCACCAACCGTAAGATTGGATGAACAACGTAAAATTAAAGACAATCGTGCTGTTAATGGCCTTAATTTTTCTCTTTATTGTCGGCATGTGTGCTTATGACTTTTATGTGCGCCGGCCGACTGAAACATTGCGTGAAATGACCTCAGGACGCTGGCATCATCTCACATGATTTCATGCCTGATTGGGTCAGGCGCACGCCTGCCAAGCTCAAAATTCTGTCCTGTCTCTTTTAAGCTTACTATGAGGCCTGCCTCCAGGGAGGACAGACGGGACGTCATTTTAATGTCTCAATCAAAGGACAGCACCTCTGACAATGCAGCACTCCCTCCGTACCCATATAGCAACAGTGTAGGAAAGAAATAAAATGAGATGCAGTGAATGCATTTATGAATTACATATGGAACATCTGCTTTTTTGCCAGCATGTATTAAAAAGCTTAACATTTTAATGGCCTGGATATTTCCTATGATGGGCAGGCTGGGTGGGAGCAGATGGGGTGGGCGCAGAGACGATCGCCGCCTGAAATCGGCTGCATGTCGCCATTTTACATGGGTGGCCAATTAAGGCCTAACCAGTGTAATATGCAGCCAAAAGTACTCAGTGCTACCTGTGCGGGCAAGGGGGGGTGAGGGAGAGTCGCATGTGCACAAAAAAGCGCAGCAATCTTCCTGATGCGCAGAGTTGCCTCAAGGAGATTGAATGGATATGAAAA
Organism: Carcharodon carcharias; assembly: GCF_017639515.1. Classification (NCBI taxonomy): domain Eukaryota; kingdom Metazoa; phylum Chordata; class Chondrichthyes; order Lamniformes; family Lamnidae; genus Carcharodon; species Carcharodon carcharias. The sequence goes on along the minus strand of NC_054483.1, from coordinate 55,452,446 downwards.
TTAATTAAGAATAGATTTAAAAATTTATTCGACCATGTCCCCTCATGTGACTGTGTCACATGAGTTGGGACATGTTTGTAAAGATGGGAAAATTTATTCTGCCTGTGGATGACGTTTCCTGAAAAACATGAACGCCACTTGGGCTTTTCGCCTGTCCACCAACCCTAAGGTTGGACGGGCAGCATTCTGAATTACTTTAACTACTTCCTTAATGGCCTTAATAGGCCGTTGATATTTCGGCTGGGCGCACAGCCGCCTCCTGCGCTTGCCAACTGAACAAAATATCGAGGTGATGACGTTGGGACGCATGCCCAAAGTCATCACGCGTCATTTTATGCGTCGGCGTGTCAGGCCCGCCCCTGCACGCCAACTGGAAGATTCAGCTCAATATAAACTAAAAAGAAAAACCGCACTTCATAAAAATGTTTTAATTGTTTGTGTAAGCCAACACTGATTCCAATGATTAGTAAATATATTAAACACAAATACTTCAAGCTAGCTAACTACAACTGTAATTTGTGAATTCATGATATATATCACCAGTTTAAACTTAGTAAAACAATATAAGAAGGATAGGTAGTCTACACATTAGAGATTGTCCTGTAGTGTATTGTGTTCTGTTCTGGTTTTATTATCCTCCAGTTTAGTAAGTAAATCCCAAGAAGTACTGCTTTTCTGACAGGACTATAACACTTATTTTAAATGCTGTCTCGTTTGACAACCTGCATACCCATCAATTACCAAGTGCTATGGTTATTTACCAGTGGTGAGGAATTTAAAATCTAACTATATCATATTGATAAAGATCTCTTTCATGCCCAAAAAAATTAAAGGTCACAGTGTAGCATCGAAATACCAGCAGGTGCTTGTAGCAAATAGTCAACCAATTCTGAAAAGCACAGTTAAATGTTACAATAGATGACCGCAGTACTCAGAGAATGTTGCAGTTCATGAAGTGGTTACTAAAATATCCAAATAAACAAACTCTGCCTTCTTTATTCTTGCATATTAATGTATTGGATGTCCATGCCACGATTTTCAAAACGCTACTTAACTAGGATATCTTGATGGAATCTGTAGATTCAAAGCTTGTATTTTTTGAGGCAGATCCTAACTGAAAATGTGAAACTGACCTTCCTAGTTCCTAAGGAAATAAAAAACTGAAACTGAGATTAAAAAATCAAAACTTCTGGGCAGACTAAAGCTGGTTGAGGCTATATAAAGGGACACGGAGCCATCCAAGCTCAGTTGTTGTAGTTGTAGGAGGGCAAGGGCAGCAGACACATGCGAATGCCACCACCTAAAAGTTCCTCTCCAAGCCACACACTATTTTGGCTTGAAAATATATCGTTGTTCCTTCACTGTTGCTGGGTCAAAATCCTGGAATTCCCCCCCTAACAGCACTGTGGGTCTACCTTCACCACTTGGACTGCAGTGGTTAAAGAAGACAGCTCATCACCACCTTCTCGAGGCAACTAGGGATGGGCAATAAATGCTGGCTTAGTGACGCCCACATCCATGAATGAATAAAAAAAATGCTGATGATCAAGTCCAGTGGTGAAGGCCGGGCAAGCTGAAGACGACAGGCTAGATCCTGAAACTGAGAATGCAGCAAGTTGCTGCAGCTATTTCAGTTGTTTGTAGGTTACATTGAAGGATCCAGGTCATCAAGACAGAGTTGAGGAGGTTCTGCAGACATGCTGCAAAGACAGTGTCCATGGAAGTTGGTTGCTTGTGCACATCTGTCCGTTGGGCATAAGGCTAGCTCCTAGAAGAGGAGCTGAAATTCTTTGTGAGGAAGGCAGAGTTTTGAAGGATTTTGTGACTGAGTTTGATTACCTGTGTGTTGGGTGAACTGCTGAGCCAATGCATAAGATCTTTTAGTTGTAGCTGTCATTTAATATGTAATTTATAATTTGCCTGTCAATTCATACTTTACTTGTGTTGATTCTTGGTGTTAGAATATAGGTTGTCATGCTGAGCGAAGGCAGCTGAGCATAGGCTTCCTATTCATAACTTCAAACATGGACTGTGTTCCAGGGGATGCTTCTGGAGTTGTCTTTTATATTTTAAGATAGACACTCACAAAGGTGCCCAAGATGGTTGCCAAGAGGTCAGGTGACTTTTGCTTATTCAACAGACTATCTCAACCTTCCAGAAAGTTCTGGACACATCCAGACAAAACTGTTCTGTGGAATTCATGAAGACTTGTCTTCAGGATGGCAAAAGAAAGAAAGCTAACAAGACCCGTTGTCCACAAGTTAACTTTGAAATACCATCATCTATCTCCTATTGTGTAAGTGATGGCTTTGGACTTCCAAACCATTCTGGCTGGGTGATGTCAGTATTAGCATTTGACTGAAAAGGGCTTGAGATAATGAGTTTTATCCAAAGAATCAGAAGAGATCTGGAGAGTCTGCGAGATAACAATGAAAATGGCAGAATAGCAGCAGTAAAAAGGGAGTGTCATCTTTGTCCTTAAGAACCTGGAGGCTATGAAAATCTTCAAAGCCTCTTAGCCTGATTCCTTTTCTCTCAAGAAGTCCACCAGTACAAAACATGGGCTCCTGGTAAAGAAGCCACAAGGAACCAACTTCATGATCTGCTGAGAAGCTATCTCTTCAAGGAAATACTGCGATAATCCAGGGTCAGCATTTTCCCCCATTAGGGGAGATGTGTGGGAGTGGGCACGGGCAGGCAGGTTCCTGATTGGGGCGTGCCACCATTTTACGTGAGCAGGCCAATTAAGGCCCGTCCAGCATGACGTCCGCCAGGAAGCGCTCTGTGCTCCCTGTGCAGGTGGTGGGGGGATTCCCTCAGCCGGGAGTGCGCTCTTTCATGCATGCTCATGAAAGAGCCAACAGGTCGTCCTGAGGCAAAGTGCTGCCTCAGGGAGGTCGGCTCAGATTTGAAATTTCAAATAAGGATGAGAGAAAAATGTTGCTGACATGTCCGCCCATATGACACTGTCACATAAGTTGGGGCACGTCCATAACTTTTATTTTTAAATGTTCAGATTTTTTAATCACTCATGAAACCTCATCTCGCTCGTGGATGAGGTTTCATGATTTTTCAGAAGCCCGCCAGGGCTCCCGGCCTCCTCATGAGCCTTAAGGTTGGACTAGCAGGTCCATTAATGGTTTCAATTTGTTTTTTAGGCTGTCGACAGGTTCACGGGCGCGCAGCCGACCTGAAAATCTAAATGACATCCAATGTCACCCTGCGTTATTTCATATGTCGGTGAGCGGGCCCCGCCCTCAATCACTGAACAGACGATTCTGCCCCTCATGTTCAACTCCAGCAATTGAAACTCATCTAAACTACGATTTAAGAGTGGAAAAAGTCTCCTCTTTACCAGGCCTGCACAGAGTGATCTCTTGCAACAAGCCAAACATGTGAACTGTGAACTATTCTTTTGGTTTTAACACTTGTAGAAGTGCACTATCTTCTTTAATTGTATCTCTTGTGTGTGGTGTGTGAATAACATAGCATTTCGATATTTTTGGGGTGAGTACATGGACAAATAATCTTCTTTATTTTTAAACCCATGAAAGTTTGCTGCTGTTTCTTTAAAGGGGTCTTGGAAATGCACATTTCTACATTTCTACAGAACAAACACACTGATTGAGGATGGTAACAGAAGGGAATTGGGGTTTCAGTTTATCTCTCCTTCCCTGTCAGTAACAAGGTTGTTACCTAAGATAGTAGTTAATGTTTGTTTTGTTTGACCCTTGTATAGTAAGAAATTCTTCTGTTTTAAACCATGAAATCTGGTGGCTACATTCTTTTAGCAAATAACTAGGATTTTGGATTTCCTTTTACAAAAAAAAGTTGCTGGTCTCTACTGTGATCGTAACAATATTCATTAGAAACATGAATATCTTTCTTCATTTGTAAAAGACGAGCAACTTGAAATTATCGAGGACATGTGTTGCAATCTTTGTAATGATCCTTGACCAGGCACCCAAGTTTTGGGTAATGTTCAATTAGGGACCAATAACATTTTGTTTAAAGCAGTCAAAGTTTGAGATTTAAGACACTTACTAAGAGAATAAAGCCCTGCTTGGAGTTGAGAGTGATGAGAAGAGTGCCTTATCCTGATGGAACGGAGGAGATCATTCATCCATTTGCAGCACTGGGTAGCTGTTCTCTTTTGGAGGGCGTTGACACTGACCACCACTGCCACCGCCTCCCAAGCCAGATAGGTAATGTTGCTGCCCCTCCTGTGGCGAGAGCAGGGGTAGAGGACATTACGGTGGGCCTGTATGGCATCCAAAAGGCACTAAAGCAGAGGCTGCAGTCTTTTTGCCTTCCGGGACCATGTCTTCTTTGCAGAAGTCCTGGATGGAAACACTGGGAGGTGTGCACGTGGCTGTATTTTAAATATGGCGCCTGGTGTGATGAAGCAGCGAGGTGATGGCATGATGGGCGAATCAGAGCCTGTTCAGCATCAAAATGGCATGTTTCCCAGGAATGCATGATTACTGAGGGGGGATTGGGACAATATGGCTTGAAAAGCCGCCATTGCAGCCAGTGGATAGAACATTCATTTTCCCACCCACTTGCGCACTGAGTACAAATCTGGAACGATTCTGCCCAATGAGTCAACCAATTTTGTTGAAACTCTGGGCGGGACTTTCCACATCCACCTGCTGCTGGGATCTTCCGGTCCAGCCAAAAGTCAATGGACTTCTGGCTGGGGCGCCGCCTTGTCCGCTGTGGGTCCAGCCCGCAAAGGGGCTGGAAAATCCTGGCCCCTGTCTCTCTCTCTCTCTCTCTTTCTCAGGATTCCCATCTTCACCTTCAAAGACCTCACCTTGGAATTCTCTCCAAAAGCTGCTCCAACTCGGACAGCATCAACTACAGCCCATCTCACAGGGTTTCAATCTTGTCTCCTGAGATTCCATTCTCCTAGATTCCTGAGTCTGCACTCAAGCACCAACTCACAAGCACAACTTCAGCTTTTTGGCTTTGCAGAACAGAATGCAATTGCTCCAAAGGGGTCCCTTTGCTCCAACGGCCCGCAGCACAAAATCACTACCTTCTGCTGCCTTCATAGGTCTTCAGGGCTTCTCCTGAGCCCTCTTCAATTGCCAGGGCTTCTCCTAAGCCATTACAACTCAATGTCTGCCAATTGCAGCCCTATCTCTGATTGGATCCTTTTTCTCTGCTTCTCTTTTTTTCCCCTTATCTTAACCTGTCTCTGTCCCCTATCTGGGGTTCCCCTTTGGGACTTCTGCCTATCCCCGCTCCCTTTGGGACCACTCTTTGTCCCCTACCTAGTTCACTTGTCTTCAATGGTGCTCCACTCCCAGTCACATGACCTGGGTTTTCATGCCATTTTCCCTTTCTGTGCAGGGGTACCAGGCCTGTCCTCAGCCCAAAGAGCTCAAAATGCTGAACTGCGCATGGGTAGCCCACTCCCGGTTTGTGCATGTGAGGAAACTCCGAGGTCTGTTGGGACTTGGAGCTCCTAACCTCTGTTCTCGACGAAAAGGTAAGTTGGTTTTTGGAACAACTATAAACAACACAGGACAATTAACTTCAATCTTGCACATTTGTTAGAAGATAAAAGAAGGCATGAAGGAAGGACTTTAGGTGTATTTTATGTTCTTGTTAAAATGGATTAGTAACAATATTTTAATATTACCCGATATTTTATAATAAAATGCATATCTGCAGTGGAAATACTATAAAAATAGCACTTTCCTTACTCACCTTCTGGCATCATAAATTTAACAGATGGCTGTATGAAAACACACCTAAAACTGTTTATTCTGGTGATCCAGTTTTATTGCCAATAAAACTGAAACTTTACCTAAAGGTAACCTTACAATTGAATGCTCCAATGTGACATTGCAGGTCAGTAGACAGCCAAGGGCTGCAGCTCACTTGTCAGCAATGTGCAGTGTACTGTATTAGCCGTTCACATCTATTCAATGTTTTTTGCCAGCTGCATGTCTGGCATGCCATAACCACTGGGCAAGTATCCAACCTGTTTGTAAATCAACAGTCCTGCTGACTGCTTCGAATTCCCACAATCAGAAATCACTCACAAACACACACAATGCACTTCACACTCCAAAAGAATGTATGTACTAATTTTTAAAAAATGAAACAAATTGTATGTCTGTAAAACATTGCACTGATTAAGTGCAGAAACTGTGCCATCTTTCATCTGATTGCTCTCCCCATGCAGCTGGCACAAATCCCATTTTTCTCAGCAGCAAACAGTCTCCCCGACTGTACCACGGATTCCATCTACAACTTGCTTGTTTTGTGTCTGAAGCACGCTCTGCTATGATGTGCCGTGCAGCCTCTTACACAATGTGGAGTCATCGCTGGGATTACTTGGTTGTCATTCAGTGTGACAGGCCCACTTCGCACTTGTTCACTAGGCTCTTGTGAGGCTGCATAATGCTATGGTCATTAGACATCTGACTCAAGTTCCTGTTTTCTTGGTCAGCAAGGAAACTTTTAAATCTCCTGGAACAACTTCCAAAAAAGGACCCTTTAACATTATGTGACATGATGCAATAAAATGATCACATTCTCTCCCTCTAACCATATATTTTTCATTTCCATCCCCAGTTCCCCATGATGAACTATGCCAAGAGAGGATCTTTGTGTAATTTACACTAAGAAGGCTAGTATTATGCTAAATGGAGCTCTCAAGAAGTTAAACAGCAAAGCTGGGAGCAGTAGGAATGCTTTTGATAATGGAAGTTAGTTTTTAGAGATTCCCAGTGAATATTTACATCTGCTGAGATAAGGATTGTATCCATTGATGTGAGCTGAGAATATGCTTTTGAAGAAATAGTACCAGTTTAATTAACATGTCTGTTGGTAAATCCCTGAAGGAACTGAAGACACATTGCTTCCACTTTCTCAAACACTCAGTGAGAAAGGGACTCTTGGACAGTCAATCAGGTTTCAAACAAGGGACTGTAAGGTGTAGGTCTGGGACCTTGAAGTTTATGTGGTAAGGAAGCCTTGCCTAGCGAAAGGAAACTTCTGCATCAAAAGCCCAGAGCTAGTCAAAATCAGGAGCCTGGTCAGGAGAAGTTAAGCAAGCACTTTAACATTGTGGCCTTTTTTTTGTTTTTTTTTCTTGATGAGAGTTCTCTGTTAATTGTTAATTAAACCAAGATGGGATGTGATTAAAGTTTTAGTCTGCACTTCTGTTTGCTGGCTTAATTATTCGTAACTGACTCCTCGCTAAAGTCTCAATCCCCCTGTGGAAAAATTGGACAAGCGTATTGCGGGAATCTGCAGAAGACCCGAGATCCAGTTCAGATTGCAAGGGAGTCCTACTGTGGGACTCTGCATTGCTATAATCATATGATTAGATATTGGACAGGAGGGGAAAAATCCTGAAAGTAAGATGCTCAAACTGTTTGCAGGATTTACCAGCACACAATATCCAGGACAATACTCAATAATTGTAACAACAGAATTTAATTTTACACTTGTACTTTCTTGCTGTGGGGTCAAAAACATTATTAGGAATTATTCATTTACTACATTAAATACAATTGTTAGTTTTAGTTCAGTGGTAGCTCCCTTGCCTCTGAGTCAGAAAAAATCCAAGTATTTGAACACAATTTAATTTAGTACTAAGTGAGTACTACACTGTCAAGAGGTGCCCAATTGTTTCAGCTGTGATGTCAAACCAAGGCCCAATCTGCCCTCTTAAGTTAATGTAAAAGATCCCACTACACTATTCAAAGGATAACATGGTGGCATCACCAATACTTATCCCTGAACCAAGATTTAAAAGAAATTATCTGTTTATTTATTTCATGTGTGGGACCTTGCTGTGCATAAATTGGCTACCACGTTTCTTACAACAATGGGATGAATAATATGGGCAGAGGGCATGGTGGGAAGCAAAGTTAGCGTGCAGCCAACCTACTCCACAACATCCTGCCCCACAGCCATAACGCGCTGTGGGCAGGCTTAACAAGGGCCAAGTGGGACTTGGCACTTCCGCCCCTCAATGGGGAGGAAGTCCCACCCTCTGGAGCTGCCAGCCAATCCGATTGGCCGGCAGCTCCAGCAGTCCCGGCAGCACCAAGAGCGCATTAGTGGCCACTACAGGAACTGCAAGAGGAAATGGAAGTAGGCCCATGGATCCTCCGAGCTGGTAAGTCCAGGGCCTTTGGCAGGGATGATTTTGATAGCTCAGGGAGGTGCGCAGAGTGTAGGGGAGGGGGAGGGGGGCAGGTGGTGGGAGCTGACTTTAAGGCTCTGGGGGTTAGGATGAAAGCGGAGGCTTCCATATTTGGTGGGCCACCCCGATCCACAAAGGGTAGCCCCCCAAAGATCGAACCCCCTTCCTTCATGTCTTCATGAATGCAGTTAAAAAATAGGGCTGCTGGCTCCCACCTGACTGCCCATGCCAAACATTTTATGACTATTAGAGATCTGGATCTTTTCCCTGCCCAGATGAAATTACATTGTTTCATAATTTGCCATGGTGAGATTTGAACTCTTGATAATCTTTTAAAATGAAAACAATTAAACTAAATCAACAAAATTGGGATAAATCAGGCACAGCCCCTAATTCAGGTCAGCTGGAAAACCAAGGACAAAGTTTAAAGGAACCTTACAAACTTTAAATCAAAATGTGATTAAAGGGGTCAACAAAACACCCCAGTCCCCGCGGTGCCACCGAGCACGGAAGGCCTCGAGAGTGTCAGCAGACACCGCGTGCTCCCTCTCCAGGGACATCCGGCAGCGAACGTAGCAGTGGAAGAGGGACAAACAATCGGGCGGGACTCCCCCGTCGATCGCCCGCTGCCTGGACCTGTTAATGGCCAACTTGGCCAGGCCCAGGAGCAGGTTCACGAGGAGGTCCTCCTCCTTCCCGACCCCCTTCCACACCGGGTGCCCATAGATCAGGAGCGTGGGGCTGAAGTGCAAACAAAACATCAATAAAAGGTTTTTCAAGTAACTAAAAAGGGAGTGCAGCCTACAACACCCTATGTATACATGGTCCACGGACTCCACAAGACCGCAAAAAGGGCACGTGTCCTGAGAGTCCGTGAACCTATGCATCCTCTTATTATAGGGGACTGCTGCATGCAACACCCTCCAACCCAGGTCCCCGATAGAAAGGGGGAGGACACCTCCGTAGAGGGCCTCCCATCGGGGGCCTCCGCTGCCGGACGGCAACAAGGCACGCCAGGGCATGTCCGGGCGATGGACAAGGGCAAGAAAATGGAAGGTGTGCAGCAGCAGTCCATACAAAAAGCCCCTCTTTGCCGTGCCAAAAGGCACGGAGGGCATGTCACCGAGGCGGCTCATATTGCGGGGCACCAGCACCCGAGGGAGGGTTCGGGGCTTGGGGCCAATGTGGAATTCTGTCCGAACAGGGGAACGCTCAGACGGAAGACCACCGCGCACCTGGGCCACCTCAAAACCCAAAATAACGTCGGGTCCGAGCACGACCGTTCTCAGGTCTTGGATGGCATCGGCTGCGACCTGGACACTCACAGACGCGCGTCACGCCAACTCCTGCGGGAGCATCCAGCCCAGTCCTCCGCCACCCAGCACGTCCCCGATCCTGGTCACCCCTGCGGCCACAGCCCTCCTCTCCGCCAACCACTGAAACCACTATCTGACGATAGCCGCTACTCCTGACGGGGGCGAGCTGCGTCGCGAAGCGACCACTTTCCAGACTTTGATCAGGTCCTGGTAAAAGACGGGCAACGCCTGCAAGGAGCCACCGAGGCCCAGCTGTTCTATAAACAGGAGCTGCACGTCATAATTCAGGCTGTGCACCTGACGGAAGAAATACGTCGTCAGGGCACACCATCTAGGAGGAGGCTTGACGTAGAGGTATCGCTGCAGGGTCTGAAGGCGGAAAGTCGCCACCTGTGTGCGTAGGCACACTAGCGCCTGACCACCCTCCCTAAGCGGGAGACTCAGAACCTCAGCAGCGACCCAGAGCAATCTTTTGTCCCAGAAGAAGTCAACTAACAATCTCTGGATTCTTGTGACAAAGTCCGGGGGAGGGGTCAAAGTGACCAGCCGATATCACAACATGGCGGCGATCAGCTCGTTTATGACCAGTCCTCGACCTCGGTAAGATAGCACTCGGAGCAGTCCTGTCCAGCGCCGCAGGCGAGCGGTGACTTTCGTCTCCAGTTCCTGCCAGTTTGCCGGCCAGGATTCCTCAGCAGGGCAGAGATGGACCCCCAGGTAGAGGAGGCTGGTCCTGCTCCAGGTGAAAGGCCTGAGCTCCTCGGGTAGGGGATCCATCTGCCACTGACCGACCAGGAGTCCAGAACATTTACCCCAGTTGATCCTGGCAGAAGAAGCGGCAGAGTAGACCTCCTGGCACTCGCGCATCCTCCGCAGGTCAGCCGGGTCACTAAACATAAGGAGCACGTCATTGGCGTAAGCCGAAAGGACCACCCCGATGCCCGGCCCGCGCAGAACCAATCCCGACAACCTCCTCCGCAAGAGGCGCAGGAAAGGCTCCACGCAAATAGAATACAACTGGCCAGACAGGGGGCAGCCCTGACGTACCCCTCTCCCAAAGCAAAGGGGCGCCGTCAGGGACCCGTTAACCTTCACTAGACACTCTGCAGCGGTGTACAGAAGTCGGATCCGGGCGACAAAATGCATCCCGAACCCGAACGCTCGCAGAGTTCCGAGTAAGTATCCGTGATCCACCCTGTCGAACGCCTTCTCCTGATTGAGAGACAGGAAGGCGCTCGACAGACCAGCCCTCTGGGAATGGTGGATGATGTCCCGGACCAGATGGATGTTATCATAAATGGTTCGGTCCGGAAGATGTAACTCTTTCGAGTATATTGTTTCATAGTTTGCCATTGTAAGATTTGAACTCTAGATCTTGGGGTTACAAACCCAGTACCATAACCACTTGGCTATCATACCAGAACTCAACATATTATCAGGGTTAATTGGCTTCATAACAAGCCTAAATGACCCTTGATTAACCATTTAAATATAGTGAGAAGGCTGCTGATTTGGGTTCCTACCCACCCCTTGTATTATGGGGGTGAACTCAGGGGCGGGTGAGAAGGTGGTGGTGGGCACCCACCCTATTTTACATTGCCCCACACACCCCCCACCCCCTCTCACCAGAAACATGCCTGGTGGGGGCATGTAAAATGCAGCCCAATATCTGCATTTTAAAAAATAATGCTTAATCAGCAATAAGGCATTCTGAGACATCCTAAGGCCATGAAAGATGCTAAAAAGAAAGTCTTGCATTTCTTACAATGTATCAGATCTATATACAGTGCTTCCAATTCACAACGTAAGCCACTTGACAAATATTTCTTTTCCTAATCTATGAGATTTCTGAAGGCAAACACCTTGAAAAATTCATCTATTTCATTCAGCTTTGTAAAATTTCAAGTAAGCTCAGTTTAAAAAAATTGTTACAGAAATATGCATCTGTGTTCAGGGAAGAGCTCGGGAAGATTCAGGGGCCGCAAGCTAAGATCCACATGGATCCTGGAGCAACCCCCAGATATTTGAAGGCAAGGCCAGTTCCCAATGCATTACAAGACAAAGTGGATTTTGAATTGGACAGGCTGGAAAGGTTGGGACCTCTTGGGATTTTGTAATTATCGACACACATAGGGGGTTATACCAGTATACCAGGCTCCTCTTCGGAGTCTCATCAGTTTGTGCCATTTTCCAACGGACTATGGAAAATTTACTTCAAGATCTACCCTATGTGGTGGTTTATCTCGATGATGTCCTAGTAACAGGACTAACTGATGAAGAACACCTGGCTAACTTGGAAGAGGTATTGAAGCATTTCTCAAAAGCCAGGAGTACGTTTGAAAAGAGAAAAAGATATCTTCCAAGCAAAAAAAGTGATTTACCTGGATCATAGGTCGACTTATAGAAGACAAGGTGAGAGCTATTTGTGAGGTGCCAGCCCTGAAAAATGCCACAGAACTCAAGTGCTTCAAGGGAATGATTAACCAAATCTCCCAAATTTGTCAACAGCACTGGCTCCATTATACGGGTTACTCAAAAAAAACCACAGATGGACTTGGCAAGCCCCACAACAACAGGCTTTTATGGCAGAAAAGCAATTACTACATTCATTGGCCCTGTTGGTACATTTTGACTCAAAGAAAGAATTGATTTTAACCTGCAATGCATCCCCTTACGGAGTAGGGGCAGTACTCGCCCACCGGATAGCAAATGCCTCCAAATGGCCCATTGGCAATGTCTCAAGAACACTCAGTGTCGCAGAACAAAGATACTCACAAATAGAGAAAGAAGGCTTATCCATTATATTTGGTGTTAAAAAATTCCACCAATACATCCATGGTCACCACTTTATCATTGTATCCAATCAGCCACCATTAAGCTTGTTTGGGGAAGATAAGGCAATGCCCCCAATTGCCTCTGTACGCATCCAAAGGTGGGTGCTGATTCTAGCTGCTCATGAATACACTTTTATCCACCAGCCGGGAAGCCAGGTTGCCAATGCTGATGCGCTGAGCAGATTACCTCCCCATCCCTCAAGAACTTGTCTTGTTAACTTTCTGGATTCGTAACCAATGAATGCCAAACAGATCAGAGAGTGGACAGACTGCGATCCAGTTTTGTCTCATGTCAGGGAACAAGTCTTGCAGGGATGGTCTAACAAGCAAAAGTCAGACAAAGTCAAGCCCTATTTAACAGGAGATTCGAGTTCACCTGCTGGTGTGGTGCATGACTGTGGGGAGCGAGAGTCATTGTGTCTCCCAGAGGAAGACAACCATTATTAACACAATTGCATAGCGCTCACCCCGGCATTTCCAGAATGAAAATGTTGGCTCACAGCTACTTATGGTGGACAGGGATGGGCACAGAAATCGAAAAGATGGTCAAGAGCTGCATGCAGTGCCAACAGGTACAGAAATTGCCTCCTTCTGCTCCAATGCATCCCTGGGAAGGCCAGGAAGGCCATGGGTCTGCCTCCATGCTGACTCCGTGGGGCTTTTTTTGGGCACAGTGTTTCTCTTAATTATCGACTCACTCTAAATGGATGTACATGAGGTGAGATCACCCACATCTGCCGCCACCATATTCAGATTGGATTACAGTTTTGTGATACACTGTTTACCAGATATAACAGTGTCTGATAATGGAACAGCATTCACTAGGGGCAATTGCAAAGCTTTACAAGTCTCCCCGGTATAACACATGTCAAGACCTCGCCATACTGCCCTGTATCCAATGGGTTGGCCGCAAGGGCAGACTAGACCTTCAAGGGTGGAATGATAAAATTAGATGGGGACTCCATAGCAATGAAATCATCACATTTCCTGCTCAGCTATCGGACTATGCCACATACAACCATGGGTATTTCCCCCACAGAGTTATTAATGAAGAGACATCTCAGGACACTTATTTTATATTTGTTAATGGGATGTGGGTGTCACTGGCTAGGCCAACATTTATTGCCCATCCCTAAGTGCCCTGTTCAGAGGGCACTTAAGAGTCAACCACATTGCTATAGGTCTGGAGTCACATGTAGGCCAGATCAAGGGTAAATAGCAGCAGATCTCCTTCCCTATAGGACATTAGTCAACCAGATGGGTTTTTACGACATTTGGTAATGGTTTCATGGTCATCATCAGAATTTTAATTCCAGATTTTTATTGAATTCAAATTTCACCATCTGCCATGGTGGGATTCGAACCCAGGTCGGATAATCAGGAGACATATAGATCACCTCAGGGAAAAGGAAATGGATCTACAAAATATTCCCGTTGGAATCTACACCACAGATGAAATGAACACCTCTTGCTTTGGAAGTACCTCTATTACCCATTGTGCCTGAGAGAGTCGAAGAGGGAAACTTACAGGTTCCTACTGGGGAGTCTAATGGACAGATAACTCCCGAAAGGGAAGCCTCAGGTAAACCATCCAAATGCATAGAACTATGACGGTCGACACGATTGAAAAAGCCTCCTGAGACTGAATTTGTAAATAGTTAATATATTTTAAAATGGACTTTCAAGTAAAGGGAGAGGGATGTGGTAATCTGAGATATAATACATCTTTAAGAGAACGTGAACAGATTGACCACGTGAATAAGACCCAATAGCTGTGTAGCACGGGCTACTATGTTAATGTTAGTCTAGAGTAGGGTCTCGTTGGAGAAGCACACATCATGTTAGTGCTCTGTTGTTTGTGTAAATTATTGTATGTGCTTCATTTCATACTGGCCTCTATGTCTGCAGTATATTGTAATTGACTCACCTACTGACAGATAAGCGTGCAACCAATTCGCAAGCAAAGCGACCCCATAGTAGAACATAACAGTCAGTTTTAACAAAATTGATAAAATTGTACATTGTAACAGAAGTATTTATGGACTGTGTCAAACCTTGCTCACCACTCATAGTTTTATGTGTCAATTCAAGTGCACATCAATGTTTCTTCCCCGGTTCCTCTGCCTATTTCCTGCTCAGCCTCATGTTGTACTGCTGCTCCTTTCCATCAGACTGGCACCATCATTCTTTCTCTTTACTCCAATGTCGATATCACTTCTTTTCCTTTCCAGAAACAGTGAAAAAACTTCAATCTCATGTCAGCACTGAATCCTCTGCCACCAGTCAAGTCAATTCCAGTTCTTTCTCCCTTTTTATGTTCCATGTGCTGAAAATATCACACATTGCTTCTCTTGATTTATTTAAGCAGCTGTGCTTGCTTTGTACATGATATCAATCCCATTTTAGCTGCCACCAATTGTTGAATATCAGGCTTTTTCCAACACCTTGTTGTCATGCAAATGGTCTGGCAAGTTTTCTTGAACAGACCATGTTTCCTACATCAAAACTTTCTGCCCCATTGAATTAGCATAATCCAAGTGTAACAATCAACAACAACAATTTGCATTTATATAGCTCCTCTGGCAAAGTAAAATGTCCCAAGGTACTTCAAAGGAGCTTTATCAAACAAAATTTGACATTGAACCACTTAAGGAGATATTAGGACAAATGACAAAAAACTCCATCGAAGAGTTAGGTTTTAAGCAGTGCCTTAAAGAAGGAAAGCAAGGTAGAGATGTGGAGATGTATAGGCAGCTGAAGGCACAGCCACCAATGGTGGAACAATTAAAATCAGTGTTGCTCAAGAGGCTGGAATTGGAGGAGTGCAGATATCTCAGAGGGTTGTGGCACTGGAGCAGGTTGCAGAGATAGGGAGAAGCGAGGCCATGAAGGGATTTACAAACAAAAATGAGAATTTTAAAATTTGAAATATTGCTTAATCAGGAGCAAATGTAAGGCTGCGATCACAGGATGATTGAGAGAGAGAGTTACTTGGGCTTAGACTTTTGGATGACCTTAACTATCAATTGAATGTAAACTAAGCAATATTGTGATCAAAGCTGTGATTTTAACTCTGCCCATTGAACAGGTAGACAGTTAAAATCATCTGGTGGGTTTACCGCACTCTTCTCACAGTCAACACATCCACATAATTTAACCATTTTGCATTTTACCCTTTCCAAGGCCAAAATATCTTTCGTAAGTTTTGTGCCCAAAACTGAATGCAGTACTTCAAATGGGTCTGACCAAGGCTCCATATAATTGAAACACTTCCACGATCTTGTATTTCAACCACTTTGAAGTAAAGGCCAACATTTTGGTGGCTTTTGTATTACTTTTTGTACCTGTCCACTAACATTTATTGATGGTGTACATGGACACCTGAATCACTTTGTTAACCCATAGAGATACATCAGGCGTGTTCGGCGGCATGAGTGGACAATATGGTAAGAAGGCCAAAAATTGGTCTCACGACTTCGTGAAACTAGTTTGCAATCGTCCACTCAGCCCGTCGATGGCGGGCCATATTTCCCGCCATCAGGAACCTCATTTTAATATATCTGCTTGTCATTATAAGGACAGCCCACCAGAGCCATCCCACCATGTTGCATCATCCGTCCAGGTCAGCGGGAAAACATGCTAGCGTAGAACACATCTCAACAAGTGTGACGTGCAGAAGTTGGGACTTATCACCAGAGCCTTGCTCACATCGCAGACATCTGAGGAACAGAAGATGCTGGAGCCCGACAGCAACAGGATCCTGGAGGAATGTCCATGGCATGCTGGGTGGAATCTCATGGACATGGCTCCGCCGCAAAGCAGCTCACGGAAGGTGGAAAGTCACTGATGAGAGTCTGCTCACAATGGATGATGTTCAAGGGGGTGGAGAGGAAGGCCCAGCTGTGTTTAGGAGAGGAAGATGTACTGGGCAGGTGGGAGAGGAAGTGTGAGGATTGGCTGGGAGAGGAAGAGGTGTCGGGGGGGGGTGGTGAGTTTGGGAGGTGGGAATGAAGCTATCCATGGGGGAAGGTTTGGGGGGGTGGGAAGCAAAGGTGTCAGGGAGAGGAGGTTGGGAGGGGGAGGAACTCTGGCAGGGAGGAGGGGTAACAGGGGAGGTAGGTAAGGTGGAGTGGAAGGTGTAAAAAAAGGAGTGGGGAAGGAGTGCGGAGAAGGGAGGAAATAAACTGAGGGTGGGTGTGGTACAAGGAAATGTTGAGAATGACGGAAGGCAGCGCAAATTGGTAGGGCGGGGAGGTGAGGGTTTGTTGGTATTGGTGGAAGGGACGGCAAAGGTGGTTGGTTGGGACTCGGAGGCAGACATGGATCCTGGGGGTGGGAGGGTGGAGGCTGGTGAGAATTTTTCCTATGGCGGGCAGGCTGGGTGGCAGCAAGCAGTGGTCGGGGGTGGGGGGGTGGGTGGTGGTGGGCGCAGAGTCGATCACCACCTGCGATCGGCTGCACACCGCCATTTTACACGGGCGGGCCAATTAAGGCCCACCAGAGTAGTGTGTGGATGGTAGCGCTACCTGTGCGGGCGAGGGAGTTGGGGCCTGCACTCTTTCGTGCATGCACGAAACAGCACAGCAATCTCTGAGACTTCTTAAAAAATAAAGTGAAAAATTATTTAAACATGTCCCCTCATGTGACAGTGTCACATGGGCTGGGACATGTTTGTGAAGTTTGCAAAATGTATTTAAATACTTTATAAGACCTTCAGGAAACCTCATCCCACCCACGGATGAGGTTTCCTGAAAATCTCGAAGACCGCTTGGGCTCTTCGCCTGCCCGCCAACCTTAAGGTTGGATGGGCAGCATTGTTAATAAGCTAAATAACTTTTTTTATGGCCTTAATAGGCTGTTGACAGGTCGTTCAGTATTGAAATGACGCGTGATGACGTCAGGACGCACAGCCAATGTCATCTTGCATCATTTTACATGTCGGCATGTTGGGCCCGCCCCCACATGCTGACGGCAATATTCTTCCCAATGTGGATGAAGGTGGGATTTTCGGGGATATTCACCTGGACATCCCCGAAAGAAAAGGGATATGGCTGGTAGGCCACAGAGGGGAGGTGGAAGATAATGCTGGGGGGTCAACAGTGATGGGGGAAAGGAAATGGGTGACTTGGGGGGGGGAAAGGACGGGCGAGTAAAAGCAAATCTTTATTACTACATTGCTGGCCAAATGGAAAGTGAAACAAAAGTCATGGTGGGCAAGATCAGGTGCTGCATGGGAGTGTAATTAGTGGGTGAGTGGAGATGATGGTGAGTTCAGATGGTCAACTGAAAGTCAAGCCCAGCAGGCAGAATTGAAAATGCTCAGGACAGTGCGATTAGAGTGATGCGGGAAGGATCCGAGTACATGGAAGAGTACCTGCATGAGGCTCTGAAAGGCCCTGACACACACACACACACACACACACACACACACACACACACACACACACACACACACACACACACACACCACAAGGATGTAGTGGGGGGACTCACGAAGCCTGTCAAAGAAGCTGAAAGACACATTACACATTATTCAGTGAAAGCACATATATTTCCAGATTGTAAAGTGACAAAATGTGTTCAACCATACAACCAACTGTGATCAGAATTTCACAACATTTGAATGCCTCA
The DNA here is from genome assembly GCF_017639515.1 of Carcharodon carcharias. NCBI lineage: Eukaryota > Metazoa > Chordata > Chondrichthyes > Lamniformes > Lamnidae > Carcharodon > Carcharodon carcharias. The sequence continues at coordinate 55,434,492 of NC_054483.1, read as the reverse complement.
GACTTCTAGTTGCTGCCCTAACATACACAGCAGGGATGGAGACAGCCTGTGCAATGGTTGACCCTGTTCCCTCTGATGCCTTTCACGTGGGTCCTCTGGAAGGCCAAGGCCTTGGGGGCCCTGACTTGTTCTGGTTGTCCTCCTGTGTGCCAGCTGCTCCCACTGTGGTGACAGAGGATGAGGTTGATGATGTCACAGGCAAAGGGGATTTGGAGGGAGAGCACAGCCTCTGAGATTCCTGAGTGGATGACCCAGGCATGTCCAGCTGCAGCTCCTCCTCCCTTCAGGTGCCCGGGGCCCCCAGCCTTATCTCTTGAAGGGAAGGAGCACCTGGGGGCACGTCGAGGTAGCCCCTTTCCCTTTCGCGTTGCTACTGCAGGAACTCACCCACGGCTCTTGCAATGGAGTGCAGGTCTGCACACACCTCCATGTTCTGCTGGACCAGAGTCTCCATGGCATCCACCATCCTCCCCATATGCGCATATGTGGACAGCACTTTATCAAGAGAGCAAGTGGATGCACTCCTCCAACTCATGTGCCATTTTATTGAGGGCTTCCAACAGCTCTGCGTGATGTTCCCCCGCCATCTGCTGACTCTCCAGAATGATTGGAAGGCCAAATCCAGAAGTTCGTCATCTGACTCAAACCTCACAGATGCCTATTCCCTAGCAGTTCTCTAAGTGCTGGAGAGCTCGGCCTCCTCTTGCTGCAGACACATGTCAATACGGTGACCACCAAATTGCGAGCCCAAGCCTGACCTAGATCTAGGTCCCACTGAGGTGTGTATCTCTGCGCTGGTGGGAAGTGTGGGTAAGTGCTGTGACAGGTCTTCCAAGCTGCTTATTTCCAGCTCATCAATGGAGGAGTCCTCTTGGCTGGAGTTGGAGACGTGGATGGAGCTGAGGGACTGGCTGGCTGAGGGTGTCAGTCGCTTGGCACAGCTCCCTTGGAGAGATAATTAGTGTATGGCAGCAGAGTCAAAAGCAGGAGAGAACGCACTCCACATCTGCATTGAGAGAGGGATGATGTGATGTAGCATCCTCACGTGGGTATTTGCCACCAACCTCATCATCACTGCAGGCACAGTCAACAGCCTCACCAGTCAGCGTGATGGCACCCTCTTCAAAGTGATTGAGGGGCCTAATGTGGGCCACTCTGCCCCTGGTCTGGGGCCTCTCCCTGCTGATGTGAGCCAGCTTCTCCTACATGAAAACAGATGGAGAGAATGTGAGCAGGAGACGTGGCACTGTGTGGAATGTTTGTGTGGTGAGTGGAGCCATGGATGAGATGAGGACGCGAGCTCCAGAGGATATGAGTCTGAGGAAGATGTGAAGGTGTGTGGGAGAATTAGTGGTGTTGTCTCTTGAGATGTGAGATCCCTGTGGATGTGTGATGGGTATGTGAGTGTGAGTGTTGAAAGTGATGAGAAGAGTGACTTACTCTGGCAGAACAGAGGAGATCATTCATCCTTTTGTGGCACTGGGTGGGTGTCCTCTTTTGCAGGGCGTTGGAACTGATCACCACTACCACCAACTCCCAAGTTGGATTGGTGATATTGCTGCCCATTCTGGGGCCAGAGCCGGGGTACAGGACATCATGGCAGGCCTCCATTGTGTCCAAAAGGCACTTGAGGGCCTGCATCATGGAGGCCTGCAGTCTTTTTGCCTTTCGGGGCCATGTCTTCCATGCAGCAGTCGTGGGCTGGAAGCACTGAAAGGTGTGTGCGCAGCTGTACTTTAAATGTGGCGCCCGGTGTGATGAATCGGCGAGGTGATGGGTGAATGAGAGCCCACCGCCAAAGAAAACAGCATGTTTCCCGGGAATGCATAATTATTGCGACATGATTGGGACGATACAGCGTGAGAAGCTGCCATTGCGGCCAGTGGGTAAGACATTGTTTTTCCTGCCCGCTGCTGCACTTAATGCAAATCTGGGACAATTCCACCCACCATTTCCTATTAAGTATTCAGAATTGTGTTTCTCGGAACTAAAATGGGTGAACCCACAGAAGCCCATCTTGAGCTCCATCTAATCTAGTTTTGTCCAATCATTTAATCCCTTAATAAGTTCCTAATTCCATCCACTCAACTTTTTGTGCCTCTTAACAGTGCCATCTACAAACTTGGATACAGGACTCTATTCCTTCATCCAAATCATTGATATATATGATTTAAAAAAAAACTGATGCCCCAGAACAGGTCTCTGGTGAACACCACTTGTCTTCCCTTCACCCCTACTCTCAGCCACCTATCTCCCAACCAATTAACAACCCAAGCCACAAGGTTAGTTCCATTTAGGTACAATATCATATTTTCTGGCATAATCTATTGTGCTGAATTGTATCAAATGCCTTGTAAATGTCCACATAGACAACATCAACAAGGCATTCGCTATCCACCGTAGTAATGTCCTGCTCAGACAATTCAGGTGGATTAGATCAACATGACCTTCTCCTAAGAAACCCATACAAAATACATAAACCCAATAGGATGGAAATTCTAATTTTTTCACAACAAACTAATCCCTAATTTATTTTTCAGAACCAATTACATATTTTCAGATTTCTTTGCATTACCAACATGGACTTGATAGGTTGAATAACCTCTTTCTGCGCTGTAATGATTCTATGGCAGTATAACCAACTGGTTTCCGCATGTGCCTCCCTAAGTCACTATATGTCCTTAAATTGAAATATGATTTTATGTGTATGAAATCATACTGACTAATATTAACATTCATATAATATTTTTTAGCAGCTTTTTTAAATGAAATTGGTTGATGCCATTACTAAAATATTGAAAACATTCTCTTCTACCAATTTTCAGTTCTTCTATATGACATAGTATAAAACTTTACCCCCCGGACTGGCTCAGGAATCGTACTGTCACCTGTGAGTCAGAAAACTGTGGTTTCAAACCTCACTCCAGTTACTTGAACACTGACAGTTGAAGGCTAACAGTTCAGTGCAGTGCTGAGGGAATAATGCATTGTCAATGGTGCCATATTTTGGAAGAGATGTTAATCTGAGGCCTTATCTGCCCTCTTGGGTGGCACTATTTGAAGAAGTGCAGGTTATGTTCTCCTGGTGCCCAGGCCCAACAATTATTGCTTAAACACTGTCACTAGCACAGAATACATGGTTATTTCATTCATTGCTGTTTGTGGAGCCATGTGCAAATTGTCTGCTGTGTTTTTTACATATTATAACAGTGATTACACTTCAGAAAGTGTAATTCATTGGCTGCGAAGTGCTTTGGCACATTCTGAGGTCATGATAGGTGATTTTTCAATGCGAGCTCTTTTTTGTCTGACAGATTCTAATGGAATTGTTATGTATTTCCCACATTTTCTGTCCAGAGTAGGCAGTCATTATTCATGATGCATTCCATCACATCCACATGTGTCTACAAGCTTATGACTGGAATTCTAGGTACAGTGGAGATGATAACAGTGGAGTAATTTAAGAGGCTGTTAGATGCTGATTCTGGGTTTCAGATGGCAAGGGAAGATATTGGGAATCTCTATGCAAAAATGAAGTTAATGGGCCAAATGACCTTCCTTTCCTGTATTTTTCTTTGTGGTCATTGTAAACTTTGTCACAAAGAAATAGCTTCACTTTGGACAATGACGACAGAATGTAACAGTAGCACCTTTCACTTTGCCACATCCTTTATCTCAAAATTATGCAACCTATGGGAGCTGCTGCTGTGAACTTTCCACTTGCAGTTAGGGACAATATAGTGGTGAACTGCAGACAAGCATAATAATCTTTTAAGGCATCTTTCTTGTTATATGGGGAATCATTTGGGGCTGGTTATTGATCATGATAAGCTATACACTGTATATTTTACAATTCTTTATAGTGGCATCATTATTACCCCTGAGGCAGAAGGTTGTTGGTTGAAGCCTCACTCTAGTTGTCTACAGGGCAATACATGGCTGCGCCCACACACAGGCACGAAGGGAAGGCCTCTACATCTGCCTGGAGCACCAGCCCTCCCTGGTCTTGTGACAGTGGACTGACTATGTCCAGGCGCCTAAATTGGCCCCTGCCAGTGCAGGACACTAGAGGCCAACTGGGAAATCCCAGTTGGCCTCCTTTAATTGACGTTAACAAGGCTCTTAACAGGGTTAATCGGCTACCCATGTGGGGCGAGTCAGCCCATACCCTCCTCTGCCAAAATGGCCTTTGCCAGGAATGGCCTCAGGAAACTGGCACTTCAGCCATTGTTGGTATTTTCCGGCCCCAGCTGCCTCTGTTCGCACCCTTGGCAGCACCTGAAAATTCATCCCTGAATATCTTGCAACTCTTTTGGGCTTCAATCAATTAAACTAAATTAACAAAATCAGGGACAAAGCAAAAGGCAGTCCCTTGAAGGGAAACTGTAAAAAACAAAAGACAAAATTCAAAGGAAACTTACAAACATTTAACCAAAATGTGATTAAGAGGGTGGAGCTGAAGTATTAAACCAAGGTGTTGCCTGTCTGTTTGGTGTAAGGATCCCATAGTGCTATGTAAAAAGCAGGAAGGTTTCCTCATGTCTTTGCCAACATTCTTCCTTCAATCAAAACCAGATTAACTGGTGATTCATCACATTAATTTTGTATGCAAAACGGCTGCTGTATTTTCCTAAACAACCACAATTCAAATAGTAATCCAATGAATTGAAGTGCTTTGGGAATTACCATGATTTAAAGCCTGGAGGCAGTAAAATGGACCTGCATGTTTAGCACTCAAAGACTTGCAGGACAAAGCAGCCCACTTGATTGGCATCCCTTCCATAAACAGTCACTCCCTCCACCACCAACGAACAGTGGCAGCATTGTATACCCTCTACAAGATGCACTGCAACGCCTTCCAAACTCATGACCACTACCATCTAGAAGGACAAGGGCAGCAGACACATGGGAACATCACCACTGGAAGTTCCCCTAAAAGCCACTCACCAACCTGACTTGGAAATATATTGCCATTCCTTCACTGTCGCTGTGTCAAAATCCTGGAAGTCCCTCCCTAACAGCACTGTAGGTGTACCTATACCACATGGACTACAGAGGTCCAAGAAAGCAGCTCACTGCCACATTCTCAAGGGCATTGGGAATGGGCAATAAATGCTGGCCTAGCCAGCAACACCCACATCCCATAAAAATGAATTTAAAAAAACAGGTTCTTAGACCCGCACTGTATGTTCTGCTGGAGGAGGGATGCCCAGTACCTCCAGGGGGGATGGAGGCCACAAGGGTCAAATAATGCACCACATGGAGGGTTGGGGGAGGGGTAGCCAGGTTGCCAAGAAGGTAACAGCCAGGAGCCTTGTGCTGAGGACCTGCTTCCAGTAAGGAAAACAATTTCACGATTTGACAGCAGTGGTCAAGTTAACATATTATTGCACAAACACACCTCTCAATAACTGCATCATCAGCATCACAACCTCAACACACTCCATCCTCCATCTTACTGCAAATTGACAGTCACAAACCCCACATGGCTGCATTGTTCTCAGGCACTACTCTCACTTCAGACAAATCTCACAACTTTACAAAGAGATGAGGCATCTCACACACACCACACCACACACAAATTCACAATCCATGCTCTCTCTCTTCCAGGACAAGACAGCAAAGAACAGGTGCCAGCAGGGGCTGAGCAAAGGAGGGGAAGTAAAATTCCATGAGGTCACTTCCCTGAGAAGGCAGTGCTGGTGACAATCAGGAGGAAGGTGGCAGACACCATGGCTAGAGGCAGCATAAGGGATATCTTGCCTTGAGGTATCTGGCCACTCCAACTTCTACAACTATACTTGAGTCCTAATGCCCCAAAAATATCATCACTCACAAAGTACATATGGGGCTGAAATGTGAGAGCAGGGAAGAAGTTCCAATGCCAGGACAGAAAATAGAAGCTGGCTGAGGCGACATTTTGCCACCAGTAGTGGCCAGTTAAGTCACCACTGCTGGAATGCTGTCCAATTGAGGATGGCGGCCCAACTCCCAGAGCTGTTGGGTCAACCGGAGAGCTGGCAGCTCAGTAGGACTTGGCAATCGGTGAGGTTTGGGGATCACCTTCACGGGCAGTGCCAGAGTTGCAAGGGCGGCCATTTTCACTAGAGCCCCTACAAAGGCTATTGTATGGCCATAAAGGAGGGTCCATCCTCCCCCAGGAAGCTGCTGGGAGGCCACCAGGGTTTATTTAGTGTGCTCACTGCTCAGCAGCATTCCTTCCCAATTGGGCAAAATGCCAGTGGGGGTAGGAAGCAGCTCTTAATTGAACACAAATGACTCAACTGACTATCTGGTGGGTGGATGCACTACAGAGGTTCCCACTGCTGGTAATATGCCATGGTGGTGGGAAGGCGTTGAGCTCCCCTCCAGATGCCTTTCCCCACCATTTTAACAGCCCTCCTGCCCCAAGTCTGACTCTAAAGAGTGGTAAAATTCAGCCCATGGTCTCATTGATAACCACATGTGCAGCACCCTAAGCCTTCCAACTTATTCACTGCAGGTTCCCAGCAAGATCTACCTTATTCCCAGGAGGAACTGGAAGAGGAAGGAGAGCAACCTCGCATCCCCCATCAACTCTCTGCCAAACCCATGAAGGGAGAGGAGAATGAGAAAGAAGACACTGGGTCAATTGCTACCACTGTCACATGCACCAGTTTAGAGTGACATCACGTATAACCTCAGATGCTAGGGTAGTACTTAAATCTTCATTATGGCACACACTTGGGACCAATGAGCAGGAGCCATGCCAGCTGGAAGGAACTCTTGCTGGGGTGACAGTTGGACAAGGTCACATACTAAACAAAAACAGAATTACCTGGAAAAACTCAGCAGGTCTGGCAGCATCGGCGGAGAAGAAGTGGGGAAAGTACACAAGGAAATATAGCATTGCCCATTTTGTGATGCTGTAAATCAGATTTCTTATAGGCCGGTGGGGTCTGAAATAAGATATTCCACTGTATTTAGCAAGTTTCTCCAATTTGTTGTGAGGGTTTGCACTTCTCCAGTCCTTGCGCTCTCCTTCCAATTTTCTGACCCTTTGACAAAGCACAATGTCTACATTTGGTTTCTCCAGTCCAGATCTTTAGTGACATTGCCCTTTGTCTCTGCTATACAACACCTTGGTGATCTAATACTCTACAGGGAAAATCCTCCACCCTGTCTGGGGGGGGGGGGGGTGCGGCGGTAAGTGCAGGAGCGGGCGTGGGCAGACATGTCTCTGATCGGCACCCCCAATTGGGGGCGTGCTGCCATTTTACGTGGGCAGGCCAATTAAGGCCCACCTAGCATGACGCCCGCCAGGAAGCGCTATGCACTCCCTGTGCAGGCAAGGGAGGATTCCCTCAGCTGAGTGCACAGTCCTTCACTTATGCTTGCGAAAAAGCGCACTGATCTCCCTGAGGCTAAGTGCTGCCTCAGGGAGATAAGCTCCAAATTTGAAAATGGTGTAAGCAAATGATAACAACATTTCCCTGACATGTCCCTTCATGTGACACTGTCACATGAGTTGGGGCATATCCATCACTTTCACTAAAAACTTTATTAAATATTTAAAAACCCTCATGAAACTTCATCCCGCCCATGGATGAGGTTTCATGCTTTTTCTTAAGCCCGCCAGGGCTTCTGGCCTGCCCGCCAACCCTAAGGTTGGACGGGCAGGTCCAGTAATGAGCTTAATTGATTTTTAAATGGCCTCAATAGGCCATTGACAGGTCAGCGAGCGTGCAGCTGACTTGGCTGCACCCCCGCCAACCTGAAAATGGAAATTACGCGAGGCGACGTCGGGAGTTCCCCACACCCGCCGACCTGCACCGACACGTGAGAAACACCTGACTTACCTACCTAATCCCATTTACCAGCACTTGGCCCATAGCCTTGAATGTTATTATGTGCCAAGTGTTCATCCAGGTACTTTTTAAAGTATGTGAGGCAACTCGCCTCCACCACCCTCTCAGGCAGTGCATTCCAGACCGTCACTACCCTCTGGGTAAAAAGGTTTTTCCTCACATCCCCCCAAACCTCCTGCCCCTCACCTTGAACTTATGCCCCCTTGTGACTGACCCTTCAACTAAGAGGAACAGCTGCTCCCTATCAGCCCTATCCAAGTCCCTCATAATCTTGTACACCTCAATCAGGTCACCCCTCAGTCTTCTCTGCTCCAACGAAAACAACCCAAATCTATCCAACCTCTCTTCATAACTTAAGTGTTTCATCCCAGGCAACATCCTGGTGAATTTTCTCTCCAGTGCAATCACATCCTTCCTATAATGTGGCGACCAGAACTGCACACAGTACTCCAGCTGTGGCCTCACCAAGGTTCTATACAACTCCAACATGACCTCCCTACTTTTGTAATCTATGTCTCAATTGATAAAGCCAAGTGTTCCATATGCCTTTTTCACCACCCCACTAACATGCCCCTCTGCCTTTAGAGATCTATGGACACACACGCCAAGGTCCCTTTGTTCCTCAGAACTTCCTAGTGCCATGCCATTTATTGAATACTTCCTTGTCAAATTACTCCTTCCAAAGTGTATCACCTCACACTTTTCAGGGTTAAATTCCATCTGCCACTTATCTGCCCATTTGACCATCCTGTCTATATCTTTCTGTAGCCCAAGACACTCAACCTCACTGTTAACCACCCGGCCAATCTTTGTGTCATCCGCAAACTTACTAATCCTACCCCCCCACACAGTCATCTATGTCGTTTATACAAATGACAAATAATAGGGACCTCATGGCCCAAGCTTTAGAAGAGCGACAGGTTTGACAAACCAATTGCTTGGTGCAATGGATGTTCTGCCTCAAAGTTTATTGGTCACAGGCTAAGGGAATGTGGGAGTCTATCTCCAGCACGTCCTGTGCTTTGACAGCCTGGAACCCATCCTCTCGTATCTGAGAAGCTACCAATTTTATGTATCAACCTGTGGAGTTCAATATCATGCAGTATCTGATCACTGAGGTCATAGTTTCTACAGAATTCATAGCTTCCATGGAATGCCAAACTGCTTTAATGGAATGGCAAAGTGCTGCAATGGAAGTTCCAGCATCTGCCGTGGTGACTCTAGACTGCTCGGTTAAAAGAGATTTGTTGAGTGTCTCAGCTGCTGAGAGATTTGTCTTCCAGCAGATCACTGGGATGCCCTGAGGTAGTAGCAGGGAATTGAGGAGCAGGAACCTACTGGCCTCTCTCCCAATGCCAGCACTCCTACTCCTTATCCTGCCATTCCATCAATGTCCTTGCAGTTGCCTATTGGCCAGGCAGTCCAGACTGCTGAAGCCCTTGCCAAGACGGTGTAGTCTGATGCAGGGCCGTTCCTATCCACAGCCTCTCGCACATGTCACAGGAGGACATCTGAACTGCCCTCTTCAGTTTCTTAGCACACATCAACCTCACCTGCTACCCATCAGGTTGCACTTCACAGAAGCATCCAGTAGGCAAGAGTACTTATAGGATAGGCACTAAAGGTAAACATCAGAGTGAATAGTTTAACATTTGTGAGTTCTGTTGGTTTTTCATCGTGGTTGCATTAAATAAAGACTGATTATTATGTTAATTAAATTGTGGTGGAATTGGGCCCTTTTTATTGTGTTCTTCATGGTGAAGGACTGAGTGCAGATAATGAACTTCTTGATGGATCCTCAGTTGTGGAAGATAAGGTCAAATCTGATGGTGGAGGATGACATTAATTAGATGGCAACAAGTGACACTCCTAGGTGCAGGCCATCAACTTGGAACCCTCTGGTGCTCACTTTGGTTTTCTGCACCTTCTCTTCCTCTTCCAGCTGCTCCTCGTGTGGCTCCTGTGTTTGACTCTCTGCCATGTGGAAATGGCTGGTCTTTCATGATTAGGGCTGCAACTCTCCAGGAGTGGCCTGGGGTCTCCAGAAATTGAAGATCAATCTCCGAGGCATTGTTGGAGAAAAATTATTGGGACATTACAAAAGATTTTTTGTCATTTTCTTTGAACATTTCTCTTTACCAAATATAAAACTACTGAAAATTGGAAATAAAAGGCTGGCTGACAGTCAAATATCATCCAGTTGGGTAATTAATCTTTTTGCTTTCCAATTGGTGTAGTAAGGCAGTGTGTCACAAGGATGGATCTATCGACCGACTAATGACTGGAGTGTGGGGGGCAAGTCATGTGATGAACCCTCCAGGAATACATTTAACCACAGTTGGCAACCCTATTTATGATTGCCAGATTGTACAGAGTGTCCCACAAATCTGGAGCCTTCCTTGTCCTCCTGTCCCTCCTCTCCTCCAGCAGCTGCTGCTGGTCTGCCTGGCCTCAGCCTATTCCTCATCCAGAACAAGGGGAGCGACCAGCAAGATCCCCTAACCAAGCATTCCCCTTTCTCCTAGTGACCCTTGTAAGATCAGAAATAAGGTACAATAGCACACTACTCATTCTCTTTAGGTGAAGTTGTCAGGGAATTTCGTGAATAAATGTTAATAGTGTTGGTGAAGTCTTGACATAATGTCCCAAAATGTGTATCAAAAAGTCCTTTCAAACATCAGTTGATCTCCAGTGGCAAGTGAACAGTGAAAGCTGAAAATGTCTTTAAGTACCACTCACGATCCTCACCAAGGAAATCTTCATTTCTGCTCAGCTGGTCACTGTTCGGAGAGGTCATTAATTACAGCACTAGCGAGCAAAGTGGCATGCAACCTCTTTAAATGAGTATTAGGAGGCAAGTTAATTGGCCATCAGAGCCTTAATCATCCTCAGGATAGCTATTCCTACAGCACATTAAACTTCTTTACCAAGATGGCATCCTGTGCAAAAGGCAGGTTAACCAGGTATTGCAGCTCAAGGCTTCATCTTGGTGATCTCATAGACTCTTTAGCACCAAAAATAGCCCCTATTTCTTTTTATATGTTCATCCTTTCTCTCTCTCTCTGATAGACTGAGAGTATAAGCGATGTCTGGCAATATTTCAAATGTATCATTAATCTTTTCCATCCCCCACAAGCAGCATTCTCCTTGTGATATCTTGCGCATTTCATCAGCAATGACACCAGTGACTTGGATCAAACAAGAATCTCTCTCCATTCTCAACACTGCTCCATCACAAAATTACAATAAAAATATCAAGATAGCTCAATTCTGCCAACCTGTTCAGCATTCTGTTAAAAATTTATTAAAACATGCGAATGAATACAACTGCTACCCTGCAATACAGAGCTTTTATGCATCGTGATCAATACAGCGTTAATTTGCGGAGGTGGAACATCAGTAACAATGGAACCAGTTGAGACGTTTTGATAAAATTACTCTCCCTTTTATAGCTCTTTTCCTAGTATTCTCCTGTAACAATTAGGGATTTATTTATATCTCATTGATAATATACAATATCAATTTCTTCAAAAAGGTAGAGCAATAAACAAGAACTGAAAACGAATGTAAGGATTTAAAAATAAATCAATATAACCATAAGAAAGCCAAAAGTAACACATTTAATCTGATGTCAATCAAAATTATTCAGACTTACATGCTGAATGGGAATAAATAACCACTTGAGCTGTGCAAAGGAACACGACTTAGTGCTGTGAAGGGTAAGAATGAAAAGGAACAGAAGAACTTTAAACCAGCATTGTCTACAATAAGGTGTTGTTCAAAGGCCCAAACCATCATTATCCAAAAGATCAGTAAACTTTCTAAAGTGCTGATAAATACAGAGGACGTCAGAAAATATGTCAGTGACACAGTGCAGATTTTCCTGCCACCTGCATCCACCTGTGCACACATCAATCTAAGTGCAGATTAACTGCTCTCTTCCTGATCTGAACTTACTTATATTTCCAGGTTCAAGATCATGTGCACAAAGTCATATAAACGAACATATGAATTAGGAGGAGTAGGCCCACTTGGCCACTCGAGCCTGCTCCGCCATCCAACAAGATCACAGTTGATCTGATTGTAACCTCAACTCCACATTTCCACCTACCCTGATAACCTTTCATCCCCTTGCTTATCAAGAATCTATCTAGCTATGCCTTAAAAATATTCAAAGACTCTGCTTCCACTACCTTTTCAGGGAGACTTCCAAAGCCACATGAGAAAACATTCTCCTCACTACTGTCTTAAATGGGCAACCCTTACTTTTAAATAGTGACCCCTAGTTCTAGATTCTCCCACAAGAGGAGACATCCTTTCCACATCTCTACCTCGTCAAGACCTCTTAGGTCTTATGTTTCAAACTAGTTATGCTTCTAAACTCCAGCGAATACAAGCCAAGACTGTCCAACTTTTCCTCATAAGACAAACCATCCATTCCAGGTATTAGACTGGTAAACTTTCTCTGAGCTGCTTCCAACACATTTACTTCCTTAAGTAAGGTGACCAATACCATACACAGTACTCTAAATGTGATCTCACTATAGCCCTGTACAACTGAAGCATAACCTTCCTACTTTTGTATTCCATTACTTTTGCAATAAATGATAATATTCTATTAGCTTTCCTAATTACTTGCTGTAGTTGCACACTAGCCTTTTGCAATTCATGCACTAGGACACCCAGATCCTTCTGCATCTCAGAGTTCTGCAATTTCTCACTATTTGGATAATATGCTTCTTTTTTATGCTTTCTACCAAAATGGACAATTTCACATTTTCCCACATTATACTCCATCTGCCATATCTTTGCCCACTTACTTAACATATCTATATCTGTTTTTAGAGGCCTTAAGTCCTCTTCAGAAGTTATTTTCCTACATATCTTGGTGTCATCAGCAAATTTGGCAATTCCTTCAATTCCTTCATCCAAATCATTTATATAAATTGTAAACTGTTGAGGTCCCAGCTCTGATTCCTGTGGCATGACACTCGTTACATCTTGCCCACTGAAAAAGACCCATTTATGCCTGTCTCTGCTTCCTGTTAGCGAGCCAATCTTCTATCCATGCCAATATGTTACTCCCTATACCATAAGCTTTTATTTTCCACAATAACCTTTGAAGTGGCACTTTTGTCAAATGCCCTCTGGAAATCTAAGTACAGTGCATCCACCAGTTCCGCTTTATCCACGGCACATGTTACTTCCTTGAAGAACCCCAATAAGTTGATTAAACATGACTTCCCTTTCACAAAATGATGTTGACTCTGCCTGATGACCTTGAGCTTATCCATGTGCCCTTCTATTAAGAAGCTTTAATAATAGCTTCTAACATTTTCCCTAGGACAGATGTAACTCCAGATGTGGTCTCACCAATCCCTGTATAACTGAAGCATAACCTCCCTGCTCTGGTATTCAATTCCCCTCACAATAAACAATATAATTATTAGCTTTTCTAATTACTTGCTGTAACTACATACTAACCTTTTGCGATTCATGCACCAGGACACCCAGATCCGTCTGCATCTCAGAGCTCTGCAATAACCATTTAGATAATTTGCTTCTTTCTTATTTTTCCTGCCAACATGGACAATTTCACATTTTCCCACATTATGTTCCATTTGCCAGATCTTTACCCACTCACTTAACCTATCCACATCCCTTTGTACATTCCCTATGTCCTCTTCACAACTTACTTTCCTACCTATCTTTGTGTCATCAGCAAATTTAGCAACCATACCTTCAGTCACTTCAACCAAATCATTCATATAAATTGTAAACAGTTGAGGTCCCAGCGCTGATCCATGTGGCATGCCACTCGTTACATCTTGCCAACTGAAAAAGACCAATTTATGCCTATTCTCTACTTCATTTTGGCTAGCCAATCTTCTATCCATGCCAATATGTTACCCCCATACCATGAGCTTTTAATTTCCACAATAACCTTTGATGTGGCACTTTATCAAACGCTTTCAGGAAATCTAATACAGTACACCCACTGGTTCCCCTTTATCCAGAGCACATGTTAGTTCTTCAAAGAACTCCAATCAATTAGTTAAACATGATTTCCCTTTCACAAAACCACGCTGACTCCGCCTGATCACCTTGAATTTATCTAACTGCCCTATAACATCTTTGATAATAGCTTCTAATATTTTCCCTATGACAGATGTTAAGCTGTGTAGTTTCCCGCTTTATGTTTCTCTCCCTTTTTGAATAAAGGAGTTACATTCACTATTTTCCAAGCTAATGGAACCTTCCTCAAATTGAAATCAATGTATCAACTATTTCACTTGCCACTTCTTTTAAGACCCTAGGATGAAGTCCACCAGGACCCACCCAGGAATTTGTCAGCCCACAGCTCCAACAACTTGCTAAGTACCAATTCCCTGGTGATTGTAATTTTCTTGATTTCCTCCTATGCTTTCATTTCCTGATTTACAGCTATTTCCTGGATGTTATTTGTATCTCTGTAGTGAAGACCAATGTAAAATATCTGTTTAATTCATCTGTCATCTCCTTATTTTCCAATATTAATTCTCCAGGCTTACATTTTTTTGGACCAATGCTCACTTTGTTACCTCTTCTTTTTTTAAGTATCTATAGAAACTCTTACTATCTGTTTTTATATTTTTAACTAGCTTTCTCTCATCCTCAAATGTTTCCCTCCTTATTAATCTTTTAGTCATTCTTTGCTGTTCTTTATATTCTGTCCAATGTTCTGACCTGCCACCCAGCTTTGTGCAATTATATGCTTTTTCTTTAAGTCTGATACCATCTTTAACATTTTTAGTATTGTGGGTCCACTTGTTGGAATTTTTCTTTCTAGTTGTAATTTATCTATTCTGTATCCCCTTAAACATCTGCCACTGCATCTCCATTGACCTATCCCCTAACCTAATTTGCCAGGTCATTCTAGCAAGCTCTGCTTTCATGCCCTCATATTGAAGTTTAAAATACTAGTCATAGACCTACTCTTCTCTCCCTTAAAATGAATGTAAAATTCAATCATATTATGATTGCTGCAACCTAGGGGCACCTTCACTATAAGGTCATTAATTAATCCTATCTCATTGCTCAATACCAAGTCTAGAGTAGCCTGCTCTCTGGTTGGCGCCATAACATGCTATTCTAAGAAACTATCCTGAAAACATTCTATGAATTCCTCATCTAGGCTACCTTTTCCCATCTGATTTTTCCAGTCTATAGGTAGATTAAAATCCCCCATGATGATTACCATATGTTTCTAACAGGCTCCTACTATTTCTTCCTTCCTATACCCCATCCTATCATGTGGTTATCATTAGGTGGTCTGTACCCAACTCCCACAAGTTACTTCTTGCCTTTATCATTCCTCTCCTCAACCCAAATTGCTCCTACATCCTAGTTTCGTGAACTTAGGTCATCCCTCTCTATTATGCGAATACCATCATTAATTATCAGGGCCTCTTTCCTAGCTTTACCTATGTTGCTGGCACCTACATGGAACATGACAACTGGATCCTCTCCCTCCCACTGCAAGTTCCTCTCCAGCCCTGAGCAGATATCGCGAACCCTGAATATCTGGGACCGGGCACCAGGCAGACAACACAACCTTCTGGATTCTCGCTCTTGGCTGCAGAGAACAGTATCTATTCCCCTGACTATACTACCCCCTACTAGCACTACATTTCTTTTTGCTCCCCCCGATGAATGGCTTCCTGTATCATGGTGCCATTGCCAGTCTACTCATCCACCCTGCAGACCTTGCTTTTGTTCACACGGGTTGCAAGCATGTCAAACCTGTTTGACAATTGCAAAGTCCGAGGCTCCTCCACTACTGCCTGCTCAGTCTCTTTATTGCCTCACTCATGGTCGCACCCTCCTGTCCCTCACCGCTGACCAAAAAAGACGACCCTATTTTAAGAGGTGTAACTGTCTTCCCAATGTTGCATAGTGTCTGCAGTTTAGCTTCCAGACCAATAATTTTGATCTGGAATTCCTCTAGTTGCTTACGTGTTCCGTAGACATGTTTGTCCTGGATTGCATTGGCTTCCAGGAGTACCCACATTCCATAGCGGCAGCACAACACTTGCACTGCCATTGTTACTTATGTTTGTTAGTTAATTTAATTACTTTCTTAATTAACTTAGAATAATTCCTATGTAAACTACGATTTACTGTGCTAAAATGCTAGTGCCACCTTCAATTAAGACTTATATATTTCTTCACTGTTAACTGGATTACCAGTTACTCACCAACCAGCTCTTTCCAGCACCCAAAGTAGAAAAAAACAGCGACTCTTCCGCCCTCACACAACTCCTCACTCACCAAAGACGTATCAGCTAATTCTGTTTGCAAAGCTGCCCCCAGACCTCTATACTTACAGCCTTCGGAGCTGCGACTATAATAACTAGATTGGACTAGTCAGCCAATTAACGAATCAGCTGCTCTCCAGTACAGCTTACTCCTCCCTCCATAATGCTGGAAGTTCTTACTTTAGTTTATACATTTACTTTAGTTTATTAACTTACTTTAAGTAAATACCAGTTAAATGCTAACTACAGATGCAATTTTTAGAAAGATATTGATACTTAGAACTCCCCACTCACCAAACTTATATCAGCTTACTCTACTTGCAATTTGCACTCTGTTTTCTCAATGTTCCTCCAAACTAGGCCCACCCTTGGCATGACTCTCATGAAAAAACAAGGCAGGAAGTCAATTGTTGCTGTCTAGGAGACCTCTAACTTCAAATATGCTGTATCTGAAGAAAAAGGAGTCCCCCTGTGCTTGTTCTCTGCTCATTCAGATCCTGTGGGCTTGGACACAAAGGCAAACTAACTGTGGCTGATGCATTCCACCAAAGGCCCAGGCAAAAACAACATGCCTAAAAATTCCTCCTTATTGGCATACTATGATGATTATGCCCATTTTAAATGAGGGATTCCAAAGATTCTGTTTCCGTTTGTGGAAACTCTTGAAAGTTTATGAGCAACAAAAATGGAGCAGAGAACCAACGGCCCTGATATTAGCTTAGAATTGAGGGGCGAGCGGGATGCGGTTGTTGTTTTGAGGTTGGAAAACCTGGAAGAAAGTGAATTCCCTCAGATCCTGCCGAATTTAATGGTAAGACCTGATTGACGTTTTTTTCCGCTCCATTTCCCAGCCACAGCCAAGTTGAGAAGCCTGATCTTTGACAGGCGGGTAGTCCTTTGGAACCATACCGCTGCTGGGGAGCAGCGAAGAAGGACATAGGATCAGAAAGGCCGGGAGGGGGGGGTTGCAAGATTGGGAGGGCCTTGGGAGAAGGGTGGGGGGAATCAAAAGTGTTGGTGAGGGAGGAGACTGGAGGGCTCAGTGAAGAAGATAATGAGAAAGGCCTCAATGGGGCAATCGCAAGGGTCTCAGGGAGGAGCTCAGGGGTCTCAGGGTGGAGACCATAAAGGTCAGTGGGAGAGGTCAAGCTTCCTGGGGAGAGGGAAGGACCAGGGAGACAATTAAGGATAGGTGGAAGATTGGGGCCTCTGCAGGGAGATCAGAAGGATCAGGGGTAGAGGGAAGGGTCAAAGGGTTCGGTTGTGTCGGTCGGTCAAACAGGCAAAATAGATCCAGCAGGTAAATGGAAGGGCACTTATCTTCTGGACCCAATCATCCTCACTTCTCTTAAGCTGCTGGGTTCTGGGAAACCTGATTGGCCAGATCCCATTTTAAAATGCTGCTTGATTCTGAGGCACAGAGCATCATTACATCTAAATTACCAACTCAACTCCTCCAAGTAGATTGGCTGGCTGCACCCCAACACCCATCTCGCCTCTGTTCAAATGAGAAGTGGGTGTACTGGAGTTGGGTTTCAGATTTTTCAGATTTTTACATGCCACCCAGCCCAAACCCACCCATTTTTGGTGGTAACATTTCCTCGAAATTCATGAGTCACTGCCCATTTCCCTGTACCATTCTATGCATTCCATTTATATTAAGCAGAGCAAATTGCTTCAAAACATCTGCTAAAGTAGAGGGAAAAGAACAAAAATAAATGATGTCATGAGGATTCTGAAATATTGGACATTGGCAGGCTTAATTATGTTAATTGGGCTATTCCTTAATATCTGATTAAATTAAGTTTTATATCTCTGCTGGGAACCATTTACCATAGCATTAATCCATTGGCAGAATGATCATAACTCCACCAGGAGTACTCATGATAGATATCAATACCATTATTAATTCTCAAACTCTACTTCCAATGGGGGAGGAAAACAGGCTGCTGCGGATTGGCTGCCCATAATACATCTGTCATATTTTGCTTTCCTTTGAAGTCAATGAGAGAATAAACCACTTTCTAACTCCGCTGAAAGCTAAAGCCTATGCCCTTGGTTTTGTACGACCATACATTCTATCCACTTAGAAAGACAGGAGAATGACATGACTAGTAGTCAGTGTACAGAATAAAGCTTCCCTGTTACTATCCCTAGATTTAACCACTGATATTGGGCAGCAAACAGTTCATTCCAGATTTCAACAGACACTAGATCCACTGACAAATGTGACCAGTGATGCTGAAACTGAGAATATATTTAACATAGTAACCCCAAAATAGAACAGTTACAACATACTTGCTTTATGTTTCTTGAGATGTTTGGCTTCAGGATGGGAGACCTGCACAGTTATGTCTGTTGGTTTATTATACCTTCCTTCATATGACATGTAATAAGGGAAGCACTGTAAGATGATGTTGGGATGCTGATTTCTTGATCTGTATTTTCACTGAGAAAGGCCAGAATAAAGGAATAAAATAAAGATCAAAAGATCATAAGCAATAGGAACAGGAATAGGCCATTTGGCCCCTTTAACTTGCTCTGCAATTCAATAATATCATGCCTGACTTGATTGTGGCCTTAACTTCACTTTCCTGCCTACCCCTGATAAACCTCGACTCCATTGTCAATCAAAAATCTGCTTAACTCCTCCTTAAATATATTCAATGACCAAACCTCCACTGCTCTCTGCAGAAGAGGATGCCAAACACCAATGATCCTCTTGTGCGAACAAATTCTTTATCCCTGTCTTAAATGAGAGACCCCTTATTTTTCAAACTGCGGCCCCTAGATCTAGATTCCCCCACAAGGGGAAACATCCTCTCAGCATCTGACCTGTCAAACCTCTCAGAATCTTGTTATGGGCAGGGGAGACATGGTTCGCCCTTTTTACCACCTCTTGAACGGCCACAGCAAGATGTATTTTGAAGTGTTTAACCCCTTGAGTGCCGTGACTAAAGAACAAATACAAGAAAGGTTTTCTCATAAGTTTAATAAAAAAGAATAAATGTCTAATTCTCAACACCCGAATATAATCGCAAGAGCACCCACTCACTCCACACACACATACGCACAAGAAAAGGTAGCTACAGAAGAGGTAGCATGCACTTAGGTTTTTAAAAAGCCCAAAATGTCTCTATTACATTTGGGTCTTTTGGGATAGAAGCTGGAAATATTAAAGACCTAGGGCATAATTTTGCCATTAGCAGGCCAGCTTGGGGAGGGTGGGTGGGGGCTACCGCCATCAACGGCAATGCAATGCGATTTTATGCTGGCAGGCCAATTAAGGCCCGCCCAGCAAGAAACACAAGCAGCAGCACCGAGTGCTGCCTGTGCAGAGTGGTGGGGCAGTGGAGGAGGGTGAGCAGGCCGAGTGCAAACTTCGCGCATGCGCGTGAGCGTTGCATAATCTCCGAGGCAAGGACCTGCTTCGGAGAGATGAAGAGATATATATAAAAAAATTTAATTAAAACTCTTGTCACATGGGTAGGGACATTAAAATTAATCAAAAATTAAAGTTTTAATTTTATTTTTATTTGCTTTTGAAAACCTCATCCCGCCCGTGGATGAGGTTTCCAAAAAAATGCAAAGACCGCTTCGTGAAAACTTTACGTTAATCGATAACTTAATGGTCTTCACAGGCAGTTTAATTGTCTGATCTATTGCTCAATTGCGCGTTGATGTCACCACACTCAGCCAATGTTGACACATGTCATTTCATGCTCAAGTGGGTCAGGCACGTGCCTGCCCACCAAGCAAAAATTTCTGCCCCTAATGATTTTCTTTTGGTTCACTGAAGAAATGGAGGTTGGAAGTTTCTGGCGATGAATTTGGTGTGGCTAACTTCTTGCAGTAGCAGGTTTCTTTCTGGCTTTGCTCAAGTTGGAATTGTGGTCAAGCCCCTGTAACAAAGATCTCACTAGATTCTGCAAATCAGTAGATAAAAGGATATCCCCACTTCTCTGTCTTTTGGTGGATTCTAGGCAGGATTCATATTTTTCTGGATGGGATCTCTTCTCTCTGTGGTCTCTTTGTCTCCCAGAATGACGAACATGAAGTCGTTCTCCAAACATTTCTCATCACAAGCTTGTTTCTGTAAGGTGACCATATAATTGCTGTTCCCATGTTCCACACAAATGGTCCATGACAACTTGAGCATTGACACACATTGGGATTTGAATCTCGGCCATTTGCATCTCCTTCTGATAGAATGATTTTCCTCACACCCATTCTGTGGAATTTCATTCTGCAGCCACTAATTCTGTGGGGTCATTGTGAGTTAGCTTCTGTGGGTATTTGGACAATAGCAGCTGATAATTCCACAGGAGAGATCTGTTCCACTCTAATGCCTATTGAATGGAATACTCCAGAAGGTTATTTACATTTTAATGTCCTGACCAGACAAGCAGGCTAACCTCCAGCCTTGGGAAGTTTCATGTAGATTTGACAGACACACAGAGGGAGAATATGTCATCTGAACTCCTGACTGGCTCTTCTTTTGATGGGAAAAAAAGCTTTAATTGATAATTTTCCACTTTTTTAAAAAAAACCTTTTTACTGCTGGGCAATTAAAGTGTCAATCATCCACACATTTTAAAGTTTCAAAAGCTGAAACTGTGGCACTTGAGATTCTTAATATTGTGTAAATAAACATAGCGCAATTCACAGCAGAGACCAGAGAGTTTACAGTTTCAGCTATTGATATTTTAAAGAGTCTGGATGATTGACACTTCAATTGTCTTGCAGTAAAAAGAATTATTTTTAAGAAAGTGGAAAATTATCAATGAATAACTTTTTTAATGCTTTTTTTCACGTCCTGCTTTCACTATAGGGCTCACTACTCCACTACAGCATATAGTGGGCGAATGGGCATGGAAGTACCAGAGTTTGGCAGTGGGGGGCATCAAGGGCCAATTGGGTTGTTTGAGGGCCTTGCCTTGGCATGGGGGTCCTTAGGGGTGGGTGGGGGGGCTTACCTTGGCATGAGGAGCATCAGGGTTGTTTTGAGATATAACTTGGCATGGGGGGACATGAGGGGCCATAGGGGCTGGTGGGGGCAAAAGGTAGCATGGATAGGGCATGGGGTGTGTGTGTGGGGTGAAGGGGTGATTGCTGGAGGGCCTGTTTTTATTTTAATTGGGATGAAGTCTCATAGTGTCAAGATAAGCCTTTTAATCTTCCGCATTGGCATGCAGCAGCTTCCAAACATTTTCCTGGGTCAGCTGGCACCACTGCAGTCTCCCCCACCACCCCCCCCCAACTCCACGACAAAGAAAATCCTAGCTTTATGGCCACTTTCTTCCAAGGCTGTGGGCGGGGCCGAGAATCTTCCCTCAAAGTGAGAGGAGGGTCTTTTTGGATGGGTGGAGTGCAAAGTTAGCACAAGTGGCTGACTGAAGGGATACCCTAATAATTATGAAGTAACTGGGCGTCAACAATGCTCACCTGTGTTCTCCTCTGTGTGGTGAAGCCCACACAGCAGCAGGTTTGTTCCCGACTCATGACTCTCATAACATCAAGGTCCCAGCAAGGTGTGGAGCTGTCATTCATTCTGTGTTATTTGCCATCAGCTGCAGTCAGAGGCAGAAGGGAGGGAGGGAGGTGGATCGCTCCAAGGGGCACAGCTGGTGGATAGCAGCCAACTCACAACTCCAAACCTCCATCATCCAGGGTGAATGGTCATGCCTGACAAGGGCTCATGTGGTTAATCTTTCTATGCATTCAAGGCAATAGTCTCTATAGTGTCTTGAAGGTAGTGGAGGCAAATGTAATACTGTCAAAGGGAGGGTTCTCACACATGGCTCTCATCACCCAGGTCAAAGAGCAATGTCTCCATGCGCAGTCATGTACGAATGGAAGGAACACCCATCTCAGGTCCTTTAAGGTGTCCTTCAACTGGAAGGGTTGGGGTGGGGAATGCCATGTACAGACAGAGGCCAAGCGAAGGGCTTAGCACTGGCATGCTGGCTTTGAGATAGCGGGAAGCCTATCTCAGGCTCACTAAATTTATCATTTCAATTTGTTCACAGGTCCACTAAGGCACTGTTGATGCAGGATGCAGGCAACTCTGCCTTGGTAATAGCTCTCATCCAGATGAAGAGAAGGATGGCTCATCAGAGGTAGGCACAGGGCCAGGAGGAGCAAAAGTCTAAGCAGCAAGAGGCAGTGGGGCCTCAAGAAGGTCAAGATACTTTCAAACAGGGCTCACTGCAACATGGGTGTATCGCTGGTGTTGCTCTTATCTAGAAACAAGTGAAAGACAATGCTGGAGGTGCCTTCATATGCCCCAGAATGTGGTTGCTCACATCTGTCAGCTTCTCCAGGACAAGCTACAGCCATCAGGACTCTGGAGGAGTAATGCGGAGCTCCTGGTCTGCAGTAAGTAAATGGCTTTAGAGGCGCCTTTAAATATGACACCAGGACATTCGACTCCATGAGGTAAATGACAAGGTGGGTGACCTCCTACCCACTTCAACACGAAATTTGCCATGCTCCTTTAAGATGGATAATTAATGAGCTGAACAACGGAAGATCGTGCATGTTCAGCCTTCCCCTCATCCAGCGGGAATCACACCAACTTTCCTGCCCACCACGGGACTTAGACTCCAGAACAGAAAATTCTGCCCATAGAATGATACAACACAGGAGGCTATTTGGCCTATTATGCCTGTGCCAGTTCTTTGAAACAACTATCCAATAAATGCCACTTCTGGCTCTATTTCCAAAACCCTATAACCTTTTTAGCTTTCCTTCAAATAATTATTCAATTCCCTTTCAAAAGTTGAGATTGAATCAGTTCCACCCAACATTTCGGGCAGTAAATTCCAGATCACCACAACACATAGCATGAAAAAAGGTCCTCATTTTGTCTCTTTCGCCTACGAACTTAAATCTATGCCTTCTGGTTACTGACCTTTTTGCCACTGGAAACAGATTTTCATTATTTACATCAAAATTGTTCATGACTTTAATCGCTTCTATAAAACTGCCTCTTAAACTTCTCTAAGAGGAATAACCCAGCTTCTCTAGTCTCTCCATATAACTGAAATCCCTCATCCCTAGTACCATTCTAGCAAATCTCTTCTGCATCGTTGTAAGGCCTTGACATCCTTCCTAAATTATGGTGCCCTGAATTGAACACAATGGGCCCAATTTTAACTCTCTAAATAAATGGGTTTTGAATGAGTTAAACTCTCATCCTATAGTCCATCTGAGGCCAAACCAATGCTTTACTTCCTTGCTTTTGTACTCTCTGTCTCTATTAGTAAAGTCAAGGGACCCAAATGCTTTTTTAAATTGATCTTCTCAACTTGTTTTGCCACATTCAAAAATTTGAGTCCATACATCTGCTAGGTCTCCCTGTTCCTCTAGCCTCTTTAAAATGTTACCATGTAATTTATATTGACTCTCATCATTCTTCTTACCAAAATGTATTCAACACTGTGTTAAATTTCATTCCATAAAATCATTTTGTTAAATTATTTTAATTGTACACATGGAAGAAACAATACCCTGCCACAGCCTAATTAGATCAGATAATTTGGTAGATGTCTTTGAAAATGTGTTAACTTCCCTTAGCATTTACATGAAATCATTTACATGAAAAAAATGTAATCTTTGGAGCAGTGCCACCAATAAAACAAATCCTGTGTCGAGGAACTGTGAACTCTATTAGGGACAAATGGATTAAATCCCATTGCACAATGTTAGATTTCCATTTTAAAATTAATTTAAAGAGGTTAACAGCTTTGTTAAAATAACTGGTGGAAGAATTAAATTTTGAATACTTTAATGCATTTCCTATTAATATTGTGCAGCATAATTCCAAGTTCTAAATGTCCTTTTTGATGTTTTGAAGATGGATCTTGAGTAAGCAGCAGGAAAGGAAAATGATCAGACAGACACATGGACAGCATACACTTCTCAGCGACTGGTTGATGTTCTACAGGAATTCTTTCTATAACTGCAGGCAACAACACAAACACTCAATAGACCAAAAGATAATCTCAGTAAACCTTTTCCAACTCATGAAACAATTGGATGCCTGCCTTCAGCAAAATGGCATGTAGTTCAGTCATGTAGAGATGCAAGACAGTGTAAAGGAGCAAGAGGAGGCAAGTGAGAACAAATTTCAGTACTGGAGGCACCAGTGCTATTATAACTTCATCACAAACTGCTCCTATCAGTCAGAATCAAGGAAATGTGCATTTCACTATGCTGGCTGCGGTCATTAAATTGTACTTTGTGCCTTGTGGAGGTAACTGAGCATTTAAGACATAAGCATCAGCCTTGTTGCCCACAACAATTTATTTAAGTTCTACGTCTATCAACAAGCCACTGCAGCAGCTCGATTTCGACAGCAAAAAGAAACATGTCAGCAATAACAAGGCAAGACTCTGCGTGGGATTTTCCAGCCTCGCCCGCCGCCAGGGTAATCTGGTCGTGCCGAAAGACTTTTGGCTGGGCTGCTGAATCTCCCACCGTGGGTCCTGCCACGATGGTGCCAGAAAATCCCAGCCTTTGATTTGTTTTTTCGGTATGCATTGCAGTTAGTATCCACAGCTTGTCAAACTGCTAGCAATATTTTGATAGCTCATGAATTCACTGCATAGTAAATGGGATATGAAAATATAAGTATCAATAGGAAACTTTTTACAGAATTTGCTTTCAATAGGCTAATCCTAATTAAAACTTTTTTTTTCATTTAAGGATCTATTTTATTACTGTAAATGGCATCAGCTTTGTATGAATTAACATTGGATAGAATCAACTTTGTACAACCTGTAGTTCATAATTTAGGAAGTGTAAATACTAGGACACAGGATAAAGCAATGTGATTTTATTTCTTTACAAAAATTCAGTACCAATAATGTAGCCTATTTCCACTTCCATAACATCACCTAACTTCGTGCTGTCTCAGCTTACCTGCTGCTGGAACTCTGGTTCATGCCTTTGTTACCTCTAGATTTGACTATTACAATGCAGCTAGTCTCCCAGATTGTAACATTTGTAATCTTGGAATCATCCAAAACTTTGCTGCCTGTATCCCAACTCGCATCAAGTGCCATTCAGCCTGTGCTCACTGACCTACATTGGCTCCTGATTAAGTAATATCTTCATTATAAAATTCTCACCCTTGTCTCCATATCCCTCCACAGCCTCGCCCCCCTCCCACATGACCCCCTCCAGCCATATGACCCTCTCAGAAGTCTGCATTCCTCTAATTCTGGTCTCTTAAGCATCCCAATTTGAATCGCTCTACCAATGGCGGCTGCACCTTGAGTTTCCTCACTGTCCCACCCTACCAGCTCACTCTGCCCTTGGTCATTCTCACCATTCCCTAGTTCCACGACCATCGTCAGTTCACTCTCTAGGAGGCAGTCATGGACTCAGCTGAGCCCTCCCTTGCATGTTCACCTGGACATAACCCCCTCCTGACCTCTTCCCGTCATCTGGACCCCCTTCCCCACTCCAGACCACTCCTTCCACCATGGAATCCCATCCCCTCTTGGACCCCCTTCCCCCCCATTGAATTCTACCCTCACGGACTCACCGCCCCTCGCCACTTAGTCCTTCCCCCTTCCGACATCCTTACTTTTTCTACCACCCTTAGGCCTTCCATGCACCGACACCCCACCCCCCCCCACCGATTCTTTTCTCCAGTCTTACTCCTTCCCTCTTCCTGTTTCCTTCCTTCACCCTTACTCCCTCCCCACTCCACACTCCTTCCTCCTCCCGGACTCCCTCCCCTTTCAGCACTCCTTCCTCCCCTGGACTCCCTCCCCTCTCTGCACTCCTTCCCCCCTCCAAACTCCTGCCCTTACACCTTCCATCCCCTTACACTTACCGCCTCATTGCTGTCGCCCCCCACAATCTCCCCCCAACATCTTCGTTCCGCCCTTCCCAACCTCACTCCCCCTCAACACTTTTGTTTGCCCCCTCCCAACCTCAACCCCCAACAGATTCATTCCCCCACTCCCAACCTCAAACCCCTGACACCTCTTCCTCTCCTAGTCAATCCAAGACCTTGCCCTCCCACCCCTGGTACACCTTTCTCTCCCAGGCACAGCTGAACCTTCCTCTCCACCCCATCCGCCATCATCTGTCGTGCGCAGAACCTCAATGCTGACTTTCTAATTCCGCAGGCTGCTTTGCAGCAGAGCCATGTCCATGAGCATCCACTCAGCATGCCATCGACGTTCCTCCAGTGTGCCATTGCTGTTGGGCGCCAACATCTTTTGCTCCTCACGTGTCGATGATATGAGCAAGGCCCTGGCACTAAGTCCCGACTTCTGCACATCACACTTGTCAAGACATGTTTTGCACTAGCGAGCAATCACGCCAAGGTAGACGGACAATCCAGCAGCGGGTATGATTCCCTCCAGCGTCTGGGCTTTTCATGATTTGCAGGTGTATTACAAAGAGGTTCCCGATGTCCGATGGTGGGAAATGCAGCCTGTCATCGATGGACTGAGTGGATGATCGCAAACTTGTTTCACAACATTACGAAACTGAATTTTGGACTTCTCAGCATATTGTCCGCTCACACCGCCGAACAGGCTCGACGGCAGTGGGCAGGGCAAATTCCACCCGTTGCATTTCTTGTTAATAATTTGGTACACAACTGGAGCAATCATCTTGACACTGAGTCACCTGAAAACTTTTTCAGTTGCATTTTGGAACATGTATTTTGAACTAAATTGTTGAGTTTTAAGGTTTCCATTCAATGCTGAAGGGTGAAAGAAAATTGAATATATGTTGCCAGGTTGTTAGATTATTTTTAAATGGTTTAAATGATAAATATCCCAGCATGCTTTGTTCAAATATTTTAACAAGACAGTGGATATGATGGAACGGAGTTTTTTTAAATTCAAATTCATTCACGTAGTGTGGGCTTCAGTGGCTGGGCCAGCATTTACTGCCCATCCTTTCTTGCCCTTGAGAAGGTGGTGGTGAGCTGCCTTCTTGAACCGCTGCAGTCCATGCGGTATAGGTAGACCCACAGTGCTGTTAGGAAGGAACTTCCAGGATTTTGACCCAGTGACAGTGAAGGAACAGCGATATATTTCCAAGTCAGGATGGCGAGTGACTTGGAGGGGAACTTCCCGTCTATCTGCTGCCCTTGTCCTTCTAGATGTAGTGGTTGTGGATTTGGAAGGTGCTGCCTAAGGAGCCTTGGTGAATTCCTGCAGTGCATCTTGTAGATGGTACACACTGCTGCTACTGTGCATCAGTGGTGGAGGAGTGAGTGTTTGTGGATGTGGTACCAATCAAACGGGCTGCTTTACCCCAGATGGTATCAAACTTCTTGAGTTGAAGTGCAATCTTTGTTCTGGTGCTTGCAAACAATGAAACTTGGAAATAGAGGCCACAAAATTCGATAAGGGCCAAAAACTAACCCGGTGATCCTAATACAAAATTAACTTGCACCTGTTGCTTCTCATGCAGGCAATGTGCAAAATTTGTTCTGCCTGCTAATCACGTTGTTAAGTGGCTGCATGCATGAGCAGGGAGTAAAAATAATGGGTCCAAGCCAGGCTGCACATGTAGAAGGAAAGGTGCAATGTAACAGCAGCAAGGTGTGGAAGTGGCTGTGGAACAGTGTCTGTCCTACACAAAGAGTGATTATGGTGAAAGAGGGAGAGAGTGCAATCTAACCTTCTCTGATATTGCACTGAAGGCCTTGTTCTTTGGTGTGGGCAGTAGGAGAGAGGGTCTCCATCTACAGAGGAACTGGACACCCTTCAGGTAGATATTGGAAAGGTAGTGGGAGCAGACCGCTGTCACATTCAATGCCAGTAGTCTAGGCCCAAGAATCTTAATGCAATGTTTGTTGCATTGGTTGGCCTGGCAACTGGGAAGCTTCTGGTCACTGTCAGGGAACATGGAGGAGTCCAGTACAAAACTTGCACACAGCTTTACCATGACCATGCAACCCATTCTTTCCAGCGTGGAAGTGTTGGCCAAATCTTTAAGAACCCTGGCAGATCCAAACACAATGCAACATCTGATATGACTGATGTCCTGGCTTCTATTGCAGCACAAGCAGAAGCCGCCCAACATCTGAGTGCCACAGTGAAAGCTCAGACTGAAGTCAAGTCAGCTCAGCTTGTTACCAAAAATGCTTAGCCTTTTGTAATCATGGCTGCAGATACCAATGTTCAAAGGGGTTTGCAAGTTCTCACACTAGTCCAGCAATCTATCCTCCAACACATTTCTAGGTCTGGTGAAACACCATCCTGAGGGAGTGCAGTACCTTCATGAAGCACAAGCATGTTGTCCGCTCTCAGGATGTCAACATTCATCCTCCCATAGCTGCTAATGCCCTTGCTGTTTTTCTTATATCTATTCTGGCAAGGTGACTATTTGTTGCCCATCCCTAATTGCCCATGAAAAGGTGGTGGTGAGTTGTCTTCCTGAACTGCTGCAGTCCATGTGATGTAGCTACACCCACAATGCTGTTAGGAAGGGAGTTCAGGAATTTGACCCAGTGACAGTGAAGAAATGGTGACATAGGTCCAAGTCATGGTGGTGAGTGGCTGAGAGGGGAACTTGTTGCTTGACAACCAGCCAGCCCAGACAGCTGCCACCCATGCCAAGGTGGTGCAGTTCAAAGTCAGGCCCTCTAGGCCAATTCCACAAACTCATCTTTTCTTTCTGAAATATTGTATATGCCGGAATATTTATTTTCCAACCTTGATTGCCTTGCAACCATGTCTCTGTAATGGCAATTAAATCTAAATTGTTTTCCTCTATTTGTGCCATTAGTTCATCTAGCTTATTGCAGATGCTTCATGCATTAAGATAAAGAACATTTAATTTCATTTTTTCACTTCTATTTCCTGCAATTATCTTAGTTGGTGATGTTTACAATTTATGTGAAACTATTTTTCCCTTCCTGTCCCACTCTGCTTGTCTTTACCCACATCACTACACATTGTTCCATTGCCTTGACCTTATTCCTTGTATTTCTAAATCTCCTTTCACCCAAACTCAATCCTGGAAGTTTAAAGCCTTGTCCACAAACCTAGTTATATATTGGCCAGGACGCTGGTCCCAACCTGGTTTAAGTGTAGCCAATCCCAAAGGAATAGCTACCTCTTCCTGGAGTACTGAGGCCAGTATCCCATGAATTGAAACCCATTCTTCCCATACCACTCTTTGAGCAATATGTTTCATTCTCTATTCTGCTTGACCCTATGCCAATTGGTATGTGGTTCAGGTAACATCCAGAGATGATTACCGTTGTAATATGGGTTCTTTAGATGTCTCAATGATGAGATCTTAAGACTTGTGTATTTAAACATGAACCATTTATTGTTAACCTGTTAACTATTTACAAATCCCAAGTTACTGTCACACACGGTACTGCTACCTCCACGCAATCTGGCTCCGGAGTGTTCTCTCTAGACTGTTCTCTCAGTTTATTACCATATGACCCTATACATCATATCATGGGCGGTGCTATTCTCCAGTCCCACATTAACCCTTGCTCTGCTGATCACCTTTACATTACAGTGGCATACAGGCACATACATCATAAAACAATTACCTTTCTTGTTTTGTGTTTTAATTTGGACCTTAACTTCTCAAATCATTTTAGCAGGACATCATTTCTGGTTCTATCTATGTATTTGGTTCCCCTGTGCACCACGACAACTGGATCCTCCCCTGACAAGTCCCTCTCCAGCTGTAAGGAGATGTCCTTAATCATGGCAGTGGGCTGGCAACACAATGTTGGAAGCTCCTAGTTACAGCTGCAGAGAACAGTACTTATCCTCAGACTGTACTGTCTTTTTACCACTATCAAATTCCTTTTCACTCCCTCCCACTTGAATGACATCTTGCAGCATGTTGCCATGGTCAATCCTTTGCCTTATCTGCATAGGTAGCAAGCACCTCGTACCTTTTGGACAAAGTCAGGGCTGAGGCTCCCCATCACTACATACTGGTTCCAAATACCTGGCTAACTCGCAATCACACCCTCCTGTCCTTAACCACTAACCAACTTTCAAGGTTTGACTGACCTAAGGGATGTGATTGCCTTCTGGGAGAAAGCATTCAGGTGACTCTCCCCTTCCCTGATGCCCTGCATTGTCTGCAATTCAAACTCCAGATCATCAACTCAGAGCCAAAGTTCAGCAAGATGCAAACACTTACTGCAATCTAGTTGTCTGAGATTGCAATGCATACCACAGATTCCCATATGCTCCTGACTCCCCAAGGCGTGTCCATCATCTACTAAGCACAAGTCAGGAGTGTGATGGAATACCCTCCACTTGCCTAGATGAGCACAGCACCAACAACACCCAAGAAACTTGACGCTGAGCAGGACAAAGCAGCCTGCTTGATTGGCACCCCATCTACAAACATTCACTCCCTCCACCACTGACACACAGTGGCAGTGTGTGCCATCTACAAGATGCACTGCAGGAACACGTCAAGCTGCCTTAGACAGCACTTTCTAAACACACGACTGCTACCATCTAGATGGACAAGGGCAGCAGCTGCATGGGAACACCACAACCTGCAAGTTACCGTCCAAGCCACACACCATCTTGACTGGAAATATATCACCGTTGCTTCACTGTTGCTGCATCAAAGTCCTGGGTCTCCTCCCTAACAACCTACGCCACATGGACTGCAGTGGTTCAAGAAGGCAGCTCACCACCACCTTTTCAAAGGCTATTAGGGATGGGCAATAAATGCTGGCCTTGCCAGCGACGCCCATATCCCATGAATGAGTAAAAAATAAAAAATGCTGCCCACCACCATTCCTGCCATATTTTTCTAACCTTACTTATCCAATTAGTCAATTAGTTATTAATTTGCACAGCTAAGGTAATAGAAAGTTACAGCCTCCCAGTTTGGAGAAAAAGGAAGAAGACTCAACAGTTACTGGAGGTTAAAAAAGGGTAGAAAAAGGAGCCCCACTTTCCCCATTTCACAGTGGGTCGACGTTGCACTCGGGCATTGTTGCCTCTCCGTGCGTCTCCTTACTCCCACTCAATGGCAAGGCTGTGAAATGGGAAGATAGCCATATTGCTATTTTCTGCTGTTATCATTTAATCTTCATCATCTGTATATAGTCTCCACCTCTTGCTGTGTGGCTACCTCCTGTTACTTGCTGGGGTGCAGACGCAGCAGGGGTCCCAGGTGAGCCGGCAATATTGCTGTGCTACTTCAATTAGTGCTGTCAAGTGGTTCTTTAATTGAGTTGAATACATTCATTCCACTGCTTGGCCTAAATAGCCAAGTGGTTATGGTACTGGGTTTGTAACCCCAAGATCAAGAGTTCAAATCTCACAATGGCAAACTATGAAACAATGTAACTTCATCTGAAACAGATGGAAACAGGTTTACTCAAAAGAGTATCAAGAGTTCAAATCTCACAATGGTAAACTATGAAACAATGTAACTTCATCAGAAGTTCAAATCTCACAATGGCAAACTATGAAACAATGTAACTTCATCTGAAACAGATGGAAACGGGTTTGTACTTGAAACAGTAAAGCACCTGACTTGAAAGAGTTACATTCATTCCACTGCTTGGCCTAACTAGCCAAGTGGTTATGGTACTGGGTTTTGTAACCCCAAGATCAAGAGTTCAAATCTCCCAATGGCAAACTATGAAACAATGTAACTTCATCTGAATAGGAACAGATGGAAGCGTGTTTGTACTCGAAAGAGTTACATTCATTCCACTGCCAGGCTAGCAACCATGTTCTCCGTGAAGTTGTCTCTGGAAAATGACAAGGAGGTGGTAACACATTGGCTAAATGGTATACAATCCTCTGATGTGAGTTTGTCAGCCCACTCATCTCCAAAGTCACCTCCAGCTCTCTGGGAAAATTTCTTCCAGAGAGTGATGGTAAAGAGAATATACTCTTATTGTCAAGATGTAGCATGTGGTGTTCCCCAGAAATCTGTACACAGCCCTCAGCTTCTCCCCATAAATATCAATAACTTAATAGAATAAATGTCGAGTTGAAACCCACGTGCCTTGATTTTTGGGTGCTGGGGCCACAATTCGTTGCATGCCCTCACTCATTCTGATCAAGGTAAGTAAGACACAAAATTAGTCTACCACTTCATCTGAATGATTTCAGCGTTAGATGTTGTGCTTCCAGCACTGCTGTCTATTTTTCAAGGCTGCTGGCGAGCTCTGCGCACAGCAGGGGACCCTGGCAACATTGTTGAAAATGACATGTTGAATGCAGCCTGCTCTTACTTAATAGAAGGTTACCTCTGCTGCACAAAATGATTGCTGCAATGGAAATTCTTGTAAACTCACCACCAGGGCCGACAGATGAATCCAGGCTGATGGATGCAGTGCTGAAGCATTAGTGGTAGAGGTGAACAGGAAGAGAGATGTGTGGGGGCCCAAACACCCTCAACGACCACACTAAAAAGGGAATGGGGGGGCAGGTGGCCAGGAAGGTCAACTCTCAGAGTTCGGACCCGAGGGTCTGGCAACAGTGCAACGAGAAATCTAATGAACAAATACAGGCGATTATCAGGTTATGCATCTCCACATGATTGCTCCTATCTACCACATGACCCACCTCTCGCTGCTTAAAACTCCACACCCCCTTCATTCACCCAGCACCACTCCCTAGCACTTAGGACTCAGGCTTAACATCCAGATACTCCAGCTCATCCACACATACACCTACCCTACACCACCGACAACTTGCTAGCAGCACACGCACTTCTCACTGTCTCCACACACCTCCAGCTATTTAGCAATGGGAGGTACATCATCCAAGCATAAATCCACACAGCTATTGACATTTTGCCCTCTCTCTTGCAAGGCAATTTGGCACTCAATAGAAGGGCACAGAACTGACAATGGCCAAGGAATCTCCTGCGCTAAACAGAGGAGATGGCTCTCAGCATCAGGTGGCCAGGCTTGCAGCATCCAATGTCACTGGGAACATTGAAGATGATGGCATCTTTCTGCCTTATACCCCTTCTCAACTCCCAGCATGTCTTCATCCTGCTGTCTGGCATGATAGCAAGGCTTCTGATGGTGCAACAATGGACCTCTTGTTTCCCGCCCCATCCCTGCTATCCTTACCTCATCCTTCCGATCCAGTTTTCAGGCACTCAAGAGCTACCACCTATCCAGCCACAGGAGACCCAGGAGGAGGAAAGTGAACAACAGAGCAGCACTGATGAAGAGGCTCCATCACTTAGTCTGACATTCATAGCCACCAGCTCAGAAACTGGCACTGCACTTACCTTAAATGCTAGTATAGAGTTGGGATCAGCACATGGTTAATCACTGGGCATGAAAGGGCGGTTCATTTGCCAGCTTACTGTAAGGTGAGGTGGCAGACAAATGCTGCTGCAAATGTCTTAAATGAGGACTAGGATAACAAGGCATTCAGGAGATCACTGAATGGGCATGCTGACCGAGATACTGGGTAAATTGGCTGGATGCCAATGACGTCCTGTCACTATCAAGGAGCATAGAGCAGTCCGGCTCCAACCTGGCAGAGGGCATGGCACGGAGCTTGCACTCTTCAAAGCCTTGGCTCCATCTCCCAGTTGTGCTGTAAATCCAAAGGCACTGGTGCCCCATACCTGTTGTGATCATTTTGCAGACAAGTCATCAACTCCTCTGCCATCTGTGTGAAGGTGTGGCAACACTCTCTGGCAGAGTGAAATCATCTACTTTGGATCCAAGGAAGACAATTTGGAATACTTTCTGAATGAATATTTCCTTGATGGGAGAAATTGGAAAGAAATTTGGGTATACAGGTACAAAATGTAATCAGGAAGGTCATTATCAAAAAGACATTTCATGTTATCCACACAAAAAAAGAAAAACAGCTGAACAATCAGGCATTCTTGCATGTAAAAAGTTTCTCTCTCATATCTCATTACAAGTAGGTTTGTCATGATACTGATTATTGGACTAATCATGCCTCATTACATCGTAACAGCAGATATTCATTTCAATTGTTTACTTACAATTTAAATGTCTTCAAGCACAAATTATTAATTACTTGTATGTTTTTAATGATACAAAACAGAATTTGCTGATATTTCACTACAAATAGTAATGAAATAAACGTTCAAACAGTTTTGGAAGTACATTAGTTCAATGAATTTATAAATGCATTGTTTGTAACTGCATCTGTGATATATTTAAACTAATACACAGAGGAAAATAGTGGACAAAGTTAATGTAAGAAGCTATGACTATATGATAAAAATTAAGGTGTTCATCTCTTGGAATCAAAGGAACATAATATAGTAATAAGGTGGCCAAAATCATAAATGGAGGGTTTCACTTATTCTATTTGGTATTTTACAGGATAGAACAGAATCAAAATTTATAGGTGGTCTGAATCTAACCGATGCTCAACATCTTCCTCCTTCTTTGTCTTGTCAGATTACAGGTAGGTTCATTGGACGATGTGCTTTCAGGCTTCTCCTTTTTGCACATGCCTGCAAAATGTTAGCCAAATTCTCGCAGGTCTCATTTGTGCCACTACAATTTTAGTTGTCCTCGTCAGCCCTTCTCAGGCACTATATTTAACAAACAGTGGTTTGCTTTTACAACTTCACCTTTTGTCATGGACCCTTCGACTTACTCTCCTATAATCACAGATGTGCTCTTCACCTTTACAGGCTGTGCTAGATGTCAACCAACGTGTTATGCAGAAGTGATGGTTTTCTGGATAACCACAAAATTTCTATCAGGACAAAAGTATTTCATCTTCAGAAGTGAAAATGTTTCCATTTTTGGCTTTGGTGATTGTATGACTGGGTTTCGTGCCATCAATTTCATAAAGCTCTGGATAATGCTGAAGTGTTTCAACTCGTGGCAATATTTTTGTGATCTACACTGATTTACATTCCATGACTTCAACTGATCATCACTGATCTTTAGTGGGTATATCATTAAAACTCATAAATCAAAGCTTTGCTATATGAGAAAGCAATTTGATATTTCAGTGTGAGTAGCACTGCAAAAGGAAAAAAAACAAAGTGCTGGAAATGCTCAGCAGGTCTGGTATCGTACGTGGAGAGAGAAATAGAGTTAATGATTCTTATATGACTCTTCTCCAAACGTTAACTTGAAACGTTAACTCTGTTTCTCTCTCCACAGAGGCTGCTAGACCTACTGAGTATTTCCAGTGCTTTATGTTTTTACTTCAAATTTCCAACATCCGCAGTAATTTGGTTTTATTATAGAACTGTAAAAATACATGTTGCAATATCTTTCCAGCTGCTGGAAACTTCTTCAAAGAAAATCCCAGAATTGTTCTGTCTGATACTGCTTTTAAATAGAACAATTTAATTTGCAGTCTCAAAACATTTTTTCTTGGCTTTAACATAATGACCGGGATTTTCCTTGGAGCTGTTCCCACTCCGCTATAACTACACTGGAGATGTGTCGGATGTTCCATTTTCACACGTAAATAGTGTTTCCATGTCCAATAGGGTAAAGCAGGCTTCGTGGAAATTCCCGACAAATGTGTTTGCATTTAAGAAATAGAATGGCAGCATTGAACAATGTTTAGATTTATTGTGTGCGATAAAGGAACTCTCCGTTCTCCTACACATCAGGCAGAGGAGCCTCGCTTGATGGATTGGGGGTCAAAGAATCAGCATCACACTGCTGTTGACTTTTACAGCACTCATGAGAGCAATCAACCTGTCCTGCTATGCTGACTATCTCAAAAAAGCTATCCACCGAGTCTCATTCATTTTCTGTAATTTTTTTTCTCTTTCAAGTATTTATTTTATGATTTAATTAGGAAATGTCAAACTGAGGAAATTTTCATAAACATATTTATAGTGGGGCTGAAACTGAACTCCTTTGTAATGGCATCTATGGCACATTGGCACAGGCCAGGCATAGAGCATGAGGAAACCAGGGCAGTGGCCTTTGAAATGTCTTGGACCCGATATTCTGCTGGGGGCTACACTAGGAGCAAAAGAGGCTTCTTGCACTGTTCCATGGAACAAGCCTCAGTATTATTTAAATTTCAGGCATTGTGGAGTCATGTCATGTGTCCCTGGAAGTTGTGTTGCTTTTCTCCATTGGAGCTAACTCATCCCATGGGCATGACTAAAAAGCATGTGAACAGGAGGGCCAAAGGGGTGAGCAAGCTTTCAAATTATTCTGATAACTAGATTGTTTGGGAATATTTCTACAGGAGACATCAGAGCCTATTGTCTGCCTATATCTGAGGCAGATGACACAGACATCATTACCCAGGTATGCTGGTCGACATGATTTTGCCAGATCAACTGTGGCATGCCACAGGAGACTTGAAAAGGGAGATTGCTCTCCAGGAAACCTCAAGGTGGTGTTGCAGAATGGCCTAGCTATACTGTTAGTAATAGAGTTGACCTGCAGACACTTCTTAAGTGGAAACATTAAGTTGATTTACAATATACTCAGCAGCAACCACATGTTTGCTTTCAACTCCAACTCTATCTCTACACTGACTGCTGAGGTAGCCCGCGTTACTCTCCTATTGGTTAATAAGTGATGACTACAGGTGGAACAAGTAGCACTTTGCAACAAGGAATCTTTGGGTCATCCACAAAATATATAGTAAAGTTAGCTACTGATTCTTTGCCAAATTCATTTGGGCTTCGTGGTCAGATGAATTTGCTCAATTGGACAGGTTCCTTGTACAGGGGGAAATCTACACCAGCAGGTAAAACATGAGTGGGAGCCCGGATTTAGGGCGGCCAGTGAGTCTACTTCCATACTAGAGCAGTCTGTGTCAGCAAATGCAGTACAAAGGCAATATTTATGTCAGTAACAATCACTACACATAGACAACAGGAAGATTTTTAACACTTTGTAACTCAGCTGTACGTTATTCCCAGATTGATAAACAACTGAAATTAAAATAGTAACAAAGGTGCAGAAAGTAAACCTACCCTGGTCCTTCAAATAGCATAAAGATAATTTCATTTAAACTACCCAAAGAATCATATTAATTTTGTCTGTATCCAGTGAAATGAAGCAGAGAGCAGGAGTTCAGGTAGCATCAACTTTGTTCCAAGAAATCATGTGAAAACATGTTTAAAAAGAAGGTCCCCTAGTCAATTAATGGGTATTGGGGGTGCTTTGTATGCCCCTAACAACTAGTACAAGGCAAGTTACGTTCAACTAATAGAATGTTCATCTGCTTCAAATAGCACAATGTTTGATACAAACCTCTAAACGGAATAAACACTGGACTGCTATTTTTAAGACAAATTAATAACAGTTTCCAGTCAAAGAATGGATTGGAAAGGAGGCTGGATATAGCAGGTTTGGAGCTCATTGAGTGACTGCTGATCAGATGCAATTCCTAGGGTCATTCTTATTAGAGCGTTTTTAGTGAACTCCCAATGTACTCTGGGTGTTTTTTTTGTGAAGTAGGATATGCTGTGCCACTGCAGGATTTAGAGGCCTGCAACTGTACCCTAAACAGTTGGGTGTGTGGAACACTTTCTTGCATTAACTTATCCTCAGTATTTTGATAGAAGAGAAAGATCAGGGTGAACTATATGCCCCAAAGTTCAATGGAAGCCAAATGTGAATTGCATTAAAATGACTCCATCATGAATCAGAGAATTATAGAATCACTGCAGAACAAAAGGAGGCTATTCGACCCATTGTGCCTGTGCTGGCTCTCCTAAGGGACAATTCACATACTGCCACTCCTCCACCTTCTCCCCACATCCTTACACATTGCTCCTTATATTTAGAAAATGTAGAAACATTTGCGGCGCAGAAAGAAGCCACTCTGCCTATTCTATCTGCACCGGCCAAAATATGAGCCATCTAGCCTAATTTCATTTTCCAGCACTTGGTCCATAGCCCTGAAGATTACTTGACTTCAGGTGCAGGTCCAGACACTTTTTAAATGAGCTGAAGGTTTCTGCCTCTACTACCCCTCCAGGCAGTGAGTTCCAGACCCCCACAACCCTCTGGGTGAAAAAAAGTTTCCTCAGCTCCCCTCTAATCCTTATATCAATCACTTTAAATCTGTGCCTCCTAGTCACTGACCTCTCTGCTAAGGGAAATAGGTCCTTCACATCCACTTTATCCTGGTCCCTTTTAACCTGGTAACAAATCTCCCCTCAGCCATCTCTGCTCCATGGAAAACAACCCAGTCCATCCAATCTTTCCTCATAGCTGCAAGTTTCCAGTTTTGGCAACATCCTCAGAAATCTCTTCTGTACCCCCTCCAATGCATTAAGTACATCCTAAGGTGACCAGAACTGCACACAGTACTCAAGTTGTGGACTAACTAGTGTTTTAAATAATTCCAACATAACCTCCCTGCTCTTATATTCTATGCCTTGGCTAATAAAGGAAAGTATTCCATAAGCCTTCTTATCCACCTTATCCACCCTGTGCTGCTATCTTCAGGGATCTGTGGACATGCACTACATGGGTCCCTCACTTCCTCTATACCTTTCAGTATCCTCCCATTTATTGGGTATTCCTTTGCCTTGTTTGACCTCCCCAAATGCATCACCTCACACTTGTCTGGGCTGACTTCTATTTGCTACTTTTCTGCCCACTTGACCAGTCTATTGATATCTTCCTGCAGTCTATAGCTACCCACCTCACTGTCAAACACGCGGCCAATTTTTGTGTTATCTGCAAACTTCTTGATCATGCCCCCTTACATTTAAGTCCAAGTCATTAATATATACCACAAAAAACAGGGGACCGAGTACTGAGCCCTGAAGAATGCTACTGGAAAGTCTTCCAGCTGCAAAAACCCGACAACCGTTACCCTTTGTTTCCTGCCATCGAGCCAATTTTGTATCCAGCTTGTTACATTCCATGGCCTTTTATTTTTTTAACCAGTCTACCATGTGGGATGTTGTCAAAAGCCTTGCTAAAATCCATGTGGACCACATTAACCTCCCTAACCTCATAAGTCCTCCTTGTTACTTCCTCAAATAATTCAATCAAGTTAGTCAGAAAACCATCATCCCTTAACAAATCCAAGCTGTCCTTGATCACTCTGTGCTTGTCTCTCAGAATTGATTCCAATAATTTTCCCATTACCAAGGTGAGATTGACTGGCCTGTAATTATTTGGTCTATACCTTGCTCCATTTTTAAACAAAGGTACAATGTTAGTAGTCCTCTAATCCTCCAGCACCAAACCTGCATCCAGTAAGGATTCGAAAATAATGACAGGCACTAGCTCTGCATAAATTGATGCTGATGGTCACAGAAAGTTAAATGCTGATGGACTGGTAGCCGTTTTTGGTTTTGAATGCATAGCCATTTTGTGAAGGAGTTTCTGAGCTATATGAGTGCAATGGGAACCTTCCAAAAACGTGATTTAAATCATATGGTTCTGACTGTCTTACAGCAATAGTTAGCTAGAAAAAAATTAAAAGAATTAAAACCACTTCTAAATTCTGGGTAACTATTGTGCATACACCAGCCAACCCCCACGGGACTCCTTCCAATCCTATGCCCCCCCAGGGGAAATCACCAAAAACACTGACTATTGCCCCCTTCCATGGGACTCAACCCTCCATGGGACTCACCCCTCCATGGGACTCCCTCACCCCCATGGGATCTTTGCCCCACACCCCCAATTACCCCACCCATGAGACTCCCACACCCCTATGGGACTCCCAACCCACCATGGGACTCCCCCACTCCTGAGGGATCTTCCCCCACACCCCTGATTACCCCACACATGGGACTCCCACGCTCCCCGACCCCGCAGGTATCTCCCACTACCTACCTTCCACTCACACTGGATTCCTCCCCCCAACAAGCCCAACACCTTCCTTCCCCCTACAGGCCTGGCCAGCATGACATAAGGCCTGATCATCACCCACCACTCCTCCACACCCAGACCTTTGAGCTCCACTCCAACATTCCCGACCTCTGACTACCCCAAATTCCAACCCCATCAACATGCCCCCCGACCTCCCATGATGTCCTCCCTGACCAATGACCCCCCCTCAACCCCTGATCTCCCCCTTGACCACTGGCACCCCCACCACAGACCTCTGACGTTCACCCCTGACCTCCGACACCCGAACACCAGACCTCAGACCCTCGCCCCTGACCTCCAACCCCCTGATCTCTGATCCCTTGACCTCCAACCTCCTGACCTGTTACACCCCCAGCCCCTGACCACCACCCCCCACCCGGTCTCCGAGCCACCCCACCTCCCCCAACCTCCAATCCACACCCAACCCCCAAATCCTATCCACATACCTTCTCCCTGGCCTGTCAATGACCAGTACACTTCAATGGAGCTTTAAACTTACCACTCCAGAAATTGTGCTGCACTGAGTGAGCATGCATACCTTGCGTGGTACGGAGTCAGGACCAAGAACAGGCCCAGGCTAATTTCTATCCAACGGTTCCTTGGACCAAGCTAGAAACCTCTGCCTATTTGTTCATGTTGTAAGTTAATAGCACACAATATATTGACTGCCTTAGGTGCAACCTCACTGTGTGACATCCCTCCAATTTGCATCAGAAAATTCTTACCCTCACATAACTCTCAACTACAAATTCACATCAAGGTAATGTTAACAATTTTAAAATCACCTGAATTAACTTACTATCAAACACTGATGTTATCACTCTAGAATGCAGATTATTCAAGAACTACAAT
The DNA here is from genome assembly GCF_017639515.1 of Carcharodon carcharias. Taxonomy (NCBI): domain Eukaryota; kingdom Metazoa; phylum Chordata; class Chondrichthyes; order Lamniformes; family Lamnidae; genus Carcharodon; species Carcharodon carcharias. The sequence goes on along the minus strand of NC_054483.1, from coordinate 55,393,714 downwards.
AGGTATATTGTAGGGCCTCCATCACTCGTCAGATCATATGTTTCTTCATGTACCATGCAGGAACACAGCCTAACTCAATAGGTTCTGAAAAAACCATGTGTTAGACACACACATGAAATCTTATCATGGATTTATTCCCAAACAGGTTGCTGATGAAGAAACTTGGAAATTCAGGCCACTTCATGGCTGACAGCGGCCACAGGTAAGTGCTTAACGTGGAAGAAAGGTGATAAGAAGGGGGACAATTAGGAAGTAAAACATTCGTGAAGAGAAAGTTACACAGGCGCTGGCAAAGGTCTATAGGACTGCAACAGAGCTATAAGGAGCACTCTTGCACATCCTAGCTCCACATTTAGTTAAGTATGTTTTTCAAACTTACCTTTTCATTGGCAGCATGCAGCTGACTCTAAGTCCCGTTGGTTAGGTTACACGTAGACCTGGATATCGTGAACACAACAGGTCCATGGCTGGTTGCGTTTAGGAAAATCAAATTTTGCATAAGGGACCTCAGATTGACATTAGGCCCCTTATTTGTATGTGTAAAGCATCTTTTGCAGGCACAGGCCCTGAATGTCTATTTATTTTCTTATATCGAGATGGCATATTATCGGTCTTGTAGGCGTGAGACTGTGGCTGGTCTGTTTAGCATCTGAAAAATACGTGTGGTACCATCGAATTTCAAGGCCGTGATGACTTTTTTTTGAAGAACCCAGATATTCAATAACACTGATCATCTTGCTGCCCCATTAATACCCGCATACGATGACTGAGGAGAAGACAGATATGCCATACCATTTGGCTGACAGGTGATTCACTAAATCAGGTGGTCAGTTGACACCCATGAGTACTCTGTCCAACAAATCAGACAAGGACAGTACCAGGTATATTGAATGCAATCAATGCAACAAGATAGGACATAAGACATCAAGCAACAGCTGAGGGAGAGTCTGGGGTGCACTTGAGGAAATCAAGAGATTGATTTGAGAGACAAGAGATTGCCAGAACCTGTGTGATGGCGCAGAGCTTGTAGAATGTGAATTATTTACAAAAAAACCCGAAAATGTTGGAAACGCTCAGCAGGTGAGGCAACAACTGTGGAGAGAGAAACAGAGTTAATGGCCAGGATTTTATGGCCCCTCCTACCCGGCAGGATATTACGGTCCCGCTGAACTGAATGGAAATTTAAATGGCTCACCGCATCTGCTGGGGGGGGAGACACAACGTGGCGGGGGGGGGGGGGCATAAATTCCTTGCCAGCGTTTCACATTGATGACCTTTCGTCAGAACTGGTACTTATATCTAGTCACTTTCAGAAAGCGACAAACAGAACGCCTCATTAAAGACACCTTCAATCCAAGTCATTATGGTTATTGTTATTATTGTGAATCAAAGTCATGGTTTTTTCTTTCAAATATCAAGACAGTTCAAGAAATAATATTTCATCAATATAAAGAGTAACTGACTTTTCGGTACTCAACATTCTGATAGCCAAGGTTACCTTCCAGCAACTGTGATCATTAAATCAAGTCTTGTACTCAGATTGTTCTCAACAATCAACAGAAAAGGCAAAGATAGGTGTTTAGGGATTCATTTGCTGGAAAGAATCTTTATGAGTTTTAAAACCAAGAATTAGCATGGTCCAGGAATCACATTTGGGGTTAGTCAAATCAAGGAAGGTTGCAAGTCAAAATGATACCCATAGATCTGGGACACAATATAATGTCAGCAACAACTGCAATTGATTTGATGACCTTTATGATTGGAAAAAAATCTACAACAGTCTTAACTTAACTTGCTGTATGTGAAACGCATGGGGTAGGATGGAACATATATGTTTAACCCTTCCCACTATTACTCTCTGTCAATAGACAGTAAAGTGTTAAGGGAGGCAGGTGGTGGTAAAACCAATGTTGCATCCAATCCTGTCGATCTTCCAATGGGCTATTTAGGATAAAATTGGCTCCAATGTTTTCATCAGTCATAACTTGTATGAAATTTAAACAGGGTTCTCTATAAGTTGGAATTTCACACATAATCATCAGCATTAAGAAAAAACTTAAGCAAATCACAACTCAAGTGAATTATAAGCATTGGCAATGCTGCAACAGACTAAAACTGCAAAATGAATTAAAAGTACTTTGAACAAAGCTTCACTCCTATAATTCAAAACCCCATGGGAGTGGATTTAAACTGGTATTTAACAAATTACTGATGAACAGCAATTAAACTGTTTCTGCTGCAGGAAACAATGGAAAGCATTTGCCGTTGAGGACAGATGAGAGAAGAACTAAAAGCAAACCCTGGAATGAAGCAAAAAGCTAAATACAGCAGGTGCTGGAAATATTCAATAGATCATGTAGTACCTCAGGTAAAGATAAAGGGGTAGAAATTGATATGTGCTGTGCTCATTTTACATCTGTAAAATGGGTGCAAAGCATACCAATTTAGCAACAGGATGGTCTGCAAATAATCTGCGCATGGGATGGTCCTACCACCAAATTTATGAAAAACTAACACCTGTTACTCATAGCTTCATAGATCCGCATACAAGGAGGCCATTCTACCCACTGTGCCTATGGCAGGCTTTTAGTAGAGTTATTCAACTAGTCCCATTCTCTAACTCTTTAGCCTTGATTTTCTTTCCTCTTCAAATATTTATCTAATTCACTTTTAAGAGTTAATGTTAAATCTGCTTCCACCACCCTTTCAGGCAATGCTTTCCAGATCACAATGATTCGCAGTGTAACAATATGTTTCCTCATGTCCTCTCTGGTTCTTCTGTCAATTATCTTCAGTCTGTGCCCTCTAGTTACCAACTCTTTGTCACTGCAAAGAGTTTCTCCTTATTCACACAATCAAAACAGTTCATGATTTTGAGCAGCCCTCTCAGTCTCCTCTCAACCTGTCCTGCTCTAAGGAAACTCCTGCTTCTCAAGTCTCTCTATGCAACTGAATTTTCTCATTCCTGCTACCAGTATAATAAATCTCCTCTGCGCACCTTTGATATATTGTAGACAATGCTGTGAATATTATTGATAGGCCAGAAGATTGGGAAAATTTTAGAAAACAGCAAAGGATAACTAGAAAAATAATAAAGGATTGTGAGAGAAAACTATCAATAAATAACTAAATAGACAGTTTAAGTTTTGATATGTATATAAAAAGGAAGAATAGCTAAATAACTGTTGGTCCCTTAGAGACTGGGAAATTAATAATGGGAAACAAAGAAATTGCAGAAACTTTGAACAAGTATTTTGCGCCTGTCTTCTCAGTACAAGATACAAAAAACACCCCAAGAACAGTAGAAAATTAAGAGAGGAAATGAAAGGACGAGCTTAAAACAATCACGATCACTAGAGAAAAAGGTACTGACAAACTAATGGGACTCAAGGAAATAAAGTCCCCTGGACCTGATGGCCTGCACTCTAAGGTCTTAAAAGTAGCTGCACAAACAGTGGATGCACTGGTTTCGATCTTTCAAAATTCCCTAGATTCTGTAAAAGTCTCAGCAGATTGGAAAACCACAAATGTAACACCTCACTTCAAGGAAGTAGGGAGGCAGAAAACAGGAAACTAAAGACGAGTTATCCTAACATATGTCATTGAGAAAATTCTAGGATCCATTAATAATAAGGTAGCAGCAGGGCATTTAGAAAATCATAATACAATCAAGCAGAGTCAACATGGTTTTGTAATAGGGAAATAGCGTTTGACAGTTTTATCAGGGTTCTTTGAGGATATAACAAGGAGGGTGGCTAAAGGGGAATAAGTAGATGGATGTTTTTAATGCTGTTGCTTGTGGCCGACTTGAAAACCCGAGGATGGAAGGTAGTTCGTGTCCAAATGCTGTAAAATGGGGGAATTAGGGTCTAAATTCTCCATCTCAGGAGTGAGTAGAGAGCAGATGTGGAGTAGAGAGTAGATGTAGTGAGTGGAGAGTTGATGTAGTGTATTTAGATTTCCATAAGGCATTCAATAAGGTGCATGGATGGAGGAGGATTGACTAACAGGAAACAAAGAGTTAGGATAAATTGGTCATTTTCAGGTTGGCAAGCTAACTGGTGAACTGCCATAGGAATCAGTGCAAGGAACTCAACTATTTACAATCTATGTTAGTAGCTTGGATGAAGGGGCCGACTGTATTGTAACCAAATTTGCTGACACTACAAAGATAGGTAGAAAAGTAAGCTGTGAGGAAGAAACAAAAAGACTTCAAATGAATATAGGTAGGTTAAGCAAGTAGGCAAAAATTTGGCAGATGGAGCATAATGTGGGAAATATGAGGTTGTCCACTTTAGCAGGAAGAATAGAAGATTGAGGAATGGCACTAGGTGAACTGCTCATTTGGAGAGCTGGTGCAGGCTTTATGGGCTTAAAGGCCTTGTTCTGCACTGTAACAATTTTGTGATTGTGTAAAGAATGGAATCACAGAATCGTTAAAGCACAGGAGGTGGTTATTCAGCCCATCCTGTCTGCACCTGCTCTCCGAATGGGCATTTCACTTAGTTCCATTCCCCTGTCTTCTTCCCATAACCCAGCACGCTCTTCCTTTTCAAATAACAGTCTGATACCCTTTTGAATGCCTTGATTGAACCTGCCTCCACCACACACTCAGGCAGTACATTCCAGACCCCAACCACTCGCTGCATGAAAAAGGTTTCCCTCATGTCGCTTTTGCTTCTTTTGCTAATTAATTTAAATCTGTGCCCTCTAGATCTTGATCCTTCCATGAGTGGGATCAGTTTCTCCTCATCAGATTCTCCCTATCTGTCCGGAACCCTCATGATTTTGAATTTCTGTCAAATCCCCTCTCAATCTTCTCTTCTGCAAGTAAAACAGTCCCAATTTCTCCAATCATTCTTCACAACTGAAGTTCCTCATCCTTGGAAACATTCTCATTCATCTTTTCTGCACTCTCTCTAACACATACACATCTTTCCAACAGTGTGGCACCCAGAACTGCAATATTCCAGCTGAGGCCTATCTAGTGTCTTACACAAGTTCAACATTAGCTCCTTGCTCTTCTACTTTATGCCCTATCAATAAAGCATGGGATACTGTATGCCTTACTAACCATGCTCTCAACTTGTCCTGCCACTTTCAATGATTATGCACATGTACACCCAGGTCTCTCTGCTTCTGCACTTCCTTCAGAGTTGTACCCTTTATTTTATATTGTCCCTCCATGTTCTTCCTACCAAAATGAATCACTTCACATTTCTCTGCACTGAACTTCATCTGCCACTTCTCTGCCAATTCCACCAACTTGTCTATGTCCTTTTGAAGTTCTACACTATCCTCATCATAATTCCCAATGCTTCTAAGTTTCATATCATCCTCAAATTCTGAAAATTGTGCCGTGTACAACAGGGTCTGGGTCATTAATATATACCTGGAAGAGCAAGGGTCCCAACACTGACCCCTGGCAAACTCTACTACAAACCTTTCTCCAGCCTGAAAAATGGCCAGTAATCACTACTCTCCGTTTCCTATCAGTCAGACTCGTATCCATGTTACTACTTTCCCCTTTATCCCTTGAGCTATAACTTTGCTCATAAGTCTGTTCTGTGACATTGTACCAAGCATTTTTTGAGTTTATATGTACTACCCTAATCAAGCATCTATGTTACCTCTTCAAAAAACCCCAGCAAGTTAGTTAAACACATTTTTCCCTTAACAAATCCATGTTGGTGTTCCTTAATTAACCCACATTGTCCATGTGACTATTAATTTCGTCCCGAATTATTGTTTCCTTACCTCTGAAGTTAAACTAACTGTTCTGTGGTAGCTGGGCTTATCTTTACGCCTTTTTTTGAGCAAGGATATAAAATTTGCAATTCTCCAGTCCTCTGGTACAACCCCTGATTCGAAGGAAGACAGGAAAATTATGGCCAGTGCCTCCACAATTTCCGCTCTCAATCCCCACAATATCCTTGAATGCATCTCATCCCGTCCTGGTGCTTTATTAACTTAAAGAATAGGCAGCCTATCTAATACCTCCTCCTTATCAATTTTAAATCCTTCTAGTGCCATGATCGTCACTATTTTTCAAGCAAGGGCCACTTTAGCAAAAAACATGCAATGTGAAAGCCACATCAACTACTATAATAGAGGCCATTGCCTGATTCGCTCCTGCTTGCGATAACACAAAGGAAGAAAGGACATTAATCGAAAAGCAGAATACATTGTTTGTTCTGAGGCTTGAAGTGGACTGACTTGGCCTCGCCTCAGGGCCAGGGCCACGGATTTACCTGTAGAATGAGCTTCTCTCTCCCGGTGAGCTGGTGGCACACTGCTATACACCACATCCTACTGCTATGTTTGTTGCTCTTGAACACTTCCAGTAATCAACTGCATCAAAATGCCAGGTGGTGCCTCCCTTGGTGAAGGCCGTTGTCAGGGTTGGCTCAGTACTGAAGGAGTGGATCTGTTTCCTGGATACAAACTGATCTCACACACACGCACACACACTCATTCTCCCACAAATACACACTCACTCGCTTACACCCATACATACACAGACACTCACTCCCACAGACACAAGCTCACTCCGACAGACACACGCTCATGCCGACAGACACACGCTCGCTCCCATAGAGACACACTCACTCTTTTACTTTCTCAATCCCATACACACTCATTCACTCTCACTCCCACAAACGCACACATTCATTCTCACTCCTACATACATACTCAGAAGTCAGCCTCTTCCTCCCCACATTCGCCCCATCCCCCACCCCTCCTAACATGAGCTGGGACTCCACTCTGCAGCAGCTCACTCCCAGATTCGCAGCCAGTCTCTCCTTCCCAAAGCCCTGGACTTTGCAGCCAGCTTCTCCTCCCCTAGACCATGTCACACTGCTCCGTCGCACTCTGCTCTCCAGGCCCTGGTTGGATGAGCCAGAGCTCTGTGACCACTGGCCGGGGAGCCACACTAAGCGCCGATGGGAGCTGCTACTGACTTGCATGCCTTGCAATGAGGAACACCGTTCTAGTGCATTAATTACCTCCTGTTTCATCTTGGCCTGGGGAGCATCCTCTTCCTTGATAAAGACAGATGCAAAGTATTCATTTAATGGCTCAGCTATGCCTTCTGCCTCCATGCGTAAATTCCCTTTTAGGTCCCTAATCACCCTACTCTTTTTACCACCTTTTTTCACTATTTATATGTTGATAGAAGACTTTACGATTCCCTTTTATGTTAGCTGCTAATCTCTTTTCATGCTCCCTCTTTGCTTCTCTTACTTGTTTTTTTCATTCCTCTCTGAACCTTCTTTCTTAAGCCTGGTCCTCCATTGTACTATCCACCTAACACAAGCATAATTTTTCTTCTTCATCTTAATCTTCATCTCTTTTATCATCCAGGGAGCTCAGGATTTGTTTCCCCTACCTTACCCTTTCGAGGGAAGATACCTTAACTGTGCCCAAATTATCTCTACTTTGAAGGTAGCCCATTGTTCAGCAATCATTTTTCCTGCCAATCTTTGAATTAAATTTATTCGGCTTAGATCCATTCTTACCTCAATCAAGTTGACTTCCCTTCATTAATTATTCTGATTTGAGATTATTCATTGTCCTTTTCCATAGTCAACCTAAACCTTATGACACAATGATCACTGTCTCCTAAATGTTCTCCAACTGATATCTGATCCACTTGATCCAGCTCATTCCCAAAAACTAGGTCTTCTGCTCTTGTTGGGTCGATACTCATTGTGGTTCAGGAAAATGAGAGGTGATCTTACTGAAATGTATAAGGTTCTGAGGGGTTGTTGACAGGGTAGATGCTGAGAGGATGTTTCCCTTCCTTGGGGGGGGGGGGGGAGAGAACTAGAAATAGAAGGTACTATTTAAAAATAAGTGGTCTCCCATTTAAGACTGAGATGAGGAGGAACTTCTTGCCTCAGAGGGGCATTAATCTTAGAAATTCTCTTCCCCAGAGAGCAGCGGAGGCTGGATCATTGAATATGTTCAAGGCTGAGTTAAACAGCTTTACAAGGGAAGATCGGACAGGAAAGTGAAGTTAAAGCCACAATTAGATCAGCCTACTCCTGTTACTATCTCTTATGATCTTATCTAAGTCCGTAATGAGCAGGTCAAGTACCTGCCGTTCAGGATCACTCAGCATCTCCACCAAAAGATTACTATTAGGTATTTTTAATCTTTCTTTAAATTATTTGCAGGAGCGTTCCCACTGACTCCATAGTCTTGGCGTTCAACCCTGCCTCCCCACCCCCACTATCCACGCCGCTCCTCCAGAACCTCACCTATCAAAATTAATTTCCTCTCGGTGTAAGCTGCCCTATATGGAGTTGTGACAGACACCAGCAACTGACCTGAATATGTGCACAAGGCCCAGTTCTGACCTGTCTCTAGCCTTTCTTTTCAGGTGTGCTCTGCTCAGGCAAAAATTCTCATCCAAAAGTATAAACTCAGGGTCATTGACCTGTAAACATTACCCTAGCAATTTTCCTTTCTTTACAGGTGCTGTCAGGCCCATAGTAGTATTTTCTGCTTTTACCTTAACTGAATCTTTTTAGATGGTCAAGTGGGGGACAATAACTTGCCTGTGCGGGTATAGGTGTTTTAAAGCAATAGTAGGATTTCACCACCAGCTTTAGGACCCTGAATTCAGGACCAAATGGGGGTCCCTAGTCCACACTTGCCAAGAGACAGATCGCCACAGCAATATTCCTGAAGGCAGCTTCCTAATTGGCCATCTTCAAGCTTCTTGAATAAATGGGTCTTTTTTCCGAATGGCAGGCAGTGACTAGTGGGGTGGCAGGGATCGGTGCTGGGACCCCAGCTATTCACAATATATATTAATGATTTAGATGAGGGAACTAAATGTAATATCTCCAAATTTGCAGGTGGGAGGGTGAGCTGTGAGGAGGATGCAGAGATGCTTCGGTGTGATTTGGACAAGCTGAGTGAGTGGGCAAGTGCAAGGCACTTGCAGTATAATGTGGAAAAATGTGAGGTAGCAAAAACAGGAAGGCAGATTATTATCTGAATGGCTATAAATTGAGAGAGGGGAATGTGCAACGAGACCAGGGTGTCCTCCTACACCAGTCGCTGAAGGTAAGCATGCAGGTGCAGCAAGCGGTAAAGAAGGCAAATGGTATGTTGGCATTCATAGCCGAAGGATTCAAGTACAGGAACAGGGATGTTTGCTGCAATTATACAGGGCCTTGGTAAGACCACACCTGGAATATTGTGTGCAGTTTTGGTCTCCTTATCTGAAGAAGGATATTTTTGCTATAGAGGGAGTGCAGTGAAGGTTTACCAGACTGATTCCTGGGATGGCGGAACTGGCATATGAGGAGAGATTGAGTCGGTTAGGATTATATTCACTGGGGTTCAGAAGAATGAGGGGGGGGATCTCATAGAAACCCATAAAATTCTAACAGGGCTAGACAGGGTAGATGCAGGAAGGATGTTCCCGATGGTGAGGGAGTCCAGTACCATGGGTCACAGTCTGAGGATACAGGGTAGACCATTTAGGACTGAGATGAGGAGAAATTTCTTCACCCAGGGAGTGATGAGCCTGTGGAATTCGCTACCACAGAAAGTAGTTGAGGCCAAAACATTGTATGTTTTCAAGAAAGAGTAAGATATAGCTCTTGGGGGCAAAAGGGATCAAAGGATATGGGGAGAAGGTGGGAGCAAGCTATTGAGTTGGACGATCAGCCATGATCATAATGAATGGTGAAGCAGGCTCCAAGGGCCGAATGGCCTACTCCTGCTCCTATGTTTCTCATCTTATTAAGGGTTGCAGGACAGGATGTAGATGCTGCAGGCCCAATCAGAAGTCCCGGCAGCACCACTAGGAGAGGTAGGCGCTGCTGAGGCAGATCAGTAAATGGGGACCCTTAAAATAGAGGCACTCGCAAGGGTCAGATTATTTTAAAAATATTGGATGGCTGAGGACGGAAGGACCTTCAGAACCAAAGGGAAACCTCCTTTCAGGGTATGTTAGGTCCACAGGGACCTTCTTCATCAAATGGCCCTCTGAACTATTACTGAGTAGCTGCTTCCATGCAACTGGTGGTGAAAGCAGCTCTGCCTTAATTAGTTATCTGGTCATGGCATTAGGAAACATCACCGGCAGCCAGAATGTACCAGGGAGCCATCCCAAAATTTTGCCCGCAACTGTGCCTTCCAGCTTGCCACTTTGAATGGGAAAATCCAGCTCAATTATCGAGAGGATTTCTTTCTCCTACGAGCAGTGTTTTTTATATTCATCGGATGTGGCCAGCACTGGCTAGTCCAGCATTTATTACACATCCCTAATTGCCCTTGAGAAGGTGGCGGTGAGCTGCCTAGTTGGACCACTGCAGTCCAATGTGTTGTAGGTACACCCACAGTGCTCTTAGGAAGAGAGTTCCTGGATTTTGACCCAGCGACAGTGAAGGAACAGTGATATATTTCCAAGTCAGGATGGTGAGTGGCTTGGAGGGGAACCTCCAGGTGGTGGTGTTCCCTAGTGTCCACTGCCCATATCTTTCCAGATATAATGGTCACGGGTTTGGAAGGTGCTGTCCAAGGAGCATTGGTGAGTTCCTGCAGTGCACCTTGGGGCAGAATTTTATGCTTCGCGGGCGGGTGTGCCCTCGACCCAATTGGGCGTAAAATAGTGCGAGATGATGTTGGGCGAGCATCTTGACATCATCCCGCGCTTGCCCAATTTAATTGGCCAGCCAGCATGAAATCGCAGTAGGCAGTCTGTTTCCTGGTTGATTCCTGGCCTGCTGATCGCGCCCACCCGCCGAGCTCTTGTAGATGGTACATACTGCTGCTACTTTACGTCAGTGGTGGAGGGAATGAATGTTTGTGGATGTGGAGCCAAGCTAGTGGGCTGCTTTTTCCTGAACGGTGTCAAGTTTCTTGAGTGTTGTTGGAGCTGCACTCATCCAGGCAAGTGGACAGTATTCCATCACACTCCTGGCTTGTATCTTGTAGATGGTGGACAGGCTCTGGGGATTCAGGAAGTGAGTTAGTTGCCGCAGGATTCCTAGCCTCTGACCTGTACTTGTAGGTACAGTGTTTATGTGGCTAGTCTAGTTCAGTTTCTGGTGAATGGTAACCCGCAGGATGTTGACAGTGGGGGATTCAGTGATGATAATGCCATTGAACATCAAGGGGTGAAGGTTAGATTCTCTCTTGTTGGAGATGGTCATTGCCTGACACTTGTTTAACGCAAATGTTACTTGCCACTTGTCAGCCCAAGCCTGGATATTGTCCAGGTCTTGCTGCATTTGGACATTGATTGCTTCAGTTTCTAAAGAGTTGCGAATAGTGCTAAACATTGTGCAATCATCAGCGAACATCTCTACTTCTGACCTTATGATGAAAGGAAGATCATTGATGAAGCAGCTGAACATAGTTGGGACTAGGACATTACCCTGAGGAACTCCTGCAGTGATGCCCTGGAACTGAGATGATTGACCTCCAACAACCACAACCACGTTCATTTGTGCTAGGTATGTGTCCAACCAGCAGAGAGCATTCCCCCATTCCCAATGACTCCAGTTTTGCTTGGGCTCCTTGATGCTACACAGGGTCAAATGCTGGCTTGATGTCAAAGGCAGTCACTCTCACCTGCTCACAATTAGTACATTGGAACGATACAGAGAAGATTAGCATGGCCCCTGAGCAAGGATGACATGCAAATTCTTGAAGCAAGAAAAAAAAATTAAAAACAGAATGCTGGAAACTTTCAGCAGCTCAAGCAACCTAAGTGAAGAAACAGAATTTAATATTTCAAGTCGATGGCAATTTCATCAGAACTGAAAGTTGTTGGACATTCAATAGGTTACAATCAAATACAAAGACAAGGAAAAAGGAGGACGGGATGAGGAACAAACAGAGGGAAAAGTGTGTGATAAGCTGGAGGACAGTACTGATTAAACAATCAATGGGAAGATGAAGAAAGGCAAAAGGAAGTAATAGTTGGCTAATAAAGATATGAAGTTTTGCTCTAGATATGATATAAATGACGAAAGCAGAATAGCAAAGTGAGGGCGCATGCAAAATTGGGCAAAGAGGAGAAAGCTTCCATGGCTTGAGGAAATGGTGAAAAAAATGGGTAGATCCCAAGAGTGCAGACCACCAGTAGAGACCCAAATCTGAAATCACTTGCAATCCTAGCGGCTCTGATACAGCCATTCCCCAATGCTGTCACCTGGTGTCTGAGAAAATGGGAGCGGTGGAAGTGATCCACAATTGTTATACTCAAGCCCAAGATCTCCCTGTCTCCAGATCATCATAGACTGGACATACTCCCCCAAAAGATGAGCTACGGGACCCCCTAAAATGAGGTAGGGGACCCTTCAAAGTGCCATGTACTGACTCCATTGGAACTGTCCAGCAAGTTTGAACTTCCAATAGCTCCCAGGACCGTCCGATAAAGTCTCCAACTCTGAGTTCAAGTCGAACAGTTCTGATTTACTTACCTGGAAATGTTAGATATATTAAAACCTAATCTAACACCTGTGTTAGCTCCCCCGAATTACTCGCAATGACCACCCAACATCCCCCTCGACACCCCAACTCCCCTGAAACTGCAACTCACCCTGAGTCAATCAGACTAACCCTCACCACTTGACTACCCCCAGACATGCCCGACTATTCCTGACCCATCCACCACCCTTCCCACCTGTCATCCTGCTATCCTACCCACCTGGCACCCTACTAGCTCATCCATCTGTCAAACTACCACCCTACACACATGCACCCCTAACCATCTGATACCCCTACTAGCTCACGCGCCTGCCACCCTGCCCGTCTTCCACCCTACCTACATGCCAACCCGACACCTTACCCACCTGACACCCTGATGCCCTACGCACCTGCCTCCCTACACACCCTCCACCCTATCACCACACACACTTGTTATTCTGCCACCCTACTCACTCACCTCCCTGACGTCCTAGCCACTTTTCTACCCACCTGCCATCCTGCCCATCTGCCACTATACCCACCTGGAAGTCCCAGCCAGAAATAGCGTGGAAAAGTAGGAACAGAGTGGCATTCCAGCAGCAATTGCCACTCCTTGGAAGATTCAGGCCAATTTAAGGCCAGACAGCTATAAAGTCCCTAACAGAAAAACGTGGAGCTGTCCCTTGAGCTTGTGTTGAGCATCAGTGAAACAGTATAAAGCACCAAAGCTAGGGAGATCAGAGCAAGGGTTGGATGGATAAGCTTGTCCATCTGTTTCTCTCTCTCCACATATGCTCTCTGACCTGCTTAGTTTTCCAGTGCTTTCTATTTTCATTTCAAATTTCCATCATCTGCAGCATTATCCTTTGTGTTTTTTTTTTAATTGTTTACTTGTTCTCGGAACGTGGGCGGTATTTATTATCATCCTTAGTTTGCCTGAGGGCATTAATAATTAACAACATGATGTGGATATGGAACCACGGGCTCAACTTTCCGGCGGTGGGGTTTTGCTCACCCCCTCACCCCAGAAGGAATATCGGTGCCATTCCGACTGACGCTCAGGGCCACCCCACAGTAATAAACACGACCGGCGATATGAACAAGGTGAGAGTGGCGGGGGGAGAGTCCCACCTTCGAGTGCAGTTTTCTTTAAAAAACGGCCTACCCTTCTTGCTTGCCTGCCCATGCCAACCGTTTTTTTGGTGTGGGCTGTCATGTCTGTTTTGATGATATAAGGGGCACCGATCGCTCAAAAGGGAACTCACTGTGGGTTCATTTATTAAGAATAGGCACATGTGAACATATATACATGGATAGAATGCTTGAAGACATCAAGAGCAGGGGTGTGTGTGTGTGTGTGTGTGTGTGTGTGTGTGTGTGTGTGTGTGTGTGTGTGTGTGTGTGTGTGAGTGTGTGTGTGTGGGTGTGTGTGTGAGTGTGTGTGTGAGTGTGTGTGTGTGTGTGTGTGTGTGTGTGTGGGGGGGTGCGCATGCTCTGCTCAAGACTGAAGTGAAACTGAGGCTGGATCACACGGCATACTTCCCTTAAAGTGATGGCATGCTGCTACCCCTTAAAGGCATATCACCGCATGGGTAGCGTAATATTTGGGTCAATTGGCTTGGTGACAAGTTCAACTGCCCATTAATTATTTATTTAAAAAGGTCAGGCAGGCAGGCAGGCTGCCAATTTCAGCACCTGCCCACCTACTTTATTATAGGGACCAGGTTGAGAGCGAGCAGGACGACAGTGGTCTAGCCACCCAAAAATACGCCTGGCAGAGGGATCGTAAAATCCAGCTCCATATGTAGACCAGATCAGGTATGGATTATAGGTGTCTTCCCTGAAAGACGTTAATGAACCAGTTGGCTTTTTATAACAAGATGGCACCTTACATGGTGCCTGCCCACAAATTACCAGATTTATTGAATTCAGTTTCACAACTTGCCATGTTAGGATTGTGAACTCTCAACATCTGGGTTACAGATCTCGTATCAATAATCACTACACTTACTGTGCCTGCCATAGTTAGTAGAAAAGAGATAGAAGAAAGGTGAATGGTAAAATCATTTTTAGTAGCTAGTCTTTGTTACTCCCTTGTGTCTTCACAACAAGTCAATACAGTATTCCAAAATCCAATGGAGTAAAAAATTGACAAGCTGTAATTAATTGTAAGGAAGTTAAATCAGACCAGCTGTTTTTTAACGCTGTCAATTTCCCCTGGAGTTTTGGTTAAAAGACAGAAATCTACATAAATTATTTTGCCAAAAAAACTATTATATTCAAAATTTGAAAGTTGCTACTTGCTCTACTGTGCACTGATCTTAATGCACAAAGTATTAAATTAATTTTTCACATATATTGACTGCATATATAAACACATTGTTAGCTTGGCAAATTGTTTAGGTTTGCCAAAGATCTTTTAGAAGAGTTAATTTGTTACATTCTTTTCCTTTGATATTTCACAATAATAAATTAAGTTTATGTTTAAATCTCTCGCTGACATGAGAAACACAATCATAGTGAACCATTTCATCCACATCTTGAAAAGGTTGACATTGTTACCCAGGAATTAAAATGTATTGTAAAAGTAAAATGCACTATCTGAATAAGTACCCATGTTTCTCAATATAGAATGTGACCTTGTCTGGTGTTTTTCTCTGTTTCTCCTAGAGTGTAAATGAATAATCAGTGACCTTGAGAAAAACATAAGGCAATTTTACATGCAAACCTTATCCTCTCATGTCACAATCTAGCAAAGAACAGATGTTAAACTGTTGCTGCAGAACATTCCATCTGCTTAAAAAGAAAGATACTGAACAGTCCTGCAAGCTATGGTTTAGTTACGTGCTTAAAGTATTTGCAAGGGGGCTGTGTGAGAAATGAATGCAGATAAATTACTGCATTCATCAAATACTGCAGCTTCTAAGTTACATATCCTATTAGAATTCATGAGTGTATTATGATGGTAATAGTAAGTTTTGCTCTATAATATTTAATTGTAGTTTTTTAATTGTTGGCAATAACTATTGATAAATTAACTCATTTCATGGAGGCACTTCTGCTAATGTGTAATTTCTACTGAGAAATATTAAGGATGCAATGAGGTCAAACAGCATAACACTGCTAAATCATTGCCTTTCATCAAAAACAAAATTTTGAGCAAATAAAGGTAATCATAGAAACTTAATAATAAAACTAGAAATCTAACATGTACTAGGGAACATCAACTCCACTGAATCCATTTCATTACCACTTTGGTAATGGAAAGCTTTACCTAGTAATATGACTGCTATTTCAGTCAGCCACAGAAAAAGAATTAACCTTTTCTTTGAGCTTAGGACCATGCATTTATGATTCATGAAGTGAAGTACGAAAGGAGTAGCTTTCCTAAATTGTTAAGGTAAATTCTCCAATCCTGTGCCCTAAGTAGGAAGCCATGCTTTAAAGGGAGTGTGGGTCAAGCAATCAGCGCCACAGAGCTGTCACGCTCCCTTCCACCCATGCTGCCTTTGAGCACAGATCCCACTGGAAATATAAGATTGGTGAATTCATTCTGTTCTCTAAACAAGGCTTTTTTCTTCTAGTACAGGAACATATTTACTATTATGGCCCTGGTGTGGAAGAAAATTTTCACCTACACATTCTCACATTACCTCACAGTTTTTTCGATGTTTCCCATGCATACTCAAACTCCAGAATGGCACAGAAGAGGAACATGGTGGCCCTACCAGTGGTGCAGAACAGGACAGCACCCCATTCATTAATGTTAGCAAGCACCAGCACAGTTACACACATCTTTGGCTTGAGGAGCTCATTTCCATTGTGTTACAGTTGTAAAGAAAAATATATTTTTTTCCAATATGACAGATATTGTGAAGCAGGCTTGTGTGTACGTTCTTTGTGTGTGTGTGTGACTAATTTAATTAAACTGAAGACAGTCAGACTGCAAGGTTTAAATCATCAAAGGGTTAGGTGTAAAAGCAAGCATTTTGAAGTGGAGATGAACAAGCTAAGATGGGATAAAAGTAAATACAACATGAATAGAAATTTATATTAGGAGGGAACTGAGGAGTTGAATTTTTAACAGTTGACTGGCAAAGATCATAAATGAATAAAGTAGTTATTAAGTTTATTTTTCCCAAAAGTAGTGGCCATATAGACAACATGAATGAATTTTATATTCAGGGAAAAGTAGCTTCCAAAGAAAGTTAAGAACAGTGGATTTAAAAATGAAATAGAAAAAAGCATATTTAATGAAAGATTGAAAACTGTAGGTGAGGTGTGGCCATGTGATATCCTGACGAGTGTGCTGTGCAAGGACAGACCTGGGAAATAAGCAGACTCCAGCTAGCTCAGAAAATTGTCCCAGAAAGCAAGGTTTTGGGTACAAACCTTGGAATTCCATTGCTGAGTGAGAGAGAGAGAGAAGCCTATGAAATACTTCCTCTATAACAACAGTGGGTGCCTTGTGGTAATATTACTGGATTTTTTGTATTTTAAGTATCTATAAGGACTGTTGCATGAAAAAGGGTGATTATTTGTGAGTCTAGCTAAGCAGAAATCTTTTGGGAAATGTTATTAGCCTAAATGTAACTGTTTAACTGTAATCTTGGGTGGGATTTTCTGCACCTGCCTGCCGCGGTGGTCTTCTGGTCCCGCCACAAGTCAGTGGAATTCTGGCTGGGGCGCCGCCTTGCCTGTGGCCAGTCCCGCCCATGACGGGGCCAGAAAATCCCTACCCTGGTGTGTTCAAATTTTTCGTTTTTTAATAAATGTTTTAGTTTAATATTTAAAATCTTCAAGGGAGAATTTTCTCCCCGTCAGGTGGGCCAGTTGGGAGTGGGGCCGAGCACTGCCCACGATCGGCTGCGCACTGCCATTTTACATGGTCGGTCCAATTAAGGCCCACACAGCATGATGTGCACCTGGTAGCGCTCAGTGTTACCTGTGCGGGCAGGGGGAGGAAGGAGAGTCGGGTCCTGCGCTCTTTCATGCAAACGCACAAAAGAGCGCAGAAATCTCCCTGAGGCATGGAACTGCCTCAGGGAGATTAAGTTCAGCTTCAAAGTTCAAAATAAAGAAAATGAAAAATCATTTAACACATGTCCCCTCGTGTGACAACGTTGTTTATCAAATGTTTGAAAAATATTTATTGATTTAATAAACCCTTCATGAAACCTCATCCTGCCAGTGGGTGAAGTTTCATGAAGGCCGCCTGGGCTCTTCACCTGCCCGCCAACCTTAAGCTTGGATGGGCAGCCTTGTCAATTGGGTAAATTAGTTAATTAATGGCCTTAACGGGCCTTTGACAGTTTGGCAGGCTCACAGCAGGTGCACACCCACTGAACAGAAGATTGGAATGACGCGCGGTGATGTCGGGATGCATGCCCAGCATCACCGTGCATCATTTTACATGTCTGCATGGGGGGCCCTCCCCCGCTCACCGAACAGAAAATTCAGTCCCAAAGCTGGTAGTGGAATCTTTACTTCGGATTTCAGTACACATACCTTGCAATAATACAAATTGCAAATTGTTGTGATAGCTTGACCAAGTTTCCCTTTGGGATTTGGTCAGCCTGGCACTTACTACCTGCCATATCATAACACACTACACAGTTGAAGAGGAGAGCAAGGCAGTAACAGAAGAGGAAATGCAACCTGCCACCCAAATGGCTACAGAATGGCCATCAATTTTTGGAGATATAGTAATGCAGTATATCAGGCAGCTATGTTACACTATTCTGCTTGATAGGAGATTAAAGTGCTGGTTATGTTGGCTCATGCACTAACCATATGATCTTAAAGCATAGAGGAAGCCATTCAGCCCATCATGCATGTGTTGGCTTTTTGCCAAGGTTACCTAAATAGTCCAACTCTCCCACTTTTTACCCCATGGCCCTGAAATGTTTCCTTTTGATAAGGCCATGACCATCAAACTGCTACTTCCAGCTTATGAAATGAGAATGTCAACACATTACCAGTGTGGGGAAAAACTGCCAGTGTGAGGAAAAATTGAGTTAATTATCAGTGAATACTACAACTGTGCCTCACAGGAATTACAAAATGACTGATCACCAGACAGTGATGGGGCTGCAACACACACCTCCATCTGTTCATCTGATAGAAATAATTCATATTACGTAATTACCAGCCCATTGAGAAAGAGCTGGGAGCTTCTTCAAAGAACCTGGTCTCATTTCTAGAGGAAATGAGAATGGTATCTGAAAGTGGCATGCCATCCTTTTGAGTCAGAATTGTGTGGGTTTGTAGATATACATAAAGTGATCATCAAATGACTCAGTTCAGTAAAGGGATTCAGAAATTCTTGAGACTTTATCAACTTCAAGTCAAAAAAAATTGTGTATAAGTTTAACACTTTTCTATGGCACTTTAGTTAGAATTTTTGTTAGAATGGCATTCTAGCCTATATTGTATAGTCTCCCAGAGTGGTGATTTCCATTAGTCAAAAGGCCAGGAGTATCCGTAAGAAACCAACGCTAAATAACTCTGGTTTCCATATTATAAAACAGATATATAGAGACAGTGAAAAAGGTGCACTTAAGATTCATAAGGATAAAACCAGAACTGAGGGGTTAGAACTACCGGAAAGACCAGACAGACTAGGCACCTTTCTATAGAAAAGAGAAGACTGAGGGGTTTCCTGATATAGGTCTTTAGATAATGAGAGGGTTTAATAAGGTAGTGCTCATGCAATATGAACTTTTGAACAATAAAAATGAACTTATGAAGTGTAAACCCAAAGTGGACACTTTTGTGTAACACAGAGTTCAGAAGTCAGGTGACCTTGTTTCTTACCAACACATGGGACTAACTTCTATAACAAAAACAGAATTACCTGGAAAAACTCAGCAGGTCTGGCAGCATCGGCGGAGAAGAAAAGAGTTGACGTTTCGAGTCCTCATTACCCTTCGACAGAACTTGAGTTCGAGTCCAAGAAAGAGTTGAAATATAAGCTGGTTTAAGGTGTGTGTGTGGGGGGCGGAGATATAGAGAGACAGAGAGGTGGAGGGGGGGGTGTGGTTGTAGGGACAAACAAGCAGTGATAGAAGCAGATCATCAAAAGATGTCAACGACAATAGTACAATAGAACACATAGGTGTTAAAGTTAAAGTTGGTGATATTATCTAAACGAATGTGCTAATTAAGAATGGATGGTAGGGCACTCAAGGTATAGCTCTAGTGGGTTTTTTTTTATATAATGGAAATAGGTGGGAAAAGGAAAATCTTTATAATTTATTGGAAAAAAAAGGAAGGGGGAAACAGAAAGGGGGTGGGAATGGGGGAGGGAGCTCACGACCTAAAGTTGTTGAATTCAATATTCAGTCCAGAAGGCTGTAAAGTCCCTAGTCGGAAGATGAGGTGTTGTTCCTCCAGTTTGCGTTGGGCTTCACTGGAACAATGCAGCAAGCCAAGGACAGACATGTGGGCAAGAGAGCAGGGTGGAGTGTTAAAATGGCAAGCGACAGGGAGGTTTGGGTCATTCTTGCGGACAGACCGCAGGTGTTCTGCAAAGCGGTCGCCCAGTTTACGTTTGGTCTCTCCAATGTAGAGAAGACTACATTGGGAGCAACGAATGCAGTAGACTAAGTTGGGGGAAATGCAAGTGAAATGCTGCTTCACTTGAAAGGAGTGTTTGGGTCCTTGGACGGTGAGGAGAGAGGAAGTGAAGGGGCAGGCGTTGCATCTTTTGCGTGGGCATGGGGTGGTGCCATAGGAGGGGGTTGAGGAGTAGGGGGTGATGGAGGAGTGGACCAGGGTGTCCCGGAGGGAGCGATCCCTACGGAATGCCGATAAGGGGGGTGAAGGGAAGATGTGTTTGGTGGTGGCATCATGCTGGAGTTGGAGGAAATGGCGGAGGATGATCCTTTGAATGCGGAGGCTGGTGGGGTGATAAGTAAGGACAAGGGGGACCCTATCATGTTTCTGGGAGGGAGGAGAAGGCGTGAGGACGGATGCGCGGGAGATGGGCCGGACACGGTTGAGGGCCCTGTCAACGACCGTGGGTGGAAAACCTCGGTTAAGGAAGAAGGAGGACATGTCAGAGGAACTGTTTTTGAAGGTAGCATCATCGGAACAGATGCGACGGAGGCGAAGGAACTGAGAGAATGGGATGGAGTCCTAACTTCTATGTCTGGACAAGTCTTGGCGAAGTCATTGAAGTGCAAACAACCCTTCCTGTGATAATTGCTGCATTTGTCCATCTAATTAAAATGACTAGGTTCACAATACAGTTGCATCCTCTATCACTTCAAACTTGAAATCCAGAAACAATGGGTGTGAAAAGCTCTATTTTATCAAGTAGGTTTGTGGATGAGTGATATCTGGACTCTACTGTGGTCAGAAATTATTTATGAGGACAATGGGAAGGGATGTCCTGATCACATGACAATTTCTGATAAGGGTTTTAATGAGGTACGTTCTGGTCAGACAGGCAGAAACATCTTTGCCAATGAAGGAAAAAGACCCTGCCTAAGAACACCTCTTAAGCCACATGTAGGCAGAGACTCCAGTTGGCCTCGAACTCTCTACCTGAATAACCATTCAAGGCCTCCGCTATTGCACCTTGGCTGGACTATAAGAGCAATCTGCTACTGTGAACATAAAACAACAGCAAATCTGTCCTTCTAAATTACCAGAATTTTACTTCAGTAAACAAAAAGGATTACAGGCTTGCATCAATTCAAGTCTTGACCCCATGGAAAAGCAAGTATAACAAAAGAACTCTTGAAATCATAAGACATGCTACTTTTATAATCAGAATCTTTTCCAGAGTGTGTGTGTATTTGTGTGAATGTGAGCATGGGTGTAGTTGTGATTATTCAGGTGTGAACAACAAACATTAACTTTTTTTAAAAACTTACAAAAGCCTGTCACTTGCCTGTTCCTGATGAATAAAGCACCCAGGTGTTAAAACACCTTTTTTAAAAACACGTCGTCTTCTGTTAGTGGATAGGTGAAAAAAGGAGTGCCATGCCTATTGCCTCTGTAGGCATGAAGAAAACGTTTCTATTTCCAGGGAAGACCAAAAATAGAGGTCATTAAAACAAGATGGTCACTAAAAAATCCAATAAGAAATTCAGAAAAATTGTTCCCAAAGAATGATAAATATGTGGAACTCACTACCACAAGGTGTAGTTGAGGTGAATAGCATTCAAGAGGAAACTAGATAAGCACATGATGGACAAAGATGGGCATACTGATAAGGTTAGATGAAGAAGAATAGGAAGGAGTTCACATGAGGCATAAATACAGGCATGAACAGTATAGCCGAATGACCTGTTTCTGTGCTATGGATCCAAGATAACTTGGTGAAACCTTGGTACAAAATATTACTGTATTAGGGTGATTTTTAGTCCAATAGCCTACTAACTCATTCACTTTATATCTAAGGTTGTAAGTTTCAGATCACAAATGGTGTAGCCTGGTTATACAGGCTTACGTACCTTTGTCTGAGTGTGGATAAAGAGTATTGGCAGACAGCCAGAATCATAAGAACATACTATTCCTTCTTCAAGCAGCAACATTTATTGCAACAATGAACAGTCTTTATTGCCAAGTGAAACAGCAATAAAGTACTAAATATTTCCCCAGTGAAGATAACTGAAAACAGTTGAGAGATTTAAAAAAACACACTAAATTGCTTTGGTCTAGCAATCTTATCTTTAAGAAGGTTTGTAGCATTGAGAAAATTGGCACAAAATTACTTGTGTGCGCACAAAAAATTCAGTGCAAGTATGAAATTGGATAGCTGCAGTTTTATTTGATGTTAGAATATCATCACATTATTTAAATTTAAAAGTCGTTATAACAGTTCTTAAAAACCTATAAACAGCAACAAAGGTTTAAATCATGTCATCCTTTTATCTTTAAATTCTAAAACTACTGTGCAATGTGCACCAAGATGGCAAATTGTTCATAAGCAATGTGTTTATGTTTCACTATGCATATCATAAACAGCAAATCTTTTATCATAAGCAGTGGATTTTGGCATAGACAGCAGGCACACTGGAATACTCTAAATGTTTGAAATGGCACAAGGTGAGACAGCAAAAGGTGCAGCAGCTTGTAGTAACCCTAAAGGCTAATTTTAACCAACTTTCAAATAATTTATTGCTGGAGTAGAGCACAATACGATGTCTCTACAGGTCTTCACTCAGCTATTACAGATAAAGCACATTGTGCATCTTTTTTCCTATGTGAATGACTAAGCCATAAAATATGGAAAAGGGCAAGAAATTGGTTAATTAAAAATACTCATAAGAGGATAATTTCCCCACTAATTATAGAGTGGGGAAACGTTGGGCAGAGTTCCACAAAGATTAAAGCTTGGATGTTGACTGGCCCTGAATTTACTTCGCAGTTTTGATGCGTTTGTGGCTTAAAATAAGTGTCCTTGCTTCCACTGATTGTTAATGTAATAGCTATATCACTGTCTACATGACAACAGCGATAACAATTCAGAAGTACTCCATTGGTTGCAAAGCAGCTTTGGATGCCTTGAAGTCATGAAAGGCGTAAAGTAAAAATGCAAACCTATATAAGATTTAGAAGAACATAGAAACAGGAGTAAGCCATTAAACCCATCAAGTCTTTCAATAAGATCATTCTGTGACCTAACTCCTTATCCCTTGGCTGTTATCCCTTAATACCTTTGGTTAATGTAAATCCATCAATCTCAGGGAGTTCCAAATATCTACTCCCTTTTGATTGCATAAGTGTTTTCTAATTTCAATCTGGGTCTGTTTCCAATTTTTAGATGATGCCCCCTCGCCCTAGATTCCCTAACGAAGGGAAATAGTTTCTATCTAACCCTTAGTTGCCCTTAGTATCTTGAAACTTCGATCTAATAACCCCTTAACCTTCTAAATTCCAGGCAATACAATCAGAGTTTCTGCAATCTCTCCTTGTAACTTAACTCTTGATATCATTCTGGTACACCTAAACTGCACTCACTACAAGGGAAATATATCCTGTCTAAAGTGTGGTGCCCACAACTGCTCACAGCACTCCAGGTGTGATCTATAGCCAGGGCTCTTTGCATTGCTGCTGCACAACTTCTACCCATTTATACTCCAGTCGTCTAGCAATGAAGGCCAAATTCCATGAGCTTTTTGATTATTTTCTGCAAATATTCATGAAACTTTAATGATCTATATACCTTGGCCCCAATATCTCTTTGCACCACTACTGTTTCTAGCAATTCACTATTTAGCAATTACCCTATTCTATCAATTTTTAGGTCCAAAGTGGAAAACCTCACACATCTCTACCTTGTACTCCATTTACCATAGTTTTGCCCATTCTCTTAACCTATCAATATATTTTTGTAACTTTATGCTTCCATCTACACAGCTTACTTTTCTACCTAGTTTTGAGTCATCAGCAAATTTGCATCTGCAGCTTTCTATCTTAGGATCTCAATGATTAATATGTATGGTGAATAGGTGAGACCTGAATACAGGATACGCTAGTCACATAATTGAGTATCTGCCCATTGTCCCTATTCTCTGCCATCTGCCCCATAGTCAATTTTCTAACGAGGTCAATAACTTATTTTTATTAAAAACAAAAAACAAAAAACTGCGGATGCTGGAAATACAAAACAAAAACAGAATTACCTGGAAAAACTCAGCAGGTCTGGCAGCATCGGCGGAGAAGAAAAGAGTTGACGTTTCGAGTCCTCATGACCCTTCGACAGAACATCGTCAGTTCTGTCGAAGGGTCATGAGGACTCGAAACGTCAACTCTTTTCTTCTCCGCCGATGCTGCCAGACCTGCTGAGTTTTTCCAGGTAATTCTGTTTTTGTAACTTGTTTTTATTATTCATCCAGAGGTCGTGGGCTTCGCTGGCTGGGCCAGCATTTATTAACCATCCTTAGTTGCCGTTGAAAACGTGGTGGTGAGCTGCTTTCTTGAACTGCTGCAGTCTATGTAGGCACACCCACAGTGCTGTTAGGGAGGGAGTTCCAGGATTTTGACCCAGCGACAGTGAAGAAACGGCAATGCATTTCCAAGTCAGGATGGTGAGTGACTTGGAAGGGAACTTCCAGGTGGTGCCGTTCCCATCTATTTGCTGCCCTTGTCCTTCTAGATGGTAGTGGTCGTGGGTTTGGAAGGTGCTGTCTCAGTTTTGATGATTTCCTACAGTGCATTTTGTAGATGGTAAACACTGCTGCAACTGTGCATCGGTGGTAGAGGGAGTGAATGTTTGTGTATGTGGTGCCAATCAAGCGGGCTGCTTTGTCCTCGACGGTGTCAAGCATCTTGAGTGTTGTGGGAGCTGCTCTCATCCAAGCAAATGGGGAGTAATGCATCACACGCCTGACTTGTGCCTTGCATGGTGGACAGGCTTTGGGGAGTCAGGTGGTGGGTTACTCGTCACCCAATTCCTAGCATCTGACCTGCTCTTGTAGCCACAGTATTTATTTGACTAGTCCAGTTCAGTTTCTGGTCAATGGTAACCCCCTGTATATTGATAGTGGGGGATTCAGTGATGGTAATGCCACTGAACATCAAGGGGCGATGGTTGGATTCTCTCTTGTTGGGGATGATCATTGCCTGACACTTGTATGGTAAGGATGTTACTTGCCACTTGTCAGCCCAAGCCTGGATATTGTCCAGGTCTTGCTGCATTTGCACATGGCCTGCTTCAGTATCTGAGGAGTCGTGAATGGTGATAAATATTGTACATTCACCAGTGAACATCTCCACTTCTGATGTTATGATGGAAGGAAGGTAATTGCTGAAGCAGCTGAAGACGGTTGGGCCTAGGGCACTACCCTGCGGAACTCCTGTGGTGATGTCCTGGAGCTGAGATGACTGACCTCCAACAACCACAACCATCTAATTTTCTGCTGAGTATGACTTCAACCAGCAGAGTTTTCCCCCTGATTCCCAATGACTCCAGTTTTGCTAGGGCTACTTGATGCCACACTTGGTCAAATGTGGCCTTGATGTCAAGGGCAGTCGCTCTCACCTCACCTCAGGAGTTCAGCTTTTTTGTCCATGTTTGAAACAAAGCTGTAATGGGGTCAGGAACTGAGTGGCCCTGGAGGAACCCAAACTGAGCGTCAGTGAGCAGGTTATTGTTAAACAAGTGCCGCTTGATAGCACTGTTGATTATCCCTTCCATTGCTTTACTGATGATGGAGAGTACTCTGATGGAGCAGGAATTGGCCAGGTGGGATTTGTCCTGCTTTTTGTGGACAGGACGTCCTTGGGCAATTTTCCACAAAGCCGGGTAGATGCCAGTGTTGTGGCTGTACTGGAACAGCTTAGCTAATGGTGCAGCAAGTCCTGGAGCACATGTCTTCTGTACTATTGCCAGAATATAGTCAGGGCCCATTGCCTTTGCAGTATCCAGTGCCTTCACCCATTTCTTGAGATCACGTAGAGAGGTTGAAGATTGTAGCAAATGCTTCGGACTTATCTTTTGCACTGCTGTGCTGGGCTCCTCCATCATTGAGGATAGGGATATTTGTGGAGCCTCCTCCTCCAGTGAGTTGTTTAATTGTCCACCCCCAGTCATGACTGGATGTGGCAGGATGGAAGAGCTAAAATCTCAGCCATTGATTATGGGATCGCTTAGCTCTGTTATCGCTTGCTGCTTATGCTGTTTGGCATGCAAGTAGTCCTGTGCTATAGCTTCACCAGGTTGACACCTCATTTTTAGGCATGCCTGGTTCTGCTCCTGGCTTGCCCTTCTGCACTCTTCATTGAACCAGGGTTAATCACCTGGCTTGATGGTAATGGTAGACTGGGGGATATGCCAGGCCATGAGGTTAGATTGTGCCTTGAGTACAATTCTGCTGCTGCCGATGGCCCACAGCGCCTCATGGATGCCCAGTTTTGAGTTGCTAGATCTATTTGAAACCTATCCCATTTAGCACAGTGGTAGTACCACACAACACGATGGAGGATATCCTCAATGTGAAGGCAGGGTTTCATCTCCACAACAACTGTGCGGCTGTCACTCCTACCATTACTGTCATGGACTTTGCATCTGTGGCAGGCAGGTTGGTGAGGATGACGTCAAGTATGTTTTTCCCTCTTGTTGGTTCCCTCACCACCAGCCGCAGACCCTGTCTAGCAGCTATGTCATTTAGGACTTGGCCAGCTCGTCAGTAGTGGTGCTACCGAGCCACTCTTGGTGATGGACTTCGAGGTCTCCCACCCAGAGTACATTGCCCTTGAGAAAGTGATGATGAGTTGCCTTCTTGAACCACTGCAGTCCATGTGGTGTCAGTACATCCACAGTGCTGTAAGGGGGAAATTCCAGGATTTTGACCTGGTGATATATTTCCAAGTCAAGATGATTAGCGGCTTGGAGGTGAACTTTCAGATGGTGATGTTCCAATGTGTCTGCTGTCCTTGTCCTTCTAGATGGTAGTGGTTGTGGGTTTGGAAGGTGCTAAGGAGCCTTGGTGAATTCCTGTAGTGCATCTTATAGATGGTACACTCTACTGCTACTGTGTGTCGGTAGTGGAGAGAGTAAATGTTTGTGGATGGGGTGCCAAATAAGTGGGCTACTATGTCCAGGGAGGTGTCAAGCCTCTTGAGTGTTGTCAGAGCTGCACTCATCTAGGCAAGTGGAGAGTATTCCATCACACTCCTGACTTGTGCCTTGTAGATGATGGACAGGCTTTGAGGAGTCAGGAGGTGAGTTACTTACCGCAAGATTACTGGCCTCTGACCTGCTCTTGTAGCTACAGTATTTATATGGCTTTTCCAGTTCAGTTTCTGGTCAATGGTAGCCCTCAGGACATTGATAGTTGGATTTCAATGATGGTAATGCCATTGAATGTCAAGGGGCATTGGTTGGATTCTGTCTTGTTGGAGATGCTCATTGCCTGGCACTTGTGTGGCACGAATGTTACTTGACACTTGTCAGCCCAAGCCTGGATATTGTCCAGGTCTTGCTGCATTTGCACATGGCCTGCTTCAGTATCTGAGGAGTCATCAATGATGCTAAATATTGTACATTCACCAGCGAACATCCCCACTTTTGACGTTATGATGGAAGGAAGGTCATTGGGTGAAGCAGCTGAAGATGGTTGGGCCGAGGACACTATCCTGCGGAACACCTGCAGTGATGTCCTGGAACTTAGATGATTGAGCTCCAACAACAACAATCATCTTCCTCTGTGCTAGGGTATGACTCCAACCAGCAAAGAGCTTTCCTCTTGATTCCCATTGACTCCAGTTTTGCGAGGGCTGCTTCATGCCACACTCAGTCAAATGCTGTCTTGATGTCAAGGGTAGTCACTCTCACCTCATCTCTGGAGTTCAGCTCATTTGTCCATGTTTGAACCAAGGCTGTAATGAAGTCAGGAGCTGAGTGGCCCTGGTGGAGCCCAAACTGAGCATCAGTGAGTTAGATTATTGCTTCACAAGTGCTGCTTGATAGCACTGTTCATGACATCTTCCATCACTTTACTGATGATCGAGAGTAGGCTGATGGGGCTGTAATTGGTCAGATTGGACTTGTCCTGCTTTTTGTGCACAGGATATACCTGGGCAATTTTCCACAGTGTTTTAATTGTACTGGATCAGCTTGGCTCGGGGCATGGCAAGTTCTGGAGCATATGTCTTCAGTAATATTGCTGGAATACTATCAGGGCCCATAGCCTTTGCAGAATTCAGTACCGTCAGCCATTTTTGATATCACGTGGAGTGAATTGAATTGGCTGAAGACTGGCATCTGTGATGCTGGGGACCTCCGGAGGAGGCCGAGATAGATCATCCACTCAGCACTTTGGTCTGAAGATTGACTCCAGACTTAATTTGCAATAATGTTGAGGATTCTCAGGGCAACTCCTTCCTGATTGCATACCACTGTGCTGCCACCTCAGTTGGATATGCCCTGCCAGTGGGATAGGTCATACCCAGGGATGGTGATGATGGTATCTGAGACATTATCTGTAAGGTTTGATTCCATTAGTATAACTATGTCAGGCTGTTGCTTGACTAGTCTGTGAGATAATTCTCCCAATTTTGGCATAAACCCCCAGGTATTAGCAAGGTGGATTTTGCAGGGTTGACACGACTGAGTTTGCCGTTGTCCTTCTGGTGCCTAGGTCAATGCTTGATAGTCCATCCAGTTTCATTGCTTATGCATTTTTAGCAGTTTGATACATCTGATTGGCTTCCTAGGCCATTTCAGAGGATAGTTAAGAGTCAGCCACATTGCTGTGGGTCTGGAGTCACATGTAGACCAGACCAGGTAAGGACAGCAGATTTCCTTTGCTAAAGGGCAATAGTTAACCAGATGGATTTTTCCGACAATCGTTTCATGGCCATCATTAGACTTTTAATTCCAGATTTTTATTGAATTCAAATTTCACCATCTACTGTGGTGGGATGTGAAGCCAGTTCCCCCGAGCATTACCCTCGATTGCTAGTCCAGTGACAATACCACTATACCACCACATATTGCCTTTAATTCAATGGAATTTCACCTTAGTGACCAGTCTCTTAAGAGGAACTTGATCAAATGCCTTCTGGAAGTCCATATAAAATATATTCATAGGCATTTCCCTGATCACCACTTTGTCACCTCTTCAAAAAAATTCAACCATATTTGTCATGAGTTACCTTTTACAAATCTATGCTGGCTCTTTTTAATCAGCTGAAAACTTTCAACGTGTTCAAGTCAACCTATCTTTAATTTCCCAGAAACAGGTCTTAGGCTACCTGGTCTATAACTCCCTGGCTTTTCTTTTCTTTCTTTGATCTGACACTTTTCATGATGCAGCTGGAATTTCATTAGCATTCATTAAAACAAGGTGCAAAGGCATTGTAACTTGCACTCCTGTTGTAACTGCTGGTTATGTAACATGAAATAAAAGAGGTCGATTTGTTCCCAATTCCCACTTGTTCATCTGAAACAGGAGGAATGCTTTATTTTGGTGCCTTGGTCCCAAAACAATTTTCAAGAGAAATTGATAGAGTTACATTAGAACATTTAGAACTTTTTTTTATTTGCCTTGCCTTGTAAAGCATAGAACTTGTCCTTCCTATGACAGCCTCAGGGTCTGCGACAGTATTGGGAAATTTTTATTCCTCATGGATAGTAAAATGCTCTGAGTGCCTGATATGGGAACTATCAGTGGAAATCTTTCAAAACTTAACCACTGACAAACTCACATCATAATCAAAGTCTTAGGCCATGCATGACCATGCAGTCCCTTAATCATCTGATTGAACAGTGAGCACAAAATAAGTGCACTTTTTCCTTTATGACTATGCACATTCACTTTAATACCAGGAATCAAAAAATGACTAAGCCAACCTACCCTTTCCTGACCCTGCGCTTCCCTGGATATCGAATTATCTTTTTATATTCCTACTCTAGTGCTTTCCTAGGTGCAATGCCATTATCAACAAAGAATAGTTGAATGCTCCTGTGATACAAGGCCCATAGAATTGAAAGGCCCTCCTCCGTTGGCATCTTGCTCTTGGGAAGATTACTGTCAGTGGCATCAATGGGACTTGTGCTTAGATGGTCTGTGTCAACTTGCCACTGGCATGGTGCTTTGAGGGGGCAGGCCCAACATGTGATGCTGTCCTGAGAAATGGCATCCTCATCAGGTTGCCTCTAGCCATCATCATTATACTGGACTCTGTATAGTCTGTCAACTGATCAACAGACTGGGTGGTCTAATTGCGGATATCAGATCTTGAATTGACTGAGATAGGTTCCTGTGTTCCAAGATAAAAGATAAAAAAATACTGTGGATGATGGAAATCTGAAAGAAAAACAAAAATTGCTGGAAAAACTCAGCAGGTTTGACAGCATCTGCAGAGGGGAAGACAGAGTTAACGTTTCGAGTCCATATGACTCTTCATCAGAACTAAAGATAAATAGAAATGTGGTGAAATATAAGCTGTTTAAGGAGGGTGGGAAAGGTGGAGCTGAATAGAGGGCCAGTGATAGTTGGAGGCAAAGGAGAGATTGCCAAAGATGTCATAAACAAAAGGTCAAAGGGGTGTTGATGGTAGTGATATTAGCTAAAGGGTAGAAAGCAGGATGAGCAAGTAACAGATGGCCCTAGTGGGAATGGGGTGGGGGGAAGGGATCAAAATAGGCTAAAAGGTGGAGAAAAAACAATGGATAGAAATAAATTTTTAAAATAATAATAGAAATAGGTGGGAAAAGAAAAAAATATATATATATAAAAATATATAATAATTATTAGAAAAAAGGGATGTACTGACCTCTATCTCGCAGAGGCTGAGCACCACCTCGCAGACACTTCCTCCTACCGCCTCCTGAACCATGACCCCACCACTGAACATCAAGTCATTGTTTTCAGGACTGCCACTGACCTCATCTCCTCTGGAGATCTTCCCTCCACAGCTTCCAACCTCACAGTCTCCCAATCTCAGACGGCCCGCTTCTACCTTCTACCCAAAATCCACAAATATGACTGTCCCGGCAGACTGAAGGTGTCAGTCTATTCCTGCCCCACAGAACTCATTTCTTGCTATCTAGATTCCATTCTCTCTCCCCTTGTCCAGTCTCTTCCCACCTCCATCCGTGATTCCTCTGATGCCCTACATCATATCAACAAGTTCCAGTTCCCTGGTCCCAACCACCTCCTCTTCACCATGGACGTCCAATCCCTCTACACCTGCATCCCCCACTTTGATGGTCTAAGGGCTCTCCATTTCTTCCTTGAACAGAGGCCCGAAAAATCCCCATCCACCACCACTCTCCTCCGTCTGGCTGAACTTGTTCTCTCACTGAACAATTTCTCCTTAAACTCGTCTCATTTCCTCCAAATAAAAGGTGTGGCCATGGGTACCCGCATGGGCCCCAGCTATGCCTGTCTCTTTATGGGGTATGTGGAACATTCCTTGTTCTAGTCTTACTCAGGCCCCCTCCCACAACTCTTTCTCCGGTACGTTGATGATTACTTCGGTGCCGCTTCATGCTCTCATCTGGATCTGGAAAAATTTATTAACTTTGCTTCCAATTTCCACACCTCCATCATTTTCACATGGTCCATCTCTGACACTTCGCTTCCCTTCCTTGACATCGCTGTCTTAATTTCTGGTGATAGACTATCCACCAATATTCATTACAAGCCCATCGACTCCCACAGCTACCTCGACTACAGCTCCTCACACCCTGCTTCCTGTAAGGACTCCATCCTATTCTCTCAGTTCCTTCGCCTCCGTCGCATCTGTTCCGACGCTGCCACTTTCCAAAACAGTTGTTCTGACATGTCTTCCTTCTTCCTTAACCGAGGTTTTCCACCCACGTTGGTTGACAGGGCCCTCAACCATGTCCTGCCCATCTCCCACACATCCTGCCCTCACACCTTCCTCTCCCTCCCAGAACCACGATAGGTTCCCCCTTGTCCTCACTTATCACCCCACCGCCTCTGCATTCAAAGGATCATCTTCTGCCATTTCTGCCAACTGATGCCACCACCAAACACATCTTCCCTTCACCCCTCCTGTCGGCATTCCATAGGGACCATTCCCTCTAGGACATCCTGGTCCACTCCTCCATCACCCCCTACACCTCAACCTCCTCCCAGGGCATCTTCCCATGCAACCGCAGAAGGTGCAACACCAGCCACTTTACTTCTCCCCTCCTCACTGTTCAAGGGCCCAAATACTCCTTTCAAGTGAAGCAGCACTTCACTTGCACTTCACTCAATTTAGTCTACTGCATTCGCTGTTTCCAATGCGGTCTCCTCTACATTGGAAAGGCCAAACGCAGACTGGGTGACCGCTTTGCGGAAGACCTTCGGTCTGTCCACAAGCATGACTCAGAACTTCCTGTCGCTTGCCATTTCAACAAATCACCCTGCTCTCGTGCCCACATGTCCGCCCTTGGCCTGCTGCAATGTGCCAGTGAAGCTCAACGCAAACTGGAGGAACAGCACCTCATCTTCCGATTAGGCACTTTATTGCCTTCTGGACTTAACATTGAGTTCAACAACTTCAGATCATGAACTCTCTCCTCCATCCTCACCCCCTTTTTGATCCCCTTGTGGATTGTGGAATTTCCACCGCGGGTGGAAAACCTCAGTTAAGGAAGAAGGAAGACATGTCAGAAGAACATTGTGGAAAACACTGCATCTCATTGAGGTGAACAATGAACATCCGTGTTGCTTTTTACATAAAAAAGGATTTGAGTTAAGGAAAATAATTAAACCTGGATTTAGTACGGACAATAGAAAAGTGCTGTGAACTGAGGTAAGGGCCAATGACAGGAGAAGCCTAATTAATGGAATCTGTGAATAGAAAGGCACTGAAGAATATCAGAGTGATCTAGGGATGCAAATTCTTCAAACTATAAGTGTAGTTATAGACTGTAAAACTATAATAAAAAGGGAAAAATAACTTTTATTTTTATAAATAGTGGCATAAAATTCAAGAGAAAAAAAGGTTATAATAAATTTGCACAGGCAACGGTTGGCCACTGAGAAGTCGGTTGACACAGAGGAAACAAAAAATCTGGACAAATTGGTAACAAACAGAAAATGCTGGAAATATTTAGCAGGTAAGGAAGCAACTGTGGAGAGAGAAAATATAGAGTTAACTTTTCAGGTTGATGACCAGCATTTCCCATTTTTATTTCATATTTCAGCATTTGTATTCGAGTGAAATGGTGTTGCTTATGAGTGAGAAGCATTAGAAATGGCACACATGAGGTACTGATGCTGGCTCTGCCTTGGTTCTCATTTATATAGATGATTTAGACTTGGAGCTTGGGAACACAATCTCAAATTGTAACAGACTGTACAGAAGTAGGGAGCTTGGCAAACCATGATGAGTAAAAAGACTTCGTCAAGTTAGGGACAGGTTAACAGAAGAACACGCAGCTACAAGATGCAATTTAATGTGGGCAGATATGAGGCAGTGCAATTTGTGATGAAAAACAGAAATGAGGGTATGCATTCAGATGCTGAGGAGTGCACATGAACAGAGAAATATAGTGGCTGTGCAAATGCAAGTGGATAAAGCCATAAAAAAGTCAATAGAATATTACAGTTTCTTTATACAGGTATAGTGGCTGTGCCCCCAGCCAACTGTTCCAGTACAGCTACAACACTAGCATCTAGCCGGCTATGTGGAAAATTGCCCACGTATGTCCTATACACAATAAAAATCAGGACAAATCCAACCCAGCCAATTACTGCCTCATCAGTCTACTCTCCATCATCAGTAAAGTAATGGAAGGGGTCATCAACAGTACTATCAAGCGGCACTTGCTCAGTAATAACCTGCTCACTCATGACCAGTTTGGGTTCCGCCAGGGCCACTCAGCTCCTGACTTCATTACAGCTTTGGCACAAACATGAGCAAAAGAGCTGAACTCCCGAGGTGAGGTGAGAGTGACTGCCCTTGACAACAAGGCAGCATTTGACCGAGTGTGGCACAAGGAGCCCTAGCAAAATGGGAATCGGGGTGAAATCTAGCACAAAGGAAGGTAGTTGTGGCTGTTGGAGGTCAGTCATCTCAGCTCCAGGACATCACTGCAGGAGTCCTCAGGGTAGTGTCCTCGGCCCAACCATCTTCAGCTGCTTCATCAATGACCTTTCTTCCAACATAAGGTCAGAAGTGGGGATGTTCGCTGATGATTGCACAATGTTCAGCACTGTTCGCGACTCTTTAGACCCTGAAGCAGTCCATGTCCAAATGCAGCAAGACCTGGACAATATCCAGGCTTGGGCTGACAAGTGGCAAGTGTCACACAAGTGTCAGGCAATGGCCATCTCCAACAAGAGAGAATCCAGCCATCGCCCCTTAGTGTTTAATGGCATTACCATCACTGAATCCCCCAGTATCAACACCCTAGGCATTACGATTGACCAGAAACTGAATTGAACTAGCCATATAAGTACTGTGGCTACAAGAGCAGGTCAGAGACTAGGAATCTAGAGACTCAGAGACTAATTGCGATGAGTAGCTCATGCCCTGACTCCCCAAACTCTGTCCACCATCTACAAGGCACAAGTCAGGAGAGTGATGGAATACTCCCCACTTGCCACAACACTCAAGAAGCCTGACACTGTCCAGGACAATGCAGCCCGCTTGATTGGCATCCCATCCACAAACATTCACTCCCTCCACCACCAACACACAGTTGCAGCAGTGTGTACCATCTACAAGATGCATTGCAGGAATTCACCAAGGCTCCTTCAATGGCACCTTCCAAACCCACGATCACTACCATCTAGAAGGACAAGGGCAGCAGATGGATGGGAACACCACCACCTGGAAGTTCCCCTCCAAGTCACTCACCATCCTGACTTGGAAATAGATTGCCATTCCTTCACTATTGCTGGGTCAAAATCCTGGAACTCTCGCTCTAGCAGCACTGCTGGTGTACCTATACCACATGGGCTGCAGCGGTTGAAGAAGGCAGCTCACCACCACTTTCTCAGGGATGGGAATAAATGCTGTACCAGCCAACAAAGACCACATCCCTTGAATGAATTTTTTTTTAAAATAGCATAATAGTAACAATAAATTTATATCAAACAATGGTCAATGGTTAGTGTACCAGATGAATTTTCTTGGTCTCTTATTATAGAAAATATATTAAAATCAGAATGTACTGTGTAGATTCAGCAGAAGAGTCCAAGGGAAGTGAAAATATTGTTGTGATAAGCATTCTGAGATACTAGAACTATTTCCACTGGAGCAGAGAAGATTAATAGGTTTAATAGAGGTTTTTTAAAAGTATGAAAGGTTTTGATAAGGCTGAATAAAGAAAGACTATTTTCTCTAGTTAGGGAGTCATGATTTTAAAATTGTCACTAAACAAATGAGGATAGAAGTTAAGGTAAATTTATTTATGCAGTCTGTTGATGGAGCATTAAATGCTTTTCTACAGAGAGTGATTAAGACAGAGCCCATTGCACCTTTTAAGAGAAAATTAGATAAATATTGGAAGCAGGGTAAGATACAAGGAAATCTGGAAACAGTGGGGCATGTGATTAGTTTTGGATTGCTTGAGCAAACTGCTGACACAGGTATTTTGTGCTCAATTCTCTCCTCTTGTGCAGTAAACTTCTGTGTACTTTTTCTCCTCATTTCTAACTCACTCTTTTTGTAAGCCTTTCACATCCTCTATCCCTTTTCTACTTTGAATGTCTCTAGTTTCTCTCTGTGGCTGTTATGTACTTCTTTACTAGTATACTAGATATCTGCACCTATCTTAATTTTTTAATATCTAGGCTATGCAATACTTTGCCCTCACAGGTCTAGGGAACCAACCTCTTCTGAGTTTGATATGGGTGTGCAAACAGGCTGCCAAAGAGATGTAACATGTTCAGATGAGACAGGCGGGGATGCAGTTTTGGGCATGAGGTACTTGAGCCTGCAGCTGAAAGGTAAAAAAAACAGTTGTGGTTCAGCATGGATGGGAGAAAACAGAGAGCTGGACCTGGGTGTAAATATAGGACAATGAAGTATGGGAGTGCTAGGGGCTGGGAGAATTTCAGATGGTTGGGCTCTGGTAATACCCATGGTGGGCAGGGCAGGCAGGGCATGATGTCCTCACAGGCGGAGTTGAAAGGCCTGGAAGCAATGGTGAGAGAGAAATTTTGCTTGGGAAAACTCAAGAAGGGTGGAGAATCAGGGGGCCCAAGGGCAGTCTGGAGCCTAGGATACTCAGGATTCTGTAGGCTGAGAGCATGGGTAGGTGCCAGAGTCAGTAGGCAACCAGAAAAGAACAGTGAGTGGGCTGGAATCAACAAACACTGAAAAGCTGGTAGCACCAGGCAGCCTGAGGAATTTGACCACTGGGGATGATAGAGGCATGTGAAGAGCGAATGGGGTGGGATGCTGATGTACTATGTAGATAAAATATAATTTGAAAAAACATGGATCTTTGAAGAGTTGGTAGAGGGGTGAGTGGGGAGACAGAAATTATAAATACTTACAGGATATATAAGTACTGGGTACTAAGATGAGTTCTGGAAGCACCAAGAGTGAGCTAATTGGTGGATAGGAACTTTGAGGGCTCCAGGAATACTGAAGGCGGAAGTCACTGAGGAAGGAGAACAGGAGTTGGATTTACTGGGATAGTGATTGAGAAGTTGATGAGTTTACAACTAGGAGCAGTCCAGGGCACAGGCCCAGGCAATGAATCTAGGTTTAAGAATTGTCAGACACAGCAATGGAGCACAGGTACCAGCCAAAAGTACAATGGATAAGTCACCCTAAGATGTAGCTGAATCTAGTAATGCTGGTGCGAAGAAGAACTGCAGGCAGCAGTCAAGAGGCACAAAGATAAAACAGGCTGGAAAGGCTCTGAAGATGGTGAGCAGACCAGAGGTGCCAAAGGGACACAGGCGGTAATTAAAGCATGATCATCTTAGCTTTTAAGATGGGTCAGAGCTGTAATTCTTTGTTTTTTTACAGTCTAGAACTTGCTGTTAGTGTGCTATTTAAGGGTTAACTATGCATTACTTTGAGTATTTCAGAATTACAAAGAAAAATGATTAATACATGATGTTACTAATTTCAGCAAGAACTCTTAAGTGCGCACTTGAACATCCGCACCTGTAGCCATCCAATGAACTGGAGGACTAATAATCAGCTTTGAACTGCAATTAGGATCCATTTAAACAGCTGAAATAGCATTCTGGATGCCAGGAGTGTTATTAACTGAACGTTGCTGAGCAATAGAGGACATGCAGAATAAGGAAAGCTGAGTTTACTGATCAGGTGGTGGATATCCCTGCGTCAGGGTTAAAGGGACATGCTGTATGAAACTGATATCACACACCCACCACTCCACCCCAAAGAAGTGCCTGAGGCAGCAAACAAGGGCAAAGATGCCAGAAAGCATCAATGCAGTGTTGATGCCATTGGCAGTTCTAATTTTTTTTAAAAAAGCTGAGGTAAACCCACAGTACTGGTTTGATCAGCACATGCCAAAGTACACCTGCAAAATAAAAAAGTCCACCTTAATCCTATCAATGCTGGAAATTATGCTGGCCTAGAAACAAGCTTTTCAAAACAGTCCCAGGTCTGTTAGAATGGAGAAACTTAGGATGTATGCTGTTGTTACAATTTAGAAGTACAGAATAGCAGCTTAACGCAAGTAATATACTTGCCAGATTTATAGCATATATGCCCTGAAACTGTGCAGCTACCAATCATGTACCTGGTATTTATAAGGTGAATTAACTGTGAAAGCAAAGTGCACTCTGCAGAATTTGGCTCTATTCAACAGGTATAATGTACTTCCTGCCTGTGGGAATAAGTGAGAAAGCTGTAGGAGGATGACTAGAATGCTGAACAAGACCCCATGGAATATAGGAACAGGAGGCCATTCAGTCCCTTGAGCCTGTTCCACTATTCAGTTAGATCCTGGCTGATTTGTATCTTAGCTCCACCTGCCTTAGTTCCATAACCCTTAACACCCTTGACTAACCAAAATCTATCAACCTCAGTTTTGAAATTTTCATATGAAAGTAGGATGCTGTCCAAATAGGGAAACAGCGGACAGAAGACTTTAGTTGTTGGAGATTTCATGACTGAAGGCATAAATGGTGTATACTCAGACTAGAAAGTCCAGAAGGGTGTATTGCACCCCTCCCACTCCAGTGCCAATGTAAGGCATACTTCGAAATGGCTGGTAATAGAAGAACAATCAGTTGTTTTTATTCATTTCGGAGTCAACAACATAGGAAAGAGCAGGGAGGAGAGCCTGCTGAGGGTGCATTCGGAGCTGGGTACAAAATGGAAAAGCAGGAACTTAAGGGTAGTGATCCCAGGACAGATGCTAAATCGCATAGGGTTAAACTGATTAGGAAAGTGAATGCATAGATGGAAGACAGGCATGGGAAAGAGAGGTTCCATTTTATGGGACAAGAGTGAGCTGCACTACTAGTACAGGCTGCATTTGAATCAGGCTAGGTGCAAGGTTCTAATAGAAAGGATAAACAGAATTTTAGAAAAGACATAAACCAATAAAGAGAGGGGGTAATGAGTCTGAGCAGAAAAAATAATAGCCTAAGGGGCACAAAGGCAAAAGTCACAGAACAAAAAGGCTTAAGATAAAAACAAAAAAACTGCGGATGCTGGAAATCCAAAACAAAAACAAAAACAGAATTACCTGGAAAAACTCAGCAGGTCTGGCAGCATCGGCGGAGAAGAAAAGAGTTGACGTTTCGAGTCCTCATGACCCTTCGACAGAACTTGAGTTCGAGTCCAAGAAAGAGTTTTTTCCAGGTAATTCTGTTTTTGTTTTTGTTAAGGCTTAAGATAATATGGATACTCCAGCAATAGAAAAGATTATAGGAAGTAATAATGTAAGGCCTGATAAAAATGAAACAGATGTGGTAAAAGTAAAAAGATATTAAATTGTCTGATCAATGTACAGGACATCAGCAAAAGTGTGACAGGTAAAAAGTATGAGGAAATACAGCTTCAGGGTCACGATAGTTACTCAAGTACAGGTAATGTCGATGTAGGGATCGTAGCATAAAAGTTAAAATGAGTTAGAAGCACAAAATAGCTTAAAGGGCACGATGTAGTGGCAATTACAGAGATTTGGTTTTCAGCTGGGCATGATTGGGAGCTAAACATTTTAGACTGTAAGATCTTTAGAAAGGACAGGGACATTGGCAAAGGAGGTGGAGTAGCAATACAGATTAAAAAGCAATCACAGCAGTGCAAAGAAGGTACATCAGTAAGAGTGAACAGGCAGTTGAGTAAAACTAAGGAACAGTAAGGGATACAAGACTGCTGGAAGTTGTCTACAAACCTCCTGATAATGGTGATGTAAGATGGAGGTGTATAAATATAGAGATCAGAGGAGCATGTAGCAGAAATAATATGGATATATTGGGACATTAATTTTCACATATGTTACTCTGCTTCTCTCAGTCCAAAAAGTAAAAGCAACAAATTTCTGGAACACATTCGAGACAGTGTCTGTAAACTATATGTTTAACTACGGACAAGGGGATAAAACACTGCTATATTTGGTGATGAATATGATATCAGATTTAGTTAATGATCTCTGTTGGTAATGGAATCTATTCAATATGATTGAATTTGAAATTAGGTTTTAGAATTGGAAGCAAAAGTCAAAAACAAAAAATTTTAAATTTTGGTAAGGCAAGCTTCAAAGAACTGTGAATTAAATTAACCACAGTAAACTAGGTGGAGCTGTTACAAGCAGCAGGAAATATTCCAAAATGTTTTTGGTATAATACAAAACCAGGACACATCTGGGGCCAAATGACGTTTCTATGACTCTATGACCTGTGAATGGTAAAACGTTCACAGGTGCAGTTGAGCAATCATGGTTAACAAATGTGGTAAGGGAAAGTATGAAGATAAAGTAAAAGTTTGTACACAAATTCAAGAAAAAGTGGAAATCCAGAAGGCTGGGAGAGTAGTATGACAAAAATATTGCAAGGATATCAATGCAGTTGGGGGATTTGCAGGTGCATTCTTCATAATTTCCAAAGATCTCCAGATTTTAGAATTAGGCCTTTAGATTATTAAATTGCCAACATCACCATTATTTAAGAAAAGAATAACAGAGAAGCCAAGAAGTTACAGACTTGCCAGTTTAACATCATTTGTGGAGAAATGATGGGCATCATAGCATGTTATGCACATGAATGGTCATAGTATAAGAAATAAAAAATGTGTTAGATTTCCAACTACAGATTAGATAGGGTGTGATATGGTATATTGCCTCCTGGTGCCAGGGTAAGGGACTTCACAAAGGAGGTTCAGGACATTCTGCGAGGAGAAGCGGGAAACCCACAGCCAGAATTTGTGGTCTATATTGGAACTAATGGGCAGGGTTTTCCAATCCAATCTGTCGTGGGCATAATGGCGGATAAGAGGGGAAAATATCGTGGGAGCCAAAAAGTCAGTTTCCCATTGGCGTGAAAACAGGTTGCGATCATGCCTTCCCACTGTCAATGGCGGTGCGCATTTCCCACCGCACCATGTTGGGAACACTATTTAAATACATTACAATATCATGAATGTTCATTAGCTCACTGGAATGACACCCCAACACTGGATCAAAAGGCTAAGCTGCATTTAATTAGATCGATGTGATTTGCAACCGCATATAAGCAACAATCACCCAACGACCTCCACTTCACTTATGACTTTGAGGTCTGATCACCGACCTTTCATTGCGCAGCGAGCTTGGAACCTCTGACTCTATGCCGGTTTCGCAGATGGCACCACATCGCTGCCAAGGGTGTTTACAGAGGCAGGGCTCTATATACCAGACCAGCGGTAAAGCAAGCGTGGGTTATAATGTGCTGCAGGGCAAAGGCTCACTTGGCGGGGCAGGGTGGGGGAAGACTAGACAGAGGCAAGGGAAGGAGCTGGAGGGCAAAGTTTAATTTCAATTTTGATTTAATTTTGAATTAGGAGGAGTAGACCATTCGGCCCCTCAAGCCTACTGGCTGATCTGATTGTAAGCTCAAATCCACATTCCCGCCTACCTCCGATTTCCTTTCACCCCCTTGTTAATCAAGAATCTATCTGGCTCTGCCTTAAAAATACTCAAAGACTCTGCCCCCACTTCCATTTGTGGAAGAGAGTTCCAAAGACTCTCAACCCTCAGAGAAAATAATTTCTCCTCATCTCTGTCTTTAATAAGTGACCCCTTGTTTTTAAACAGTGAGCCACGTTCTAGATTCTCCCACAAGTGGAAACTCCACGTTCCCCCCTGTCAAGACCCAGCAGGATCATAAGTGTTTCAATCAAGTCGCCTCTTACTCTTCCAAACTGAAGTGGATGAAAGACTAGCCTGCCCAACCTTTCCTCATAAGACATCCCACCCATTCCTGGTACTAGTCTAATAAACCTTTTCTGAACTGCTTCTTCTGCATTCACATCCTTCTTTAAATTATGGGACCAGTACTGTATACAGTACTCCAGATGTGGTGTCACCTGTACCCTCTACAACTGAAGCATAGCCTCCCTACTTTTGTATTCAATTGTCCTTGCAATAAACAATAACATTTTATTAACTTTCCTAATTACTTGCAGTACTTGCTATCTAGCCTTCTGTGATTCACGCACTAGGATACCCAGATCTCTCTGATCTCAGAGCTCTGCAAACTCTCACCATTTAATATGCTTCTTTTCTATTCTTCCTGCCAAAATGGAAAACTCACATTTTCCCAATTTATACTCCATTTGCCAGATCTTTGTCCACTCACTTCAACTATCTTTGTCACTTTGTAGCCTCTTTGTGTCTACTTCACAACTTACTTCCCTACCCATCAGCAAATTTAGCAACCATATCTTCGGTCCTTTCATGCAAGTAATTTATATAAATTGTAAAATGTTGAGGCCCCAGCAATGATCCCTGTGGCATACCACACCAACTAGAAAAAGACCCATTTATGCCTACTCGCTGTTCCCTGTTAGCTAGCCAATCTTCTGTATATGCCAATACTTTAGCTCCTACACCATGGGCAGGAATATGTCCTTGGTAGGGGCGGGAAACCAACCACCACCCGCGATTGGCACCGCACTATGATTTCATGCTGGCGGGCTAATTAAGGCCCACCCAGTGTGGAACGCGAGCTGCCTTAGGGAGATCAAACGCTCTTATAATACTCAAAATAAAACTGTCATCAAACATGTTCCCCCATGTGACTCTGTCACATGAGCAGGGACATGTTTATAATTCAAGTGTAAATTTTTTCTTGTGATTTTTATTTGCTTTAGGAAACCTCATCCAGCCCATGGATGAGGTTTCCTAAAAAATGTAAGGCCACTTGGCCTTTTCGCCTGCCCGCCAAACATTAAGTTGGATGGGAAGCATAAATTTGAATTTAATTAACTTTTTAATAGCCTTAATAGGCCTTTTAATTAATTGACGACAGGCATGCTGCTGACTATGGTGCGTGCCCACTGAACAAAATATCACGGGACTGCGTGATGATGTTGGGGACGCTTCCCCGACACCATCACACATCATTTTATGCTCGGCCAGGTCATGCATGTGCATGCCCACTGAGCATAATTTTCTGCCCCAAGAGCTTTTATTTTCCACAATAGCCTTTGATGTGACATCTTATCAATTGCCTTCTGGCAATCTAAGTACAGTACATCCACTAGTTCCCTTTATCCACAGCACATGTAACTCCTTCAAAAAACTCCAATGAATTGGATAAACATGATTTCCAGTTCACTTGACTGCAGCTGGGTGCTGGATGAGGGCAAGGCAGGACAGAGGCAAGGGAAGGGGCAGGAGGACAAAGGCTTGGCTGAGGGAGGTGTAAGACTGGGAAAGGATGCCCTTGGTCACCACAGAAATACAGAATACTGAAAGGCCTGGATAGAGCGTACTTGGGGAAGATGTTTCCATTAGTAGGAAAGACTAGGACCCGAGGGCACAGCCTCAGAGTAAAGGGAAAACCTTTTAGAA
Organism: Carcharodon carcharias; assembly: GCF_017639515.1. Lineage (NCBI taxonomy): Eukaryota > Metazoa > Chordata > Chondrichthyes > Lamniformes > Lamnidae > Carcharodon > Carcharodon carcharias. Next base: position 55,350,855 of record NC_054483.1, on the reverse strand, counting down.
CAGAGATGAGGAGAAACTTCTTTAGCTAGAGAGTGGTGAATCTATGGAATTCATTGACACAGAAGACTGTGGAGGCCAGGTCATTGAGTGTATTTAAGACGGAGATAGATAGATTCTTGATTGGTAAGGGGGTCAAAGGTTACAGGGAGAAAGCGGGAGAATGGGGATGAGAAACTTATCAGCCATGATTGAATGACGGAGCAGACTCGATGGGCCGAATGGCCTAATTTCTGCTCCTATGTCTTATGGTCTAAATCAATGGCCTTAAAAACATCAAGAGCATTGGGAAGCAAAAGCCGGAGGCTTCCTTGAAGGTCATAATATTTGGTTCATGCCGTTGTGCAGTCCTGAGTGAATATCACAGAAGTCAATGAAAATGCATCCGTCTCTTGCATCCTCAATTTTAATCAATCCACTGATGGTGATCATACTTTCAGTTGTCTGGCCCTCAGATCTAGAATTCTTTTCCCTGTTCCCTTTCCTCTGCCATTCTACCTCTCTCCCCTTCCTTAGGATACTATTAAAATTTACTTTGACCAAACTATTGACCATCTGCCCTAATATCTCCTTATGTAGCTTGGTGTCAAATTTAGTTTCACAATGCTCCTATGAAACACCTTGGGACTATGTTAAAGGTACTAAATAAAAGCAAATTGTTGTTGTTCAAAGATGGTTATTTGAGACAGCATTTTTACATTTTATTCTCTTCTGTTTTCTTAGCAAAGGAGGAACAGAATGAAACCACAGCTGGTGTCCCTCAGGCAGCACACACATCACAGCAACCTGCATCATATCAACCACCAAAGCAAAGCACCAGAGCAGCTGCACATTAACCAGAAGATCTAGATAGTGAGTTTCAGGGAATAGCAAGGAGTTCATCAAAGTGAACTGGTGAGATGAAATATTAAAGGTAAAGCAACTGTTGGTCAGGGGTCCTGCATATGGTTCCTGCCTCTGTTGCAACACTGAGGGAACTGCATAAAGTATTGCTGATATTAGTAATAGCTTATTTTCGCTCCTTTTTAATTATCCTTGGTGCATCAGGTGCACAAATGATTGGTTTGAGCCCTCCAATGGTAGTCACCTTCAGCAATATATGTTAATAGGTTCTCAGCAGCATCCAGACCTCTAGAATGCAACACAAGACTAGTAATGTCAGGTCCCAACTCTCAACGCATTAAATAGACTTGAATTATGCCTGGGACTCACTGCGAAAACATGTGCAACTTCAGGGCCTCAATTTCCAGGTTGTTTCAAACTCTCAGGGAAACTCTCAAACATTCCCAAGGTAATAGGAAATTCCCTTGAGCTCTGATTGCTGCAAGGATTGTATGCTGGAAATCGCACATACACATGTTACTAATCGCACATGCACTTATTGATTGAAAGTTCGCTCTTAACGCTCTTTCCAACTGTTGGGCATAATAGGTAAGCAATGGAAACTTGGAACAGAATTTTTCTTTCCACGGGCAGGCACAATGACGTCAGATAAGCATCCTTACATCTTCATGCACTCTCGTGATATTTCAATGCAATCTAGTTGACTGTTAAATGCCCTCTGAAATGGCCTAGCAAGCCACTCAGTTGTATCAAACCACTACAAGATCACAAAAAAGGAATGAAACCGTACAGATATCGACCTAGGCACTAGAAACGATAATGGCAATCTCAGCTCAGCCCTATCGACCCTGCAAAGTCCTCCTTACTAACATCTAGGAGCTAGTGCCAAAATTGGGAGGGCTGCCTCACAGGCTAGTCATGCAACAGCCTGACATTGTCTGAAATTATGATTCTGTGAGGATGACTATGTCCCAGACACCACATCAACATCCCTGGGTATATCTGTCCCACCAGCAGGACAGATCCAGCAGAGGTGGCAGCACAGTTGATATACAATCGGGAGGGAGTTGCCCTGGGAGTCCTCAACATCGACTCCAGATCATATGAAGTCTCATGGCATCAGGTCAAACACAGGCAAGGAAACCTCCTGCTGATTACCACATTCTGCCCTCCCTCAGCTAATGAATCAGTGCTCCTCCATGTTGAACACCACCTGGAAGAAGCACTGAGGGTGGCAACAGCGCAGAATGTACTTGGGAGAGGGACTTCAATGTCCATCACCAAGAGTGGCTCAGACTGAGCTGGGCGAGGCCTAAAGGACATAACTGCTAAACTGGGTCTGTGGCAGGTGGTGAGGGATCCAACAAGAGGGAAAAACATACTTGACCTCATACTCACCAACCTGCCTGGCGCAAATACATCTGTCCATGACAGTATCGGTGGGAGTCTGCACCGCAGAGTCATTGTGGAGACCAAGTCCTGCCTTTAAACTGAGGATACCCTCCATTGTGTTGTGTGGCACTACCACTGTGCTAAATGGGATAAATTTCAAACTGATCTAGCAACTCAAGACCAGGTATCCATGAGACACTGTGGGCCATCAGCAGCAGCAGAATTGTACCCAACCACAATCCATACACTCTACCATACCAGCAAGCCAGGAGATCAACCCTGGTACAGTGAAGAGTGCAATGGGCATGCCAGGAACGGACATACCTAATAATGAGGTATCAATCTAGTGAAGCTATAACACAGGGCTACTTCAAGGCCAAACAGCATAAGCAGCAAGTGATAGACAAGGCAAAGAGATCCCACAATCAATGGATCAGATCTAAGCTCTGCAGTCCTGCCTCATCCAGTCATGAATGGCAGTGGACAATAAACAACTCACTGGAGGAGGAGGATCCACAAATATCCCCATACTCGATGGGGGAGCCCAGCACATCAGTGCAAAAGATAAGGTTGAAGCATTTGCTATAATCTTCATCCAGAAGCGCTCAATGGTTGATCCATCTCAGCCTCCTCCAAAGGTCCCTAGCATCACAGTTGCCAGTTTTCAGCCAATTCGATTCACTCCATGTGATATCAAGAAACAGCTGAAGGCATTGGATACTGCAAAGGCTATGGGCCCTGAAAATATTCTGGCAATAGTACTGAAGATATGTGCTCCAGAACTTGCCGTGCCCCTAGCCAAGCATCAAACACTGACATCTACCCGGCTATGTGGAAAATTGCCCAGGTATGTCCTGTACACAAAAATCAAGACAAATCCAACCCGGCCAGTTACCACCCATCAGTCTACTCCCAATCATCAGTAAAGTAATGGAAGGAGTCATCAACAGTATTAGCAAGTTGTTCTTGCTTAGCAATAACCATCTCATTGATGCCCAGTTTGGGTTGCACCAGGGCCACTCAGCTCCTGACCTCATTACAGCCCTGGTTCAAAGATGGACAAAAGTGCTGAACTGCAGAGGTGAGGTGAGAGTGATTGCCCTTGACATCAAGGCTGCATTTGACCAAGTACGGCATCAAGTAGCCCTAGCAAAAATGGAGTCAATGGGAATCAGGGGAAAATTCTCTGCTGGTTGGAGTCATGCCTAGCACAAACGAAGATGGTTGTGGTTGTTGGAGGTCAGTCATCTCAGCTCCAGGACATCACTGCAGGATTTCCTCAGGGTAGTTTTCCTCGACCCAATCATCTTCAGCTGCTTCATCAATGACCTCCATTCCATCATAAGGTCAGAAGAGGGGATGTTCGCTGATGATTGCACAATGTTCAACACCATTCTCAACTCCTCAGATATTGAAGCAGTCCATGTCCAAATACAGCAGGATCTGGATAAAATCCAGGCTTGGGCTGACAAGTTGCAAGTAACATTGGCATCAAACAAGTGTCAGGCAATGACCATCTCCAACAAGAGAGAAACTAACCTTTGCCCCTTGATGTTCAATGACATTACCATCACTGAATCTCCCACTATCAACATACAGGGGGTTATCACTGACCAGAAACTGAACCGGACTATCCATATAAATACTGTGGCTACAGTGGCAGGTCAGAGGCTAGGAATCCTGCGATGTGTAACTCACCTCCTGACTCCCCCAAAGTCTGTCCAGCATCTACAAGGCACAAGTCAGGAGTGTGATGGAATACTCTCCACCTGCCTGGAAGAGTGCAGCTCCCGCAACATTCAAAAAGCTTGACACCATCCAGGGCAAAGCTGCCCACTTGATTGGTACCACATCCAGAAATATTCACTCCCTCCACCACTGATGCACAGTAGCAGCAGTGTGTACCATCTACAGGATGCACTGCAGGAATTCACCAAAGCTCCTTCACATCACCTTCCAAACCCAAAACCATTCCCACCTAGAAGGACAAGGGCAGCAGATGAATGAAAACACCTCCACCTGGAAGTTCCTCTCCAAGTCACTCACCATCCTGACTTGGAAATATATCGCAGCTCCTTCACTGTCGCTGGGTCAAAATCCTGGAACTCCCTCCCTAACAGCACCTGGACTGCAGCGATTCAAGAAGGCAGCTCGCCACCACCTTCTTAAGGGAAAATAGAGATGGGCAATAAATGCTGGCCCAGCCAGCGAACCCTTCATCCTGTGAATAAATTTTTAAAAATTTCGCCTGGCGGGTGACAATTAAGAGGCCTTTTAAGATCCTTAATCAATTAATTAATATTTTCACTGCTTGTCCAACCATTAGGTTGGTGGGCGGGTGAATAGGTCATGCGGCCTTTGCATTTATAACAAAACCTCATCCACGGGCAAGATGAGACAGTAAATTGTAAAAAACAATAAAAATGTTTAAAACTCATTTTTAACATGTCCCTGCTCATGTGACAGAGGGGACACGTTTTCTTTATTTTTGAAACCTTTCTTCTTCTTAAGAATCTTTGACCCCCTGAGGCAGCTCTGTGCCTTCAGGGAGCTTTCACTGAGTGCACCCCGCACATGCGCACACTTCAGCGCTCGCGCTCCTCCTGCCCCCACTCAGGCAGCGCTGAGGCTTTGAGCACGAATTTCACTCTGACCGTTAATTGGCCAGCCAGCATGAAATCACAGTTGGGGCCCGGTCGCGGGCGGCTTTGCAGCCGCTCCCGGGCCCACCGGCCCCGCCCACCCGCTGAGGTAAAAATCCTGCCCTAAGACAAGAGGCAGCTCAGTGGGTAGTTTTAATCATGTCACTGCTAAAGATACAATATTTTGGTTTTATTTTGGACATAAAAATTTTAGTTACAGAGAAAAAAAGTAGCAAATATTTGGGTGACTTAGTTGTTTCATCAACAATTACAAGCAATTGTTTGCGCAGGGTTTTCTCATATCATTGAAGTTCCTTTTCTATTCCGCCCTGCCTTATTTTTAAATCACAAAATTAAATTATGTGAGTGTGGAAACAGGATTTGGAGTAGACAGAAATGAGAAGCTATGATACCTTTCATTATCAGTATTTCAAATGAATACTAAACATAAGCTGGTAGGGCAGTCAAAACAGAGATCCATATACAAAAGTTACCACACTGACAGCATAACTAATGTAAAAATTTACATGCAAAAGACATACAGCTCACATTAAAGAATTAGGCTTTTAAAACCATGAATCAAACTGAAGGGAAGATAAAACTATCATGTTCCAGGAGAAGGCGGAGTGGTGCAATAAAAATAGAATGTGAACAGTGGGAATTTCTTCCAGAAAAGTAAAAATTGCTACCCAAGAGCAACAGGACAAGTCTCAGAGTAATGTGAGAAGCTGTTGTAAGCAGGAACTGCACTGAGCTCACACAAGTGAGGTGACATTGTTTAATGCAGTTCATTCGCACCACATTGGTAAATGCTGCATCAGTGTAATTAAAAATGTATCCTTTCACTGTTATTTATGCTGCTTTTACATTGACGCACTTTTACTTAGATCCCTGGAGGCCAGTGTTAGTGAGGTGATTCCAGTTGCTTGTGCTGTTCATTCCAAATCCCCTAACCAAGCAGTAAGTTCAAAAGGTCAAATATTTACTGGGGTATGCTTTAGGGGCAGGTGGACAGAAGTAAGCACCCTGCAGTTTTAACTATTGGGCATATTTAAATTTTTTTCCCAGGTTTCCTGCCTGACAGCTGGTTTGATTGACTGGTTTGGCTGCTTATTTTTAGGGGGATAAGACCGTGGCGCAAAGGCTATTTATGAAGAGCAGATAGGTTGAGCAGTGGTGGTCAGATTGAGGAAAGGAAACAGTGCTTCTCAAACTATTTTTCAATATGACCCCATTTTAATATTTGAAAATTAACATGACCCCAGATGGCAGCATAAACAAAACAGTAATGCAGCAGCAAGGTAACATTCAGTGTATAATTATTAATGTTTGCATATTATAGATCAACATTTAAAAACTCTGATTTTCATATTTTTATAAATTATTAAAAGTGCTTTGCAAAAATATTATTTCATATGCCAATGTAGGTTTCAGCCAAGATCTCCATATTCCCTGGTGACAGACGAATCAATGAAGCCTTTCTTCCCCCCACACATTGTATCAGCTTCTCTCCCCCCATCACACACACACATAGGCTTCTTCCCAACTACCTCTCCCCACAAAATCATTTACTCAGCAGCCCCTATTCCCAAAACTCCTCCTCCAGTTTTTCACTCGCTCAGCTGCTCCTCTTCTCAACTCCTAATCCGCCACCCCAACAGCACCAGGCCCTCTTCCCAAATCCCTCCCCGTGCACAATCACTCACTCAGCAGCCTCTCTTCCCTGCCTCAGTCCTACCTACCCACTCACTCAGCAGGGCCTTTTCCCTATTCCACTTTTGGTCTAGTCGCTATCGGTAAGGAGCCTGTACAACAGATAGACAGGAGCAAAAAGTTTGAAGCCTTCCTGCCTCAGTTGCCAGCCCTCCTGGTTTTTCCTGCACTCAGTCACTGAGTTACATTTGCCTGTCTCTGCCATTCAATACTAAAACTGTTTTTTGATGTTAAAAGGTGTTTTTTTTTCACCTTCCACCCCATGGTGTTTGGCGGCATCGGTTCAGTGATTCCAAGCCTGTCCCACCAAGTTTCTGCTCTGGGTAGTCCCCTCTCCACAGTCTCCATTGCTGTCTCAGTGGAGGGGAGCGCATGTCCCCAAATGTAACCTCTGTGACCCCACTGGGGGCCAACACCTATGGTTTGGGTAGCCCTGGAATAGAGCATGGTGATTGTGCAGAGATCGAGAAGACAGCAGGTCACGATTGGGGGAGGGGGCAGGCGGGAAGACAGATCATAGTGGGTAGTTTAAAATATTAGCTTATTGGGGCTGGAGGAAACATGTCTGCTCTGCCTCCTGGCCCACAAGCAGGGCTGTGAAAGCACTTAACCCTATGGATCCAGCCTCTTCTGCCTCGTTGACTGGGATTTTCCAGCCCCTGTGCAGTGGGTCCCGCTGCAGTGGATGCAGCGAGCCAGTCAAAAGTCCACTGACCTCAATGGGACTGGAAGTTCCTGTCGGCGCGTGGGGCTGGAAAATCCCGCCCATTTTGTCTGCTGAGTTTTCCTGAGGTCAGGAAAGCCAGCTGACTGCAGGTAAAATAGAAACCGTGCAGGCTGTTCCTTAAAATATTTCAACAACTACCTTGCCTACCGAAAGCAGATTGAATGCCTGGCCCTCGATTCACCTTTGTAAAAAACCTGAACCAAGCAGCTTTGATGCCTGTTGGAGTCATGTTCAAAACTTTGGAAATTTTAACTTTCCACCTGACCCAAACCTGCCTTTTTTTTGAGGGTCAAAGTTCCCTCCAAGGCTGAACTTCCCAGGGATTCAAGTGGGGAATTTTAACTCCTAAAAACAGGTAAGTTGTGGGGGAGGGGGGTGGTGGGTGGTTAAACTAAGTTAATTTGACACCACGACTGCAATGCACCCAATTCCAGATTTAACAGAGGCATATTGGATTCCTGAGAGTAATCTACTTGCCTTAAATTGGGACCTTAGTGCAGACGGCTGGGTATTTATCATATCAATTAATGTCCTTAAGAGATATTAATGAGGTATTTTTAAATTGAATTTGGTTTACCTTCAATTTATTATCTATAGTACAGCTGATAAGCTCCGGAAACCTGGTAGATAAAAGGAGGCGTGAATGGCTGCATCCATCAGGGAAATGTATAAAGTGAAGTTGTGGTTGAGGCTTGAGAAAACAATTCAACCCAGGGGATGCATCAATAGTTTCACTGAAATACAGGGTGCTGTTTGCTGTACAGACAGGTGTACAGAAATTGACCAAACCTGATCAGCATGCATTGCGAAGGCCAAAGAGCTTTTTGAACTAAAGTAATCCCTTAAAAGCTGCAGACTGCTTTCTTTTCACCCACAGATAAACATGCATTGGTCTGTTTATGGCTTTTACATTTACGGCAGTGGAATGTTTAGCAAGAGGCCCAAAAGTCAGAAAATCAATTTGATATCAATAAACAGACACCCTTCAAAGCTATGTTTCACTTTGAACCAATTTAGAGGTTTGGTGAAGCTTCATGTACATATATAACACAAAGCCAAAATGCTTGTTTAGCAGGGGCTGCAAAAACTGATACAAATTAATGTTGATTGATGATGTCACAGTTTGCCTTTTGAAATGCAAAGAAACTAGCTCCACAAGAAGCCATGTTTGTTCTATGCTATATCAGATAGACGTTTTTAATTCACCAAGCGACAACTTGTTAGAAGTCAGTGATTTGAGGGACTCTGTTTAATTATCTTGAGATTCTGAAAGGTATGCAACCAGGAGAGAAAGCTGCTGTTCCGTGCTGATAACAATCTTAAAGTCATCTGCAACATCTGCGAGTAAAGGAATTACTTAAAGATGTTTAAATAAATGTACAATGCTACGGCGGTCTTTAATATCATAGTTTGAACAAAGAATTAGACGCCTCATTGGACAATTGTAGCTTAAGGTAGATTTTGATAAGACATTACGATCTTGTCAACAGCGCTTCCTGCCCACTTTAGAAGGAAAGGTATAAAAATCATTGTAAAGAATGATTCAGTGTTACACCTAGACAACTTGGTTAGTTGCTGAAGAGTACAATTGGCAGGAGGTTCACTGCTCGCTGATGGTCATGTATATTACACCTTGTAATGCAATTGCGACGTATGGATGCATTGCTAATGAGTGTATTGTATTGTTAAACTAGCATTTCTACCGCACCTAATAAAGACATTAGAGTTTACTTTGTCCTTTGAGTGTTATTATTATTTCTCCTAATTTTCACAGCTGAATATTAGAGTAACCTGTCAGGGGTAGAAGGTTACATCTTACAATATTTTTATAGCACTACTTGCTGGGCCAAGAAAAGCAGGAACACTTGCCCCTGGACTCCCAATTGAACAGATAAACTCCAGCTGGGGATCTGTTTGATAGCCCCCCGTCCCATGATCTAATCATTCTCCCAGTGATGTGCCCACTCGTCTGCTGATCATTTACCTTTTCCCAATGGCCCGACCTTTGCCAATAACAGATCGCTTAGGAGCTGCTGACCTACCTGCCCAGCAGCCAGACAGCCTTAAATCTAATTGGCTGCACCTGAGAAACAAAGAATTAATTTAAAAATAAGATCCTGCTATCAAATTTGGGAGGACCATCAGGAAACCCAGATTTCCTATACTCTAATTCTGTCCCCACCACTATTTTGCCACCTTCCACTTATTATCAGGATCAGCCTGTCTGTTGCCAGGATTTTGGGGGGATAGGGCCAGATTTAGCAGCATAAACAAGTCGTCAATGGAAACTACTTTCCTGAAATCCAAATTCAAATGGTACCAGTACAAAAAAAAGCTATAATCTTTTAGGATGCTGAAATTATACTGTTGGATACTTGCACACAAATACCTAATGTAGGTTCATCTCATATTCTTATCACTTTATTTTATCAGAGGAATTAACAGATTTAAAATAAATTGGTTACCAGTTCCCCTAAATCACAGAGAAAAGAATTTCAGATGAATGCATTAAGAGTATGCTGGTATTCTTTGGGTTAGGATAACAAAAGTATTACGCTACATGGTATTAGATATCAACATGATAATGGTGTTTTATTTTAATATATTGATGTTTGACACGTACAAAAGTGAACCTCAGCTCCCAGTAAAAGACAACCTGTAAGATTTTCTGCAGAGGAATTTCAGAATTTTGCAAGAAAAGCACACAGTTATACCATTTCATCTGTTCACACATTGCTTGCAATAGGCCTCCCATGGATCGCCACCTTGACATTGTGGAGAGGCTTGTGCGCTCCGATGATCCCTCCAGTGGTGTCATAGGGAGCTCCTTGCTCATGGTAGGGCACGCATGATGGAAGGTTGGGGAAGGTGCCAGACAAAGTGTCCATAAAGTCCTCAATGGAAAAACAGGTGAAGGAAGACTGTGTGCCTCATTGGCTGTGAAGGCAGAAGAATGTTGCAGTGGCAAGGTCGTCCCGGTCATCATGCTTTGGCGAGTCACCAAAGCCTGACAATTAGCCCGTCAAGATCGCGTGGACAATGATGCCCCCCCACCCCCCCCCCCGGGCCAAGGTCCCCATGTTAAACAAAGTCACGCGCAAACTTCTACCAGGGTCCATTTGCCAAGTCTTATTGGCACCGGGGATAGGGCTGCGAACCTTTGAGTCCTGCGTCAAGAATCTGCACACAGGTGACTGATGATGTAGGTCGTTGGACACCTCTGCAGGGGCATAAGTGTCTTTGGGGCAACATGTGACAGAGCAGTCCTCTTCAGGATACGCCCTGTTCACCCCAAATGGAGAAGAGGCTCGAAAAGGTGCCCTAAAATAAGCTGTCCCACTTTCTCCTGGTTAGAGAAGCACATCCTGCAGGATTACCATCTTTGTGGTCAAAGAAAGAAAACTTAAAATTTTGCAACTTGGCATGTTAGAACGCTCACGGATAATCTCAAGAGTAACCCAGGAAGAAGAACTGCAATCCTATCACATGAACTTTTAATTGCGCCCTCATTGAGACCCACCTTCCTTGGAAGGGATAGCTGAAGGAATAAGCAGGGGTATATATACCTTCTACTGGAAAGGAGAGGCTGACAATGGCCCTCATGCCCATGAAGTTAGCTTTGCCATTCAGAATAGGATCTTGAATGCACTGCCAAAACTCCCCAATTATAAATGAAACTCTCAGACACTTCACCAACAGCTCAATCGTAATCAATATGCCACTGTCATCAGTGCTTATGCTCTGACCTTGACTCCAATGAAGATGTCAAGGAAAATTTCTATTCCTACCTTGATGAAGCCCTCACTGCCACCCCAAAAGAAGAGAAAAATCATCCTTCTGGGGGGACTTTAATGCCAGGATTGGCTGTCACTCTGATGTCTGGAGACAAAAAAATTGGGAGAAACGAGGTGGGAAAATGATGTCCTCCTGCTGACAAAGGGTGCTCAGAATGGCCTCATTATAATAAACACACTCTTCCACCAGAAAGACAAATGCAATATCACATGGAGGCATCCTAGATCCAAGCGCTGGCACCTACTGAATTACGTCATTGTGCCAGTCAAAGTGATGTTTGTATCACTTGATCCTTGCCGGCCACTGATACCTGCTGCACGGATCATTGACCTGTTCAATCAATGATGAACATCTACCTTGCACCAAGACATCACAAGAACCAAGTGGAAGGTCAATGTCTCAGCCAGAAAGCAGCCTGACCAAAGAGAGCAATTCCAAGTGCAGCTCATAACTAATCTGGGAAATGTTGACCCATCCAACTCAATTTCATAACAGTGGGATCAAATAAAGACCCCTGTGTCCAGCCCACTGCATTGAAGCATCATCGTCACCAGGACTGGTTCAACGAAAATGCTGAAATATGTGACCTCCTGCATCAAAAATGAGCGGCCTTTATTGCCTGGCAGGACAAACAAAGGCCACAAGTCAGGGAGGCAGCATTCCAACAACAAGGCTGACACCTAGAGACAAATCCGGAAGATAAAGGATAAGTGGTAGAAAAAGAAAGCTTTTTTTAAATCACCAGGGCCATCTATAGACCAAGGTCAAATGGACAAAATTCCCTTCGTTCACAATATGGCCACCCATCAACACCAGAAAGAACATTTTCAACAACTCCTCAATTGTTAATCCATATTGGCAGCTGATACTCTGCAGGCCATTACCCAGTAGCCTGTGGTAGAATCCATGTGTGAACCACCATTGATGGGAGAGCTACAACACCACCATCACCACGCTTGGGTATTTCCTGTCCCATCAGCAGGTCAGACCCAGCAGAGATGGTGGCACAGTGGTATACAGTCAGGAGGGAGTTGGCCTGGGAGTCCTCAACGTCGACTCTGGACCCCATGAAGTCTCATGGCATCAGGTCAAACCTGGGCAAGGAAATCTCCTGCTGATTACCATGTATTGCCCCCCTCAGCTGATGATTCAGTAGACCTTCATGTTGAACACCACTTGGGGGAAGCACTGAGGGTGGCAAGGGGACAGAATGCACTCTGGGTGGGGGACTTCAATGTCCATCATCAAGAGTGGCTAAGTAGCACCACGAATGACTGGGCTTGCCAAGTTTTAAAGGACATAGCTACTAGACTGGGTCTACAGCAGGTGGTGAGAGAACCAACAAGGAGGGAAAACATACCTGCCTGCAGCAGATGCATTTGTCCATGACAGTATTGGCAGGAGTGACTACTGCACAATCCTTGTGGAGACAAAGCCCCATCATCACAATGGGGATACTCTGCATCGTGTTGTGTGGCACTACCACTGTGCTAAGTGGGATAGATTTCAAACAGATCTAGCAACTCAAGACTGGGCATCCATGAGGTGCAGTGGGCCATCAGCAGCAGCAGAATGGTACTCAACTACTATCCATAACCTCATGGCCGGGCATATTCCCCACTCTACCATTACCATCAAGCTGGGAATTATCCTGGTTCACTGAAGAGTGCAGGAGGGCATGCCAGGAGCAGCACCAGGCATGCCTAAAAATGGGGTGTCAACTTGGTGAAGCTACAAGTCAGGGTTACCCACGTGACAAACAGTGTAAGCAGCATGCAATAGACAGAGCTAAGCAATCTCACAACCAAGGGATCAGATCTAAGCTCTGCAGTCCTGCCACATCCCGTCGTAAATGGCAGTGGAGAATTAAAAAACTCACTGGAGGAGGATCCACAAATCTCCCCATCATCAATGAAGGGGAAGCCCAGCACATCAATATAAAAGATAAGGCTGAAGCATTTGCAAGAATCTTCAGCCAGAAATGCCAAGTGGATGATCCATCTCGGCCTCCTCCTGAGGTCCCCAGCATTACAGATGCCAGTCTTCAGCCAATTAGGTTCATGCATGTGAATCAAGAAACAGCTGAAGGCACTGGATGCTGCAAAGGCTATGGGTCCTGACAATATTCTAGTAATAGTCTGAAGTGGGGATGGTCACTGATGATTGCACAATGTTCAGCATCATTCACAACTCCTCAGATGCTGAAGCAATCCATGTCCAAATGCAGCAAGACCTGCACAATATCCAGACGTGCTGAGAAGTGTCAAGTAACATTCATGCCCACAAGTGCCAGGCAATGACCATCTCCAACAAGAGAGAATCTAACCATCGCCCCTTCACATTTAATGGCATTACCATCGCTGAATCCTCCAAAATCAACATCCTGGGGGGGTTACCATTGAACAGAAACTGAACAAGACTAGCCATATAAATACTGTGGCTACAAGAGCAAGTCAGAGGCTAGCGATCCTGAGGCGGGTAACTCATCTCCTGACTCCCCAAAGCCTGCCCAGGATCAACAAGGCATAAGTCAAGAGTGTGATGGAATACTCCCTATTTGCCTGGATGAGTGCAGCTCCCACAACACTCAAGAAGCTTGACATCATCCAGGACAAAGCAGCCCGCTTGATTGGCACCCCATCTACAAACATTCAATCCCTCCACCACTGATGCACAGTGTCAGCAGTGAGTACCATCTACAAGATGCATTGCAGGAGCTCACCAAAGGTCCTTAGACAGCACCTTCCAAACCCATGAATGCTACCAACTAGAAGGATAAGATCAGCGGATGCATGGGAACACCACCATCTGGAAGTTCCCCTCCAAGCCACACACTATCCTACTTGAAAATATATCTCTGTTCCTTCATTGTTGCTGGGTCAAAATCCTGGAACTCCCTCCCTAACAGCACTGTGGGTGTACCTAACCACATGGACTGCAGCAGTTCAAGAAGGCAGCTCACCACCACCTTCTCAAGGGCAATTAGGGATGGGCAATAAATGCTAGCCTAGTCACATACCATGAATGAATTTTTAAAAAGCAAGCAATCGAATGGATGAAAAACAACAATGTGTGTGGCCCCAATGCTTTTCCAGCTGAGGGTTTCAAAGCTGTTGGGCTTTTGCTCACATCAAGACTCCATGCACTATCCTATGAATTCCCAACTTCCGAAATACGACAATTGTAATTATCTTCAAAAAGGGAAATAAATCATGCCTCTTGCCCATAACAGGAAAAACACTGATACACATTCTCCTGAGTCGCCTATTTCTTATGATTAAGGAAATCCTCCCAAAGACACAGTCTGGCTTTAGAGCTCCCAGAGGAATGTCTGACATGGTCCTTGTTGCCAAACAAATCCAAGAAAAATGGTGAGGACAACACCACATATTCTTCATTGCATCATCGAACTGACCAAAGCATTTGACTCAGTAAATTGTGAGGCTCTGCGGATTGTGCTCCAAAGGTTTATGTCCAAGAAACTTCATCACAATCGTTCAACTACTTCATGATGATATGACTGCAACTGACTTGAGTGGGAGATCTGAAGTAGTTCCCTTCAAAATCTGCGCCAATGACAAGCAAGGCTGATAACGTCCATATTATTTACAATCTGTCTGACAGTGGCTAAAGATTAACTGCTTTCTGCTGAGAGTATTAAATATAGCCTAGATCAATAAATCTTTAACCTCAGTTGCCACCGCACCAAAACTAAACTGACCACCATAGACATACCTGACATACAGTCTGCAGATGACTGTAGTGTAGTTGACCACTCTGCACTAGCTTTTCAAGCCACTCTTGATGTCTTCAATTCTGCATAGAAGAAACTGTGCTTGTCCTTGAATGCTGCCAAAACAATATCAACCCACACCTGGTCAGCCAAATATTTCACTTCCCATATATGTTGAAGGAGGGATTCTGAAATGCGGTAACAGCTTCCCATAACTTGACAGCCACCTCTCTCAAAAGACCACCATTGCCGAAGAAGGCCCAGGCTGGACTAGCTGCTCCAACACAGCCTTCTACAAACTACAACAGCGAGTGTTTGACAACAAAGACCTCTGAAAGTCAACAAAAGTCCTAGTGTAATGAGCAGTTGTCATCACCACAGTCCTGTGCTGCAGTGAAATCTGGACTGTGTACCAGAGACAAATGTGAGCACCAGAGAAATTCCAACAGAATACCTCTGCCACATCCTCCGGATTCAACGGGAAGACCATCAAACAAATCCTAGTGTCCTTCAAATCAGTCCTTCAAAACAGTCCCTGTTTTCTCAACTCTCAAATGGCCAATGTTCCAGGGGAGGACAAAGAAAACACTGCAAAGGTACTCTGAAGCTCTCCTTGAAGCATGGTAGCATTTGACATTAATGACTGCAAGGAGCTTGCTACCAATCATTCAAAATGGTGATAAAATGGCCATCAAGCTGCATCATGCTTCAAGTCCAAACACATTAATAATGGGGCAGAACGGCAGTGGCAAAGGATAAAAAAGGAAATCCTGAACTGTGGATCCCACTACCTCATGGGATGTCCTGCCTGATGTGCCCAAAGATATGCGGGTTGAGAATCAGCTATTTCATGCACATGATGTCACATGGCAGAAATTTATGACCCTGAATAGAGGTCATCCTCAAATCGAAGTACAGCCAATGACACGTGAATTAGGGTTTTAGTACTCATTCACCATAAAGTTTTTAAATATCCATAGCCATTCTAGTGTACTCTTGCTGCAACCTCAATTGAGTTTACTAGAAAAACCTGAAACTAGGCGAGCCCTCACATAGGCCATGTCAAAAATTAGCACTGATATATCCAGATACATTAGCATTATGAGGTGCAGCCTCAGCCCACCCGAACAAGGCCACTGTTGTAAAGGGAAAGTGGGGCTGTGAAATCCTAGCGTCTAATGTTCCTGTGCCCTATGAGCTCAAAAGAACCCAACATCCGGTTGGTAGACCTATGACCAAGTGTACACCCTCCGACCTTGTTACAAATGGTCCTGACCCTGGAATGAAAATTCAGCCCTAAAAGTTTCATTCAATGTAAAACCATGTACAGAAACAAAAATAGAAATAGAAAGAATGATTGGATTTAGAGAGGTAAAAGAGATAGAAATAAAATGTTTAAAAATTATTTTAATTTAAAAAATCAACAATCATTCAAATCTGAAGGAATAAAATTCCACACTTATATAAGTTAATTTGCAGTCCCAGAGACGTTGTATTGAAGTAATTTAGACTTCTCACACCATTAAAAATTAATTTACATGTGCATGGACGAGCCCTAACTTTTTTCTGGCATTCTTAATGAGTATCTATTATATAAATACCCCAACATCATACCTTTCATCTATTTTAATTCTGAATCTCAAGTACTGGTGTAGCTAAGTTTCTGGAGGAGTAGGACAAAGTGGACAGAAATTTCCTGAGTTTCACATTCAGTCACGCATCCATAGACTCCAGAAATTCCTGTACGATTTGCTCCATAAAAACAATGAGTGCTGAGTCACACCGGTATTCTTATCATAAATCCAGGCCTATATGATGTGAATGCTGTCTGAGGGTGTACTTCATAGTAGAGCATGTGGGAAAATTCAGGAGTACTTTGTTTTTCACATTTACACTGTTGGGTGAGTTGCTTTGCAATTGCATGCCAATGGATTTGCTAAACTCTAATTAAGCCAATGATGCATGATTAGTTCAAACCTAATGGGACAAGTATTTATAACAAGTGGACCTTGTTTTCACAGCCTACAATGGATTCCGTTTATCCTTCTATTAGTTTGCTCAACCAAGAGTGTAAACTCTACTCTTATGAAATTGATGACTGAGATTTCCAAATCCTGCACAATGACCCTTTGATTTCTCTCTTCTATCCTCCGCAAAGTTGTTTCTTTATTAATTATTATTGCTTCCTACTACAGTGGCACTCATGATGATCGATTCAGAGAAAAAAATAAGGTTAAGTAAACAGAATACAAAAGGAAGATCATTAACACTACTTCAAACTAAATGCTGAGAGCAGGACAAAAAAGTCACTGGTTCACTTGACTAAAAGGCAAATGTACGACAGATATAAGGAAGCTTTTCACACAAGAAACAATCAACAAAGAATGTGAACATCTGGCTAGGAAATTGGAGGCAAAAATCCAAGAACCATTTTAGAAATAGCTGGACATACGGATGTGGGGGGAGGGTGGTGAAATAAACAGAATGGATGAACTAAGGTAAGCCGAACTAAGGTCTCTACCTTATAAGTTATTTGGGGTTTGGTACACCATTCCTTATAAAATGGATATAATGTTTGAACGAACTGGAATAGTCTTTTTGACAGGAGAGCTCTTGACTCTCTCACACTGACAGTCAGAAGACCGGTATTTTATCTACGAGCAGAGTGAATGAGAGAGCAGCATGAAAGCACAACAGAGGAATGAAGGCATAGGTAAAATATCTATTTAATGTCTTATGTCTCAAAGCACTTTTTAAACAATAAATTAATCTGTTAGGTTGGGGATATATCAGCCATACAATATGCAATTAGACCCTACCAATAGCAATTGGATGGGTGACTAGTTACTCTGCTGGTTGAGGGAGGAATCTTAGATCAATTGTCTGTACTTCTTCAAAACATCAGAACAAGTAACACCTTAACATCTTATCCAAAGCAGATTATCTCTGACAATGTAGTATTGCCTGATACTTGTGCATCAGTCCTGTTTATGTTCAAGTTCTTGAGCAACACTTGAATCCATAGGCCTGAATTTTCCCGTTGGCGATTTGGGGGCAGAGCCTGCTCGCCGATGGGAAAATGATGCGGGATGACGTCGGGAGGAACCCCCGTGTCATCTTGCCCAATTTAAATATTCAGAAAGGCAGGTGGACAGCGAAATCAGCCGTCCGCCCGCCAACCTGTCAATGGTCAATTAAGGCCATAGACAGGATAATTAAGGCAGTTAAATGCCCTGCCCATCCAAGTTTAAGGTTGGCGGGCAGGCCAGGAGCCCCAGTGAGCTTCTGATAATACATGAAACTTCATCCACTGGTGGGCTGAGGTTTTATGTCCGTTTTTAAAGTTTTTTAGAATGTCAGTAATCTCCCTGAGACAGCACTTAGTCTCAGGGAGCAGTGCGCTCTTTCACGCGCATACGGGCGAAACAGTGCACTTTGACAGTTGGGGAATCCCTCCCCCCCACCCCGCACACGAAGCACATAGCGCTTCCCTTCGGGCAGGCCGCTGGGCGGGTCTTAATTGGCCTGCCTACTCAAATGGCAGTGGGCCCCATTTCGGCGGCGGAGTTCAGCTGCCTGCCCGCTGCCAAGTTGGTGGGACCTGTCCGCCAGCCAAGGGCAAAGTTCTGCCCATAATGTTTTGATGCAGAAGTAAGAGTGCTACCAACATTGCCAAGCCAACAAATAAATGGAACAGGAGTCACAGGGAACAAAAAAGCGTTTTAATACAAGTCTAGCCATTTTCAAGTGGACCTTCCTTGATGTGCATCTGCAGCTATTCTAAAAACATTTTTTCAGTACATAGAGAAATCCTTCTCACAACTAGACATGGTAAAAAATAAAATCAAAAATAGTTGGAAAAACTCAGCAGGTCTGAGAGTATCTGCGGAGAGGAATACAGTTAACATTTCGAGTCCGTATAACTCTTAAATAGAACTGAGAAATATAGAAATGAGGTGGAATATAAGCTGGCTGAGGGGGGTGGGACAGGTAGAGCTGGACAGAGGTCCAGTGATAGATGGAGGCAAAGAAGAGATTGCCAAAGATGGCATAGACAAAAGGACAAAGGGGTGTTAACGGTGGTGCTATTAGCTAAGGAATGTGCTAATGATGCCATTAAGGGTAGAAAGCAGGACGAGCAAGTGACAGATGGCCCTAATGGAGGTGGGGTGGAGTTGGGGGGAAGGGATCGAAATAGGCTTAAAGGTAGAGATAAGACAATGGATGGAAATACATTTAAAAATAATGGAAATAGGTGGGAAAAGAAATATATATAAATAAATAAATAATTAGAAATTATTGGGAAAGGGGTTGGAGATGGAGGAGAGAGTTCATGATCTGAAGTTGTTGAACTCAATATTAAGTCCGGAAGGCTGTAAAGTGCCTAGTCGGAAGGTGAGGTGCTGTTCCTCCAGTTTGCGTTGAGCTTCACTGGAACATTGCAGCAGGCCAAGGACGGACATGTGAGCATGACAGCAGGGTGATGTGTTGAAATAGCAAGCAACAGGGAGGTCTGGGTCATGCTTGCAGACAGACCGAAGGTGTTCTGCAAAGCGGTCATCCAGTCTGCGTTTGGTCTCTCCAATGTAGAGGAGACCGCATTGGGAGCAGCGAATGCAGTAGACTAAATTGAGGGAAGTGCAAGTGAAATGCTGCTTCACTTGAAAGGAGTGTTTGGGCCCTTTGAAGGTGAGGAGGGGGGAAGTAAAGGGGCAGGTTCTGCGGTTGCATGGGAAAAGTGCCGTGGGAGGGGGCTGAGGTGTAGAGGGTGATGGAGGAGTGGACCCTGGGTGTCCTGGAAGGAACGATCCCTGCAGAATGCCGCCGGGGGGTGAAGGGAAGATGTGTTTTTTGGTGGCATCATGCTGGAGTTGGCAGAAATGGCGGAGGATGATCCTTTGAATGCGGAGGCTGGAGGGTGATAAGTGAGAACAAGGGGGACCCTATCATGGTTCTGTGAGGGAGAGGAAGGTGTGAGGGCAGATGCGAGGGAGATGGGCCAGACAGGTTGAGGGCCCTGTCAATCACCATGGATGGAAAGCCTCAGTTATGGAAGGAAGACATGTCAGAGGAACTGTTTTTGAAAGTAACATAATCAGAGCAAATGCGACGGAGGCGAAGGAACTGAGAAAGTGGGATGGAGACCTTACAGGAAGCGGGGTGTAGGGAGCTGCAGTCGAGGTAGGTGTGGGAGTCGGTAGGTTTGTAATGAATATTGTTGGACAGTCTATCACCAGAAAGTCAGACAGAGATGTCAAGGAAGGGTAGGAAAGTGTCAATGATGGACCACGTGAAAATGATGGAAGGGTGGAAATTGGAAGCAAAATTAATAAATTTTTCCAGGTCCAGATGCATGAAGCATGAAGCGGCACCGAAGCAGTCATCGATATACTGGAGAAAGAGTTGTGGGAGGGGACCTGAGTAGGACTGGAACAAGGAATGTTCCACATACCCCATAAAGAGACAGGCATAACTGGGGCCCACACGGGTACCCAAAGCCACACTTTTTATTTGGAGAAAGAGAGACGAGTTTAAGGAGAAATTGTTCAGTGAGAGAACAAGTTCAGCCAGATGGCGGAGAGTGGTGGTGGATGGGGATTGTTCATGCCTCTGTTCAAGGAAGAAGTGGAGAGCCCTCAGACCATCCCGGTGGCGGATGGAGGTGTAGAGGGATTGGACGTCCATGGTGAAGAGGAGGCGATTGGGGCCAGGGAACTGGAAATTGTTGATATGATGTAGGGTGTCAGAGGAATCGCGGATATGGGTGGGAAGAGACTGGACAAGGGGAGAGAGAATAGAGTCAAGATAGCAAGAAATTAGTTCCGTGGGGCAGGAACAGGCTGACACCATCAGTCTGCCGGGACAGTCCTGTTTGTGGATTTTGGGTTAGAGATAGAAGCATCCCGTCTGAGATTGGGAGACTATGAGATTGGAAGCTGTGGAGGGAAGATCTCCAGAGGAGATGAGGTCAGTGACTTTAATAAAATAACTTTTATTCACCACAGAAGTGATGTTGTCTTAAAACAGACTTCCATTGGATTAGAAGGTGGATTTTTATTGTAAGGTCCAAAACTTCAATAATTAAGAAATGATTACTCTAACTTATATATTTAATAAGCATCTCTGCAGCAGTTTCAGTGTTACCAAAGAAGTTCAACCATATGACATATTTAATTTCAATACTCTTTATCATTTTAAATGGCTCAGTCCTTCCAGGATTTATTTCTGTTCAGTTACTCATTATTTTACAGTTCTTGCTTTTGTGTTCTCTTTCAGATATTTTGTGAAAAGGACATTCAACCACCACCCCCAACCACTCAGAATATATATAAAACAAGCAACAGCAAATCTCCAAGTGCAAAGCTTCACTTGTCAGGCAGGCTTTAGAGAAGCATAAAGGTGTCAGAGACACAGACATCAAAAGTAGGTGGGATACCAATCATTCTGGATCAAATATCCTAGTGCAGGAAAATGGGAGGAAATGAGTGTTCGCAAACAGGTCCTGACTGGACTATAATTTTGCCAATAAAATCTCCATCCAGTTGCATTTTGCAGTGGCTGATAACATCATCACTAATATCATTCTTCAGTCAAATTACTTCTCTAGTTTGCAGCCAAACCATGTAATCAATTTCAAAGATAAGCATTTGTTATTTTTGTTGTGGTAATTGTAATGTTTAATTAACGCTTTTGCAATTTTTTCACAAATTTAATGTTTTATTGATGTGTTTTGATTAATACTGTTGGACTTAAAAATGTTTACTGCTACCACTGCTGTGCCCAAATGTTTAAAGTTTATAATTGTTAATTTAAAAGCTGCTTCAGGAGCTTGCAGCTAGTTTATTAGTCTGAAATTGTTGATTTAATAAAGCAAAATTGCCATCTGGATCTCACTACAAATCAGTTTGACACCCTGTGCTACAAAGGCCTGACTAGCCCTCTGACAGCCATTGGCAATATCCCACTGTGGTGAACAGTGTAAATAATGGGAAGTTGATTCTATGCCCACAAGGAGTACAAATAACTTTCGCTTATATGTTGCTTTAACGCAAAGAAAATCCCAAGATGTTTCATGGAAGTACAATCTGACATAAATGGTTGCAGGGGCAATTAATGTGATATTAGGAGAAGTGACTAAAATTTGGTAAAGCAGGTGGGTTAAAGGAGGGCTTTAAAGAAGAGGGAGGAGAGGCAAAGGGATTTAGGGAAGGAATTCCAGAGCACTGGAATTAAATGGCCGAGGACAATTTACAACCACCATCTTCTCAGTGTGTTAAAATGCTTGAAGAGGTTACCATCAATTCCCATGGAATGGTGCATTGTCATTTATACACCAGCCTTAGCTTACCAACGTTCCCTCACTCACATTCTTGCATATCTCAACTTATTATTAACATGAAATATTACTGCTCACTGCATTCAGCTGTCAACAACCCCATTTTGGATTGCAAGCAGATGCCAGCGTTCCACTGCATTTTGTGATTATTTAAACTAATTTACCATTCTTCTGCTAAGGCAACGTAGCTCATGAAGGCCAGGAGATTGACAACAGGTGGTCAACCAACATAACTCTACTTATCAGCCTATGTGGAAGCTATGGAGTTCCTGATAAGGGATTTGGGGAGGGTCAAATTGATGAGGAATGCAGGAAGATAGCGACATATGCTTTCTATTTATTTATATTTCTGGATTAATGTCAGCAAATTACATTCTAAGATACTCCTGGAAGTGGCATGTCAATTTTACTCTTCAGGAACTGATAGTAATGTCTCTTCATCATTTTTTTCTACTTGAGGAAGAAGTAGCAGCACCCAATCTGTTTGCGATTGGCCCTTCCAGTACCAAATTGCACATGCCACTAACCACTCACTCCTTCCAAAGCACCTGTCTACAGACATCCACCCAGAGAGTAATGGAATGTGAGCCAGCAGGGAATCTACAGGGTAATGCATAAAGCATGAACGTGCAGGAGGAGCTTGGGATTTGATATGAGAAGCAGGAGTTGGAGGATCAGTAAATTACGTACACCAGAGAGCAGAAGAACTATATCTCAAGAGCTCTGTTTATAAAAATACAGTCACAGGGCACATGAGCACACACAAGGGACTGTGTCCAAAACTGTGCAACAGATAGCAAGAAAGTGATGCAGTCTGCGATGAATACAGCAAACCCTGGACATCATTTATGGGGAGGCAGTGTTATAGTGGTATTGTCCCTGGACTAGTATTCCAGAGACCCAGCATAATGCTCTGGGGGCCTGGGTTCGAATCCCACCACGGCAAATGGTGAAATTTGAATTCAATAAAAATCTGGAATTAAAAATCTAATGATAACCATGAAACCATTGCCAGTTGGTGGTTCACTAATATCCCTTAGGGAAGGAAATCTGTCATCCCTACCTAGTCTGACCTACATGTGACTCCAGACCCACAGGAAATGTGGTTGGCTCTTAAAAATGCCATCTGAATAAGGGCAATTTGGGATGGGTAATAAATGCTGGCCTAGCCAGTGATGCCTACTTCCCATTAATGAATGTTTAAAGAAATTGGGCTTGGGCTGAAAAGTGGCAAGTAACATTTGTGCCACACTAGCTGCCAGGCAATGAACATCTTCAACAAGAAAGAGTCTAACCACCTCTCCTTGACATTCAACAGCATTATTATTGCTAAATCCCCCAGCATCATCTTCTTCCTGCTTGGGGGGGGGTTACCCTTTGACCAGAAACTTAATTGGACCTGCCACATAAATACTGTGGCTACAATCGCAGGTCAAAGGCTGGGAATTCTACAGCAAGTAACTCACCTCCTGACTCCCCAAAGTCTGTCCACCATCTAGAAGGCACAAATCATGAATGTAATGGAATACTCTCCATTTGCTTAGATAGGTGCAGCTCCAACAATTCTCAAGAATCTCGATACAAAGCAGCCCACCTGATTAACACCTGATTCACCACAGGCGCACAGTGGCATCAGTGTCTACCATCTACAAGCAATTCAGCAAGGCTCCATCGACAGCAACTTCCAAACTTGCCACTCCAGAGAGCTGCATGGGAACTCCATCTGCAAGTTCTCTTGAAGTCGCACACAATCCTGATTTGTAAATAAATTGTCATTCCTTCACATCACTGGGTCAAAATCCTGGAACTCCCTTTCTAACAACACTATAGATATACGTACATGACAGCAGTTCAAGGGAGATGATCACTACCACCTTCTCAAGGGCAATTAGGAAGGAATATATCTGTGCCATGTGGAAATTCTTGGGACTTCTACAGGAAAATACACAAAGACAGAGGCCCTTACAGAAGCCTTTGTTACTACTATGAATCATCAATCTTCTGCCATAGAGACTTAGGGTAGCAGATGGGAGAGGGGTATCTCCAGCAATTAGGCCAGGAGCACAGGCAAGTAACTCACAGGGCTTCAGTGATTTCATTGATACTGAGGTATAATTTCCCACAGATCAGTGGATATGCCGAGCCAGTGCCAGGAGCAACTGGAATGACAGGAACACACAAGTAATGGTGGCAGAAAGGGGGTCAGGCAAATTTGGCATACATTAACACAAGCAGATCCACATCAATACTTAAGGGCTATAACAAAAAGTCCTTCTCAGTCTTAAGTGGCTTATACTGATACACAGCCACCAGCCACCTTACACCCTTGCCACTTAGGGTAGCCTCTGGAGAAATCCAGATTAGGGTTAAGACTTCACAAATTATATGCTGGCATGGTAAGAAGCTTGAAACAATACCCATCTATGGGTTCTTGTTAATGTCGACAGTACTGCAAATACGTTTCTTGGCAAAATTTGAAAGTGGTTTTTCACTCACGGCTTTAAAAAGGGTCTGTTGGTACACAAGTTTCAGTGTTGCTTCTCTGGCTTGATCTCCCTGCTGCCTTTGGATGCATCCTCCTCAGAGACCTGGTGTCTCAAATGAAAAATTGTGCAGTAGGCAGCACAGAACCATAATCTGTGAAACTTTGGCCGGGCACAATTAAGGGTTTTAAAATAAGAAATATTAGAAATACTCAGCCAGTCAGTTAGCTTCTATAGAGAGAACTGCAGAGTTAACGGGCAGAATTTTGCCCTCCATTGCTGGGCGGGCCCCACCGGCTCGGCGGCGGGCGGGCAACCGAACTCCACTGCCGAAATGGGGCCCGCCACCATTTTGAGTGGGCGGGCCAATTAAGGCCTGCCCAGCGGCCTGCCCGACAGGAAGCACTATACGATTCCTGTTCGGGGGGGGGGGAGGGGTGGCTGGAGGGATTCCCCATCTGTCAAAGTGATCTCTTTCATGCATGCGCGCAAAAGAGCGCACTGCCCCCTGAGACTAAGTGTTGTCTCAGGGAGATTAGTGACAGTCTAAAAAACTTTAGAAATTAAAAAATTAAAAAATTAAGATGTCCCCCTCATGTGACAATGTCACACAAGATGGGGCATGTTAATAAATATCACATAAAATTGATTAAAGTTTTTAAAAACAGACATGAAACCTCATCCCGCCAGTGGATGAGGTTTCACATATTATCAGAAGCCCACTGGGGCTCCTGGCCTGCCCACCAGCCTTACGGTTGGACGGGCAGGGTACTTAATTATCTTAATTACTTTGTCAATGGCCTCAATTGGCCATTGACAGGTTGGCGGGCAAACAGCTGATTTCACTGTCCACCCACTTTCCTAAAAATTTAAATGGACCGGGATAACATCAGGGGTTCATCGCGCGTCATTTTCCCATCAGCGAGCTGGCCCTGCCCCCAAATCGACGACGGGAAAATTCTGGCCAACATTTTAGCTTTCGATTATTCATCAAAATTACAGAAAAATTAACTGATTTATTCTCTCCACAGACATTGATTGGCCTCCTGACAGTTTCCAGCACATTATGTTTTGTTTTCAGATTTCCAGCATCTGTAGTTCTTGCTCTTTTTTCTATAATAAAGTGGCCCTAGGCTAATGTAGGTGCCTTCAACATTTCACCTATGATGATTTTAATAGAAAAATGAAAGTTTTTGCAGTGATGCCAATAAACAACAATTTGAATGAATACTAATTTAAAATAAAATGCCCCAAAGCACGTCACAGAATCATTAAAAGCAAAATTTAACACCAAGCCATTTCAAGTGATATTCAGGCAGATGGTCAAATCTTGGTCAACGAGGTCGGTTTTAAGGAGCATCTTAAAGAAGAAAAGTTAAGTAGAGAAATGGAAAGGTTTAGGGAGGGCATTCCAGAGCTTAGGCCCTAAGAAGCTGAAGGCAAAACCATCTATGGTGGACCAATTAAAACAGGGTACTCAAGGGGCCATAATTAGATTAGCACAGATATATCAGAGGATTGCAAGGCTGGAGGAGATGTCATAAAGAAATATGAATGTGTATAATGTTAGTGGAAATTATTTTTAAATTGAACTTGTAGTAGGGTCTGTGTATGAGTGTGGCTTAATTGGATTAAAGCCAGCTAGTCTGGGTGCTTTGATGTTTAGTAGTTTGAGATGTTAATTAAATAAACATAAGGCTAGAAGGTAAAGAGTACATTTGCATTTGTTGGATAAACCATTCAAAAGGAGGAAGTAAAATCTTGCACCTAGCTAGGAGACACCAAGTAATGTGTTTATATTACTAATAAAATTGGTGCAATGAAAGGGATTTTATTGTTAGAAGTGATGGAGTTCAAAGACCTAGTGATACAATGAGAATTTACATTCAAAGGGAAAGCTAGGCATAAACAGAAAGGAGTTTTGTAAGTGCAGGTCAGAGGCATGTAATATCTAAGCAGCCTGTAAGCCCTACAACTGTGTCTGCAAAGGAACCAAATTGCAAGGGACCTCATTTTAAATTCGTAAGGGCAAATGTGCTTTGCCTGATGTCTGTTCAAACTCTATGGATTATTGTTGCCTTCGAGAAGATTTACATGGGAGTGATTAATTTGGGGATTTGTTTATAAGTTATGATGGTAGTAATTTGTAGACGTGCATATGTTTAATTTCCTGTTAAATTAATAAATGTTTAATTTAGTTTTATATAAAAAAACCTCTGAGGATTGGTGGTTGTATTCCTGAATTCAGAGCTGCATCTCAAACATACTAATTGAAAATATAGGCTGTGACAGTGGTTCAAGTTTCCCTCTGGGATTTAAACAACTCAGCATTTGCCAACTGCTGTGTCATAACAGAGATTACAGAAATATGGAGAGGTAAGGCCAAGGAGGGACTTGATAACAAGTATTAGAATGATTAAATTGAAGAGTTGTTTAACTGGGAGTCAGCGTTGATCAGCGAGGACAGGGGCAGCAAAGTTTTATATGACCTCAAGTTTACAGAGCAATGTGGAGGCAGCCAGGATTGTCATGGAATAATCACTCTAGGGGGTAACAAAGAAATTAATGAGAGTTTCATCAGCAGATGAACTGAAACAGTGGCAGAGTCAGGCAATGTTACAGAGCTGGAAATAGGCATCTTGGTAATGGCATGGATATGTGATTGAAAGTTCATCTCAGGGTCAAATATGACACCAAGATTGCAAACAGTCTGGTTCAGATAGTTTCCAAGGAGAGGGGTCAATTCAGTAGCTAGGGACTGAAACTTGTAGCAAGTGCTAAAGGGCAAAGGTTTTGACCTTTCCAATATTTTACTGGAGAAAATTCCAGTCCATCCAGCACTGAATGTTGGATAAGCAGTCTGATTGATAATTTAACAACAGTGGAGGAGTCAAAATATGTGGTGTTGAGGCAGAGGTGGGTGTCATTAGCGTACATGTGGATACTAACCCTGTGTTTACAGATGATGTAGCGAGCAGCAGCATGTAGTTCAGAAAGTGGGGGTGCTAAAGATAGATCCATTGGGGAAACCTGAAGTAACATTATGGGAATGAGAAGAGAGGCCATTGCAAGCGATACTCTGGCTACAACTAAATAGATAAGAATTCAACCAGGCAAAAGCAGTCTCACTCAACTGGAGAAGTGCTGGAGGAGGATGATATGGTCAACTGTGTCAAAGGCTACAGATAGGTTGAGAAAGGATATTTGTCTTTGTTGTAGTCACAGAGAATGTCATATGTAAATTTGATGAAAGCTGATTCAATACTGTGGCGGAGTTGGGAGCCTGATTGAAGGGATTCAAACATGGAATTCTGGGAAAGAGGGGGAAATATGTTCAACGACTTTGGAGAGGAAAGGGAAGTTGGGGATGGGAAGGCAGTTTGCAAGGTGGTGGGGCCAAGGGTTATATTCTTGAGAGGGGTAATGATGCCAGTTTTGAAGGAAAAGGGGACAAAACCTTAAGGGGGAAAATGGTTAACAATATCAGCTGACATGGGGACCAGCCATTCACCTATCTAGTGTCCTCATGAAGCCTCATATAAATGTCAACGGCCATGGCTGTAAAGGGTAGGCATGATCTCCCAGGCCCTACCAATAGACATGCTCCTCTGAACAGTAGAGTGACTGTACAGTGGATTGACTGAATGAAGGTATCGGAGCAGGTCCCAGGAATACAAGCATTCGTTTGCATGATGCAGCTATGCTTGTCACTAATAAACCGTCAGATGCTTCCAACATGCCAGGAGTCTCACCCCCCTCTACACGTTGCCCTCAAGGCGGCTGTGGTGGGGATGAGACCGTTATTCACCTCCTTATGGATTGTGCCTTTGCAAAGAAGGTCTGGAGTGAGATGCAGTGGTTTCTGTCGAAGTTCATCCCAGGCAGTTCTGTGACACAGGACTCTGTGCTCTACGGGCAGTTCCCAGGGACACACACCGAGACAAAGATCAGCTGCAGCTGGAGAATCATCAACTCAGTGAAAGACGTTCTTTGGTCTGCGCAAAACTCGTTGGTCTTCCAGTGCAAAGAGTTGTCCCCGACCGAGTGTTGCAGACTAGCACATTCCGAGGTACAGGACTACGTGCTGAGGGATGCACTAAAGCTTGGGGCAGCAGCCGCAAAGGCGCAATAGGGAAAGGGCGTTGTCTAAGACTTTTCTGCCATAATGCACCGAGGGGCTGGGAATTGTATAGACCCCTCGGGCTGTACGACTCACAATGAAGGTATGCATTGAATACTAATTGTATTATAATCGTATTGAAGCACCTCAGAGTGCAACATGACGTATGTTGATAACTCCAATACCACTGTCTGATTGTCTGTAATGACCATATTGAAATGACTGTAATATTCATTATTTGTATTGAAGCATCTTATGATCCATGTGTAAAAGTTGAATCTGATTGCACTTTTTGTGATGGCGATTTAGAAATGTTCTTCCAGATATTTTATGAATAAAGTATATTTTTCAAAAACTATAAAAATAAAAAATAAACTGGGCATTTAGAGGGGAATTGTTTTGTGCTGAGAAGAATCATAACCAGGGCAGTACTTATGGCCATCTAATGCAAACCAAGACTTCTTGGATTGGGGAATCCTACTACTGAAAAGCTGTAGCGCTCCAACTAGCAGCCACCAACTGTCCATAGGGAAATGGAAGAAACATTTTAGCAAAAACTGACAACTTTGACTTTCTCAATGCATTTGTGAAGAGTTGATTGGATAATAGCACTGATGCTTTCATGCTGGAATGACCCTGGAATACAAAAGTTCAGAAAGGCTGTGACTTTTACAGCCACTGTCAATGTAATGCCTATACTACAGGTGGGTTGTAGATCAGGTTGGTGCATGCATCAAAGCACATTGTTAGCTTCTTTTGCGAAGTGCAGTTTTCACAAGCATTATTTCTGAGACAACTGGAGGTAAGGCCTTGTCAGGCTGTACATTTTGATGTGATGACACTGGCTGATGGGCGCAATGCACCTCAAATGCTTCCTCTCTGTTGCTCCTCTTTTTCATCCAAAAAAGAAAGATACAAGTGGACTCCCAGAGGAAAAACCATAATACCCTCGTTCCAGTTACTGGGGGATAGCTCTGTAGCAAAAATGCATGAAAGTAAATTGTGATGCAATTATCAGCAGTGAAAATTAAGACCAAAATCACCAAGAAACAAGCATTCCACGTATCCGTGCAAAGTAATTGCTGAACCAGATGCACTGAATATGTTCTGTGCCATGTAACCACTCTAGACATCTGTTTTATAAAGGTTGGATTGCATCTAAGGTGACGATGATGGATTGTATGATCTGACCATGACCTTAGGGGGAGAATTTTCCCCGTTGGGGTGGGGGGGGGGGGGGGTGGTTGTGCGAGGGCAGGTGGGAGCGGGCACAAACCTGATCGGCACCCCCAATCCGGTCTGCGCCGCCATTTTATGTGGGCGGGCCAATTAAGGCCCACACAGAGTGACGTGCTCCCGGAAGTGCTGTCCACTCCCTGTGCGGGCAGCAGTTCCCTGAGTCAGGGCCTGCGCTCTTTCACAGAAGTGCCTCAGGGAGATTAGTTTAAGGTTTAAAAGTTTAAATAAAGAAAATAAAATATTTTAAGACATCTCCCCTCATGTGACAGTGTCGTGAGCTGGGACATGTCAAGAACATTAATGAAAAACTTTATTCAATTTATAAACCCATTATGGAACCTCATCCCACCCGTGGATGAGGTTCCATGAAAAATGCGAAGGCCGCCTGGGCTCTTCGCCTGCCTGCCAACCTTAAGGTTGGACGGGCAGCTCAGTTAATAACTTTAATTGATATTTAACGGCCTTAATAGGCCTTTGACAGTTCGGCAGGCGTGCAGCCGACTTGGGTGTGAGCCTGCTGAACTGAAAATCAGAATGACGCGCGGCGATGTCAGGACGCCTGCCCAAGTCACCATGCGTCATTTTATGTGTTTTACACAGGCCCTGCCCCCGCTCGCCAACCCGAAAATTATTCCTTCGGAGTTGTTCCATCATCCACTGGAAATGTCAAAAAATTGCATTCGAAACCTTCAATATCTTGTCAGCAATCAGAGCAAACAACTTACTCAGAAACTTACATAATACAATTCAGCAGGGTCAAAATATGCCCAGAAAGCACACTTTGAAGTTTAAAATGTATTTATCAAATGAATCTTCTGTCAGATCATGCCTAAAGCCATCATAAATCTTTACACTAATTGTTTTGTCATTTGATTTCTCTGATTTGTTTCTCAACATTTTCTGAAGCTTCTCTTTTACCACCAACATTAGGGGCTAAATTGGGCCAATTAGCGCCCATCTTCTTTAGACACTAGATGGCCATTCAGACATGAAAATGGGGTCTGAGATGTGCATCTACCCTTTCAAAGGGAAGTGTGCAGGTTTGATTGACCAAATATCTTTTAGCATGCTCCATCACTGATTCCAAACAAACCATTTAGTCTACCGATGAATGCTTCTTCAGAATAACTAACCAGGTTAGCATTTCTTATTTATGCTTAATAATTTCCTTCCTTGACATATTTCTATGGTGCCAGAAGCTTGGGAACTAGCATGTTCCACACAGCAGTCACAGCATCAGATTTATCTGTACTTATAAACCTCAATCTTATTCATAACCATGTATTTATCCAGCCGCTCGAGAAGCTGGCGTTAGATACAGCATTAACCTTTTTAACTTAATTTATTTTTCATATCCACTGTTCTATAGGAATAAATCTTCTAATCTCAAGTTTTTTTTAATGTTTTGTTAACTTTCTGTTCATGTTTCTTAGCTTTCTACTCACAA
Source organism: Carcharodon carcharias (assembly GCF_017639515.1). Lineage (NCBI taxonomy): Eukaryota > Metazoa > Chordata > Chondrichthyes > Lamniformes > Lamnidae > Carcharodon > Carcharodon carcharias. The sequence continues at coordinate 55,319,388 of NC_054483.1, read as the reverse complement.
TCCTAGTTAAATAATTTATTTAGATCTACATTAGCTTTTCCACAGCATTTTAAATACCTAAATCTCATCTCCTTTCAATTTTCTGTTCACCAGCAAAAATCAGTTTCAAGCCTCCAAACCCAGGCCCAATCTGCCTCAACCCTCAGGCCCTTAGTACTTCCAATGTAGACAGCTTGTTGTGGCAATACATTCTTCCAGGATGTCAGGATGCACAGTGACTTCATAAATACTGCTTTGGAATGTACACTCATAAAATATGTGTGTTTGTTCATTTAAATATGCAATGACCTTATCATTTCTATATGAATTCATTCTTAATCATACGTATATCTCATGAAAGAGCAGTATGAAAGGACATGTATATTTATATCTTCATTATAAATAAAGAGCATACATATGTCTAATAATTCCATAATATGAATTTGAACTTGCACCCATATGTATATTAGTTTCGTAAAATATATTTTTTTAATTCAGTCTTTGGATGTAGGTGGCACTGGCAAAGTTGGCATTTATTGTCCATTCCTATACAACTGACTAACTTGTTAGGTCACTTAGCAGTCAACCAAATTTGTCTGGGACCTAAGGCACATTGAGGCCAGACTAGGTTAGGATGACAGATTTCTTTCTCTGAAGAACATTAGTGGATTAGTTGGCTTCCTACAACAATCCAACAGATTCATAGTTGCTTTAACTGTTGGCATCTTTTTATTAAACCTACATTCAAATTCTCAGGTTGCCAAATTAGGATTTGAACTCTCAACCTATATAGTGTTAGTCAAGGTCCCTAGATTACTAGTCCAGTAACAGAGGGCAGAATTCAGTACAGGTGACGGGGGTCTCACCCATCAGGTGCAGAGCTGGAAAGAGCCCTAAGTCACTCCTTTTGGGAAAGCCCACCATTTTAAGCACCAGTTAGGCAATTAATTTGCCAGTGGTGGACCTTCCCTGGGATCAAGGACCCCGGGGGTGGAAACTTCCACATCCCCCCCCAGAGCTGCCAGCCATTCAGAAACAGGCAGCTCCTCATAGGTGTCAGTGCCACTGGGGGAACAGGGGTAGCTGCAGTTTCTTGGCCTCAAAGAAGTTCAGCTCTGTTGTATTTCTTCAAAACTTAGAAGACAAGGCTGAAAAGTCCTGCATTGATTAACAAGCCATTTGGTGTAGCTTAGAAAAAACATAAGCCATCTGCTCCAGCAGTTTCAACAGAATTCATTATTGACATTTCCCAAGGTCTGTTATTTCAGCTGAGTTCATTATGAATGCGTGAATGAGTTTCAAAAGCTCCAAAACCACTTAACTCAGCAGGGAGGCTAAGTTCACATTTTGATTGACCGCTTTAAGAAGCTATTAACGGATTAGCTCTCTTTGATGTAGTTAGTGAATAGAAATATGTTTGTGTTTTTTATAACAGATTGACCACTTGAGGGGATTTAAATGTTATAAATGAGTTTCATGAATGAGAATTTTTTTATTCATTCATAGGAAGTGGGAGTTGCTCCTAGGCCAACATTTATTGCCCATCCCTAAGGTGGTGGTGAGCTGCCTTCTTTAACTGCTGCGTCCAAGTGGCGTAGTTATATCCACAGTGCTATTAAGGAGGGAGTTCCAGGATTCTGAATCATGTCTCAAATGTGTATGAGTGAGAAAATGTCTCAAATATATATGAGTGAGAACTCTCTTAGATTGTTAGAAGTTTTTTCCCGTCTCCACATGGCTCCGGAGGTCTGTTCATAGTGGATACTCCGTGTGTGTGGCTATGGAGGTGGCATGGGGGGAATGAAGGTGGAATGAGGGTATGAGGGGGCATGGGGATGAGAGCTAGAGGACCTTACAGACTTCCATACAGCTGGGCTAAAGTCTCAGAGAACCAAGACGGGCCTTCTAACCAACCCACCTCCACACTTGCCACCTCCATGACTGCCTCTGAACTGCCTCTGGGGATGACTGGCTGGATTTGATCATGCCCCTGCCTTCCCTCCCCTGCCCCCAAAGCAGAAATCATGTGCATAGGGTCATTTCTATGGTGACATGCTTACAGAGTTGGGAGGTTTCCTGACTTGAGCTTCCTGCCTAGAGTGCAGAAATCCTTCCCTGGTGTCATGTTTGTCCCTGGCTTGAGTTTCCAGCCACTTATTCACGTCATCACTAAGACCACCTGATTTCAAATCCATAACATTGCCTGCCTTTGTCTCTGTCTTAGTTCGTCTGCTGCTGAAATGCTCATTCTTGCCTTTCTTACATTTAGACTTGATTATTCCAATGCACTTCTGCCTGGTATTCATTCCCACATTCTACCCTCCAAAACTCTGCTGCCTATGTCTTAAACCGTACCAAGTCCCACTCCACTATCACCTCTGCTCGCTGACTTACAAAGCAGTGTCTTGACTTTAAAATTCTCAACCTTGTTTTCAAATCTCTTCACAGCTTCAGCTCTTTCCATCTCTGTAATCTCCTCCAGACCCACAATCCTCTGAGCTGTCTGCTCTCATCTAATTTTGGCCTCTTGAGCATTCCCGATTTTAAATCACTACACCATTGGTTGCCATGCCTTCAGTTACCTTGGCGCCAAGCTCTAGAATTCCCTCCTTATACCTTTCTGGCTCTCTACCTCACTTTCTTCTCTGAAGGCACTCCTTAAACCAGACCTCTTTGAGCATGCTCTGCCTCATCAGCTCTAACACCTCCTTATGTAGATTGTTTTATAATGCTCCTGTGAAATGCCTCGGGATATTTCAAATCATTAAAGGCACTATAACAACAACATATTTATACATTTAAATAATTGTTCTTGATACCTCCACCACTTTGTAGTAAAGATTTTATCTTTAAAATATCAGCAAGAAATTTTACCCCATTCTCATCAAAATTGTGTTATTGTACAAAAACCTAGCTCTTACTTTCTATTTTGTTCCCTTCCTCTTTCTTTTCCCCCTTTGTTTCCATTGAAAGTACTGATTCTTTGCTAGGGTATGATTCAGTATGATTCCACAGACAACAACCACCCTCTGCTATCTCACCTAAATGACCGTTCTTCACATATCACCGACAATGAGTGTCGCTATCAGCCTATTCGATCATCAGGCCTTGCCTGATGTGCAAACACACATGCTTCCTGTGAGATCACCAAGAGGAGAACAGGGAATTCGCAGCCTTCATTCAGGGGTAGCACATTTGCTTCTGAGTCCGAATATTGTGGGCTTAAGGCCCACTCCAGAGAATCAAGCACAAAATCTAGACTGACACTTCAGTGCAATATTGAGGGAGTGTTGCATTGTCAAAAGTGCTGGGCAGAATTTTGCTGGCGGCGAACAGGGGCTTGCCGACGCATAAAATGACGCAGGATGATGTTGGGTGGAACCTCGATGTCATCCCACCCCATTTAAATTTTTAGGAAGGCGGGGCACAGCAAAATCAGTTATGGGCCAGCCAACCTGTCAATGGCCAACTTAGGCCATTGACAGGGTATTTAAACAATTAATTGATTTCAAAATGTTGAAGATAAAGAGATAGAGGAAAGAGGCCATTTTTTTGCTTTTGGTTTGGTGGAATTCTTCCCATTGGTAATGTTTTAACTGCTTAAACTCGGTTCATTTTATTTCTCTTTTGCATTTCATATTTTCCCATTTTTCATATTTTTTCCTGTTTGCATACAGGCCAGGGTAAATAGTGAGAAACAGTTTCCACTCAAGAGAGCATCAAGAACTCAAGGGCACAGATCAAAATAATTGACAAAAGGAGTAAAAGTGATGAGAAAATGATTTTGTTCACCCACAGGGTGGTTGGAGTCTGGAACAAACTTCCTAAGAGGGTGGTGGAGGCAGGTTTGATCAAGGTATTCAGAAGGGAATTGGACTGCTATCTGAAAAGAAAGAATGTGCAGGGTTAGCGGGATAAGAAAGGGGTGTGAAATTAGGTAGAAAGCTCTTTCAGATAGCCAGTGCAGATTCAATGGGCTGAATGGCCTCCTTCTGCACTGTAAAGATTCTGTAATTCTGTGATATTGGTGATCTGAGGTAAAAAAAAAGCTAGTGTGATGACTATATGGAGCAGACTGGTTTCAACAAGAAACAGTCAAACTTTATTACAGAGTCATTTTCAGTGCTTGCACATTCGACTAGGTCTCTCATCAGAAAGCCCTGCCTCCCCCAGGATCGCCTGTGCTGAGAGTCACTGGTCAGACCCCTGCAGTACATTCACATGATCTGTGATTGGCAGGAGGGAGTGACTATACATCCTGTTACCAGGTTTCTTCCCCCTTTAGTTTTTTTTTACAATTATTTGTTACAGAAAAACATTTAAACAATCCTAAACAATCCAACAAACATATACAGAGTTTCAGATGATTATAAATCAAGTCTCTGAGGTGCTCTTCTGATATGGCTAGAGCAGCTTGGCTCGACCACTGGAGGTTCCTGAACAGGATTGACAGGATCTGGAGCTGCACTGTTAGACACATCATCAGGATTGGGCAGTTCAGGATTTGGCAATTCTTCTGAAACATCTGGAGTGTCTGTTCTAGGTCAATCACACACCTCAGAAGTCGGTGATTCAATGTTAATCACAGGTCGATCAGTTAATTGTTGGAATGTCTCTCTGGCACAGATGTGTTGTGATCTACATGCTTCCAGACAATTCTGTCTCCCACTAGTACTTGGAAAAATAATGGACCGGTCTCTGAAACAATGGCTTCCAGAGCCCAACGGGGTCCACTGCCGGAATTTTGCACGTAAACTGTGTCACCTACACTGAACATGCGAGCCTTACTGTGTAAGTCATGGTTAAGTTTCTGATTTCTCTGGATCTGTGCCACCTTTCCCTCTAAATTCGGAAAAACTGGGCAAAATTTTTACCTCGGTGGGCGGGCACGCGCCCGACCTGCTTGAGCATAAAATGATGCACACTGACGCGTCCCAGCGTCAACATGCAGTCGCGTGATATTGCAGTCGGCCGGCGCACACGAGTTGGCAACACGTCCACCAACAAATAAAAGGCCTGGCCAGGCCATTAACAAGGTAGTTAAAGGAAATTTTTTGCTGCCCGTCCAATCTTACAGTTGGACATGTTTAATAACATTTTTAATTTCTTTTTTTTTAAACTCTTCATCCCCGAGACAGTTCTGTGTACCTAGAATTAATAAGAACATAGTACCTAAGAGTGGTCCTACATTATCGATATGTTATCGAACCCAGGGTTGACCAGGCAACCCCCACAGATGCGAAGGCGCTGAAACAGGCAACTTCTGTTGTTGCTGACAGTGGAGGTGCTTGACCATGCTTTCAATGTCATTGTCAATGCCTGGCCATAATACATAGCCTTGTGCAAGCATTTTCATCTTTGATATGCCTAGATGCACACTGTGGGGCTCTGTCAAGAGTGGCTCCCTACCTTGTGATGGTGTGAGCTCTTGAACCCCACAACACAATTCTGTCTTGACAGCTTAATTCCTGTGTTTCTGACATGGAACGGTCTCAATTCTTCAGATACAGGCGAGTTTGGCCATCCTTGCAAAATGAAGTCTTTGACTTTCAACAATACTGGATCTCTGTTCATCCATTTTCTAATTTGTTTCACACACAGGTGAAGAATCTAAGAAATTTAATAATAGCACTAATTCTTGTGGAATGGGAATATTTACAATACTACCTGGTAACGGGAGACGACTGAGTGTATCTGCATTTGCAATGTTTTGGCCAGGGTAGTACATAATAGTATACTCGTACACAGATAATGCCAGAGCCCAATGCTGTATTCTTGCTGATGCTATTGGCAGAATGTCCTTATCCTCACTGAATAAACCCATTAATGGTTTATGGCCTGACACAATGGTAAAATGTCACCCATGTAGATACTGGCGAAACTTTTTCACACCGAATACTACAGATAATTCTTCTTTTTCTAACTGAGAATAGGTCTTCTCAGCTTGGGAAAGGGTTGAGACATAGCCAATTGGCTTTTCTGAGCCATTTTCCATTTTATGTGATAAGACAGCTCCTACACCATAAGGAGAGGCTTCACATGTTAATACCAGCTCGTTTGATGGGTCGCAGTGTAACAATAAACATGACGAATGCAGCAATTTCTTTGCTTTCACAAAGGCTTCTTCCTGTTGTGCACCCCATGACCAACGGTGGTTCTTTTTTAGCAGCAATTGTAATACTACCAAAACAGTTGACAGGTTGGGTAAGAAGTAGCTATAGTAGTTGTTCATATCTAGGAGGACTTAAGTTCTGTTACACAGAATGCTGATGATTCATCTTTTATTGCCTGAACTTTATCTTCTACCCATAGTGTCCACCCTGTGACCTAGATAAGTGGCTTCTAGTGCTTGAAATGTGTATTTTTTCTTCTTTAACCATACGCCAGCTTCCATGAACCTTCTCAGCACCTCCTCCAGGTTGGCCAATTGTTCTGTCTTGGTTGACCCAGTGATGAGAACATCATCCAAAAATACTACCACTCGTGGGAGCCCTTGCAAAAGATTCTCCATTGTTCTCTGGAAAATAGTGCATACTGACAAGACTCTAGAGCATAGAGTGTACTGATAGAGACCCTTATGCAGCTTAATTCTCTCAACGTGCTATCCAGTTCTAATTGTTGGTAGGAATGGCTCATATCCAATTTTGTATAGGACTTGCCTCCAGCCTGCTTGGCATGTAAGTCATCTATTCTTGGAATGGGGTGCTTATCTAGTTCTGTTGAAGGGTCATGAGGACTCGAAACGTCAACTCTTTTCTTTTCCGCCGATGCTGCCAGACCTGCTGAGTTTTGCCAGGTAACTCTGTTTTTGTTTTGGATTTCCAGCATCCGCAGTTTTTTGTTTTTATGCTTATCTAGTTTTGCTGCCTTATTTACAGTCAATTTATAGTCTCAACAGATGCGTATGGTGTGGTCAGACTTAACTACTGGAACTATGGGTGCGGCCCACTCCGTGAATTGGACTGGTTGGACCATGCCCAGCTCTTCTAACCTGCACAGGTCAGCATCCACCTTTTCTTTCAACGTATAAGGCACAGGCCTGGCCTTAAAGAAACGTGGTGTCATCTGAGGATCAACATGTATTTTGGCATGCATGCCTTTTAACTTCCCTAAACCATCCCAAAAAACTATGTTGCATTTCCTTAGAAGGTCTGGGATTCCATCTGATTTTAGGTGAAATTTCTCAGACGAGTCATTGAGTTTGATCTTCTGTAGCCAATCCCAACCTAAAAGACTGGATCCCTCTTCTTTCGCTATAATTACAGGCAGTTGTGCTGAATGTTGCTTGTAAAAGACTGGGATAGTGGCGACGCCCTTTTCTTGCATAGATTCTCTCTTGTACATTCTTAATTTGGTGGCTGTCCACTCCAAGTTTTGGCTGTCTTCCTTCATTAAGGTACCTGAAAGTGTGCTCTCCTACCACATTAGTTGAGGCACCTGTATCAACTTCCATTGTCAGTGGCTTCTCATTCACTTGTACTGTCACCATAATAGGCTCAGTCTTCACAGTAGTCACATTAAATAGGAGTAAACATCAGGAGCAGCAGCTTCAGCCCTTGCTGTACCCATCACTTTTGTCATGTTTGTTTGCTGTTTCACAGACTGCTTCAACTTCGTCTGGCATTGCCTAACCACGTGACCCTTCTTATGACAGGAATGGCATTCTGCCTCTTTGAATTTATGGGTATCTGCTCTGTGGTCACCTCCACATCTACAGCAATTTTGTCTTGAAACCAATGATGAAGTGTTTCTGCTAGGCTTCTTAATGTTTCTCACAGCGGCCATCGAATCGCACTTTAATTCTGCAGGTCTGGCTTTCGCATCACACTCAGAGGCAGGGTCCCGCCCAGCATGTAGTATGGCACCACTACTCATTTGTTGCAAAGCCTGCGGGTCTCTCTCTCTCAACTTTCCATGACGAGGGAAGTTGCTAGGACGCATTTGAAATTAAAATTGACCTCAGCAAGCAATTGGCGCTGAATGGCGTTGTCCTTGATACCACATACCAATTGGTCCCGCAGCATATCATTTAAAACATCTTCGAAGTTGCAGTATTCTGTTTATTGCTGGTGGTTCGCAACATAAGTTGCAGTAGACTCTCCCGGGGCCAGAACTCTTGAATTGAATGTAAAGCACTGCATTGTCATGGGTGGCTTTGGGTTGGAAGTATGTTTTCACTAGGTCCGTTAATTCGCAATATGACTTGGAATTGGGCGCACTCGGGACAGTGAGGTTACGAATCAAGTTATATATTTTACTGCCACATACACTTAAGAGGATCATTTCCCACTTTTCTTCGGCGGCTATTTCATTTGCTATGAAGTAAATTCCGAGGCGCTCAACATACTGGCTCCAATCTCCAATATTAGCATCATAAGTCTCGATTCTTCCAAACAACGGCATGACTGGTGAGGAGCACTTTTTTAAAGTTCAATTTATTCACAGTAAGAGGGCAAGGTGCAGAGTCGAAGTTGATTTTACCTTCGTTACCTAATGTGATGATTCTATGGAGCAGGCTGGTTTCATCAAGAAACAGCTAAACTTTATTAGAGACATTTTTAGTGGTTACGCACTCGGCCAGATCTCTCATCGGAAAAGATCCGCCCCTGGATTGCCCATGCTAAGAGCTCACTGGTCAGAGCCCCCATAGTACATCACATGACCCATGTCACTGCCAGGAGGAAGTGACTTTCCATCCAGTTACCACAACTAGATATATAAGCATGGTACATAAAAGCAAAGTACTATGGATGCTGGAAATCTGAAATAAAAACAAACTCGGCAGGTCAGGCAGCTTCTATGGAGAGAAACTATTAACTTTCCAGGTCATGTGACCTATCGTCAGAACTGATTGGGAACAGAATTAATTGGGATAAACAAACAACAGGTTGTAGATAAATTAGATTATAATTTTGACCAATAACAGATGAAGGTCCTCGAACCAAAACTTAAAATATTTGAAAATTATTTTTCCACGTTTATGGAAGTTTACATAGGCCTGGATTTTCCCTATGGCAGGTTGTCTGGGTGGGAGCGGGCGCGGAGCCGATCGCCACCCATGATCGACTGCACGCCGCCAATTTACGCGGGCTGGCCAATTAAGGCCTGCCCAGCGTAACACGCAGCCGGTGTCACGTGAGTTGGGACATATTTGTGAAGTTGGGAAAATTTATTTAATTGTTTTACAAAAGCTTCAAGAAACCTCATCCCACCCGTGGATGAGGTTTCCTGAAAAATGCGAAGGCCGCTTGGGTTTTAAGCCTGCCCAGCAACCATAAGGTTGGATGGGCAATGTGCTTAAATACTTTAATTACTTTCTTAATGGTCTTAATAGGCTGTTGCACATCGACATGTCGGGCCTGCCCCCGCACGCCGACCAGAAGATTCAGCCCATAGTTTCTCCCTCACTAGTGAAATGCACAATTTTAGCACATTGTTCTTTATTTCATCCCGATGTCTAGGTTATAATATAAAAGGAAATTGAACACACTGAATAGGAAGCCAGTTGTACACCATCACAATGTTCAGTCTGCAGGGAGTGAAACAATCATCCCGAATGTAAGATCTCAGATGAGGAAGTAATGACCCAGAGGCAACAGATATCCATTCAAAAACACTTATGACTCAGGTGTGAGATAGAAGAAGAAATTACTGGATGAAATGGCCATAGAGAACATGAAGCTGCAGAGATCTGGGAAAAAAATACAATAATCTGCATGAACTCGAGAAGATAAGTCCTTAATAATGTTATCCTTGTATCCCTATACAATTTCTTTTGACCTGTTTGCAAATGTCAGGCTAATGTTTTCAAAATATTGAAGATAAACAGGTGGAGAAAAAGGCCATTTTGCTGCTTTTGGTTTGGTCTAATTTTTCTCTTTATTGGTTTTTAAAACTTTTTAAATTTAGTTCAATTTATTTATTTTAACTGCATTCTAGGTTTTCCCATTTTTCATACTTTTCCTTTTTGTATATTGGCAATCGGAGGTAAACAATATTAACAAAAACAGAAGCTTACTAATGGAAAGAGCCCCTAATAAAAAGCTGTGGATCGCTCATTGAACTTTATAGAAACTACACCACAGAAATACAGGGATCATTCCGCTTATAGATAGAATTTTCCCCCATTGGGGGGGTAAGTTGAACAGCGGGTGCGGAGAGGTGCTCTTCCGAATGGGAGCTGCCACTTTACGTGGGCGGGCCAATTAAGGCCGGCCCAGCGTGATGTCTGCACGGAAGCGCTATGCGCACCCTGTGCGGGCAGGGGGGGGATTCCTTGAGCCGAGAGTGTGCTCTTTCGCATATGCGCATGAAGGAGCACACTCATCTCCCTGAGGCTAAGTGCTGCCTCAGGGAGATCGGCTACACATTAAAAAATATTGAGAACAGAGAAAAAAAAATTTCCTGGACATGTCCCCTCAGGTGATACTGTCACATGAGTTGGGACATGTCCATAACTTTTAAAAACACTTTAATTATGCTTTTTTAAGACCTACGTGAAACCTCATCCCGTCCATGGATGAGGTTTCATGCTTTTTCTGAAGCCCGCCAGGGCTACTGGCCTACCCACTAAACTTAAGGTTGGACGGGCAGGTCCATTAATTATTTTAATGGCTCTGTCAATGGTCTCAATTGGCCATTGACAGGTCAGCGGGCGCACAGCTGATTTTGCTGAGCCCCCGCCTACCTGAAATTTAAATGGGGCGCAGTGACATCGGGAGTTCCGCCTCATATCACCGCGCGTCACTTTACGCATCGACGAGTGGGCCCCGCCCCCCCCCTCGCCAATGGGAAAATCCTGGCCTATGTGTTGGTACTGACAGTCCACACAAGCCTCATTCTACTCAAATTATCTCTTCCCATCCTGCCCCCTGTATTCCTCTATTTCCTTGTCTATCATGACGTAAGCCTCTCTTGCATAAATGCCTAATCTGCTTCGACCACTCCATGCAGCATGAATTCCACATTTTTACCGCACTGTGTCAAAAAATTCTTGTTAAATTCTTTATTTGATCTGTTAATGCCTATCTGAGATTTATGTCCACTTGTTCTGGGCTCATCCATAAGTTGTAACAGTCTCTCCACATTGATATTAGTGAACACCTTCATAATTTTATAGACCGTCAGATCACTTCTTAGTTTTCCCTTTTGTAAAAAGTCCCAGCCACCAATTCTTTCCTGATAGGTGCAACCTCGCAATTCTGATATAATTACATAGAGTCTACTGCATAGAAATAGACCATTCAGCCCAAAAAACCTGCAAACTTTGCAAGAGAACATGAATTGCAAAGGCTCCAGGCTACTCTCCAATCTTGTGTTACAGCCATCTAACAGATTTTACCTATGAAAAGGCCCGAGCATGAAACCAGTTTTGCGAACATCTCCTCCACCCGCTGATGGCAGGCCGCATTCCCCGACATCGGGCATTGGGAACCTCACTGTAATATATCAGCATATCTTTATAAGGCCTGCTCACTGGACTCATTCTTCCCCCTCCCTGGTGGACTGTCTGCCCATGTCAGTGGGAAAACACGCCGATGTGTTTCACAACTGCATATATAAGGCATGCACTTGGGGGGCTGCACTTCGCTGGGGACTTCAAGGTTTGTTTGCCTACCTTGCTTCAGTCAGCACTCACAGTCATCAGTACCGGGCTTCACAGACAGCACCACATCACTCTTAGGGGAGCTCCCGGGTAGGTCTCTACCTACCTGATCAGCCATATGTGGGTGACTGGGCAAAATTTTGCTTGGAGAAAGGTGGGGGCTAAGTGGCCTCCGGCAAGGGAAGAGACTGTAGGACAAGAGCTGTACTGGGATAGGAGGGTATCTCAGGGTGTGTGTGGAGGCACATGTTGATCTTTGCAAGTGGCCTCAAGATGGTGAGGGCTGAGGAAGCAGTCTCCAGAGGAGATGAGGCCAAATGGACATGTGTGAATATGTGTGTGAGAATGGGTGGTGATGTCCCTTGAGTTGGCAGTGAGTGAGATACCAGTGAATGTGTGATGGGCTTGAGTGTGTGAGTTTAGAGTGATGAGATGGCTGCCATACCCTGGCTGCATGGATGAGATCATTCATCCTCTATCTGCATTGGATGGCCAAACTCTTCTATGCAGCACAGGCACTGATCACCACTGCATCGCCTACTAAGCTGGAGTGGTAATGTAGCTGCCCCTTCTGTGGTCAGGACAGGGTAGAGGACATCACAGCTGGCCTCCACGGCATCCAAAAGGTGCTAAGGGGCTGCAGTCTTCTTGCCTTTTGGTCTACGTCTTCTTTGTTGCAGTATTGGGCTGGAAGCACTGTAATGTGATACTTAGCATGATGAAGTAGCGAGGTGACAGGGTGGCAGGCGAACCAGAGCCCACCCGCCATCAAAACAGCGTGCACCCTGGGAATGCATAATTAATACAGAGGGTTTGGGACAAAACAGCGTGAAAATCCGCCATTGTGGCAGGCAGGTAAAACGCTTAGTGCAAATCAGGGATGATTCCACTCCTTGAGAACAAAAGCAAGCACGTTTTGATGAACTTTCATAAAATACTGTTTTAGCCTTAATTGGGGAATTGTCCCCAATTCTGGGCATTGCACTTTGGGGACGATAGAAGGCATTCAAGGGAGCAGAAAAGATTTATAAGAATGGTTTGAGGGATGAGGAGCTTCAGTTATGTGGATTGAGTGGAGAAGCTGACATTGTTCTCCTTAGAGATGAGAAGGTTGAGATATGATAATAGTGTTCAAAATCATCAGCGGTCTAGACAGAATAGATAAAAAGAAATGGTTCCCCCATTGGTGGAAGAGTCGAGAACCAGAGGGCACCGATTTAAGGTAAATGGTAAAAGAACCAATGGTGGCATGAAGAAAACATTTTTTATGCAGCCTGTGTTTAGGATCTGGAATGCACTGTCTGAGAGTGTATTAAAGGCAGATTCAATTGTGGCTTTTAAAAAGAAACTGGATAGGCACCTTGTTATAATCTCTGTAGAGACCAATAATTTTTAAAAAGAAAGGAATCCCCATGACGATAAGAAAATCAATGTCAAGATTTCACTGTTTAAAACTTTTACTTTAACAAACCAACTAAAATTAACATATTCAAACATTAATTAACAAGAAAATTATATTTCAAATAAAAAGGTCAATTTCACTTTAAATAGTCACTACGACAAAGGTATCCTTCATGTAGTTACAAGCACTTGCATCACTTCCTGCATCACTGTGGCAATCTCACAGTCTTTCCAACTCGGCCTCCAGCACATAAGATCTCTCACTTCTCATTCAATGGATTTGGCCCTTGAGTTGCTTTCGCCAGCAGCCATATTCTATCTAAGTTCCTGGATACAGTCAACACCCAAACAGCACACGTCTGCAGAATCTCCTTAGCCAGGTCCACATGATGGAACAGAATCCCCAGAGACTCCTTTATCCTTCTCCTTTAAATGGCCTGGTTGGCTCTGCTAAACCTAAAATAGCAAAGGAGGTCTTGTCCAATCCACAATGCCTGCCGCCTCAGTCTTCAGCTCTCTTCCTTTCCAACTGAATAACACATACACTAACACAGTCCATATTCTATTCTCAGTATCTTCTCCCTGCTTTTTCACCAGGATCTGTTCTGAACTGCAGATTCCGAAGCCAGCTATAATTCAACCTCCCAATTAGTGATTTACTGTTTTATGCTTTTTTTAAACTTTCATACCAATATCAATCCTAGTCAAATGGGCATTTCGTGGAACTAAGATGCTTGCTAGGAATTCCATTTGAGATTAAAGAGATATTTTCAAAAATGAATACAGGCTTTCCCCAAAAGCACAAGGGTGATCACAACCTGAAAAAAAACAAATTGCAGGACCACAATGAAACTGGGGGGAGACAGTAATTTGCTATTACATAAGATCATAAAAAATAGGTGCAAGAGTAAGGCATTTAACCACTTGAGCCTGCTCCGCCATTCAAGATAATGGCTGATCTGATTCTGGCCTTAACCTCACTTTCCTGCCTGCCCCCTATATCCCTTCACTTCTTTGTAGATCAAAAACCTGTCTAACTTAGCCTTGAATATGTTCAATGACCCAGCCTCCACTGCTCTCTGGGGAAGAGAACTGCAAAAACTAACAACCCTCTGAGAAAGAAATGCCTCCTCATTAAACAGAAGATCCCTTATTTTTAAATAGTTCTAGATTCCCCCATGAGGGTAAACACCCTCTCAATATCTACCCTGTCATGCCCCCTCCGGATCTTATATGTTTCAAGAAGATCACTTCTATTCTTCTAAACATGAATGAGTATAGGCCAATCTGCTCAACATTTCTTCATAAGACAGCGTCTTCATCCCAAGAGTCAGCCCAGTCAGTTCCTCTGAGCTGCTTCCAATGTAAGTATATCTCTCCTTACATAAGGAGATCAAAATTATGCACAATACTCTAGGTGTGGTCTTAACAATGTCCTGTACAGTTGTAGCAAGACTTCTCTATTTTTATACTCCATCCCACTTGCAATAAAGGTCAACTGTCCATTTGCCTTCCTAATTACTTAGTGTACCTGCATGCTAACTTTTTGTAATTCATGAACAAGGACACACAGGTCCCTCTGTACCACAGCATCATGCAGCCTCTCAACACTTAAATAACGGCCTGCTTTTCTATTCTTCCTGCCAAAGCAGATGAGGTGATGTTTTTCCCACATTATACTCCATTGGCCAAATTTTTGTCCACTTACTTAACCTATCTATATTTCTTAGCAGACTCTTTGTATCCTCCTCACAAATTGGTTTCCTAGCTATCTTTGTTGAGTCAGCAAATTTGGCTACAATACAGTCAGTCCCTTCATCCAAATCATTAATATAGATCATAAATAGTTAATGACCCTGCACTGATCCCTGTGGCATTCCACTAGCGATAGTTTATCTATCTGAAAATGACCCATTTATCCCAATTGTCGATTTCCTGTTAGTCAATCCTCTATCCATGCTTACATATCACCCCCAAGACCATCACCTCTTCTCTTTTGCAATAACCTTTCATGTGGCAACTTACTGAATGCCTTTTGGAAATCCAAATACTCTGCATCATCTATCCACCCTGCTTGCCAGATCCTCATATAACTCCAATGAATTTGTTAAACATAATTTTCCTTTGATAAAACCATGTTGCCCCTACCTGATTGCATTATGATTTTCTAAATGTCCTGCTACATAACCTTAACAACCAACTCTAGCATTTTCCCAATAACAGATGTTAGGCTATCTGGCCTATAGTTTCCTGCTTTCTGTCTCCCTATTTCTTGAATAGAAGTGTTACATTTGTGGTTTTTCCATCAGCTGGGACCTTTCCAGAATCTAGGGAATTTTGGAAGATTATAACTAATGCATCTGCTATCTCTGCAGCCATTTCTTTTAAGACTCTAGGATGCAGACTATCAGGTCCACAGACATGCCAACCTTTAGTCTCATTAGCTTCCCAGTACCTTTTTCTTTAGTTATCATGATTGTTTTAAATTCCTCCCTTCTATCTCTTGATGTTTTATTATTCTTGGGATGCGTTTTGTGTTTTGTACCGTGAAGACAGATACAAAACACCCTCTAAGAGACAGATGCTCACTTTAGCTACTCTTTTTCATTTTATATGCATTTAGAAGCTTTTACTGTCTGATTTTATAGTTCTTGCTACCTTTGTCTCATACTGTAATTTCTCTCTTTATTTTTTTATTCATGCTTTGCTGCTTTGTAAAAAATTCCCAATCTTCTGACCTACCATTAGCTTCACAGCATTGTGTGCCTTTTTCTTCAATTTGATACTATCTTTAACTTCCTTGGTTAGCTACAGATGGTGTATCCTTCTCATTGAATTTTTCTTTCTCAATGGAATATATTTTTGTTGAGAGTTATGAACTATTTCTACTTCTGCTTCTCTACTGTCTTACCTTTTAACCTGTTTTTCCAGTCCAGTATCTTATCATACCCTTGTAATTAGCTTTATTTAAGTTTAAGACACTAGTTTAGACCTCCATTTCCCACACTCAAATTGAATGAACTTCCATCACAATATAAATCTTATCAAGAAGATCCTTCAATATGAAGTCATTAATTAATCCTGCCACTTTACACATTATCAGGTCTACGGTAGCCTGCTACCTGGTTGATTCCATAACATATTGTTTTAAGCAGCTGTCCCGAATACAGTATATGAACTCATCCTCCAGATTACTTTTGCCAATTTGATCTGTCCAGTCTATGAGGGTCAAAATTGCCCACAATTATTGCAGTACTTTTATTTTCACAAGCCCCCATTATTTCTTAATTTATAATATGTGCGGATAATGCTAAGGAGCCTATAAAATACTCCCACCAGTAACTTCTTTCCTTTGCTTTTTATCTCCAATAAAAATGATTCCAGATTTTGATCCTTTAAACTACGATTATTTTTCACTACAGTACTGATCTCACTCAGTTGCTGATTACTGTACTAACTAGTAACTAATTAACAAGTAAATAAATAATTGCTATAACTGCAACATGTGAAAGTTTGAGAGCAGCAGTGCAATCCTGGACATCTATATCTGCAGTAAATATCTGCAGCTCGAGTAACTTTGACTTAGAGTTGTTGAGCTGGAGTCCAAGTTGACAATATTGCAGGGAATCAGGGAAGGGAAAGATAACTCACCACTTTGTTTCCAAGAGGCAGTCACACCACTAAGTTTAAGTACAACTTTAAAGTTTGCCAATGATCAGGGTCAGGGGGTGTGACTGTGAGTTAGCAAGGTATGCAAATCCTGGATGTAATGATAGAGGGGGCTTGGCCCTTGATTTTGACTAACAGGTGCGAGATATTTGCAACTTGTGTGGATGAGAACAGGATTGCAGGGTGGATGAGAAAACTAGCCATCGTACCATGGTGCCAGGAAGCATTCAAATGGCTGGGCAGGGGGGGCGGTTGTGAAAAGGAACATGATAGTGATGGGGACAGTATAGTCAGGGGCTAGAAACTCTTCTCCACAGCTGGGGCTGGGAGCTCCAAAGGTTATGTTATTTAAGGACATCTCTTTGCAGCTGGAGATGAATTTGAAATGGGAGGGCTGGACCCAGTTGTCATGCTCCACATAGGAATTAGGAATGTTATTCAGCAGGGAGAATTTGTGGAGTTAGGGTCCAAAGGTAATAACCGCTGGATTCTAATTTGAGCTATGTGCCAATTAACAGAGTCAAGCAATTAGACAATTAAACAAGTGGCTCAAAGAGTGGTGTAGGGGGAAAAGGATTTGATTCATGTGGCATTTGCATCAATATTGGAGAAAGACGAAGCTGTTCCTTTGGGAAGAACTCCACTTAAACTGGGCTGAGATCACTGTTCTGGAAAATTGAATAACTAGATCTGTGGAAGGGGTTTCAAACTAAAAGGGGTCAGATGAAGGGAAATTTAGAAATCTAAAGAAAAAAGTGGCGGCAATCAAGTAATGTAGTGAAAAGTTAAAGACACTTTATCGGAATGAGTGAGGCATTTATAATAAAATAGGCAAATTAGAGACACAAATAGAGATAAATAGTTGAGATCTAACTGGAATTGCAGAGACGTGGTTACAAGGTAATCAGAGTTGGGAAATAAGTACTCCAGGTACACAGTATTTTAGCTTGGCCTAAATAGCCAAGTGGTTATGGTACTGGGTTTATAACCCCAAGATCAAGAGTTCAAATCTCACAATGGCAAACTATGTAACTTCATCTGAAACAGATGGAAATGGGTTTGTACTCGAAAGAGTTACACAGTATTTTAAGAAGACTGAGGGATTGAAAAAGGAGAAGTAGGCATTATGATAAAGGATGATACAAGGACCGTAGTAAGAAGGGATTTTGACTCAGAAGATCATGAAGTAAAATCAATTTTGATCGAGTCTAGAAATTAGAAGCTCAGAAAAGGTTGGTGAGAATAGTTTATAGAGTGTTTGACAGATAATTAAACAATAAAAAAATCAGAGCTTGGAAGAAAGACAATGTGATAATCGTGGGACTTCAATCTTTATATAGGCTGGACATATTAAATTGGCAAGGGTATAATGGAAGATGAGTTTGTAGAATGCTATTGAGAGAGTTTCCTGCAATAATACTTTGAAAAACTGACTAGGTATAAAGCCAGAAATACCTGGAAAAACTCAGCAGGTCTGGCAGCATTGACGTTTCGAGTCCTCATGACCCTTCAACAGAACTAAGTAGAAATAGGAAAGGGGTGAAATATAAGCTGGTTTGGGGGGTGGGGGGGTGGGTTGTTGGGACAAGCAAGCAGTGATAGGAGGAGATAACCAAAAAATGTCACAGACAAAAGAACAAAGAGGTGTTGAAGGTGGTGATATTACCTTTAAAGAATGTGTTAATTAAGATTGGAGAGCAGGACAAGCAAGGTAGCTCTAGTGGGGGTGGGGTGAAATAAACCATGGGTGGACTCATTTAAAAATAATGGAAATGGGAAAAGAAAAATCTATATAAATTATTGGAAAAAACAAAAGGAAGGGGGAAGAAACGGAAAGGGGGTGGGGATCTAAAGTTGTTGAACTCAATGTTTAGTCCAGAAGGCTGTAAAGTGCCTAGTTGGAAAATGAGGTGCTGTTCCTCCTGTTTGCGTTGAGCTTCACTGGAACAATGCAGCAATCAAAGGACAGACACGTGGGCGAGAGAGCAGGGTGAAGTGTTAAAATGGCAAACGGCAGGGAGGTCTGGGTCATGTGGTCACCCAGTCTGCGTTTGGTCTCTCCAATGTAGAGGACACTACATTGGGAGCAACGAATGCAGTAGACAAGGATGGGGGAAATGGAGTGAGGAGAGAGGAAGTGAAGGGGCAGGTGTTGCATATTTTGCGTTTTCAAGGGGAGGTGCCGTAGGTGGGGGTTGAGGAGTAGGGGGTGATGGAGAAGTGGACCAGGGTGTCATGGAGGGAACGATCCCTATGGAATGCTGCCGGGGTGGGGGGGGGGGGGGTGTTGGAGTTGGCAGAAATGGCGGAGGATGATCCTTTGAATGTGGAGGCTAGTGGGGTGATAAGTGAGGACAAGGGGGACCCTATCATGTTTCTGGAAGGGAGTAGAAGGCGTGAGGGTGGACGCGCGGGAGATGGGCCGGACACGATTGAGGGCCCTGTCAACTACCATGCGTGGAAAACCTCGGTTAAGGAAGAAGGAGGACATGTCAGAGGAACTGTTTTTGAAGGTATCATCATCAGAACAGATGCGACAGAGGCGAAGGAACTGAGAGAATGGGATGGAGTCCTTACAGGAAGCGGGGTGTGAGGATCTGCAGTCGAGGTAGCTGTGGGAGTCGGTAGGCTTGTAATGGATATTGGTGGATAGCCTATCACTAGAAATTGAGACAGAGAGGTCAAGGAAGGGAAGGGAAGTGTCAGAGATGGACCATGTGAAAATGATGGAGGGGTGGAGGTTAGAAGCAAAATTAATAAATTTTTCCAAGTCCCGACGAGAGCATGAAGCGGCACTGAAGTAATCATCGACGTTCGCGAGAAAGAGTTGTGGGAGGGGGCCGGAGTAGGACTGCAACAAGGCATGTTCCACATACCCCATAAAGAGACCGGCATAGCTGGGGCCCATGCAGGTACCCATAGCCACACCTTTTATTTGGAGGAAGTGAGAGGAGTTAAAGGAGAAGTTGTTCAGTGTGAGAACAAGTTCAGCTGGACGGAGGAGAGTACTGGTAGATGGGGATTGTTCGGGCCTCTGCTCGAGGAAGAAGTGGAGAGCCCTCAGACCATCCCGGTGGGGGATGGAGGTGTAGAGGGATTGGACGTCCATGGTGAAGAGGAAGCGGTTGGGGCCAGGGAACTGGAAATTGTTAATGTGACGTAAAGTGTCAGAGGAATCACGGATGTAGGTGGGAAGGGACTGGACAAGGGGAGAGAGAAGGGAGTCAAGATGGTGAGAAATGAGTTCCGTGGCACAGGAACAGGCTGACATGATTGGCCTGCTGGGACAGTCCTGTTTGTGGATTTTGGGTAGGAGGTAGAAGCAGGCCGTCCGAGGTTGGGTGACTATCAGGTTGGAAGCTGTGGGAGGGAGATCTCCAGAGGAGATGAGGTCAGTGACAGTCCTGGAAACAATGGCTTGATGTTCAGTGGTGGGGTCATGGTCCAGGGAGAGGTAGGAGGAAGTGTCTGTGAGTTGACGCTAAGCCTCCGCGAGGTAGAGGTCAGTGCGCCAGACAACAACAGCACCACCCTTGCCAGTGTGTTTGATGACAATGTCAGGGTTGGACCTGAGAGAATGGAGTGCAGCAAATTCAGAGAGAAACAGGTTAGAATGGGTGAGAGGAGCAGAGAAATTGAGACGACTAATGTCACGCCGACAGTTCTCAATGAAAATATCAAGAGAAGGTAAGAATCCAGAGGGAGGGGGCTAGGTGGAGGGAGAATATTGGAGGTGGGTAAAAGGATCCGTTGAACGGGGAGAGGACTCTTGCCCAAAGAAGTGAGCACGGAGATGAAGACGACGGAAGAAGAGTTCAGCATCATGCCGAGCCCGAAATTCATTGAGATGAGGGCGTAAGGGTATGAAACTAAGTCCTTTGCTGAGCACTGAACGTTCAGCGTCGGAGAGGGGAAGGTCAGGGAGTATAGTGAATACACGGCCAGGGCTGGGATTGGAAGATGGGGTGGGGACGGAGGGACAGGCAGGGTGGTGGGTCCTAGATGGGTGTTGGTGTCGATGAATTGTTGGAGCAACTTTCCCACCTATTTCCATTATTTTTAAATGTATTCCACCCATGGTTTATTTCACCCCACACCCATTAGAGCTACCTTGCTTGTCCTGCTCTCCAATCTTAATTAGCACATTCTTTTAGGTAATATCACCATCTTCAACACCTCTTTGTTCTTTTGTCTGTGACTTCTTTTGGTTATCTCCTCCTATCACTGCTTGCTTGTCCCAACAACACTCCCCCCCTCCCCCGCAACCCCCCACTCCCCCATCTTAAACCAGCTCATATGTCACCCCTTTCCTATTTCAACTTAGTTCTGTTGAAGGGTCATGAGGACTCGAAACGTCAACTTTGCTCTTCTCCGCCGATGCTGCCAGACCTGCTGAATTTTTCCAGGTATTTCTGTTTTTGTTTTGGATTTCCAGCTTTAGATCATGTGTTGTTTAATGATGCAGGTTTAATTAGTAATTGCATAGTAAAAGATCCTTGGGAGAAAGTGATTACAATACAATTGGAATTCCGTATAAGTTTGAGAGTGACATACTCCAATCACAATCAAGAATCTTAAGCTTAAACAAAGCCAATTACATGATTATGAGAGGAGAGATGAGTAAGGTTTATTGATTAAATAGATTAAAGGTGTGGTGGTAAATAAACAGTGGGAAAGATCTCGAGACAATTCAAGGTGTTCAACAAAAATACATTCCATTAAAAAACGACAATTCAGTGATAAAACTCCACTGTGGCATACTAGGATAGTGTTAGATTAAAAGAAGTGGCTTATAATGTTGGGAAGCATAGTAATGAGCCTGAGAATTAGGAGTTTTAGAAACTAGAAATGGGTGACCAAAACGTTGCTGAAAGAGAAACAAAAACTGAGAAATTATCCAGGAATATAAAACAAATTGTAAGAGCTTTTAAAAATGTATAAGAAGAAGAATAGATAAAGCAAACATTGGGCTTTTAGAGGCAGAAACAGGAGAAATTATGATGAGGAATAAGGGATTGGAAGAGATGAACAATAACTGTGCATTTGTCTTCATAGCAGAAGATAGAAATTACATAGCAGGAATGGAGGATAGCCAAGAAGCTATTGAAGAACTTAAAGTAATTCATATTCATAGAAATATTTATTAGAGAAACTTGAGGAACTAAAAGTTGACAAATCCTCTGGACCTCACTGCTTACATCCTAGGGTTCTAAAAGAGGTAGCTGCAGAGATAGTGGATGCACTGGTTATGTTTTTCCAAAATTCTCTAGATTCTAGAAAAGCAGATTGGAAGGTAGTAAATGTAACCCCACTATTAAAGAAAAGAGGGAGAGAGAAAACAGAGAACTACAAGCCAGATAGCCTGGTACCAGTTGTTGGGAAAATGCCAGAATCTATTATTAATGAAGTCTTAAGTGCACTTAAAAAAGCATAACATGATTAGAACAAGTCAGCATGGTTTTACGAATGGAAATCATGCTTGATAAATTAAGTAGGGATTTTTTAGGATGTAACCAGCAGGGTCGATAAAGGGGAACTAGTAGATGTTGTATATTTGGATTACCAAAAGGCAATTGTTAGGGTGCCCCAAAAAAGTTAATACACAAAATAAGGGCTTAAGAAGTTGGGGGTAAGATATTAACTTGGATGAAAGATTGGTTAACAGACGGGAAGCAGAGAATAGGGATAAATGAGGCATTTCAAAGTTGACAGGCTGTATCTAGTGAATTGCTTCAAGGACCAGTCCCAAGTCTCAGCTATTCACAATCTATATTAACGACTTGGACAAAGAATTTGGCCAGGCTTTCCTGTGGAAACCCAACACGGGGTAGAGTTTTCTGTTTTGGGGAGGGGGAGAGAGGGTGCGGACCTGTCATTTTACGCGGGTGGGCCAATTAAGGCCTGCACAGTGTATTTGCCGACTCCTGTGGATAGTGGGAGTGCGTGGGCGGCGGCGGTGTACACAAACCACCGGGTCCAATGGTGAGCCAGCAGTCGGTTTAAAGGAAGGTCTGGCAGCCTCCTGTAGGCTGGTGACAATGGCCAATTCAAGGATGCACCACAGGGGGTCGACTGAGCAGGCCAGGCTGCAGGGAAGAGCAGAGGAGCAGGCTAGGCTGCAGGGTCTGCCACAGGAGCAGGGCAGGCTGCAGGTAGGCCAGCTAGGGGCCAATGCACCCCTTGCTTTTCAGATGCTTGCCTTGCTGCCCTCCTGGAGGAGGTGGCAGCGTGGTGGGAGGTGCTGGTCCTCCAGGATGGGAGGAGGAGGCCCTCCCACATGACCAAACGTGCCTGGGAGGAGTTGACGGAGGTGGTGAGCTCCAGGGATGTGGTGCAGCGCACCTGGATCCAGTGCCGTAAGTGCTTCAACAATTTGTTGCACTCTGGCAGGGTGAGTACCATGTTAGCATTGGGCATTTGACCCAGCAGGTAGCCTTAGCCTTTGAGGCCGCACCCCCCCACCTCCCCGAAGTCTTACTGTCGTGACGGTATCAAATCATGTTGGGCATTTTTCCTACGCTAGGTGGGCGAGCAGAATAGTGCCCATGCTTAGATCAACCTGAGTGGTTCTTGACGAGATGAGATCCCCCCCACCACCCACCATGCGTTGCTCTTAGTCGCACATAACTAGTCTGGGGGCAACCTGCAGGAGATGCAGCTAGGCGTGTACTCAGAACTCCAGTACATGTCCTATTCAGGGTAATGAGATGGTGGAAGGGGAGCCTCAAGAGCCATCTGGTGCCCTCGAAGCTGCACATAGTTGCACCTCCTTGCCATGCGAGCAAAGACCGTGTGTTTCCTAAAGTGATATATGCAGAATGTGTCCAAGGTGGCCATTGGGGGGTGGTTGGGAGCAGGCGCACTGTGTGTGAATGATCAGCAGTAGTGGGGAGAGGAGGCACTGCAAGCCTGATATGGCCCACTGTGGTTGGGGTGCAGTGTGTGCGTGCGCAGAGTCCATGTGCAAATTGCTGCAATGAATGGTATTCTTTCTTTCTCAGGAGAAGAATGTTCATAATTTGTTGGAGTGTGCGAGGACTGGAGGCGGTCAGCCTCACCTCCTCATGTTAAGCCACTTTGAGCAGGAGGTCCTTGAGCTTGAGAGGCGTCATACACCCAGGTTAACTGGTGTCAGTGAGGCCGGGGTGGAACGGCCAGGTATTTGAGGCCAACAGTGAGATCCATAATGTCCTCTCAACATCCATAGCACTGATGATTGTAAAATTTGTTTTTGTTGCAATATTGCTTGGTCACAGAGTGATAGAGTAAGAGCTGTGGATCACTGAAAAAAGTCCTTCGGCCATTCAAGGATGCGCATGTCAAACACGTTCCTAGCTCTTCTAAACCCATTTCCTAGCACCATACCCATAGCCTTGAATGCCATGGCATTGCAAGTGCACATCCAAATACTTATTACATGTTGGGAGAGTTTCTGCATCTATCATGTTGGGAGAGTTTCTGCGTCTATCACCCTTTCAAGCAGTGCACTCCACATTCCCAACACACTCTGTGTGCAAAAGTTGCTCATTGCGTCCCCTGTAAACCTCATGCCCCTTACCTTAAATCTATGCCACCTGGTTACTGATCCCTCCACCAAGGGGAAAAGTTCCTTTGTGTCGACCTTATCTTTGCCCCTCATAAGTTTGTACACCTTAATCATGTCACCCCTCCTTCTCCTCTGCTCCAGGGGAAATAACCCCAGTCTATGCAATTTCTCCTCAAAAGTCAAACTCTCCAGGCCTGCCAACATCCTAGTAAACTTCCTCTACACTCTCTCCACTCCAATCACATCCCTCCCATAAAGTGCATTTCAGAACTGCACGCAGAGCTAAGCAGTGTTTTGCGCACTTGGAACATTACCTCCCTACTCCTTTATTCTATGCCTCGGTTAATAAGGGAAGTATGGCTTATACCTTCTTAAACACCTTATGTACCTGTCCCGCTGCCTTAAGGGACCAGTCGACATGCACACCAAGGTCCCTCTGATCCTCGTTATTTCCCACGGTCCTACCATTCATCGTGTATCCCTGTGCCTTGATTGTCCTGCCCAAGTGCATCACATCACACTTATCCACATTACATTTCACTTGGCATTCTTCAGCCCATCTGACCAGCCCATCTATATTCACCTAATGTAAGGCTAGCCTCCTCAATATTTGCTACCCGACCAATGTTCGTGTCCATTGGTCCTGGAAGGTTGAGCACATAATGAGCCAGGGGAAAGGGATGAAGTGTATCACTGTGTGCACGCTAATTGATCCACTGTCCTTGTTGTTCATTTCAGCATCATCAGAGCATGACCAGAGGAGGAACTGCAGATGCCCCCATCACACCTGAGGTCCCTCAATGTCACCTGCGTCACACCATTTGTGTGAGGCAGGCATCAGCGCAGATACTAGCACCTCGGTGGGCGTTGCAACATTGGCTAGTGTCCCGGGGCACAGTGGAGAGGGCATTTCACATTCGCTGGAAGAGCTGGCAAAGACAGAGTGCCAATGGCGCCAGCAGTCAGAGGACTGCAGGGGACCAGGCGCATGCTCAGTCGGTGCCTGATGATGTGCCTCTGGAATCGTCCATGACGCAGCAGCTGCAGGAAATGCGACTGGGTGTGCAGGAGCATCTGGGGGTGATACATAAGGCTATGTTTTGCTTGCTGTCCATGGTGGAGGAGTCCATGCGGAGCATCAGTGATGCAATGAGCCTCATAGCAGAGAGTCATGCCTCCTCCATGGATAGGGTGGTGACTCTCGTGGAAAGGCACCTCCAGGAAAACAATCAGGACCTCCTGGGGATGCACTCAGACCTTCAAGCCCTCACAGCAGCACTGACCACAGCTGGTCAGTGCCAATGTGGGAGAAGGTATGGGCTTCAAGCTTCCCAGCTCGTTGCCTATCCATCCACAATGAGCAGGGAAGTCCAAGGCGACCTCACATTGGCAGAACAGCTGCCTGTCGAATCTGCGGGCTCCTCTCACTGCATTCCAGATGAGGGCACCAGCTGCACCACCCCTCTCCCAGTGACCGCTTCATCCAGTGAGGTTGCAATGACTGGAGAAATGCCAGCTGTGCAACTGGCAGATCCCTCCCAGGTGGGCCCAGCACAGGCTCCTTGGGCCAGAGGACGACCGCCAAGGTCATCGAGGCCAACAGGACAGCAGAGTCAGCAGGTTACTTCAGATCCCACTCCGAGCGATGGGGCAGCACCAAGACGTAGCACCTGTAAACAAAAGCATAAGGCACCTTAGGCACAATGCGGGTTTCTCACTGGTGTTTTTGTGTTGGCCCAAGATTAAATCCTTATAATTTATTTTTGTTTGCTTAAAGCATTGTTTTGGAATTGGGAGAACATCTGATATTTAAAATAAAAATCAGTTGTATGACCATGTCTGAGGGTGGCTCGTTTGTTCTGCATGTACACGTTTAAGAGAAATGTCATGAGTGTTTGTTTGGACATTCAAATTTATGTCCAAAGCCCTTAGTTCCTGCTGATGACCTGGCAGATTTTGCACTTAGGTGCTGAGTATGGATGCGCCAGGCTGGTCCTGCTGATCCATTTGTGTTGTGCTAGCTGAAGGTTCATTGGATTAAAGCCTCCTGGGTGTCCCTGCCTCCTTGGTGTAGTCCTGTGTCAGCATCTAGCCCCTCAGCATTCCCCTGTCCATGGTGTTCCTCAGAATCAGTGCTGGACTCATCGTGTGCAGTCACTGACACTGCGTCAATGTCTTCATCATCCACTGCGGCCCCCTTTTCCAGCGCAAGATTATGGAGAGCGCAGCATGCAACCACTATCACTGACACACAATCTGGGGGTACAGGAATGCGCCACCTGAGCAGTCCCGGCATTGGAAGCGCATCTTGAGAAGACCGATGGCTCTCTCCACCACAGCCCCTGTGGAGGCATGGCTCCTATTGTATCGCTGTTCAGCTTCTGTTCTTGGATGGCGGAGAGGCATCATGAGCCACCTTCTGAGGGGATAACCCTTGTCACCCAGCAGCCAACCATCAAGCCGGCCGGATCTCCCCTGTGTGGGAACTGCGCAATCTGGGAGCATCTGAGGATGTAGGCCTCATGGGCACTACCTGGGTACCTTACACAGACTTGTAGAATCAGCATCCTGTGATCACACACTATCTGCACATTCATCGAGTGGAAGCCCTTCCTGTTGACGCGGGTTCACCTGCAGGCGCCTTGATGGCCCATGTGTGCAGTCTATTGCACCCTGGACATGGGGGAAGCCAGCAATGGCGGCGAAGCCTCTGGCTCGCTGGGTCTGTCTTGCCTGGTCCCAGCGGAAGTGGATGAAGACCAATGCACTCCTGAACAGAGCGTCTGTGACCCATTTGACACAAGTGTCGACAGCAGATTGGGAGACACCACAAAGATCACCCACCGAGCCCTGGAAGGAGCCAGAGGCACAGAAGTTGCGGGCAACTGTGACCTTCAGAGCCACTGGCCTGGGGTGTCCGCTCACACAGTTAGGGGAGATCCCAGGGTCAATCATCTGATAGGTGTAGCTGACTGTCTCCCTTGACAGTCGGAGCTTCCTTCGGCATGGCACCTCAGACATACTGAGGTAGCTGCTTCGCCGCCTGTATACCCTGGCAGCAGGACAAAGCTGTCTTCTGCGGCCCCTTCCACCTTGGGCTACCTCTTGGCCCTCACCCTTTGTGCATGTGCTTGTACTCCCAAAGGTGGCTCCCCTTGAGGCTGAATGTGCACTCTTGGCCTCCTTCTCCTTCTAGCCCTCCCTTCCTTCTCAGAGGAGCTGCCTCCAGTGGACATGTCAGAACCCATACCCAGGCTAAGGGGAGGCCTCCAGAAATCTGCAGGCCCGCTAATGATTCCTGACTGCAGAGTGTTGATCTGAAGGTTTTAAGTACACAGAAAGCTGCAGGAATGTGTTATGAATTACTGCATCACACTGAATCACACAGACAAGTTTAAAATACTTTCTCCAATAAATACTTCACAAAGCAGATTGACAACCCCACTGAGCCACCTTATCCCGCGCCTGGGTGAGGCTCATAGAAAACTCTCTTACCCACATGCCCGTTGCGCCCGTGTGCCGACCCAAAGATCGCACGGGCGCCTAAAAATCGCCATCGATTGATGAATTAAGGGCCTTAACTAGCCCATTAATCAATAGCAGGCACGTGTCAAACTTCATCATGCGCCCACCAGTGAAATATCGCAATGGCGCGTGGTGACATCGGGCCAGACGTCAAACTGAAAATTTTGCCCATGCATTCTTTTACAACTTTCGAAATGCACACCTGACTTTGTGTATTAATATATGCAACTTCCAGTAGGAGCAAATATGCCACACTGCGAACTCGACTGACAATCTTAAATTGGTTGTCAGCATGATTCTTAGCACTGAGGATTATTTAGCAAATGTTGTCCAATAGCTGAATCACATCTAATGTTGGACACTCTGTTTTAGTTTTGCAAGCACGGGCTGGTTGGTGCTGCCGATACCTTGCCCATTGCAAACAATGGCTGGGACATACTGTTTAATACAATCCTTCAATCCTTGGGACGTATGGCCCACATACCTAGCATTACACTGGCACTGAAATTCATATACCACATTACTCATTTGTGTGATGCGCAAAAAGTTCTTTTGGCTTGATGGCAGCATCCTGTTAGTGGCAAATGCCACTTGTTTTGCTACTGCACAGTAGCAGTGTGAAACAGTTAGCTTCACCTGTTGTTTAAATTTCTGAGATATCTTGCCCTTCCCGGATAACCTGAGGTGGGTTGGGCATTTTTCAGGGCCGAAAGTGAAGGCCTTAGGCCCATTCATAAGGCAGCATGATATAGAGCACAAAATGATCTGATCGGAGTGGCCATTATCCTGCAGGATGCCTTTGATGTGCCCTATTTTAGTATCAAGCTCACATGGTGAGCAAATGGCTCAGGCCCAATATACAAGGTTACCAGTAAGACCACTCATACAGGGTGTGGAAATGTAAGAATCCCAACGCGTACGCTGACCAGTGAAAGTAGGCTGATGGTAGACCGTGGTAGAGAAACCCCTGGCAGATTTTTAAACTAGTATGTCAAGGAAGGGGAGTTCATTTGACTGCTCCATTTCATTGGTGAATTTGAGTGCAGGATGGAGCCCATTAAGACAAGTAAGGAAATTATTACTTGCAGCTGTGGATTTAAATATATTTGTATTCATGTGAAGTGTCCTGATGAGCACAAGATGAAAAGCTTTGACATTTCTCTTTTATCAGCAATATTTTAAAATTATTGGGAAAAAATTAAACTTCTAAAAATCTAATAAAACACTGAATTCAAACACACTATCATTCATACTAGAAAAGAAAACTATTCCAGTATAAAAAAATAAGTTAAGTGCCCATTAGGTTTGTTAAAAAAAAAGAAAGTGCATCAAAGACATATGTTTGTTATTACAACCTCTTAAAAGTTTAAATTGTTCTTGGATCAATAGGCCACCTGCTGAGCTGAAGACATTAGTAGCTTCTGAAACCAAGCCAAACATTCATAATGACTACAGCTGTCATACCAAAAGCTCCCAGCTAAGTTTCCTGAAACAGAATAGAATGATGTTCCATTTCCATTTCAAAGTATAGGGCCTATCAATTAATGGAAAGTAACCAGAACAGAAATTTTTTCAACCTTCAAAAGCAGAATTTTTTCAGATAGCGAGTCTTCAATCGATTTAAATCACAGCACAAAACATGACAGCAGAGGTTGACAGAACTTCATTTTAACATTTTCAATGCATTATGGCACCTTCTTCAATGTGAAAAGTACTGTGATGCATGACATCACTTAACACCAAGGTGGTCAATACAGGGTCAACTTACCTTCGTAGGACATCCCTATGCTGAATCACTGCATTAAAATACATCAACATTACAATACAGCATCTAATATTTATACTTGAAGGTGTCAAAACATCTTACATTTACCTTTCAGAATGTTCTCGACTCCTCAGCAGGTTTTCCCCAGTGGTCACAAACGCTCAAAGGAGACGTGTTCTTTGAGGGATTCCAAAAATCACACCAGCACATGAAAGTTGTGTGCAGGAGGAGATGCAATTTTCTTGTGATCCTCACAATGGGGACCTTGACCTCAGAAGAGATGTGTATGCGTTTTGCACCCAAAGCCTTCCTGACCTGCAAAAAGACCACACAAATATGGAGTGGATTCAGGAGGGCAGAAGAAAATTGTTTCTCCAGCAACAAAATAAACAAAGTTCAGCATTTCATAAGTTGATTCACACCTCCATTGGGAGGCGCTTTATGTACATCAGAGAATGTGATTTTTCGCACAATCTTCTATGTCAGAACTGATAGTAACCATCAGATTTAAAGGTAAAACCCTGTTCTTTCATATAAAATTAGAGTGCCCATCCTGTGATTATGTGTTTTAGTTGTTAGAGTTTCTCTGGCAACCTGGAAATCAGAAGATTTTTCCTGACCAGTATAAGGGTGAATTTCTATGAGGATTCTCTTAACCTTCTATCACACCTTTATTACAGAAATGGCATTTACTTAGGCAGCTTTGGTATTTTACTCTCTCAAAGTTTCTTAGCAGTGCAGATTCACCAGAATAATAGCAGACTTAAAAGGATTAAATTATGTGGACAAGTTGCATGAACTTGGCTATCATTCACTTGAGTTTACCAGGTTGAATGACGTTCTAATGGAGGTGATTAAACTGACATAGAGAAACTACTTCCTCTGGTGGGGAATCCAAGTCAGACAGCATAATCTTAAAATTAGACTGGGTCATTTCAGAGTGAAATTAGGAGGCACCTTTTCCACATATAGAGTAGAAAAAATCTGGAACTCATTCTCCCAAAAGGATGTCCTGGGTCAATTGTAATTTTCAAGACTGTGTTTGATATGGTTGGTAAGGGTATCAAGGGAGCAAAGACAGGTAGGTAAAGTTAAAGTAAAGGTCAGCTGTATTCTAATTGAAAGGACATCTGCAGCATGCACCACTATCTCACTTTCAAACCCCAGCAGTCAGTTTCCAAATAGCAATATCTTTGAGCCACTCTGGGCAACACAATGTTTTTCTCATAATTATAATTACAATCTTGCATCAAGTGTGCTCTTGTCATACTCCCTGCATCATGAACTTCCCATCATACTCCAAGTATCACTTATTGTAATGGGGTGAAAGTCATGATTGACTCAAATAATTAAAGCTAGCATCCATAACCTTAACTAAGCAACACTGATAACAGAGTGATAGCAAACTACGGTAATGGTGAACAACTACTAAGCAGCAAAAGTAATGTACCCAATAAACATGCAAATTAAGAGACACATAAATTAGAGAGTGGCAAAAAAGTTACATAAAGAGAGACACTACCAATTTTTATCTTTAAGTAACGTAATGGAAGATCAATTGACTAATTAATGCTAGAGGATCTGTCTAAGCTTGGAAAGGGCCAGCTTAAAACAACAAAACCCCAGGAATGATGCAGAAGGAAACACCACCATTATGACTACTCTTCATATAGCACTTTTTATGTAGGAAAACTTCCCAAGATATCTTATAGAAGTGTCTTCAGACAGAAATTGACATTGAGCCAAAGGAGGAGATATGAGGAGGAATTCATACCAAATTAGGCTATTATATAAAAATGTTATTTTTCTGAAGGGTCCCTTCACATGGCCACTTATGAAGAATTAAATATATGGCGTTAATAAGTTTTCATACATACATTTTGAAAATCAAAATTTCAACCCAAATAACAGTGATTTCCATTAATTTTGAGATTCTCAAGCAGAGAATCTCTCACCCTACCCTGTGAAAATTCACCCAAAGCACTTTTTGCAGAGCAGATCTAATCTGTGAAGATGAACGCTCATTGTTTTTGATTTAATTTTGGTTGCTGATAAGGAACATCCAAAAGGGCTGAAGCTGTGTCTGAGCAGAATGGAAACACATGACGTACTCATATGGG
Source organism: Carcharodon carcharias (assembly GCF_017639515.1). NCBI lineage: Eukaryota > Metazoa > Chordata > Chondrichthyes > Lamniformes > Lamnidae > Carcharodon > Carcharodon carcharias. The sequence continues at coordinate 55,287,778 of NC_054483.1, read as the reverse complement.
CTTTAACTGAAGGAAATTCCAGGCAGAACTTTTTCTTCTCCCTTCTATGAGATTTGGACACTGAAGTTACGTCAGTGAACAGACGTTTAACTTTGTCTCAAATTCCTCTCTGCTATTTTACTAGAGATGCGATACTGTTTATAATAAATGCATTTAAGGCTTCTATTAAAATATTGACAGAAGAATTTTAGGCTACTGTTTTGAAGTGTTCATACTATGATATACCACAACATAATTGCAGGACCCAGAATTTCAAAGTGGAAGACAAATCATGACATCACTGGATCTCCTTTAAAATGAAACAACCAGTTGCTATCTACATGAATTTTAGTTGAAGAAATGATTTAAAGCAACCCATCATGCAATCTTCCTTGCCTTTTCAAAAGTAGACTGTAGGTGGCTTCAGATAATTGAACCTATCCCTGAATTAATACTGTGAACTTTTCGAGCTTCAATAGGGCACTCTCAAAACAATTAATAAACAGAAAATGAAATCAGTAAAGTGCACATACTCAATATCTTCTGCCAAGCAAACCTCCTAAATCATTGATGGGAAACAAAATCTATCCCCATTCAATTTTATAGCATGTAAGAGAATAGTGTTTAAAATAAAAAAATTGAAGTTATATTTGCTTCGTTGAGTGGAAATACAGTAGATGTTTTCATACTTCCCATCCTTTTTATATGGTCAATTGTTTCTGACATCTATTGAAGGTGGCTAGTAACTACATTAAGAGCATTGTAAGTGCAAATTATGTATTCATCAATCAGAGAAGTGTGCACCAATATACCAGGGAATTTGCATGATTTGTTAGTCCTGTAAGGACTTACAAGCAAAAAGCGCATTAAACAAACATTTTCACATTTACTAACGGCTGCATGTAAAGATTTAAAAAACTCTTACCATTGCCATTCCATACACTAAGACACAAGTGCTTTAACAACTGTCATAAATACCCGAGCATGTCAGATTTATAAGAGTTCTTTATATTATCAGAGATAGACTAGGTAGAGGACATGTGAAACAGCATAAGAGCTCTCAAAAATTGTGCTTTTTACACCATTAGGCGCATCATTAATAAAGTGATCCTGGTAACATTATTCCACATATAAAGAATCGAATGTTATATTGCACCTAGGTAGGATACCTTCATTTGTTCAAAACTATTATGGACCCCAACTTGTGCAAAAAATAATCAATAATTTAGCCAAACTGTCTAGATTTAGGTGAATGTTTTCATAATAATTTCATTAGAAGGGAATGTCACCTTACTTTTTTCACCTAAAGTTATCACAGATATCTCAAGAATTTCAAAATATAACCAGGAAGGATGTAGATGCACTGTGATTCATTTCAAATTCAAGAGGTGCATAATTCATCTCAATGTCCTTTGGTTAGAGAGACAAAAGCTGGTCAGGATCTCCGTTCCTAAATGCTGCCTGTGACCCCTGCCTTAAATGAGGGCAGTTTCAGGTCCAAGTTGTGATGATGCGCTCCCCTGCGCCCCGATATTATGATGCCTGCCGATTCAAGCTTGGAAGTTAACGTGTAAACATGGAGGGAAATCAGAGACCAAAATTGAACTTTCAGAGATCAATGCCTGATTTTTCACTTATTAATTTAAATTAACACATTTTTTCTTAAAAAAAATATATTGTCGGCCTGCAATTTCCTAAGCAATGCTTCCTGCGAGCATGGTTCCAAGCCAGGAGTGCCCAATCACGAGATCAGCCTGAATTACTCCTCGCTTTTCTAATTAATCAGAAGTTGTTCCTTTTTCAGAGGCGTATATACATTTGTATCTTCTATTTTGTTCCAGCTTCATTTGCACGGTCAATAAATTTTGATTCAGAAATAGATATTTGCTGCTGCTTCCATAAAATACTTCTCATGTCTAATTACTGATCTTCCCCATCCATCACAGGTCAACAATCTGATGCTAGTACTTCCATCAAATACATTCTTGTCAGTGATTACATTGAAAAATAATGAAAAGGGGTCCCTATAACACTTTTGAAGGTTTGTGCCCTCTACAATGCTCTGTTCTAAACCTTCTCTCAGCCATTAGCTTCGAACTGCACTTTATTCCCCTATCTATTGATATCCAATGTCTGAAGTATTGAGTTTTTGGCTTCTATTGATTAAAAAAATAAACTACCACTGATTGCACTGCACATTAATTAAATAAAATATCCATCAGAAAGTTCTGGTCTCTGGCAGATTCCAACCTGCATACTTTACAAGTATATCTCTGTCAATTCTAATTTAAGAAAGCATCATCAAATATAATACATCGTGGCCTGAATCCTGTGCTCTTCAGGCGCACACGATTGGCGGGCCCGGAAGTGGACGCAAAATGCGCTTCCAGCTGCGATCAGCCCCCAAACACAAATTTCAGGCTGGCTGGCCAATTAACAGGCAGTTTTTCCAGGTAATTGTTTTTGTTTTGGATTTCCAGCATCCGCGGTTTTGTTTTTATCTCTTGTGTTTAATTGACTGCCACTCCCCTTCAAGAAATGCCTACCTTGAATAAGTACTGCTCCTCTCTCTGACAAGATTTCTGTATTCACTCAGTCCTGTTGAAGGGTCATGAGGACTCGAAACGTCGACTCTTTTCTTCTCCGCCGATGCTGCCAGACCTGCTGAGTTTTTCCAGGTAATTCTGTTTTTGTTTTGGATTTCCAGCATCCGAAGTTTTTTGTTTTTATTCCCTTCACTCCAAAGGCTCTACCAGCTTTGGGCCTCTATTTTTGCAACTTTATGAACACTACCTCATGGTCTCCTTTGTGCCTGAACTTGAGCCCATCTCTGCCAGTAGGGTTGCTGGTCATCCACAATTGTGGACCCTGTGATTGGGCCTGCAGCCTCAGGGTAGGGTCAAACCTACACGTCATCAGCTGATGTGGGTTCCAATGGGGCCCTCAGGGATACCTTGGGCTCTGCCACCAAAAATGCCCAGGACAAGCCTCCATAGCTCTCTTCTATGGCCAGAAGAAATACTCCCATTTCTTGGAGTAACTTATTGCAAATTTTCAGGGATGCACAAATCCAGCAGGTTTAAAGTGGTTGAGTTCACTGGATTGGTTCCTAGGATGAAAAGATTGTCTTATGGTGACAGGCTGAGTAAATTTGACCTATATTCTCTGGAGTTTAGAAGAACGAGAGATGATCTCAATGAAACATACAGTATTCTGAAAGGACGTCATATGGTACACAATGAGGAGTTGTTTCCCCTGGCTGCTGAGTCTAGAACATGTGAGCATTGTGGGGCTGATCATTTTGGACTGAGATGAGATTACCTCACTCCCTTTATGAATGTTTGGAATTCTCTACCCCAGAGGGTTGTGGGTGCTTCATCATTGAATATAATTAAGACTAAGATAGACAGGTTTTGTTCTGTCAGATAATCTTGGATTTGGAGAGTGGGCAGGAATGTGCAGCTGAGGCTGAAGATCAACCATGGTTGTACTGAATGGCTGCACAGGCTCCAAGAGCCATGAGGTCTGTTCATGCGCCTATTTCTTATGTTTTTTTATGTTCTTATTCAAGTTTTGCCCCAAGCTCATTCCCTCTGCCAAAATTACAGTACAATCCACCTCCTCCTCCCAAGCAATTTCTGGCCTCTGGCAGTGTACAATGTGGAGTTAGTCATGCCCTTGGTAAACTTGGGAAACAGTCCTAGGAAAAACAGATGAGGTTCCTGGACATAAACAGTGCTGCGGCAGGGCAGCTATTTTTAACAGTGGTGGGTAGGAAAATCATAATTTTGACAACAATTGTACAGAGAATATTGGGGATATTTGAAGTCTGGGGTAGTGGTGTTAATCAGTGGTTTGTCATAAATGGGGGTGAAATACTAGCTTTGGCTCAATTGAATTCCTACACTAGAGGCTGGATTTCCAAGTGCTGAATCAACAAGGGGTTAGCACGGAGATGGTACTACAGCCTTCATGTCAATTTGCTACTTCCATTCCCAACCCTGCCAAATATTGCAAGGGAAGGAGGTCAGCAGGACAATGTAGATACCTGCACTGTTAATTGGGACATTTGTGGAATTAAGGAGCTCATTAAAAGCTTGTCTTCTAACATCCTGAGATTTTCGACTGGGTGGGCAGCCATTGGGATCTGAGTAAGCTAAACAACTCCAGCCTGTTTCGAACAAGGTCAACACTGTTCAAAAAGTTGTGTGGGATTTTAAAATGTGGAGCTTTTGAAGAAAATCCATCGCACAGCAATAATATTACTAGTTCTCTACTTTATTCCAGGTTCCAGCTCTCCACCTGCCTTGGCCAACTGAAGGTATATATGCTTTCATTTTTTAAAAATCATGAGTTGGGCCAGACCTCCCTGGTATCCTACCTCCATTTCCATTCTCCACGACTTCCTGAGCTACTCACAATCCCCCACCCCAGCCACTAATTGACTGGCACAGCCATCCCCTCTCCAATTAGGCTTCCACCTCAACGAAAATACCAGTTTCAGACTCATGTTGGAGGGTAAGTTCGTGACCCAGAAGTGAACCCACCTTCCAATTCCTGACTCCTCCATGGAAATCCAGTCCTCGGATTCCCAAACTCACCTGAATGGCCACCAAAGAATTGGCGGAAATCCTGCATTGGTATGCAGAGTTTCCATTAATCTTCCACCAACAATACAGTAACCAATCAGGAGAATTCCCAAGGGAGTTTCTAGTGATGGTCTCTATCAGTGAGGAGAGAGAAAGGGTATGAGTTTGATTTTCTAATCAATTTTTCAAACACTGGTGTTTTATGATCCATTCCTTAAATGCATACATGTGTGTGTGTCGATGTCTCTCTCTCTCTCTCTCTCTCTCTCTATCTGTCTATTTCTCCCTCTATCTATCCATCTCTGTCTCTTTAGATAGGAGTTTCCTCAGAGTTGCTCCATTTACTGGCAGTGAGGCAGAAGCTGGATTTTCCAAAACAACTTTAGCAAAGTTATGGGGGCAGAGCTGGAGCAGCCATGAGTAAATTTCTGGCCTTTGTCTCACAGGTGTCAGTAATTACAATTTTTAAAGAATTTCTATCAACAAGGCAACTGTGATAATTCGAGGCATTGGCATCTAACAGTCAGTGATATATTTATTGTGGGCAAGTTGAGAGTGGCAAAGACCTTCTAAAGGCCAAAGTAGTTTTGAAAGTTCACCAAGTTTATTTCTTCCTTTAGATCTTCAGTGAAATTCTTTAATATTTTATCTGCTGCCAAAACAAATAAAATCGACTTGCTAAAAAATACATAAACATATAGTTCTGACCTAGATATAAATGAAGCTTTGTGCTTTTAATTAATCTGTTGACTGAATACTTTCCTCTTACGCCATGTGAAACGCATGATATTTACAACAAATTCAGATCCAAACCAAAGAAGGCTAACAAGTAAAAATTACTAGCTGGAAATTAATTAAATAAATGATTTCCCTGTAGGTTTCAACTGATTCATCAACTTTTACAGAGTTACCTTAATATGTTGGATTCATGGTTCCCATAACACTGCCTGTGGAGTAAAATTAATTAATTCATACTGGCTGAAAAATAAGTAACTTTTGAGATGTTTAGTACTGAGATCTTGAATGTTTTATTCATCCATTGCTTGGGCAGCTTAAATATTTACTTTCTCTGTATAAAAGAACATTTATTTTTCAAGGTCCCTTGCATTATTTTTTTCTCTAAGTCTTTCCTTTAAAGGTCTTCCTTCTTAAAGATTGTGTCTTAATTCATATTTTTAAAAAAATCTTTCTTTCTTTCCCAATTCGCAAATCTCTAGAACTCCACACTTCCTTGACACTCCTGGGGCAGGATTTGTCCCCCCGTTGGGGGGGGAAGTTGAAGAGCAGGCACGCACAGGTATGTCTCCGATTGGCGCCCAAATTGGGGGCGCGCCATTTTACGTGAGTGGGCCAATTAAGGCCCGCCAACGTGATGTCTGCATGGAAGCGCTGTGCGCTCCGTGTGTGGGCGGGGAGGGGGGGGACAGATTCCCTGAGCCAAGAGTGCGCTCTTTCATGGATGTGCACGAAAGAGCGCACTCATTTCCCTGAGGCTAGGTGCTGCCTCAGGGAGATTGGCTGTTCTTTCAAAACTATTAAAAATAAAAAAAAATTCCTGACATATCCCCTCACGTGACACTCTCACGAGTTGGGACATGTCCATAACTTTTCTTATAACTTTAGTAAAATTTTTTAAAACCTACATGAAACCTCATCCTGCCTGTGGATGAGGTTTCATGCTTTTTCTAATTCCTGACAGGCCTCTTGGCCTGCCCACCAACCTTAAGGTTGGACGGGCAGGTCTATTAATTAGTAAGTGACTCTGTCAATGGCCTCAATTGGCTGATTTTGCAGCGCCCACGCCTCCCTGAAAATTTAAATGGGTCATGGTGATGTCGGGAGTTCTGCCCGACGTCACCACACATCATTTTACACGTCGTCAAGCGGGCCCCGCCCCCCGACAGGGAAAATCCTGCCCCTAATCCAGATAGGATCATTTGACTTACTGTCAGGAGTAAAAAGGCCATGGCAAATGGAGATTGGAAAAAAAGGTAGCAGAAAATAAGGGATGAAAGAAAGATAGCAAACCAAAGGAATTCAAAGTAGGGACACGAGGGAACAGGCCTTCTAAAAATAAGGCAGTGTGGAAACAATATATCTATTAAAAAAACTATGACTACAGGCCTTTAAAAATGAGAGATATGTTCAGCAAAAATTCAATTACATAGATCAAATAGGTGATTCTTGCAGTATCCCCCTGGTAAAAAGGTGGGATTTTCCAGCCCTGCCCACTGCCGGGATCATCTGCTCCTGCCAAAAGTCAACAGACTTTTGACTGGGTCACTGTTATGTTCCTTCTGTCGAGTCGCTTTGCTTGCGAACACGGTTGCAAGCCTATCTACCAGTGAATGAGTTGGCAAACAATATACTGCGACGCAGAGATCAATATAAGATGACGCACATGCTGTTTATTAACACAAGTAACAGAGCACTAACACAATGTGTGCTTCTCCAACCTGACCCTATTCTAAACTACTGATTAAAACATCGTAGCCCACGCTACACAGCAACTGGGTAATACAGTCACATGGTCAATCTGCCCACATTCTCTGAAAGGCGTATTGTACCTCAGATTACCACAGCCGCCGAATTTCCCGTGGTGGATCCTGGCAAGACAGGGCTGGAAAATCCTGGCCAAAGTCTCCAAATTGCAGATGATTTCCCAAGAAACCCTAAGACTGTGGCTGAATGGAAATATGAGGCAAATGCCTCAACCAGAATTCTTTTTATTTGTTCTTATGATGCAGGCATCACTGGCCAGCATTTATTGCCCATCCCTATGTACCCTCAGGAAGGTGGTGAGCTAACCTCTTGAACTGCTGCAGTCCACCTGTTGCAGGTACACCTAGAGTGTGTGAGGAAGGGAGGTCCAGGATTTTGACCTAACAACACAGCAGTATAGTTCCAAGTTAGGATGATGTGTGACTTTTGAGGGGAACTTGGTAGTGGTGATCTCTTGCATCTGCTGCCCTTGTCCCTCTAGGTAGTAGTGGTCGTGAATTTGGAAGGTACTATCAAGAGTCTTGGCGAGCTGTCACAGTGCATCTTGTAGAGGGTATACACTGTTGCCACAGTGCGGTAGTAGACGGAGTGAACGTTTAAGGATGGGGAGCCAATCAAGTGGGCTGCTTTGTCTTGGATGGTGTCAAACTTCTTGAGCGTTGTTGGAGCTGCATGCATCAGGTAAGTGGAGAGGATTCCATCGCACTCCTGACTTGTACTTTGTAGATGGTGGACAGGCTTGTTTTGAGGCAGGAAATGAGTTACTTGCTGCAAAGTACCCTGCCTCTGACCTGCTCTTGTAACCAGCATATTTCTATGGCTAGTCCAGTTACATTTCTGGTCATGGTATCTCACAGGATGTTGATGGTAGGGGATTCAGTGACAGCAATGCAGTTTGTTATCAAGGGGAGATGGTTAGACTCTCTCTTGTTGGAGAAAAGCCATTGTCTGGCACTTACGAGGCACAAGTGTCATCTGCCACTCAACAGTTCAAAACTGAATGATGTCATTAAAGTTATTAACATTAACACAAACTAACAAAATAAACATGGAAAGTTTAGTGCAAGGGTGATATTCACACTGTGAGAAGTGCCACCCCAGTTGGTGAAATTGTCAACGTCAAAATGAAAGAGATGGCCTTACATTGCAACAAACTCATTAATGAAGCAGAGGCAGCAAGTCTGAGATGCCCCGGACCTGTACTACTGGAGACTAGCTACATCTTTAAAAGTGCATCCTAGGTCAAGGACATTCCAAAACAAGGGAGAAATACAAAACATAATTCCTGAATTCAGGGTTTTTACTGTAGCAATAATAAATTTTGCTTTCAAAATCCTGAAGGCCTCAAAAATTAAACAAAACTGCCTAGAAAAGTAAGCAAAAATTCAGTTCACACACACCAAAGTTAAGCTTCACTTCCACATGTGTTTGTGTGTTCTAAATCAAGATAGGTTGATGTTTCTTTCAACATTGACTTCCTGCAAGCTCCTCCAATGCCTCAGCCCATTGGCCATATTAATATAAGCCGATCTAAACATGCAGAATATTCCTCGCAAACCAATCGGTAAATTGCACTTGCATTGATTTCCATTCCAACTAGCAGGATTTTCATTTTAAAATGGCGCTTTTGCACATGTTAGATGAAAATATTTCAGACTAACTGGAAGACCAAACCTAGAATACAATAAACAGAGAATCCGCGAATCAGATCTCTTCCAGGATTTGGTCTTCCATTGATGCCTAAGTAGCATAACTAAAAATAGTCCACTTTCCTTTGAAAGACATCTACACATTTTTGCTACTGAAGCCTTTTTAGTGAAGGACAGAAGCTCTGGGGCTGTATTGTGCTTGCAAATAGAGCCAATGCTTCAGATTTTGACTTTCGTTCTCAATCTAGTTTCCTGCCTCCAATCGCTGGTTTAATTTTGGCAACATCAGAATAACTAATGGGCTGAATGATACAGCGGGGTGGCAGTGGTGGTGGTGGTTGGTGGGGGCGGGGCTCAGGCCCCTGGAAGCAAAGTTGACGTGGAGCCAACATGTTCCATTTTAACCTGCACTGCAGCCATAAAGCGCTGCGCGCGAACTAAACAATGACCTAGCGGGACTTCCACCCCTCACCAAGGACAAGGTCCCATCCTTGGGAGCTGCCACCCAATCCAATTGGCCAGCAGCTCCATCAGTCCCAGCAGGTCCAAGAGCACGTCAGGGGCTGTTGCTGGGACTGCAGAAGAAGGAAGACCACCCAGGGATTCCAGAGCAGTTAAGTTCAGGAGGGAGGGTTTGGGCAGGTCAGAAAAGGGGACAGGGGGTGGGTTTAAGGCTGCATGGGTAGGAAGAAAGGAGGGGTTCCTTCTTGGGGGGGGGGGATGCCCCTCGATCTGCAAAGGACAGTCCCAAAATATTGAACAGCCCCATCCTTCCCAAACTTTGAAGGACTTTGTAAAAGAAAATCAGGCTACCTGTTCCCACCTGACTCGCCACGCCAACTGTTTGGTAACAAGCCTAATTGACACTTGACTATTTATTTAAATATGGTGTTTGCCAATTTCAGTGCCCATCCACACCCCATATTATGGGGTGAGCTCGGGAAGATGGTGGGGTGGGCACCTGCCTATTTTTTGTGTCCCTGCCCCACTTAAAACACACCCTGTGGTGGCAAGTAAAATACAGTCCAATATTTTGACATACTTCTGACAAGAAATGCAAGTCCCTGTTTTATCTGAATGAGCAACATACTTGGGCCAGTAATGCAATGGAACGAAGCCAGCAGAGCTGAGAAATGGTGCAGGTCCCAGTACATTTGTCATCCACCAACTAATGCTGCTTGAGTACTAATTATTTAATACTGATACTCTCAAAGATGATCTCTGCAACAACAATTTGGATTGTAAGAATGATTGCCTATCCAATAGGGGTGCTGACATTGGACATTCTATGCTATTGTTAGCAATAAAAGTTGTTACAAAAGAAATGCTGCACCTCCATTTTTGGCATGAGTCTCAAAAGAGGACTTATTGAATATGAACCAAAAATGTTGAGTCAGACAAATCTGAGTCAAAGCAAAGTTTGGTTTTAAGCTTTTTTTTGACTGCAATAAAAATGAAATTAAGATGAATTTGGTCACAAGTTGAACATAAAGCAGAGAAGACGACACTTTTCATTGAAGTTCCAAAGTAAAGGAGCACAGTGCTACTCGCTGTCTCAAGTGATGATTTTGAAGTCTGCAGAAACCACAGAAATATCAGCAAGGTGTTGAGTTTTGTTATGATATCCTGCAATAGGAGCTTATAAGAGACAAATCAGTTATCTGTTAATCAAGAGCAAGGAATGCAGAACTAAAAGGAGACATGAAGCACAAACAATTAATAACTTAATTAAAACTTCTCCTCAGTGAATTTAAAAGGTGCCTAAGCAACAAATGAAGAAATGCTCAGAGTGCATGTTCGAGCCAGCCAAAAAAAGGTGACAGAAAGTGTTAACTTCCCCACAACCATGATTTTTTCAGATATGATTGAGGAATTTTAACTTGAGAAAGGAAAGGCTGGGAGTGGGGAAAACGGTGTGGGGGTTGGGGACGGGTGGTAGGATTGTGGTTTATGCCACACAAAAGCTCAGAAGCAAGAGCAGCGCATCTGTCCATGGTGTTTTAACCCAGTCACTGATCTTGCATCTGAATTCGGGTTTGGCAGGCATGATGACAACACCGATATAAGTCAATAACAACTCCAGTACTTAAAGGACACTGAAAAGGTGGTGTTGACAGCTTCTGGGGGTTGAAAAACAAAAGAATGAACTGTTGCAATGGCGTCCAAGGTTTCCAATTCTGTGCCTTACTTCAGCAATATCTCTTTGGATGTGATGCTGGGGTCTGTAAGGGCCCACCAGGAAGAAACTGTTCCCTAATGATATGGGGGAAAAACTTCTGAGCAAAAGCAAGAAAGTATATCTGGAGATTGCGTTGGAGGAGAGCAGCAAGAACATGTTGCCACGGTCCTGGGTTCAGTGCTGAAAATGGTTTAATAGTTTAATCAAGAGAGGAAAAGTGAGTACAAATGGTACACTCAACTGCATGCTACAACGCGTATCATGCCAACCCCCTCACTCTGACTCCTCAAGCCTATTCCAGGACATTGCTTCTCACACCATCTTACTTTCCAGATGCACCCATCCTTCTCTTTTTATGCGCATTCTCACTTTTATCCATCCACCATTGACACGCAACCATATTTTAATTAAAACCTAGATCTCTCCCTGGTCATTCTCAACAAATGTTGTCCATCCATCCATTCAACACATCCCATTGTTCTCACTCTTCAGTCTCTTCTTCCCTTCCAAAAGCACAGAACACCAGGGAAAGGCAGAGAACCAGAGGTAGTCCTCCATCAATCTCACAATTAGCATCTACAGATGAGGCGGAAGCACTGAAGATTAGCAAAGTCTCAATTTGCCTGCCAATCAGAGGTGGAGGCCCCCCAGCTACCTGGTGACGGAATTAAACATTACACCATCGTATGGCATACAATACTTACTCATACTGACTTGATGTCAGCAACCAGTGAAATATGATCATCTGTATAATGATCAGTCAAAAATTCTTATCTTGGCAGTTCTGATCCATGACTTTAATCTCCCAAAGGGAGGTAACCCAGAAGGATGGTGACCACTCCTCAGAGGACCATGCACCAGTTCACAATCCAGTGGGACCAGTCAGGAAGATTGTTGAATTTTTACCTGGTGACTCTCACAACATGAATGAGCAAGAGCAGATAGCACAGATGATACAGACAGCTGTGGAGGGTCCCCATCAGAGGGTGTAGCACACTCCAAGCCCTACTCAGCTAGATGCAGTGGCTGAACCTCAGGAGCTGCTGATGAGGAGGATACTTCTGGAGCAGCAGCAAGAAAATGTGCAACGCACTGACAAAGGTTGCAACCACAGTGTGCACGTTTGCAGAGTATGGAGGAGTCTATATCAAGCATGAGTGATGTGATGTCACAGGCGTTTGCAATTATGTCTTCATCCTTGGAAAGAATATCCACCTGCATGGAGCATTAAACATGGCAATCAAACAAGTACATGTTGACCCTTACCAATGGTCTGCATACTGAGTGCCACCTTAAATAAGAATAATGAAACCTTCAGAAGTTAATTGGCCCACTTACCTGCAGCAAAGTGCTTGCTAGTTCATTGTTATCAGGAAAGTATGGATGGCTGCCAGATGGGTGTACTGGTTGAACCTAACCTCACCATTATTAGGCCACCCCAAACATCCTGGGCAGTACTGATGGTGCACTGCCCATAGGGCCTGTTGCTACCGCCACCACCACAACATGCTCCTCCCTGTCTGTCTTCCCTGAAGAGGCTTTGTGCTCTGCACCTTGTTACTGCTGAAAGTCCAAATTTCACTGCTGTGCAATCTTGTGTACAGCGGAGCACACCATAACCATTCTGGAGACACTAGCTGATGTGAATTTAAGGATGTCTTCAGATCTGCTGAAGCGCCTAAAGTGCATCTCCGGCATGTCAATTGTTTGCTCACTAAAAAACACATCTAGTTGTCTTATGGCTTTCATTGAATAGTTCCTGGGCCTCAATAAATTGAGTTACTCACGGGTGTCATCAACCACATTTTAAGTGGGGTCCCCTGCTCTTCAAGCAGCCAGCCAGTGAATCTGCTTCGAGGTGCAAAGAGATCAGAAAAGATGGGCTAGCACAGGACAAAAACATCTTGGTAGCTGCCTTGGAACCTTGTGCACCCTTTGTATTCCACCTGTACATTAATGGAATTAAAATCCTCCCAGATGACAGATACTCTTTGTTGATTTGTGTTACCTTAATTGTCACAGGCGTACAGCCAATAACATCCTGCACCTGTGGAAAGTTAGCCAGAGCCACAAACCTAAGTGCCCACTCATTCTTATTGGCCTCCTTGGTGGCAAAGTGCACATAATTGGCATTGTCACTATGGGTGCCGACGGCAAGGTCTTGCAAATATCTCCAGGAGATCCCCAGAAGGAGCCAGAGGCAAATAAATTGAGGATAGTGGTGACTTTGATTGTTATCAGGTCCACTTGGCAGCAGCTCTTCTTCCAACAGGTTGCCACCATTGCCAAGAGACCCTGAGTCTCTTGAGACACTGGTGTTCTGACATATTCAGAAAGCTGATCATCTTTCAGTACACCCGACGTTGCAGGGATCGTCCCTTGTAAGTTCTCCGCTCGATCTTCCTCTCCTGTGTAGCAGGTCTGTGAGGAGAAGGCTGCTGCTGCTCCTGTTGGTGTTCACCCTGCTGATCCCTCTGCTGCTGGTGATTAGCTTGATCCTCACCTCTGGTACACTAATACAGCATAATCAGTACACAAGCTGCTCTGATATCACAATTGGAAAGAGAAAGTCAGATGCATAAATCACCAAAATAGTGAAAGGCACCACCAGAATCATGAAAGCCATTTCTCAGAATAAGTAACATAAGCACAATTAGGCAAGAAATCAGCCTAAAGGACTCAGAGCTGATGAGAATTTGTGCCTGAAATCTTCTTCAGCCCCATTGATTGCCATTGTGTTTTCACCCTGCTTTCACTGATGAGCTCTCGCAAGCTTGGGAAACCCTTGCACCCACAGTTAAATCCCAAAATCCATGTAAAGTTCGCTCTTAATGAACAATTAGAATATTGAAATTAATAACCCGCCTCTTCCAAAGGGGGTTGCTCACGTTGCAGTTAAATGTAGGAGCCAGCAAGTTGGAACCATGACCCAACGCTCTGACAGTTTCAGTACTTTTAACCCCTACAACCATTTCCAAGCCCACTCACTCCTGCTAGTAAAAACACCCTGGTGTCTCCAACCAGCCAACAGCAAAATAACAACATGCATCTATACAGTGCATTTAACATTATAAAACATCCCAAATACTTCATAAAGTAAGAGTGGATGTGAGGCAAGAAGATACCAATTAAATGGAGTAACCAAATGGTTGACTCAACAGGTGGGTTTTAAGGAAAGTCTTAAAAGAAAAGGGGCACTGCAAGAGAAAGAGGAATTTAAGGGGGGATTTTCAGAACATGAAGCCTAAGTGACTGAAGACTCAGTTGTAAAGACTGGGACAAATGGAGGAGGTGATGTACAAGAGGCCAGAGTTTGAGGAAGAGAAAGTTAAACAATGATGGGACAGGGTCATAAGGCCGACAGAGGTAACAGAGGCAGGGAGGGGGCAAGGTTATGAAGAGATTTGAACATAAAGATAAGAACTTAAACTTATCTGATGTAGCAATACTCCAATCTTCTAGGCAGTTCTATTTTGGTTTGAACAAAAAAAACAAGCAATCTAAAGGAGAAAACAACTTAACGTATGCTCAAAGCCCTATCACCTGATCATGTAACAAAACCAAGATGAAGCCAGTTTTAAATCAGCTTTTCTCAATTATTACTTCTGGAAGTCTTATTTACATGTGCAGAGCTCTTTAAGGGATGTGTATACATTCTCTTCACACACATCCAGAAAAAAATTGTTCTTGCTAACCCAAATACATAAGGATCAAATGGCACCTATGGATTGTCCAACATTCTATTTATTTTTTAATTCCCTTCTGACCCACCAGTGTTCACTGATCAGCAATTGAACTTCCAGGATTTCGCTCCCAAATTAACTTAAATCCAAACATGATCGCTATTATAAATTAAACAAATTGAAATAGCTAGAATGCAGATATGGCTGGATGAAATTTTCTTCCATAAAGACAGTTGAGTAAATCTCTCAGAAAATATGTCAAAAATTATAATGCACAAATGTTTGTTAGAAATATTGTCTATCCTCTGGAGCTTTCAAAAGGAGAACTGGAAGTGCAACTCTGGGTCTTCAAAATAAAGAAATATAAAATGTATTTTATATTTGTAGCAATTGAGGCTATATCCATGTATTAAAAATTATACACTTTCCTGCACTATCAAATTTTCCAATAAAAAAAGCCAATTTTCACACTTATGATTCAAGCACCCAAGTAAACTTACCACACTGTAATTGTATCCTGCCACCAGTGGCGGCATTGCAGTGCCACCACAGTTGAAGGACGCAATAACAGCGTTACACGTTTACAAAAACAGTTTTTATTATCAATGTGAACTTTGGAATTTGTGACAACATAAAAATAATGACAAAATATTGTTGAAGGCATATCTATCGATGGTGGCCTAATGGGGTAGGTTATGTCTAGTGGGCTGGAGTCAATCAATGGAGAATTTGTGGAGGAGGGTAGTTTGTAGGCTGAACGAAATTACAGAAATGGTGAGGGTTGAGGAAGGAATGAATCAGGAGGATGAAATTTAAAATTTGAAGCACTGAAGGACTGAAAGCCAATGTGGGTCGATGAGAAAAGAGCAACAGATGAGCAAGACTTGGTTCAGGACAAGTTACAGGCGACTGATTTAAAATTCCTTGCTCTGTAATTCAGTGGAGATAATAACCCATTAATTTTACAACATAATTTCAAAGCCAATGAATTCTCAAGATCCAATTACAGTACAAGGAGACTCATGATGATTTGAACAGATTTTCTTCAATATCACTGAGTTGCCAAAACTCATTGAAGCCAGCTGTCAGCAGAAAAATTAGCAAAACTCGGATTCTTATGTTAGATTGATGGGAGTAGAAAAGGCAGCTTCCCACTACAAACTTAACTACGGCTTTCAGATATATAGATTTCATTGACCAACTGTCTGGCCAGAATGCTATCTGATTAAAAAATAATGATTTAGAAATTGGTTGATCCTGCATCTTCTTTTTATTTGTTCATTTGATGTGGGCGTCTTTGGCTAGTTCAGTATTTACTGCCCCTCCCGAATTGCCATTGAGAAGGCGGTGGTGTTCTGTCTTCTTGAACTGCTGCAGTCCATATTTTGTAGGAACACCCACAGTGCTGTTAGGAAGGGAATTCCAGGATTTTGACCCAGCGACAGTGAAGGAACGGTGATAAAGTTCCAAGTCAGGATGGTGTGGCTTAGATGGGAACTTGCAGGTGGTGGTGTTCCCATGTGTTTGCTGCCCTTGTCCTTCTAGGTGGTAAAGATAGCGTGTTTGGAAGGTACTGTCGGAGGAGTCTTGGTGAGTTAATACACTGCATCTTTTATATGGTATACACTGCTGCCACTGTGTGCAGTGTGGAGGAAGTGAATGTCTATTGTGGTAAATGGGGTGCTAATAAAGTAGGCTGCTTTGTCCTGGATGGTGTCAAGCTTCTTGAGTGTTGTTGGAGCTGCACTCATCCAGAAAGTGGAGAGGATTCTATTGCTCTCCTGACTTCTGCCGAGTAGACTGGGGACAGGCTTTGGGGAGTCAAGAGGTGAGTTCCTCGCCGTAGGATTTCTAGCCTCTGACCTGCTCTTGTACCTACAGTATTTATATGGCTAGTCCAGCTCAGATTCTGGTCAATGATAAACCCCAGGAAGTTGATAGTGGGGGATTCAGCGATAATAATGCCATTGAATGTTAAGGGGCAATGGTTAGATGCTCTCTTGTTGGAGATGATCATTGTCTGCCACTTGTGTGGTGCGAATGTTACATGCCACTTGTCAGCCCAAGACTGGATATTGTCCAGGTCTTGCTGCATTTGGACATGGACTGCTTCAGTATCTGAGAAGTCATGAATGGTGCTGAACATCAGTGAACATCCCTACTTCTGACCTTAGGATGGAAGGAAGGTCATCGACGAAGCTGCTGAAGATAATTGGGTCTAAGGTGCTATCCTGAGGAACTCCTGCAGTGATGTCCTGCAACTGAGGTGATTGACCTCCAGCAACCACAGCCATCTTCCTTTGTGCTAAGTATGACTCCAACCAGCAGAGAGTTTTCCTGATTACCATTGAGTCCAGTTTTGCTGGGGCTCCTTGATGCCACACTCAGTGTGCCTTGATGTCAAGGGCAATCACTCTCACCTCACCTCAGGAGTTCAACTCTTTTGTCCATGTTTAAACCAAGATTGTAATGAGGTCAGAAGCTGAGTGAACCTGGCAGGACCTAAACTGAGCGCCAGTGAGCAGATTATTGCTAAGCAAGTGATGTTTGATAGCACTGTTGATGACCCCTTCCATCACTTTACTGATGATCGAGAGTCGACTGATGGAGCAGTAATTTGCCGGGTAGGATTTGCCCTGCTTTTTGTGTACAGGACATACTTGGGCAATTTTCCACATTACCGGGTAGATCAGTGTTGTAGCTGTAGTGGAACAGCATGGCTAGGGTCACAGCAAGCTCTGGAGCACAGGTCTGCAGTACTATTGCTGGAATATTGTCAGGGCCCATTGCCTTTGCAGTATCCAGTGCCTTCATTGATTTCTTGATATCAGTTAGCGAACAGAATTGGCTGAAGATTGACATCCATGATGTTGGGGACCTCCGGAGGAGACCAAGATGGATCACCCACTTGATCCTTCTGGCTGAAGGTTGTAGCAAATGCTTCAGCCTTTCTTTTACTCTGATATGCTGACATCTTCCACCATTGAGGATGAAGATATTTGTGGAGCCTCCTACTCCAGTGAGTTGTTTAATTGTCCACCACCATTCATGACTGGATGTGGCAGGATGGCACAGCTTAGATTTGATCCATTGGTTGTGGAATCGCTTAGTTCTGTCTTTTATCATGCAAGTGGTCCTATGTTATAACTTTACCAGGTTGACATCTCATTTTTAGGTATGTCTGGTGCTTTTCCAGGCATGCCCTCCTGCACACTTCATTGAACCAGGGTTGATCCCCTGGCTTGGTGGTTGTGGTAAAGTGGGAGATATGCCAGACCATGAGATTACAGATTGTGGTTGAATACAATTCTGTTGCTGCTGATGACCCACCAGCGCCTTATGGATGCCCAGTCTTCAGTTGCTAGATCTGTTTGAAATCTATCCCATTTAGCATGTTGGTAGTGAAGACGGGACTTCATCTCCACAAGGGCTGTGCAGTGGTCACTCCTACCAATACTGTCATGGATGGAAGCTTCTATGACAGCCAGGTTGGTGAGGATGAGGTTAAGTAGCTCTTTCCCTCTATTTAGCTCCCTCACCACCTGCCGCAGACCCAGTGTTGCAGCTATGTTCTTTAGGGCTTGATCAGCTCATTTTGTGGTGGTGCTACTGAGCCACTCTTGGTGATGGACCCCAACCAGAGTACGTTCTTCACCTTTGCCACCCTCAGTGCTTCCTCCAAATGGTGTTCAACATGGAGGAGCACTGATTCATCAGCTGGGGGTGAGGGGTGGGGTGGGGGGGGGGTGGGGGGGGGGGGGGGTGTTGCAGCCAGTATAAGGCAATCAGCAAGAGAGTTCCTTGCCCATGTTTGGCCTGATGATGTCATGAGACCTCATAGGGACCAGAGTCAATGTTGAAGATCCCCAGGGCATCTCTCTCCTGACTGTATAGCACTGTGCCACCACCTCCGTTGGGTCTGTCGTTCCGGTGGGACAGGACATATCCAGGAATGGTGATGGTGGTGCTTGGGACATGATCTGTAAGGTATGATCCAGAGTATGACCATGTCAGGCTGTTGTTTAACAAGTCTGTGAGACAGCTCTCCTAATTTTGGCACAAGCCCCCAGATGTTAGTGAGGAGGACTTTGCAGGGTCGACAGGCTGGCTTTGCCGTTGTTGTCTCTGATGCCTAGGTCAACGCCAGGTGGTCCATCCAGCTTCATTCCTTTTTATTAACTTTGTAGTGGTTTGATACAACTAAGTGGCTTGCTAGGTCATTTCAGAGGGCATTTAAGAGTCAACCATTTTACTGCGAATCTGGAATCATTTGTAGGCCAGACCAAGTGAGAGCGGCAGATTTCCTTCCCTCAAGGACATCAGTGAACCAGATGGGTTTTTACAACAATTGATAATGGTTCTATGGTCATCATTAGACTTTTAATTCTAGATTTTTAATTGAAAAATTTAAATTTTACCATCTGCTATGGTGAGGTTTGAACCCATGTACCCACAGCATTACCCTGGGTCTCTGGATTACCAGTCCAGTGACAATACCACTACACCACCACCTACATTAAAAGTTGTATTAAGTTGCAACTGCTGTTATAAAAAACAGTACACAGGAAAACTGATTGTTTGCCCTTTGAGAACTGTACATTGTTCATTTATGCACAATAAGTCCTCATTCAACATAGTCTCATTTAACGCTGTTTTGCTCCAACATTGTTAAGTTAATGGAGTCTGTAATCTCACTGAACATGGCGAGATTAATTTTAAAGTTGTTTCCCACATGACCCAAGGGGCACCATTTTGGAGCAACAACTTCCCACTCCTTGTCCTCTGGGAATTGTGGCCTCTCTCCTAGCTCCCTGACCTCCAAGTTGTGGCCTCTCCCCCTTCCCAGCCCAGGCTCTTGCCGAACCTCCCACTCCCTGGCTCACCGTCTTGCCACTTACCTCTCCTGGACTGGTGCTCCCATTCAAGATCCAGATCGAATCCAAAGCCGGAGACCCGATGTTGTGGAAGTGCGAGTGCCATGTGCAGAAGTGCTAAGTTGGTTGATTTTTTAAAAAATGACTGTCGACGCTGCTCCTGCTTCGCTGCTCTTCTCCCGAGGCCTCACTGGCAAGGGTTCAGGAGAGTGAAGCAGAAAGCAGGGGCATTTAAAAATATATATTAATTGTAGCAGGCCCAGCTTGGTACTTCTGCAGCACTGGGACTTGCACTTCTACAATATCAGGAGTTTGGGTTGGATATGGATCTGAACCGGAGAACGCAGGTCCAGGAGAGGGAGGTGCGAGAGGGTGGGTCATGGAGTGGGAGCTTCAGCAAGAGGATGGGTAGGGTGGCGGGGGAGGCCACAACGCGGAGGGTCGGGAAGGGGAGGGGACACAACTCGGAGCTCAGGAAGGTCGGGGGGGGGGTGAAGAGGCCACAGCTCGGAGGTCAGGGTGGAGGAGGATCTGCAATGACCAGGTGGACCAGCGGTTGGGAGGTTCAGAAAGCAGAATCCACGGCAAGCAGGAGGTACTGTAAGTAGAAAGTTACATTTTTCTTATATATTTTTCAACTTATTTTATTTTAAAAGTCATTTCATTTACCAATGTAGGAATTTAGCAATGTACAATATTTTCAACTTAGAGGGTATAATGTTTTCATATTTATTTTTTCCGATAAGGAAGGTCATACAAAACTTAACTGCAGTTTTAACAATGATTCCTATGGGAACAATGTTTCACTTAGAGTCGTAATTTTCAGGAACACAACCACAACTTTAAGTGAGAGCTTACTATAAGTTTATGTAAAATAAACTGGTTGTTGGTTTAGCATTGCATCAGTAGCGCATCTTCCATTAAGAGAGAAAAATTCATGCTGTGGAACATGACACATTTTAGTAACTGGGATACAGAGAAGTTCTCTTACAATCCCGGAATGAAATGACAGATTAAGTAAGTGTGCAAAACTGAAAACTGCGGCAAATGGATTTCAACATAATCAAGAATGAGATCATCCGCTTTGGAACAAAAAAATTAAAGAACAGAGTATTTTTTTAAATGTTGAAAAGTTAGGAACAGTGATGGTCCAAAGACATTTACGAATCATCGTTACACATCACGGAAACTAGTAGTCAGGCACAAAAGATATGGCCAGTGGAATATTAGCCTTTATAACTAAAGAACAAGAATAGAAATATAACATAAAGGTAAGAAAATTTTGCTACAGCTTATAAAGAGTTAACATCAGGAGCACTTAATACTGATGCAGCTATGATGTAATGTCATATGACTAAGAGGCTGAGATCTGGTAAGAAGCAGAATTACAACCTCATGTCATGTACGGAGATGTATATGGATCCATAAAGAAACAAGAATGGTTTTTACGCATAACAGTCCATGGTAGCATTCTTAGGATATTAGGCAAAACCTAAAGAAACACCATCTAGACCCTGAAACCACGATGAAACATGGTGGAAGCTGCTGGTTCTTCTCAACTTCATGTGCGCCATCTGAAACGTGAGGACAGTGGTGCTGATGGCAGCAGAGTGTAAAAATCCAGAAAAGCTCCAAGAGAAGACTGCAGACACACAGACCCAGAGCCCATGCAGCAGTGAGAGAAAAATCACAGTCTACAAGCCAAACTATTGAGGCAACAACAGATCCAGAGCTTGGGGCAAGCTTAGCATCAACATTGCCACTCCCAGAACCTTCCTAAAGCTCGCAACAGGCTCAACACTGGGACAATTAGAGGAAGAGATTCTCCAGATACAAAACAGCTTCAGGTTTATATAGGAAGGACCAGAAGGATCAGGTCAGTATTTTACTCTATGCAGTCAGGGCCATAGCAGACAACATTATTGCAAGACAGGGCGTCGATGAGATTTTGAACTCATATGAGGAAGTCCTCCAGGCATTCAATTCGTACTTCTGTGTTCGAAAAAATTTGATCATTGACCGGGCAAAATTTATAAGGAGGCAAAAACTGGGTGAATCCATGGACTCATTTATAAATGACTTGTACAGACCCGAGGAGAATTGCGACACCAAGATGAATTAATACACAATAGCATAGTAGTCGGGTCTTAGGTGAAACTCTGTCAGATCTTTTGCAACTGAGGGAAGATTTAACTCTCACAAAGGCAGTACAAATAGTGTGACAGACCGAGCTCAGAGAGAAAAACAGGCCAATTGTTGGTGGGGAAAGTGATAACCTTTGGGAAAAAAGTGAAGCCATTCAATATGTCAGGCATAAAGGAGAAACACAGTGAAGCAAACACTCATGAAATTGGGAAAAAGCACGCCATCTGCCATCTTGAGATGCTCTCAGTGTGGCAGGAAAACCCTACATGAACATACGAATTGGGAGCAGGAGTAGGCCACTTGAGCCTGCTCCGCCATTCAATAAGATCATTGCTGATCTGACTGTAACCTCAACTCCACATTCCAACCTACTCCCAATAATCTTTTACCCCCTTGCTTATCAAGAATATATCTACCTCTGCATGAAAAATATTCAAGGACCCTGCTTCCACTGCCTTGAGAAAGAGAGGTCCAAAGATGCACTACACTCTGAGATGAAAAGGTTGTGCTCATCTCTGTCCTTATTTTTAAACAGTGGCCCCTAGTTCAAGATTCTCTCACAAGTGGTAACATCTTTTCCACATCCACACTGTCAAGGCTCCTCAGGATCTTATAGTTTTCAATCAAGTCACCTCTTACTCATCTAAACTCCAGTGCATACAAGCCTAGCCTGTCCAACCTTTCCTCATAAGACAACTCACCCATTCCTGGTATTAGTCTAATAAACATCTCTGAACTGCTTCCAATGCATTTACATTTTTTCTAAAATAAGGAGACCAATACTGTATACTGTATTCCAGATGTGGTCTCACCATGCCCTGTACAACTAAAGCATAACCTTCCTACTTTTGTATTCAATTCCCCTTGCAATAAATGATAACATTCTATTATCTTTCCTAGTTACTTGCTGTACCTGCATACTAACCGTTTGAGATTTATGCACCTAGATCCATCTGCATTTCATAGCTCTGTAATATCTCACCATTTAGATAATATGCTTCTTCTTTATTCTTCCTGCCAAAATGGACAATATCACAATTTCGCAAATTATGCTCCATTTGCCAGATCTTTGTCCACTCACAACTTATCTACAGTCCTTTGTAATCTCCCTATGACCTTTTCACAACTTAATTTCCTGCCCATCATTGTACCATCAGCAAATTTAAAAACCACACCTTCGGTCCCTTCATCCAAAGCATTTACGTAAATTGTAAAAAGTTGAAGCCCCAGCACTGATCTCTGTTGCACACCGTTCATTACATCTTACCAACCAGAAAAAGACCCAGTATGTCTACTCTCTGTTTCCTGTTAACCAGCCAATCTTCTATCCATGCCAATATGTTACCCCTACACTATGAGCTTTTAGTTTCCGCAATAACCTTTGATGTGGCACCTTATCAAATGCCTTCTGGAAATCTAAGTAGAGTACATCCACCAGTTCCCCTTTATCCACGGCATACAGAACTACAAAGAACTCCAATAACTAGGTTAAATATGATTTCCCTTTCACAAAACCATGTTAACTCTGCCTGATTACCTTGAATTTTTCTAACTGTCCTGCTATAACAACTTTAATAATAGTTACTAATATTTTCCCTATGACAGACGCTGAGTTAACTGGCCTGTTTTATCCTGCTTTCTGCCCCCTCCTTTTTTCAATAACTGAGTTATATTTGCTATTTTTCAATCTAATGAGCTTTCCCCATATCTAGGGAATTTTAGAAAATTAAAACCAACACATCAACTATCTCAATAACCACTTCTTTTAAGACCTTGAAATGAAGGCCATCAGACCTGGAGACTTAGCAGCTCCAACAATTTTCTCAGTACCACTTCCCTGATGATTGTAATTTTAAGTTCCTCCCTCCCATTCCTGATTTACAGCTATTACTGAAATATTACCTGTATCCCCTGTAGTGAAAACCGATGCAAAATACCTGTTCAATTCATTTGCCATCTCCTGTTTTTCTATTATTAATTCCCCAGATTCACCTTCTGTAACACCAACGCTCAATTTGTTAACTCTATTCTTTTTTAAATAGCTATATAAATTTTTACTACCTACCTTTATATTTCTAGCCAGCTTTCTCTCATACTCTAATTTTTCCCTCCATTTTTGGCCATTCTTTGCATTTTTTAATATTCTGTCCAATCTTCTGACCTGCCACCCATCTTTGTGCAATTATATGCTTTTTCTTTAAGTTTGATATTACCTTTAACTTTTTTAGTTAACAACAGGCGGTGGGTCCTCCCCTTGGAATTTTTCTCTCATTGGAATGTACCTATTCTTTGTATTCTGAATTATCCTCTTAAATGTCTGCCACGGCATCTTTATTGACCTATCCCTTAACTTAATTTGCCAGTTCACTTTCGTAAGCTCTGCTTCATGCCCTCATAATAGCCCTTATTTAAATTTAAAGTACTAGTCTTAGACCCATTCTTCTCTCCCTCAAACTGAATGTAAAATTCAGTCATTTTATGATAGCTGCTGCCTAGGGGCACCTTCAATATGAGATTATTAATTAACCTTATCTCATTGCACAACACCAGGTCTAGTATAGCCGGCTCTCTTGTTGGAACCAGAACGTGCTATTCTCATAAACTATCCCAAAATCATTCTATGAATTCCTCATCTTGGCTACCTATCGTCATCTGATTTTCCCAGTCTATATGTATATTAAAATCCCCCCCATGATTATTGCCGTAACTTTCTGACAAGCTCCAATTATTTCTTCCTTTCTACCCCATCCTACTGTATGGTTACTGTTAGAGGACTGTACACCACTCCCACAAGTGACTTTTTTATCATTCCTCATCTGTACATAAATGGCTTCTACATCCTGGTTTCCTGAACCTAGGTCTTACCTCTCTTTTGCACTAATGCCATCATTAACAGAGCCACCCCTCCACCACTTCCTAGCTTCCTGTCCTTCCTAAATGTCAATATTCAGATCCCAATCTACGTCACCTGCAGTAGTGTCTCTGTAATGACAATCAAGTCTACTTATTTATTTCTATTTGCACCAACAGTTCATCTGTTCTGTTTTGAATGCTATGTGCATGCAATACATAGCTTTCGTTTTGTCCTTTTATTATTGTTGTAACCTCTAGCCTTATCTGCTGATTTAACTTTAAATTTGTACACTCCATCCTTTCCTTTCACAGCCTTTTCATCTTTCCCCATATTAATACTTTTCTCTCTTGTTTTGTCCCTACTTTTTGGTTTACCCCTTCCCAAATTTGATCCCTTGCCCCACTATTTAGTTAAAACCCTCTCTACTTCCCTAGTTATGTGGCTCACTACAACACTGGTCCTAGCATAGTTCAGGTGCAGACCATCCCAACAGTACAGCCCCCCCTTTCCCCAATGCTGGTGCCAGTGCTCTACAAACTGGAACCCACTTCTCCCACACAAATCTTTGAGCCAAGCATTCATCTCTCTAACTTTATTTACCCTCTGCAAATTTGCACTTGGCTTTGATGCTTAGCTTCTCATACTCTCTATGCAGAACCTCTTTCCTAGTATTACCTATTCCACTGGTACCTACATGGACCACAGCCACTGAATCCTCCCCCACCCACTGAAGTTGCATTCCAATCCCAAGTAGATATCCCAAACCCTGGCACCGTCAGGCAACACAACCTTCTGGACTCATGCTCTGGACTGCAGAGAATACTATTAATTCCCTTGACTATACTGTCTCCTATCACTTCCACATTCCTCTTTACTCCCCCCACTTGAATGGCATCCTTCCCCATGGTGCCTTAGTCAGTCCACTCATCCACCTTGCAGTCCTTCTACTCATCCACACAAGTAGCAAGCACCTCATACCTGTTGGACAAAGTCAGGGGCCAAAGTTCCTCCATCACTACATGCTGGTTCCCCTTAACTGCCTGACTCAGTCGCATCCTCCTGATCCTGACCATTGATCAACTCTAAAATTCTAATCTAATGAGAGTGACTGCCTCCTGGAACAAAGTTATCCAGGTAACTCACCCCTTCCCTGATGCCCACAGTGTTCACAACTCAGACTCCAGCTCGGCAACTCAGAACCGACATTGCCGAAGCTGCAGGCACTTTCTGCAGATATGATTGTCCGGGATTGTGGTGCATTCCACAGATTCCCACATGCTGCAGTCACAGCACACCACCAGCCCTGCCAATCCTGTGCAACCATATTTATTTAATTTGTCCATTCGCTAATAATTTACACAGATAAAGTAATAGAAAGTTGTACTCACCTAGCTTGGAGCCAAGGAAGGAAACTCATCAACCACTGGAAGCTGAAAAAAAGTAGACTCCAAGGTTCGATCACCTACCTTGCATTGCGCAGTGCTCACGGCAACTCAGACTCAGTGCTAGGCTTCACCACATCACATTCAGGAGATGTCAGAGGCAAGACTCTGCCTACCAGGCCAGACCTCTGCAACAAATTTCCCACCTGAACCAAATTCCTAACTCCTCGCTCAATCTATGTCTCACTCAGGCGTAGTGTCACGTCTGCAACCACCACCCCCCACCCCCCAACACAAATGAGGGGAATGACCAGCCGAGGGAGCTGAGTGCCACAACTGTGTGAAATCAGGACATTTTAAAATAGCCTGCAGATCCAAAGTTCCTATAGCTCATTGGAAGAAAGAGATAACAATGAAACCAAGCAAAATCCAGTAAGTGAAACAGCCACAGAGAAAACAAAAACCCCTCATAGGAAAAGTTAGCAAAACAAAAAAGTAATTATTGGAGCAGTGAATTAGAAGTTGATGGTCACTCCAATGAATTCAAGCTAGATATTGGCACAGGTATTTCAATATTATCCAATGAGGTTAAATAGTTTAAAATGTTACATTACAGCCATCCTCCATCCAGTTGCAAGGTCCAGGAGGAAATCACTAAAAGTAATAGGCCAATACTTGGCAAGATTAAGATACACGGATGAAGAAATTATTGAACCCCTGTATGTTATACAAAACCAGGCATCATCAATACTGAGCAGAAAACAATGCTTGCAGTTGAGGCTCATTTACAAGATTGATGAAATTGCCGATGAGCAGTCAAGTGAGGTATTCAGTAATAAATTTGAATCCCTATTTCCAGGCTTAAGAAAGCTGAAAACAGATCATCATATAACCCTCCGTGCAGATGCTAAGCCTATGGGCAGTATTTTCCAGCCCCACCCATGGGGGGTGGGGAAGAAGAGCGTCATGGTAGGCAGGAATGGAAAATATCACGTCATTGGAAAAAATCAGTTTACTGCCATCATAAAAGTAGTCTGGAATCATCTGCTCCAATCGTCAATGAAGGGCCGCGTTTCCTGTCACAGCACATCGGGAACGTCATTTTAATACATTTGCGTCCTGTTATAAGGTTTGCTCTCTGGAATCATCCCCTCAACACGGGTGTCCAATTAGGCTGACGTGTTACACAATGATATATAAGCAATGTGCACCTGGCGACCTGCATTTTGCTCATGACTTCAAGGTTCGTTCCTCTACCTTGCATTGCAAAGCACTCGGGGCAGCTCAGACTCAGTGCCAGGCTTCGCAGGCAGCACCACATCACATTCAGGGGATGTCAGAGGCAAGGCTCTACCTACCAGAGCACCAGTAAGGTGGGGGTGGCTTTTAATGTGCTGCAGTGTAAGGTCTTCGCTGGGGAAGGGGGTCAAAATGACCTGAGGCATGGGAAGGGGATGCAGGGCAAGGGCTCCACTGTGGGGGTAAGAGTGAGAAGGTTGCACTCAGACACATGACTGGGGGGGGGGGGGGGGGGGTGCGCGCGCAGGGGGCGGTGGGGAGGCATCCTCAGCACAAGAATAGGGAAGATCGGTTACAGGAGGACATAAGCGACTCTGGGCCAGAATGGGAGCATCACTGAGTGAAGGAGTGCTTCAATGTTGAGCTTGCAAAGATTGTCCTTGTCCCTGTCCAGGCAGAGGGGAGGGCATGTCAGTCCAGTCTCAGTTGTGCCCAGGATGTTGTGCGCAAGGCGTTGTAGTAACATCATGCGCATTGGTCCGGGGTGGGGGGTTCTGACATCAAACTGGGCTGCAGATGGCACACTGAGTCAGGGGAGGCATCTGTAGCCTTTAGATGGGGAAAAGATAATGCCAGGGCGTTCGAGGGTGTTGGAAGGGAGGGGCGATATATGCCAGACTGTGCAAGTGTCTTCAAGATGGGGAAGGGTGAGATCCACACAGGGCAAAGGCACATCTACATCACCATGTTCCAGGGGTAACAAAGGGATATCCATCACAATCATAATGGGATCAAAGAATACAGAGGGAGGATTGAGGGGTCTTGGAGGGAGGTAAACCTAAACATTAAGCTCATCCAGGACAATGGGAAGGATTTCCACACACACAGGAAGTGTCCAAGCTGGTCTGGACGTGAGACCTCAGCACCAACATCTTCTAATCTACAGCAATGGCACAGTAGAAAATTAAAGTGAGGAGATACTCTGCTGGTGAGGGCTCTGAGAGCCAGTTGGAGGGCAGGCGCATGCACTGGGGGGGAAAGGGGGGTG
Source organism: Carcharodon carcharias (assembly GCF_017639515.1). Taxonomy (NCBI): domain Eukaryota; kingdom Metazoa; phylum Chordata; class Chondrichthyes; order Lamniformes; family Lamnidae; genus Carcharodon; species Carcharodon carcharias. Next base: position 55,259,655 of record NC_054483.1, on the reverse strand, counting down.
TACGATTAAAGGGACACCCAACTGAACTGTGCATTCCCAAATGAGGAGAGATGCACAGCTAAGACATTTTAGGAGCCTTTCAATGACAATGCAGGGAATCAGCAAAGTGAGGCTATAACGTGCTTTCATGCAAGACTAATGCCGCAAAAGTGGTATTGACCTATTGTTCACAGCGTGGAGACTCCCCCGAGCGGTAACTTACTCCAGGGCAATTGGGCAACTGGACAAGGTTCAGATAAGTATTACAATCGTGGCGCTCGCAGCTTCACAGAAGAGAAGCCTTAGGTTCCCCTCAAATATTCTCAGTTCCTGACTATACATTTCCCCTCATGTGTATTCCAAAGAGTGTGGTATTAGAGTGCAGTGAATAAAGATCCAAGTGCCTGCACTGAAAGCAGCAGAACCAAGCACCTGGCCAAAGCAATCTAATAGCAGTCAGTTACATCAAAGTGGTGGGGGTGGGGGCGTGGAGGGTGGGAAGGTGCACCTTGAAACAAACCCTGCACTGGCCTGGATTTTTGGGGTGGTGGTTAGTTTCTGACACTGGACCATAGCACATTCACTGGCAAGTCATTGACAGAAATAGGACCTTTGCAGGCTGATGCTGACTCACCTGTCTCTCATTGATGCTGCAGAGAGGAGACCACCAGGAAGGTGAAGCCTGGATTATTGCTGTCTACAGTTGCATACAGGCAGGAGAGAAGAAGAAGATTGCAATGGAGGCACCAGGCTTGGCAAATGGAGGAGCTAAGCCCTAAAGACCAAGGGGTAACAGGGCCCCCTCCAGGCACAGAGGGGATGAGGCTCAGAGATCTCATGCGTAGGCGCCTCGCAAAACCAAGGGTGTACAGAACTCGTTTGTCTCATCAACAGATGAGCAAGAGACTGTTGCTGATGCCCCCACATGTCCAGGGATCTGGTGACTCAAATTTGCCACATTCTCTAGAAATTAGTGCAATGGGGTCTGGGAGGGCATCCATTGCCACTGGCTGTGAAAGCAACTGCCACACTGAACTTCTGTGTGAGTGGCCCCTTCCAGGGCTTTACTGGGAAGCACTGTGGGATCTCTCAAGTTTCCACTCGCATAGATGCCTTTTTGCGAAAGCCCATAATGATTCAACTTCGACAGATATCAAGCAAGCCAGGATGCCCAAATACTGGTCTTTGCTGTGATTGTCGGATTCCCCTAGGTGCAGGATGCCATCAACTGCACTCATGTGGCTATAAAAGCTCCCTGGCAACAGACAACTCCAACACAAACTGGAAAGGGTTCCACTTGCTCAATGTACAGCTGATCTGCGACCATAAGAAAGTTATCAAGGAGGTTTGTGCCAGATATCCAAGAAGCTTACACGACTCATACATCTTGAATAGATCTCAGAGCCCGGACATCTTCGAGGGACCACATAAAACCAAGGGTTGGCTGCTCACTGATGAGGTTTACCAACAAAGGATATGGCTGATGATGCCCGTGCGGCAGCCACAGAATCCTGCAGAGAGGAGATACAACAATGCTCATGCTACTACCTGAGCATTGTTGAAGCAGGCCATAGGTATCTTCAAAATGCGATTCTGATGCCTGGACAGATCTGGCAGAGCGCTCCAGTACATTCCCCAGAGGGTCTCACAGATCATGTTGGCTTGCTGCATGCTACACAACCTGGCACTGCAAAGGAGGATGACTTGCCAGATGCCAACATGGAGGAGCTGCACATCTCTTCCAATGAGGACGACATTGAAGAGGATATCGGCATTGAGCTTGAGGAAGCCGAGGCTGCAGGGGAAGTGGCCATAGCTTGGGCCAGACAAGGCAGGCATGTGCGTGAGACCTTCATTGCCACCAGATTCCATGAGGAGGATGGCGAGTCGCAGTGAGTACCTTCTTGGGCAAGTATCCTCTATCATAGGCCAGCATTAATACCAGTGTTGCTATTCCTCTCACTTCAACCATACACTTCAATATGAGAGTGAATAGTTACACATCAGACTCACGTTGTCCGAATCCTTTGAAGGATGAAGAAGCCTCAGGAGCATGTGTCTTTGTTGAGATGAGGAGTCCCAGCATCAGACATCAACTTTTTCAACTGTTTCTCCAGCACCCCAGTCACAAAGGCAGCCCACAAGAGCCAGGAGCTGTTCCACTATCCCCAATGGGCTTGTTGTTGTATGCCTTCAATGTCACAAAGCTTCTCAAGAAGATCCATCCCCAGCAACGGGACAACACGTTGTGTGTAACCTTGATGGTGAAACTGATAGGTAATACTTAGGCCAAAGCAGCTGATGCCGTTCCACAGGCATGCATTTAATTAGGGATGACTTAATCCTCTGTGTCACCTTTTCTATCACATTGATGTCCGGCAATCTCAGTTAGGGATGCTGGCCTTTTATCCTCACCTTACTATGCATGTGGACCACCTGAGGATGACGCAGTTCAATCACTTGTGTGCCAGACGTTAAAATGGCTCCTCTTTAAGACAAATATTGTGCCCTCATGGCCAGTCCTGACCCTTGTGAACTTCAAAATGCTCAGACACCATGAGGCCCTCAAGGAGATGAGTCATTGCTAATAAAGAGCAGACTTCAGCACATGCTCGCTGTTATCCCACTGCTCCCCTCATTATCTAAAGCTTCCAGAGCATGCTGAAAGGTTCTGCTGACTGTCCAAAGTCACCATTTGCAATTAGCATCACATGTCTCGGCGAACACCTGGATGATGGGAGGCACAGCACTGCATCCCAACATTGTGATGAGTGCCTAGCGGCTGCAATCCAGACAATTACAGACTGAGTAACAATCAAGGTTGTAGGTTCCAGTGCCAGGACAATAATGTGGCTGAGAGGGGGAAAGCTTCAGCACCGTGAGGTGGCACGGTGCTCCCACCTATTGGTGAGTTCAGTAGATGTATGCTTGGAAAGTCTGAAACGCAGTTGGCAGACTGGAGCACACACAAGCTCTGGGTATGGGCTCATAGCATGAAAACCCTGCTAGATGACAGCGAGCACAAGGGAGTTGTAAAATATCTGACCCTTCTCCATGCATGAAACATCTCTTCTTGTACACTATACCTTCACCTTTCAAGAATGCAGACAAGATTGGAGAATGCCTCTGCCTCAATCTTACACAGCCAAGAATAAACATGACATAATCTTGAAAGCACGTGAACAAGTTTCCTTCCACAAGCACACTTAACATTAAGGTTGAGGCATCACTGATGTCGAGAATGATTTGAAAAAGTGGCACACACTGTGGTGACATGGAAGCACAGTATATACACAAGACAGAGATATCTGCGATGAGTGGGGTGAGGCACCTGGTATAACACCTGACTAACAGCAACACAGCTCATCACAAAAAGGAAGCATACACAGAGGAGATGTGAAATAGGTGCGATTCTATTTACATTTGTGAATATCATATACATGTTGTGAACACCGGTGCCATCGTTGTGCTCCTAAATTTTTCTAATTTTCCTAACCCTACTGCTATGTTTAGGTGCATCCCCAACATCCATAGCAGAGGTGGAGGCAGCCTGCTGACTATTATGCCCTGTTGTCTGTGATGGCTTTAGCAGCTGTCCTCAAGAGGGTTGAGACCTGGAGGACCCTGGCCTGCTTTGGGTGCTCTGCTGTGGGGCAGGTGCACCCTACTAGGTCTGTGGAGCTGGAGGTCATGGGGGCACAGGAAGAGAGATACCTGGAGTCACCTGGGTGGATGGCCCCTGGGCCTCCATCTGGTGGTCCTACTCCCAATGGGTGCGCAAAGGCCCCTGCCTGACTCCTTGAGGAGAAAAGGCAGCTGGAGTGAGATTGAAGTGCCCCATCCCCCTCTCGCATGGCCACTGATGGATGCCACCCAAGGCTACAGTGATGGAGTACAGCTCCTATACCAGTGAAGGACTGATGTCCTGGGCCAAGGTCACCATGGCGGCTGCCATCCTGCCACTGTTGACCTCGGTGCATTGGCATGCCCACACCATTACCTCAGACTGAAAGCAGATGGATTCCTCCATCATCCGTTGCAATCTGAGGAATGCAGCTGACATCCCTTCCTGATCTTTCCATGATTGTTGCTGCAGCTCCACCACAGGATAGAGGACATTGCGGCTGATCTCCACGATGTCCAGCAGGCGTTCCAGTGAGGTGTCACTAAACTTGGCTTTTGAGGCCATGTCTTCTGTGCAGCAGTCCTGGGCTGCAGACATTGAGAATGTTGTGTGCAGCTACTGTTTACATGTGGTGCCTGGAGTGAAGGAGCAGTGAGCTCATGACAGGACAGGCAAATTAGAGGCCGCCTGCCCATGATCTGGCGTGATTCCCGTGCTTGCATAATTAATACAGCAGTAAGTGGATGATATGGCAGGAAAACCCACCATTGCGGCCAGCAGGTAAAATGCCGATTTTCACGCCCACCCCCACACTTAGTGCTCTGAGGGGAAAAATCTATATGTCTCCACAGCAAGAAAGTCCCTCACCCACTTTTAGACAAATTCAAGTGTGAAATTGAACACATGATACAATGAGGGGTCATCTCTCCAGTAACCATATCAATGAAGTGGTGTTCTGGTCACAGTACTAAAATCTAATGGTTCAATAGAATCTGCATGGACTTGACTCAATTAAACAAGTCAATAGAGCGCAAGATCTACCCGATGGTATCAGTGGATGAAAGTCTCACTAAATTAGCAAAAAGCATCCTTTTCACAAAATTGGGTGCTAACAGCAGCTTTTGGCAATTGTCTCTGGACAAAGAAGCAGATTGCTAACTACTTTTATCACCCTATTTGGAGTTATTGGGCGGAATTTTCCGTGCCCACTGGTGTTGGGGGTGTTCGGCGGTGTGAGCAGACAATATGGTGAGAAGGTCAAAAATCAGTTTCACAATGTCATGAAACCAGTTTGCAATCGTCCACTCTGCCTGTCAGTGGTGGGCCGTGTTTCTTACCATTGGACATCGGGAACCTCATTGTAATAGAGCTGTATATCATTATAAGGCCAGCTCGTCGGAATCACTCTCCAACGCTGGATCAACTGCCCATGCCGGGTTGCAATGTTTCACAACATATATAAGACGTGCAGTTGGTGGGCTGCACTTCCTTGCCTACCTTGCTTCAGGCAACATTCGCAGTCATCAATGGCAGGCTTCTCAGGCAGCACCACATCACTTTTAGGGGGGGCTCAAGGGCAGGTCTCTACCTACCAAATCAGCCATGGCAGGGTGGCTTTTAAATAGCTGCAGGGCTAGGGCTTGCTTGGGGAAAGGGGAGAAGTGGCCTCAAGGTGAGGGCTGTACTAGAGAAGGAGGGTATCCCAGGACATGTGTGGGGGCACATGTTGATCTGTGCAAGTGGCCTCAAGATAATAGGGCCTGAAGAGACAGTCTCCCAAGGAGATGAGGCCAGATGGACAAGTGAGGGTGTATGTGACAGAATGGGTGGTGATGTCCCTTGTGCTGGCAATGAGTGAGATGCCAGTGAATGTGTGATGGGCTTGAATGTAAGAGTTTAGAGAGATGAGATGGTTGCCTTACCCTGGTGGCACAGATGAGATCATTCATCTTCTATCTGCATTGGATGGCCAACCTCTTCTGTGCAGCATTGGCACTGATCACCGCTGCCATCACCTACCAAGCCAGACTGGTAATGTTGCTGCCCCTCCTGCGGCCAGGGCGGGGTTAGAAGACATCACAGCTGGCCTCCATGGAATTCAAAAGTTGCTTGAAGGCTGTATCACTGAACCTGGGGGCTGCAATCTTCTTGCCTTTCAGGACCATGTCTTCTTTGCAGCAGCCCTGGGTTGGGAGCACTGAGAGATGTGCACACGGCTGTACTTTAAATGTGGCACCAGGCGCGGTGAAGAGGCAAGTTAACAGTGTGGCAGGCGAATCAGAGCCCGCCCATCATTGAAATGGCGTACTTCTTGGGAATGCATAATTAATGCAGCGGGATTGGGACAATATGGCATGAGAAGCTGCCATTACGGCCAGCAGATATAACATCTTTTTCCTGCCCGCTACTGCACTTGGTGCGAATCTGGGATGATTCCGCCCATTGTTTTAACAGGCTACCATTTGGAATTGCTTCTGCACCTGAAATATTCCAATGAATGATGTCTCAGACCGTGGAAAGCGTGGAAGGAGTGGTATGCCATGTGGATTATATTCTGATACGTAGTTCAGCGAAGGAAGGACAGGACTGTCAAGTGAGAGCAGTCCTCAAAGTCCTTCGAGGAGCAGGTTTCACACTAAACAACAAATGAAAGTGTACAAAGCCTATAATAAAATTCTTAGTGCACACTGTGCAAACTTTGGGAATTCTAGCCAACCCACAGAAAACCAAGGTCATTAAAGAATCCCACCATCTTAAAGTATCACAGAATTACAAAGATTTCTTGGGATGGTCAACCGAGTAGGCGGGTTCCTGCCAAACATAGTGGAAATCAACAAGCCGTTACGACAGCTGTTGAGACAAGTTCAACAGTGTAGCTAGAATGTAGACCAGCAAAATTCAGGCTTGGGCATAGCGTTATTTCAAGTTCAAAAAGATGGACACCTCAAAATCCCTTACAGACACAGAGAAGAAGTATGCAATCATTATGAAAGAAGCAGTGCCAATCACATGGGCCTGTGGGAAGTTATCTGATTAAGTCATGGGATTAAGATTTAAAATTGAAACCGACCAAAAACCTTTGGTTACTCTTGTTAACCTACAGGAGATTGCGAAAATGCTGCCTAGAATTCTCAACATTTAACACTCAGACTCTTGAGATATGATTCAGTTACCGAGTATGTTCAAGGGACGTACCAGGCAACAGCAGCTGCATTATCAAGAATACCAGTGGAAGTAGTCACACTGAATGATTAAAATTTTATTGAGGAAGTGGAAGCATATACTCTGCTCATTACCAAATATTTACCTGCCACTAAGAGATTACAAAAGATTAAACAAGCATAACAGGATGACGAGTGCATCAAAATAAAAGTATATTACCAGAATGGATAGCTGGAGTATACTCCTAATAACTGAGTACTTCACCAATACTTCGGACAGAGAAAGCATTTTACAACGCTCAAGAAGTTTGACACCATCTAGGACAAAGCACCTGCTTGATTGGCACCCTCATCTTCAACAATTCACTCCCTCCACCACCGACAAACAGTGGCAGCAGTGTATACCATCTACAAGATGCACTGCAGAAACTCAGCATGGCTCTTTAGGCAGCACCTTCCAAACTCACGACCGCTACCATCTAGAAGGACAAGGACAGCAGACACATGGAAACATCACCTGAAAGTTCACCTCCAAGCCACTCACCACCCTGACTTGGAAATATATCATTGTTCCTTCACTGTCGCTGGGTTAAAATCCTGGAACTCCCTCCCTAACAGCACTGTGAGCGTACCTACACCACATGGACTGCAGCGATTCAAGAGGGCAGCTCACCACCACCTTCTCAAGGGCAATGAGTGAAGAGCAATAAATGCTGGCCAAGCCACCGACACCCATATCCCATAAGTTATTTTTTTTTAAATTATCGATGAGTTCTTAGCTTTTAACTGTAGACTAGTCATCCCTAAACACTTAGCATTGAGATTTTCCAGAAAATCCATCAAGGTCACTTGGGAACAGTGAAATGCTAAGCAAGAGCCCAGCAGTTAGTATGGTGGCCAGGCATCAGTCAGTCCATTTAAGAGTTAATCACGAATCACCTTACTTGGGTAGTGAATAGCCGACAACAGAGTGAACAACTGGCACCCTATACTTTTTCTTTGAGGCCTTGACATGGATTTGGCTGGGAATGGATTTATTTGAGTTTAAAGACAAAGTTTTCATCATTGTCATTGACCACTACTCCAGGTGGTTTGAAGGGAGCAGACTGCATAGCTTGGAGGCAGTCATTACATCACTAAGAATCTTCACAGCACATGGCATCCTGGACATTGTGGTCCTGTCAGTTTGCTAATGAGCTGTTCCATAACTTTGTGCAGGAATATGGTTTCATGATGTGACAAATTCCTCAAGATATCCTCAGTTGAACAGAGAAGCAGAAAGAAGTTCAAACAATCAAGGAATTGTTGAAAAAGAATGAAGATATTAACCCTTCTGAACTACAGGGCTCTCACCATCAGAATTATTGATGGGAAGATGACTGTGAACACAACTTCTAACTTTAAAACAAACACTACAACCTAACATTATTTAAGAAGATAGTGAGAAAGTTAGGAAGCGTGAAGAACAACAGAGGGACAATCAAGCTTGTAATTTCAGGTTTAGGTACAAAGCACGAGACTTGAAAGTGTTACAGCTACAGAAAGAAGGCATTGTCATAGAAAGTGTTCCACAGCTAGGATCTTATAGAAATATCAAGAGGAACCAAAAAGCCTCAATGTTATTAGTAAGGAACCTAATAGAACCGTGGACATACTATTTAGATCCGGATAGAGACAAGGAACCAGAAACAAGTAGAAACTCTGCAACCACCCAAGTGGAAGATACTCCTACTGAATGACAAGAGTGTGTAGTTCATCTACAACATTGAAACAAAATCAGGACCAGATCAGGGAGATTGGTCTAGGCAGCACAGAGACTAAGAAAAAGAGCTTCTTAGCTCTGACGAATAGTCATACTGGCTTAAAATGTTAACTCTGTTTCTCTCTCCACAAATGCTGTCAGACCGGCTGAGCTTTTCCAGCATTTTCTGTTTTGACCACAGAGACCTTTGAAGTCTGAGATTTTGGGGTAGATGTAGAATAAAGGGTTAACATCAGGAGCACCTGATATTGATGTAACTATGATGCAAAGTCACATGACTAAGACTGAAATCTGGTGGGAAGCAGAAGTATAACCTCGTGTAGTGTTACTGAGGTCTGTAAATAAATAAGGGGAGAATGTTCTCCCCCATCGTGGGAGTTGTGCGGGGGCAGGCAGGAGTGAGCACGAACCCAATCAGCACCCCGATCGGGTCTGCACCGCCATTTAGTGTGGGCGGGCCAATTAACACAGCTGTGCGTTCCCTGTGCCTCAGGGAGATTAGATTAAGGTTTAAAAATTTAAATAAAGAAAAGAAAATATTTTAAGTCAAGTCCTCTCATGTGACAGTGTCACAGGAGCTGGGATATGTCAAGGAACATTAATGAAAAAATGTATTTAATTTATAAACCCGTCATGAAACCTGATCCCACCCATGGATGAGATTTCACGAAAAATGCGAAGACTGCCTGGGCTCCAGATTGCACCACTGCTCCAGATTGTACACTTAGGTTCATTAGGTAACTTAACAGGAATGAAACCAAATGACTATCTAAGGAAAATACTGGAAATTGCAACAATATTCATCAGCAAAGGTGGAATTGCAAGAAGGAAAAGATCCTCCGTAGCATTTACTGATCATTAACTAAAAGCGTCCTGTCAATGTGAATCAAGAACTTTGAACTGAGATTCACCTCTAAGGCACCAGAGTAACTAAAGGCATTTTTTTTTAAACTTTGTAAGTCATTGGGTGATGCTACTTTTCAATGCTGTGTGTTATTTTAGATTCTCTAACTTCAAAGGGGAATAAACACAGAAAAAAATTCAAAGTATGATCAAGGTGACACCAGATGTCAGGGCTCTACATGAAGAAATAAGATTCACAGAGCTTTAGGACTAAGCTACATCAGGGAAAAGACCAACCAGATGTAGATCCAGGCAGATCATTGATATCACACCAGTTTAAACATAACTAAAGGAAACGAATAAAAAATTAACATGTCTCAATTAAGTTTTAGAATCAGAGCGTTAAACCAGAGTGGCAGAAATATGATAATCTAGCTATAGTTAACGCAATGTTGGACAAATACTTCCCAAGAAAAAACAAACAAAATATTAGTTTAGGACATGATAAAAGGTTATGAGGATAGGGATTAAGATCAACATAAAAATAAAGAAATACCTTGCATTAATAGAGAATCTATCACCTCTGAGATGTTGCAAATTACATCACAACCAATTAATTACTTTGACATGTAATCGTTGTTGATTCATAGGCAAACATAGCAATCAATATTTAGAATTCAAGTTTCCACAAATGGGATTAAATGAACCATAAATTTATTCATTTTTAATTCATTCACAGGATGTTGGCATGACTTGCAAGGTCAGCATTTATTGCCTGTCCCTAATTGCCCTTGAGAAGGTAATGGTGAACCGCCGCCTTGAACTGCCACAGTCTGTGTAGTGAAAAGGCTGCCACAGTGATGTAAGAGTGGGATGTGTCAGGATGGTGTGCATTTGCAGGGGAAACTGGAGATGTTGGTGTTCCCACATACTCGCTGGTTTTGTTCTTCTAGGTGATAGAGGTCATGGATTTTGGAGGTGCTGTCAAAGAACTCCGGATGAGGTCTCATTAGTGTTCTGTATAACTAAAGGATAACCTCCCTACTTTTGTATTCAACTCCCCTTGCAATAAATGATAATATTCTATTAGCTTTCCTAATTACCTAGCTGTACCTGCATGCTAGCCTTTTGCGATTCATGCACTAAGACACCCAGATCCCTCTGCATCTCAGAGCTTTACAATCTCTCACCATTTAGACAATATGCTTCTCTTTTATTCTTTCTGCCAAAATGGACAATTTCACATTTTCCCACATTATACTCCATTTGCCAAATCTTTGTCCACTCACTTAACCTATGTCTTTTTGTCACCTCCTTGTGATCTCTTCACAGCTTAAAAAGACAGGTAGGAAAGAGTAAGCAAATTTGGCAACCATCCAATCCATCCCTTCATTCAAGTCATTTATATAAATTGTAAACAGCTGCGGTCCCAACACTGATCCCTGTGACACACCAGTCGTTACATCTTGTAACCTGAAAAAGACCCATTTATGCCAACTCTCTGCTTCCTGTTAGCTAGCCAATCTTCTATCCATGACAATATGTTACTCCCTAAACCATGAGCTTTTAATTTCCGCAATAACCTTTAATGTGGCACTTTAGCAAATGGATTCTGGAAATCTAAGTATAGTACATCCACCAGTTCCCCTTTATCCACAGCACATGTTACTTCCTTAAAGAACCCCAATAAGTTGTTTAAACATGATTTCCCCTACACAAGACCACGTTGACTCTGCCTGATTATCTTGAACTTATCCAAGTGTCATGCTATAGCTTCTTTAAGAATAGCTTCTAACATTTTCCTTATGTCAGATGTTAAGCTAACTGGCCAGTAGTTTCCTGCTTTCTGTCTCCCTCTTCGAATAATGGAGTTTCATTTTTCTATCTTCCAATCTAATGGGGCCTTCCCCAAATTTAGGGAGTTTTGGAAAATTAAAACGAACGCATCAACTATCTCACTAGCCACTTCTTTTAAAATTGATGGTGTGGGATTCAATTATACTAATGCTGCAGATTGTCAATGGGGAGGTGGTTAGACTCTCTCTTGTTCAAGGTGATCATTTCCTAGCATGTGTGGTGCAAATGTCACTTATCAGTCCAAGCCAGAAAGCTATCTAGTTCTTGATGCATGCTGGAGTAGGTTGCTTCCTTATCTGATCAGCAAACTTCCCACTTCAGACTTTATGATAAAGCAGCTCAAGATGGTTGGGCTTCGAACACTGCCCTGAGGAACTCCTGCAGCAATGTCTTAGGGCTAAGATGATTGGCCTCCAACAACCACAACCAACTTCCTTTATTTGACTTCAGCTGGTGGAGAGTTTTGTCTCCCCACCCCCGATGTCCATTGACTTCAACTTTACTTGGGTTCCTTGATGCCACTCTCAATCAAATGCTGCTTTGATGTCATGGGCACTCACTCTCACCCCTCCTCTGAAATTCAGTTCTTCTGTCCATGTTTGGACCAAGGCAACAATGGGGTCTGGAGCAAACTGACCCTGACAGAACCCAATTAATCTATTTTGAAAGTACTGGTTGTCCAGGACACCAGGAAAACAACCTGCTCATCTTCAAAAAGTGGAATTTTATTTTTGCACCCATCTTAACTAAGTAGATGGCATTTCAGTTTGATGTTTTATGTGGCTTTGCAGTACATCTGTTGTACTATAACAATCAGCTCAACTAGCTAAAGCCAAAAATTGTTGGTGTCCATTTCTTGGGTGCTATGCATGCCCTTACAGCTCCAAAATAGTATCTGTGAATCACACACGAAGAGAGATCATCAACCTGAAACATTAGCACTAATTCTCTATCCATAAATGCTGCCAGACCTGCTGTGTACTTACAGCATTTTCTATCTTTATAACATGTTCAAGGACTTGGAGAGGAAAGGGGATGCTAGAAATAGGGCGGTAGTTGTAAGGAGGGTCGGGTGGTGATGTTGGCATATTTAAAAGAAAGAGGGGCAGTACTTGGAGAGAGAACAGTTAAGATTATCAGTTAACATTAAGGATCTGGAAGGGCTGGAGTTTAGTGAGAATGGGGTCGTGGAAGCAGCAAGTAGATCTCATTGACAGGATGAGCTCAGAGAAGGTATGAAGGGAGATAGGAGAGAAACTAGGGAAAGAAAGATGCAAATTCAGGACTAGGGTGGGATGTGGGGGGATGGGGAGAGGAATCTTTAGATGAAGATCAGCCCAGTGGGCTCATGGATGGAAGGCAGAGGCAGCTGATGGTCAGTAAGATTGTGACCATCCAAAGAAACCTACGAGCTCTTCAACTTGTTAGAAGCTGGAGTGAAGGAGATAAGAGAAACCGGTTTAAGAAGACAGTTTGTATAAGAGAACTTAAGCCGGGGGTTATCTTTGCATTTCAGGGTGATCCTGGAATTGTGAAGCATTTTAGCAGATGACGGCAGGACCTAAGTGTTTTTCTGAATAGTCATCTGGTAGTACAGAACATGAGCATTGCTGAAAAAAAGAGACATGTATAAGCTTTTTGTTTTGCACTCATCAGGATACTTCGCAGGAATACCAATATAAGGGGAAAATGACAATTTATACTGTATATGAAGAAAGTGTTGATTGGTTGGCAAGTGACGTTGCCACAGAGAATGCAACAGCGATGGTGACTGACAGTTAACTGCCAAGCATTGTTTGAAATTTAAACCAGGCAGCTTGCCTCTGATTGGTCAAGGCTTTGCCCTGAGGAACGAGTCAACAAAGGGCTCAGTTATTTTGTTTAGCTGAAACATGGAATTCTTTCTGTCTGCAAAGAACAGGAACCTATGTAGCTTCCAGTAAATACAAATGTGCCAAATTGTGAGCCCGGCTGACAATCTTAAATTGGATGTCAGCGTAATTTTTAGCACACTAAGGATTATTTAGCAAATGTTATCCAATTGCAAAATCACATCTAATGTTGGACACTGTGTTTTGAGTTTTCATCTTATGAACTTGGCCACTGCAATACTCAAGTGTCTTTGTAGTCCAGCCAGGCTGAGTGGTGAATGGCTAAAGCAGTTGTCAAATTCAAGTCTTTGTTATTTGGACTCAAGGGAGTGGAGATGAGAAGCATTACTGTGGAATGGCTAGTGTGAGAGACAGCAATGATTTTACTGGGGAGCAGAGCATCAAAGGTGGAGACAAGAGTGTGGTTCAACAAATCAGTAGCTGCAGAAATGTTGTGGTCCAAAGGCTAGACAGTTGAGATTTTGAGAGTACAATTGCAAGCAAATTTCCAGTGGCAGATACAGAAGTAGGTAGGGTTGGGAGATGAAAGGAGGGTGTGATGGATTGTCCTAAGGAAGTGATCAGAGATGGCCTTATCTGTGCTTGACATGATGGGATTAGTAACACCACATGAGATGGTAAGGTTAGGGGGTGCCTGTTAATTTGGGTTGGGGAGTTTACATGCAAGAAGGGATTAAGAAAGGATAAGATGACAGTGAACCCAAAGGAGAGAGAGCGTGATGAGTTGTGATGCAATGTGAAAAGAAGTTGTTTGGTGCAGAGTCAGAGGAAGGAAAACAGTGAAGAAATCTGGTGAGAAAAGTTTTGATCATATTTAGGCAAGAGGTAAGGAGATTTTGTGGCTTAGCATGTAGTGTGCCTGCCTCTGAGCCAGAAGCTCTGGGTTGAAGTCCGACTCCTGGGCTGAATGGCCAAGGAAGGTGTGTTCATAATGTGGCCAAACTGGTTGAATATCAACTTGTAATTCCATCCAACACACGTTAATGACTGGCACTAAGAGAGGGAGAGATTCCTGGTCAGCCACCTGATGAAAAAAAATTGAAGTCTCTACCATCACTATCCATAGCTCCATGCTACAACATGCATGTTGAAGTGTATGTTGCCACAGCAACTCTGACTCCTTGGTGGGCTCAGTTGGCTCAGATGTGGATCAGATTATTGATAGCAGCACAGGGTTTGATCCCCATTCTGGCTGGAGTAGATTTGAGACCTGCCTCCTTGTCCTACCCATGGTGGAGGATGTAACGCTGTGGATTCGTCCTGCCTTTGGGCAGATAACTCAACAAGATGATAGGTGGTAGGGAATAGGGATTTTGAATGTGGGTGGGTGGGGGGTTGCAAAGTAAAATGCTTAAGAGGAGAAAGTACCAGAGGAGCAGGGGATCTGGCCATGGTGTGATTTGGTGAAAGATCCACACCGCCACTCTACTGGTCTTCACATGGGAACTGATGGAAGGTATAGCCATGGAGAGTGGCTTATTCAGCGGGGGTATTATCACCCAAGTTTTCGTCAAGGCTATGATGTTGATACAATCTCCATAACATGTTCATGGATGGAAAGGACCTTGTTCACAAATGAATGGGCATTATGGAGGGAGATGTGAGAGCTGAGTCGCTAGCAGAGCTCACAGAGACAGCAGTGGTAGGTGAGAGTTGGATGGGAGAAGATTAGCAAGATTAGCCCCCAGTGAGCATGTTGGGCAGGAAATTCAGCAAGAGAGTAGGATGGGGTAGTTGGGATGGCTACTCATAAAGAGCCAGCACCAAGTACCATGATAAGCCCTTCAGAGGATGGCAAGAGAGTCGCAAAGGAAAGCTGTAGGCTTCTAAGGAGTCAAGCTTGAGACAGTGACAAGAGAGCAGGAAGGCTGAGGAGTGCTGAGGGGTCTGTGCAGGGAATTGGGGGAGCGGAGTACCTGAGACGGGAAGTGAAAGGAAGCATGATGATCAAAGTGAGGAGTCTAGAGGGTGTAAAGAGAAAGGAAATGTTTTTAAAAAGCAAGAAGAAAAAGAGTGGAAATAAAAGTGATGGGCTAGGGTCTAGTGAGGCGGTGAATGTGTGTGTGGAAATTGATGCATGGGAAACTCAAGTTAACAACAGGCCTGGTTATATAGCAATTATTAGGATACATATAAGCTTATAATAAACACAAAATGTATAGGAGATGATAGGAAGGAGTACGGAGTTAAAGTTTGAGGTCCCGTGGTGGATAACAATGATGTAGATAGTATGGAATTAGCACAGTACATTGACAAACTTTTATCTGAGTTCATAGACGTATGCAGCAAGTGAAGACCAGAAGTTATTTTTTCAGTAGAATATCAGAAGAAGCACTGATAAGAGGTATTTTTGTGGGAATGAAGGTGCAGAAGATTTGCAGTGTCAGTGGCAAGGTCAGAAGGATGATAGCAGAGTTGGAGGATGTGATAAATTCCTGAAGCAGTAGAGGTTTTACTTCGGTCTTGGCAAATGAGTTGCATGCCAGAAACAGACTGAAGTTGAAGCTGAAAACCTAGTGACTAGTCACAGACACAGCGGGAAGGTTGAAGTTTCTCAGTCACAACTGCAGTGTGGGAAGGCCAGTAAACTAATTAGTTTAAAAAGAGTGCAGCAGTACAATTAGGCTTGCTGCCTTTGGTTTTGCACCAGTTTGTCCGACAAGAGAGAGAATTTTGCCAGTGAGTATTGTGCAAACTATTCGGCTAATAACAGAATTACCTGGAAAAACTCAGCACGTCTGGCCGCATCGGCGGAGAAGAGAAGAGTTGACGTTTCAAGTCCTCATGACCCTTCAACAGAACTGGGGTCATGAGGACTTGAAACGTCAACTCTTCTCTTCTGTGCCGATGCTGCCAGACCTGCTGAGTTTTTCCAGGTAATTCTGTTTTTGTTTTGGATTTCCAGCATCCGCAGTTTTTTTGTTTTTATTCAGCTAATAAGATAGTTCATGATTGAATAGGTCACAATGTATACAACCTATGAGATGTGGTTAACGTTTCAAGTCTGTATGACTCTTTTTCAGAGTTCTGAAGAAGATTCATACGGACTCAAAACGTTAACTCTGTCTTTCTCTCCACAGATGCTGTCAAACCTGCTGAGCTTTTTCAGCATTTTTTGGTTTTGTTTCAGATTTTCAGCATCTGCAGTATTTTGCCTTTATCTATGAGTTGTGGTGACATGTTTGCAGCAGTGAGAGTATGTGGTGAAGCATGTGGACATTGTGATAGACTAATGCCTCACACTGTACATTTTCATAAGAAATAAATGTATACTCATTGCTATTTCTAAATTTTAAAACTGGACCTTGGATGAATAGGATCCTTAAAATGGCTGAACTTATGTCAGCCTGTGACCCCAGAACAAAATAAGCCACTTTGTAGTTTCAGGAAAACTCATCCTGTTATCTCTAAGGAGCACAAACAACCACCTGTGGATTGAACAGCCCAACTTCAAAGAGAGCTATACAAAGGACATTTGCATTTGGTAACCCAGGCTTGCCAGCAGGAGACAGAGGGTCTGCTAAGACAAAAGGCCCCATCAAACATTCCTTTCAGCTCATAATGGCTGGGACATTCAGCAGTCTTTGAGACCTGGCCTATTCCAGAAGGTGAATACGCATCCTTTGCTGAAGACCTGGTGGAGAGGTGGGGGTCATGTGACCCATGTCTTTAGCTGTAGAACAAGGAATATTGCATTGCTGAACTGTATAGCTTAGTCTGCTGCTTTAACATCCGACTCGTAGGCCACACGCAAGGAATTCTGCCCAGGTTGGAACCTGGCCCCATCTACCCTGCTTCTGCTATACAATTGCCTACAAAACTGATTCATCTGTGTGTGCCCTCTTATCTTGTTAAGTCAACACAGCTGGAAAAGTGAACTTTACAACATTGGTTTTCAACTCACTGACCTCCATGAAGGAATACCTCATTGGACTTTGACTCTGGACTTTGAAACTCACCCGAACCAATATTTATTTTCTCTGTGGTCTCTGTACTGTAAAACGTTCTTTTCTCTTTCCCACTCTTTACTGTATGAGCATGGAGGGGAAGTTGCGAACCTTCTTTTTCACGTTTTGAACGTGTGCAATAAACTAATTTTTTGAGTTTATCCCACATTGAGTTTGCTGTGGGGTTAGCAATAGAAATTGAATCACACAAAAACAGAGGGGTTGGGGAAATATGCCACCACTTACAAAAAGGGAAACAAATCAACACACCTTTCTGTTTATGGACGGGTGGCGAGAGGGGAAATTAGTGCTGTTCAAATTAACCCCCCTCTTGTCCATAACAACAATAGGTTTGAGGCTAGGTTGATAGGGTTTATTGGTAAGCGATTGATGGGGCTGTGGTGAATTTAGCAGTCTCTAAAACTATAGGAACAGTTGGTAGAAGAAGGCATTTCGAGTTGCTTTGACTGACCCTGACCTTAACCACACAGGTGACATAATTGAACTTCTTTCTGCACTGCATCCAGGCCATCAGGACTTGACTCCTGACATTGACCTCCTTGGTTACCCACTCCAAAAGTCTTTTGACCAGGTAATTGGAAGGCCTCCTTATGGACAAGAGGGGGGTTAATTTGAACAACACTAATTTCCCCTCTCGCCACCTGTCCATAAACAGAAAGGTGTGTTGATTTGTTTCCCTTTTTGTAAGTGGTGGCATATTTCCCCAACCCCTCTGTTTTTGTGTGATTCAATTTCTATTGCTAACCCCACAGCAAACTCAATGTGGGATAAACTCAAAAAATTAGTTTATTGCACATGTTCAAAACGTGAAAAAGGTTCACAACTTCCCCTGCAGATACAAAACATTTCTCCTACTTTCCACCTGTCTCAAATATGACCCTTAAAACCTTAGAGCCCACTGTCTTCCATATTTGCCTTTCTTTACTGTTTCTGAGATAATGCTGACTTCCTGCATGCCTGCCAGCACCTGCTCCAGCCACAACGCAGCTCCCCTTTAAGAGATGCTAGTTAGCTTTAAGCCATGCAGGCTTGCTTTAACTGGTGCGAGCAAGTTATGATTTTGGGCACCCTGCTGATGCATGGAGCTAATGAACAGCATGGTTTACACTGACTGCTCGTAATAATCATTCAAATAAGCAGGCAACAAGAAGCTGGTATACTGGACTGCATTGGATTCCGGTACTGCAGACTAATCGTGCATCGCAATCCCTGTGCCTGTTTTTGGAGCCTATCAACTTTAGCCCCCTTTGTGTTTCAAGTCCTAGAGCAGGGCATTAATCCACAGCCTTCTGACTGAGACACAACAGGATGCCACTGGGCTAAGCTAACACTTGACACTGACAATCAAATTTACTCAATTGTAATTCACAGTAGCCTATGCTCTGTCAATTGCAAACAGTAAGAGTATACCTGACATTTTGTGGCTGAATTGATAATATAGATTTTTGTTCAATTGCCTTCAGGTAAAATGAGAAATTTCAAAGGTTTACCTTCTTAGAACTTGTGTGGTGCTTGTGGATGGTTAGTTCTCTCTCAAGGGTTTGAGAGCTGGAAAAATATCCATGGTAGAGAACACTGTTTGTAGTATATGAAAGGCATTGGTATGATTGGCTTAATGGCTGTATTCTCATTTTTCTTTGTCAATTTTGTGCTCACTGACTCAGGACTATTCGTGCTGAGGAAGGGTGCACTCTCATCTTTGGCACAAAGTGTGAACATCAATCACTTTCCAAATCAGATACAGCACTCAGTCAGAGGAAGAGAAATTATTCTTGGATAGTAGCACAAAACAGACAATGGCAAATCAACCTGCTCGATTTTAGAAAAGGAAATCAGATGGATGTAAAACGAGCTCCAAATTCACTATTACATGTCTCTCGCTGTCCTCAAAGCTAGTTTCACGACCAATTTGATGACAGTTCAACAACAGGTCATCCATCCATTGGTCTGGATTTTCATGGAGTCAGGGAGATTCCATTGAGAGGTGAAAATGGCGGCCGGGTCATTATTCCGGGATTCCAACTCCATTATCGGGGTTTCCGATTTTAATCAGTGCAGGTTAAAGGCGTGGGCTGCTGCAGGTTATGAACTTGCACTCTGCACTCCTGACCTGGCTAGTTCCACTGTGGGAATAGGTATGTCTTAGTCCTCCACTATGCTTATGAAGTTGGACCAGCTTTTCAAAGAGCTGTGGTTCATAGAACCTTAGAGGTGTTAGGAACCCATAGTCTGCATGAGCGAACCATGTGAAAGGCAAGTTCAAAAGGTCCTCTTCATGCCCTCATGTCAAGATATGTTGCTCAACCACCATCCATGGCCCCTCATGCCCCCATGCCAAGATATGCCCCCACCCATCCCCTCTTGCCCCTTATGCCAAGGTATGCCTGCCCCACCTAGCCTCTATGGTCCCTCATGCCCCCATAATAAGGTATGAACCTCATGCCCCCCCATACCAAGATATGAACCCCCTACCCTCCATGGCCCCTCATGCCAAGGTATGCCCCATCCAATCTCTATTGCCCCTCATGCCAAGATATGTCTGTCCTACCCAGCCTCTATGGTCCCTCATGACCCCCATGTCTATTCACTTACTATATGTTGTATAGAGCCAATGGACCCTATAGTGACAATAAGATGTGTAAAAAAAAGCTTTTTAGAAAAAAGTCATTCGTCCATAAATTTCTTTGGAAAACCCTCCTTTTTACTACAGGGCAAGAAACGTGTCAATTGCCAGACCCTTTAAAGCATCAATAGCTGAAACTGCAAGCACTTGAAACCTCTTTATCTTGTGTAAATAAGTATTATGCAATTGACAGAAGAGATCAGAGAGCCAGAGCTGTCAATCAAGCAATGTTTTCCCTAGGTCTCAGGTGTTTCAACAAGCTAACTGACATCTGAGCTCTCAGTCAAGTCCCATTATGTGTTCTTGGCTGAGGGGCCAGAGATCCATTAGAGTACTAAACTGTATGAGAGGCATGAGGGCCATAGGGGGTGGGTGTGGGGCACACCCTAGCATGGAGGGGGGGGGGGGTCAGCGCTATAGGGCATGAGTGGCGGCATGAGTTGGCATGGATGAGGCATGGGGATTGTGCGGGGGGATGAGGGGTGCAGGGCCAACAGGAAGTCCAAGGTGGAAGGGGCCAGGATATACAGGTGGCAAAGCAGCTACCTCAATATGTCTGAGGTACAGTGCCAAAGGAGGCTCCATTTCTCAAGGGAGACAGTCAACTATATCTGTCAGATGATTGGGCCCGAGATCTCCTCTAACTGTGTGGGCGGATACCCCATGCCAGTGGCTCTAAAGGTCACAACTTCTTGCCCTCAACTTCTATGCCTCTAGCTCCTTCCAGGGGTTGGTGGGTGATCTTTGCAGTGTCTCCCAATCAGTTGACCACACTTCTGTCAAGCAGGTTACAGACGCACTGTTCAGGCGTGCATTGACCTTCATCCACTATCATTGGGACCAGGCAAGCCAGAAACAGCGAGCCAGAGGCTTCATGGCATTTGCTGGCTTCCCCCACGTCCGTAGTGCAATAGACTGTACACATGTGGCCACAAGGCACCAACAGGTGAGCCCAGTACCTTCATCAACAGGAAGGACTTCCACTCCATGAACGTGCAGATAGTGTGTGATCACAGGATGTTGATTTTACAAGTTTGTGCAAGGTACCCAGGCAGCTCCCATGATGCGTACACCCTCAGATACTCACATGTGCCTTTCCAGTGCTCCAGCCCGGTTTGATGGATGGCTGCTGGGTGACAAGGGCTATCCCCCTCAGAAGGTGGCTCATGGCGCTTCTCTGCCATTCAAGAACAGAAGCTGTGCAGTGGTACAGTAGGAGCCATGCCTCCTCAAGGGCCGTAGTGGAGAGAATCATCGGTCTTCTCAAGATGCACTTCCGATGCCTGGACCACTCAGGGGGTGCACTCCAGTACCCCCCAGATTGTGTGTCCGTGATAGTGGTTGCATGTTGCACTCTCCACAGTCTTGTGCTGGAAAGGGGGGACGCAGTGGATGATGAAGACGTCGATGCAGTGGCTGCAGCTGCACACGATGAGTCCAGCAGTGAGTCTGAGGATCAGCATGCACAGGGAAATGCTGAGGGGGTAGACGCTGACCCAGGCATACTGCAGGGAGGGAGGGACACCCGGGAGACTTTAATCTAACAACCCTCAGATAGCACACCACAGATGGACCTCCAAGGCAAGCCTGGGCTGTAGGCTCCATACTCGATGCCTATGTGCCAAATCTGTCAGGTTCAGACACTAACTAAGGGCCTTGTTAATAAAGCTGAATATTCCACAAAGCACTCCTAACATTTTTGGAAACCATACAAATGCAGAAGAAAAGAGCCACCCTCAGCCATGGTCACATGTCTGAATTTAATATCACAGGCAAAGAAACTTAATGAAACAAAACGACAAGTGTTTCAAATCAAAGCAAATCATAAAGACCTCATCTCGGGCCAACACAAAAGCACCAGAGAGAAACCCTTGGTGTGCCTAAGGTGCCTTATGTTTATGTTTCCGGGTGCTACATCTTGGTGTTGCCCCATCGCTGGGAGTGGCATCTGAGACAGCCTGCTGACTCTGCTGTCCTGTTGGCCGCGATGACCTTGGCGGTCGTCCTTTGGCCTGTGGAGCCTGTGCTGGCCCCGCCTGGGAGGGAGCTGCCAGTTCCACAGCAGGAATCTCCCCAGTTTTTGCAGCCTCACCGGATGATATGGTCACTGGGAGAGGGGCAGAGGAGCTGCCGCCCTCATCCGGAGCGCCCTGGGAGGTGCCCGCAGAGACGACGGACAGCTGCTGTGCCGACATGAGGTCACTTCGGACCTCCCAGCTCACCATGGATGGATGGGTACAGAGTTGGGAAACTTGCTGCCCAGACCATCTCCCATACTGCCAATGATTAGCTGAGGTCAACGCTGATGTAAGGGCTTGTTGGTCAGAGCGCATCCCCAGGAAGCCTTGATGGGTCTCCTGGAGGAGACTCTCCACGAAAGTCCCCACACTCTCCATGGGGGACTCATGGTGCTCAGGCATGTGGCTCATTGTTTCGGCGATGGTCTGCGTAGACTCCTTCACCACGGAGACCAAGCCAAGCTTAGCTTCATGTATCTCCCTCAGATGCTCCCGTACACTTGACCACATTTCATGCCCCTGCTACGTAGCGGATGACTCCAGAGGCAAATCATCAGGCACCGACTGAGCATGTGCCTGGTCCACAGCGGTCCTCTGACTGGTGGCGCCATTAGCATTCTCTATCTCTGCTAGCTCCTCCAGCTATTGTGAAGTGCCCTTATGCTGTGCCCCGGGACACTAGCTGATGTTCTAATTACCACTGAGGTGCTAGTATCTGAACTGGCACCTGCCTGGCAGAGATGGTGTGACACTGGTGAGACTTCAGGGCCATCAGGTGTGAGAAGGGGCCTCTGTTGCTCTCCTCCCGGCCCTGCTTCACTGATGCTGAAATGAAGAACAAGGACATTGGATTAGTTAACGTGGAGACAATATCAATGTGCATCCCTGTCCCCGGATCATTATGCGCTCATCCTTCCATAGGCAATGGTCAAGCCATGTTGCAAAATTAAATCACTTAACATTCAGCACTGCCATGGCTGTTGGGAGAACAATGCTGACCTCACTGCTGGGCACACATACTTGGCCGTGGTAAATTAGCCTCACCAACATCAGTGGATTTGGGCGCAGGTGCCTCTCCAAATCCAGGGCCTCCTGCTCAAACCGGCTAAGAATGGCTAACTACGCCTGGCCGCCGCCAGTCCTGGCACGCTCTGCAGCATTATGAGCATTCTTCTCCTGAAAATGAGACAAGGGCATTGATTTGTGCAAATTGTACATGGACCTCTTCAGGCTTGGCCCCAAACAGAGTGGGACATATCAGGGCTCCAGTGCCTTCTCACACTGCTGCTGCCGAACACTCACACAAAGGTGTTATGCTTGTTCCCCACTGCCCCACCCCCCCACATTGGCCACATGCTGCCTACATCACATTTGGCACCACACGGTATATCCTTCTATAGCAAGGAGGCGCAAGTACATGGAGTGCAGAAGGCAGCAGATGATTCATTGAAGCTCCCCTCCCAGCATATCATCACCCTGACTTGGACATGTCCAAGAGTTCTAGCACAGCGCCTAGGTGCAGTTCCTCCAGGTTGCCCCCAAACCAGTCATGTGGGTCTCAGTGTAACACATGTTGCGGGTACAGAACCATCTTCACCACCCTCTCGGCATGGGCAATATCTTCTGGCCCACCCAGCAAAGGACACATGCCTTCAATGATTCAATGCAGTCACTACACTCAGGCTTGGCATTGGGCAGGGGGGGCGTCAGCAGGGGGGAAAGCCAACCTGCTGGGTTAAGTGACCAATGCCAACATTGTCCTCACCCTTCCAGAGCACAACAGGTCGTTGAAGCACTTGCGACACTGGATCCAGGTGCGCCGCACCACATCGCAGCAGCTCACCACCTCTGCCACCTCCTCCCAGGCACATTTCATCATGTGGTGGGGGCCTCCTCCTCCTGTCCTGGGGAACCAGCATCTCCCACCGTATTGCCACCTCCTTGAGGAGGGCAGCAAGACAGTCATCAGAAAAACGAGAGTCACACTGGCCCTACCCTCCAGCCTGGCCTGCCCAGATAGCCTACCCTCTGGCCTGGCCCGCCCCGATGGCCTACCCTCTGGCCTGGCCCGCCCCGATGGCCTACCCTCCGGCCTGGCCCGCCCCGATGGCCTACCCTCCGGCCTGGCCCGCCCCGATGGCCTACCCTCCGGCCTGGCCCGCCCCGATGGCCTACCCTCCGGCCTGGCCCGCCCCGATGGCCTACCCTCCGGCCTGGCCCGCCCCGATGGCCTACCCTCCGGCCTGGCCCGCCCCGATGGCCTACCCTCCGGCCTGGCCCGCCCCGATGGCCTACCCTCCAGACTTGCATAACCTCCATTGCCCCTCTGCAGAGCCCTTTGCCCAGCAATTGCAAGCAGCCTTTCTAAGGCTGCCAGGCCTTCCTTTATACAGGCTGCCGGGTTGCCATTGGACCCAGCGGGCTCACCACACCTGCCGCTGCCCACACACTCCCGCTATGCACGGCAGTCGTGAAATATGCTGGGCAGGCCTTAATTGGCCCGCCCGCATAAAATAGCAGCCCAGACCCGATCACAAGCAGTGACTGAGTCCACGCCTGCCCGCTCCGTGACCCCCCCCCCCTGCCATCCAGAAAATTCTGCCCACAGTCCCCTCTCATTCTAAGAGTAGAAATTCAGCTAGGCCAGTTTTCAAGCCCAAAGTTGGTACCACAAAGGCCAAATCACACAGAAGCAACTGTAAGATGAAATTGCACAGTGGCCCTCATTATCATTAATTGGATGGATTACCAGCACTACTACTGATTAGGATTTCATCTAATCTGGGGAGATTTCAGGGAAGTATTGTGTGTCCCTGAGGCTGCTTCAAGGCAGCATGGCCTTCTTAAAAGGTAATGCACTTTGGCTGCAGGAAACTAGAAGCAAACTTCTGACCATGCAAGCCCAGAAAACTGTTCAAGAGACTTCAGTTCTTTGGTGCAGGAGATACATCCAGTTCCCACTGGGTGGCAAGGAGGTAACCGCCAAACTGCTCAAAAAACAGGTACTGCACGGCTCTTCTCAGCTTGCACTGGAATTGTGCTGCACATCATACCTGTCTTGTAGTCCTCCAGTGCGTTTGCCTGTTTCAGGCCCCTTTGTAAAATCTGTTTGTGACTGAATACAATGTGTGTCATTCACACCAAAATCAATTTTGTCAGGCGCATGAGCTGCTAAACCAGCCCTGAAAGGGTCTGTTGAAGGCCACCACCCAAAAGGCAAGTCTCAAATTTTTTACTTACCTAAATGTAGGGCAAAGAGGAGCAGGCAGCAAGAGGCATCCTCCTTCTTACACACTAAAACCATAATGCTGCTCTCTGTCTCCACTTATCACCCTCCCCTTCTGAACTGCCTCCTCATCACAGTCTCACCTGACAAGGCAGAATAAATTCACTCCTCCCTCATAATCGGCAAACTACTTTAAAGGCTGTGACTGGTGACTGCAGGTTGTTGATACTGTCCCAATTGGGATGGCAGACAAATTTGTCTAGGTACTGCCGTAGCCTCATTGGCAGCTGCCCCAATTTGGACACAATCTAAATTGTAGGCCAATAATGTAAACAAGGGCTTAGAATAAACAGGATGTCAAGGTTATACTCATTAATCCCCATAACTAATCTCTCACCAGTATAAGCATTGGGGATAAAATACAAAATCTAATTTATTCATTAGAGATGAAGCATATCCAGGTCAGCTTTACAACTACAGCTTCATAAAGCTTATATTCAGGTCAGAATTATTCAAGCTGAAGCAGAACCTCCTAAGTTTATATTAAGTGAAGCACAATGTGCTTTAGAAATGTTAAAGAAACACCGGGGACGATTTTTCCATCATCAGGAGCGGTCGGGAAGCCGACCACTGTCCGCGACCGAGGCCGGACCGTGATTTCACACTGGTGGGCCTATTAAGGCCCGCCAGCGTGAAGTGCGAGCAGCAGCGCTCAGCACTGCCTGTGTAGGGTGGGGGGAGGAGGGTGATCACAAACTTTGCACATGCTCGTGGGTGCACATTTCAAAATCTGCAAAGAATAGGTCCCTGTATTTTAATATATGTAGCTTCTAGTACACGCAAATGTACCACACTGTGAGCCCAACTGACAATCTTAAATTGGTTGTCAGTGTAATTATTATCACACTGAGGATTATTTCGCAAAGGTTGTCCAATCAAAGAATCATTGAAATTGGGCAATAGGAAAGAAATCTTTGCAGACAGAAAGAACATGTATGTAACACACATTGTGCCTGTTTCAGCCAAGGAAAATAAGTGACAGCCATTCACTGACTCATTCCTCAGGGAAATGCCTTGACCAATCAGGGTCAAACTGCCTGGTTTAAATTTAAAACAATGATTAGCTGTCAGTCACCAGCACAGATGCATTCTCCATGGCAATGCCTCCACCAGAGTGCGTTTGCCAACCAATCAACACTCTCTTCATATACAGTATAAATTGCTGTTTTCCCATTACACTGATATTCTTGCGAAGTGTCCTGATGCGTGCAAGACAAAAAGCTTTGACATGTCCCTATTTTCAGCAATAATCAAGTTCTGTACTATCAACTATTAAACAAGTCTCTTTTGCTTGACAACAGGCAGATGATCCAAAGCCATATGGCATTGCGTCTCACAACTTCACAGAGATGAATTAATTGTTGACAGAACTACCAATGTGTGCATTTGAAGATCAAGCTAAACTCTCCCTCACTTTTGAAACAGGAATTCAAACCATTACATAGAACTGTAACATAAAGTTGCAAGCACTGATTATGTTTTGAACAACATCTTCAGTCTTACAACATTTCACCCAAACTTTATACTTAATAAATTGTTCTTAAAATCACCATTTTTAAAAAAGTGAAACTCTAAAAAGAAATATCAGTATAAATTATCACAAGGAAATGGGTAATGGACTGGAGAATATAAGTAACTATATGGGTATATACTATCAATGATTTAACATGATTATGAGCTATAACATGAGAAAAACACGAGTTCAGTTGGCCTTAAGGCACAATGGTAGACTTTTGACCATTAAGGAATTCAAACATGACCACCACTCCAGGCCCCACAAAGGAAAGAAACCAACTTATCGAGTGGCGCCTCTTCTCTCATAGATCCCTCCTCCCACTATCTTGAGCCTGCTGGGAAAACTGCAACCAGTTTACCCCTCAGATCAGAATTAAAATTATAGTCTTCAGGGCCCAATAGAGGACCCCACCAGCTTCAGACAGGTGACCTTGACACCTGCAATTTAGGATTGAAGCAGGCTAAATCAGATGGGATAAAAACAAAAAAACTGCGGATGCTGGAAATCCAAAACAAAAACAAAAACAGAATTACCTGGAAAAACTCAGCAGGTCTGGCAGCATCGGCGGCGAAGAAGAATTATTTATTTATTTATTTATTACATCTTTTATGCTCTCCCCACCCCCACTAGAGCTATACCTTGAGTGCCCTACCATCCATTCTTAATTAGCACACTCGTTTAGATAATATCACCAACTTTAACTTTAACAGCTATGTGTTCTTTGTATTATTGTTGTTGACATCTTTTGATGATCTGCTTCTATCACTGCTTGTTTGTCCCTACAACTACACCCCCACTCCACCTCTCTCTCTCTCTCTCTCCGCCCCCCACACACACACACCTTAAACCAGCTTATATTTCAACTCTTTCTTGGACTCGAACTCAAGTTCTGTCGAAGGGTCATGAGGACTCGAAACGTCAACTCTTTTCTTCTCCGCCGATGCTGCCAGACCTGCTGAGTTTTTCCAGGTAATTCTGTTTTTGTTTTTAAATCAGATGGGAGGCCAGTTGGTAAGTGTCTTGCTCCATTTTACCTACCTCCTCCATAGTTTCTGCTGGTTTCCCCCAACCACACCCAGCACCCACCCACCCCAGCGCCACCCACCCCAGTGACTTCTTGGAGAGGCAAGCCTCCAGTGGGAAAACATCCTGAAGGCAGATTTTAAGTGCAGAAGATGCCAATACACAAGTTAGCTTAATCATTCCTTCCAAATTTTATATAATTTTCAATATTATGTTATTCTTAGTCAATGGGAATTCAAGATGGCATTTGACAGATTTTCCAGAAAAATATTCTGTGCAATGTGAATGCTTCACTTTTTCCTTCCTTTAGATTTTACTGATTGTTTTCAAATGTCATCAGTTTTTCATGATCGTTTATCTGCCCAATTTCTAGGGCTTTGATTAATTCATTTGTAAATTCTCTATCTCCTGATTTGTTGGTTTATGATTATGCAATATGATTAAATCAAGTAATAAAAGCATACAAATATACATATTAGGTACCTTAAATGTAGCGTCAAATTGTGACACAAGAATTGTGATGAATGACATGTGGACAATGTTTTGTTTAACCTTGCAGAACTTTCATGCCATTGTTCAAGAAATTCCTCTTTGGAATTAGAGCTTCCAAAGTTGCAAGAGTGGCCAGGACTGTTGTGGAAATGTGGAACATCTCAGGAAAAAAGTTGCAAAGAGTTTTGGAAGAGGTTGCCCCAGAGACTGTAAAGAAATTGTATTTTTTCATTGGTTTCTAGAAAATAAACAACAATTAGTGTTTCCTTGTCTACTGGAGGGTAGATAAATATCAGTCATGTAAATAAATATTTAAATATGGTTTTCAGGTCATTCAACCGTTGACCTCCTCGGTTTAATTGGGATATTTGTTGCTTCTCTGCAAGCTTTTTTCTCCCCAAACCTTTTTACTTACCTTCTTGTTACATTTGATAGCAATAAAATATTTGAGGTCTCCAGCTATAATCAAATATTCCCCATGTAATATTTTGTTGATTAATCTACTCTGCACAAAAAGGTCAAATCTCCATGTAGAAGAGTAAAACTCAACTAGAAGGTATATGTAGTTAGTATTGGATAATTGGCGTATTATTATTTAGGACTGAGAAGATTGAGTTAATAAAAACTTGATCATAACATTACCTCCATTATATAAGAGTATCAGTTGCAAACATCAATTTATTAATTTCACCCAAGGTACATCTGAACAACTACATTGATTGATACTTGATCATATTGTATGTATGTTATATTCACCCTAGCAAAGGCCTGAGATTTTACCGATTGGGCGAATGACTCCATGTTGGGGGTGATACTTGGGTCCGTGACTGGACTTCCTTGGCAATTTTACAAGGAACAGCAATTAAGGGCCAGCAGGCAGGGTACCAAGCCAATTAAGGGTGCTGGGTGAGTCATAGTACTCACTGAGAGGTGCCATTTTTAAAGGCACATCCACAGCATTCAGGCAGCTACAGACACAGGCTACAAAGAGGGGGTTTGTATCAACGAAGGCAGCGAAGGAATAGATTCATCACTAGGAAGGTCGCTCCACGATTGACTGAAAGTTATCTGGAGGTTCTCCTGCAGGCAGTAAGACAAAGGAGAGATGTCATGTTTCTAGAAGATGGGAGAAGAAGCCCAGCTATCGTAATGAAAAGGAATGGCTGGGGGTGGAGGTATTATAAGCAGCCAAGGGGTGGTTGAAGGACCTGGATCCAGTGCAGGAAGAGATTTAATGACCTGGTGCGGTTTGGGGAGGTGGGTGACATTTAGAATGGCAAACTGGAAGTCCATGAAATGTTAGGCACCAGGTGGTAGGTCCATGAGTGGGCCAATGTCCATATTGAAGTTCGCAGTTCATGTGCACCCATGGTCAGTGACAGGTGAACATTGCACTTTGATGGTCAGATCAATACAGTTAATGACCTGCTAAACCTGGGGAAATCCAGCCATGACCCCAAAGCCAACTGCCTTCTCAACCTGATTGGCCTGATTGGCTTTGAACTTGATACACTGGCCAGTTTGAGGGTACATGGCATCTGTGACCTCCTTCATGAAGCCATGGACTGCTGACTTTGGGATATCACACTGATTTTCAGACAATCCCTCAAATGAAACACGTGCCAAAAAGTTAGGTAGCAACATAACCTTTAATGCTACAAGCATTGGGTGTCCACCACTTCCCAATGGCACAATTCCTGCTCCAGCACATGCACAGCCCCACCAGCACTTGCCAGCAGAGAGACAGACTTGCTAACATTGGTGCTTGGACATCTCCATGAAGCTGAGCCTTTGATAGCTCACCCTTTGAGCTGGGCAACACCTTCTGCAACCAAGAGGCTGCAATCCTGTCCCTATGAACCCTCCTCATTCTCGTCTAAGTGGCTTTCTCAACCCACTAAAACTCCCCTGGCTCCTGCACCGGTGTTCCATGTGACTGCATCCTCATCTCATTGCCATTCTCCTCAAATGAGGTGAGCCTCTGAGCCTTCCTGTATCTGGTGTACTGTTTGTAAAATATAAAAAAGCTAGGGAAATATCTGACAATTGTCTGTTTAATGATCTTAATTACTGCAAGATTCCAATGTGTCTACTACTAATCCAACTCACCACCCGCATCTCGTAAAATTGTTTGGTGGCGGGACAACATCAAGGAGCTGGCCTGATGTGGGCCCACACTATTTTATTATCAGCTCCCCACCTCTGTTCCCACTGCCATGAGGCCAGTGAAATTCTGCCCAAAGATTTTGTAACATTAATTCAGAGTATATTATAGTAAGGGTCAATGTAAAGAAAAATTGGTGGGTATATAATGAGCAGTCAATCCATTATCAGAAGTTTATCACCATTGCCCAAGTTTAACATTACTGTTGTATCTCACCTTTTTCTCCTTGCTCTCTTTCTTCTCTACTTCTTTCCTTGCCTAACTCATTTTCTCACAGTCCCCTTTGTTTTCCAGTGAGTGGCATGGCATGGTGCAACAAGGGAAAAAGAACCCAACAGCTGCAAGTGCACTTTCAGTCGGAGTTATGTGGTTATTAGAGGGTTTTTTCCCATCCCCTCCTGCATCCTTCATGCTCCCCATTCCTGTGCAGTAATCAAGTTTGCCGCCTCTTCCACTTTCTACTGTTGCTCACTCCCATTAATACTTATATTTGATTATATTGCTACCTCTACTGCTTCCCCTTCAATTACCCAATCAAAAAAGACTTGCATTTATCACATCTTTCACCATCACCTGTGGTCCCAACACATCTTAAAGTCAATAAAGTACCTTTGAGGCATAGTCAATGTTTTAATGCAGGAAATACAGCAGTGATTTTGCATGCGACAAGCACCTGCTTTTGTGATGTTGATTGAGGTGAATACTGGCTAAGACATGGATTCCCCTTCTCTTCTTCAAAACAGCACCATGGGATCTTTTACATCCAGGGCCTCAGTTTAATGTCTCATCCAACAGATATCTCCTCCAACAGTGTAGCACTCCCTCAGTACTGCAACTGAACCTTAATTTTTGTGCTCAAGTCCTGAGTGGATCTTGAATCCATATCTTTTGACTCTAAGGTGAGAATATTACTAACTGAGCCACAGCTGATGCACTCAATCTTTAAATTCTTCCTTCTCCATGCTCTATTATTATTCACCAATCCTCTATACATTTCCACTTACTCCTTCTGAGAAGTCTCATAACATACCACAAATGCTTCTGCTTGCTTCAAGGTCATTGAAGGGACAGTGTGCCTGCACTTCTCAGCTCCATGGAACGCAATTCAACTTGAAAGGGAAAAATAGATGCGCATGCTACCAATATACCTTTAATAATATTTTCTCTTTCTATAAATGAAAGGTGGCATACATCCACCCACAATGAAATGAAGATGTGGGAGGAACACCAGTCTGAAAATTCTGACTCTACATAAACAAGGAGCTTATCATAACCTGTTGGTCTGAATGGCCACTTTCAATGGTGTAAATCCTATTTAATACTGTACAATATTGCATGTTCTGCAAATATTAGGCAGATAAGTGCATCACTCTGAGGTGTTATTATTTTGGGGAAAATAAATCACAGAACAAACAATCCCAATCAGGTCTTGGAAGCCCTTTGAGGACTTATAATTCAATGCATTGACTGAAGCAGTGGCAGCTGCCACTCCACAAGCCATCACTGTTCTTAGTACCACCTCTAACTGCCTTGTTGCTGGAGGAATCTCCTGGGCTGCTACTCAGTTCAGTAAGGAATAAACAGCCTGAACCAGTTTGCTAATGGTTCTCTCAGGTGCCTGCATGAGCTTCAAATGTGGGCCCAATCTCTCTTAACACAAAAGGCTACATAAAGGCGGTGCCTGTCAGATCGTTGCATCACTGAGATAATAATTACCTCTGGCTTCTAAAGATCCAGGTGAACTTGCCAGCCTGCACCATTCAAATGCATCTCACTCAGAAAACCTCTCTAGGCATAACACACTTAGAGCTCAATAAAAGTAGGATAGCTGGAATATACAATTAAGGTTGCCAACTGTGATTAACTGGAGGTTTCATCACATGTCTTTTCCCCATGCTTCAGCCATTAGTTGGCCAACACATCTATCCTTGTGATGCACTGCATTCCTACACCGACTGGAAAGCAAAAAGATTCATTACCGAACTGGATGATGCTTCACTGTCAGCCAAGCAGTCTTTAATTCCTATTTTCAATATTTTTATATCTGGTAAAGAGAAATTATGGAAGAAAATGACAATAAAAGAAAATAATTTTTTAATGCCTGTGATTTTTCTCCAGGGTTTCACACAGCAGTATCCTGGGGATTGATCTGCAATTCTGGAGACTCTAGGCCAATCCTGGAGGGTTGGCAACCCAAGTACATGGACACAATGTTAAAAATTAGTTGCAGATAAGGTGACTGGTGTTTCAAGGACATCTTGATGAATGTTGTCCACTGAAGAACTTTGAGTTAATACCTATATTTGCTTCCACACTTTTGAGAGTTGGATGATGGCAGATAGACTGCTGTTATGGAACATAAGAATAGGAATAGGCCAGTCAATCCCTTGAGCTTTTTCTGCTATTCAATTAGATCACAGCTGATCCGTGTCTTAGCTCCATTTACCAACCATTGTTCCGTAAGCCTTAAAACACTTGCCTAACAAAAATCTATCAATCTCCATCAAAGATATATTTTGAAGGAAATAAATAGTAGCATTCAACCAGTAAAGGACTTTGAGACAGTATAGGGCAAGAACAGGCAGCTGCTAAGTTACTCGATCTGGAGTGTTAACTTATAGTCTAGTGCTTTCAAAGAGAAGTTACATCCTTTTTATGGCTGCCAGCTGACCCATTCAATGCCTACCCTTTTCTGTACATCTTTCTCACACTGAAGGATGGAGATGCTTGCCTTGTTTCATCCCCATCTTCATCACCATTCCCTTCAGCTTCCAGAAATAGCAAATCTTTCTTCACCATGAAGTTTTGTATTATGTGTCATCAGATGAAAACTTATCACAGCAATATTCCCTTTTCGAAGTTCACCTATTCACAAACGTCATGAAAGTTTAAAGACAATCAGTGAATTATATTTTGCTTTTATTCTGAAAAAATGTGCATTAATGTCCTAAATGTGCCATTGATAATTGTATTAAATGCACATGAAGGTTCAAAATTTCATTTTTTATTTTACCTCAAAATAAATTGCCTCACCAAAGCAAATTGCTTCATCAGATCCTTTTATCATTTTAAACACCTCAATTAGGTCACCCCTCAACCCTCTAAACTCAAGGGAATACAAGCCTAGTTGTGCAGCTTGTTCTCATAATTTAACCTGTTAAGCACTGGTATCATTCTGAAAAAATTGCATGCTTCGACAGATGTGAACTGAGGAGAGAGAGCAAGACAGCCTGAATTTGTGAAGAGTAAGGCCTGGATTTTCACCCCCAGGTCAGGAGTGCAGAGGCTGGATATTTCCCAGTTCCTCCAACCCAACTTGGGAAAAAGACGCCCAGAAGTTGGAATTTTCCGGGTGGCTGCAGGCTTGGATTAGAAGTTGGGCCCTAGAACAAGTGCAGAGGCTGCCGGTTGCAGAGGTGGGCTTGCTGGAAGGCCACCACACACACCCTATGCCCCATTCATGACAATGCACACCCCCCACCCAATCCCCATGGCCCCTCATACACCCTATGCCAACCTATGAAGGTCCTTTATACTCTCAATGCCAACCTATGCCCCCCCACCCACCACCCTTTGTCCTTGCCTCCTCCATGCCAACTCACCTAGTATCCACCATGGGCAAACCTCAGGCACCAAGCTAACATAAAATAAAGCTGTATGTCCATGGATGGAGACAATATTTTAAAAAAGTCTCATTATTAAAACACCTATTCAATACATTGAAATCCTTCAACTAATCTCTTATGAAAACAAACATTTTTCTTCAATAACCACTTGGAGTTGTCAATCAAAATGCTCACTTAACAGGGACATCACTGTGATGATGTTAGGTTGCAAAATAAGTCATACAGCACAAATCCTATAACAACAACCCTCAGGCTTATGTCAACAGAGCGAAATATCAAGCACTTAAAAAAAAAAATCACACTTTGTTAAAACATTTACAACCCAGCAGAGTTAAATCCCTTGATAGCTTTGACAGTTCTTTGACAGCTTTCACATTGTTTGACAGCTTGATTGTTATTTGACAGTTCTTTGACAACTTGTTGACAGCATTGACAGTTCTTTGACAGCTTGACAGGTTTTGAGCAGCATTGACAATTCTTTGACAGCTTGACAGTTTTTGAGCAGAGTTGACAATTCTTTGACAGCTTGGAGAGTTCCAATGAGTTTATGCACCTTTATAGACAATTATTTCCACTTTGAACAGTCCTGAAGGGCATGTGATCTGTCCCAAAGGGTGCCTTACTTCTCCTAAAAATGGCCCAAGCTATATCTAAAGGATATCTTATCTCTCCAAAATGGCACCCGGGCTATCCAAAAGAATCCACAGGGTTCAGACCTGCTCTTACCAGGTGTAACCTGCACACTTCAGGTTTCAGACACCTACCTCATCAAAGTCACACATGAGAAGCTGCCTTCGGGGTCCACAGATGTGCTATTTAGAACTTGCCCTCAATCCCCCACACTGTGAAAATGGTGGAGGCCGGGTTCAGGGACGGGATTTCAGATTTGTGCCTTTGCGAGCATTTTCATACTCACGGACAGCCTTTCTGTCGACTTGAAAATTCAGGCCTAAGTCATGCTCGTAAATTAGCCTTTTTTTTGAGGAGGTAACTAACGTGGTAGATAAAGGAGTGTTGATGGGTTTTAATTATGTTGGCTTCTGTGGTGCAGTGGGTAGTGTCCTTGCCTCTAAGCCAGGTGTACCAGTTTGAACTCCACTTCAGGACTGAATGGCCCTGGAAGGTGCGTTCATACGCAGCCAAACAACTTGATTATCAACTGCAAATCCTCCAATATGCCTATGGCAGGGCAGGAAACACTCCTGTTGCAGTGCTCCCTCAAGCTATAGCCTCTGGCTTTAGACTAGTGACCTGTTCCAGGGAAATAAGCTAAGGAAAACAGACATAAGGGTGTGCTTGGTCTGCCTCATGCGTCTCTAGATGCGAGAAGTTTTCCAAGCCTTTCAATAAGGCATTCAATAAAATTGCACAGAAGAAAATGTTAGAAAAATAAAAGCACACAGAACTGGAGAAGTACTGATATGGTTAGGAGGTTGAGACAAAAACTAGAAATAATAGGAATGCACTCCAATTGTCAGAGTGTGACTGGTGTTCCCCCAGGGATCTGTGCTACTGCCTCGGCTTTCCACTGTATTTATTAATGATTTAAATAAAGGAATATGGAACTGTGCATCCAAGTTTGCTCTGACGCTAGGTCCTGATTTCTCACTCTCAGAAAAATACACCTCAGAAGATTGAATTTTTGTTCTGGGGGTTTGGGGGTAAAATGAGAGTTGGGCCTGCCACCCCGCATCCCCCCATCGGAGGCAGCTACAAGGGCCATCGAGTGCGGGGGCGGGCTATGGATAAAGCACATCGCGATACTCCGGCACAATGAAAAAATAAATAACTTTTTAAAAGCCCCTGAGCCTTCATTCCCTCACCCCTCCACACACTCCCCATGCCCCATACATGCCAACCCATGCCC
This sequence comes from Carcharodon carcharias, assembly GCF_017639515.1. Lineage (NCBI taxonomy): Eukaryota > Metazoa > Chordata > Chondrichthyes > Lamniformes > Lamnidae > Carcharodon > Carcharodon carcharias. The sequence continues at coordinate 55,223,953 of NC_054483.1, read as the reverse complement.
TTACACACCCATATCTCCTTATATCATCCATGTCAAACCCATTGACCTCATACACTCTATGTCAACATTTATCCCTCTACCAACCTCCTCACGGCCCCTCATACCCTCACACCAACCTATGCCACTGTACCCAATTGCTCATGGCCCTTTATAGCCCCTATGCCAACTCATGCCAACCCATGCCCCCTACCCACCACCCTCTGTCCTTCTATGCAAACTCACCCAGTATCCATCATGGAACCATGTTGAGACTAAATAACATTCTTAAGTGTTTATTGATGGATTCACTATTAAGAAAAACACTCATTGATAAAAACACATTAGCTGCATTTAACTTCCTTTCATCCCTTATAAAAACAAACATTTATATTCATTATTCCACTGCTAAGACTTTATAAGCTGTCAATCAAACTGTGAACTGACAGTCACCTCTTCTGATGATGATATAATGATAACTCTCAGGCTTTTGTCAACAGAGTGAAATGAGCAAGCACTGTTTTTTTTTAAAACACTGCAGCCAGTTATTTTCAACTATTTATAGGGCAGGAGATTTAAATGCCTTGACAGCTCCCTTTGACACCTCTTTGTCAAGCTCCAATAAGCTTCACAGTTCCAATAAGTTTATGCACTTTTTATGCTTCATGTCTACTTTTAACAATCCCAAAGGGCACCTGACCTCTCCCTAAGGGCACCTGGGACCATATTCAAAAGAGTACTTTACCTCTCCAAAAGGGTGCCCCCTCTCTCCAAGGGGCTCTGGTAAGTTTAGGCATTCTCCCGTCAGGTCTAAAGTGCACAAATCATGTTTTGGACATCCCACTAACAAAAATCAGGCAACTGCACTTCAAACAGGTACACCTGACTTCATAAACCACAGATGTCTGAACCACAACACACCCCCAACCCCCCGCTTCCACCAACAACCCTTACCATGGGAAAATGGTGGGGAGTGGGTTTGGGGACAGGACTTCTGGGTTCAGGCCTCTGGCGCCATTTTTGCAATGATGAGAACCTCTCTGTCTGTGTGAAAATTCAGGTCCAGGTTTTCTGGCACAGTACATTGTATGAATAGGAACAGATAGTTGCAATGGGATATTGATAGGTTGAGTAAGTGGGAAAAACGGAGATAGAATTTAAAGTAGGGGAATTGTTAGGACATCAACTTGAGACCTAAGAAAGATAGATGACTATTTGCTAAATGAAAAGCTAGACACTGTAGGAGCAGAGAGATTTAATGGACCCATGTACAACAATCACGAAAAGTAAGCACAAAAGTATAAAAAAAGAGCTAAAACGGCTAATGGAATATTACAAAGGGGCTGGAATAACAACAACTTGCACTGACATAGCACCATCAATGTAGTAAAATGTCCCAAAAGCATTTCACAGAAGCGTTGTCAAACAAAATTTGAAATTAAGGCATAAGAACATAAAAAGTAGAGCTGGGGAAGACCATTTGGCCCTTTGAGATTGCTCTGCCATTCAATAAAGTCACGGCTGAAACGATACTTCAACTCAATCTTCATATGCTATCCCTATATCCTTTAATTCCCTTCGTACCAAAAATTTATCGACTGTCAAGAAATAAGCATTCCTTCTGGGGTAGAGAATTCCAAAGATTCAAAACCCTTGGAGTGAGTGAAGAGACTTTTCCTCAGCTCAGTCCTAAATGGCTGACCTTTTATTCTGACATTGTGGCCCAGTGTTCTAGATTTCCGAGCCAGAGGAAACATTTTCTCAGCCCCTACCTTGTCAAGCCCCTTAAGGATTTCATATGTTTCAATTAAATTACCTCTCATTGTTCTAAATTCCAGGGCAAATAGGTCTAGTCTACACAATTTCTCCTGATAGGATTATCCTGTCATCCCAGAATCCACTCTAGTGAACCTTTGACTTTACTAAGGAGGCACTAGGAGACCTAGCTAAAAGCTTGGTCGATGAGGTGGGTTCCACAGAATGTCTTAAAGGAGGAGTGGGTGGCAGAGAGGGCAAGGGAGGGAATTCCAAAGTTTAGGCCTTAGACAGCTTAAGACACAGCTGCCAATGGTGGAGCAATTAAAATCAGGTGTGAGCAAAAGGTCAGAACTGAAGGAACGCAGAGATCACAAATAATTACAGAACTTGATGGGGTTACAGATATAGGGAGGAGACAGGGCCTGGAATGATTTGAAAAGCATAAGAATTTTGAAACCAGGGAGTTGCCAGACCAGGAACTAATGAAGGTTAGCAAGGCTTGATACGAGTTAGAATACGGGCTGCAGAGTTTTGTAACTCTTTCGAGTACAAACACGTTTCCATCTGTTCCTATTCAGATGAAGTTACATTGTTTCATAGTTTGCAATGGTGAGATTTGAACTCTTGATAATCTTTTAAAATGAAAACAATTAAACTAAATCAAAAAAATTGGGATAAATCAGGCACAGCCCCTAATTCAGGTCAGCTGGAAAACCAAGGACAAAGTTTAAAGGAACCTTACAAACTTTAAATCAAAATGTGATTAAAGGGGTCAACAAAACACCCCAGTCCCCGCGGTGTCCACCGAGCACGGAAGGCCTCGAGCGTGTCAGCAGACACCGCGTGCTCCCTCTCCAGGGACATCCGGCAGCGAACGTAGCAGCGGAAGAGGGACAAACAATCGGGCGGGACTCCCCCGTCGATCGCCCGCTGCCTGGACCTGTTAATGGCCAACTTGGCCAGGCCCAGGAGCAGGTTCACGAGGAGGTCCTCCTCCTTCCCGACCCCCTTCCGCACCGGGTGCCCATAGATCAGGAGCGTGGGGCTGAAGTGCAAACAAAACATCAATAAAAGGTTTCTCAAATAACTAAAAAGGGAGTGCAGCCTACAACACCCTATGTATACATGGTCCACGGACTCCACAAGACCGCAAAAAGGGCACGTGTCCTGAGAGTCCATGAACCTATGCATCCTCTTATTATAGGGGACTGCTGCATGCAACACCCTCCAACCCAGGTCCCTGATAGAAAGGGGGAGGACACCTCCGTAGAGGGCCTCCCATCGGGGGCCTCCGCCGCCGGACGGCAACAAGGCACGCCAGGGCGTGTCCGGGCGACGGACAAGGGCGAGAAAATGGAAGGTGTGCAGCAGCAGTCCATACAAAAAGCCCCTCTTTGCCGTGCCAAAAGGCAAGGAGGGCATGACCCCGAGGCAGCTCATATTGCGGGGCACCAGCACCCGAGGGAGGGTTCGGGGCTTGGGGCCAATGTGGAATTCTGTCCGAACAGGGGAACGTTCAGACGGAAGACCACCGCGCACCTGGGCCACCTCAAAACCCAAAATAACGTCGGGTCCGAGCACGACCATTCTCAGGTCTTGGATGGCATCGGCTGCGACCTGGACACTCACAGACGCGTGTCGCACCAACTCCTGCAGGAGCATCCAGCCCAGTCCTCCGACACCCAGCACGTCCCCGATCCTGGTCACCCCTGCGGCCACAGCCCTCCTCTCTGCCAACCACTGAAAAGGACAGAGGGGCGGATTCCTGAGCAGCGGTTCTCTGACGATAGCCGCTACTCCTGACTGGGGAGAGCTGCATCGCGAGGCGACCACTTTCCAGACTTTGATCAGGTCCTGGTAAAAGACGGGCAACGCCTGCAAGGAGCCACCGAGGCCCAGCTGTTCTATAAACAGGAGCTGCACGTCATAATTCAGGCCGTGCACCTGACGGAAGAAATACGTCGTCAGGGCACACCATCTAGGAGGAGGCTCGACGTAGAGGTATCGCTGCAGGGTCTGAAGGCGGAAAGTCGCCACCTGTGTGCGTAGGCACACTAGTGCCTGACCACCCTCCCTAAGCGGGAGACTCAGAACCTCAGCAGCGACCCAGTGCAATCTTTTGTCCCAGAAGAAGTCGACTAACAATTTCTGGATTCTTGTGACAAAGTCCGGGGGAGGGGTCAAAGTGACCAGCCGATACCACAACATGGCGTAGATCAACTGGTTTATGACCAGAACTCGACCTCAGTAAGACAGCACTCGGAGCAGTCCTGTCCAGTGCCGCAGGCGAGCGGTGACTTTCGTCTCCAGTTCCTGCCAGTTTGCCGGCCAGGATTCCTCAGCAGGGCAGAGATGGACCCCCAGGTAGAGGAGGCTGGTCCTGCTCCAGGTGAAAGGCCTGAGCTCCTCGGGTAGGGGCTCCATTTGCCACTGACCGACCAGGAGTCCAGAACATTTACCCCAGTTGATCCTGGCAGAAGAAGCGGCAGAGTAGACCTCCTGGCACTCGCGCATCCTCCGCAGGTCACCCAGGTCACTAAACATTAGGAGCACGTCATCGGCGTAAGCCGAAAGGACCACCCCGATGCCCGGCCCGCGCAGAACCAATCCCGACAACCTCCTCCGCAAGAGGCGCAGGAAAGGCTCCACGCAAATAGAATACAACTGGCCAGACAGGGGGCAGCCCTGACGTACCCCTCTCCCAAAGCAAAGGGGCGCCGTCAGGGACCCGTTAACCTTCACTAGACACTCCGCGGCAGTGTACAGAAGTCGGATCCGGGCGACAAAATGCATCCCGAACCCGAACGCTCGCAGAGTTCCGAGTAAGTATCCGTGATCCACCCTGTCGAACGCCTTCTCCTGATCGAGAGACAGGAAGGCGCTCGACAGACCAGCCCTCTGGGAATGGTGGATGATGTCCCGGACCAGATGGATGTTATCATAAATGGTTCGGTCCAGGACGGTGTAGGACTGGTCAGGGTGGATCATGTGGTCCAGCACGGTGCCGAGCCGAGAAGACATGGCTCGGGCGAAGATTTTGTAGTCCGTGCTGAGGAGGGAGACCGGGCGCCAGTTTTTCAGAAGGCGGAGATCCCCCTTCTTCGGCAGCAGGGCAATCACGGCCCTGCGCCACGAAAGGGGCATCTCCCCGGTAGCAATGCTCTCCCCCAGGACCCCCGCGAAGTCGCTCCCCAAGACGTCCCAGAACGTCCTGAAGAACTCCACGGTCAGCCCGTCTAGTCCCGGGGATTTGCCCCTAGAAAGACCGTCGAGTGCGCCAGTCAGCTCCCCCAGACTTATAGGGGAGTCAAGCTTTCCGGCGCACTCCGGGCCGACCTGCGGCAGGTCCTCCCACAAAACTCTGCAAGCGTCCTCACTGGACGGATCCGGAGAGAACAGGGCAAGTGTAAGTAAGTGTAGCGATGGCCCTGATGCCCTCCGGATCCGAGACAAGGGATCCGTCGTCGGCCAGCAGCGTAAGGAGCTGCTTACGGACCCCGTGCCTTTTTTCCAGTGAGTAGAAGGGGGAGCCACGGTCCATCTCCTTAAGGAAACAGATCCGCGACCTCACAAACGCGCCCCGAGACCCGACCAGTTGCAGGTCCCGCAGCGCGCCCTTCTTCTCATCGTACACCGACTGCAGGGCCGGTTCCGCGTCGGGCTGATGGAGACATGCCTCCAGGTCGAGCACCTCCTTCTCCAACTCCTTGACCCTGGATTTGCGTCTCTTTGTCGACCCCTTCGCGTACTCTTGACAGAAAACTCAGACATGAGTCTTGCCCACGTCCCACCATAGCCTCAAGGAGGGGAAGCCTCCCCGCTTCCTTCTCCAGCCGGCCCAGAAGCGACCGAACGAGTCCAGGAACCGCTGGTCTTCCAACAACAGGTTATTAAAATGCCAGTACGCGGACCCCGTCCGAGCGCAGAACGAAGTGAGCTCCGCCCACACCAGACGGTGGTCCGTGCACGGAACCTGCTGTATAGAAGCAGCTGGAACACAGGACACGTACGCCTTTGAAACGTAAAGGCGGTTGAGTCTGGACGCTCCGACTCCAGGTGACACAAAGGTGAACTTCTTTTTGAGTACAAACATGTTTCCATCTGTTCCTATTCAGATGAAGTTACATAGTTTCATAGTTTGCCATTGTGAGAGTTGAACTCTTAATCTTGGGGTTACAAACCCAGTACCATAACCACTTGGCTATTTAGGCCAAGCCTGCAGAGTTTTGTACCAGTGCAAGTTAATGTAGAGTTACAGATGGTCAGGAGGGCATTGGAATAGTTAAGTTTAGAAGTAACAAAGGCATGTAGGAGGTTTGCGGCATCTGATTAGCTAAGGCAGATGCAAAGACAAGCAATGCTTAAGTAGGCAATCTTGATGATGGAACGCATGTGATTAAAAGCTCATCTTGGAATTAAACAGAATACCAACATTGCAAATGGCATGTTTCAGGTAATTCAGTCAACGACCAGATAGAGTCAGTAGCCAGGAAACAAACTTTGTTGTGGAGACTGAAGTCATTTCACTCTGCTAGACGCAATGGTGGGTTATCACACATCGTCCACTTCCTGCCACATTAATTATGCAGCCACAGGAAACACGCCGTCTTGCTGGCGGTCTGCCTCTGAATCACCCACCACGCTGATACCTCACTGTTTCCTAACTCCAGGTGCAATATCTAAACTACAGTCACGCACAAAGTTCTCAATGCTTGCAGCCCAGGACCGCTCCAGTGAAGGCATGGCCCTGAAAGCCAAGAGTTCAGTGACCCGTCACTCGAATGCCTTTTCAAGGCCCTCTCTGATGTCCTCCACCCTGCTCTGGCCCAGAAGATCCAGCAATCTCACCACTCTGGCTTGGGAGGTGCTGGCAGTGGTGCTCAGTGCCAACGCTGCACAGAAGAGGTTAGCCATTCTGTGCAGCAAGAGGATTGATGATCTAATTCGTATCGCCAGGGTAAAGATAACCATCTCATCACTCTAAACTCACAAGTCTATCACATATCTACTGGTATCTCACTCACTGCCAGCTCAAGGGATATCATCACTCACTCTCTCACACACATACCCTCACATCTCCATTTGGCCTCAACTCCACTGGAAACTGCCACCTTAACCGTCACTATCTTGAGGCCACTTGTATAGATCAACACGTCCTGGGGTCCCCCACTTTCCCTGTGTAGGCCTGGCCCTGCAGCCTCTTCCCTTGCCGGAGGCCGCTTCTCCCCCTTCACCGAGCAAGCCCTAGCCCTGCAGCCGTTGAAAGGCAACCCCTGCCTTTTGGCTGGTCTGGTAAGCAGAAACCTGCCTGTGAGCCCCACTAAACGTAATGTGGTGTTGCCTACAAGGCCGGTGCTGATGACTGCGAGTGCTGTCCAAAGAAAGGGTGACAAACAAACCTGCGAAATCCCGAGTGAAGTGCAGCTTGCCAGGTGCATGCTACTTGAGTATAGTTGCGAAACACGCTGACGGGCAATCACGCCAATGTGCCCAGATGATCCAGTGTGGGGGATGATTAAGGTGAGCAAGGCTTATAATGAGATATTAAGGTATTGAAATTAGTTTCCAGAAGTGAGGGAGTGGGAAACACAGCCCGCCATTGATGGGGGGGGCAGACAATTGCAGGCTGGTTTTATGACGACATGAAGCCGAATTTTGCAATCTCCTGTCTACTATGACGCCCACCACAAATGGGAGCAGATGATTCCGCCACATGTGACAAATAAGGGTCAGTGGAGGGGTTGAGAGAGGTGGTGGAGATCCAAAGCTGGATGTTATCAGCTTACACCCAGGTCCTGACACTGTGTTTTCGGATGATATTGCTGAAAGGTAGCACTTGGATGACAACTAGGAGGAATCAAAGATAGACCACTGGTAACTGCACAGGTAATGATGCAAGAGCAGAAGGAGAAAGCACCACAGGTGATTCTGTGGCTAAAACTGGATAGATAATGGACTCAGGCCAGGCAGTTCTACATCGTTGAACGATGGAGGAGAGACATTAGAAGAGGGCGATGTGGTCACCTGGAAAATGCTGCAGACAAGTTGAGAAGAATGAGGCGGGGTAGTTTTATCATGATCACAGTCAAACAGAGTGTAATTTCTCACTTTTATAAGGGCCATTTCAGTTCTGTGGCAGAAGTGGAAACCTGATTAGAGGAGTGCAAACATGGAGTTCTGGTAAAGAAGTGCACGGTAGGTAATAACCCATTTGAGGGCTTGAGAAGAAATGGAGATTGGAATTGGGTGGTAATTGTGGGAAAGAGGGGTCATGCTGTGTTTTTTTGAGGAGTGGAGTGATGAAGACAGATTTGAAGGGGAAGGGGACATTACCATTAACAATATCAGGCAACATAGCGGCCGGGAAGGAATTTGGGTAGTTGGTTTGGAATAGCATCAATGGAGTAAGAAGTGGGTCTGATGAACTGTATGAGCTTAGAAACATAGAAGCAGGAGCAGGCCATTTGGCCCTTTGAACCAGCTCCACCATTCAATATGAGCATGGCTGATCCTCTATCTCAACGCCATACTCCCATTCTCTCCCCATAACCCTTTATGCCTTGAGTCTAGAAATCTATTTCCTTCTTAAATATATTCAGTAACTTGACCTCCCCAGCCCTCTGTGGTAGAGAACTCCACAGGTTCACCCACCCTCTCAGTGAAGAGGTTTCTCCTCATCTCAATCATAACTGGTCTACCCCTTTTCCTGAGGCTGTGACCCTTGTTCTAGACACCCAGCCAGAGGAAACATCATCCTTGTATCCAGTCTGTCCAGCCCTGTCAGAATTTTATACGTTTCAATGAGATCCCCTTTCATTCTTCTAAACTCCAGAAAATACAGGCCTAGCCGATCCAATCTCTCCTCATGTGACCATAAGACGTAGGAGCAGAAGTAGGCTTTTCGATCCATTGAGTCTGTTCCACCATTCAATGAGATCATGGTTGATCTGATAATCCTCAGCTCCACTTTCCTGCCATTTCCTCATAACCCTTGATTTCATTACTGATTTTTTTTAAAATTCATTCACGAGATGTGGGCTTCACTGCCTGGGCCAGCATTTATTGCCCATCCCTAGTTGCCCTTGAGAAAGTGGTGGTGAGCTGCCTTCTTGAACCGCTGGAGTCCATGTGGTGTAGGTACACCCACAGTGCTGTTAGGGAGGAAGTTCCAGACTTCTGACCCAGCAACAGTGAAGGAACGGTGATATATTTCCAAGTCTCTTAGGTTAGGAGACCAAAACTGCACACAATACTCTAGGTGTGGTCTCACCAAGGCCCAGTACAGCTGCAGTAAGCCATCCTTGCTCCTGTACTCAAGTCCTCTCACAATGAAGACCAACCATTTGCCTTCTTAACTGCTTGCTGCACTTGCATGCTGGATTTCAGTGATTGGTGTACAAGGGCACCTCAGTTTGAGAGTAGTCTATAGGGCCCCAAACAGTAGCTATATTGTACACCAGAGAATAAATCAGAAGATAATGAGGGCATGTAAAAAAGGCAGTACATTAATCATGGGTGACTTTAATATTCTATATAGATAGGGAAAATCAAATTGGCAGAGGTTGCCACGAGCAAGAATTCATACAGTGTATTCAGGACAGTTTCCTAGAACAATATATTGTGGATCCAATCAGAGATCAGGCTATTTTGATCTGGTAATGTGTAACGAGGCAGGTTTAATAAGTGATCTCAGGGTAAAAGATCCCCTAGGAAACAGTGACCATAACATGGTAGAATTTAGCATTCAGTTTAAGAGTGAGAAACTTGGGTCAACTTAAATAAGGGTAATTACAAAAGAATGAGGGTAGATTTGGCTGGAGTGGACTGGGAAAGGAGTTTAGCAGAAGAGACAGTTGAAAAAGGAAGAGAGAGGCCAAAGTGAACATACGCCCCTTAGAGAATGAGGCCAGGGAAACAATAAAAGGGGAACCAGGAAATAGCAGAGGAGTTGAATAAATACTTTGCATCAGTCTTCACGGTAGAAGACACTAATCGCATACCAAAAATACTAAATAGTCAAGGGACAAAAGGAGGGGGGGAGGAAATAAATACAATAACTATCACGAGAGAAAACATACTAGGGAAACTAATGGGGCGAAAGGCCGATATGTCCCCTGGGCCTGGTGGGCTGCATCCTAGGATATTAACGGAAGTAGCTACACAAATAGTGGATGCACTGGTAGTAATCTTCCAAGATTACTTAAGGCAGGATTTTCGGGTTGTCAGGCAGGCGCGCCCGGGAGTGGCTGGGAAACGGGCCGTCACCTGTGATCGGCCCCCGACCATGATTTCACACTGGCTGGCCGATGAACAGCCAGCGTGAAAAGCAGGCTGAAAAGCTCAGCGCTGCCGGGATGGGGACGGGAGGAGGGCGAGAGCTGGTCAGCATGGGAGAAAAGCAGAATAAAAGCTCCCTGAAGGCAGGGAGCTGTCTCAGGGAGCTAAAGAATTTTAAAGCCAAAAATAAACATTATGAAATTCAGAAAAAAGATTTCCATCCATAAGATTCACTCACCTAAACAAACCGATGCCGAAAATTCTGCCCAAACATTTTATTTTAATTAATATCGGAAACCTCATCCCGTCCTTGGATGAGGGATTCCTCAAAAATCCAAAGGCTGCCTGGCCAATTCCCCCATCCTCCAACCATAACGCTGGACGGGCAGCAAAAAATCCATATCAATTACTACATTAGTGGCCTTAACAGGCCTAATTGTTGGCAGGTGGCAACCAACTCTCGTGTGTGTCTACCGACCGGCATATCGTGTGAGTGCACAATGACATCAGGACTCGTGCCCAACATCATCATACACTATTTTACGCCTGATTGGGTCAGGCGCGTGCCCACCCATGGGACATAAAATTCTGCTCTTAGATTCTGGACAAGTCCTAGCGGATTGGAAAACTACCAATGTAACACCCTTATTCAAAAAAAGGAGGTACACTAAAAACAGGTAACTATAGGCCAGTTAGCTTAACATCCGTCATTGGGAAAGTGTTAGAGTCTATTATAAAGGATGTAACAGCAAAGCATTTAGAAATACATAGGCTTGACTTTTCCGGTTGGCGGGTAGTAGGACAGGAGCGGGCATGGGCGTGCATGGCGATCGGGTCCGCACTGCCATTTTACGTGGGCGGGCTAATTACTGCCCGCCCAGCATATTTCTCAACTCTCGAGGATAGCAGGAGTGGGCTGGCGGCGGCGGGCATGGACAGGCTGCCAGGTTCAATGGCGGCCCAGCAGCCAACTTAAAAGAAGGCCTGACAGCCTTTTCTAGGCTTCTCACAATGGCAAATGCAAGGCCACAGCAAGAGGGCTTCTGGTGCGCAGTTCAGTCCAGAGGGTAGGCCAGTGGGACAGGCCAGGTCGGAGTGTAGAGCGTGCGGACAGGCCAGGCTGGAGGGCCAGTGAGCGCCTCATTTTTTGGATGACTGCCCTCCTGGAGATACACACTGACCAGCAAGCCCTCACATTGGCATTGACCTCAGGTGGTCAGTGCCAGTGTGGGAGATGGTGTGGGCATCAAGTTTCCCAGCTCAGTGCCAATCCATCCACAGTGAGCAGAGGTCCGAAGTGGCCTCACATTGGCGCAGCAGCTGCCTGTCATCTCTGCGAACTCCTCTCAGGGCACTCCAGATGAGGGCGGCAGCTGCTCCACCCCTCTCCCAGTAACTGTATCATCCGATGAGACTGCGACAACTGGGGAGATGCCAGCTGCGGAACAGGCAGCTCCCTCCCAGATAGGGCCACCACAGGCTCCACGGGCCAGAGGACGACCGCCAAGGTCATCAAGGCCAACAGGACAGTAGAGTCAGCAGGCTGTTTCAGATGACACTCCGAGCAATGGGGCAACACCAAGACAAAGCGCCCAGAAATGAAAGCATAAGCACCTTAGGCACACCACGGGTTTTTCGCTAGTGGTTTTTGTTGGCCCAAGATGAGGCCTTTTAATTTGATTTGATCTGTAACATTCTTGTCATTTTTTTTACAATAAGCTGCTTTGTTTCACACATTAAATTCAGATATGTCACCATGGCTGAGTGTGCCTCTTTTCTTCTGCATGTGTATGGTTTCCAAAACTGTAATGAATGCTTTTTTGGACATTCAGCGTTATTAACAAGGCCCTTAGTTACTGTTGCTGACCTGACAGATTTTGAACTTAGGTGTCGAGTGTCGAGCCAACAGCCCAGGCTTGTCATGGTGGACCATCTGTGGTGTGCTAGCTGAAGGTTCATTGGATTAAAGCCTTCCGGGTGTCCCTGCCTCCCTGGAGTATGCCCGGGTCAGCATTTACCCCCTCAGCATTTCCCTGTGCCTGCTCATCCTCGGACTCACTGCTGGACTCATCATGTGCAGCAGCAGCCACTATGTTGACATCTTCATCGTCCACAGCGTCCCCCTTTTCCAGCGCAAGATTGTGGAGAGCGCAGCTTACAACCACTATCACCGACACACAATCTGGGGGGTACTGGAGTGCGGCCCCTGAATGGTCCAGGCATCGGAAGCACATCTGAGAAGACCAATAGTTCTCTCCACCATAGCCGTTGTAGAGGCTTGGTTCCTATTGTACCGCTGCTCAGCTTCTGTTCTTGAATGGCAGAGAGGTGTCATGAGCCACCTTTTGAGGGGATAGCCCATCTCCCAGCACCCATCCATCAAGCCGGGCTGGAGCACTGAAGAGCCCTGGCACCTGGGAGCGTCTGAGGATGTAGGCATCATGGAAACTGTCTGGGTACCTTGCACAGACTTGTAAAATTGGCATCCTGTAATCACACTCTATCTGCACGTTCATGGAGTGGAAGCCGTTCCTCTTGACGAAGACACTGGGCTTACCTGCTGGCACCTTGATAGCCACATGTGTGCAGTCTATTGCAACCTGGACGCAGGGGAAGCCAGCAATCGCTGCAAACCTCTGGTTCATTGCAAACCTCTGTCTGGTTTGCCTGATCCCAACGGCAGTGGATGAAGGTCAATGCACACCTGAACGGTGCATCTGTAACCTGCTTGACACAAGTGTGGACAGCTGATTGGGAGACACTGCAAAGATCACTCACCAACTCCTGGAAGGAGCCAGAGGCATAGAAGTTGAGGACAAGAAGTTGTGACCTTTAGAGCCACTGGCATGGGGTATCTGCCCACACAGTTAGAGGAGATCTCAGGCCCAATCATCTGACAGATATAGTTGACTGTCTCCCTTGAGAAACAGAGCACCGTACCTCAGACATATTGAGGTAGCTGCTTCACCAACTGTATATCCTGGTGGCAGGATAGTGGCATCTTCTCCGGCCCCTTCCACCTTGGACTTCCTGTTGGCCCTGCACCCCTTGTGCCTGCACCTGTTCTCCCAAAGGTGGCTGCCCTGGAGGCTGAATGAGCACTCCTGGCCTCCTCCCCCTTCTAGCCCTCCAGTGCACAGTTCAGCTCCCATTCCCAGGCTAAGGGAAGGCTTCCTGAAACCTGCAGGCCCAGAAAATGTTCCTCACTGCAGTGTTGACCTGAAGGTTAAGAGTCCAGAAAAAGCAGCTGGTATGCATTTTGAAGTACTGCAGATCACACAGGCAAGTTTGAAAAACTTTCAAAAATAAATACTTGACTGAGCACATTCACAACCCCACTGAGCCCACTTATCCCACCCATGGATGAGGTTTACACAAACGTGCCCTACTTGCCTGCCCATTGTGCCCATGTGCCGACCCGAAGATTGCACAGGCGCCGAGAAATCGGCGTCAATTGAACACTTAGGTGGCCCATTAATTAATGGCGGGCGTGCATTGGACATCATTGTGCGCCCGCCCAACCAAATATTGCAATGGCACTTGATGACATCAGGACACCCCCCAGATGTCACTGTGCATCATTTTACATGCGGATATGCAGGGCCCGACCCTGCACAACAGGAAAATTCCACCCATAATATAATCAAGCAGTCAGCATGGTTTCATGAAGGGGAAATAATGCCTGACAAATTTAATAGAATTCTTGGAGGAGGTAACAAGAAGGAGAGATGAAGTGGAACCAACGGATGTAAAATATTTGGATTTCTAAAAGGCATTCGATAAGGTACCACATGTAAGGCTACTTAATAAGATTAGAGTCCATGATGTTGGGGGTAGTATATTAGCATGTATAGAGGATTGGCTAACTAATAGAAAACAGAGAGTTGGGATAAGGGGGGCATTTTCAGAATGGCAACCTGTAACTAGTGGACTGCCACAGGGATCAATGCTGGGTTCACAATTATTTACAATATATATTTATGACTTAGGTGAGGGAAGTGAATGTACTATCGCCAAGTTTGCGGATGACACAAAAATAGGTGGGAAGGCAAGTGGTAAGGAATTCACAAAGAACCTACAAAGGGATATAAGCAGGTTAAGTGAGTGGGCAAAAGCTTGCCAAATGGAATATGATGTGGGATTATGCACTTTGGCAGGAAGAATAAAAAGAGAAAGACTGCAGAAAGCTGCAGCACAGAGGGATTGAGGGGCCCTTGTGCATGAATCACAAAAAGCTAGCATACAATTTCAGCAGGTAATAGGGAAGGCAAATGAAATGTTGGCCTTTACTTCAAAAGGAATGGGGTATAAAAATAGGGAAGTCTGGCTAAAACTATACAGGGCACTAGTTAGACCACACCAAGAATATTGTGAACAGTTTTGGTCCACTTATCTAAGGAAAGATATACTGGCATTGAAGACAGTCCAGAGAAGGTTCACTCGGTTGATCCCAGGGATGGAGGGATTTTCTTCTGAGGAGAGGTTGAATAGGTTGGGCTTGTATTCATTGGAGTTTAGAAGAGTGAGAGGAAACCTTATTGAAACATATAGGGCAGGTTTTTCCGGTCGGCGAATAGGGGCGGAGCCAGCTCGCCGACGCGTCAAATGAGGTGGAAATACGTCAGGCGTGCATCCCAACGTCACCCTGCGTCATTTAGATTTTCAGTTCTGCGGGCACGCAACCGATTCGGCTGCAGGCGCGCTGAACTGTCAATGGCCTATTAAGGCCATTAAAAAAAACTAATTAACTTGATTGATGAACCTGCACATCCAGCCTTAGGGTTGGCAGGCAGGCCGGGAGCTTAGGCAGGCCTCGGAAAAAACATGAAACCTCACCCATGGGCAGGATGAGGTTTCATGAGGGTTTTTAAGTGTTTATCAAATGTTTAAATGAAAGTTAAGGACATGTCTCAACTCATGTGACACTGTCACTTGAGGGGACATGTGAGGGAAATTTTTTTAATTACCTTTCTATCAACCTTTTATATGGAGCCAGTCTCCCTGAGGCAGCACTTTGCCCCAGGGGGATCTGTGCACTCTTTGAAAGAGTGCACTCCCAGCTGAGAGAATCCCACCCGCCCGCACAGGGAGCGCATAGCACTTCCTGGCAGATGTCACACTGGGCGGGCCTTAAATGGCCGATCGGAAGGCTGGCCACCAGCACCCACTCCTGCAGTTCCCCCCCGATGGGGGGAAAATGTTCCCTGTAAAGGTTCTTAAGGGGCTTGACAGGTAGATGCAGAGAGATTGTTTCCCCTTGCGGGAAAGTCTAGGACCAGAGAGCATAATCTCAGAGTAAGGGGTCGCCTGATTAAGACAGAGATGAGGAGGAATTTTTTCTCTCAGAGCGTATTCTATACCACAGAGGGCTGCAGAGGCTGGGTCGTTAAGTATATTCAAGGCTGAGATAGACAGATTTTTAATCAGTAAGGGAATCAAGGGTTATGGGGAAAAGGCAGGAAAGTGTAATTGAGGACTATCAGATCAGTTATGATCTCATTGAATGTTGACGCAGACTCGATGGGCCGAATGGCCTACTTCTGCTCCTACGTCTTATGGACACCCAGTTCCCTTTATACATCAACATTTCCCAATCTATCACTATTTAAATAACACTCTGCCATTCTGTTTTTCCTACCGAAATGGATAACTTCACACTTGTCCATGCTAAATTGCATCTGCCATGTATTTGCACTCAACTTGTCTCAATCACCTTGAAGCCTCTTAAATCTTGGTGAGAATGTGAGTGGTGAGGAGGATATTGTGTCGTCAGCAAATCTGGAAATGTTACACTTGGTTCCCTCATCCAAATCAAGAATACATATTGTGAATAGCTGGGGCCCAAGCCATGATCCCTGTGGTACCCGACTAGTCACCGCCCGCCACTCCAAAAAAGATCCATTTATTCCTACTCTGTTTCTTGTCTGGTGACTAATTCTCAATCCATGCCAATATATTACCCCAAATCCCATGTGCTTTAATTTTGCATATTAACCTCTTATGTGGGACTTTTCCCAAAAGCTTTCTGAAAATCCAAATACACCACATCCACTGGTTCTCTCTTAACTATTCTGCTAGTTACATCCTCAAAAAACTCCAGTAGGTTTGTCAAACATGATTTCCCTTCCATGAATCTATATTGACTTTGTCTAATCCCACTGATATTTTCCAAGTGTCTTGTTTTCACATACTTTATAGTCGGCTCTAGCATTTTCTCTACTAATGTTAGACAAACTGGCCTGTAATTCCCTGTTTTCTCCCTCATTCCTTTTTGGAGGGGGCTTGGAGGGCATGAGGGGAGAAGACAGGAAAGGAACCACAAGTTTCTTATGAGTTCAGTGCTAGGGCAGAGGAAAGAAAAGGATGCAGTAGAAAAGGCTGATCAGGTGCTCCCAATCTTAGTGATAAAGAAGTTCATGTGCACCTCGCACTTGTTGGAGGTAAGGGAGGAGGCAAAGGAGGGGGCTTAAGAAACTGGCTTCCAGCAAAGAGACTGGAATTTCTCTTTGCATTCCATGGTGACCTTGGAATAGTGAGCAGTTTTGCAGGAGGATAGCAGGATCCAATGGAGCTTTATGTAGTTCAGCCAGATTTGGCAACGAATGGCTAATCAGTTATCCAAATGCATCCCAAATCTTTTCCCCTCTTCCCCAGAGCTCCAGGTTTAAATCCTTCCAATTCAGGTTCCCGCTCCGCCAGAGCCTAAGCAGCTCTTATCAAAGTCACAAATTACATCCCAAGTGTCTGTGCAAAGGTAAACTTTCCTTTCCTGCCCTTCTGGACTTGTCTGCAGCCTTTGACACAGTTGACCACAGCTTCCTCCTCCTATGCCACTCCCCTGTCATCCGGGTAGGTGGGATTGCTCTCACCTGGCCCCATTTTTATCTGTCCAAACATAGCCAGAGAATCACCTGCCATGGCTTCTTCCCTGCTCCTGCACTGTTACCTCTGGTGTTCCCCAAGGATCTTTCCGTGGTCCCTCCCAGTTCTCATCCACACACAGTCCCTTGGTGACATCAGCCAAAAGTAGTGTTAGTTTCACATGTGCACTGATGACACCCAGGTCTACTTCACCAGCACCTCTGACTCTTCCACTGCTGCTAAATTTACCAGACTACTTATCTGACATCCAGTACTGGATGAGCAGAAATTTCATCCAATTAAATATTGGGAAGACTGAAGCCACTAGTTTCGGTCCCCACTCCAAACTCCATTCCCTAACTACCAATTCCATCCTTCTCCCTGGCAACAGACTGAGATTGAACTTTAGTGTCATATTTGCCCCAAAATGAGCTTCTGACCTCATATTTGTGCCATCACTAGGACGGTATATTTCCACTTCCATTGTATTGTCCTACTTCGCCCTTACCTCAGCTCATTTGCTGCCGAAACCCCCATTCATGCCTTTGTTACCTCTAGACTTGAATATTCCAACGTACTTCTGGCTGGTCTCCCACATTCTAAATTGGCTCCCTGTCAAGATTGTCCTGACTTTAAAATTCTCATCCTTGCTTTCAAATTCATCTATGGTCTTACCCCTTCCAATCACTGTAATCACCTCCAGTCCTCTGACATACTTGTGCTCCTCTAATTTTGACCTCTTGTGTCCTGATTTTAATTGCTCTACCAGTGGTAGCCATGCCTTCAGTTGGCTAGGCCCTGAGCTCTGGATACCCCCAGTACACCTTTCCTCTTCACTTTCTTCCTTTAAGCCAGTCCTTAAAACTATTGTTGTTGTTCATCTATATTCTTTGGGCTTGAGGATATCAAGTTTACAGCCATACTGGAGGAACGACCTATGTGAGGGAGTAAATGATTTAGCGGGGGCAAGGGCATCAAAGGTGGAGATGATTGAGCTGGTTGGTAGCTGCAAAAATCTCACGATGAATGGAGGGCCAAAGGAACTTTTAAGTGTCAATGTAAGTGGCAAGGGGCAAGAATGTTTTTCCAGTGGCAGAGACAAAAGGCAATCAAGGAGGAAGGGGGATTTGGGTGGACAACTACACAAAAAGTCATAAGAGATGACCTTTTCCGTAATTGACATGATGGATCTGGGGAGGCCATGTGAAATGGCAAGGTTGGATGGCCGTGAATATGGATATTGGGGATTTATTTAGAGGGAGAGATTAACAGAGGATAGGGGACAAATGAACTGAGGGATTTGGTGGCAGTGTGGCAATGTCACAGGACTAGTAATCCAGAGGCCCAGGCTAATGCTCCCACCATAAGAGCTGGTGGAATTTGAATTCAATTAATAATCTGGAATTGGAAAGCTAGTCTTAGTAATTGTGACCATTAAGCCATTGTCAATTGTCATAAAAACCCATCTGGTACACTAACGTCCTTTAGGGAAAGAAATCTGTCATCCTTACCTGGTCTGACTCCAGGCCCCAGAAATTTGGTTGACTCTTTACTGCTTTCTGAAATGGCAGTGTAAGCTACTCAGTTCAAGGGCAATTCAGGATGGGCAACAAATGCTGGCCTTGCCAGTGATGCCCACATGCCATAAGAGAATAAACAAATTAGTCTGCCATTCACCCCCCGCCCCCCCCGGCAGACATACCTTTTGTTTCTTTATCTGTCTCATTACTACTCCCTTTGGGCTTGCACCAGTAACTTTTGTCATTTAATCACTTCCGTCTTGCACCCTATCATGGACCTTCCATTTTATTCTTTTCCTCCCTCTCCCTCTTTCATTTGCTTAAAATCTACTTTAGCTTTATCCCTAGGTGCTTCTACAACGTATTGTTCTAAGAAACTGTCACAAAAGCATTCTGCAAATTCTCCAGACTAACTTTGTATATAAAAACTAAAGTCCTCTAGTTATTACATTACCTTTGTTACAAGCTCCAATTATTTCCTGTTTAATGCTCTGCCCGACTAGTGTTGCAAAGCCTATAAACTACTCCCACCAAAGTTTTCTGACCCTTGTTATTCCTAATCTCCACTCATACTAATTCTCCTTTGTGATCTTATGATCCTTTCTTACAACTCTCCTTATATAATCATTTACAAATCAGGGCTACTCTGTTATTCTGATTGCCTTTTTGAAATGTTGTGTACCCTGAAATGTTCATTTCCCAACCTTAGTCACTTAGTAACCATGGGCAGAGTTTTAAGCTCGGCGGGTGGGTGCATGCCCGACCCGGCCAAGCGTAAAATGACGTGCAATTATGTCAGGTGAACGGCCCAACGTCATCACGTACTCACGCAATATTTCAATCGGCGGGCGCGTGCCGGAGTCAGCAGTGTGCCCACCAAATATTAAAAGGCTTATTATGGCCATTAAAAAAGGTAATTAAATTCAAATTTAGGCTGCCCATCCAACCATACTGTTGGTGAAAACACCAGGTGGCCTTTGCACTCTTTAAGAAACCTCATCCATGGGCGGGATGAGGTTTCCTAAAGCAAATAAAAATATAAATTTCACACTTGAATTAAAAACATGTCCCTGCTAATGTGACAGAATCACATGAGGGGACATGTTTTGTGACATTTTTATTTTGTTCATTAAGATTTTTTTAAACAGCGCTTCATCTCCCTGAGGCAGCTCCCTTAATTGGCCCACCCACGTACAATTGCGGTGCGATGTCGACCTCCCGACCGCCCCTGCCGAGCACCACTGCCAAGGGCAAAATTCTGCCCCATATCACCATAATGGTGATTAAATCAAACCCATTTATCTCGATTTATGCCACTGGTTTGTCCTTCTCATTACAAATGCTTTGTGAATTCAGATAAACACCCTTTATTTTTTAACCACTATTCTTTTCATGGACCTTATTCATGAATGCATTCTTACTGGCAAACTCTAGCACACCTTGTCCCACCCTACTTGTCTTTAGCCATATCACCACAGTAATCTACTTTTCTCTTCAGAGTTCTAAATACCCTTTACCTGACCTCTCCCCCTCCTCTTTTAATTTAAAACCCTATACACAGGTCTACCTGAAAAGTCAGCCAAACCCTGCAACAGTACACATTTATGAATAGTATATTCCACCAGTGCACCTTTTCATTCTAACCTCACTTCTCATATAGATAACATGCAGCAAGATGGAGAAAATTCAACTGGCTCATTGGCTTCAGTCCGCATCATACCAGCCATCATTCATCATATCCCTGCCAAGTTCAAAGACAAATACCTGACAGGCAATTCTAATTAGTGCCAGCAATCAGTGATGTCATATTTATCATTGTCAATACTAATCCACCTTATGTAATTTTTATAAGAAATTGAAGACCACAGGACCATTCAAATACATTATTCCAATAAAATTCCAGGAAATAAATTTGAATTCTTTATGTATGTTTTGCAATACTTTAACAAATAGTTTCTTCCCCTTCACATTGATATGAAATGGTGTAATGCCTGTAATCATATCACAAAGGATGCTGCCTACTTCTGCTTTCAATTGTACACAGCAGAGTCCAGAGTATCAGGGTATCCTCATTTTCAAATTCATTGACTTCAAGAAGGCTTTTGATAGCATCCATCGTCAGTCACTCTGGTACATCGGAAGATAGTACAGCATCCCGGAGTGGTATAGTTATATTTTCAAAGCCTCATACTGTGACTCCAGCTGCTGGACATGACCAGCAAGGCCACCACAAACCCCTTCAACATCATCACAGGAGTAAGGCAAGGCTGTTTATTCATCCTATTCATTTTCCTCTTGGTTCATGATTTCATCATGAAGGCGGCAATGCAGGTTACAGACGTTGGTGCCCTGTGGCAATATAACCGGTTGATGGACCTGGATTTCGCAGATGATATCGCCTTGCTGTCCAAAGAAGCACACGCTCCAAGACATGACTTCCAGTTAAGTGTAGTGGTGCCAAGGGTGGCCTATGCATCAGCTGCAAGAAAACTAGGGCAATTATGATTGGACAGCAAAAGGCTCTTTCATCACCATCAGGCAACAGAATATCGAGGACGTTGACCACTTCCCCTATCTAGGGAGCAAGATTTCCAGGGAGGGTGATGTAGAGATTGAAATCCTCAGAAGAATCAGCAAAGCAGCATTAGTCTTCCAGTGGCTCTATATGGGTGGGCATCCAACACCATCAAAATGGCCTGAAGCTTCGACTCTACATGTCCATAGCAGTATCAACCACAATTTATGCCAGCAAAACATGGCAGAAAGCAAAGATATCACTTAAGTTGAGTGTCTTCCAACAATGCTGCCGACGTAAGATCCTATGCTTCACATGGAGAGGCAAAATCACCACTAAAGGAGTGCTACAGTGGACTAGTCAGGACATCGTTATGGAGAGACAACTGAGGCTGACTGGACACAAATGTTGCCTCCTGGACATACAAAGTGGCAGCAGAGTGTACATCACCAGACAGAAAACGACAGGGCTGGCCAAAGAAAACTTGGCAAGGTACAGTTAAGGAGGACCTCCATGAGCAGGACGACACCTCAAGCAAAAGAGATGGTGACAGAGCAGGGCAAGTGGCAGATTTTTGCTGCCCATTGTCCCGCATGGGACCAGAGGAACTAAGTCTAAGTAAAGTATTGCCCTAATTATTTATATATGCACATAAGCTTTTTTGAGAGTTTAAAAATAAAGAAGGTGACTTATGCCACGGAGCAAATCCCTCGGTGGTTTAACATGCCATTTCACTCATTTGACTCACACATTCTCACACACACACGCTCTATCACTCAAAAAAAAATACAGATGAAGGAAAAAGCAACCCAATTACAATTTGGGATTTTTTTCAGTCTTTTTTTGTGGCAGGTCTGTAGTTTCTTTCATGAGTTGATGCTTTGGTTGGAATGAAGGTCTTGAAAAGTAGAGAGTCTTCAGTGAGCAGCGAGGTGCCTTGTACTTGAAATGCCAGGAGGCTGGTTCTCAGGTAAACTTGAAATTGGAACAGGTTGGAGAGAGTCCTTCTTTCACTTTCAAGTTATGGCTGTTTATTACCTTGGCTGCTCAGTTGGCTGTAGTGGTTTGATGGTTTGCTAATGGTCTCACTGTCTCTGCAGAGTTTATTTTTTTTAATTTTAAAAACAGGCAACAAACATGGCTATCCCACCCATGTCACCTGTTATAAGTCCAAGTAATTTTCCGGATAAGGTGGTTAGGCTGATAAATATCTTGTATTATGACTTTTCACTCTTTTGAGAGTTTGAGATTGCCAAGGTCTTTGTGTTTGGATGAGGGGAGGTGATGACATAATGGCATTGTCACTGGACTAGTAATCCAGAGACCCAGGGAAATCCTCTGGGGGCCCAGGTTCGAATCCCATCATGGCAGATGGTGGAATTTGAATTCAATAAATATTTAGAATTAAAAGTCTGATGATGACCATGAAACAATTGCTGGAAAAACCCATCTGGTTCACCAATGTCCTTTAGGGAAGGAAATCTGCCATCCTTACCTGATCTGGCCTACATGTGACTTTAGACCCACGGCAATGTGGTTAACTCTTAAATGTCCTCCAAAATGGCCTAGCAAGCCACTCAGTTGTAACAAATCACTGAAAGCAAATCAATAAGGAATGATACCGGACTACCCGGCTTCGACTTAGACACTGGAAATGACAACAACAAACTCAGCCCTTTCGACACTGCAAAGTCCTCCTTTCTAACACCTGGGGGCTTGTGCCAAAATTGGGTGAGCTTTCCCACAGACTAGTCAAGCAACAGCCTGACATAGTCATATTCACGGAATCATGCCTGACAGATAATGTCGGGACACTTCCATCTCAGGGCGGTGTATGGTCTGGAGGGGGTAGTCCCAGGTTTCTTCCCTCGACTCCGGAACCTATGAGGTCTCATGGCACAAGGTCAAACAGGGGCAAGGAAACATCCTACTGATTTTCACACACCGCCCCCAATGTCCATGTTGAACAGCACTTGGAGGAAGCACTGAGGGTGGCAGGGGCTTAGAATGTATTCCAGGTGGGAGACTGCCATGTTCATCACCCAGAGTAACTCAGTAGTACCACTATAAACCAAGCTGGCCGAGTCCTAAAGGACATAGTTGCTAGACTGAGTCTGAGGCAGGTGGTAAGGGAACCAACAAGAGGGAAAAACATACTTGACCTCATCCTCACCAACCTGCCTGCCACAGATGCATCTGTCCATGGCAGTATCAGTAGGAGTAACCACCGCACAGTCCTTATGGAGAAAAGGTCCTGGCTTTAAATTGGTGATACCTTCCATCACGTTGTGTGGCACGACCACCGTGTTAAATGGCATAGACTTTGAACAGGTCTAGCAACTCAAAACTGGGCAACCATGAGGCAATGTAGGCCATCAGCAGCAAAACTGTACTCAACCACAATCTCTAACCTCATGGTCCAGCATTTCCCCACTCTACCATTACATGGAATCAACCCTGGTTCAAAGAAGAGTGCAGGAGAGCACACCAAGAGCAGAACCAGGTAAAGCTAAAAATGAGGTGTCAACCTGATGAAGCTACAGCTCAGTACCACTTGCATGCCAAACGGCATAAGCAGCAAGCGATACAACCAAGCAATTCCACAATCAACAGATCAGATCCAAGCTCTGCAGTCTTGCCACATCCAGTTGTGAACGGTGGTGGACAATTAAAAAACTCACTGGAGGAGGGGGCTCCACAAATATCCTCATTGTCAATGATGGAGGAGCCCAGCACATTAGTGCAAAAGATAAGGCTGAAGCATTTGCAACAATCTTCAGCCAGAAGTGCCAAGTGGATGATCCATCTCAGCCTCCTGCAGAGGTCCCCAGCATCATAGATGTCAGTTTTCAACCAATTCGATGCACTCCACATGATATCAAGAAATGGCTGAAGGCACTGGATACTGCAAAGGCTATGGGCCCTGACAATATTCTGGCAATAGTACTGAAGGCTTGTGCTCCAGAACTTGTTGTGGCCCTAGCCAAGCTGTTCAGTAAAGAAACAACACTGGCATCTATCCAGCAAAGTGTAAAATTGCCCAGGTATGTACTGTACACAAAAAGCAGGGCAAATCCAACCCGACAAATTACTGCCCCATCACTCTACTCTCGAACATCAGTAAAGTGATAGAAGGGGTCATCGGCAGTGCTGACATGCAGCATTTGCTTAGCGTTAACCTGCTCACTGACGCTCAGTTTGGGTTCCATCAGGGCCACTCGGCTCCTGGCCTCATTACAGCATTGCATCAAACATGGACAAAAGAGCTGAACTGCAGAGGTGAGAATGACTGCACTTGACATCAAGGCAGCATTTTATTTTTTAATTCATTCACGGGATGTGGTCTTCGCTGGCTGGGCCAACATTTATTGCCCAACCCTAGTTGCCCTTGAGACGGTGGTGGTGAACCGCTGCAGTCCATGTGGTGTAGTTACACCCATAATGCTGTTAAGAAGGGAGTTCCAGTGACAATGAAAGAACAGCGATATATTTCCACGTCAGGATGGTGAGTGATTTAGACAGGAACCTCCAGGTGGTGGTGTTCCCATCTATCTGCTGCACTTGTCCTTCTAGGTGGTAGTGACCGTAGGTTTGGAAGGTGCTGTCGAAGGAGCCTTGGTGAATTCCTGCAGTGCATCTTGCAGATGGTACACACTGCTGCTACAGTGCGTTGGTAGTGGAGGGAGTGAATGTTTGTGGGTGTGGTGTCAATCAAGAGGGCTGCTTTGTCCTGGATGGTGTCAAGCTTCTTGAGTGTTGTGGGAGCTTCATTCATCCATGCAAGTGGGGAGTATTCCATCACAATCTTGTCTTGTGCCTTGTAGATGATGGGCAGGCTTTGGGGAGTCAGAAGATGAGTTACTCATCACATGATTCCTAGCCTCTGACCTGCTCTTGTAGTCACAGTATTTGACCGAGTATGGTACCAAAGAGCCCTAGCAAAACTGAAGTCAATGGGAATCAAGGGGAAAACTCTCCATTGGTTGGAGTTCTACCTAGCACCAAGGAAGATGGTTGTGGTGGTTGATGGTTAATCATCTCAGTTCCAGGACATCACTGCAGGAGTTCCTCAAGATAGTGTCCAAGGCCCAACCATCTTCAGCTGCTTCATCAATGACCTTCCTTCCATCATAAGGTCAAAATTGGAGATGTTTGCTAATGATTGCAAAATATTCAGCACTGTTCGCGACTCCTCAGATACTAAAGCAGTCCATGTCCAAATGCAGCAAGACCAGGACAATATTCAGTTTTGGGCAGACAATTCGTGCCACTTTAGTGCTAAGCAATGACCATCTCCAACAAGAGAGAATCTAACCATCGCCCCATGACATTCAATGGCATTACCATCGCTGAATTACTAACAATATCCTGGGGGTTACCATTGACCAGAAACTGAACTGGACTAGCCATATGGATACTGTGGCTACAAGAGCAAGTCGGGGACTAGACTCCTGCAGTAAGTAACTCACCTCCTGACTCCCCAAAGCCTGTCCACCGTCTACAAGGCATGTGGTCCACATTGGTATCAATGACATTGATAGAAAGAGGGGTGAGGTTCTGCAACAAGAATTTAGAGAGCTAGGTAACAGATTAAAAAGGACCTCAAAAGGGTATAATCTCTTGATTACTCCCTGTGCCATGTACTAGCGAGTACAGGAATAGGAGGATAGAGAGGATGAATGCGTAGCTGAAGAGGTGGTGCAGGAGAGAGAACTTTAATCTCCTGGATCACTGGGTTTGTTTCTGGCGAAGGCGCGGTCTGTACAATTCGGAGAGGTTGCACCCAAACCGGAACGCGACCAACATCCTTGCGGGGAGGTTATCGGCTGGGGGGGTGGTTTGAACTAATTTGGCAGGGGGGTGGGATACAGAGTGGAGGTATAGTAAGAGGTGATGCACAGCCAAATATAGAAGAGAAACTAAGTCAGTCTGGAAGGCAGAGCAAATATAGACCAGTTAAGGTACAAAGGAATAATGCAAGGCTGGATTGCATCTATTTTAACACAAGGAATCTTACAAGTAAGGCAGATGAATTGAGGGTGTTGATAATACATGGGAATTCGATAATGTTGCTATCATAGAGACATGGTTGAGGGAAGGGCAGGACTGGCAGCTCGATATTCCAGGGTATAGAATCTTCAGTCGTGATGCAGAGGGGGCGGGTGGAGTGTAAAAGAGGAGGTGGCATTGCACTATTGATCAAGGAGTCAATTATGGCAGTAAGGAGGGATGGTATCTTAGAAGGTTTCTCAAATGAGGTCATATGAGTAGAACTAAGAACAAAAAGGAGGCAAATCAGTTTGCTAGGAGTGTACTATAGACCTCCAAACAGTCAGGGGGAAGTAGAGGAGCAGATGTGTAGGCAAATCTCAGAGAAGTGTAAAAATAATAGGGTAATAATAGTAGGGGGGTTTCAACTTCCCCAAATTAACTGGGATAGTCTTAGTGTGAAAGGCTTAGAGGGGGCAGAATTCTTAAAGTGCATCCAGGAGAGCTTTTCAAGCCAGCAATTAGAAAGTCCTACAAGAGAAGGGGCGGTACTGGACCTAATCTTAGGGAATGAGGCCGGGCAAGTGGTAGAAGTGACATTGGGGGACGGCTGATTTCAACATGATAAGACAGAACCTGGCCAAAGTAGACTCGGAGCAGCTACTTGTAGGAAAGTCTACATCAGACCAGTGGGAGTCATTCAAAAAGGAAATAGTGAGAGTTCAGGGCCAGCACGTTCCTAAAAAGGTGAAGGGTAGGACCAACAAGTCCAAGGAGCCCTGGACATCAAAGAATATAGAGGATTGGAGAAGGGGGAAAAAAAAGGAAGTTTATGGCAAATACAGAGGGCTGAAAACAATGGACCCTCGAGGAGTACAGAAACTGTAGGGGGGAAATTTACAAAGTAATTAGGAGAATGAAGAGTGGGTATGAAAAACACTGGCGGGCAAGATAAAGGAAAATCCCAAGGCATTTTATAAATATATTAAGGGCAAGAGGATAACCAAGGAAATAGTAGAGCCAATTAGGGACCAAAGTGGCAATGTGTGTGTGGAGCTGGAGGACGTAGGTGAGGTTTTAAATTATTACTTTTCATCTGTGTTCACTATGGGGCAGAATTTTTAGCTCAGCAGGTGGGTGTGCACCCGACTGGGCCGAGCGTGAGATGACATGCAATGACGTCGGCTGAGAGTGCTGACGTCAACGCATTGTAGCCGGCAGCATGCCCGCTGGCAATCAAAAGGCCTAATAAGGCTATTAACTTAACAACTGACTTTAATTTTTCACTGCCCATTCAACCTAATGGTTGGCGAGCAGGCAAAAAGGCCAAGTGGCCTTTGCATTTTTTTTGGAAACCTCATCCACGGGTGGGATGAAGTTTCTAAAAGCAAATGCAAATAAAATAAAAACATAACTTTTCGATTAAAAACATGTCCCTGCTCATGTGACAGAGTCATTACATTTACAGTTCCATTAAATTTTCTGCTCTCTATTATTATTTTTTGACAATTCTTCATCTACCTCAGGGGGTTATTTCTGCGCTCTCTTGCGCTAGGCCTGCTCGCAATCCCCCCGCCCACAAAGGCAGCACTTAAGTACTGCCACCCACGTAACACACTGGGCGGGCCTTAATTGGCCCACCCATGTAAAATTGCAGAGTGCTGCCAATCGCAAGCAGCAATCGGCTTCCCGGCCGCCCCTGCCAATCCTGCAAGCCAAAGGCAAAATCCTGCCCATGGAGAAGGATGATGTAGGTGTAGAAATCAGGAAGGGGGGGCTGTGATTTACTTGAACAAATTAGCACTGAAAGGGAGGAAGTATTAGTGGTTTTAGTAGGCTGAAAAGTAGATATATACCTAGGCCCAGATGAGATGTATCCCTGTGTGAGGCAAGGGGGGAGATTGCAGGGGCCCTGACACTAATTTTCAAATCCTCTCTGGCCACAGGAGGTGCCAGAGGACTGGAGGGCAGTGAATGTGGTATCATTAATCAATAAGGGTAGTAGGGATAAACCAGGTGATTATAGGCCAGTGAGCCTAACATCAGCGGTAGGGAAACTATTGGAAAACATTCTGAGGAACAGGATTGATCTCCACTTGGAGAGGCAGAGATTAATCAGGGATAGTCAGCAAGGCTTTGTCAGGGGGAGATCATGTCTAACAAATTTGATTGAATTTTTCGAGG
Organism: Carcharodon carcharias; assembly: GCF_017639515.1. Taxonomy (NCBI): domain Eukaryota; kingdom Metazoa; phylum Chordata; class Chondrichthyes; order Lamniformes; family Lamnidae; genus Carcharodon; species Carcharodon carcharias. The sequence goes on along the minus strand of NC_054483.1, from coordinate 55,195,873 downwards.
AGGTGGCTAGTTGTGTAGGTGAGGGTAGTGCAGTTGATGTAGTCTACAGGGACTTCAATAAGGCTTTTGACAAGGTCTCACATGGGAGAATGGTCAAGACGGCAACAGCCAATGGGATCCAGGGCAATTTGGATCCAAAATTGGCTTAGTGGCAGGAGGCAGAGAGTGATGGTCAATGGTTGTTTTGCGACTGGAAGCCCGTGACGAGTGGTGTACCACAGGATCAGTGCTGGGACCTTTGCTGTTTGTAGTGTACATTAATGATTTAGACATGAAAATAGGAGATATGATCAGCAAGTTCGCAAATGACATGAAAATTGGTGGTTTCATAAACAGTGAGGAGGAAAGCCTTAGATTACAGGATGATATAGATGGGCTGATAAGGTGGACAGAGCAGTGGCGAATGGAATTTAATCCTGAGAAGTATTTTGGGAGGACTAACACAGCAAGGGAATACATAATGAATGGTAGGATCCTAGGAAGTACAGGGGATCAGAGGGATCTTGGTATTCATGTCCATAGATCCCTGAAGGCAGCAGCACAGGCAAATAAGGTGGTAAAGAAGGCATATGCGATACTTACCTTGATTAGCTGAGGCATCGAATATAAGAGCAGGGAGGTTATGTTGGAGCTGTATAAAATACTAGTTAGGCCAGAGCTGGAGTACTGTGTGCAGTTCTGATCGCCACACTATAGGAAGGATGTGACTGCGCTGGAAAGGGTGCAGAGGAGATTCACCTGGGCTGCAGCATTTCAGCTATGAAGAGAGATTGAATAAGCTAGGGTTGTTTTCCTCAGAGCAGAGAAGGCTGAGAGGGAACCTGATAGAGGTATACAAAATTATGAGGGGCATAGACAGGAAGAAACATTTCCCCTTAGTGGAGGTGTCAATAACCAGGGGGTATAGATTTAATGTAAGGGGCAGGAGGTTTAGGGGGGATTTGAGGAAAAGATTTTTCACCCAGAAGGTAGTTGGAATCTAGAACACACTGCCTGAAGGGGTGGTAGAGGCAGGAACCCTCACAACATTTAAGCAGTATTTGGCTGAGCACTTGAAAAGCCACAACATACAGGGCTATGGGCCAAGTGCCGCAAAATGGGATTAGAATGGATAGGTGCTTGATAGCTGGCACAGACATGATGGATGAAGGGCCTGTTTCTGTGCTGTATAACTCTATGACTCTAAGTCAGGAGTGTGATGGAATTCTCTCCACTTGCCTGGATGAGTGCAGCTCCAACAACACAAGAAGCTTGACACCATCCTGGACGAAGCAGCCCATTTGATTGGCACACCATCCACAAACATTCACTCCCTCCACCGCCAATGCACAGTGGCAGCAGCGTGTACCATCTACAAGATTCTTTGCAAGAATTTACCAAGGCTCCTTCAACAGCACCTTCCAAACCCACTATCACTACCATCTAGAAGAACAAGGGCAGCAGATATATGGGAATACCCCCACCTGGAAGTTCCCCTCCAAGTCACTCACCATCCTGACTTGGAAATATATCGCCGTTCCTTCACTGTCACCGGGCCAAGATCCTGGAACTCCCTCCCTAACAGCACTGTGAGTGTACCTACACCACATGGACTCCAGCGGTTCAAGAAAGCAACTCATCACCACCTTCTCAAAGTCAATTAGGGTTGTGCAATAAATGTTGGCCAAGCCAGTGACGACCACGTCCCATGAATGAATTTGTTTTAAAATAATGAAAGGTCAATGGGACCCATTTCATATTTGTCTAACACCCATTGACTTTCAAAGTCCCTGGTGAAACATGGCCACAGACTCAACTGTCTCCAGTTGAAATGCTCGAAGTCACATAGTACGCTACAGCCACCTTAACCACTTTTATGTTCAAGTTTTAAAATATAGCTTTGAAATTTCTAATATCTCCATGCCTGTACTGAGCATGACAACTAGTTAAACTCAGGATACTAAGCTCCCAGGGTCAATGTTACCAGGAAGAGGGAATTATTTTGGGTGGAGGGTCTAAGGTGGGCAATGGACCCATGTGGCATAATCACTACCAGGCCAGTTTTAATAGCCGGGCCTCATTATTATATGGTTTGCTGCATTGATCAGCCAATCACATCGGCAACAGGCCACTTGCCCACTTGATATGTGTAATTTCCAATGGAAGCTCTGGAGTAACATACCTAAAAGGGTGAATGCACTTCTTTAAGGTGCTTTGCATTCACTGACATTTAACACTGCCAAAATCTCATCTGCAATTATGAAGGCAGCTCAATCCAGTGCATACTGCAAGAAGCCCCTAGGCTTTAGGGCTCTACAGTGAACTCAGTGGTGCTCCTCGTGGTTGACATGGCTTAGGGTATATATGAGCTCCTCAAGCATTATGGAGTTTCGAAGGGTGCTATGACCCAAGAAATTAGTAGCCCTTGTCGCAAGCAGCCATCCTCTCATACATCTACCATGGTAAAAGCTTAGGGAGGCAGTGAGGAATGGGAATGGATGATTTGTGACAGCAACCTGGGCACCTGACACAATAAACAAGTTATAAAACGAAGATGTACACAATATACTGTCTAACTAAAAAAAAAAGTAAAATGCTGCAGATGCTAGAAATCTAAAACAAAAATAGCTGGAAAAACTCAGCAGGTCTGACAGCATCTGCGGAGAGGAATACAGTTAACGTTTCGAGTCCGTATGACTCTTCAACAGAACTAAGGAAATATAGAAATGAGGTGAAATATTAGCTGGTTGAGGGGGATGGGACAGGTAGAGCTGGATAGAGGGCCCTATCACTGGTCCTCTATCCAGTTCTACCTGTCCCACCCCCCTCAACCAGCTTATATTTCACCTCGTTTCTGTATTTCCTTAGTTCAGTTGAAGAGTCATACGGACTCGAAACGTTAACTGCATTCCTCTCCGCAGATGCTGTCAGACCTGCTGAGTTTTTCCAGCTATTTTTGTTTTTGTTACTGTCTAACTAGATCTACAAGTAAAAGTTAAACAAGAGAATGTTTACCAAAATTAGATCTAAGCAATGTTTTTCTGAGTGTTATAATGCATCAAAGTTTCAAAAATAATTCCTGAGATTTTATTGAAAAGGGATAGCAATTCAATGGAAGTACTTGATCTTTTGGCTGCAATTACCTTGAGTATAAGACAGAGATCAATCATTACACTTCTTGGGTAAATGAGGAGAACCTTAAATTACACAATAGATTCATTACAACAGTTGGGAACAGCTGAGTTTCAGCAAGCAAGAGTGAGCCTACCAAACAGAAGGAGTTCTCTGCTGAATGTGAAGCTCACCACCGATCCTAACACAAAGCCATATACGTGGATTCAAGTTAAAATTCAATTTCAGTAAGAAATACAGGAACGTTATGGATTTTCACATCTTGCAAATATTTTGGTCTATCTAGCAGCTGTGCCCTTAGCATCCCCCAAAATAATTTGGCCTGGAAACGTGATTGTGATGGGAAACGAGTGGGCAGGGGCCACATTTAATTTGTGCTATCAGCTTATTATAATTAGCCAAACAGGCCAGCGCTATCCATTAGCTATATACAAACTGTTCAACTATGATGAACGTATACTCTAAATACCTCACACGACTATCATTAACACACTCCTCCTTCCTTGCATAATAAGGCTGCACATGTGTGTCAGGAGTCCATTACTGGAGGAGGTTAAGCCCAGCTGAATAAATATCCTTTCCCGCATGGAAGGCATTGCACTGCGGAGATTAATGGAAATGGCCAGTGGCAACATTCAGGGTTTCTTCACACGTGAAGCTAGTGCTACTAGGAGGGCTTTAAACTAATTCGGCAGGGTTGTGGGAACCAGGAGAGAGTATCAGCAAAGAATACCAGGGTGCACAAAATACTGGGATAGCACTTGTATAGAGAAAAAGTTAATAGGTGGAGTTGCAGTAAAGGAGAAAGTCATGAAGTCTATACGAGGGTTACTGTGCATGTATGTGAATGCACGGAGTAAATAAGATTGGGGAGATACAGGTGCAGACTGCCATATGGAAATAAGATGTTGTGGCGATAACAGAAACCTGGCTCAAGGAAGGGCAGGACTGGATGTTAAATATTTCAGGGTACAAGGTGTTCAGAAAAGATAGGAAAGGAAGGAAAGGAAAGGGGTGGTGGTATTCGTTAAGGAGAGCATTGCTGTGCTGGAGAAAGAGGATGTCCCAGAGGGTTCAAGGACAGAATCAATTTGGCTAGAGCCAAGGAACAAAAGGGGTGTAATTACATTTCTCAGTGTAGTCTATAGACTGCCAACTAGTGGGAAGGGTGTAGAGGAACAAATCTTCAGGGAAATTACAGAGATGCAAACAATATAGAATAGTCATAATGAGGGACTTTAATTACCTGAATGTAGACTGGGACAGTGGTAGGGTAAAGGGTGGGGAGGGGCAAGCATTCCTAGATTGTGTTCAGGGGAATTTTCTATAGCAGTATGTGTCCAGTCCAATAAGAAAAGTCGCACTGTTGGACCTGGTTCTTGGAAATGAGATGGGCCAAGTAGGTCAAGTGTCAGTGGGGGAACACTTTGGAGACAGTGATCATCGTATCGTAAGGTTTAGGATGATGGTAGAAAAGGACAATAGGCCATCCAGAGTAAGAATAATAAACTCTGGGAGAGCCAACTTCAGTGGGGCAAGAATGAAGCTGGGCCAGATAGACTGAAGCCAAAGGTTGGCGGGAGAAACTATAGTTGAACGATGAGCTACCCTCAAGAGAGAAATGGTTCGGGCTCAGTCAAGGTATTTTCCCTCAAAAGGGAAAGGTAGGACAAACAGATCCAGAGCTCCCTGGATAGAAATTAAGATAAAGAAGAAAAAGTGTGCTTATGACAGGTGAAGGTAGAAAATACAACTGAGAACCAAGCGGATTACAGAAGGTTCAGAGAAGCGGTGAAAAAGTAAATTAGGAAAGCAAAGAAGGATTATGAGAAAAGATTGGCAGCCAACATAAAGGGCAATCCCAAAGTCTTCAATAGGTTCATAAATAGTAAAAAGATGGTAAAAGGAGTAGGGCCGATTAGGGACCAAAAAGGGGATTTATACATGAAGGCAGGGGGCGTGGCTGAGGTGTTAAATAAAGACTTTGCATCTGTCTTTATCAAGGAAGCAGATGCTACTGAGGCCATGGTGAAACACTGTCACTAGAAATGTTTAAAATTGATAAGGAGGAAGTGTTGGATAAACTAATCCGTACTAATAGTTGACAAAGCACCAGGACTGGATGAGATGAATCCAAGGATAGTGAAGAAAGTGAACATGGTGAATTGAATCAGGCCATCCTTCAATTATGGTTTTCCACAGTTTCTGGTAGTGTGGAATTTTTCGCTGTTTCTACTTGTAGTTGTTGGTATTTGCATTGTGCAAAATGTACCAGATCAATTGATAGACTTCAATTCTCTTGGAAGTGTAATGTTGCAGCTCCCTTGAAACTGCAAATTTTGTTGAAACTTTTTAGATCTCGATGTTAGGTCATGAACTGAGATGATAGGAATTGTTTCTGAGGTTGATCTGCCATGTAAGGTCAAACTGATTGTTACTAGTGAGAGTTCACAGCATGCTAGTGAACCTGCGATTGCTGAGCCTTTAGTTTGCACGATGTAGAACATCTGTGGCACCCAGGAGGACTGACTGTACTTGGATTCCAGGACTATGGATTCTGCACATAGAATTAATGAATTGTTGTATGTTGAAAGTTGCACAATAGTAGGTTTTGCAATGGCCTTCCAAATCTGTGGATACATGTCTTTTAGAATTTGCAGTAGCATGTTGGCACTTGCCCCTCTGTCAATTTTGGCCAATAGTAAATAGTTACAAAGCTTTCTTAGGACAGATAATTTGAATCTTGGCAAATGCTTCAGGTGATGTGACAGCATCTATATTTTTGACGAGATTGACGGCATGAAAGGTGTTCACTGCTCATTGTCTTGTTGAGCACATCATTGTCATTTTCAGATTTGTCAACCACCTCATGTACATGTTTCCGATGGGATAGCGGATGGTCATTCTTATTGCTTGAATGTAGCCCATTGGGTACGGTCTGTTTGGATCAATGCACAGCCTGTTGCAGCTGCATCAGCCTTCACTCCGGTGCACTGCCGCTGCTGCCACTGGTCTTTCCTGCCACATGCCTTGCAGAGTTGATGGAAAGCTGGGCATTTCCTTGGTGCATGCAGAAGGCCACACCTTCCACATGTCTTGCTGGGTTTGACTGTTTGCGTGAGTTCATCAGCAGGGGTTGTACAGAGGTTGTACTTAGTACCTGCAAAGATTGCTTCATACTAATGTCCATCCTTCAGCAATTCTTCAATGCTATACATTTCTTGGCTTATCCAGGAGACTTTTCTGCAACACTTCCATAGGAGTTGATGTGATCACCAACTCAATAATTCTGTCTGCTAGCTCTGCATCTGAAAAATCACAGTATGTACCTTTTACTCTGCATCTGCTGAAGAAGTGGTCTATGGATTATGTAAGATGTTATCGAAAAGACATAAACGTCCGTATTCATCGGCTAGAGTTCAACTTGATTCTGAACCAACCTTCCAATGTAGATCTTTTAGCTCTTCTGCTGTTTATCCTGATGTGCTCAGCCTGTGTAGACCTTCATTCCCAGTTGTTAGGCAAATTTTTACAGCGTGCTTATCTCATTCAGACACACTTGTATCAAGAAACCATAGCTCTCTATACTGTTTAATCATCTGGAACTCAAATATTAGGTCAGGTTCATCCCAATTGAAACTGGGGAATGTTGTAGACATTCTGACAATATCCCTTTGACCTTCATTCTTCTGTAGTACCTGGGATGAATATTGCTGTAGCCATTTTCATGCACTTTTCTGAAGTTTCACCTATTATAATCACCTCCTTCTCTGACCCAATTTCTTTTTGATTGTTGGACTCTCCCTTGCTCAGTCAGTCCAGCCCACAACCTGGCCACTCGCCGTTCCTGACTGAGCTAACCCAGTGCTGGTCCTCTCAACACGCTATCCTACTCATTGAACAGACAGGTCATGCACTGCAATCTCACCATGAGGGATCTGTCTGCTTACCAGCTCTTTATTTGAGCATTATACCGGCACTGTGTCTTCAAGGCCTTTCTGTGCAGTCTGTGATTTCAACACATTGAAATGGAGGCTTTGTTGCGGTCTGACCAGAAGCTGAGGGTCATCTCATAACGTTGCATGATCTAAGACTATTCACCATGTCATACTTGTACTGAATCTTGCAGCCAGGCTGAGCACCATGTTATTTAGAAGGAACCACAGCTGCACACCATGTCTTGTTTTTATAATGATATAAAAGTACCAATCACGCCTAAGGGATTTGGTAAACACGTTGTCGGTTCATTTATTGAGACTAGGCACATGGAACATTTATACAGAGGTATAAAATTTGAAGACAGCAGCAGCAGCAGAGCTGTCTGTATGTGCTCTGCTTAAAAGCAAAAGTGAAATTAAAACTGGGTCACATGACACTTCCTTTCTAGTGATGTCATACTCCTATATCTTAAAGGCATATTACAACAAAGGTAGTGGTAAATCCTGGTGCCTTATTATCACAAAGCCAAGCAGCACACAATCAGAAAAATAGATTCACAGCAAGAATGTGTTAAAAAGCTCCTGGCAACAGTGGCAGTACATCAGCATACTAGTGATTTGCTTGATAATGCTTCTGGTGTTGGCATAAATGCCAGCATGTCAGAAGCCCACCATGAGCTTGCTCACTTCGACAACTATGGGAAATAATTCTGAGGCATGTGGCTGTAACCCAGGATTCTGGCTTTAAGAATGAGCACACGGGTTTCCCAAGCTGAGTATAACACACCAGAGTCAACAAGGCAAGAACACAGCAGGGACTCATTGATCAATCAGTCTGGAAAGCCTTTATACAATGAAACTGGATGTTGTTGTTGCCCTACTTATCTGAAAGGCTTGTGCTCACAGGACTTCTTCTGAGACTATGCTTCCACTATTTCACAGGTCAATTCCAACTTTTTGAAAATCATTTTATCTACTTTGGGCTTTGTTCACTTTTATATGCACTTCCCTGCTGTCAGCTTTCACTGTAGCATGGAGCAGCTTTCGCAGCTATACCATGGCCCTCTGATGAGGAACAAGAGTAGCAGTCACACCAACACCAGTAGCACCAGGGGGAGCAGAAACAACAGCAATAGCCTTCTCCACAGCTACTTGCCACTCTACAGGATTGAGGGAATAGATACACATTCTAGCTCGAAGGAGGCTATATCCCAAGCATAGGGTATATTAGGCAGAGGGTAAGCTTCCTCAAAATGACAAGGCAACAGTGCCTCAACCTTTCATGGCAGGTTGTTCCTGACATCTGCAGCCTTCTGGAACAAGATATCCTGCCAAGAAGGCCAGGTGACTGTGCAATGCCCACAGACATCAAGGTTACCACAGTCCTCAATTTCTTCACCTGCAGGCACATCCAGAGATCTACAGGTGATGTACGTAGGACTTCACAATCTGCTGCCAACTGGTATTTCTCCCAGGTGACCAAGGTCATGTTTGCTAAGGGCATAACTCCCATTCGTTTTTGCACTTATGATTACATAGGGCTCTCACATTGGTTGCAGTGGCCGATTCGCACAGGAGAGTCATAGACTGCACACACACAATTGCCCTCGAGAATGCGGTGGTGAGCCACCTTCTTGAACCAGTGCAGTCCATGTGGCGTACACTCACAGCTCTGTTAGTTAGAAACTATCAGCGTTTTGGCCCAGTGACAGTGATATATTTCCAAGTCGAGATGGTTTATGGCTTGGGGGGGAGCTTGGAAGTAGTGGCATTTTCATTTGTTTCTTGCTTTTATTCTTCCAAGTAGAAGTCATGAGTTTTGAAGTTGTGTTTGAAGAAGCTTTGGTCAGCTGCTGTAGTGCATCTTGTGGCTGGTACAGTGTTTCCATGGTGCGCTGAGGGTGCAGAGGGAAAATGTTTAAGGTGATAAATGGGGTGCCAATTAAGTGGACTGCTTTGTCTTGGATGGTGACCAGGTTCTTGAAATTTGTTGAAGGTGCACTCAGCCAGAACAGTGGAGAGTATTCCATCATGCTCCTGACTGTTCTAAGGAACTCCTACAACTTTCTTCTGCCTCAGCACTATTTATTGTGTCACCTAACTTGGTGTTGTCAGCAAGCTTAGATATACGGCTTTCTATTCCTTCATTAAGCCATTATTAAATATAGTGAAAAGCTGAGGACCCAATTTCTGCCTAGTGCTCCCAAAGTCCACTTCACCTGAATTAGTGACTCACATTTCTCCCTCTGAAATGCAGTTTTGAATTCAAGCATGGAATCGCTATTAGCTATGTATTTTCCCTTGCCATTAGATTATTGACTAATTCAAACTCACCCTGAACACTTCACTCCCTAAAAAAATGAGGGATGTGGCATTGAAGGATCTCTTTGAACATAAATCCATCCAAAGACAGATTGTCTTTTTGCAAATAAAAATGTCAACAAATATAAAACTACTCAGAATATTCAAAATGGAAAAGAACATATTCAATTTTTAATGGGTATCAAGGCTGCAGTTGCTTTTGTATACAAGAAAGTAGGAAATTAATTCATGTAGAACACCGGATCAATACTACATTTTTTTTTAAGTAAGCAATTGACGATGAAAATTATCACTTTTCAAGATTACTCTTGAGCATTTTTCCACAAAAATAATTTGTCGCGGTGGAGAGAGGGTGGTTGGTTGGTAGCTGGTGAAGGGTTATTCTCAAATGTTGGATATTTAAAACAAAGCGCATTCACATAATTTTATTTTGGATGTCGGTAGGAAGAGCAAAGAGACAAAAAGTGGTTAACATGTTAATGAATTAGACACTGGAGTTGATTTTCTCAATAAATTAATTGTTAGCCTGTTTCAGGAATCAGTAACCACCTCACACATTTTGCATTAGGTTGCCTTCTCCCGGACATTTGGCAGGTGTTATCTGGAATGCTTTTCCTTCCAGCTGTGAACACAGGCTAATAAAAAACATAACGGAATGAGATACAGGCAGTCAGCCAAGATGTTTAAACAGACTGCTGTGAGAGCTTCTGCCAGCTCATAAAGAAACGATAGGACACTATTTAGGAGAAGATGGTGGTGTGATGGCAATGTTACCAGGCTCGTAATCCAGAGGCCCAGGCTCTGGGGACATGGGTTCAAATCTCACCAATAGCAGCTAATAAAATCTGGAACTAAAACTCAGGGCAGGGTTTTTAGATTGGGGTCAGCGTGCAGGCACAGTCGGCGGGCCTGGGAGTGGGAGCCACCCGCGATCAGCCCCGACGCACTGAAATGCTCAGCGCTGCCAGGGTAGGGGTGGGAGGAGGGCGAGTGCTGAAGTTAGTGCAGGCGTGGAGGGGGGTGGGTGGAACGAAAGCTCCCTGAAGGCAGGAAGCTGAAGGATTTAAGAGGCAATAACGAAAGATTAAAATCCAGAAAATAAATGTCCACACGTCAGAATCAGTCACCTGAACATATACGTGATGAAAATTCTGTCCATACATTTTTTTTTTGATTTAATAACGGAAACCTCATCCCGCCCTTGGATGAGATTTTGTCAAAAATGCAAAGTCCGCCTGACAGATTCGCCCATCCGCCAGCTGAAAGGTTGGACAACTATAAAAAATCTGGGACAATTGGAACTTTAATGGGCTTAATTGCTCTCTTAATTGTCGACAGCTATACTTCTGACTTTCATGCGCGCCCGCCAACCAAAATATCGCCAAGCATGGGGTGACATCAGGGCGCTCGCCTGACATCATCACACGCTATTTCACGTTCAAGCGGGTTGAGCCCGTGCCCAAGCGCTGAGCTAACAATTCTGCCCCTATTTTCAGTAATGGTGACCATGCAACCATTGTTGATTGTTGTGAAGACCCATCTGGTTAACTAATGCCCTTTCAGGAAGGAAATCTGCCGCCCTTACGTGGCCTACATATGACTCCAGACCCCATAATGGCTCTTAACTGCCCTCTAAAAGCCACTCAGTACAAGGGCAATTAGGGAGGGGCAAATGTTAGCCTAGTCAGCTGATGCCAATGTCCCATGAAAAAATAAAGAAGAAACAATCAAGTAAGATGACCCACCGACATGGAGAAATATAACATTTTCGTTATCACATGAAACGCGTTGTACTGATTAGGTGAGTCCAATCCTAACTGTGTCATAACATGGTCACTTGCTGTGAAATAAAGCAGCTTTACATTTTGTTTTTGATGTCATTTTCCTAGGTGATTCCTTGGTCTGTGTTTCAAAATATTTGGGAGGCAGATGACTATGTGTGATGAACACAATTAGCTAATTCGAATCACAAGGAGTTACTATCATTACACCCCAGATTTCGGCCATATGATTAGATTTGGCAGTTTGAGTGTAATCCAGCACATAAAAGGCATCTGGTCCACTTGCATCAGTGACTTATGCTACTGGACCAAAGAAAGAAAATACTATACTGTTACACTTCCTATTGATAATATGCATCTAGCATGGGAAAGCTCAATAATTGAAGCTTTACCGCAGGAAAATGTTGTTCTTTATTTCCAATGAAATCACACTATATGAGCTGGCCCTGGACAAACTTACCTGCTTCTCAAACAGTACTTTGTCATAAACCACCCAGTCTGTTATGGCAATGGTGTAATAATATTAGATCACAAAATCTTGATATTACAAAATTGTTTCCTGCTCATAAAAAATGATTTGTTCAATAACTTGAATTAAGAATCAAAATAGGAGTTTAATGCTATGAACAGTTTGAGGTTAAGAAATCATTTTAGTTGAGCATGTTTCAACTGAGGAATAGACTGCAGGCAGAATTTTACGCCAACAGGATTTTATGGACCTGCCGAAGTCAATGGAATTTAGAATGGCTCGCCACATTTTATGGCCCGGTCCTCACCACGATGGTGCCATACAATTCTGGCCTGCAAATTCATAGTTACTCAGCGTTTGCTACCAGCTTGTTGACATGAGAGATGCTACTGTTTTCACACTTGAACTTATTCTAGAACTTCAGATAGTATTGTAAAATGTTCAACAAACAAAAATTACACAAACGTTATTAACTAGCCAAAATCTCCACTCATGGTGCAGCATTTTTGGGAAACCTTTATTTTCAACTCATAATTAGAGCAGCACATCTGCTCAGGCTGACTGAACGAAAAATTGACTCTTTACGTGAAATGGATGTTACTCAAAGTTACTCCAGATGAAACTAAGCCACTTCAATTCAATTCCAAGGTCTAAAAATTAGAAAGAAAACCAATTATTCAGAAATATGGCATGCAAAAGTTCCCAATCCAATTTTGTTGTCGGAGAAAAATTGTCAATCACAACCAAAAGTTAAATGCATCTACAAATAAATTCTACAGTATTCCCATTATCTTTATCAGTCAGTCAAAATGATTTTGGCAAAGTTCATTATTAGAAATCGAACATCAATGGCAACATTAACTTTCGATCTGCCAACTGGAACAGTGTGCTTGCTCAGGATCAGAGGGTGCTACCTGTGATGCAGAGTTTTATCTCAATTCTCCTATACTCAACATCTAGAGGATATCAGTGTTCTCCTGAATGAATGGCCTTCCACTGTCCATCAACAAATTTCACAATAACAAGTCTGCTACACATCTTTTTGAGAAAGTGCAAAATTTCTTGTATTCAGAGAAAGGAGGATATCAAATTGACTCTCTACTAAGAGCAGTACAGGGACAGGTTTTCCTGTTACTTTGTCCAAGCATCCAGTTTCTTCGATTCCTTTTCTGAAGGTGCATGTTTCCCTCACTATATGTATTTCATGGGTAACTAGAGTGTCACTGTAGAATCTACTAACTGAAGTGAGAAGGTTTCCCTCAGTTACTTAATGCTTTTAAGGTTCACTGACATACACTGGCTCAATATCCTGGAACTCCCTTCCAAACAGCACTGTGGGTGTACCTACATACATGGACTGCAATGGCTCCAGAAGGGAGCTCACCACCACCCTCTCAAGGGCAAGTAGGGATGGGCAATAAATGCTGGCCCAGCCAGCAAAGCCCAAATCCCGTGAATGAATAAAAAAAAACATAACCTGGGGCTGAAAATTTCACCAAGCATTTCAAACCATGACAGACAATGGAAAAGGAAAGATAGAAAATCCCATGGGAATTAGTCACTTTAAGTGAGACTGATAGCCTGAAACTTCAGCTACATGAGTTAAGGTTGAATATAAAACTAATGATAAAAAGCTTATCAGATGTTCCCAACAGGTGATAGGCCAGTGCCTGAAGGCAGATCGCACTTATCCTTCTCACGACTGAATCAAGAGTCCACAAAATGTGGTTTGAATCAGAAAAATCCATACAAACTACAGAATTGCTTTGCGTCATACAGCTGGCACAAAACAGCTTCCTAGAATATTCAAATCCTATGTAGTTGCTGACATCAAAGCAAACCCTCAATGTAGGAGGATTTTATGTTTTGGGGTGTCAGCCATGTCAAAAAACTTTCCAGAGCTCACCATTTCTAGAGATATTCAGATGTCAAAGATTCACACCACAGCAACAATGTGTAACAGTATTTGTTACTCCTTGTGCGTCAGATGGATCAGAGACACTGACTAAATCTGTGAGGAAGCAAGTGTCAGTTGCAAAGACTAAGTTTGTCATGAAATGTTCCTATATTTACAGAAAGCAGTACAGGCTGGAATAAGAGAAAAGTATAGTACCCCAGCTCTTTCTCACACGGTACGTAGCAATGTCTCCACTTAATCAGGTGCTGAAGAAAATCTGCCAGGTGGCTAAATAGTCTAACACTTTCTCCATAGTCACAGAAGGTTATATGAGCTCTTTAAACATATCCAGGGACTTTGCCAGAGGATGATTTCTGTTTCCAAAAAGAGTTTGTTCATCTTATGATTTGAATTACAAACCCTATATGAGGTAATAAGTCTGTCATAAGAGCTCTGATCTGTCCTAAATTTTACATGCAAAATTATATATTTTTTAAATAAGGAAGGAAGTAATCAGTCAATTCTCACAAGTCATTCTGTATTAGACTAAAAATATTCTCCCAAGTGTTGAAAAGGCTCATGCTTTGATGGTGGATGAGGACAGGATCAGCTTTGACTGTGTTCTCCATGCTTAGACAGCCTGTTAGCAATCATGGTTGAAAATCATGCAAATTGCATCACCACATGAGTGAGGCACCAGAGGGCAACCAGCACCTGTGGAGCTATACCACTGTAGGAAGTTAATGACTTCAGGAGATGAGGTAATAAAACAAAAGATATTCTGCCCTGCTTATGGATTCATAAGGGATACGTTGCAAGTATAGCAAGTAAACTATTCTGTTTTCATCTTATATATTAGCAGACCTAATGTGGCAATGCTCATGCTGAGTGAGAGATGGTTGTTCAAGGGGAAATCTGTGGAGCCTGGAAGTGAGACAGCAGTGCACATATCCACTGAAATAATTTAGAAAGGAAATTCTAAGAGATCATCACACAAAAAAAGGGGAAAACATTTTTAATTGGTTCTTGAAAATGAATAGTATTCTCCTTACCCACAAACAGGTAAGTAAAGAACCAAATAATGTGCTCCCCTTACACAACACAGTGATATAAATAAAGCTTGGCATTTGATATGGGAGAGAAAAACTGAGATAGGATATGGTTAAAACTTTATTTTGTTTGGTACTAGGCAATCCTTAAAACACAGGATTTTCTGTGACTCTGAAACAGCAACCTTGATAATCCAGGTTGATAAAGAGAGCCAAAGGGATTTTTCTCATTTATAATCCTCAAAAGACCTCTCGCAAAAAAATTGATTTTTTTTTCCCATAGATCAGACAGTGGCCAGATATTTCTTGTAAGGAAGCATTTCCTGTGAAAATCCCTTAAGTATACTCAGCCACAGGCAGCCTTATGGGCCCACAACCTTTAAAATGGCACATTTCTGACATGTAATTATATGACCATGGTTGGATGCCTAAACATATTGGCTTAACAAACCACAACAAACATAGCAAAGGCCAAAAATAATTTTACTAAAGTAAAAATCAAACAATGAAACATGCATGTGAGATAAACAACATTCGGAAAGCTTTGTTGTTTAGGTACTTTTAAAAAATACATGACTCTACCTCATTGGGTTACTTGGAGATAGAAGATAAGAGAAACACAGTTTTTGCCCTTAGTGTATTCAGACAAAGGACTAAATCAGCCAAAGAATCACACAATTGGAGAGTCTGAAAGGAAATGAAGCTACAAAAGCTTCGGGGATCTTGGATCAACTGAATGAGAAAAAAACTTGCAAGATTGGTCAATCAATTCCATGACATAAATTCTCAAGGTATATGAAACATAATGTAAATGGCTAAGTAAATGCATAGGATAAATTGGACACTGGCTAAACCAGGGATTACTGACTGGTAGAGGACTCAGTACCAACATAACTTAAATACCATCACCAGCCCATCTCAAAGAGGAACAAAGGCAAATAAAGCTACGTGGACATAGGATAGCATTAAACTTTAACCTGAGATGTAACTACTTCCAGGACATGAAAGTCATAAGAATTTTTAATAATGCTAAATGAAGAACATATAATCTTGATTGATAACTCTGGGTTACACTATTAAAAGAGACTATACTTAAGAGTAATCCTCAAGAATGTAATTCTAAAATTAAATTAAATTGTTAAATTAAATTGAGAATCTGTAATCCTTACTGAATTATGCCATACTAAGAGGAACAATTTGTACCAGTCACATTGAATAGCATGGTTATCAATCTTGGGAAAATAAATCATTCTTAAAGGTGCAACTTTGTGCCACCTGTTTATTTCTTGATCTCTGGTAAGGCAGTAATTAAATGATTTTCAATCAATGCCTGTACTTTATTCAAGTGTTTGGCAGAACATTTTCTTAATACTAGTCCATCTCTTGTGATATTGCACACATTGGAGTCAAGACCAAGTGATGCCTTCAGGAAAAGTATGCCTGAAGGCCAAGGGATAATTAAACCAGGGCATGTAATCATAATTAGTTCCCTATTTTGAAATCATCCATTTAGTCCTTATGAATAAATTATTATGTCCCTGTTTATAACACAAACTGCATATTTGAATGTCACTCTGTAGGTACACCTTCCCACCAGTGGAGGTGCAAGAACAGCTCCATTGAAGGTGGGGGATGTAGTTACACCATAGCATATTTACAATGGCTGTTTCTATAATAAATCTGAACATAAGAATTTATAATGATAAAGGATGACAAGAACTGCACACAGATGTAAGGTTTTAATATATTATTGATTATTTGGGTTGAAGAAAGTGAGACAACTTGACATGAGGTACATAGAACACATATATTAAATATTTGACATGAATCCTGATCATTTCCCAATACCAATTTAAATTCAGAAAGTTTATTGACAGCCTTACTTCAACCTTGATCAGTGCTAAAAGCCCCTGAAGAATTTGTCTCAGTTTACATGAATTTTTAGGCCGAATCATCCGAAGAGTGACAATCACCATTGGATTGCCACTCCACTGTGTGCTTACCTTACACCGGAACTCCACAATTCTCGCTCTGACTTCCAAACCAGACTCTTGAGAAATGTGAGTTGCAGTCCTTCCTCAGTAGTGTAGGACAGCACTAGCTGCCATGTACCAGTCAGTTTAAATGTCCCAAAGCCACTTTGAGAAGTTAAGTATGTATGTGGGTGAGCGGGTAGGGTGGCAGGTGGATGGGTGAGGAGGTAGGATGGATCGAGAGGGTGTCAGGTGGGTGGGGTGGATAGTTGGGAGAGGGGGGCGAGGTGTTACTCAAGCCGTCGTGAGGGGGGTGAGGGGTAGTTGGTTGGTGGTTGGGGGGGGGGGGGATGCAGTCGGTAGTATAGTTACCCAGGAGTTAGGGCTGGTTTCAATCCTTCTAAAATTTCCTGGGTAACTATCCTGGTAAGTGAGCTGGAATCATCTGAAGTCTCCGACTCTAACTCAGAGTTTTGGAGGGTTCCAGATGTAGGGTAACTGTCCAATGGAAGTTGTACCTTCCCAGGCAATTCCTGTGTAGTCAGTGCGTGGGGGCTTACATCTTTCAGGACGGCTCTGGGGTATGACTACCTGAAGACCGAAGATCCGGGCCTTTGTTTTGCTAGTTATTTCACAGTTTTGTGATGAACATAAATAAAACAAATGCAATTGATGTAACTCACTAGAAGACAAAATATCAAGACTAGCTCCAAATGCTCAAGTCTCTTGCCATTTTATCCTTGGGGCCATTACATTTGTTCAACCTTCAATTGCAGTAGATTAGCATACAATCAAAAATGTGGTATTGTTGCTTTAAAAGTTGCCTCAAAATGACTGAGAAGTTCATGCTTGATCTTTGTTTTGATGATTTATTTGAAAAAAGATCTGGTTACTCTCAATGATTCTAAAAACGCTTTCGCTGGAGGGACATATAGTAGGCAGTATTTTTTGCCACTGAAACACAGGAGCAAGTAGGTTAACAAATAAGTCCTAGCATTCTCTACCAGCCCTGATGTTAATTAAAGATGTCTGGAAGTTGTTGTCATGAACTCATGCATGTGCGAGTTACAGTCTGCTACCAAGTTGAGTCTCTGTAGCTGAAAATGATAGGTACTGGATGCTGCATAAACTTACACTTAAGACTTCCAATGGAAAATACTGTTGCACACCATTAAACACATAAAATATTCTTCTAGTAATGTGCAATAATTTTCTTGTTTTTTCTCCTTTTGTAATGCAGCTCTTATTTCCAACCAAAGGCTCAGCTTGGTCAATGTCCTGAGATGGCATCAGACAAAATTCAAAAAATATTGGAGACATTCCATTCTCTTTTCTTTTATAAATGGATCTTATTGACGGTTAATAAAAACTTAGATCAAATTATTCAAACACACAAAGAAGTTATGTAGTAAGTCTGTGAAACTTGCAATTTTTAATGTTTTAATTCTATTTAAAATCTTACTTTGGAGATTATAAATTTCAGTTACTAAGGAAGAGAGATGGGTGAACGAACATGGGATTTTTTTTCTCCCTTGAACAACATGATTGGTTTGTTTGACTAGCTTTCTCCACCTCAATTAATGAGTAAATGATAAAAAATAATTCTGAATGCCATCCAAGTAGTAGGAGGAAATTTGCTTGAGGGTGGAATAATTTTGGATGTCACCCAACCAACTACAAGAGCTTTGGATACATTTATAAGCCGTTTATCATTGACTTATTCTCCCAACAAATTAATTGGAACCACAATAAATATTACTAAAAATGTAAATGTTACACTTGCATGAGAAGCATGCATGATTTAATGCATTGACAGATAACTAAGATTAACTGTCAAATTGCTAATCACAATTATAACTGATTACAACCAATGACTCTTACATTCAATACCCAGCAATATTAAGAGTCCAAAATTGGTGTTCCATCATCCAATGTTTTTCTTCAAGGTATTGTATTACTCGAAAAATAAATGAACTGAATTACTTGGAAAAGTAGTTGTGTGCTTCTCCGAAACCTTTGTATATTTGTTGAAATAATGAAGGTTCAAGGGTCACAACATCATTATGTGGCCTTAAACTACCTGCGCTTCCTCAAGCGTGTTCCTACTTAACCTAAACTGTCGCATTAGAGCGTGTCCACGCGAGAACGAAATCTGGGCCTGCTGCTGACCCACGGTTCTCCACCGCCGCACGGGGGCAGGAGGAGAGACAACACCTGATCCCGCGCAATGTTTCCCCAGGTGTGTCCCTGGATGGGGCCATTAGCTGGAGCCTGGCTCCTCGCGCCAAGTTACCTTGAGCAAGCCGCGCACCTGCGAAGGCGGGGACCGCGCCACTGCTGCATCATTCAGCAGAGCGTTTCCCACTGGGGTTCCTCGTTGGCGCCAAATTCGTGTTTCCAGACAACAAAATTCAATACTAGTTCTTCAACAAGAAGCGGTAGCTGAGGAAGTTGTAAGCAACTACAACAGCGCGTTATGGTTCAAAGACTTAGAAAAAGAAGGTTAAAAATAATTACGTTCGTAACCAAGACCGGCGGATTATGTATCCCCTACAAGGCGAGGAAAATCAAATATTTTCACAACTTTGTAATACCGTGTTACGCTTGAAGCCTGGGATTACACAATTTATTTGGAAATGAAAGGTGTCCGTTCGCATTCGCCCAATATTTAAGACGTGCCGACACTTACCTACCTGTTTCCCCCGCTTCTTTCAGCAGAGTGTTCTCAGTCAATTGGACTTTAGGAGGTTCTTGCCGGTGGATGCTCGATGATTTTTGTTTTAACCTGAGCTTGTTGACTCTCCGGGGATCTGGCTGCACACCTGGTGCCACCCGTCCGCACGCTCATGAAACCGAGCGCGGGTAAGGCTCGCTCCAGGACTCCCGCCTGGCTCTGCCGGGAACACCAACGGAGGGGGGAGGCCGCTCACATCCAAATGCACACCAAATTATAACCCGCTTTGAGCAAATATCAGCGGCTCCAAACAATAACAAAAAAAGTTTGTTGCGCTTACATCACCCACAAAAAAGAATCCAAAAAGGCACGCGCACCTCCCTCGGTTCTCTCTCATAAAAGAAAATAAAAATTAAAATAGTTAATTTCTAAAACCAGTTAGCCGAAACTCACTCGGTTAAACGAACTGCACCGTACGTATTTCCAGGATTTAAAGCCAATTAGTTTACACCAGGCAGAGCTATTCACATGCAGTAACCCAGCCGATAATACGTAGCAGTGTTACATTCTTTAATATTCCACAAATACATTCAGAAATGCCGAGGATTAGCAAAATCAGTCTTTACTGGCCCTTATTTTTGTCAGGCTGCAAATAATTGTTGACATTGCACGGTTGTTTCGCCTGATGTATAGAACTAGTTAATTCCAAGCAATTGAGAGTGGTCGCTTACCTTCAGAGTGGGATTCCACAACAAGATTCTTAGGTTGATCTTTCACTGACGCTACAGCGATACAGAATAAAATGCAGCGAGGAGAAAGTCGGTGCTTGTAAGAATATTTCTATCAGCGATGCTCTCCATCCGATCCCCGTCTGCCAATCCTTTCTGGTGAGGGGTCGTGGGCTTAAGGACACGCACACTATTAGATGAGAGACGCCTGTGCACCGCGCACAGCGATTGACTTTTCACGATGGATGCAAGAATCCTCACTGAAAGCGGATTGGGGGGGGGGGGGGGAAGAGAGAAAAAAGTTTGCGAGAGACGATGTTCATGCAAGCCGAACGCATTCACGCCCAATTTTGCATCTGTACGTTCGCTTTTCACGTCTCACATCTTAAAGAAGCGGGAGGAGGGCTGGCTTGGTGACTGAGCATTTCCAGCATGTGCCAGCAGGAGGTACTTTAGTATTCCTGACAGGTGACCAGCACACAGCCTTGATGTAACAAGCGGTTAACGTCTTGTAAATAAGAGCCCTTGTAAAACATTGCACGGATAAATCGAGCCTCCGCTGTTGAACGCGAACACACTGCAGTTCAGGGCAGTGATTAAAGTCCGGGCATTTCCCTGTCCATTTAAGGATGCAACTGGATATTTGCATCGATAACGGTTCTGTTCACAGGCGCCGTGCTGCAATCCTGACCATCAAGTGTTGTGGAATTGCGCCACACTCCGCTCAACAATTGTCTTCACTGTTGGTGTCGGCAATTTTTAGACCGAGTTCAGGCTTCTCAGACAGCGTGTTGTATTAAATGACGTCCAACGAAAGCAGGACGCCCCGCCGGTGTTTATAGATAATAACATGTACAGAAATGCTATCGATTCAACTCGAGCTTGCTTCCAGGTATGTTCGAACATACAGCGTCTGAGGAATGGAATGTCTTACAGGAAAGCAATATGTAGCTGTCGCTATTCAACTTTTGCTATTTCGTTAGTCTCAGAGCAGACGGGAATCATCTCCTTCAATATTAGGAACTATATCGCAACCTTATTTCAAATATGTTGTCAGCAGCTGTGTGACGTGATGCGGATCCCTGTAACTTTAGCAAAGCTACCCCTTTCCTTTCGTTTCTTGGTGAGCTTGCTGACAAAATGGCCAGAATGGAACATTTGCTCATACTGTAATATAACCATTTCCAGTCAGTTGTAAATACAATATGGTGTTTAAAATCCAATTTCTCTTAAGGGGGACGTTTCTTCTTAAGAACACAATTTATGATGTATTATTAACCAAAATAATCTGTTGTTCCCACAGACTGGATGCTGCTTTCTCTAGAAAAAATAACATGGGCATTTCGTCTCCCCAAAGGCATTACTTTTCTGTCCTTCCTAAGAGAAAATGCAAATTTTCCAGGGACATACGCCAACAACTAGTGTATTAACCTGGCAGCTGGGAATGGAAGTTATCAATATTAACTGATCAAAACAGTTAAAAGGTGGCATAGGATTTTGTTAGAGCCAATTAGAATAGTTGGAGGTGAGCTGAAGTCTGCAATAATTTCGCTAGTGCCTCTCGGAACGAACCAGATTGATTAGAGAGTGACAGTGGAGCTTGGATGCCACAGGAGCCTGTCAGAACAATCAGATCGTAATTCCTCACACACAGGTTGCATAAAAAATTGGGTAGTAGGAATTTAAGATGAGCTGATAGATTCTGAGAACCAGTTTACTTTTTGAAAACTTCCTGTTTTTTGAACCAGGAGCTCTTTTGGCCCAAGACTGTCATATATATACATTTCTTATTTTTTCAAGGCTTGTAGCTGCTTTCTTAAGATGAAGAGGATGTTCGCTGGTGTGAATGGTGGACTTTATTCAAGGACACCTGCCAGACACTGCACTTGTGGAATTGCTAGGATTTGGAAACAGAATAGTGCAAGGTGTTGCACTCCCATGAGTTTTACATTAAAAAAATACACATTCACACATTGAGCAATTTACCACAGTGTACTACTGTGATGTATAGTTGGGTATGGTGCCTAACATCAAACACCAATGGACTAACACCCATGATGTTTGAAATGCACAGAAATTTTTAAGCATTTAAAGTGACAGATGGATTAATAATTGTGTGGCTTTTGATCAGATCTTGGTTCTAAGTTTTAGTTCAATTATAATTGCCTACTTACGAAATAAAAATACGTCTCTGAAATTCCTGGACTTGGGAGGGCAACACTGGAGCATGTACCAGGCAAGGGAGCTGAATTTTGTTCTGCCAAATCTTCACTCCTTTCTCACCATAGAAAAAAATTCCATTGGTGGGAATGGGAGAATAAATCTTGTGCCCACCCTCTTCTACCTGATGCAATTCAGAGGCAGATTGGCAGCTTGATGATGTTCACCCCTTCTGTCTTTCTTGTAGTGATCAGAAAAACATCTGCGTTGTGGGGCACAATTATCTTATAAACTTGGGAGTGGAAACCTAATGCTAGCCCCCTAGCAGCAAATGCTAGGAAAGCGTTAACCATGAAATTGCAGCTTTTTAAAAAAAAAATCTACTTATTTGTTGGCCAGCACACTTCTACTCCAAAGGAGCAGCAAGGTATTGTTCCTAAATTCATGGCCCTGAGAAAACTGGGCATTCAAGGAGTACTGTAATAGAAAGAGAATCTGCTCCCTTTACATAAATGAACTCATCCTAGTGACTGGACAATGCTGGACTAGATTTAGTTGGCAATATCACTCCATTGCTTGAGATATTTTAGGGCCTGTTTATTCAAAATAGATCTCAATCCAGGTAATTCCTTAAATGTCTCAGAACTGCCATGGAGTCCAGGAAAAAAGTACAAGAGTCCGCCAATTTTTTCTGGTGTATATGAATGAATTGTCAATTGCAATTTTTGTAGATGTGTTTCATAATAGATCGCTCTTCAGAAATTAACACAATACATTTAAAGTTGGGTTCCAAGTGAAAGGAATTGAAACATGCAAAGTGATACTGAATTTGTAAAATTAATCTTTGTAGGGTTTCAAACTGGAGCTCCAAAGTCTAATTTTACCCATTTGAGTTCTTGTGCACCATTTTTATCTTGAAAAAAGACAATTTCAATAAGCTGATTGAAACCTCTGCACCCTTTTGATATGTGGATTGATACTAGATTTTATAATTAGGTACAATCATTAGAAACTGTGTGGATAATACCACGTTACCTGTCCCTTTCAATAAACAGAAAATAAGACTATTAGATCAATGCATATAGGTTAAAATATTAGATTGGATTTAATTACAGTTTAGGAAGCACACACGCAATAAGATACGAAGGTACTACAATAATTGAATACCTAAAAACAGTAAAAAATTTGGGAAAAAGGTTTCAACATCATTATCTGGGCAGTGACTTGTTGGAACAGATTGGTCCCCTGTTATAGATATTAAAATCAGGATAGGTTCTATCTCTTTTGATAGAAATAGAAATTGTGTGATTTCTGTAATTGATGGTTAACCTCCTCTGCCAGTTTAACCTCCAGCCAATGAAGATGAAAAATACCCCCATTCAGTTTCCTTCTTGGATTGTATTTCTTGGAGCTTGATAAGCAACAAGACTATTGGATGAAACAATCAGCTTTGGCTGTTGTAAAGCTTCAAAGTGCATCACTGTACATACAAAGCAGAAATGTCAGTTCATCGTGAATTTGGATACATTGCCAGAACTAAAAATTACTGAAGTCTTATTCAGTTTAAGGGCCTCTGAAAACAGTGCTATTGATCTCATCTGATCAAAGGATAGGTGTATAGGGACATTTGCATGAAATGTGATGCATTTTGACATCTAAATATTATAGCTTTGACCACCCAGACTCAATGTTAATTATTTTTCTCTCCACAGATGCTGCTAGGCCTGTTGAGTTTTTTCAGCATTTTCTGTTCTTATTTTATTTTGTACAAAATTGTGTTATTCCTCATTGCATATGTATCTTTCATCTGCCATGTTCTTCTAAAATTCTCTGTTGCTGATCGAGGTCCTCACACTCATTTTCCATGTTGGTTTATTGAAATGACTCCCTCCCATCCTGTGTTCATCGCATGTTCCTTCCAAGTATGTGGCTAAAGAACACTCACATCCACAAAGATTGCCATGCATTACCGGAAACTTGTGTCACAACTCACTGTGGATAATGCGCTTTAATATCAAGTCCCACTGTTCCCCGAGCTGTGACAAATGTGAAAAGTTTGACCAAACCACCAGATTGCCCGAATTCTACCAAACTGTTTAATTTAGTTTAACAGAATGTGAGCACCAGATTTGTAAACTTAGTAAGTAAACAACTGTTTATTGAACAAATTGCCTTTAACTAGTGGCAAAAGAAAGACATATGAACTGCTAACTTCTAACCCTACAAGTTAAACTCTACCCATTCTTAAACTCCTATACACAAACACACACACATGCAGTTGGCACACAAAACATGGATTTTAAGGGTGAGATAAAACAGTTCAATAGCACCAATCCAGAGTACATGGTTGAATGAGTTGATTTTGATTGATGTCTTCCAAATTCCTTGCAGTTTGTTGTTGATGATACAAGGTGGTCTCTCAGCACTTTCAGTCTAAAGTTCATTGGTTGAAAAACTTGCTTTTCAAGGTCTCTACTGGTGATTTTTCCCACTTTCCTTTTGACAGGCATTTTCAAAGAAAGCTGGTTACAGAGATGTGAGGAATAGCCAGCTAGCTGCTATAGCAGAATTACTGGAATCTTACATACACAGGAGAGAGAAGTTTTAGGTCTTCCCTCTTTGCAGGCTAGGAGCTGTACTGTCTGAACTATTACCACACAAAACCCTGGTCACCTGATCAGGAGCCAATTAAAATGCTGTCATCAGGCAGTTCCCCTTAGTCCAGGCACCATACTATTCTTTTATGGCACACTCTGTTCCAGGATAGCAACATCATAGATATTCCTCATCCTGTTCCAGTGAACATGTCTTTCAACTGCAGCCATGGTAGTTTTTAAAGCCACAGTCCAAGTTTAAAGTTACAGCCTAAGAAAAATAAAAATAGGTTCTTTACACTTGGGAAATAAATCTTCCCTGCACACACAACACACCACCCCACAAATCATCAACCATTCCTCCCCTTCTTAAGCAATGGTAATCAAGCCTCATCTATTCCTCTCATCCCCATCCTAACCAAAAAAAAAATGCACTGACCCACAACTGTTCACTGAACTTTCTTGCAGCCTAATTTCACTTGATCAGGACATGGCCCTGAATTTCTCAGTTGGTGGGAGTGGGTGGAGACGGTTGCGGGGCCGATTGCTACCCGCGATCGGCTCTGCATGCTATTTAATGCAGACGGGCCGATAAAGGCCTGCCCAGCGTAAGACACAATCCATAGTGCTCAGCACTACCTGTGCGGGCATGAGGAGGAGAGAGAGCCGGGGCTAGCGCTCTTTCGTGCGAGAGCTCTTCGATATCCCTGAGGCATGGAGCTGCCTCAGGGAGATTGAATTGCTATTGAAATTATTAAATAAATGGATTAAAAATTTATTTAAGCCTGTCTGCTCATGTGACTGTGTCATGTTTTTATATTTAGGAACATTTTTTAAGTTAATTAATAAAAGCTTTAGGAAACCTCACCTCGTTCATGGATGAGGTTTCCTAAAAAACGTGAAGGCCGCTTGGCCTTTTTGCCTGCCCACCAACCTTAAGTTTGGATGAGCAGCATAAACAAATATATTAATTACTTCCTTAATAGAACGTTTAAACATCAAAGGGCGTGCAGCCAACTCCGGCATGCGCCCACCGAACGAAACATTATGAGACAGCACGATGACATTGGGACGCATGCCGGACATCATTGCACATCATTTTACATGCCAGTGTGTCAGGTCCGCCCCCACACACCAACTTAAAATTTCAGGCCATGGACTTTCTGGTGCTACACACTCACAACCCTGCTTATTTTCTGCAACAATTGCAGGACAATCAGTCGACACTACTGATGCCCCCACACCTGAGGCATCCCTCATCTCAGTTCCCTGCCAAGTTCCTCTTCTGCCCCTTTTGACACACATCCCAGTGGTGCATGCCTCCTCTGTCCTGTGTCATACTCCTCCACAAGACATTCTTGCTTTGTTCATTATCATCTTGTACCATGTAGCCGGGCTCAATCTGATGAGCAATGAGTCAGCCAACTAGCTTGTATTCATTTCCCCCTTTGGCAAATTTTATTCTACCCGTGGGGCAGGATTTTGAGTTTGGCATGTGGGCTCGATCAGCGGACCCAGGAGAGGCAAGGAAACAGGCTGCCATCTGCAATCAGCCCCTGACTGCAATTTTAACGGACAGCCAGTGTGAAATGCGTGTTGAAATGCTCAGTGCTGCTGGGGGGGGCGGAGAGTGGGTGGCAGGAGTAGGGCAAGGGCTGAAGTCAGCGCGGGTGAGGGGGAGCGCTTACAGAAAGCTCCCTAGAGGCAGAGAGCTGCCTTAGGGAACTGAAGAATCTAAAAGCCATAAACAAAGATTTTAAAATGCCGAAAAAGAAACGAATCAAAATGAGCCACCTAAGCATATGGATGCTGAAAATTCTGTCCAAGCATTTCTGTCTTTATTTAAATAAATCTCAGAAACCTCATCCTGCCCTTGGATGAGGTTCCCTCAAAAAGGCAAAGGCCACCTGGCCGATTTACCCGCCCACCAACCGTAACGTTGGATGGGCAACAAAAAATCCCCAGTAACTGCAATGTTAATGGCCTTAATAGGCCTCTTAATTGTTGGTGGGCATGCTGCCCACTCTTGTGCATGCCTGCTGACCAAGATATCGCGTGAGTGTGTGCGATGACATCAGGATGCTCGCCTGACGTTATTATGCACTATTTCACTCTCGAGCATATTGGGCACGTGCCTGCACACTGAGTGAAAAATTCTGCCCATGGAGCATACCTGTGCCTACTTGTCAATCCCCCATGGTGTTGAACATAGGATTAAGCATCAAGGGCAACATTTTCTCTCCATCGGGGGGGGTGGGGGGGGGGATGTGCAGGAGCGGGCGACGGCGGGTGGCCTTCCAAATGGTGCCCCCGGTCGGGTGGGGGGGGGTGGGCACAGCCATTTTAAGTGGATGGGCCAATTAAGGCCCACCAAGCGTGACATCTGCCAGGAAGCGGGCAGGGGTGGGATTCCCTCAGCTGGGAGTGCGCTCTTTCGCACTGTCACATGAGTTGGGACGTGTCCATAAGTTTTGTTGAAATCTTTCTCAAAAATTTAAACACTCTCATGAAACCTCACCCCACCCATGAATGAGGTTTCATGCATTCCACGAGACTCACCTGGGCTCCCGGCCTGCCCACCAACCTTAAGGTTGGACAGGCAGACCCACCAATGAGGTTAATTAGTTCTTTAATGACCTTAACAGGCCGTTGACAGTTCAGCGGGGGCACAGCTGAATCGGCTGCACACCTGCCGAACTGAAAATCTAAATGACACTGGGTGGTGTTGGGACGTGTGCCCAACATATCCCTGCATCATTTTACACATCGGCAAGTGGGCCCTGCCCCCACTTGCTGACCGGAACAACCTGCCCCCAGGGAAACTTGTTGTCTGACCCCCTCCACCACCACCCAGCCTATCCTCTACTCCACCCTTCCCTGTTCCAATTTGTATCTGTCTTTCCCATTTCCTTCTTTCTCTTCCTCTCCAGCCTCCTCTCAGCCCCTCTCTCTAAACTCCTGTGCCTTTCTCCCTCCTTCTCTCGATCTTTCCCACCCCTCCTCTACCTCTTTTTCCCCTCCTCTCCCTCAGTCCTTCAGCCCACCAAGGATTTCTGCACATTGATAAAACATTAGAGTATGGGTGTGTATATCTCATATAATCTAACAGCACAGATGGCGTCCATTTGATCCATCATGGCTGTGGAGGGCCTTTGAAAGAGCTAGCCAATCATTCACACCCTACTATTCCCGAAGCCTGACATGCTTTCCTTTTCATGTCTATATTCAATCCCATTTTCAAAGTTACTGTTTAATCTGCTGCTTTTACCCTTTCAGGTAGCTTGTTCCATCTCGTAAGGGAATTTTTTTCTAAACTACAAAGCATGTGATCTTATGGTTTATACTTTCAGTGATATTTAAGTTTGATTACTTCTGAACATTTTAAACTGCTATCATAGAATTTCTTTCAGTGGCAGCAGAGCTCAAAAATGGAGGCAGGAGAGAAGCTCTGATGTTTGCTGTTGACTTGTGACTCATTGTGAGTTATTCCTAGGTTATTCTGTCTATCAGTTCTTTATTTTTTAATAGGTTTGTGCTTTGTATTTAAACATATGGTTGTGAATTGTATGAAGCTTTGCCGTTTGCTTATCAGCATTTTCTTCTCTAGGAGTTACATTTGCTATTTCTTTAAAAGGACAAGAACATAGTGCACTAAATTTTCAGCTGCCGCTTCTTGAAAATTGTGCATCCCTGACGCACAATTTGTCATCTGTTAATGGTAAAAAAGTAAGTACTCTGATGCAGGAACAAAAGGACGTAGACCAGTTGATGTTAAGAAATGTGGTGAGCGAGGTGGGGGGTGCAGGGTCATTCAGGGTGTAAAAGAAGCAGCTGTTGAGCCAGGGACGAGGTGAACATGTAGGTACATGGTGAAGACGCTTTGATTGCCTGTGCTTAATTTCTAATTTGGCTTCACAGTTTTGTTTTGAACTTTTTCCTGTTATGTACCCCTGCTGGAGAAGTTTTAATAAGCATTTCTGCCTTGGATTTCCTGCTATTATACTATTCAGCAACACTGGGCAGGATTTTCCCGTCGGCGAGTGGGGGGGGGTGGGACCTGGGGGTGGGACCCGCTCGCCAATGCATAAAATGATGCGCGGTGACATTGAGCGTAACTCCTGATGTCACCGCGCCCCATTTAATTTTGCAGGTAGGTGGGGGCGCAGCAAAATCAGCTGTCAATGGCCAATTGAGGCCATTGGCAGAGTCATTGAAGTAATTAATGGACCTGCCTGTCCAACCTTAAGGTTGGCGGGCAGGCCAGGAGCCCAGGCGGGAATTAGAAAAAGCATGAAACCTTATCCACGGGTGAGATGAGGCTTCATGTAGGTTTTTAAAAATTTAATTTTTAAAAAAGTTATGAACATGTCCCAACTTGTGTGACAATGTCACATGAGGGGACAAGTCAGGGAATTTTTTTTTAATTTTTAATATTTTTTTACTGTAGAGAGATCTCCCTGAGGCAGCACTTAGCCTCAGTGAGATGAGTGTGCTCTTTCGTGCGTATGCGTGAAATAGCACATTCTCAGGTTCAGGGATTCCTCCCCCACCCACGCAGGGAGCACATAGCGCTTCCATGCATACATCACACTGGGCGGGCCTTAATTGGCCCGCCCACATAAAATGGTGCCAAGCCCCCGATTGGGGGTGCTGATCGGAAGTGCGTCTGTGCGTGCCCGCACTTCAACCTCGCCCCCAACGGGGGAGCAAATCCTGCCCGTAGACTTTAAAAGAATTTCCCTAAGCAAACAAAAGTAGCCTCGTAAAATTATTAGAAGTCCATCATTCACACAGCTGCAAGTCTTCATAATTTATACATTTAAAGTAAATGTGTTCAATTCCTGTTGTCACAATGTTTGGTCAAGCATTGTAGGGATGTATGGCAACATTAAACATCAAAATTGCCTATGTAAAGATTCAAGGTGGAAATCCTGTATGTAAACATAGTCTGTAACACTGTAATTATAGGCTCTGGCCAATAAGTGGCACTCTGGAGCACGTTTCTGGCAAGTTCCTCCCAACATTAGTGTCATTTTGTACACAAAATAACTTAATCATCAAGCATTTTATCAGTTTAAAAAATCTTCAAGCTTCAAAATATTTCAGAAAAGAGAATTTTCACTGAGTTTTCAGTAACAATCCATTCCCTATGCGCAAGATCATATTTTTTTAACTATCAACAATAAAGTCTGTCGCTGCTGGTCAAAGTTTCTCCTTTTTGCAAACATTGTCCATTAATACATTTAAGAAAATACTAATCATACTTCAAATAAAATACTTTTGCTTCAGCTAGTCAAATCCTGAAGGGCACTGTCAATCTGAGCCTGCAGTAGTTGATGAGAGAACCAGCATGAGAGAAAAACCTATCTGACCACTGCACAATACTTATGGAGACAAAGTCCAGCCTTCACACTGTAGACACCCTCTATCATCTTGTGTGGCACTACCACCAAACTAAATGGCACTTAGCAATAACTCACTTATAAATACTCAGTTTGGGTTCTGTCAGAACCACTCAGCTCCCAATCTCATTACAGGCTTGGTCCAAACATGTATCAAAGATTTTAATTTCAGAGGTGAGGTGGGAGTGGCTACCCTTGACATCTGTGCAGCATTTAACTGAGTGTCACATCAAGGAGCCCTAGTGCAGCTGAGGTCAGAATCAGAGCCAAGTTCTTCACTGGCTGGAGTTGTATTAGCTTAAAGGAAGATGGTTGTGGTTGTTGGAGATGGTGGCATAGTGGTATCTGTCAGTGAATGATTAATCCAGAGGCCCAGGTTAATGCTGGGGACATGGATTCAAACCCCACCATGGCAGCTGGTGGAATTTGAATTCAGCTAATAAAGTCGGGAATATAAAGCTAGTCTCAGTAATAGTGACCATAAGACGATCATTGATTTTCATCAAAACCCATCTGGTTCACTAATGTCTTTTAAGGAAGGAAATCTGCCATCCTTACCTTGTCTAGCCTACATGTGACTCCAGACTCATAGCAATGTGGCTGACTCTTAAATGCCCCCGGAAATGGCCTAGCAAGCCATTCAGTTCAAAGGCAATTAGGGATGGGCAACAAATATGGGCCTTGCCATCGACACCCACATCCCAAAATAGAATATATTTTTTAAATCTCAGCTCCAGGATACTGTTGCAGGAGTTCCTCAGGGACAATGTCTTAGATCCAACCATTTTCAGCTGCTTCATCAATAACCTCTGTCCATAAGGTTAGAAGTGGAGATGTATGCTGATGATTGCACAGTATTCGTTTCCATTCACAACTCCTCAGATAATGCTGTCCATGTGCAGCAAAGCCTGGACAACACACAGGCTTGGGCTAATAAGTGGCAAGTAATGTTTGTGTTACACAAGTCCTAAACAATAACCATCTCCAACAAGAGAGAATCTAACCACCTCCCCTTGTCATTCAAAGACATTACAGTCACAAACTTTCACCATAAACAACCATTGACCAGAAACTTAACTGGACTAGCCTCATAAATACTGTGAATTTAAGAGCAGGTCTGAGGCTGGATATTCTGTGGTGAGTGACTCACCTGACTCCCCAAACCCTTTCCATCATCTGCAAGGCTCAGGTCAGGAGTGTGATGTGGTACTTTATACTTGCTTGGTAAGTGCAGCCCCAACACTCAAAGTTCATCACCATGCAGGACAAAGCAGCCTGTTAGATCAGCATCCCATCCAACATTCATTCCTTCTACTAAAGACACATTGTGGCTGCAATATGTATCATCTGCTAGGGATGCACTGCAGCAACTCACCACCTCTTCAACAGCATGTTTCAACTGAACAACTACTACCATCTAGAAGAATAAGGGGAGCAGGCTTTTGGGAACACCACCATCTCTAAGCTCCCTTCCAAGTCTTGGGAATATATCACTGTTCCTTCATGGTCACTGGGTAGAAATCCTGGAACTTCCTCCCTAGCAGTACTGTGGGAGTATTTTCACTACACAGACTACAGTGCTACAAGCAAATGGCTTACCAGCTCTTTCTTGAGGGCAGTTAGGATGGGCAATAAATGCTGGTCTTGCCAACAACGGCTACATCCCATGATCACATGACAAAAATGGTCAAACTCCAGTTGCTTTCAAAGACATTTGGAGAAAAAAAAAAGAACTCACAAGACATCACATGGTGAGATGACATATTCTTCAATCCTTTAGCTCCTGATAATGCATAGATTACGCAATGGGAAATTCTACATACTGCAAGCCCAGATGAGGTAAAATACCATGTAAAATGTATTGATCTTGCCACCAGTGTGACCTACATCAGACAATGAAGAAGCGGAAGGAAAAAAATATATTTACTGGTTTACTTAGCAACCCACAGATTTATATAATGAAATTAAAATTCTAGTTATGCTACTACGTTGGGCTATGAAGATTTTACTGCATTCTCCATTTCATTTTAATAATTGCAAAGTGCCTGACATTTTAATGGCAGATCATGCCACCTGAGATAGTCACTGACTTTGTGAATATGTATAACACAAAGCGATTCCAATTTTTCTGCACTTGCAGATTCAAGGTGTTCTGATTTTAGGCAGGCAGCTCACAGACTTAACATTTTCTTCACATCCTGTTCTAAATTAAAACTTTCATCCATTTATGGTTTATGTATCTGTGAAAAAATACAATTACAAACAAAATTTGTAAATCTTCTATGAATTATCTTGGAACGCAAACCTATAAATTACAATAGCCTTGTCCTATTGAAATTTACTTTCTCTTGCAATAAGTTGAATTCATTGACACTTCTTTCATTTTCA
Source organism: Carcharodon carcharias (assembly GCF_017639515.1). Lineage (NCBI taxonomy): Eukaryota > Metazoa > Chordata > Chondrichthyes > Lamniformes > Lamnidae > Carcharodon > Carcharodon carcharias. Next base: position 55,163,387 of record NC_054483.1, on the reverse strand, counting down.
AAACATCAAAATTAGAACAGTTTGTAATTGATGCATTCCTCTTTAAGTGTGACCCTAGAACAAAACCTGCTTTCTCAGATATAAGTCTGTGAATCATGCAGCTGCTTGGTCTCCAACACCTTTATTTTTCAATCATCATTGATTTTAATGGGATGGAGCAATTATCACCTTCAAGCTGTTTTGGTTTTGGGTAATGTTATGCAAGAGTCCTAGAAGATTATGCCACGAAGTAAGTAATGATATAATTCACTCACAAAATTCCTAGAATTTCTGATTTGTGGTAATGGCTTATGCCACCATAGCACACATTTTCACCAATCCAGGATCCTTATTTTGCAAGTTATAAATTTCAGTCCCTGAGAACAAAAAATCAGATTTTTCTTTGTTTTGAAAAAGCATTTTAAGTGATTTGATTGGGTCATCAGCAAACAGAGACAGGGCAACTGTTCACAGAGGGCATTTCAGCAATAAATAATGATAAAACATCATGGAAAAGGAAGTGACATTCATGGACAGGAAATGCACACACATTTTTAATAGAATCCTGAACATGATATTGCTCCCTTAATGGCATGATAGTATTTACATTAATCACATTTCACAATCAATTAAAAGTTACACAGTGCAATATCAAATTGTACACCACAAATACCTAATTTATTGGTATCAAATTGTTTGCTAATTTAACTGTGATATTACCATGATTATGTGAAATAATTTAATGATGTATTAAAATTGCAGACTGCAAAATTTTAATAAAACAACATAAAATATTCAAATGATAATATTATACATTTTAATTTTCACTCTTAAATGCACTTTTCACCAAAATGGTATTTGTAGATGCTGAGAATGGCAGCTGGAGGCAAATAGGATTAATACCATTAATCAAGTGATAAAGATAATTAAACATAGAGATCCCGTTCAGATAACCACGGATAATATTGACAGAGGAGGTCTTGTGGTGCATTGGATAGCATCCCTGACTCTGAGCCAGAAGTTCTGGTTTCAAGTTCCACTCCAAGGCTTGATGGCCAAGGAAACTGCATTTCATGATATGGCCACTCCAACACTTGCCAAAGGCAGGTGGTAAGAGTGAGAAGGATTCCTGGTTAGCCATGTGATCAAAATTTAATTGGAGTCTCTACCATCACTATTCATAGCTCTGGACTACAACATGCATGTATGTTGCCACAGAAACTTGGACTCCTCGGGGGGCTGATTGGCTCAGTTGGCTGGATGGCTGGTGTGGAACAGATTGTGCCGACAGCATGGGGTTTGATCTCTGTTCCGGCTGGGGTGGATTCGGGATCTATGTCCTTGCTCTAGCAATGGGGGAGGCCGTGGTGATGCCTTCAGGCAGGGATCTGAAGAAGAAGAATATTGACAGTGTTAATAGAATATTGGGCTCTTTCTGCACACACCATGCAACCAAAATATACAGCAACACCATAAATTGTACATATGTGTGTACACATGCAAGAATATTATAATGTAAACTTTTGAGATTTCGATCAAAACATAACAATACAAAAAAAGTGGTAGAGTGATTATGGGAGAAATATAGATAAAAAATACACTCCCTCGATGGAATTAAATGAGAATCCTTTAAAGAGAGAAATACTCTAAAACAGCTAGTTATAAAGATTAAAATTTGAATTAATCTGATGCAGGGCATACAACATCATTTCTAACAGTGCAGTTCCCCATAGATATTTCAACCACAAGAGGCCCATTTTTTTTAGGGGGTAACTTCATTTTTTTTATTGATTAAAGTTAAATATTGCAACAGGCTGAAAATAGCAAATCAATAATGAGTTATGAGCTTCCGTGAATGCAAATCAAGGGAACATCTCCTGGGGCAGGAGATGACAAGGAAAATAGATTGCTTTTCACTGCATCATTTTTTTTAGAGAAGGTAGAGAAAAGTATATAAACAGAAACTGCTGGAAATACCCAGCAGGCCAGGCCACCTGCTGACAGAGAAAGAGAGTTAATATTTTAGGCTGATGACCTTCCATTAGAACTGTAGAAGTTTAGTGTTCCTTAAACCAAGGAACAACAGTTATAATGGCGTTGGGGAAAATAACATAAGCGAATGGACTGGGCTTGTTAGGCCAACTGGCCTTTATTCACCAAACTTTCTTTCTTGTTTTCATTACCCGCCCTGGAATTTATTTTTAACATTCTTGCCCTCCTGGTGCATTGTGGTACAGTCATACTCTCAATCATGACAACAAAATGTGCCAGATAGAATCCTCTTCCCTCCATTCTTGGCAATAAGTAGTAGTGATGGAAGGAGTGATAGTAGCATTTGTCGAAGTGGTTGGAATCAGTATAGGGTCTAGATACCACTTTCTGGCTGTTTACGTTTGGTCTACTGTGGATTGATAACTATCTGCACACATTTTTTGAAAGGTAATGGGTTAATTTTTACTTAACTCAAAATCAGGTGGAACACCAGATTTACACCATTCCTAATATTCCTCTCTATTGAATTTGATGCAGAGTAAAATCAGATGGCATGTAAAACCAGTGAGATACACAAACATGTCAGTTTTCTGATGTGTAGGTTAGGTTAAGATTTCAGCATCCCCCCCAACCCATAGAGTGAATATCCATTGAAATCTAACAATGGGAACACATGAGGAGGAAACACCTCTAACAAAGCGATGATTTTGTCCTCATCAAGATTAGTCATTACATTCTGTTGTGAAATGTACAATTCAGCAATGTCAACTAAATAAATTTACAATGTCTATGACAAAAACAGCTAAGGGGCCTTTTTTATATCACCAAACCCCATGCAAGGAACCACAGCAGTACTGTTGGCCCTGTCGTCACAGAGTCCCTGAAGAAAAAAAATAACCTGTAAAGCAATAGGATGCACAAGCCCTAAAACTATACTGTGGGACATGAACACCTGAATGTTTAATGCATTCATCTGAAAATCCTTCTCAACAATTTTAGTAGAGCTGTCAAGTCATTCAAAATAAAATGGTTTGACGCCTGCATTTAAAAAGCAGTGAAACTTCAGATAAATGTTTGTTTGCTTAAGTCCCACAATGTAATTTGAAAACCTATTTAAGTGTGCCTGCATTTGCTCTAGTTTGTTCATTACCTTTTATTAATTTAAACTTAATTTAATTGAAATGTTTGGGATATTATGTTTTAGAATGGTAGTAGTCATAGACCCTGTGGCCAGAATTTTACACTGTCCCCACCCTCCGGCAGGTATTTAGGTGGTTGGTGGGGGAGCATGAAATAGCAGGGATGGGATTGCCTCTGGGTTCCCATCTGGCCCGACCTCATAGCGATTTTACACGGGGGCAGGCAAAGCCTCGGATGGGCTTAACTGAGGCTGTTAAGTGGCCAGGCAATGGCTACTTAAGGGCCATTTCCCACCCAGCCTGAATTTTAGGCTCGCGGGCTGATTGGGGCTCTGTGGGGGAAACCCAAAAATGAAGAAGGTTAGATCTCGGGCAGGAAATGAGGGCAGGAGGGGTGCCTCCCTTCTGACTTGGGGCACCTTCCTCTTAAGGCCGAGTGACCTCCGGACCTCCCTCACGACACCGCCCCCCCACACCCCACTTGTTTCCCCTAGACCCCTTTCACACCTCTCATGACTCCCCAGGCCTTCCCTACCCTCCCTGACCTTGGACCCCTGACAGTTATCTGGGTCTCCAGTTTCCAGGACTTAGTTTCAGACAACTCCATGCAGTTCCTCTTCTGGCCACTGCAGCACTGTTGCTGCAGGGACTGGAGAGCTGCCGACCAATCAGATTGTCTGGCAGTTGTCCAAGGCAAGTAAGGGACGGAAGTACCACCTACTGCCAATCAATGCTCATTTGAGCGTAAAATGGCTGCATGGCAGCCGGAGTCAGCAGGAATGTGTTCCCTGCCAACTCTTTGGAAGGCAGAGGCCGAACCCCCACCATTCTAAAAATTCAGGCCAACTGTCCCAAAATTTGTGGAGCCTTGATGTGCTGGCAAGAGCAGAATGGGATGCATATATCAAAGGATGATGACCCTTTAAAAAGTATTTTTCTAATGCTAGGTGGAACAAGGATATGAGTCTTGCCGTCAGCAGACCATATGCATCAGGAAGGAATTCAGGAACAGAGCAAGGCTGGAGTGCAATTTGCTCATTTAAAGTCTGATATCAAGCAATGAGCTGCGGTAAGATGAAATTCAACAGCAACAGCAGGAAAAGGAAAAAGCATCTGATTTTCATAAGACAAATCTTGAAATTCTGCAATTGGAATGCAGAGATAGGAGAGTGCTATTGTTGAAATAGCTAATTGTAAAGCATCAAATGCAGCAGGAAGGAGATGGTTGTGCTGTGTGTGATATCCCCGTAATGCCCAAAGATCCTGTTACAGTGTCAGAAGAAGCTTAATGACCTCACAACATCAACAAAGGTAAGTTGTTATCTGAACAAGAGGGAAATACACAGAAACAGAGAGAACCAAATGTATTTTGTGATCCAATGTACAAAGTTATTCAAATTTGTGATATCTTGGAATAGCATTTTGTTCCTTGCCCCAGAAGTACTGTTATTTGCAATCACCCATGTCAACTACCTCACATCTGTTATGCTCTTGTTCCTCCTTGCACCACAAAAATTAAAGATAAAATGTTTGCTGCCCTGGTGTGGAGTCACAACTGGTGGTCCTTTTAAGATCCATTAGTTAGGCCACGGGGCACCTTGTGTAAATGAGTGAAGTATGTATAGTGCAAGCTCCACCCAAATGTAATCCAAAATTGCAATCAGGTTCCTATAATAGCACAGGTCCTCGAATTAGGGGCAGTTGGGATGCAATTCAACTGCCTGGAGGCAGGCCCTTCCTGCCTGCCTAGGTGGGGATGCAACCAAAGGCTGCCCTAAAACTGGATTCCTTGACCCCTGCTCTTCCCTAACAGTGGTAGTCAGGTTGTATTTCCTATTTTTTTTAAATCAGATTTTTAAAAAAAGTTGCTGGGGCACCTTCTGTTTGAAACACACTCTCAGATACTTACAATTCGTTACAGCTGGTTGTTTCTCTGAAGCCGGAAGGCCTCTGATTAGCCACCCTTAATTGGATAGTTAAGGGAGTACTCGGGTCAAAATCCCAAAGAATTGTTTTGCAACCCCGAACCCTGCTCCCACCTCCAGGGGCAGGATCAGGACTGGAAATGTTCTAGCTCCTGTTTTACCCCAAATGCAAACTTAACCCTATATTTCAGAATGTTTAAATAAATCAATTTTCTCTTATTTATCACAGAACACAGCTTTTTTTCATTACAGTTTGATCAAATTAGTTTTAACCAATGGATAACAAATAGATTTAATTTCCTTTGCTTGCTGAAATTTCTAAATACAGAATCATCTTTCCTTGAATTTTTCCACTGTTTTAAGACCAACAAAGCTATTAATTGATGTCAATAATGTAAATTATTAAAACCCATTTTATTCATTTCAGCGCACTCTACAATCTGTGTAATACACAAAAAATTGTACACATTTCACGTTAATTTTTTCTGCAAGAATATTGTCACTTTGACTTTAGATTCAACAATGTTGTAGGCCAAATGAAATATGCCTTTATTTTTAATACTACATTTCATGTTTCCATTTTTTCAGTGGGATGAAATACAGCTATCTTGCAAAATAAAGGAGGTGTGGAATATTTAAAAAACTAAAATTTCTTAGAATTTCAATATATGGTAATATGTTTAATTTTAGAAACATCCCAACCATAAATCACAGTCATAGGTCAGGCTCATTTTAATGTTACTTTACCGAAATAAAACCTTTTGAGCAGTATTTATTATAAATTTCATCTAAATTACAAAAGAATGTATGAAATTACAACGTTGCTAGGATCCCTCACAAAAGGACCAAATTGATCAAACATTATACAACAGACACGAACACAAAGCAAATGTAAGATGAGTGCACAGCCCCCCAATTATCACTTCTGTATTGACACTAATACAGCCTATGCCCAAGGAAAGTAAACTGTAAACCTCGTACTGATGCAAAAATAGGAGAGGTGTTGGGTATATCAGCCTTTGTGAGAATGGCACTTCATTGGAATAAGTAAACTATCCAGAATTAGGGAATTATGTTGTAGACTTTTCCTTGCTGATATAGAGCCAGTGGGGTCAGATCAGTTTCCCACTAAGAAGTATACTGTGAGATCAGTGACTTAGTGTATTATGCATGCTGTCCCTGTTGGCATGCATTGGACTGTGATACCTTTGTTACACTCCTGGGTTACAGAGTGGGTAGATAAATGTCAAATTCAATTCAACAGCTTTATATAGCACTTTTTTTTCCATAGTAAAATGTCCCAAAGTGCTTTACAGAATCTCATAAAAAGAGATATTAGGGCAGATGCCCAAAAACTTAACCAAAAACTTGGTTATGGAAGTAGGCTTTAAGGAATGTATTAAAAGAGACAGATGCAGAGAGACAGAGAGGTTTACGATAAAGTGTGAGATAGTTCATTCTGCTGGGAGGAAAGTAAGAAACTAAATGGGGTAGAGGGGTAAAGAAAATCTGGAAACACGGATGCATAAATTGCAAAATGTAGCAACGCGTTGATAAGGCTGTATAGCACGCTAACAAAATATTCAAGTTCATTTCTAAAGGAACAGAATACCATCTTTGTGAGGCCACATCTAGAGTTCCGTGAGTAGTTCTTGTTTCCAAACTATAAAAAGGATATCAAAGCACTGGAAAGCACAGAAAATATTTACAAGAATGTTACCAGAATTGAGAAGTTGTAGCTATTTTGAGTTGTTTGAGCAGGCTGGGGCTATTTTCTCTGATATAGAGGAGACTAAGAGGCAATCTGATAGAAGTCTTTAAAATTATGAAACATGTCAATAGGGTCGATGTGAAAAAGTTATTTTCAACTTGTGACTGAACCCAGAATATGGAAGTATAAATATAAGATAGCCATCAATACAGCAAACAAAGAATTTAGAAGGAATTTCTTTGAACATAGATTGATGAGAATGTGGATCACATTGTACATGAAGCACTTGAAGAAGGGAGCACTGCCACATTTGAAGGGAGGCTTGATACATACTTGAAACAGAAGAAGGTAGAGAGACCCTGGGGCCTGGATGGGGAGAGGTAATTAGACTGGGAGGAGGCTGGAGTATAAACACTGGTGTGGACCAGTTTGACCAAATAGCCGATGTTATGCTGCAGATTATACTAATTCAATGCAATCTGATTGTGGCTGTAGCCAGGGCACCACCACCACACAGGAAAATATCCATCCATTGTTTTAAAAATAGAATATTCCATTTATTAAAGAAACAACACTCAAACAACAAAAAGAGGCTCCCTCAGAACGCAGCAACTCATAATTTCCTCTCGTCCTTCCGCAAAGCACAAATTCACATTGAAGCAGAGTTCTTTGCAGACTTGCATTTCACAGCAGTATGCTCAAGCTGTATTCTCCTATGGAAGTTGGCAGGATATGTGATCATTGAGCAAGTCTGATGCTATTCCAGGTCAACACAGAGCTACTTTTAATATGGTTGAATGGACAGAAATTAGAAATGGGAATCTTATTTAATTTCTCTATCTATGGTGCAGGGCTGTTGAGGGTAATTGTTGTGGCCCACGTGAGATCAGGTGATTCAGCAGAAAACAAAATTAGAATCTTGGACCATCCTTGTCTGTACGGCTCAGTGGCAGACTGAAAGATGTATTTATGAACATACATTGGAACTAGAAACAGGAGTAGGCCACTTGGCCCTTCAAGCCTGCTCTGCCATTCAATTAGATCATGGCTGATCTGATTGTAACCTTCCACCAACCCCAATAACCTTTCGTCCCCTTGTTAATCAAGAATCTATATAGCTCTGCCTTAAAAATATTCAAAGACCCTGCTTCCACTGCCTTTTGAGGAAGAGAGTACCAAAGACTCATGACCTACTGAGAGAAAAATCTCTGCATCTCTGTCTTAAACGAGTGACCCCTTATTTTTATACCGTGGCCCCCTAGTTCTAGATCCTCCCACAAGAGGAAACATTTTTGCCACAACCACCCTGTCAAGACCCCTCAGGATCTTAAAATGTTTGATCAAGTTACCTCTTACTCTTCTAAACTCCACTGGATACAAGCCTAACCTGTGCAACCTTTCCTCATAAGACAATCTATCCAATCCTGGTATTGGCCTAGTAAACCTTCTCTGAACTGCTTCTAACATATTTACATCTTTCCTTAAATAAGGAGACCAATACTATACACAGTACTCCAAATACAGGGCAGAAGTTTCCATGTACACTGGCGCCAGGGGTCATGGCGGACGTGAGTGGTCAATATGGCGGGAAGGCCAAAAATCGGTTTCACAACATTGTGAAACCAATTTGTTATCATCTGCTCTGCCGGTCAATGGTGGGCCGGCTTCCTGCCACTGCACGTCAGGAGCTTCATTGTAATACATCTGCACATCATTATAAGCCCAGCTTGCCAGAATCATTCCCCCACGCTGAATCAACGTCAGCATGTTTCACAACTTTACATAAGTGACGTGCACCTGGTGAGCTGCACTTGGCTCAGAACTTCAAGGCTTGTTTGCCCACCTTGCTTCAGGCAGCACTCGCGGTCATCAGCACCTGGCTTAGCAGGCAGCACCACATCCTCTTAGGGGGGTTAACAGGCAGGTCTCTACTTACCAGACCAACTGTAAAGCAGGGGGGCTTTTCAATGGCTGCAAGACTTGGGCTTGCTTAGGAAAGGGAGAGAAGTGGCCTCAGGCAAGGGAACAAGCTGTTGGGCGAGGGCTGTACGGGGGAAGGGGAGGTTATCCTAATTTGTGTGTGGGGACACATGTTGATCTGTGCAAGTGGCCTCAAGATGGTGAGGGCTGAGGGGGCAGCTCTAGAGGAGATGAAGCCAGATGGAGATGTGAGGAATTGTGTAAGAGAATGAGCGGTGATGTCCCATGAGCTGGCAGTGAGATGCCAATGAATGTGTGAAGGGCTTGTGAGGGTGTGAGTTTAGAGTGATGAGATAGTTGCCTCACATTGGCGGCATGGATGAGATCATTCATCCTCTTTCTGCACTGGATGACCAACCTCTTCTGTGCAATGCTGGCACTGACCACCCCTGCCACCGCCTCCCAAGCTGGAGTGGTGAGATTGCTCGACCTCTTGGGGGGATGGAGGACATCATGGTGGGTTGCCGAAAGGCATTCCACTGATGGGTCATTGAACTCCTCTTAGCTTTCAGGGCCATGTCTTCACTCGGGCAATCTTGGGCTGCAAGCATTGAGAACTGGGTGGGTGGCTGCAGTTTAGATATAGCAGCCAGAGTGAGAAGATGGGGAGGTAACTGCGTGGTGGGCAACTCAGAGGCTGCCTGCCAGCGAGGTAGCATATTCCCTGTGGCTGCATAATTAATGAGGTGGGATTGGGATGGCATGGCGTGAAAAGTCACCATTGCAACCGGCAGGTAAGAAGCCCTTGTTTCTGCCTGCTACCACACTTAGTGCAAAACTGGGACATTTCCTCCCATGGTCTCAGCAGTGTCCTGTACAACTGAAGCATGACCTCTCTACTTTTGTATTCAATTCCCCTCACAACAAGAGTAAAATCGTGCTCAATTTTCTGATGTCAGTTTAACCATAGCACAACTTCACATTCAATGAAAATAAATTATTTTGCCGTTAATTAGTAAAATAACTTGGTATCAGTTTTGAACTTCAGCTGAAAAATGTCTGCCCTTCAAAAGAAAGTACAAGTGCAAAATTGTTGAATGGATTCCCCATGCCTTAATTGATACCAATTAAGGAAATTGCCTCAATTTGCAACTGAAATATTGAAAAGACTATGAAAAAGAATATATTTCACATATCATCCACTGATTTGCATATGAGCATTTTTTGGCTTTAAACAATGGCAAATTTGTTCCATATCAAATGTAACTTTTGGACAAATGGAAAGTTTTGACGTTGGTTTCAAAAAGCTGATTCAAGTAACAGAAATTGGCAGAATACATTCATCGAATGACAATTTAATGGGAAAATAAGCCAACTGATCCGAGACAAGACATCCATTGATCTAGTAATTATAATCTTGCCAAAAAGTGAGTGCATGAATTTAAACTCCCAGAGAATGTTACAATTTATTCTGCAGAGGAATAAAACTTGACTGTGGGCACAATGAAGGTGAAGCCATTGCAATTGAAGAAGAATATTAGATTCACTGGGGGAAAAAATCTTAAGTATGTGAGATTGTCTCATCAGTAAAGCTTTGATTAGAACAAAATTGATATGATTCATTTAAATGCAGCCATGTGACCTTGTCAGAGTTAAAATGAATGATCCCATATTAATAGCTCAATCCGTGCACTATCTTGTTGATTAATTTGCAGTAAATAGTAATTGCCTGCTTCAAAATAAAATGTGGTGGATGCCATTAATTAAAAATATATGTTGAAATATTAAGTGGAAATGTGTAAAATCATATGGCACAGTCAATAAGAATTATCCCTTCCCCTTCATGTTACTGCAAAAGTATCAGTAATAACTCACATGATTAATTACTTGGTCATAATTTGCAAGTAATTGTTCACTGGTTCAACCATAGGTCATTTGTACATTGAAGATTGAATTGGTTTGACTATTTTTCCATGATGAAACATTAATGGAAGTTACGCTGCTATGATTGAAAAGGAGTAAATGATGTAACTTAAACTCACATAAATCTTAAAAAATATATATACTTAACTGAATGGCATCATGGTGTTATTCATGTCTCACACTGCAATAAGCTTAGAAACAAGTCAGTTGTACTAATTCTTCAATGGTAATGCCATATAAAATCATAAAAATTGCATTCAAGAAAGGCAGCTAGTCAGTCCACTGTGCCAGTGCCAATATTTATTCTTTAAGAGGAGCTATATATTCTAATCCTATTTTTCTACTCTTTCCTCATAACCTTTTATATTCCATTCATGCTTTTCCCGAAGGCAGGCCCTTAGCTCGTTGTTTGCTGATGCTTCATCCTGAGTCATTTTCCTTGGCAGTTTTAGTCAGTGGTAGTTGCCATTGCCTTCAACTCTCAGGGCAGTGTGAAGAGGCTGGTCCCAAGTCTACCTCAGCCAGACCAGGAATTGAACTTGCACTGTTGGCGTTATTCTGAATCACATGCTAGTCGTCTAGCTAACTGACTTAATCAGACCCTATAGCAATTTATATTATTTTCCAAATACTCAACCTTTTTAAACAATGCTATAATTTCCCAGGCAATATAGTCAAATCATTGTGTTTGAAAAATCATTGCCTTTTAACATTCCTGTTCATTCTTACAATAATTCTAAATTTATACCCCCTTTACATCAATTCACAACTGATGGAGTCAATCGTTCACAATATGCCACATTAAAACTTTAATAATTTTTAAAAATTCTTAGATTCCACCTTAATACTCCTGCCAACTTTGATCCAAAAAAAAAACATGGAAACACAAAATTCAGCTCCTAAGTGTCCAGATTCTCAGTGCTATGAGTGCTATTTTACCTCTAAAATGGTGTCAGTTCTGCATGCACACTCTTGGTGCCATTGTGCTGAAGCCATTGTGATGAGGGCGTTGGCACATTTATAAGGATGTGCGCCAGATGTATGCAGAGGTTACTGAACAGCTACCGAGCGAACTCTTGTTCACAGATGAAAGCACTTTCATAGCACATCCTCTGGAGGACATTCAGCTGCTTGCTGATCACTTTGCCCTAATCTCAGAACCCTTTGGCGTGACAATAAATCTGAGGAAGGCAGAAATCTTGTATCAATTTGTGCCTGGCACTGTACTTTAAGACCCCATAGTCACGATCAACAACATAACCCTCTGTTCAGTAGTTTAGCTTTCTTTGGAGTATCCTCTCCAATAACACTACACTGAATGATGAAATCAACATCGCCTGACAAAAGCGAGGCCAGCGTTTGGTGGGCATACTCACAGACTTTGGAAAGAGCATGGAGTTTGTCTCAGAATAAAGATCAAAGTCTAGCAGGCAGTGTTTCTTACATCACTTTTTTATGGGTGTGAGACTTGGACAACTACCAACATCCCATAAAACAATTGGAAGCACCCCATCTTTGCTGTCTGAAATCTATTTGTAACATAAGATGGCAGGACAAAATCCCCAATGCTGAGGTTCCAGTAAAGTGTTGCATACCTAGCATTTAGAGTACGCACATCAGAGCTTAGCTTTGCTGGGTCGGTCATGTACTTCACATGGAGTATTCCCACACGCCAAAGGCAGTACTCGACAGCCAGCTGAGGATGGGAATCCGTACCACAGGACGTTCCAAGCTTATGTATAAATACAACCTAAAAGTCAGCCTCAGAACTTGCAAGCTGGAGCCCAATACATGGGAAAAAGGGACAGACCCAAATCAAGGAGTCTTGGTCTTCAAGCAATTTTGACGTTTGAGAACAAAGTCAAATGCCTTCAGGACAAACAAGTGCAGCACAAAGCGTCCATCCATTCCTCCAACACTGACTTCATATGCAGGGTTTGCAATCGATTATGCAAATCAAGACATGACCTAATGTCACACATGGGATGACAACAAATCACTTGTTCCCAGATATGGGTGCAGTAGTACACAAACCCCTGAATAGGGAGAATGAGCAGAGATGGCTTGGAGCAGGACAAGCTATTGAAAGAGGGAGGGGGGGGGAAAGGGCTCTCAGCAGGAGACCATATCTGTCCAGAGTATTAAGGGAGCAATCCTCTGAGAATAGAATCGCAAAGAATAGTCTCCGAGATGTCTCCACTTGACTAAGGAATCCTAACTGAAATTTGTTACCTGCTGCAGTCACAGCTGCAACCTTGGAACAGAGTGAGGATTGTGTTGCAGGAGGTCATGATCATCTGTGTCTCTATCCTTCCAGGTTGGAGCAGGCGATATTCAAACATTTTGCAGTTTGTCATTCACTGTTGCATAAGGGAGGTCACCTTCCAAGACAGCTGGATACACATTCTCTCTTAAACTGAAAGAATCAGGTGGAACAAACATGTGGCTCGCTAGGCTCGCAGACTTCTCTATTGTTGCATACACATCACTTTTGAGTGTGCTGCTAGTCACCTCTGAGAAATACCACTATCAAAAATGATTCCATTCCCTCAAAGTCCAGCTGGTGTGCGACTATTTGCAGCATGTTATGTAGGTCAATGCCCAGTATCCTGGTAGCAACCATCATTTTGGGGCAGTCTAGTGTGTAATCTGTATTTGAGCCACCACAACAAACCAGAGTGTGGCTCCTGGCTGATGAGGGCTATCCTTTGATGACATGGCTCATGACTCCAATCTGTAACCCACAAATACTGGGCAGCATGCATGTAATTAAAGTCATGCTGTGAATGGAGGTGGACAATTAAACAACTAACTGGAGAAGGAGGCTCAAATATCCCCAACCTCAATGATAGGGTAGCCCAGCACAGTGCAAAAGATGAGGCTGAAGCATTTGCAATCATTGTCAGCCAGAAGTGCCAAATGGATGATCCATCTCAGCCTCCTCCTGAGGTCCCCAGCATCATAGATGCCAATATTCAGCCAATTCAATTCACTCCACGTGATATCAAGAAAGGGCTGAAGGCACTGGATACTGCAAAGGCCATGATGACGTTTCGGCAATAATACTGAAGACTTGTGTTCCAGAACTAGCTGCACCGTTAGCCCAGTTGAACCAATACAGCTTTTACTCTGGCATTTACCCAACAGCATGGAAAATTGCCCAGGTATGTCCCGTCCACAAAAAAGCAGGACAAATCCAACCCAGCCAATTACTACCTCGTCAGTCTACTCTTGATCATCCGTAAAATTTTGGAAGGTGGTCATCAAAGGTGCTACCCAGCAACACTTACTCAGTAATAACCTGCTCACTGATATTCAGTTTGGGTTCCACCAGGGCCATTCAGCTCCTGACCTCATTAGCCTTGATCCAAACATGGACAAAAGAGCTGAATTAAAGAGGTGAGGTGAGACTGACTGCACTTGACATCAAGGCAGCATTTGACTGAGTGTGGCATCAAGGAACCCTATTAAAACTAGAATCGATGGGAACCAGTGGGAAAACTCTCCACTGGTTGTAGTCAGACCTAGCACAAAGGAAGATGGCTGTGGTTGTTCGAGTCAATCATCTCAGTCCCTGGAATCACAGCAGGAGTTTCTTAGGGTAGTGTCCTAGGCCCAACCATCTTCAGCTGCTTCATCAATGATTTCCCCTCCATCATAAGATCAGAAGTGGGGATGTTCACTGAGGATTGCACCATGTTCAGCACCATTTGCAACTCCTCAGTTACTGAAGCAGGCTGTGTCCATAGGCAGCAAGACCTCGACAACATTCAGGCTTGGGTTGATATGTAGTATGAATGCTACTTGCCACTTAAGTACCAGGCAATGATCAAGTCCAAGAGAGAATATAAGTATTTCCCCTTGACATTCAATGGCATTACCGTTGCTGAACTCTCCACTATCAACATCCTGAGGGTTACCATTGACTAGAAACTGAACTGGACAAGCCATATAAATACTGTGGCTACAAGAGCAGGTCAGAGGCTGGAAATTCTGTGGTGAACAACACACCTCTTGACTTCCCAAAGCCTGCCCACCATCTACCTACTTACCATACCTACCCTATCCCCTTACGCACTTACTTCACCCGTCCTATCCCCTCACACACTTACTTCACCTACCCTATCCTCTTACACACTTACCTTATTACCGTAGCTGTTCAAAGAAGCTTTGAGACATTTAACCTCTTTAATCTCCAGAATACGGCAGCTAGTGCCGTAAAAAGGTGTGACTCCTTCGTGGATTCTCTCCCCTGCACTCTCAAAGGTCTGTTGCACTGAGTAAGTTCTGCAGGATAGTTCACTGGAAGATTGGCTGGAAAAATCAGGGAAAGCTAAGTGTATATTTTTTTGTCTGATCAGGGTCAGAAAATCTGGGCCATAAAGTCTGGGTATACACCAAGCTGTGAAGCCTCCTCTCACTTAGGAGAATAGATGAATGGTGGTGGGGGTGAGTTTTACTGGGGGTTGGGAAAACATTTTGGAGGGCTATTAGAAAAGGTATTTGTGAGAACTATGAGTAGGACTCTTGGCAGTATCCTTTGAAGGGTTCTTTGCAGTGGGGGTTTGAAATAATTTTTTCAGTGACAGCTGCACGTTTACTTTTTGCTTTTCTCTGTAGAACTTCCTGTAGACATTGAATGTATTGTTAATGCTCTTGAACTGTGCTCTCAGTCAGGATCTTCATCAAAGCTGGCTATTGCCTCTTCAAGATTTCTGGGGCTTGTCCAAGTGATTTCAAGCTAAAATGTCTGTTGTTTTGTTGGTTGTTCTTGCTCATCATCCTCCCCTGCCTTTATGGCCCTCTGTTGTTCCATTCCTTGATATTCAAAACCTCCGAATGGGATGCAAGCAACTTTGCAACATCTTTGGTGTTTAGCTCATCCAATCCAATTTGCTTGCCCATTTCTACGATTGTATCTTGGAATTTCTCAATAGGCACCATATAGCCTTTCACTCGAATACAACCTGGCCACAACTTCCTCCACACACCATTCATATTGGATGAAGTAACCTCATTCCATGCCAAGGAGCTATGATCAATGGCCTTATAATTCTTTCAAAATTGTTTTAATTTATAATTTATGTTATAACTTTTCCAAAATTCCGTTAGGCTAGGAACATCATGACCTTCAAGTTCCCTGATGGCCTTTCCAAAAGTTGTTCTATGATAATAAGACCTGAAGGTTACAATCACCCCTTGATACATAGGCTGAAAAATGGAGGTGGTGTCAGTGGTAGGAAGATCATCTTGACATTGTCACTGAGGTCATTAAGAGCCATAGGATGGCTAGGGTCATTGTCCAGCAATGCTTTATTGGCATCATTATTTGACAGCTGGACAAAAGTAGAATGTAAACCAATTCTCAAAAGTTGTTTGTGTTACCCATGCCATCTTGTTTGCCCTCCATACAACAGGTAGCTTGTTCTTTGAATAATCCTTTATTGCCGAGCATGTTTGGAAATGGTACACAAGCATTGGCTTCACTTTAAGATCTCTTGCTATATTTCCACCAAGCAGCAATGTCAGACTATCTTATGATGCTTTAAACCTGGCATACTATTCTCACCTCTTGAAATGTACACCTGGGAAGACATCCTTTTCCAAAATAAACCAGTCTCATGCACATTAAACACTTGTTGAGGAGCATATCCACCCTCCTCAATGTTTTAATGAAGGATTCAGCTGCTTTATCATTGGCACTGGCAATTTCCTACTTACAACAATGTTATGCAAGTAAGCACATTTTTCCTAATATGAAGGCAAAATACTGCAAATGCTGGAAATCTGAGTTGAAAACAAAAAATGTTGGAAAAACTCGTAGGTCTGACAGCATCTGTGGAGAGAGAGACAGAGATAATGTTTTGAGTCCGTATGACTCTTCTTCAGATATAAAGGGAGGTAGAGATGTGGTGAAATATATACTGATTAAGGGGGGGTGGGAGAGGTGAAGCTGGATAGTAGGCCAGCAATAGGTGGAGGCAAAGGAGAGATTGCAAAAGATGTCATGAACAAAAGATCAAAGAGTTGTTAATGGTGGTGGTACTAGCTAATGAGGTGCTAATGGTAACATTAAGAAAGCAAAATGTGATAATGGCTGGACAAGGGTAAACATTCTGGAAAGTGACAGATGGCCCTACTTGGGGGTGGGGTGGGGGGAGGGGATGGTCGTGGGAAGAAAGATCGAAAATAGGCTAAAAGCTGGGGATAAAACAATGAATGAAAATGGAAATAAATTTTTAAAAATAAGAATAATGAAAATGAGTGGGGAAAAAAATTAATAAAAATTTTAAAAATGAATATGGAAAAAAGGGGGATGAAAAAGGGGGGTGGAGGAGAATTCATGGTCTGAAGTTGTTGAACTTAATATTGAGGAAGGCTGTAAAGTGCCTAATCGGAAGATGAGGTCCTGTTCCTCCAATTTGCATTGAGCACATTTTTTCTACCTTGCAAACCACCCACAGCTACCGTTAACTGGTTCTATGTTTGAACTTTCACCAAACTATTTCTTAAGATCATCGTACAAACCCCTAGCCTTTTCTTGAATAACCATTAAACTAAGAGGCACATGTTGTTGAAATTAATGTTCAATCCAAATCATTAACAGTTTTAACATGTCCATCACAATTCCAAACTGATTATTTCTACTTAATTTAACAGTAACCAAAGAAAGTTACCAAACTCTTTTATTTTATAAGTGATTGTTAATAATTCCTCTTACCATTGTTGAAGGCAAGTCAAGAGCTCCAGCGAAACCACTGTACACTCACCTGTTTCAGTGTGCATTCTCGTCTAATTTTGCTTCACATGTCACTTGTTTTCATTGTCTTTTCTCAGCAGAAGGCATTTCATAACCATTTGCTATTTTTTGGCTCATTAGAATGAATTTTATGGGTAAAATTAATCAATAATACCATAACAATTCAAGCCAACCAATGGGGCAACCGATGGGAGATAACAGCTGTTTGTGCAGTTCATAAAATGGCACAAACATACAAACATATGTACATAAAAAATAACAGCAGAAGAATGCAATTCAGCCCCATGAGCCTGCTCCACCATTCAATAAGATGATGGCTGATCTGTTTGTGTTCTGAGTTCTCCATTCCCATCTACTCTGGTACCCTTTGATTCCCTTTCTTAACAAGAATCTATCTACCTCTGCTTTAAAAATATCGATGACCCCGCTTACACTGCCTTCTGAGAGGCAGAGAGTCGCACAACGGTCTGAGAGAAAAAAAATTCTCCTCATCTCTGTCCTATAAGGGCGACCCCTAGTTCTGGACTCGCTCACACCACCACCTGGAAGTTTCCCTCCAAACCACTCACCATCCTGTCTTGAAAATAGATTGCCGTTCCTTCACTGTCACTGGGTCAAATTCCTGGAACTCCCTCCACTAACAGCACTGTGGGTGTACCTGCACCCCAGGGACTGCAGTGGTTCAATAAGACAGCTCACCACCACCTTCTCAAGGGCAGTTAGGAACAGGCAATAAATGCTGGCCTAGCCAGCGATGCCCACATCCCATAAATGAAAAAAAAGAGAGGAAATATCCTTTCCACATCCACCTTGTCAAGACCATTCAGAATCTTATATTCTTCAATCAAGTTACCCCTCAGTCTCTTCTAAACTCTAGTGGACACAAGCCTAGCATGTCCAGCCTATTCTCATAAGATAACTCAATCCAGGTATTAATATAGTAAACCTCCTCTGAACTGCCTCCAAAGCATTTACATACTTGTTAAATAAGGAGACCAAAATGGCATACAATATTCTAGATGCAGGGTAGGATCATCCCAGATTTGCACTAAGTACTAAAAATGATGTTTTACCTGCCAGCCGCAATGGCAGGTTTTCACGCTGTATCGTCCCAAACCCACCGCATTAGTTATGCATTCCCAGGAAACATGCCGTTTCCATGGTGGGCGGGCTCTCATTTGCCTGCCACACCATCACCTTGCCGCTTCATCATGCTGGGCGCCTTATTTAAAGTTCAGTCGCGTGCACACATTTCAGTGCTTCCAGCCCACAATTACTGCAGGGTAGATGTCCACGAAAGGCAAAAAGACTGCTGCCCGCAGGTTTAGTGATGCGTCACTGGAACACCATGAAGGCGTGCTGCAATGTCCTCTACCCCCACTCTGGTCGCAAGATGGGCAGCGGCATGACCAACCAGGCTTGGGGTGTGATGGCAGTGTGATCAGTGCCAATGCTGCACAGAAGAGGTTGGCTATCCAATGCAGAAAGAGGATGAATGATCTCATCCGTGCAGCCAGGGTATGGCAACCATCCCATCTCCCTAAACTCACACACTCAAGCTCATCACACATTCACTGGCACCTCATTCACTGCCAGCTCAAGGGACATCACCATTCACTCTCTTACACGCCCTCACATCTTCACCTGGCTTCATCTTCTCTGGAGACTGCCTCCTCAGCCCTCACCATCTTGTGGCCACTTGCACAGATCAACATGTGCTTCCACACCCCCTGGGTTACTCTCCTTCCCCAGTACAGCCCTTGCCCTCCAGCCTCTTCCCTTACCTGAGGCCACTTCTCCCCCTTCCCCAAGCAAGCCCTAGCTCTGCAGCCATTGAAAAGCCACCCACATATGGCTGATCTGGTAGGTAGAGACCTGCCGTTATCCCCCAGAAAAGTAATGTGGTGCTGTCTATGAAGCCTGGCGCTGATGACTGAGAGTGCTGACCAAAGCAAGGTAGGCAAGCAAACCTTGAAAGCAAAGTGTAGCTTGACAGGTTGCATGTTGCTTGTGTGCTGTTGTGAAACACATCAGCGCATTTTCCAGCCAACATGGGGGAATGATTCAGTGCGGGGCGGGGGGGGTGGGGGGCAGGGGAATGATGGGGTTAGGAGATGAGTCTGTCGGGCAGGCCCAGTAATGATACGCTGATGGATTACAATGAAGTTCCCAACACCCGATGGCAGAGAACGCGACCTGCCATCGGTGGGCTGAACAGATGATCGTGAACTAGTTTCACACTGTTGTGAAACCGATCACACCATATTGTCTGCTCATGCCACCGAACGCCCAATGCTGGTGGGCACAGAAATCCTGGCCGCAATCTCACCAATGCTCTGTACAACTGAAGCATAAAGTCCTTATTTTTATGTTTAATTCATCTCAAAATAAAAGATAGCACCCATTAGCCTTCTTGGCTACATGGCTGTACCTACATGTTAACTTTTTGTGACTCATGCATGAGAACACCTGGATCCCTCTGCACCTCTGAATTCTGCAGTCATTCTCCATTTAAGTAATACTCTGCTTTTTCGTTCTTCCTGTCAAAGTGAACAATTTCACATTTTCCAACATTATACTCCGTCTACAAGATTTTTGCCCATTCACTCAACTTAGCTATAGCTCTTTAATAATCACCCCTAAAAATTTCCCATGACAGAAGTCAAGCAAACTGACCTATAGTTTCCTGTTTTCTGCCTCCCTCCCTTCTTGAATGAATGGGTTATATTTGCTACTTTCCAGTTTGATGAAACCTTTCCAGAATCTAGAGCATTTAGGAAAATTAACATCAACGCATCTACTCATTAGTCACCTCTTTTAAGACCCTAGGAAGAAATCCATCTGGACCTGGAAACTTGTCAGCCTGCAGCTCCATCAATTTGCTCAGTACTGCTTCCCTAGTGATTGTAATTTCACCAAGTTCCTCTCTCCACTCCATCTCCTGATTTACAGCTATTACTGGAATTTTTTTATATCCTCTACAGTGAAGACAGATGTAAAATATTTGTTAATTTCATCTGTCATTTCCTTATTGTCTACTATTAACTCCCCATTCTCACTCCCTAGAGGACCAACATTCACTTTACCTATTCTTTTCCTGTTTAAATACCTGTACTTGCTACCTATTTTTACATTTCTAGCAAGCTTCCTCTCATACTCTAATTTATTTCTCCTGGTTAGCCTTTTAGTCATTTTCTGCTGTTCTTTATATTCAGGCCAATCATCTGACCTGCCGCTCATCTTTGTGCAGTTATATGCTTTTGCTTTAAGTTTGATGCATTCTTTAGTTAAGCACGGATGGTGGATCCTCCCTTTAGATTTTTTCTTTATTGTAGAAATATGCTTATTCTGAGTATTCTGAAAAATCCCCTTAAATGTCTGCCACTGCTTCTCTATTGATCAACCCCCAGCCTAGTACCCAGTTAACTTCAGCTAGCTCAACTTTCATTCCCACATAGTTGCCCTTATTTAAGTTTAAAATACTAGTCTTAGACCCACTCTTCTCTCTTTTATACTAGATGCAAAATTCAAACATATTGTGCTCGCTGCCACCTTGGGGTGCCTTTATCCTGAGGTCATTAATTAATCCTGTCAAATTACACAATACCAAGTCTAATATAACCTGCTGTCTGGTTGGTCCCAGGATGTGCTGCTCTAAGAAACTATCTTGAAAGCATTCTATGAACTCCTCATCCAGGCTACTACTGCCAATTTGATTTTTCCAGTTTATATGTAGATTAAAATCACCCATGATTACTGCCGCTCCTTTAAGACTGTATGCAATATTCCTTCTTGTATACCTTGTCCTAAATTGTGATTACTGTTAGGGGGCCTGCATACCACTCCCACTGGTGGCTTCTGTTCACTACAATTCCTCATCTCCACCCAAATCGATTCTGCATCCTGACCTCCTGAACCAAGTTTGTCTCTAACTATTGCACAAATGCCATCCTTGATTAACAGTGCTACCCCTCCACCTTTACCTAGCTTCCAATTCTTCTTGAAGGACATATACCACTCAATGTTCAGGACCCAATCCTTGTCGTCCTGCAGCCACATCTCTGTAATGGCTGTCAGATCATATTTATTTATTTCAATTCATTTTCTTTGTTACCCATGCTATGTGCATTCAGTTGTAAAACCTTTAGTTTTGTCTTTTTGTTATCTTTGTGACATTTAGTCTTGATTCTTGCTGCATTCTTAGGTTTTCCTCTCTGCCCCTTCCTGCCATTCTCCGGCCCTCGTCTCCCATATTACTATTTTCCTCTATTTATCCTGTCTCGACTCTTTGATGTACTACATCTTTGTACATTTGATCCCTTGACCCCCACTGTTTAGTTTAAAACCTTCTCTACTTCTCTCGTTATGCAGTTTGCAAGAACACTGGTCCCAGCACAGTTCAGGTGTAGACCGTCCCAACAGCACAGCCTCCACTTTCCCCAGTACTGGTGCCAGTGTCCCATAAACTGGAACCCACTTCTCCCACACCAGTCTTTAAGGCATGTGTTCATTTCTCTAATTTTATGTACCCTATGCCAATTTGCATGCAGATCAGGTAATAATTCACAGATCATAAACTTTGAGGTTCTGCTTTTCAAATTAGTACATTGCCTCTCATACTCCCTCTATGCAGAACTCTTTCCTAGTTCTACCTATGTCATTGGTACCTGGACCACGACAACCAGATCCTCCTCCTCCCACTGCCATCTCCTCTAGACCTGAGCAGATGTTCTGAACCCTGGGCACCGGGCAGATAACACAGCTGTCTGGACTCTCGCTCTTTACAGCAGAGAACAGTGTCAATCCCCCTCACTATACTGTCCCATCCTACCACTGCATTCCTTTTTGCTCCCTCCCCTTTTGAATGGCTTCCTGTATCATGGTACCATGGTCAGTTTACCCATTCACCCTGTAGGCCCTGCTCTCATCCAAACAACTTGAGAGATCCTCAAACCTATTGGACAATTGCAGAGGCTCACACTTCTGCCCTCTGGGTCCCCTTACATGCCTCACAGAGGGCACTGGTGAGAAGTGACTGAAGCATTCTGGGAGAAGTCACTGCAGCCACCGTGACTCAGGAGGGAATCGAGGAGAAGGACTCTTGCACTCAACAGGAGGAAGAGCATCCAACAGAGGGCACTGGTGAGAAGTGACTGAAGCATTCTGGGAGAAGTCACCGCAGACACCATGAATCAGGAGGGAATTGAGGAGGACCCACTGTCAAAGAACAGAATAGCTCCAAACATTACATTGCTGTACTGTTTCCATCCTTCCCTCCTCCTCAAACCTAAAAAAGAGAGAGAGAGAGCAAGAGACAGTGCCTTCAGGAGTGCACCAGACCTGCGAGGGACACTCTTCTGAAAGTGGATTTTAAAGAAAAAGCAGCTGTTTGGTGGGTAAATCCTGGGAGCAGACTCGGAGAGAGGAGCACCGAAGCGGTGAGTATAAATCTAGCTTACCTTGGGGATTCACGGCCTTGTCTCCAGGGAGCAGACTCGAAGTGAGGAGCACAAGAGCGATGACCTCAGGGCACAGAGTAACTGAAGACAAAACTGAAAAGTGACATCACAGGAAAGCTTATTTCGTATAAATGTGGGGAAGTGTGAGGTCATGCACTTTGGTAGGAAGAATAGAGGCATAGACTATTTTCTAAATGGGGAGAGAATTTAGAAATCTGGAGTGCAAAGGAACTTGGGAGTCCTAGAGCAGGATTCTCTTAAGGTTAACTTGCAGGTTGAGTCGGTAGTTAGGAAGGCAAATGCAATGTTGGCATTTATTTCGAGAGGACTAGAATATAAAAGCAGAGATGTGCTGCTGAGGCTTTATAAGGCTCTGGTCAGACCACATTTAGAATATTGTGAGCAATTTTGGGCCCCGTATTTCAGGAAGGATGTTCTGGCCCTGGAGAGGGTCCAGAGGAGGTTCACGAGAACGATCCCAGGAATGAAAGGCTTAACATTTGAGGACTCTGGGTCTATACTTGATGGAGTTTAGAAGGATGAGGGGGGATCTGATTGAAACTTACAGAATACTGAAAGGCCTGGATAGAGTGGACGTGGGGAAGATGCTTCCATTAGTAGGAGAGACTAGGACCCAAGGGCACAACCTCAGAGTAAAGGGAAGATCTTTTAGAACAGAGATGAGGAGAAACTTCTTTAGCCAGAGAGTGGTGAATCTATGGAATTCATTGCAACAGAAGGCTGTGGAGGCCAGGTCATTGTGTGTATTTAAGATGGAGATAGATAGATTCTTGATTGGTAAGGGGATCAAAGGTTATGGGGAGAAGGCGGG
Organism: Carcharodon carcharias; assembly: GCF_017639515.1. Taxonomy (NCBI): domain Eukaryota; kingdom Metazoa; phylum Chordata; class Chondrichthyes; order Lamniformes; family Lamnidae; genus Carcharodon; species Carcharodon carcharias. The sequence continues at coordinate 55,139,747 of NC_054483.1, read as the reverse complement.
AGATTGGGGTTGAGAAACTTATCAGCCATGATTGAATGGCGGAGCACACTCGATGGGCTGAATGGCCTAATTTCTGCTCCTATGTCTTATGGTCTCACTTGCAGTCACACCCTCCTGTCTCTGACCACTGACCAAATCAGAAGAACCTGTCCTAAGTAGTATGACTGCCCTCTGATACAATCCAGGTAACTTACCCCCTCCCTGATGTGTCACAGTGTCTGCAGTTCAGCCTCCAGCTCCTGGGCTGAATTTTGCTGTCGGCGAGCAGGGAGCAGGGCCTGCTCGCCAATGCGTTAAATGACGCGGGATGACATTGGGGGAAACCCCCGACGTCATCCCGCTCCATTTGAATTTTCAGGAAGGCGGGGGTGCAGCAAAATCAGCTGTGGGCCCACCGACCTGTCAATGGCCAATTGAAGCCATTGACAGGATCATTGAAACATTTAAAGGACCTGCCCGTGCGGGCAGGCCAGGAGCCCTGGCAGGGAATAGAAAAAACATGAAACCTCATCCACTGGCGGGATGAGGTTTCATGTAGGGATTTAAAAAGTTTAATAAAGTTTTAGTGTCATTTATGACCGTGTCCCGTCTCATGTAACATTGTTACATGAGGGGCACATGTTAAGGATTTTCTTTTTTCTATTTTTAACATTTTTAAAACTGTCAGTGATCTACCTGAGGTAGCACTTAGCCTCTTTTGTGTGCTCTTTTGTGTGCATGCGCGGAAAAGCGCATTCTCACTTTTGGGGAATCCCACCCCCCAACCCACACAGGAAGCACATAGCACTTCCCTCCGGACGTCATGCTGGGTGGGCCTTAATTGGCCCGCCCACTTAAAATGTCGGCTCGCAACTCCGGCGGGGATCGGCTCCCCGCCCGCCCATCCGGTAGGCAGAAAATTCTTCCCAACGCCTCTGAGCTGAAGCTCCTCGAGCCACAAACACTTACTGTAAATGTGTTTGCCCTGGATTGCCATGTTATCACGGAGCTCCCATATGCTGCAGCCTTGACATATTGCATGCCCTGCCATTCTTAGTGTTTTAAATAATTACTTAGTTATATTATTCACTTATTTATGTTGCATTTTTAAATATATTTTAACTTTAGCACCAATTTGTCTAACATTTTAAACCTTAGACTAGAATTTTACATCCTCTGGGTGGGCATGTGCCCGACCCAAATGGGCGTGAAATCACACGAGATGACGTTGGGTGAGCGTCCTAATGTTATCGCGTGACATTTCACTCAGTGGGTGCATACAAAAGTTGGAAAAGCACCCCCTGACAATTAAGAAGGTAATTAAGCCCATTAACGGCCCAATTGCCTGTGATTTTTCATGGCCCGTCCAAACTTGCGGTTGATGGAGGGGCCAATTAGTCAGGCGGGCTTTACATTTTTGGTGAAACCTCATCCAAGGGCGGGATGAAATCTCTGTTAGGATTTAAAATAAAAATATATATCTGGGGACTGTTTTTTTGTGAGATCTGCTTTCAGGTGCTTGATTGAGCTGCATGGACATTTTTTGCATCATTTTTCAGTTTTTTTATTTGGAGGTTTGCAGCTCCCCGAGGCATCTGTCTGCCTTCAGGTAGCTCAGTGGGAAGCACTCACCAGCACCCCATGGTGACATTGGCGCCCATTCTCTTCAACCCCTTACAGCAGTGCTGAGCCTTTCTCCGGGTGCATTTCACGCTGGCTGGCCAGTTAATGATCGCGTCTTGGGCCAATCGCAGGCAGAAGCACATTTCATGTCTGCTTCTGGGCCCGCTGGTCGCACACGCTCAATGAGAGCAAAATTCAGGCCTTAGGAATAGAATAGACCTTAACCACTCACCAGATACTCGCCAAACAACCCGCTCCTTTCCCCATGGTACAGCAAGAACTAATTCCTACAGGGTGAGGAAGATAGAAAGAGGAAATGAATATTGTATGGTTTGAAAAGCCTGTCTCTTTTATAGACCTTCTGATGAGTCACTAGCTAGTTTAGCTTCCTGCTATAGTAATTAACACCACTTAAACCGATTGCTTTCAGGTAATTGATAGAACTTCCACTCCCAGCAATTCGCTATTTAACAAGCTAGCCTAACTTACTTATGTCAGATCTTGATTCTTAATCTATTGTTAAACCTGAAAAGGACTTACCAGAACTCACCACATGAGTCTAATTCGCTATTCACTTGGTCTCCGTCTAACTGTGGCGTAGTCACCTGCCTCCTCGTGTGCCCCTTACTGACCACACTCCACCAACCTATATTGTATTGTACAAGGCGATGAGCGTTTAAGCAGTGGTCTTTAAAAGGACCACTCGAGACCACTACAGGACAATGCAACCTGAGCACGAATAAAAATTTAGGCTGCTTCTTATCTGCCTGAGGCTCAGACCCACCTGCCAAGATTCCTTGACCTCCCCCCACCCCCCCGCCCTGCACCTCACCCAAGACCCAGGTCTTGAAGGTTCAAAATGGGAGTCATGTGGGAACGTCCAGGCATTTGGTGATGTTAATGCAAAGCAGTAACAATGCAATATGAAGGGTATTAATTGGAAATGGATGTTAATCTGAAACAATATTTTTTGGGACGATGTTAAGCAAGGACTTCCTGTAAATACAACCCCAGTCCCCCATTCACCAGCATTTCCTTACCTTACCTTTCCTCTATTAATGACCATCACAATCTCTGCTCGGCCATAGTGCTAGAATAAAAGCCACAACAAAAGAAAAATTCCACACCAAATTTATAAATCAAGGTATGTCATATTGCATATTACGAGTTAATCACCCTTCTGCACTCCTTAATGACTGTCTTTAGCATGCCTTTCTGTTCCGTGAGGTAACCTTAGAAGATCTTAATTAATAACATTTGGAGACCTGGGCTCGGAATCCAAAACTTTTTACAAACTCCCAGAAATGCCCTTGTGTTTTTAAAATGTCGAAGGGCTTTGGGATAAATCTTCCTTTAATAATTCTACAAAATCAGCTGCAGGAGAGTGACCAGATCACTGATATTAACTGGCCCAAAAATCCTCTTATTAACTCTTAATAAATTAAGAACTCTTATTATCTTACCTCTTAAATTAATAATTCTTATTAAACTATTAACTCTTTTAACTTACCTCCTGGTCGCTGCTTCCCGTTTCCAGGTTGCTGCCTCTCCTGACTCGCCACTTTTCTTGATTCACCGCTTCTTTCCCACTCGCCATCTTTCCCTACTTGCCACTTGCCCCCGACCTTCTCTCTCACCGCCTCTCGCAACTCACCACCTCTCTTGACTCACCATTTCCCTCCCACTTGCCACCTCTCCTGACTCACTCTTTCCCCCCGATCTCCTTCTCACAACTCACCGCTTCCCTCTCTCACCCTCCCACTTTCCACCTCCCCCCTCTCGAATCACCACTTCCCTCTCCTGTACTCTCACTGTGAGGGTGAAAGGCAAGGGGGAGAAAGCGAGCAAGGGGAGCTGCGAGTGAGAGGGTAGAGAGGGAAGCAGTGATTGCAGGGGGTGGGTCGACGAACAGGAGGGTCGGCGACTGGGCCACAGGAAAGACAAATGCTTAATGAGTGCCACTGGACGAGATCATTTGAAATCTGTAATATTGTTAGGGGAATACATTGTGTCAACTGAAAAAACAGTGGGACATGATCCTTGTCAAGAAAACTGAATGTAAAACAGCGTAGAGACAGAGTTCAGGGCAGCCAGAAGCACTATTATACATGGGAGTAATGAACCAGCTCAATCACAAAAACCAAGAGACTTTCATTGAAATGTTTTCCACCAGGGAAGAAACAGGAGGTAAGCGTGTTTGTTAATTTTTTAAATATAATTTAGATTTTAGTAAGTCTACAGATTATAATTCAGAGCAAACTTCGATGGAGATGGCTAGTTCTCTGTGCTTAGCATTGAGATGTTTAATGTTGCTTAGCGGAGAGGGGTGTGCGCTGTTTTCATTGCTGCACAGGGAAATAAAACTGTGGAATGAGGAGAGAGAGGAACCTGAGATTGAGATCTGTCTAACTAATGGTCTGGAATGCGAGCTGAAGACTTCAGGCGGATGTCTGCTTGCTGTTTAGTTTCGGGAATCAGCTGGTGTGCATTCGATAGGCTGAGTGATAGCGTTGGGCTCCAGAAACTGAAACGAGTGAATATCAGCTGTTAATTCCACCTGATTAATTGTGTCAGGATTGGCTTTGGTTCATTAATTTCCTGTCACAGGGGACTCTACCAATTCTTTGCTTATGGGCTAGATGGCAGTAAACTGCATTTAACCATCAGGACATCCATGTATTAATTGAGTGCCCGGCACTTGGTGGACTGTTGTGCATAGGCGAGTAGCTTAGAGGGAACACTGGTAGCTACTGTTGGGCCTTTACTGGGATGCAGGACCCTGTCAATGAAAGTCTTGCCCACTGAGACCTGCTGACCAATCAGAGGCTGGCTACTCTCTATTGCTTGTCAGCGCCAATGGGAGCGGAGGCACCGCACCAATAAGAGACCCAGGATTGCTGAAGGATCCCATGCTAAAGGTGAGTAAGGACAGGATGGGGATCATGGGATGGTGGTTGCAGGAGGGGTGGAGGTGGTAAGGGGTATCAGAGGCAAGGGCAGATGGTGGCTTTCAGTGCCCCAACCCCCCCATCCCGATGTTGTGTCCCTTTGTCAGTGCCTGATAGCAAATTGGCTGCGTGGCCTTTGGGAAATGTGGGAAAGCCGTACGGCTCCTGTTTAATCCCTGAGCCATCACTAAATTGTGTGGGGCTCCAAGGATAATGGCTGTCAATTCATGAATGAGCCTAATTAACATCCCATTGCCAAAGACCAGGAATCCTGTGCCAGCCCTTCCTGCCTTCTGATTTAAACAGGGAGGGTTTTGCCTCCTCAGGGAGACTGATAAGGGGCCTCTGTAGGCCCGGCTGTCTTCGTTGTTGCAGAAATGGGCTGCATAAAATCCAGCCCCAAGATTTTACTTTTCTTAGACAACATAAAGATATTATTTATTCAAAATGTGGTCAGCATCTGTCCATGCATCGATTGGAGTGAACACCACATAGTCCTTGTGGAGACGAAGTTCTGTTTTCACATTGAGGATACCCTCCATTGTGTTGAGTGGCACAACCACTGTGCTAAATGGGATAGACTTTAAACAGCTATAGCAGCTCAAGACTAGGTATCCATGAGGTGTTGTGGGTCATCAGCAGCAGCAGAATTGTACTCAACCACAAACTGTAACATCACACTCCCATTACCAGCCAGAATATCAACCCTGGTTCAATGAAGAGTGCAGAAGGACATGCCAGGAGCAGCACCAGACATACCTAAAAATGAGATGTCAACCTGGTGAAGCTACAACACAGGAATACTTGCATGCCAAGCAGCATGAGCAGCAAGCGATACGCAGACCTAAGCGATCCCACAACCATTGATCAGATCTTAGCTCTGTACATCCAGTTGTGAATGGAATGGTGGTGGAATATTAACTCACTGGAGGAGGAGGCTCCATATATACACGCATCCTCAATGATGGGGGAACCTCGCTCATCAGTGCAAAAGATAAGGCTGAAGTATTTACAAAAATCTCCAGCCAGAAGTGTGTGTGGATGATCCATCTCGGCCTCCTCCAGAGGTCCCCAGCATCACCAATCTCAGTCTTCAGCCAATTTGATTCACTCCATGTGATATCAAGAAATGGCTGAAGGCACTGGATACTGCAAAGGCTATGGGCCATGACAACATTCTGGCAATAGTACTGAAGATTTGTGCTCCAGAAATTCCCATGCCCTTAGCCAAGCTGTTCCAGTACAGCTACAACACTGGCATCTACCTGGCAATGTGAAAATTGCCCAGGTATGTCCTGTACACAAAAAGCAGGACAAATCTAATCTGACCAATCACTGCCTATCAGTCTACTATCGATCATTGGTAAATAAATGGAAGGAATCATCAACAGTGCTATCAAGTGACAATTGCTTGGCAATAACCAGCTCATTGATGCTCAGTTTGGCTTCTGTCAGGGTCACTCAACTCCTGACTTCATTACAGCCTTGGTTCAAACATAAACAAAAGAGCTGAACTCCTGAGGTGAGGCGAGAGTGACTGCCCTTGACATCAAAGCTGCATTTGGCTGAATGTGGAATCAAGGAGACTTGGAAAAACTGGAGTCAATGGGGATCAGGGAGAAAGCCCTCCACTGGTTGGAGACATACCTAGCACAAAGGAAGATGGTTGTGGTTGTTGGAGGTCAGTAATCTTAGTTCCAGGACATCACTGCAGGAGTCCCTCAGGGTAGTATCCTAGGCCAAACCATCTTCAGCTGCTTCCTCAATGACTTTCCTTCCATCATAAGGTGGGGATGTTAGCTGATAATTGCACAATGTTCCGCACTATTCATGACTCCTCAGATACTGAAGCAGCCCATGTCCAAGTGCAGCAAGATCTGGGAGATATCCAGGCTTGGGCTGACAAATGGCAAGGAACATTTATGCCACACAAGAGCCAGGCAATGACCATTTCAAACAAGAGAGAACCTAAACACTGCCCCTTGACGTTCAATGGCATTATCATCGTTGAATCCCACACTAGCAACATCCTGGGGGTTACCACTGACCAGAAACAAACTGAACTAACCATATAAATACTGTGGCTACAAGAGCAGGTCAGAGGCTCAGAATCCTGTGGTGAGTAACTCACCTCCTGACTCCCCAAAGCCTGCCTGACAATTTTAGAGATCAGGTCCCTTTAAGAGTAAACCAGGACAAGCTTCAGAGTGAATTGAGAGCAGGTGATGCTCATTGAAGCCAATATATAAGAGCTGGGGGTTTTTTTTGCCAGTTGGTTGGTTTTGCTTCTGGAAAGGGAGACGATCCAGAAGGTAAGAGTAGTATTTGTACTGAATTATAGATTAACAATAAAACACTTGCAATTCACAGAATGTTTTCTGCTGCATGATTTGGTAAATGGTTATCCACCATTAAACACTGTCCACCATCTACAGGCCACAAGTCAGGAGTGTGATGGAATACTCTCTACTTGTCTGGATGAGTGCAGCTCCTACAACATTCAAGAAACTTGACATCATCCAGATCAAAGCAGCCCACTTGATTGGCACAGAGATAAAAACAAAAAAACTGCGGATGCTGGAAATCCAAAACAAAAACAGAATTACCTGGAAAAACTCAGCAGGTCTGGCAGCATCAGCGGAGACTCTTTCTTGGACTCGAACGCAAGTTCTGTCGAAGGGTCATGAGGACTTGAAATGTCAACTCTTTTCTTCTCCGCCGATGCTGCCAGACCTGCTGAGTTTTTCCAGGTAATTTTGTTTTTGCACTTGATTGGCATCCCATTCATAATCATTCACTCCCTCCACCACCGATGCACAGTAGCAACAGTGTGTACCAGTGTGCACTGCAGAAATTCACCAAGGCTCCTTAGTTAACACCTTCCAAACCCACGACCACTGCAATCTAGGACAAGGGCAGCAGATGCACCACCACCTGCAAGTTCTCCTCCAAGCCACACACCTTCCTGACTTGGAAATATAACACCGTTCCTTCACTGTCACTGGGTCAAAATCCAGGAACTCCTTCCTTAACAGCATTGTGGGTGCACCTACAAGAAGGCAACTCACCACCAGCTTCTCAAGGGCAATTAATGCTGGCCTAGTCAGCGATGCCCACATCCTATGATGGAAGAAAAAAAATACTACCAAAAAAATGTTGTTTCAATTGTGAAATGCAATCATGGGCCTTGAACCTGATGTCAGTAACACTCCTGCAGTTTAAATGGGCCTCTAGGAAATGTAAGAAAGATCGGAAGGGAATCATTAGCCTGAGTGTTAACCCAGAGGTGTGTGCTGTGAGCATGGACATCCGAAATCACTTGGGAAACCAACAAGTAATGTCCTGGAAAATGTTAAGATTTACCTTTTTTATTGCCTGTGATTTTTATATGTGTGTGTACATTTCTTACCTTTTAAAGCAGGTGAGTAAATTTTAAATAACCTGGCAGCAAGTCTTTTTCATTTTTAAAAAAGGAAAGGTTAGTTTATTTTCCACACCTTTGCCCTGGCGTTTGCAGAAGAAACCATGTCCCACTCAGTCTCACACATGCACCAAAACTAGACACTGGTGAAGATAAAAACAATACGTATAAAAATAGAATGGATCTTAGTCTCTGTTTTGATGCAGGCCTGTTATTTTGTAGTTACATTGTTATGATGTCTGAAGCAAAGGTTTTGAAATTGAAGAGATGTTTCAAAAGTTGCGACAGTTCTCATAGTCATTGTGCAGAGGTTGGTTTTCGCAGGTAATTTTGAAGATAGAACCAGGTAGGGGGGAGAGGAGAGTTCTTTATTTCTCTTTCAAGGAACTGCGGTGTGGCTTCTTTTTAGCCTGGTTGATTACACAAGTTTGATGGCTGTGCTTGTTGGTCCCTGTCCTTAAAGTTTGACCGAGACATGAATATTAAAGGGTATAGGACATTTAGGAAGGACAGGAAGCAAGAAAAAGGTGGAGGGGTGACTTTATTAGTTAATGATGGCATTAGCACAATAGAGAGGGATGACCTAAATTCAGGAAACCAGGATGTGGAAATGGTTTGGGTAGAGATGAGAAAATGTAAAGGCAAGAAGTCACTTGTGGGAGTCATGCACAGGCCCCCCAATAGTAACTACATGACGGAATGGAGCATAAAGGAAGAATTAAAGGGAGCTTGTCAGAAAGTCCAAATAAGGCATACGATTACTTTAATTACAGTCTGAGTTCTCCTCCCACCTGCTGTGGTAACTTTTCACACCTTTAAGTTTCTTATCAGTCAATGTCTTTGTGTGTGAAGGGAAACCATCAAATTTAAGATCGTCCATTTACATTTGTCAAGCACTCATTGAATTCCAAATGTCTTTCATTTCTGGGAATGCCTTTTCTTGTCTCCTCATGAGATGAGAGAATGGTTGAAATCCACAAGAGGAGTCTTGAGATTTCAGAGTTAATTTTTGACTTACAGTCCATTTGTAAAAAGTGCAATCTTTAAAATACAGTTTTCATAATTTTTTTGTATCGTCATGACACACTGTCATGACAGTAGGATCAGCACGTTTGTTAGTAACATATTAAGGCAGCCACCTCATTATAATTTTACTTCCGGGTTTGATGATTTTTGCACAGCAGTAGGCATGAAGATGGAATTTGGAGGAGTTTTGAAGAAATGTAATCAGGATGCTCGAAGGCTGCAAACTTGCATCGATGACACACTGCTTCGAACTGTGAGAAGTCAGAACAAAATACTTTTTCCCAGCAATATGGAGAACAAATCTGCTGCTGCTACACTTCACTGGGACCAATTAGGCATAGACCTACTGAGTATTTACAGCATTTTCTGTCTTTATTGCCGTTTTCCAGCATCCTCAGTATTTTGTTGTTGCAGAAATACCTTATTCACACATCAATATTCTCCTTCCACCTGGACCCCTCCCTCTGGATTCTTACCTTCTCTTGATCTTTTCATTGAGAACTGTCGGAGTGACATTAGTCGTCTCAATTTCTCTGCTCCTCTCACCCATTCTAACCTGTCTCTCTCTGAACTTGCTGCACTCCGTTCTCTCAGGTCCAACCCTGACATTGCCATCAAACACGCTGACAAGGGTGATGCTGTTGTTGTCTGGCGCACTGACCTCTACCTCGCAGAGGCTGAGCGTCAACTCGCAGACACTTCCTCCTACCTCTCCCTGGACCATGACCCCACCACTGAACATAAAGCCATTGTTTCCAGGACTATTAATGACCTCACCTCCTCTGGGGATCTTCCTTCCACAGCTTCCAACCTGATAGTCTCCCAACCTCGGACGGCCCCCTTCTACCTCCTACCCAAAATCCACAAACAGGACTGTCCCGGCAGACCGATCGTATCAGCCTGTTACTGCCCCACGGAACTCATTTCTTGCTATCTTGGCTCCATTCTCTCTCCCCTTGTCCCATCCCTTCCCACCTACATCCGTGATTCCTCTGACACCCTAATCATATCAACAATTTCCAGTTCCCTGGCCCTAACCACCACCTCTTCACCATGGACGTCCAATCCCTCTACACTTCCATCCCCCACCAGGATGGTCTGATGGCTCTCTGCTTCTTCCTCGAACAGAAGCCTGAACAGAGGCCCGAACAATTCCCATCCACCACTACTCTCCTCCGTCTGGCTGAACTTGTTCTCACACTGAACAATTTCTCCTTAAACTCCTCTCATTTCCTCCAAACAAAAGGTGTGGCTATGGGTAACCGCATGGGCCCCAGCTATGCCTATCTCTTTATGGGGTATGTGGAACATTCCTTGTATAAGTCCTACTCCGACCCCCTTCCACAACTCTTTCTCCGGTACAACGATGATTACTTTGGTGCTGCTTCATGCTCTCATCTGGACCTGGAAAAATTTATTCATTTTGCTTCCAATTTCCACCCCTCCATCATTTTCACATGGTCCATCTCCAATACTTCCCTTCCTTTCCTTGACCTCTCTGTCTCAATTTCTGGTGATAGACTGTCCACCAATATCCATTACAAGCCTACCAGCTCCCACAGCTACCTCGACTACAGCTCCTCACACCCCGCTTCCTGTAAGGACTCCATCCAATTCTCTCAGTTCCTTCGCTTCCATCGCATCTGTTCTGATGATGCCACTTTCAAAAACAGTTCCTCTGACATGTCCTTCTTTCTTAACCGAGGTTTTCCACCCATGGTGGTTGACAGGGCCCTCAACCTTGTCCTGCCCAACTCCCACGCATTAGCTCTCATACCTTCTTCTCCCTTCCAGAAACATGATATGGTCCCCCTTGTCCTCACTTATCACCCCACCAGTCTCTGCATTCAAAGGATCATCCTCTGCCATTTCCGCCAATTCCAGCATGATGCCACCAGCAAACACATCTTCCCTTCACCCACCCTGACGACATTCTGTAGGGATCGTTCCCTCTGTGACACCCTGGTCCACTCCTCCATCTCTCCCTACACCTCAACCCCCTCCCACGGCACCTACCCATGCAACCGCAGAAGGTGCAACACTTGCCCCTTTACTTCCCCTCTCCTCACCGTCCAAGGGCCCAAACACTCATTTCAAGTGAAGCAGCATTTCACTTGCATTTCCCTCAACTTAGTCTACTGCATTCGTTGCTCCCAATGCGGTTTCCTCTACAGTGGAGAGTCCAAATGCAGACTGGGTGACCGCTTTGCAGAAACACCTTTGGTCTGTCCGCAAGCATGACCCAGACCTCCCTGTCACATGCCATTTCAATACTCCACCCTGCTCTCATGCCCACATGTCCGTCCTTGGCTTGCTGCATTGTTCCAGTGAAGCTCAACACAAATTGGAGGAAGAGCACCTCATCTTCCGACTAGGCACTTTACAGCCTTCCGGACTGAATATTGAGTTCAACAATTTTAGATCATGAACTCTCTCCTTCATCCCCACCCCCTTTCCGATTTTCCCTCTCCTTTTTGTTTTTTCCAATAAGTTATATAGATTTTTCGTTTCCCACCTATTTCCATTATTTTTAAATGTATTTCCATCCATTGTTTTATCTCTACCTTTTAGCCTTTTTTGATTCCTTCACCCCACCCCACCCCCACTAGGGCTATCTGTACCTTGCTCGTCCTGCTTTCTACCCTTAATTAGCACATTCCTTTAGATAATATCACCACCTTCAACACCCCTTTGTCCTTTTGTCTGTGACATCTTTTGGTTATCTCCACCTATCACTGGCCCTCTATCCAGCTCTTCTTGTCCCCCCCCCCCCCCCCCCCCCACCCCCCTTCTAAAACCAGCTTATATTTCACCCCTTTTCTATTTTTCCTTAGTTCTGTTGAAGAGTCATGCGGACTCAAAACATTAACTGTGCTCCTCTCCACAGATGCTGCCAAACCTGCTGAGTTTTTCCAGGTATTTTTGTTTTTGTTTTGGATTTCCAGCATCCGCGGTTTTTTGCTTTTATTCACACATCAGTTGCACACTGATGGAGTGGAAAGCTTTGTGGTTCATGAATGCTGCTGGCCAATCTGGGGATTGATACTGTGTACAGTCAATGTCTTCCTGTGCCAATACAAGCCGGCTAGAGACACAAACCCTTGTTCATTTTAGCTTATGTCATCAGAGGCGAAGTTGCATTATTTGCTGGCTCTGGCAAACAACATCATTATGTATTTGCCAACTGGGAGATCCCGCATATGTCTGTCTTTAGTGGAATCCTGGATAGACATTAAGGCAAAACAAGCTGAGGGTGGTGGTCACTTTGATGGCCACAAGTATTGGGAGCTCCAGCAAGGAGCAGGCCGCCTTCTAAGAGGTGCCAGATATCTGCCAGCACTTGATGGAACAACCTGAGCCTCCTGAAGCACTACTGTTGCAATAAATTTCAAGGAATCTCAGCCTCTGTCTAATCATCCTATGTCATTGGTAGTGCATCATGCAAGTTACACCCCTCTGCTGCTCCCGTCCAGGTGCAGGTCCCTTAACAACAACAATGGTTCTGTGCTGTAAACATTCAATAGAATTAGAGAATGGTTAGAGTACAGAAGGAGCCCAATCAGTCTGTCAGGTCCATGCCAAGGTCCAATCTAAGGCAGCCAAGGTACCACCCATTCTCATATGATTCAGGAGACCTCCAAAGTAAACTCAGTAAAAATACTGCAAACAAACTATTTCCCTTTGGCAGCTAAGAAAGCAGCTATAAGGGCTGAAAATTTCTCATAGAGCCATACAGGCCTAAAAAGGCCCTTCGGCCCATCGAATATGTGCCAGGCAAACAAGAACCTAACTATTCTAATCCCATTTTCCAGCACTAGGCCTATTGCCTTGTATGCTATGGCATTACAAGTGCACATCCAAATACTTCTTAAATGTTATTAGGGTTTCTACCTCTACTACCCTTTCAGGCAGTGAGTTCCAGAATCCCACCACCCTCTGGGTGGAAAAATTCTTCCTCACATTCCTTCTAAACCTCATGCCCCTTACCTGAAATCTATGCTCCCTGGTTATTGATCCCTCCACCAAGGGGAAAAATTCCTTCTTATCTACCTTATCTATGCCCCTCATAATTTTATACACCTCAATAATGTCCCCCCTCAATCTCCTCTGCTCCAGGGAAAATAACACCAGCCTATCCAATCTCTCCTCGTAACTAAAACTCTCCAGCCCAGGCAACATCCTGCCAAATCTCCTCTGCACTCTCTCTAGTGCAATCACATCCTTCCTATAATGCGGATTCCAGAACTGCACGCAGTACTCTAGCTGTGGCCTAACCAGCATTTTACACAGTTCCAGCATACCCTCTCTGCTCTTATATTCTATGCCTCGGCTAATAAAGGCAAGTATCCCATATGCCTTCTTAACCACCTTATCTATCTGTACTGCTACCTTAAGGAACCGGTGGACGTGCGCATCAAGATCCCTCTGATCCTCGGTACTTCCCAGGGTCCGACCATTCATCGTGTATTCCTGTGCCTTGTTTGTCCTACCCAAGTACATCACCTCACACTTACCTGAATTAAATTCCATTTGCCACTGTTCAGCCCATCTGAACAGCCTATCTATATCCTTCTGCAATCTAAGGCTATCCTCCTCACTATTTACCACCCCACCAACTTTCGTGTCATCTACAAATTTACTGATCAACCCTCCTACATTCAAGTCTAAACTGTTTATATATACCACAAACAGCAAGAGACCCAACACTGATCCCTGTTGAACCCCATTGGACACAAGCATCCAGTCACAAAAACACCCCTCAACCATCACCCTCTGCTTCCTGCCACTCAGCCAATTCTGGGTCCAATTTGCCAAATTGCCTTGGATCCCATGGACTCTTACCTCCGTTATCAGTTTCCTGAGCTGGATCTTATCAAAAGCCTTGCTGAAGTCCAAGTAAACTATGTCAAATACATTGCCCTCATCTACACACCTGGTAACCTCTTCAAAAAATTCAGTCAAATTGACCAGACATGAGCTCCCTTTAACAAAACCATGCTGACTGTCCTTGATAATTCCCTGTCTCTCCAAGTGTAGATTAATTCTGTCCCTCAGGATTGCTTCCAATAGTTTCCCCACCACTGAGGTTAGACTGGCTTGTAGTTCCCTGGTTTATCCCTTCCTCCCTTCTTGAATAACAGTACCACATTGGCTGTCCCCCAGTCCTCTGGCACCTCTCCTGTGGCCAGAGAGATATTGAAAATTATTGCCAGTGCCCCTGCTATCTTCTCCCTTGCCTCACTCAACAGCTTGGGATACATTTCATCCGGGAATGGAGAGTTATCTACTTTTAAACCTGTCAGACCATTTAGAACCTTTTCCCTTTCTATGCTAATTTCTTTAATTATATCACAGTCCTTCTGCCTGATTTCCATACCCATGTTGTCCCTCTCACTTGTGAACACCGGCATAAAGTATTCATTTAGAACCCTATCTATGTTTTCTGGATCCACGCACAAATTACCACTATGGTCCTTAATGGGCCCTATTCTTTTCCTAGTTATCCTCTTACTCTTAATGCACTTGTAAAATAACTTTGGATTTTCCTTTATTTTACCTGCCAATGTTTTTTCATGCTCCCTTTTTGCTCTCCTAATTCCCTTTTTAAGTTCCCCTCTACACATTCTATACTCCTCTAGGGCTTCTGCAGTTTTGAGCCCTCGGTGTCTGCCATAAGCCTCCCTTTTTCCCTTTATCCAATCCTGTATATCCCTTGACATCCAGGCTTCCCTGAATCTTTTAGTCCCATCCTTTATCTTTACTGGAATATTTTGGCCCTGTACTGTCCCAATTTCCTTCTTGAATGAGTCCACTGCTCTGGTGCAGATTTATCTAAAAGTAGTTGCACCCAGTTCACTCTAGCCAAATCATATTTGATCTTATTAAAATCGGCCTTCCCCCAGTTTAGAACTCTGATTCGTGGCCCATCCTTGTCCTTTTCCATAACAACCTTGAATCAAATGGAGTTATGATCGTTATCTACAAAATGCTCCCCCACTGATACCTCTACTACTTGTCTGGCTTCATTCCCTAAAATTAAGTCTAGGACCACCCCCTCTCTTGTAGGACCTTCTACGTACTGGCTTAAAAAGCTCTTTGGATGCATTTTAAGGATTCCGCTCCCTCTAAACCTATCACAATCTGACTAACCCAGTTAATGTTGGGGAAGTTGAAATCCCCCACTATTACTACCATATTGTTTTTACACTTCTCTGAAATTTGCCTACATATCTGCTCTTCTATTTCTCTCTGACTGTTTGGGGGCCTATAGTATACTCCCAGCAATGTGATTGCTCCTTTTTTGTTTTTCAGTTCTGCCCATATGGTTTCATTTGAGGAGCCTTCTAAGATGTCATCCCTTCTTACTGCTGAAATTGGTTCCTTAATCAATATTGCAATACCCCCTCCTCTTTAACCTCCTTCCTTGTCTCTCCTGAAGATCCTATATCCTGGAATATTGAGCTGCCATTCCTGCCCCTCTCTCAACCATGTCTCTGTGACAGCAATAACATCATACTTCCATGTGTTAATTTGTGCCCTCAACTCATCTGCCTTATTTGTCAGATTCCTTGCATTAAGATAAATACCATCCAACCTCGCCAAACTCCCTAGTGCCTGGAAGGAAATTAAAGGCAATTTTGGCTGTGCATCTTCCCCTGCTGAACCTCCTCTCAGGATCTCCACCCCCCCCCCCCCGACCAAGTTAGTTTAACCCTCCCCGACAGCACTGGCAAAACTCGCCACAAGGATGTTGGCCCCATTCTGGTTCAGGTG
This sequence comes from Carcharodon carcharias, assembly GCF_017639515.1. Taxonomy (NCBI): domain Eukaryota; kingdom Metazoa; phylum Chordata; class Chondrichthyes; order Lamniformes; family Lamnidae; genus Carcharodon; species Carcharodon carcharias. The sequence goes on along the minus strand of NC_054483.1, from coordinate 55,123,976 downwards.
CAATCCATCCACCTTGTACAGGTCCCACCGCCCCCAGAAATGGTCCCAATGTCCCAGAAATCTAAAGCCCTCCCTCATGCACCACCTCTCCAGCCATGTATTCACCTGGACTAACCTCCTATTTCTTTGCCATCAAAATAATTTCATCACCAATTACTGTTGTGTTCTTGCTTTGCTTTCATTGGTGTCTTACAGGAAGTACTGAGAAACCTTGTATGCGACATTAAACTTAAAACTATTGAAATATTGCTCCCATTGAGTGATTACCATAGGTTCATTGACAAAGTGCCTCTCCCAAGGGGTTTGCTTGCAACCAGCCTAGCATATTCATGTTAAATTCAAAGGTTGACTTGTATGACCCTGCTTCATGATGCACTCATATTTTTACTGGATTTTTCCCCTCTGCATCCAAGCTCTCATGCTAGTCCAGGGTAAAATTCCCTCCATTTTGTGTTAACTACAGCAAACCACTTCCAATAGCCTGAACTTGATGTAAATAGAGTATAGGATAATTGTTCATTAGTAGTGAAAGCACAACTTCAAAACACTGAGCGGGGTGCTTTTTAACACTGCATGTGAAGCAAAGTGACAGATAGTCTTTGACATTTCTTGAAGCAGCCTACCAGAATGAATCAGAATCCTGAAAGCTGATGATTGCACGGACTCTTGAAATTAATCCTGGAATGCCAAAACTCCTCAGTCCTCTAGTGGCATTTTTGGGTGCCAGTGACCTTAACTTCTGACACCCCTAGAGTATCCCAAATCACTTCAAATGTATTCCAGCAGCAGTACCTATTCTATTTTTGGTGCCTCCCAATGAGGGGATTTGAAATGCAGTGCCAGATAGCCACGCAGGCCATGTTTGGGGCCGTTGGAAATTTTACCTATTCCAAGTCCCTGTGTGAATTCACAACTATCAGGAGACTTGAGTGCAGACCCAACCAGCACTTCCACCTCATTTAGGTCTTCTCCTCTCAACTTTTACCCTAGGACTACCATTGAAGCCAAAGGTGTATGCCCCTTATATTTTGATATTACTATAATTAAATATATAAATCAACACAGTACAGACACGCATGGCTAAGACAACAGATTCTATAGAAGCATAAAGCAGTATTCAAAAAAACTTAAAAATGGTCGTCTTGCTTTCTCTTTACACAAGGAGATAAATTTTGCAACTTAGCTGTTTGGTGGAGATAGTATTGGTGCAAGTTAGTGAATCCTGAGGACGTTGTCATTCCAGTTGGTCTGTTCTCCTACCCACTCCCTTCTTCATCACAGCCATTCATGCCACTAATGAAAATGATTCCAGTCCTTGTGAAATGTGACAAGTGTTAACACAGAGCAGGAATTCTCATCTACTGTAAACACCAGCCAGACTCATTTCATGCAGTAAGCCTCAGATAGGAATGGTGCTGAAGGAAGAGGTAAAGAAGGATAACAAATGACAATTAAGAAAGCAAAATGGATAGCAATGACAGGATGAAAGAAAAGAGGAATAAAGGTGCAAGTAAAGTGAAAAGAAATGGATGACAACGTACAGGAATGAGAAAAGGGGAGAGAGTGAGGGTTACAGGAAAAAGTATCCCAAATTAAGTAAGAAAGAAAGGGAGGAGAATGCCACAGTTAAGTGAAGAGGTTGAGGCAGAATATTGTACCAACATTAAGTGAAGAGGGAAAAAGTGAGTGACAACATTAAAGGGAGAGGAGTTGGGAATGAAGGAGAGGAGTTGGGAATGCCAGTATTAAGTAAAGGGAGAGGAAGAAGAGTGGCAGGATTAACTATCAATTTGAATATGGGTGTGAAAAATGAGTGACAGGTTGATCAGGATTCAAGAGATAGGAGATTGCCTGGTTGGGTTGAGTTGAGAAGGGAGAGGGAGAATAGTGTTTACTTGAATGGAGAATGAAGAGTAGTGCCAGGCTGAATTTGGTAGGGGCAGAAAAGAAAGAATACTTTTGAACTGGAGCAGCTAAGGAGACTGTAAGCTCCATTTTCAAGTATAAGTTTGAAACAGTTCCAAATGGTGAGGAACTGATGCAAATGCCACAAGATAAAATGCTAGTTCAATTTTACAGCATAAGCTCATTTGCTTAATCATTCACAGCACTAGGTGCTGACTTTCAGACAGGTTTAAGGAGGACACAGGTGGTAGAAGAAGAAAATTGCTGTAAATCTAATTTAAATGGGTAGGACTAATCAAAAGGGAATGTCACAATCCAGGGACAAAAATTCAAAATGTGTTTAGCAAGCTTCAAAAGTCAAAAATCATTAATGCCCTTTGCCAAAGGGATGAGAGTTTAAGCAACGGCAGACTAAATCGAAGGAAATGGAAACTCCATGTGATAGCATGAGTTTGCAGATGGAGCAGCCCAGCAGCCAAACCCCTGTTTGAAGACAAAGAACAAAGAAAAGTACAGCACAGGAACAGGCCCTTTGGCCTTCCAAGCCTGCGCGATCATATTGCCCGTCAAGTAAAACACTTCGCACTTCCGGGGTCTGTATCCCTCTATTCTCATCCTATTCATGTATTTGTCAAGCTGCCTCTTATACCCCACTATCGTACCTGCTTCCATCACCTACTCTGGCAGTGAATTCCAGACACTCACTACCCTCTGCATAAAAAACTTGCCCCGCACATCACCTTTATAGTTTTCTCCTCTCACCTTAAATCTATGTCCCCTAGTAATTGATTCTTCCAACCTGGGAAAAAGCTTCTGACTATCTACTCTGTCCATGTCACTCATAATTTTGTAAACTTCTATCAAGTCACCCCTCAATCTCTGTCGCTCTAGTGAGAACAATCCAAGTTTCTCCAACCTCTCTTAATAGCTAATAACCTCCAGACCAGGCAGCATCCTGGTAAACCTCCTCTGCACCCTCTCCAATGCCTCCATATCCTTCTGATAATGTGGTGACCAGAATTGCACGCAATATTCCAAGTGTGGCCTAACCAAGGTGCTATACAGCTGCAGCATGACTTCCCAGCTTTTATACTCAATACCCCTGCCAATGAAGGCAAGCATGCCATATGTCTTCCTGACTACCTTATCCACCTGCGTTGCGACTTTAAGTAACCTGTGGACCTGTACCTCTGATCCCTCTGCCCGTCGATGCACTTAAGGGTTCTGCCATTTACTGTATAATTCCTCCCTGTATTAGACCTTCCAAAATGCATTACCTCGCATTTGTCTGGATTAAACTCCATCTGCCATTTCTTCGCCCAAGTCTCCAACCGATCCATATCCCGTTGTATCCTTTGACAATCCTCTTCACTGTCTGCAACTCCTCCAACATTGGTGTCATCTGCAAACTTGCTAATTAGCCCAGTTACATTTTCCTCCAAATCATTTATGTATACCACAAACAGCAAAGGTCCCAGCACTGATCCCTGCGGAACTCCACTAGTCACAGTTCTCCATTCAGAAAAGCACCCTTCCACTGCTACCCTCTGTCTTTTATGACCAAGCCAATCCTGCCAGCTCACCTCTGATGCCGTGCGGCTTTACCTTCTGTACCAGTCTGCCATGAGGGACCTTGTCAAAGGCCTTACTGAAATCCATGTATATAACATCCACTGGCCTTCCATCATCAATCATCTTTGTCACTTCCTCGAAAAACTCGATCAAGTTAGTGGGACACGACCTCCCCTTCACAAAACCATGCTGCCTCTCACTAATATGCCCATTTGCTTCCAAATGGTAGTAAATCCTGTCATGAAGAATCTTCTCCAATAATTTCCCTACCACTGACGTAAGGCTTACCGACCTGTAATTTCCTGGATTATCCCTGCTACCCTTCTTAAACAATGGAACAACATTGGACATTCTCCAGTCCTCTGGGACCTCACCCGTAGCCAGTGAGGATACAAAGATTTCTGTCAAGGCCCCAGCAATCTCCTCCCTTGCCTTCTTCAGTACTCTGGGGTAGATCCCATCTGGCCCTGGGGACCTATCCATCTTAATATTCTTCAAGATGCCTGACACCACCTCTGTTTTGATCTCAATATGATCCAGGCTATCTACAACTCTTCCCTAGACAAATCAACCGCTAAGTCCTTTTTGGTGAATACTGATGAGAAGTATTCATTCAGTATCTCTCCCATTTCTTCTGGCTCCACACACCTCTGTCCCTGAGTGGGCCCACACTTTCCCTGGCTACCCTCTTGCCCTTTACATATGTATAAAAGGCCTTTGGATTTTCCTTAATCCTGGTTGCCAGTGACTTTTCATGAGCCCTTTCAGCCCTCCTGACTCCTTGCTTAAGTTTGTTCCTACTTTCTTTGTATTCTCCACGGGCTTCATCTGTTCCCAGCCTTCTAGCCCTTACGAATGCTTCCCTTTTCTTTTTGACTAATCCCACAATATCCTTCGTTATCCAAGGTTCCTGAATCTAAACTCTATAGTCAGGGGCTCAGAGAGGTGCTTCTGTGGTCGTGAAAGAGAAACCAGAATGGTATGTTGCCTCCCTGGAGCCAGGGTCCAGGATGTCTCTGATCGAGTATGGGACATTCTGAAGGAGGAGGGAGAACAGCCAAAGGTCGTGGTACACATTGGTACTAACAACGTAGGCAGGAAAAGTGACGAGGTCCTGCAGCGGTATTTCAGGGAGTTAGGCAGAAAGTTAAAAAACAGGACTTCTAGGGTTGTAATCTCAGGATTACTCCCTGTGCCACGTGCCAGTGAAGCTAGAAATAGGAAGATAGTGCAGCTGAACACGTGGCTGAACAGATGTTGCAGGAGGGAGGGTTTCCGATATCTGGATCTTTGGGATCTCTTCTGGGAAAGGTGGGACCTGTACAAGAAGGACGGGTTGCATCTAAACTGGAGGGGCACCAATATCCTGGCTGCGAGGTACACTGGTGTCAATCTGGAGGGTTTAAACTAGTATGGCAGGGGGTTTGGAATCAGGGCAATAGGTCAGCATGTGAAATAAAGGACTGGGAACCAGTGTATATGGCCAATAGGACTAAGAGGAAGGGCAGGCAGGAAGAAATTACTGAACACAGTCAGACTGGGGGTCTGAATTGCATTTGTTTCAATGCGAGAAGTATAACAGGCAAGGCAGATGAGCTTAGAGCTTGGATTAGTACTTGGGACTATGATGTCATTGCTATTACAGAGATTTGGTTCAAGGATGGACAGGATTGGCAGATAATTGTTCCAGGATTTAGATGTTTCAGGCAGGATAGAGAGGGATGTAGAAGAGGTGGGGGAGTTGCACTGCTGGTTAAGGGGAATATCACAGCTGTATGACAGGAGGACACCTCCTTGGGCTCATACAGTGAGGCAATATTGGTAGAGCTCCGGAATAGGAATGGTGCAGTCACAATGTTGGGGGTTTACTGTAGGCCTCCCAATTGCTGGCGGGAGATTGAAGAACAGTTCTGTAGGCAGATTTTGGAAAGATGTAAGAGCAATTGGGTTGTTGTGGTGGGTGATTTTAACTTTCCCTATATTGACTGGGAATCACTTAGTGCTATGGGTTTGGATGGTGCAGAATTTGTAAGGTGCATCCAGGAGGCTTCCTGAGACAATATGTAGATAGTCCAACTAGGGAAGGGGCAATACTGGACCTGGTATTAGGGAATGAACCCGGCCAGGTGGTCGAAGTTTCAGTAGGGGAGCATTTCGGGAAAAGTGACCATAATTCAGTAAGTTTCAAGGTACTGGTGGATAAGGATAATAGGAGTCCTTGGGTTAAGGTGCTTAATTGGGGGAAGGCTAATTATAACAATATTAGGCAGGAACTGAGGAATCTAGACTGGAGGCGGATGTTTGAAGGCAAATCAACAACTGACATGTGGGGGGGGGCTTTCAAATGTCAGTTGATAAGAATTCAGGACCGGCATATTCCTGCTAGGATGAAGGATAAGAATGGCAAGACTATTGAAGTTGAGGTGGTACTGGATTTTGCACTTATGATGAGGATTGGCCTTTTTGCCACTCGATGGTATCAACCTCAAAATCAGAAATTTAGGGCTGAATTATGTAAGTGACGGTGAAGTCCTGGTTGGGCCAAAAGCAGGAATCAACCCTGCTTTGACTAGCAGCAGGACCTGGGACAGCATATCATTGGGGCAGCCAATTAAGAAGCTGTTTCTTGGCTGTGTCCCATTAAGGATGGCAAACCTGTCCCGAGGAGCTGATGGCTCAATTAAGGGGCCAACTGCTCAGTAGTGCTACCACTAACAGTGTCGACTGCTAAGGCTGCACCTCCAGGAAGAGGGCGCCTCAACAGCTGGGCACCCTAGAAAACAGGGGAAGTAGTTTGGAGAAAACCAAGGCCGGGTTCACCTGCGCCTCATAAAGGCTCCTTCAACAGCCCCTTCTGTTGTAGGGTATTGGATGCCATTTGATAGGTCTTAATGATGTCTTCATAATCTTAAATAGATTAGCTGTATGTATTTATTAACTACAAGAACTATGTACATATATACAGTAAAGCATTCAAGCTAGGAGCTGGCTCTGTCCAACACTAGACTGACTTCTAGGTGTGGGTCATGTGTTCTCTTACTTCACTTTGTGGGCAGCACTGTCCAGCCCCACATTAATCCTGTAAGTGCCAACCCTTGTACGACACCTCCCCCAAGTCTTTATCCAATGTATTTAAAGTTATTCTAGTTTACCCCAAGTATATACATCATTATTACGGCCCCATCTCCCCCTTCAAGTCTCTGAGTTCATAGGTTCAGGCAGCCTGGTGGTCTTATATCCCTTCCATATCTCATGCGTGCTACTGTCGGAGGAATGGTTGGTTCTGTCTTTACAGGTAAGCTCCGTTGATTTGGGCACTGGGGTATCTTTTCATCCACTTTTTCCATTCTCCTTGGTATTGAGCCGCCCTCTGTCAACACGGCAGTTGTGGTGATCGGTGGTTGTTTATCCATCCTGTTTCTTGTGGGGCAGATGAATGTTCTGCTGGTTTCCATGTCATTTTTTTCCTCTACTACCTTCATCGTCTGGGTTGTCGTGATGCCTCTGTGATGGAATTTGGCCATTCCCATTATGAGTATTTTTTTTTTGGTAAGCTCACCTTTGTGTTTGGCTGTGTGGTGTGCTGTCTACAATGTCAGCCTGCTGCTTGGTTCCAGCATTGTCTGTGGCACTGTCATGCTGGCTGGGATTTGCAGCGTTTCCTCTGTGGTTGCAGTGTTAACCTCATCAACAGTCATCAGAGCCGAATGTTGAGGCTTTTCTGGTTGTTGTTTGCTCTCTTGTCTATCCTCCACTGGAGGCAACATGGTAACCATCTGAGTGATTGGCTGGTCTGACCAATGAGGGCTTTCCGGCACCTGCAATGAAAATGGACAAGTCTGCTCTGCACAGAGAGAGAACAGTTCAGAGCTGAAGTCCAAGGCTCAATACTCTTTCTTGTTTGAGCTCTCGGGAACTTGCAGTTCTGTATAATTTATGATAGTGGTTGTCTTCATATCTACTGCTGTTTTGAGGAGATTCAGGGCTACACAGGAATCTCTGTTCAAGAGAGAAAAAGACTGGTTACGGATGACGTACATCAGCTCGAAGATTTATTTGCTGCCATATCTTAGTGGTCCCAGGATCATGCCTGTGACTGGAAATTGGATTCCTCCAGGGTCATGAGGTGGTGTGTGTGTTGTTCGAAGCCAGAGGTTTCTCAACCACGGTTCCTTGTCTGGTAGGACCATAACACTGGCTCCCTTGTCCAATTTAAAGCTTGTGAGATGGCTGTTAACTGAAATGTCCACATTCCAATTTGAAAATCCAGGATCTTTGACCTCACCCAAGAAGTATGGCTGTGTCCTCTTGGTGTGAAGAGTTGACCTCAGGACTCATACTTGGGTCTTCCGTGGATTCAGGTTTTTGGCCTTGCACAGTTTGTCGAAATGCACAATTCTATTACAATGAAAGCATTGGGCTGACATTAATCTGGCCTGTGGGGGCACTTTGCTTCACAGACTGGCACGTCACTCTACTGATTGGTTAGGGCATTGTTTCCCTTGGTCTGGAATATCCCTGTTTCTGTGCTGTTTAACTAACTGGACTGAGGGATTTCCTTTGTACCATGGTTTACTTTCTCTTCTTAAAATGGATCTCTGCTGCACACGGAGGTCAGACTGCTTGACAATCTGGATAGCTTTCTCAAGGGTTAGACCTTCCTTTGTTTGCAGCATGTCTGACAGTACGTTATCTACTACCCCTACAACTATTCCACCCCTGATAAGTTCAGATTTTAGGTCTTTGTATTTGTAGCCTTCAATCTTCCTGTACAGGTCATTAATGAATGAGTCGACAGGTTGTCCTGGCTGCTAGACATGCTTATTAAATTTAGACCTTTTGAGGATTTTGTTACTGCTTAGATTAAAATAAACATTCAATGATTTTAGTACTTCTTCAAACTTAGCAGATGATGCGTTAACTCCTTGTCTAGCATAAAGCATGTGTTAACTTTTTGAGCTTCTGTATTTTTATCCAGTCCTGAAGCAATCATGTATCTAAAGGATTATTTTCTCCAAAGTCCCCAGTAATGTGATTGACCTGGGCTTGGATTGATCTGGAAGAGTGGATTTCTGATCCATAGTTAAAACATGTTAAAGTGCAGGTTCAGCTTCAAGAACTTGCTGAAACTCAAAATGGCGCTGCCATTCATTTGACAACAAAGGCTTTATTCGTGCTTGGTAGTTTTGTCAGGTATCCGCTGCAACGGTGCTTGCGCTTATCCTTGAGAAAATTTTAAGCAGTTGCTGCTTGGATCAACTGGCTGCAGACTTCTCCGTTTCAGCCCTTATGGTCACAAAAGAATCAAATCCTGGCCTTTGCTGGTTTTTAAAGCTGATTGTTTAGTAATGCTTTCCCTGAATTATTATTTTTTTTCCTTTTCAGAGCAAGCTCAGGCGCCTACCTGGGTATCTGGCTTCTCAGATGGAGTATTTAATTTCTGACCATTGAACAATTTTAAAGTTTCTCAAGACTTGGTGTATCCTGGAATTTAAAAGTCTTAGCTCATCCCTGCTAGGTCTGCTGACTCTGTACTCTGGGAATTGAAGCTGGAATTCTAAGAAATCCCATGGAGTCTTCTGCTGCAGTGAGGATTTTCAAAAGTCTGCCTTCAGCTTCCGAGCCTTTCTTTGGAGCTTTTCCGTCACAATTTTCTTCTGCATGTCCGCTTCTCGAGCTTTTCTTCAGGTCAGAATGTTGCTTCAAATGTTTCTTTTGTCTTGCAGGATTTTAGTTTTTCTCTGCATTTTTTGAGGGTTTGGGTTTTTCCATTTGAATCCACCATGTTGTAGGGTGTTGGATACTGTTCAGTAGGTCTTAATGAAGGCTACTTATCCTTAAGTATTTATTAACTACAAGAACTATGTACATATACACAGTAAAGGGTTCAAACTAGGAGCTGTCTCCATGCTTGCTTCTGCACACAGCTCTGTCCAACACTAGACTGACGCCTAGCTGTGTACTCTTATATCATTGTGTGGGCGGTACTTCACTTGGTCTCACATTAAGCCTGTATGTGCCCGACCCTTATGCTACACCTTTCATACTCACAACCTCTCCCACCAAGAAGGACAAGGAGGCAGATGCATGGGAACACTATCACCTGCAATTTCCCCTCCAAGCCACACAAGATCCTGATATGGAACTATATTGCCATTCCTTCACTGTCACTGGGTCAAAATCCTGGAACTCCTTTCCTAACAGCACTAAGGGTGTACCTACACCTCATGGATTACAGTGATTCAAGAAGGCAGCTCACCACCAACTTCTCAAGGACAGTTAGGAATGGGCAATAAATGCTCGCCCATATCCTGTGAAAGAATGAAAAAAGATAAGCAGGCCCTGTGATCAGGTGGGGTGTCTCATGGAGCACTAGCAGTGCTGTTGCTGTGAGTGTGGAAACTGCCAGTGGGACGCCTCACCATAGGCCAAGAAGTGCCCATAAATGTGGATACCCCCAGATGGGAGGCCCCAGGGTTTACCTTCCAATCTCCCAATGCAGTTCCTGGCTCTCCAGGTGTAGGCAAAATACCCCTGGAGGTGGGAAATGGCCGTTAATTGGCCACTTAAGTGGCTCAACTGGCCATCCAGTCAATGAGCTGGGAACCTTCCTGCCACTGGCACTGTGACAAGGTGGCAGGAAAACATTGTGCTCCCTTCCCACCCCGATCCCCGTCATGTAATCAGCCTCCCAGCCCATTGCCAACAGATGGAGAATATTCAGCAATGGTTTGCCTGCAGGGAGATGCACCTATGTTTCATGCCAAGTTAACAGTTACTGCGCCTGCATATGTTGTCCTAACTGCATAGTAGCTGCAGCTTAGCTTTTCAATTTTGTTCAGTTGTTAAATGCACATTGATCAGTTCCTCAGTTGTTGTGGCGTAGATAACACATTAATCAACTGGAGAAAGCAACATCTTATTCAGTGCATTGATCAACTTTATGTGAACTTGTGAAGCAGAGGAACACTTTATACAGCACATTGATCAACTCTTCAGAAGCTTAGTAAGTGGAGAAGCAACTTATACAATATACTGTTCAATTGTCCTGCCTCTAGGGAATACAAATTCAATTTATACAGTGCTCTGATCAGTTTGGAGCTTGGAGTACTGGATACACATTGATGAAGCTGTGGAATTGGAAGAGATCACAAGAGGCAATGACAACAGGTGGAGGTCAGTGGAGGAAAAACAGTTAAGTATGTCCAATGATTACCAGTGAGAAATGTTAAGTACCAGAGAACAACTACCTCAGAGTGCAAGAGAAAGAAACACCTGAGACTAAGATACACTCGAGAAGAGAACAGCAAAGTGATAAGGAAAGTGGAAAATCGAGAGATAGAAAAAGAAGGAAAGTAACTAATTAAGGGAGAGAAAATAGAAAGTAACACATGGAAAAAGAGGGGAAATAACAAAGACTTGGGAAAGGGGTACTGAAGAAAGACAACATTATACACTTAGCTATGTCTTTGGTTAAAAAATACAAAATTAGGACGTTCAGCCCCTGGGAGATTGTAACAGAGAGAAAAGTGGTAAGATTAACAGATTTAGCAACAGGCAGATATTTCTATTGATCTCATTGATGTAGTGCCTATCCAAATCAATTAGTAAGTTTGATTAACAAAAAAGTGCCAAGACATAGATGGGAACCCTTGCCTTATGTGTTATATTGTGCCCTTGGGGGAAAAATAAATAAGTCAGTGCGAAGAACAGGGACATACATCAGGCAGGTTACAACATTAGTCATGTAAATTTCAGTTTCTCAAGGATTTGCATGCCTCAGGCTCCTTAGCATACCAAACATTTCTTCATCAGGTGTTGTGACAATCGATATCAGGATACTGAGGACGTTTCATAGATTGGAAACAGTCTTGCACAGTTTTCATATTCAAAAGGGATGATAAATCAGACTCAAGCAACTATAGATTCTTTGGCCCTGATATTTACAAAGGTGATGGGAGGGAGTGGGTGGAGAGAGCTCTGGATGGTAAACCCATTAGTACAGGTTTCCCAAATATCCTGCAGAAATGAATTGCAGGGCGTATTTCAAATTATTTTCACCAGGTTTCCCACCCAATAGCCAGCCTAATTCACAGGCTGCCTGCTTCTTGGTAGGAAAGCCTGTTGCATATGATCACACTTGAGGAGCAGAGAGTAGGTAGGGAGATAGGGAGGGATCACACAGTGGGGCGGGGATGGAGGAGGGGAGGCGGCGGGGGTGGGGGGCAGCGAATGGTTGTGGGATAGAGAAGAGGAAAATCTTGGTTCAGGGGTGACAGGAAAATATTTTGATTGGCGGGGTTTGGGGGAGTGAGCAGGTGCAGATTATGCTCAGTAGGGCTCCTGCTCTTACTAGTCCACAAGTAGTGCTGTAAATGCACTTACCTTTTGGATTTAGCCCTTCATGTCTTGTTTTACCTGCTAAGGTAAAAGTAGAAAGCACATAAAAATGGAGGCAGCAATCTCCTAAAAGGTTCAACTGACTGACCCACCTTGTTTGTGTTTCAGCACAGTTGAAAACAAGAAGTAGACCAATAGGGATTGTGTTTCCAATTTATCACCTAACCCAAAGCCACCTGTTCTTGGGGTTAATATTACACTATATGATTTTACTTGTGAAATCTCTGTGTAATAACATAGTAAACAGTGATCATCATGTATTCAGAAGGAGAGATCCTATCTGAACAATGTCCTTAGCTCCATTCAGGCTGTTGTAAACTCCCTGATATATTGGGGGGTGAAATAAATATTTGCCATTGGAGTAAAATGGGTAATAATGAATCAGCAGCCTGATTTACACTCGGCATGATTTGTTTTCCAATTGAAATCAATGAGCATTATTGGGCAAGGAAAAGAGGGTAATGGAGAAAATTAATGAATTTCCTTGCAGTTCATAAAGAAAATCAAATATAAGAATTTAAAACTAGATGCTTTTGCAGGGACATAATGATAACATAAGGCCATACATACTGTGGTCAGTTTCTTCAGGTCGCTTACCAACCCAAACCAACAGTTCTTTGAGGGATTGCTGGAGGTTACCACTGGAAAGGGAAATTTAAACATGTTGATTACTTTATTTTGGAGCCTGGAGAAGCACATACTCTCCTTTCCTGAGTTAACGCCACAGGCCACTGCCAATCACCAATTCCCACTGTTCTCTGAGTCTTCTGATGATCTTGGCTGATGTCCAAGCCAGCTGATCTCTTTGTCACCAACTGCACTCCACAATGACCAGCGCTGGTGATAGCAAACACAGCCAGCTGATCAATTTGCTATGATCCCACCTCCAACATTGTAACCTCTGCCATTAAATTTGGTCAAAGGTAATACTTTTTCTCCATTATTTGTGTGTAAACAAAATATCTCAAAAACTAATCGATGGATTTCAATGAAATTTAGTACACAGATAGGGTTGGCCCAAGAAAGAACTGATTAGTTTTTGGCAAAGATGTGGATCTGGCCCTGAATCCTGGAATTTTTTTAAAGGATCTACTAACATTCAGTTGTTTGATTCAGAATGTTGTTGATTTAGAATGTTATAGATTGCCTCAGTTGCTGTGGTGGAATTTGTCACAGATGTCAAAATGTGGGCAGTATTTTCAGAGTAGGTTGTTAGATATGGATTGGTCTGAAGCCTCCTCAGTGAGATGGAAGGTTTTAATAAAAAGACTTACTTTTTCAGCTTTGTAGTTACAGTGCATCAATTGGGCAGGGAAAAGCCTCAAGGGAGAGCTGTGTAATTGTAATCATGTTAAAATAACACTGCGTGGTGGAGGTATGTGCTCTGCTAAGTGCCCCCTTCACTTGTTAAACATGTATTTTTAAAAATTATTCCTTAATGAAATGAGAGTGTTGCTGGCAAGGGAAGCATGTATTGCCCATTCCTAGTTGCCCTTGAGAAGGTGGTGGTGAGCTGCCTTCTTGAACCGCAGCAGTCCATATGGTGTAGGTACACCCAAAGTGCTGTTAGGAAGGGAGTTCCAAGATTTTGACACAGTGACAGTGAAGGAATGGCGATATAGGTCCACGTCAGGATGGTGTGTGGCTTGGAGGGGAACTTGGAAGAAATGCTGTTCCCAAGCACCTGCTGCCCTTGTCCTTCTATGTGGTAGAGGTCGTGGATTTGGAAGGTGCTGTCATAAAAACATAAGAAATAGGAACAGGAGTAGACCAGTTGGCCCCTCAAGCCTGCTCCGCCATTCAATAAGATCATGGCTGATCTTCTTGTGTTTCAATTTCCACATTGCAATTTAACCCTGATAACATTTGATTCCTTTGCCTACCAAGAATCTATCTACATTTGCCTTAAAAATATTCAATGACCCTGCTTCCACCAGCTTCTGACGCAGAGAGTTCCAAAGTCGCACAACCCTCTGGGAGAAAAAAAATTATCCTCATCTCGGTCCTATAAGGGCAACCCCAAATTTTAAAACAATGCCCCTTAGTTCTGAACTCACCCATAAGAGGAAACATTCTTTCAACATCCGCCTTGTCAAGGCCATTCAGGACCTTGTATATTTCAATCAAATCACTCCTCACTCTTCTAAACTCTAGTGGAAACAAGCCCAGTGTGTCCAACCTTTTCTCAGAAGACAACACACTCATTCCAGGTAGCAATCTAGTAAACCTCCTTTGAATTGCCTCTAATGCATTTACATCCTTCCTTAAATAAAGAGACTAAAACTGCACATAGTATTCAAGATGCATCTCACCAATGCCCTCTATAACCTAAGCACAACATCCTTACTCTTATGTACAATCCCTCTCGTAATAAAGGATAGCATTACATTAGCCTTCTTAATTACTTGCTGCACCTGCATACTAACTTTTTGTGATTCATGAACTAGATCACCTAGGTCCCTCTGCACCTCAGAATTATGCAGCCGTTCTCCATTTAAGTAGTACTCTGCTTTTTTGTTCTTCCTGCCAAAATGAGCAACTTCACATTTTATTGCATTAAACTCCATCAGCCAGATCTTTGCCCACTCACTCAAGCTATCTATATCCATCTGCAACCTCCTCATATCCACTTCACAACATACTTTCCTACCTATCGTCGTATCATCTGCAAATTTAGCCACCATTCCATCACTCCCCTCATCTAAATCATTGATTTAAATTGTAAAAAGTTAAGGTCCCAGTACAGACCTCTGTAGGATGCCACTCAACACATCCTGCCAATCAGAAAAAGACCCATTTATGCATATTCTCTGCTTGCTGCCAGCCAGCTAATATTCTATCCATGCTAATATGGTACCCAATATACCATGCGCTTTTATTTTCTGTAATAACCTTTGATGTGGCACCTTATCAAATGCTTTCTGGAAATCCAAGTACAGTACATCTACAGGCTCCCCTTTATCCACAGCACATGTTACTCCTTCAAAGAACTCTAATTAATTGGTTAAACATGATTTCCCTTTCACAAAACCATGCTGAATCTTCCCGATTACCTTAAGCTTTTCTAAGTGCCCAGCTCTAACCTCCTTAATGATCGATTCTAACAATTTCTCCACAACAGACGTAACTAGCCTATAGTTTCCTGTTTTCTGCCTCCCTCCCTTCTTGAATGAAGGGGTTATATTTGCTACTTTCCAGTCTGATGGAAACTTTCCAAAATCTAGCAAATTTTGGAAAATTATTACCAGCGCATTGACTACCTCATTCGTCATCTCTTTTAAGATCCTAGGATGTAATCCATTGGGACCCAGAGACTGGCCAGCCCGCAGTTCCACCAATTTGCTCAGTACTGTTTCCCTAGTGATTTAAATTTCACCAAGTTCCTTTCTCCCGTTCACCTCCTGATTTGCAACTATTACTGGAATGATTTTTGTATCCTCTATAGTGAACGCAGAAGCAAAATATTTGTTCATTTCTTCTGCCATTTCCTTATTACCTACTATAACACCCCACTGTCACTCTCTGGAGGACCAACACTCACTTTACGTACTCATTTCCTTTTTAGATATGTGTAGAAACTCTTGCGTTTTTGTATTTCTGGTTAGCTTTCTCTCATACTCTGAATTCTTTCTTCTGATTAATCTTTTCGTCATTCTCTGCCATTCTTTATAATCTGTCCAATCATCTGTCCTGCTATTCATCTTTGTGGAGTTGTATGCGTTTTCCTTAAGTTTGATGCTTTCCTTAACTACTTTAGTTAACCACAGATGTTGGGTCCTCCTCTTAGAATTTTTCTTTATAATAGGAATGTACTTATTCGGAATACTCTGAAATATCCCCTTAAATGTTTGCCATTGCTTCTCGACTGATCGATCCTCTAGTCTAGTTTCCCAGTTCACTTCAGCTAGCTCAGCTTTCATCCCCACATAGTTGTCCTTATTTAAGCTTAGGATACTAGTCTTAGACCCACTCTTCTCCCTTTCAAACTGGTTGTAAAATTCAATCATATTGTTGTTGCTGCTACCTAGGGATGCCTTTACTCTGAGGTCTTAATTAATCCTGTTATGTTACACAACACCAAGTCAAATATAACCTGCTCTTTGGTTGGTTCCAGAACATGCTGCTCTGAGAAACTATCTCAAAAGCATTCTAGGAACTCTTCATCCAGGCTACTACTACCAAACTGATTTATCCAGTTTATGCGTAGATTAAAATCACCCACGATTATTGCTATCCCTTTATCACAAGCACACAATATTTTCTCTTGAATACTTTGTCCTACACTGTGGCTAATGTTCAGGGGCCTGTAGTCCACTCCCACTAATGACTTTTTTCCCGTACTATTCCTCACCTCCACCCAAACCGATTCTACATCCTGATCTCCTGAATCAAGGTAATCTCTAACTATTGCACCAATGCCCTCTTTGATTAATAGTGCTACCCCTCCACCTTTACCTAGCTTCCTATTTTATTGAATGTCATACACCTTTCAATATTAAGGACCCAGTCTTTGTTGTCCTGCAGCTGAATCTCAGTAATTGCTATCAGATCATACTTACTTCAATGCGGGCCATCAATTCATTTACTTTGTTATGAACAGAACATGCATTCAGAGAGCCTCCTGCTTTATCTTTTTTGTTACCTTTGTAACATCTAGTCTTGACTATTGATGTATTCTTAGGATTTTTTCTCTCTGTCCCTTCTTGCCATTCTCTGATCCTCATTTCTCATATTATTATTTTGCTCTCATGTCTTGACTCTACGCCTTGAATTGCTATCTCTAGCCAAGCTTGATCCCTCACCCTTCTTGGTTAGTTTAAAACCCCCTTAGCTTCCCTAGTTATGTGATTTGTGAGGACATTCATCCCAGCACTGTTCAGGTATAAACCGTCCCAACGGTACAGCCCCCAATTTCCCAGTACTGATGACAGTACCCCACAAACTGAAATCCACTTCTCTGCATGAATTTTTGAGCTACACATTCATCTCTCTAATCTTATTTGCCCAATGCCAATTGCCATGTGGTTTAGGCAATAATCCAGAGATTATTACCTTTGAGGTCCTGCTTCTTAATTTGGTGCCTAGCTCCTCATACTGACTATACAGACCCTCTTTCCTAGTTCTACCTATGTCATTGGTACCTATATGGACCACGACAACTGGATCCTTGCCCTCCCACTACAATTTCCCCTCCAGCCCTGAGCAGCTGTCCCAAATCCTGGCAGGCAACATAGTCGTCAGGACTCTTGCATTTTGCCGCAGAGAACAGTGTTAATCCCCCTCACTATACTGTCCCCTACTACCACTACATTCATTTTTGTTCCCCTTGCTTGAATGACTTCCTGTACCACAATGCTATGGCCAGCCAGCTCATCCAGCTTGCAGATTTAGCTTTCATCCACACAGGTTTTGAACATTTCAAACCTGTTTGACAATTGCAAAGTCTGAGGTTCCTCCCCTACTGTCTGCTCAGTCCCATGACCTGCCTCACTGACAGGCACATCCTCCTGCCCCTCACTGCTGACCAAAACAGATGACCCTCTTCTAAGAGGTGTAACTGTCTTCTGAGAGAAAGTGTCCAGGTATTTCTCCCCCTCCCGTATGTTCTGCAGTGTCTGCATTTCAGCTTCCAGATCAATCATCCTGATCCAGAATTCCTCAAGCTACTTACACTTCCTGCAGACGTGTTTATCATGGATCACCTTGACGTCCAAAAGCTCCCACATCTCACAGCTGCAATATAACTCCCGTCCCGCCATTCTAACTTTAATTACTTTCTTCCTATGTACGCTACGATTAACTGTGTTTATTGAATGCTAGTCCCACTCACAACTAAAGTTATCTGCTTCTTAACTACAAAGGTATGTGTTTTAGATGTTTGTTTAAATTACTTCTTTTTATTGCTTTTTTATCTTTATTGTTTTATTTTAATTTTAAAATTTTCAAATTTTGGTTTATTATTTTAAAGTTTTAGTTCTTTTTATTTATAGATCTACCTGAACTCGCCTGTCCTAAACTGATTCCTCACACACTGTCCCTTAGACTGAGCACTTACCGGTCAATCAACCTACTAACTTCCTGTGACATCACAGTTGTTCTTTTCTCTCTATCCCTGACTGCTGCTGTCTCGCAGCTGAAACAGTGAGGCAGTGTGCTCCTCAGCTCCGCTGCTCACTCGAATCCCCAATCTGTATATATAGGCGCCCTTCCGCTCCACTCTGACTCCCAGCAAGGTAGGCCTTACTCAAATCCCCAATCTGCATATGGACACAGGCTGCTTCAGCATCTGGGGAGAACACTACAGGGAGGATGAGCAAACTGACCACAACACCGTGGCACAGAGCACCATTCAAGTTGGGGAAGAAAAGAGAAATGTAGTAGTAATAGGGGATAGCATAGTAAGGGGAATAGATACTGTTCTCTGCAGCAAAGGCAGAGAGTCCCGAAGGCTGAGTTGCCTACCTGGTGCCAAGGTTAAGGACACCTCTTCTGGGCTGGAGAGGAACTAGGAGTGGGAGGGGAAGGATCCAGTAGTCATGGTCCATGTAGGTACCAACGACATAGGTAGGACAAGGAAAGAGATCCTGCAGAGGGACTACGAGCAGCTCGGGGCTAAATTAAAAAGCAGAACCACAAAGGTAATAATCTCCAGATAACTACTTGAACCACGTGCAAATTGGCACAGGTGAAATAAGATTAGAGAGTTAAATACGTGGCTCAAAGGTTGGTGTGGAGAAATGATTTGCAATTGATGGAGCATTGGCACCAGTACTGGGGAAGGGGAGAGCTGATCCGTTGGGATGAGCTTTACTTGAACCAGTGTCCTGGTGAATCATATGAATAGGTTTGTGGATAAGACTTTAAGCAAATTAGTTGGGGGGGAGCAGGGTTCAATTGAAGGGAAGTTTTAAAAATCGAAAAGAAATAAGAGAGCAGAAGTAAATAATAATCAAAGTGTGACAGGAAGGGGCAGAAAATATAAGCAGAAGAGTGCAGCAGAAATTAGAACCAGAATGAGTAATAATGGTAAAAAGGTGATAAGGATCTTTATCTGAATACACGCAGCATTTGTAACAAGACAGATGAATTGATGGCACAAATAAATAAATGAATATGACTTAATAGCTACTACAGAGACGTGGTTGAAGGGTGACCAAGACTGGGAACTCAATATTCAAGGGTATTCGACATTCCGGAAAAATAGGCAAAAAGGAAAAGGATAAAAGCAAAATCCTGTGGATGCTGGAAATCTGAAACAAAAGCAAAAACAGCTGGAAAAACTCAGCAGGTCTGACAGCATCTGTGGAGAGGAATACAGTTAACATTTTGAGTCCGTATGACTCTTCATCAGAACTAAGGAAAAATAGAAATTAGATGAAATATAAGCTGGTTGAGGGGGGTGGGACAGATATACCTGGATAGAGGGCCAGTGATAGGTGGAGGCAAAGAAGAGATTGCCAAAGACGTCAGAGACAAAAGGACAAAGGGGTGTTGATGGTGGTCATATTAGCTAAGGAATGTGCTAATGGTGATATTAAGGGTAGAAAGCAGGATGAGCAAGTGACAGATAGCCCTGGTGGGGGTGGGGTGGCGGGAATGGATCGAAATAGGGTAAAAGGTGGAGATGAAACAATGGATGGAAATAAATTTAAAAATAATAGAAATAGATGGGAAAAGAAAAATATATTAAACAAAATATTTTAAAAATTATAAATTATTGGAAAAAGGAGGATCGGAAAGGGGGTGGGGATGGAGGAGAGTGTTAATTAACTGAAGTTGTTGAACTCAATTTTAAGGCTACAAAGTGCTGAATCGGAAGATGAGGTGCTGTTCCTCCAGTTTGCGTTAAGCTTCACTGGAACATTGCAGCAGGCCAGGGATAGACATGTGAGCATGAGAGCAGGGTAGAGTGTTGAAATGGCAAGCAACAGGGAGGTCTAGGTCATGATTGTGGACAGACTGAAGGTGTTCCGCAAAGCGGTCACCCAGTCTGCGTTTGGTCTCTCCAATGTAGAGGAGACAGCATTGGGAGCAGCGAATGCAGTAGACTAAATTGAGGGAAGTGCAAGTGAAATGCTTCTTCACTTGAAAGGAGTGTTTGGGCCCTTGGACAGTGAGGAGGGGGGAAGTAAAGGGGCAGGTGTTGCACCTTCTGTGGTTGCATGGAAAGCTGCCGTGGGAGGGGGTTGAGGTTTAGGGGGTGATGGAGAAGTGGACCAGGGTGTCCCAGAGGGTACAGTCCCTATGGAATGCCACCAGGGGGGTGAAGGGAAGATGTGTTTGGTGGTGGCATCATGTTGCATTTGACGGAAATGGCGGAGGATGATCCTTTGAATGCGGAGACTGGTGCAGTGATAAATGAGGACAAGGGGGACCCTATCATGGTTCTGGGAGGGAGAAGAAGGTGTGAGGGCTAATGTGTGAGAGATGGGCTGGACACGGTTGAGGACCCTGTCAATCACCGTGCATGGAAAAGGAAGTGGGGTAGCTTTGTTAATAAAGGAAGGTATCAGTGCTGTCGTGAATAGTGATATAGGTACAATAGATTGTGATGTTGAATCAGATTGGGTGGAAATAAGGAATAGCAAGGGGAAGGAGTCACAGGTGGAAGTTGTCTATGGGCCCTCGAAGGACAAAGTATAAATCGGGAAATAATGTAGGCGTGTAAGAATGGCACTACAATTGTCATGGGTGATTTTAATCTGCCTATTGACTGGACAAATCAGATTGGCAGGAGTAACATGGAAGGCGAATTTGTAGAGTGCATCAGGGATTGTTTCTTAGAGTGATGCATTGCAGAACCTATCCAGGAACAGGCTATTTTAGAACTAGTAATTTGTAATGAGGTGGGATTAATAAGAGATATCATAGCTAAGGATCCTCTTGGGGGTAGTGATCACAACATGGTCGAATTTCAGTTTGAGGGCGAGCAGCTTGGGTCTCAAACCAGTGTCCTCAACTTAAATAAGGGCAAGTACAGAGGTATGAAGAAAGAATTGTCTGAAGCGGGCTGGGAATATAGATGAATGGAAAGGTCAGTGGATGAGCAGTGGCAGACATTTAAGCAGTTATATCATAATGCCCAGCAAAAATTTATCCTGGTCAAAAAGAAGGACTTGATGAGAAGGATGAACCACCTGTGGTTAACAAAGGTGGTCAAGGAATGTATCAAATCAAAAACTAAGGCATACAAAGCAGCGAAAGCTGCCAGAGGATTGGGAATGTTTTAGGAACCAACAGTGGATGACTGAAAAGCTAATAAAGAGGGAGAGAATTGATTATGAAAGTAAATTGGCAAGAAATATAAAAACAAACAGCAAGAGCTTCTATAGGTATATACAAAGAAAATGGCTAAAGTGAGCATGGGATCCTTGGAGAATGCGACTGCAGAATTGATAACAGGGAGCAAGGAAATGGCAGATAATTTAAATCAATATTTTGCATTGGTCTTCATGGTGGAAGACACTACAAACATCCGAAAGATATTAGATAAGCAAGGAGCTAATGGGAGGAAAGATCTTGTATCAGTTTCTATCACAAGGGACAAAGTATTTGACAAACTCATTGGACTATGGGCTGACAAATCACCAGGACCTGATGGCCTGCATCCAAAGGTTTTAAAGGGAGAAGAAAGTGGCTGCAGAGGTAATGGAGGCATTGGTTGAAATATTCCAGAACTCACTTGGATTCTGGGAGGGTCCCAGCGGATTGGAAAACCACGAATGTGATGCCCCTGTTCAAGAAGGGAGGGAGACAAAAAGCAGGAAACTATAGGCCAGTTAGCCTAACATCTGTCATTAGAAAAATGCTGGAGTCCATTATTAAGGAAGAAATAGCAGGACAATTAGAAAAGTTTAACACAATCAAACAGAGTCATTATGGTTTTGCAAAAGGAAAATCATGTTTGACAAATTTGCTAGAGTTCTTTGAGGATATAACAAGCAGAGCTGATAAAGGGGAACCAGTAGGTGTAGTGTATTTAGATTTCCAGAAGGCATTCAATAAGGTGTTACATAAATGGTTATGGCACAAGTTGGAGCTCACGGTATTGGTGTTAATGTATTAACATGGATTGAGGATTGGTTAACACACAGAAGACAGAGAGTAGGGATTAGGGACGTAACTAGTGGAATGCCACAAAGATCAGTCCTAGGGCCTCAATTATTTACTATCTAAATTAATGACTTGGAGGAGGGGGCTGAGTGTAATGTATCCAAATTTTTTGACAATACAAAAATAGGTAGGAGGGCATGTTGTGATGAGGACATAAGGAATCTGCAAGGGGATATAGATAGGTTGAGCGAGTAGGCAAAAACTTGACAGATGGAGTTTAATGTAGGAAAGTGCGAGGTAAGCACAAAGAATCAAACGGCAGACTATTATTTAAATGGAGAGAGACTCCTAAATAGTGCAGCACAAAGGGATCTGGGTGTTCTTGTGCATGAAACACGAAAGTTAGCATGCAGGTGCAGCAAGTAATTAAGAAAGCAAATGGAATTTTGACCTGCATTACTAGGGGGTTGGAGTTTAAAAATAGGGAAGTCTTGTCACAACTGTGCAGGGTGTTGGTGAGGCTATACCTGGAGTACTGTGTACAGTTTTGGTCCTCGTATTTAAGCAAGTATATACTGGAATTGGAGGCAGTACAAAATAGATTTGCTATGCTCATTCCTGGGATGAAGGGGCTGACTTATCAAGAGCAGCTGAACGGGTTAGTCCTTTATTCATTAGAGTTTAGAAGAATGAGGGGTGATCTTATTGAAACGTACAAGATTCTGAGGGGACTTGACAGGGTAGATGTTGAGAAGATGCTTCCTCTAGTGGGGGAATCTTGAACTAGGGAACATAATTACAGAATAAGGGGATGCTCATTTAAAAATGAGAAGCGAAGGAATTTCTTCTCTGTGTAGTGAATGTCTGGAATTCTCTACCTCACACAGTTGTGGAGGCTAGATCAGTGAAAGTATTTAAAGAGGAGGTAAATAGATTTTTGAAATATCAGAGTTGAGGGCTGTGAGGAGCTGGCACAAAAGAGAAGTTGAGCCTTGGGGCAGATCAGCCATGATCTTATTGAACGGCGGGGCAGCCTTGAGGGGCCGAATGGCCTACTCCTACTCTTATTGCTTAAGTTCTTATTGTGCAATCCTCAGTGAACATCCCCACTTCTGACTTTATGATGGAGGGAAGGTCAGTGATAAATCAGTTGAAGATGGTTGGGCCTAGGACACAACCCTGAGAAACTTATGTATTGCACGAGGATCCTGCTCCAATTCTGGTGCGATACAAGTTCAAAGCCCACACTCCTACTAGCAACTCAAAATTTTAAAGTGAAGTATTTCAACTCCTTTGGGTAGGTAACAAAATATGAAAACCGAAAAGATTATTCAACCTTTCCTACCCACAGACCAAATATAGTTTTTCCCCATCCTGATCATCTGAGAGAAGCCGTCTATTAAAGATACAATTTTATCTCACAGATCATCAAATGAACCTACAGGATATTAATCCAACCTTAAATTGCACATCAAACATTTCTGATGAATTGCATTTCTATAAATGATACACCCAAGTTCCCAATCAAGCAGTATGTTGTGACACAGCAGTTGTTAAAGGCTGAGTTATTTAACATCCCAGAGGGAAACTTTAAACAACTGTCATAACCTATATTTGCAATTGCAACCTATATTTGCTTTGAGTTGCAGCTCTAAATTCAGGAATAAGACTACCAGTTCTCGAGAGGTTTTTATGTCAAACTAAATGAAACATTTATTAATTTACAACAAATTAACCATATACATGGCAACAAATTACTAATATCATAACCATTAAAAAATTCCAAAATTAATCTCCACTAAGGCAACAATAACCAATAGACTTAACCAGACAGCAGGCAAAACATTTTTCACCTTATGAATTCAAAATGAGGTTCCATTCAATTTGGTTCCTTTTCAGACAGTTGTAGGCTTTCAGGCTTAGATCTTACATGCCTCTGACCTGCACACACAACTCCTCTCAGGTGATACCTGGCCTTCCCCTTTGAATGTAAATTTTCATTGTATCACCAGGGCCTTTTGAACTAATTTCATAGTACCAATTTTATTAGTAATATAAACATTGTTTGGTGCCTCCTAGCTAGGTGCAAGATTTCACTCCCACTCTTGAATGCTCTATTCAACAAAATGCAAGTGTACCCTTTACCTCTGTTTACATCTCAAAACTACTATACGTCAAAGCACCCAGACTAGCTGGCTTTAATTCAATTAACACGCACAGACTAAACCTCTATTTAAAAAAATTTTTTTTATTAATATTATATATATTAATATCTCTTCCTGGCACAGTACCATCATGTTCCAAAATGTATTTGATTATCTGTGCCTGACAACTTCCAATTCTGTTCTTAAATATTTACCCAGCAGTTCCTTAAGGAATCTAATTAATGTATTATTAACTGTTTGTTATGAATGTACAAGCTATTAGGAAAGTACATTTTCCTAAACTTTAACCTTTACTAATGATCTATAATTTTATTTGCAAACGTAATTGTTGTCGACACAATTCTAATTAAATAATCTACTGTCATCAAAAGTATTCATTTTTTGCAGCATTTTCAAAAGTTCGATCTTGTCCTTGTTACTTGCTTTCCTCCAATGAAAACATATTCAACTCTAAGGCCCGGATTTTCATCTTTTAGGCAGAAATCATGAGTCAGGCCATTTCCTAATGTCACAATCCTGCCCCCTACTTCTAGTGCTTGCCCAAGTTATTTTCATAGGGTGGCAGGGATGGGCTGGAGTCAGGATTAGCACCTCCCGAAGCAAGGCGGAGGCTGAAATGGAAGTCGGCGAATGCAGAGACAGGCAAGTTAAAAGGCCCACCTTTGATTACTGGGAATTGGTCCAGTTCTGTACTGGGTATTAGGCCCCCTAGCCCTCCCTCCTCACTCTACCCCACCCCTAAAAGCTCACAATCTCCTTAATAATATGTGAAAAAATCTTGTTGAGCTGAATCCATAGGTGGGATTTGGAGATCAGCCAAGCATTCAAAATGGGATTCTATTGCAAAGCTGTGTCAACAAATCCTCCAGAGCATTAAAAACTTTGAAGTAATGGAACAGATAGTAATCTGTTCCATAGCTTCAAAGGCTCACAACGGTTGACTGAACTATCAATCAAATAAAAGATTAAATCACAGAGGAAAATTGACACACAAATCTGAATCTCAATACTGATGGATGCAGAAGAGCACTTTACCTACTGGATCAAGTACTCTAATGCATCTGAGCACTTTCAAAATGGTGGTCAATGTTGTGATACACTTTAAGCAAATGTGCAAATGAGCAAGTAGTGAGGATGTAGGGTAGCATGTGACCAATGACTAGGAGTGCTTGCAGTGTGTGTAGCATATGTGTAGAATTTTTTTTATTCATTCATGGATGTGGGCGTTGCTGGCTAGGCATCAAAGAGCCGCTGCTCAAGTATCCGCACCTTGACCACTTCAGGTGGCTGGCAGAGGGGAGGGCTATGGCTGTTTTGGTGACCAGGATCAGGGAGGTACTGGGTCGTGGAGGAATGGGCTGGATGGTTCCACAATAGTTGATGCATTGTGCATCGATGGATGTCGCTGCTGCACACCCTTTGCCACCTTGCCCTTGCTTGCAGCCTGGATATGCCCTGGCATGCCTTCTTGCCATCCAGCGGGGGAGGTCCACAGTGGAGTGCTCTTTACATAGGGGGTCCTCCCTCTTACCACTGGGGACATGGGGTGGAGGGTGTTGAACGCTGCATTCCCCCACAACTGTAGGATGTGTCGGTGCACAGACTCCCAAGATACCTACATCTTTTGCTGCATTGTGGTGTCCGTGGACCATGTGGATACAGGGTGTAATAGGTTGCACTCCCTTTTCAGTTATTTGAAGAACATTTTACTGTTGTTTTGTTTGTATTTCGGTCCCACGCTCCTGATCTATGGGCATCCGAAGCAGAAGGGTGGGGAGGTAAGAGGATCTCCTCCTGTTCCTAAGCCTGGCCAACTTGGCCATTAACAGGTCCAGGCAGTGGGCAATCGATGGGGTCATCTGGTGAGCTGTCTTTCCCTCTTTCGCAGCCAGGTGCCCCTGGAGAGGGAGCATGCGGTGTCCGTTGGCACTATCAAGGCCTTCCATGCTCAGGTGGCACCGCAGGGACTTTTGATTTGATGTGGTAAGATTTGTTTTGCTTTTGCAGTTTCCCTTTTAGGGGCTGCAGCGCTGGATGGGACTGCTCCAAGTGCTGTCCTACCGGGGTCAAGTGCTGGCCATAAGCCAGCCGATTGCCGCCATGTTGTGGTACTGGCTGGTCACTTAGACCCCTCCCCCAGAGTTTGTCACAAAAATCCAGAGAATGCTAATGATTTCTCCTGGGACAAAGGCTGCACTGGGTCACTGCTGAGGTTCTGAGTCTTCCGCCTAGGGAGGGCGCACTGGTGTGCCTATGCACCCAGGTGGCGACTTTCCGCCATCCGACCCTGCAGCGATACCTTTACATAGAGACTCCTCTGAGATGGTGTGCACTATAGATGTATTTCTTCTGCCAGGTGCATGGCCTGAATTATGATGTACATCTCCCATTTGTAGACCTGAGGAGCCTTTGTGGCTCCTTGTAGACATTGCCCGTCTTTTACCAGGACCTGATCAAAGACTGAAACGTGGCCACCTCGCACCACAGCTCTTTGTCATCATAAGTAGGGGCTGTCGTCAGAGAGCCACTGCTCAGGAATCCACAGCTCCGCCACTTTTGGTGGCTGGCAGAGAAGAGGGCTGGGTTGCCAGGGTGACCAGGAATGGTGACATGCTGGGTGGTGGAGGAATGGGCTGGATGCTTCTGCAAGAGTTGGCGCATTGTGCATCAATGGACATCCGGCTCATGGCCAATGCCGCCCATGACCTTAGGATAGTTCTGCTTGGCTCCAACGTCATACTGGATCACGAGGAGGCACAGGTGCACGGTGGTCTTCCGTCTGAGCGTACTCATGTTCGGACGGAATTCCACATTGAATTCCAAAGCCCTGAACCTTCCCTCAGGAGCCAGAGCCCTGCAACCTGAACCGCCTCGTGGAAATGCCCTCCATGCCCTTTAGCATAGAGCAGAGGGGTTTCCTGTATGGGCTGCTGCTGCACATCCTTCACTTCTTTACCATCTCCTGTCATCTGGACACTCCCTGGTGGCATACAACAGTGGAGGTCCCCCTCCACTAGGGGGGGGTGTTCTCTACAGGGGTGTCCACCCCCTTACCATTGGGTATCTGGGGTGGAGGGTGTTGCATGCAGCAGTTTGATGTGTCGGTTCACGGACTCCCAAGATGTCTGCACCTTTTGTGGCCTAGTGGAGTCCCTGGGTCATGCTTATGTAAGTTGTTGTAGACTGCAACCCCTTTTTACATATTTGAAAAGCATTTTGCTTTTGTTTTGGAGGAGGAGCATGTGGTGTCCATTGGCACCATTGAGGCCTTCTGTGCTCAGTGGGCACCGCCGAGTCTGGGGTGCTTTATTGGCCCTTTTAATCACATTTTAATTTAATGTTTGTAAGTTTCCTTTAAGGTTTTGGTTTTTTTGCAGCATCCCTTTAAGAGGCTGCCTTTTTAATTTGTCCCCTACTTTGTTAATTTAGTTTTTTTGGTTTGTAACAAAAAGAGTCACATCATCTTAGCCTTCCTAACCCTGCTGCTATGTTTTGGTGCTCTCCCGACATCCACAGCGGAGGTGGAGGCAGCCTCCTGACTGCTATTCCCTGTCTGGGATGGCCTTGTCGGGTGTGCCCAAGAAAGGATATACTTGCCATAGAGGGAATGCAGCGAAGGCTTACCAGGCTGATTCCTGGGGTGGCAGGATTGTCGTTTGAGGAGAGATTGGTCCGACTCGGCCTGCATTCACTGGAGTTTAGAAGGATGAGAGGGGATCTCATTGAAACATAAAATTCTGACAGGGATGGACAGACTGGATGCAGGGAAGGTGTTTCCTCTGATTGGGGGTTCTACAATAGGCGGTCACAATCTCAGGATACGGGGTAGGCCATTTAGGACTGAGATGAGGAGAAACTTCTTCACTCAGAGGGTGATGAACCTGTGGAATTCTCCACCACAGAGAGCTGTGGAGGCCACGTCACTGAATATATTTAAGAAGGAAATAGATTTCTAGACTCTAAAGGTGTCAAGGGGTATGGGGAGAGAGCGGGAGTATGGCATTGAGATAGAGGAACAGGCATGATCATGTTAAATGGTGGAGTGGGCTCGAAGGGCTGAATGACCTACTTCTGCTTCTATTTTCTATGTCCTCTGGAGGGCCAAGACCTGGAGGGCTGAGACTTGACGGGCCCCGGCCTGCTTTTGGGGTCCTGCTGTTTGGCAGTGCCACCCTCCTTGGCCTGTGGAGCTGGAGTTGCTGCAGTCACAAGAAGAGGGGATTCGGATCGGCTGGATACTCCCGGTGTCACCTGGGTGGATGGGTGGGTGGAGTTGAACTACTCATCCTCCTCCCTATGGGTTCTTGACGGCCCCTGGCTGACTCCTTGAGGAGAAGGGGAAGCTGGAGTGAGGTCAAGCTGCCCCACATTCTTCTGGTGTACACGCTATTGGAAGCCAACTATAGTGTCAGCGATGGAGTTGAGCCCGTGCAGCAGTGCAGGACCAATGTCCTGGACTGAGGTCACATTGGCGGCTGCCATCTTACCGATGTTGACCTCAGTGCATTGGAATACTGGTGCTATCACCTCAAACTGAAGGCGGATGGACTCCTCCAATGTGCCTTGCAATCTGAGGAGTGTAGTGGACATCCCTTCCTGATGCTCCTGGACTTGCCTTTGCAGCTCCAGCAACTGAGGTATGACCGAGTCCAGAAGTTCCTCATCTGACTCAGACTCAGCAGATTTCTCACCTCCAGCAGTCCTCCGAGTGCCAGACACCTGGGAAGTTCCAGGGAGCGATGTGCTCACCAGGCTGTGATCACGAGGCTACTCTAAAGCTAGGTCCCATCGAGGTATGCATCACTGCAATGGTGGAGGGTGTGGGTGAGCGCTGTGATGGGTCTTCAATGAAGGTGCCTTCAGATTCCTCCTCAGAGGCTTTTTCAGGGCTTGATTGGAGGCCCTGGACTCCGTCAGCTGTTTCCCAGATGTGCCTGTGAAAGGAAGGAGAGATAATCAGTGCATGGCAGGGGACTATGGAACAGGACAGATTATTTACAGCATGGTTGTCTGATGAATGTTGCACTGCTGGATCCTCACTTAGTAGAGCCCTGCCGACCTCACCGTCAGCACAGGAAAGGTCCTGGTCTTCAGCCAGCCAACTGGATGACTCTATTTTCAAAGTCCATGAGGACCTTGATTTCAGGCGTTCCTCCACTGATAAGTGGCTTCTCCCTCTTGTTGCGTGCCAGTTTTTCCTGCATGGATAGAGATGGGGAGGGTGTATCAAGACGCTTGTCAGGCCAGATGATAAGTATGCCTGGCATATGCGGGAGGTGAGTGGCCCCATGGACGGGATGTGGGCAATGAAGGTATGTATGAGATAGTGAATGGTGATGTCCCTTGAACTGGCAATAAGTGAGATCCCTGTGGATGTGTGATGGGTTTGTGATTGTCTGAGTTGGAAGCGATGAGAAGAGTGACTTACCCTGGTGGAATGGAGGAGGCCATTTATCTTCTTGCAGCATTGGGTGGCTGTCCTCTTTGGCAGGGTGTTGGCACTGACCATCGCTGCCACTGCCTCCCAAGCCGGATTGGTGATGTTGCTGGCCCTCCTATGACCAGAATGGGGATAGGGTAGAGGACCTCACAACAGGCCTCCACAGTGTCCAAAATGCATTTGAGAGACATCACTCAATCAGGGGCTTCAGACTTCTCACACAGAAGGCATGGCCCTGAGAGGCATCAGTCCTGGGCTGGAAGCGCTGGTAGATGAGTGCACGGCTGAACTTTGAATATGGTGTCTGGCATGATGAAGTGGTGAGGTGATGGTGTGGCAGGTGAATGAGAGGCAGCCCAGCATCGAAGTGGCTTGTTTCTCGGGAATTCATGATTAATGAGGGCGGGATTGGGATGATACGGCGCGCAAAGTCGCCATTGCGACTTGCAGGAACAACGGTATTTTTCCCCGCCCTCTACCACACTTAGTGCTAATCTGGGATGATTCCGCCCACAGTTTCACATGTACACTGATGACACCTAGCTCTCCCTTACCACTATCTCTCTCAATTCCTCCATTATCTCTAAATTATCAAATTGCTTGACCGGCATTGATACTGGATGAACAGAAGTGTCCTCCAATTAAATATTGGGAAGCCATTAACTTCATTTCCTCTTACAAATTCTGTTCCCTAGCCGCTGATTCCATCCTTCTCCTTGGCAACTGTTTGAGGTTGAAACACACTGTTCGGACCATTGATGTCACATTTGACTTCAAGATGAACTTTTGACCATATATATGTGCCATCACTGAAGACACCTATTTTCACTCCGTAATATTGCTTCTGCCTCAGCTCATGTACTGTTGATACCTTTGTTTATGCCTTTGTTATCTCTAGACTTAACTATTCCAACACACTCCTGGCCAGCGTCCCACTTTCTACCCTCTGTAAACCTGAGTTCATCCAAAACTCCACAGTCTGTATCCTTACTCTCACCAGTCCCGTTCACCAATCAGTCCTATGCTAGCTGGCCTATGTTGGTTCTTGGTTAAACAATGACTCAATTTTAAAATTCTCATCTTTGTTTTCAAAACCTTCCATGGCCTCATGTCTCCCTATTTCTGTAGTCTCCTTCAGCCCTACACCCCTTTGAGATATCTGTGCTGTTCCAACTCTGATCTCTTGAGTATCCCTGATTTTCATTGCTCCACCATTGGTGACCAGCCTTCAGCTGTCAAGGCCCTAAACCTCTCTACCTCTCTGCCACTTGTTCCTCCTTTAAGACCCTCCTTAAAACCTACCTCTGCCCAAGGTTTTGGTCATGTACACTGATGTGGTTTGGTGTCAATTTTTACTCCTGTGTAGCACCTTGTTTTATTACATTAAAGGCGTTTAAAAATACAATTTATTGCTGTTGTTGAAATCAAGAAGCCTATTTCACACAGAACATAATGGAAATCTGTAACTCAATCCTCAAAGATTGTGGATGTTGATCAATTGGAGCTTTGAAGACTGAGATTGAAAAATTTTTGTGAGGTAAGAGAATCAAGGAATATAGAGTAATAGAGGGCAAATAAATTTGAGGTATAGATTATTTGTCGAGCCATAGAAAAGTTATGGCGCAGAAAGAGGCCATTCAACCCATTGTGTCTGTGCCAAAAAGAGAAAAAAAAAACTAGCCGATCATTCTAATCCCACTTTCCAGCACCTGGTCCGTAGCCTTGCAGGTTACAACACTTCAGATGCAGATCTGGGTACCTTTTAAATGAGTTGAGTGTTTCGGCCTCAACCACCAACTCAGGTAGTGAATTCCAGATGCCCACCACTTTCTGGGTGAAAAAGATTTTCCTCATGTCCCTCCAATCCTTCTACCAATCACCTTAAATCTAATCCTGCTGGTGACTGACACCTCAGCTAGGCGGAGCAAGTCTTCCCTGTCTACCCTATCTAGGCCCCTCATAATTTTGTACACTTCAATTAGGTCATCCCTTAGCCTCCTCTGTTCTAAGGAAAACTACCCTAGCCTATCCAATCTCTTCTCATAACTGCAATTTTCAAGCCCTGGCAACATTCTTGTAGATCTCCTCTGCACTCTTTCCACAGCAATTATGTCCTTCCTGTAATGTGGTGACCAGAACTGTACACAAAATTCCAGCTGTGGCCCAACAGTCATTTTATACATTTCCTAACCAGCAATTTATACAGTTTCATCATTACATCCCTGCTTTTGTATTCAAAACCTCGCTCAATAAAGGAAAGCATTTCATACACTTTCTTGACCACCTTATCCACCTGTCTTGCTACCTTCAAAGACCTGTGGACATGCACTCCAAGGCCTCTCACTCTCTCAATAACTTCCCATTTATTGAGTATTCCCTTGCTTTGTTTGCCCTGCCCAAATGCACCAGCTCAAGCTTTTCTGGATTGAATTCCCTTTGCCACTTCTCTGCCCACTCAATCAAACCATTGATATCATTCTGGAGTCGACCGCTATCCCCTTCACTATCAACGACACAGCCAATTTTTGTGTCATCTGCAAATTTCCCAATCCTGCCTCCCACATTTATGTCTAAATAATTAAAACGAACAGCAAGAGGCCCAACACTGAGCCCTGTGGAACACCACTGTCAACCGTTTTCCATTCGCAAAAACATCCATTGACTATTACTGTCACGGAACCAAATTTGGATTCACCTGCCACCTTCCCCTGTGTAGTAATTATAGTTTTGGGAAATGTTGTACGGTAAGTTTAAGAATAAGCCTGTGCTGTAAGATTACATGATCTGTGTAAACTAATGCGTTAGCAGTGTGGGGATCCTCTACAGAGGAGAATACTTCTATAGTTATGGAGTTTTATGAACGTGTGTAGTTGCTACTGCTGTTTTGTAAATAAAGCCAAATGTTTCCACTAAGAAAAGTTGTCTGAAGAGCAGCTCTATAACATACTGGTGATGAGGATAAATCAAATTTGGTGCTGCATCTCGCCCAGCGATTGTGAATACCTAAGTTCGTTAAAAATAACAGAAGATATACCCTCTGAAATGCCACAGTTTGGCAGAATCGATCCCTTTGAGCCAGCCATAGACGATTGGTTTCAGTATATAGAATGTCTTGCGTTCTTCTTTCAAGCAAACGAAGTAATGGGGGAAGAGAAGAGCGATCCTCCTGAGTACTTGTGGGAGCAAAACCTACAGTTTGATTTGAAACTCGATGGCCCCCTGTGCCATAGATTCATAGACTTTCAGTGAATTAGTAGACTTTGTTCAGGGACATTTTCAACCCAAGCCCTCAGTCACAATGTAGAGTTTCAGGTTCAATTCATGAAATAGAGCCCTGAGTGACACAATTGCTACTTATGTGGTGAAATTAAATCAACTGATAGATATTGTGATTTCAGTGAAACCCTGGACGACATGCTCAGAGATCGTTTAGTACATGGGGTGCAGGAAGACACTATACAGCGAAGATTGCTGGCTGAAGTGAATCTTGATTTTAAGAAAGCGTTAGAAATAGCGCTGGTGATGGGAAATGCTGTAAGGCATTCACAAGCAATTCAAGGGGCACAAAATAACGGTGTACTCCAAATTGAGAGGGAACAATCAGCCGAAAGTGGTGCGAAAAGCTGAGACTCTGCCGGGAAGCAGGAAACAGCCCCTGCTAACCAAAAAATAAGAGGAAACAGCTTAGCAACTAAATCAAAAAATAACTTTCATCGATATGAAAACAATCAGTCTTCTAGCAATTGGCAGTATAAAAAAGTAGAATGTTATTTTTGTCACAGAAATGGACACATAATGAGACAGTGCAAAGCGAAATTTAAACAGGCTTCCAAACAACAAATGAAGTCCAATGAAGTCTACAGTGTAGAAGAGCCTGAAACAACATATCCAGACATTCACTATTCAACATGAAAGCTGGGAAAACAGAGCCAATATTTGTTACAGTGCAACTGAATGGTGAACCATTAAAATGGAAGTAGACACAGGAGCTTCCACCACTGTAATAGGAGGACACACTGTCAGATATCTAAATAAAGACGATCAATAATTAAATTTGGAACAAACATCCGCCAAGTTGAAAATGTATACAGGGTAGAAATCCAAGTGCAAGGTATCACCAGAGCAACAGTTCATTATCGATACGAATCGGCACAGCTACCAGTGATGATGGTAGAAGGTGAAGGACCAGGCCTTCTCGGGCAAGGTTGGTTAAAGGAGATTGAATTAAACTGGTCCGAAACCTTCCAATTGAGAGCAGGTGGACTACCAGAGCTGCTTAAAAAAAAAAATGACACCGTCTTCAAGGATAAACTGGGAAAACTCAAAGGCCTACAGGCCAAGATTTACGTGGATCCAGAAGCAGCCCCTCGCTTCTTGAAAGCGAGGCCAGTGCCATATGCCCTGAGAGAGAAGGTTGACACTGAGCTGAGCTGGCTAGAAAGGCTGGGTGTCATAAAACAGTTCAGTTCTCAGGATGGGCAGCACCCATAGTCCCTGTCCTTAAACCAGACAGACCATCCAGATCTGTGAGGACTATAAACTAACCATCAACAGAGCAGCCAAACTGGATAGGTATCCTATTTGCAAAATAGAAGACCTATATGCCAAACTAGCAGGAAGGACAGCATATACAAAGCATGACATGAGTCACGCATATCAGCAATTGGAGCTGGATGATGCCTCTTGGGAATTCATCACCATAAATACTCTCGAAGGGTTATACCAATATACATGCCTGCCCTTTGGCATTTCCTCAGCCTGTGACATTTTTCAGAGGACAATAGAGGGCTTACTGAGTTGCCTGTCTTTGCAAGAGAATGTCGAACATATCCCAGTTCCACAGGAACTCGTATTAGCGATGTATTTTCTAGATTCCTTGCCAGTCTGTGCCAGACAGATGAGAAACTGGATGAATCATGATCCAGTCCTGGCTCGAATGAGAGACCGTGTTACATGATTGGTCCCAGGAGCCAGTCTCCGATGAATTGAAACTGTTCTTCAACCGAAGACATGAGATGAGCAGTCAAGATTATATTCTATTATGGGGTGCATGGGTAGTAGTTCCTGCACAAGGAAGGGAACCACTTTTAGTAGAGCTACCCAGTGCCCATCAGGGATCTCCCAAATGAAGACCATAGTGCACAGTTATCTATGGTGGCCGGGGATGGATGGCGATATTGAAAATGTGGTAAAGCGCTGTGTGCAATGCCAGCGGCTCCAAAAGTTGCTGGTGGCAGCCCCATTACACCCATGGGACTGGCCAGGTAGACCCTGGGTGCAGTTGCACATTAACTATGTCGGTCCTTTCCTTGGAACTATGTTTCTACTGATTATAGATGCTCTTTCCAAGTGGTTAGACATTTATGAGGTAGTCACCAACATCGGTCACTACTATTGAAAAATTACACCAGAGCTTCGCCATCCATGGATTGCTGGTGGTAGTCGTCTCAAATAATGGCACTACATTTACAAGTGCTGAGTTCCAACAATTTATCAGCCTCAATGGTATCGACCATGTGAAGACTGCACTGTACCATCTGTTATCAAATGGACGGGTGGAAAGGGCAGTTCAAACTTTTAAGGTGGGAATGAAAAAGTCAACAGGTGACTCGCTGAATACCAAACTAGCTCATTTTCTATTCCACTACAGAACAACACCCCACACTGCGACAGGAGCAACACCTGCAGATTTACTGATGATGCACCATCGTTGAACAAGACTGAGCTTAATACTTCCCAATTTGGAGGTGAAGGTGGAGAAAGGTCAATGGAACCAGAAGCAACACATGATTTGCATAGTCGTGAGAGACAATTTACTGTTGGAGAAGCAGTATATGTAAAGGATTTTGATGGAGGACCAAAGAGGTTACCTGGTAAAGTAAGTTCAGCGACCGGACCATTATCATACCACATGGGAGTGGAGGGCCGAATCACCTGCAAGCATGTGGATCATCTAAGAAAAAGAGATACCACAGAAAGATATTATTTTGCCTGTAACCATGACTGAACCACTGGTTTCTGTTGAAGATGCTCAACCAAGGACAGACATGCCTGATGTCTCTATCAGAGTGAAAGACACTGAACTGCAAGTGCCTAATGAGGTACCTGATGTTAATGTAGTTCCAGAGAATGTGTTTCCTGCAAAAGAATCTGAAGTCGTGGAATTGCGTAATCCCACGTGAATCTGAAACCACCTGAAAGATTGAACTTGTAATTTAGGACCTTTGTAAATATTGTAATGTCATGAGATAAATATCCTTGTGAATACAAAATGTACAGAAAAGTTAGAGGGAGGAATGTAGTAATTATAGTTTTGGGAAATGTTGAACTGTAGCTTTAAGAATAAGCCTGTGCTGTACGATCACATGATCAGTATAAACCAATGCGTTAGCAGCACGGGGAACACATACAGAGGAGAGTATTTCTTTTGTTATGGAGTTTGATGAATGCGTGTAGTTGCTACTGCTGTTTTGTAAATAAAACCAAATGTTTCCGCTAAGAAAAGTTGTCTGAAGATCAGCCCTAGCACACCCTATATCCCATGAGACCTCACTTTCCTGACCAGTCTGCCATGCGGGACCTTATCAAATGCCTTATTGGAATCCATGTAGACAACATTTACTACACAACCCTCATCAATCCTCCTTGTTACTTCCTCAAAAAATCCTATTAAGTTAGTAAGACATGATCTTCCCTAACAAAATCATGCTGACTATCCCTGATCAATCCATGCTTTTCTAAGAGACAGTTTATCCTGTTTATTGCTTGTTTCCAATAACTTGTCCACCACCAAAGTCTGACTGGCTGGATTATAATCTTCTGGCCTAACCCTCGCATTTTTAAATAATGGTACAATGTTCGCAGACCTCCAATCCCCTGGGACCTTGCCTGTATCTAGTGAGGATTGGAAAGTGATCCTCAGAGCATCTGTTATTTCCTCCCTGGCTCCCTTCAACAGCCTGGGATACAATCCATCTGGCCCTAGTGATTTATCCACCTTCAAGGATAAGGTCCTTACCAAGGCTAGTCCCTCCAATACTTCTTCTTTCACTATGCTTGTTGTATCTAATGCTTCACACTCCTCTTAACTCGAATGTCTTCATCATCCCTCTCTTTGGTGAAGACAAAGTACTCATTGAGAACCCTCCCCACATCTTCTGCATCAACCCACAAGTTACCATGTACATCTACCTTTTCCTTAGTTATTCTCTTGCTGTTAATGTACTCATAAAACATCTTAGGATTTTCTTTGATTTTACCTGCCAATATTTTTTTGTATCGTCTCTTTGCTTTCCTAATTTCTATTTTTACTTCATCCCTGTGCTTTCTATACTCATCTAGGCTTTCTACAGTATTAAGTATTTTGTGACTGTCATATGCTTTCTTTTTCTGCTTTACCTTGGCCTCTATGCTTCTGGATAACCAGAGGGCTTTAGATTTCACAGTATCACCCTTCTTCTTTGTAGGGACATATCTACACTGTGCCTGTAGAATCTCACCTTTGAAATGCTTCCCATTGACTTAACACAGTTTTTCCTTCTAATAGCTGTATCCACTTCACTCTTGCCAGCTCACCTATCAGGTTTGTAAAATTTGCCTTCCACCAATTTAGAACTTTTACTCCTGTTCTATCTTTGTCCTTTTCTATAATGATGCTAAATCTAACTAAATATGATCACTGTCTCCAAAATGGGCCCTTACCGCTACTTCATTCACTTGCCCAGCTTCATTTCCTAAGACAAAATCTAAAATTGCACCTTCTCTTGTTGGGCTTGTTACATGCTGACTAAAAAAGTTCTCTTGAATGCAGTTGAAGAAGTTTGTGCCCTCTGTGCCCTTCACACTGTTCATATCCCTGTTGTTATTAGGGTAGTTGAAAACCCCAACGATTACTGCTCTATTGTTTTTCCGCTCAGAATCTGTCTACAAAATTAACTCCTCTAACTCTCTTCCACTCTTTGGGAGCCTATAGTACACTCCTAGTGGTGTGGCTGCCCCTTCTTTATTTCTGATCTCAACCCATACAGCCTCATTTGATGCTTCATTTAGTATATCATCCCTCCTCACAGCTGTAATTGATTCTTTAACCAATAATACTACACCCACACCTTTTTTTATTCCCTTCCATATCCTGTCTGAAAACTCTATATCCAGGGATGTTGAGCTACCATTTTTGCCCCTCCTTAAGTCTAGTTTCCTTTATAGCAATTATATTATGTTATCATGTGCCCTCAGCTCATCAACTTTATTTACTACGCTCCTTGCATTTACATATATACCTTTTAACACTGCCAAATCCCTGTGCTATATACTTTTTAACCTGTGCTGCTTCTGTCTTTCAGAGCCAATCACTAATTCTCCATCTCCATTCCCTCCTCTGAATTTGCCCTCAGGTTCCCATCTGTAATGACTTGATGTACCAGATAGGTTCCAACAAGAAACAGTTAACTTTATTTCAGAGAGCTTTTCAGATGCTACATGCTTGAACCAGGTCCTCGACAAGAAGCCCCACCTCCCAGATTACCCATGATTATAGCTCATTGGTTGCAGCCTCCAAGAAGAATCATGTGATCGCTGATCAACAGTAGGAGAGGCTATATCTTTGGTTACTACATTTCCTCCCCCTTTAGTTTTTTTACAGTTTCTATTTACAGAGAACAT
This sequence comes from Carcharodon carcharias, assembly GCF_017639515.1. Lineage (NCBI taxonomy): Eukaryota > Metazoa > Chordata > Chondrichthyes > Lamniformes > Lamnidae > Carcharodon > Carcharodon carcharias. The sequence continues at coordinate 55,085,780 of NC_054483.1, read as the reverse complement.
TTGAATATCCCACAACATTATCTATATCTATATATGTGCTTTCCATATACAACGCATGCGATTAAAGATGAAGGTGCTTTCCTTATGCGGTTAGAGCGGCATAGCTCTACCACTTGAGGTTCTTCCACAGGATCGACATGATCAGGAATATGCAGCTCCAGATACATCATTAGAAAGTGGCAGTTCATGGTTTGGCAGCGCCACAGAGACATTGGGCATGTCTATTCTAGGTTGATCTCTCACCTCAAGGATTAATGGTTCGACGTTAATCACAGGCCGAATAGTTGGTTGATGAAATGTCTCTCTATTCTGAAGATGGTCCACATGTTTTCGAACAATTTGGTCTTCCATTTCCACCTGGAAGAACAAGAGACCAGTTTCTGATAAAATTGTTCCAGGAACCCAACGAAGTCCACTTACAAAATTCCACACAAAAACTGTGATTCCTACAGTGAATCTGCAAGCTTTGCTATGAATATCGTGATTTGACTTTTGATTACTCTGATACTTCTCTACCTTCTCCTCTATGTTTGAACATGCCAGACTTAACCTTATATGTAGGTGGCATTTCATCAATAATTCAGATGGCGTTGAACCTGTAGTTGAATGAGGCATTGGACGATAATTGAGAAGATAGCAGGCAAGTTAAGTTTCCAGACTACTTTTGGATAAACTCTTCATTCCGGATTTGAAAATTTGCATTGCTATTTCAGCTAAACCATTTGTTGTGGGACGATATGCTGCTGTTTTAATATGTCTGATTCCATTTAAAATCATGAATCTCTGAAACTCTGTATTGATAAAGACTACCATTATCAGAAATGATAACTTCCGGTAGGCCATGAATATTAAAACAATGACATAGCTTTTCGATAGTTGCGCTCAACGTCAGTGACCTGACTTCATACACATCCATCCATTTAGAATGTACACCTATGATCATTAAAAACATGGTACCTTAGAATGGTCCTACATAATATGTAGTCTAACCCAGGGTTGACCAGGCCACTCCCACTGTAGCAGTGGAGCTGAAACAGGCAACTTCTTTTGTTGCCGACAATGAAGACAGTGCTTGACCATGCTTTCAATGTCACTGTCAATGCCTGGCCACCAGGCATAGCTTCACACAAGCATTTTAATCTTCAATATGCCTGGATGTGCACTGTGAAGCTCTTTCAAGAGTGACTCTCTTCCTTGCAAAGTGACGACAACTCTTGATCCCCACAACAAGGTTTCATCTTGAACAAAAACAGAATTATCTGGAAAAACTCAGCAGGTCTGGCAGCATTGGCGGAGAAGAAAAGAGTTGACGTTTCGAGTCCTCATGACCCTTCAACAGAACTAGGTGAATCCAAGAAAGGGGTGAAATATAAGTTGGTTTAAGGTGTGTGTGTGTGTGTGTGTGTGTGTGTACAATCAAGTAGTGATAGAAGCAGATCATCAAAAGATGTCGTAGACAAAAGAACACATAGGTGTTGAAGTTGGTGATATATAGCTAAACGAATGTGCTAATTAAGAATGGATGGTAGGGCACTCAAGGTATAGCTGTGGGGGGAGCAGCAAAGATTTAAAAATATTTTAAAATAATGGAAACAGGTGGGAAAAGAAAAATCTATATAATTTATCGGAAAAAACAAAAGGAAGGGGGAAGAAACAGAAAGGGGGTGGAGATGGAGGAGGGAGTTCAGGACCTAAATTTGTTGAATTCAATATTCAGTCCGGAAGGCTGTAAAGTGCCTAGTCAGAAGATGAGGTGTTGTTCCTCCAGTTTGCGTTGGGCTTCACTGGAACAATGCAGCAAGCCAAAGGCAGACAAGTGGGCAAGAGAGCAAGGTGGAATGTTAAAATAGCAAGCGACAGGGAGGTTTGGGTCATTCTTGCAGACAGACCGCAGGTGTTCTGCAAAGCGGTCGCCCAGTTTACGTTTGGTCTCTCCAATGTAGAGGAGACCACATTGGGAGCAACGAATACAGTAGACTAAGTTGGGGGAAATGCAAGTGAAATGCTGCTTCACTTGAAATGAGTGTTTGGGCCCTTGGACAGTGAGGAGAGAGGACGTGAAGGGGCAGGTGTTACATCTTTTGCATGGGCATGGGGTGGTGCCATAGGTGGGGGTTGAGGAGTAGGGGGTGATGGAGGAGTGGATCAGGGTGTCCCGGAGGGAACGATCCCTACGGAATGCCGCCAGTGGGGGTGAAGGGAAGATGTGTTTGGTGGTGGCATCATGCTGGAGTTGGCGGAAATGGCGGAGGATGATCCTTTGAATGCGGAGGCTGGTGGGGTGATAAGTGAGGACAAGGGGGACCCTATCATGTTTCTGGGAGGGAGGAGAAGGCGTGAGGGCGGATGCGCGGGAGATGGGCCAGACACGGTTGAGGGCCCTGTCAACGACTGTGGGTGGAAAATCTCGGTTAAGGAAGAAGGAGGACATGTCAGAGGAACTGTTTTTAAATGTAGCATCATCGGAACAGATGCGACGGAGGCGAAGGAACTGAGAGAATGGGATGGAGTCCTTACAGGAAGCGGGGTGTGAGGAGCTGCAGTCAAAGTAACTGTGGGAGTCGGTAGGCTTGTAATGGATATTGGTGGACAGTCTATCACCAGAGATTGAGACAGCGAGGTCAATGAAGGGAAGGGAAGTGTCAGAGATGGACCACGTGAAAATGATGGAGGAGTGGATATTGGAAGCAAAATTAATGAATTTTTCCAAGTCCCAACGAGAGCATGAAGCAGCACTGAAGTAATCATCGATGTACCGGAGAAAGAGTTATGGAAGGGGGCCGGAATAGGACTGGAACAAGGAATGTTCCACATACCCCATAAAGAGACAGGCATAGCTGGGGCCCATGCGGGTACCCATAGCCACACCTTTTATTTGGAGGAAGTGAGAGGAGTCGAAGGAGAAATTGTTCAGCGTGAGAACAAGTTCAGCCAGACGGAGGAGAGTAGTGGTGAATGGGGATTGTTCGTGCTTCTGTTCGAGGAAGAATCTAAGGGCCCTCAGCCTATCCTGATGGGGGATGGAGGTGTAGAGGGATTGGATGTCCATGGTGAAGAGGAAGCGGTTGGGGCCAGGGAACTGGAAATTGTTGATGTGACGTAAGGTGTCAGAGGAATCACGGATGTAGGTGGGAAGGGACTGGACAAGGGGAGAGAGAAGGTAGTCAAGATAATGAGAAATGAGTTCTGTGGGGCAGGAGCAAGCTGAGATGATCGGTCTACCGGGACAGTTCTATTTGTGGATTTTGGGTAGGAGGTAGAAGCGGGCCGTCCGAGGTTGGGCGACTATCAGGTTGGAAGCTGTGGGAGGAAGATCCCCAGAGGAGATGAGGTCAGTGACAGTCCTGGAAACAATGGTTTGATGTTCAGTGGTGGGGTCATGGTCCAGGGAGAGGTAGGAGGAAGTGTCAGCGAGTTGACGCTCAGCCTCTGCGAGGTAGAGGTCAGTGCGCCAGACGACAACAGCACTACCCTTGTCAGCGGGTTTGATGACAATGTCAGGGTTGGACCTGAGAGAACGGAGTGCAGTAAGTTCAGAGAGAGAGAGAGATTAGAATGGGTGAGAGGAGCAGAGAAATTGAGACGACTAATGTCGCGCTGACAGTTCTCAATGAAAAGATCGAGAGAAGGTAAGAATCCAGAGGGATGGGTCCAGGTGGAGGGAGAATATTGGAGGTGGATGAAAGGATCCATTGAACGGGGAGAGGACTCCTGCCCAAAGAAGTGTGCCCAGAGACGAAGATGGCGGAAGAAGAGTTCAGTATCGTGCCGAGCCCAAAATTCATTGAGGTGAGGGCGTAGGGGTATGAAACTAAGTCCTTTGCTGAGCACTGAACGTTCAGCATTGGAGAGGGGAAGGTCAGGGGGTATAGTGAATACACGGCTGGGGCTGGGATTGGAAGATGGGGTGGGGACGGAGGGACAGGCAGGGGTGGAGGGTCCTAGATGGGTGTTGGTGTCGATGAGTTGTTGGAGCTTGCAATCCTTAGCACTTGAGAGAAAGAGAAAAAGTTTCTTGTTGAGGCGTCGGATGAGACGAAGAATAAAATGAAATGGGGGGCACGTGCAGCTTTGAAAAAGGGTACGGCGATGCTGCTCGAGGGAAAGGTCGAGTGTGTTCATGTGGCGGCGCATGGCACTGAGTGTGGATCTCAGAATGTGACAGGAACAATAGTCCGAGAAACGTTTTATGTCCAGGAGATACCTGTAATCCTGGGTGGGTTCGAAACATGAGAGGTGGAATTTCAGTTGAAATCCACGTGGGGTAAGTCAGAGACTGAGACAGTCACTGAGAAAGGAGATATGGCTGTGAAAGCGGGTTTTAGTAAAACACCTTGTCAAACACCAGGAAAGAAATCTTGACAACTTAACTCTGTTTTTCGGGCATGAAATGGTCTCATCTCTTCAGACATGAGTGAATTTGACCACCCTTGCAATACAAGGTCTCTGACTTTTGAGAAAATTGATTCTCCGTTCATCCAATTTCTTACTTGCTTCACACACACAGGTGAAGGATCCAAGAAATTCAGTACTAGCACAACTTCTTGTGGCACTGGAGCATGTACAATGCTATCTTGTAACAGGAGATGACTGAGTGCATCCGCATTTGCAATATGTAAACCAGAACAGTATATAAAGGTGTACTCATACAGAGATAATGTCAAAGCCCAACATTGAATTCTTGCTGATGCTGTTGGTGGAATGGCCTTATTCTCACTGAATAAATCCATTAATTGTTTATGGTTTGACACAATTGTGAAATGTTGTCCATGCAGATACTGGTGGAATTTCTTCACTCTAAATATCACCGATAAACCTTCCTTTTCTAGTTGGAAATAACCCTTCTCAGCTGTGGAGAGGGTGCTGGAGACAAAACCAATTGGCCTTTCCAATCCATCTTCCATCCTATGTGATAACAGAGCTCCCACACCATAAGGAGGCTCAACACATTTTAATACCGTTTCTTTTGATGGGTCATAGTGTACCAATAAACATGATGAATGTAATAGCTTCTTAACTTTCACAAAGGCTTCTTCCTGTTGTGAATTCTATGACCAACGATGATTTTTTTTAACAAGTGTAATGGTGCCAACACTGTTGACAAGTTTGGCAAGAAGTGGCTATAACAGTTGATCATATCCAGGAAAGATTTGAGTTTGGTTACACTGGATGGAGAGTGCGCATCTTTGATTGCCCTGACTTTCTCTTCTACCAGATGCAAACCCATGGCATCCATCCTGTGGCCCAGGTAAGTAATTTCTGGTGCTTGAAATGTACTTTTCTCTTTCTTTAATCATACACTGGCTTCCAAGAATCTTCTTAGCACCTCTTCTAGGTTGGCCAAGTGTTCGGTTTCGGTTAACCTTGTGATCAGAACATCATCTAGGTATGCTACTACTCAGTGAAGTCCTTGCAAAAGATTCTCCATTGTCCTTTGGAAGATTGCACAGGCAAGTATATTGATAAAGACCCTAGTGCGTGTTGATGATTACCTATCTTCTAGATGTGCTATCCATCTCTAATTGTTGGTAAGCATTGCTCATGTCCAGTTTTGTATAGGATTTGCCTCCAGCTAGCTTTGCATATAAGTCTCCTATCCTTGGGATCGGATATTTATCTAGTTTGGCTGCCTTGTTCACAATCGATTTATAGTCTCCACAAATGCATATAGTTTGGTCAGGCTTCACCACTGGGACTATGGGTGCTGCCCATTCTGAAAATTGGACAGGTTGGATGATGCCCAGCTTTTCTAACTGGCACAGTTCTACATCCAACTTCTCCTTTAAGACATAAGACACAGGCCTGGCCTTAAAGAAATGGGGTGTTGCCTGAGAATCCACACATATTTTTACTTGGAAGCTTTTTAACTTACCTGATTTGTCACAAAATACACTATTGTTTTTCCTTAGCTGTTCAGGAACTCCTCCTGTTCTCAATTGAAATATTTCAGACCAGTTAAGCTTGATTTTTTTTATCACCCTGAAGTCTAGGTCCTTCACCTGTTGCTACGATCACTGGAAGCTGGGCTGTCTGTTGCCTGTAAGACACAGGTATATGGCGATGCCCCTTATCTATATTTATTCTCCCGTGTATGTCTTCAATTGAACTTTTGTATGCCCCAGATTCAGTGGCTGGGTACCTTCATTTAGGTATTTATATGTGTGCTCTCCGACCACTGTGCTTGAGGCTTCTGTATCTATCTCCATTATTAGTGACTTCCCATTAACTTGGATTGTAACAGTGATAGGTTCGGAGTTTACCGCTGTAATGTTGTACAGGGAATAGGTGTCGATATCGACAACTTCAAATTCTGTTGTATTATTCAATTCAATCATATTGGCTTGCTGCTTTATGGGCTGTTTTGATTTTGCCCTGTATTGCTTTATTACGTGACCTTTCTTATGGCAGTAATGACACTCTGTATCCTTGAATCTGTAGGTGCCTGGTACATGGTCACCCCTACATCTGTAACAGATTAACCTTGGAGTCACGACTGAAATGTTTCTATTAGAGTCATAGAGTCATAGAGGTCTACAGCACAGAAAAAGGCCCTTCGGCCCATCGAGTCTGTGCCAGTCAAACAAGAACCTAACTATTCTAATCCAATTTTCCAGCACTAGGCCCATTGCCTTGCATGCTATGGCATCACAACTGCACATCCAAATACTTCTTAAATGTTATGAGGGTTTCTACCTCTACCACCCTTTCACGCAGTGAGTTCCAGATTACCACCACCCTCTGGATGGAAAAATTCTTCCTCATCTTCCCTCTAAACCTCATGCCCCTTACCTTAAATCTATGCCCCCTGGTTAATAATCCCTCCACCAAGGGGAAAAGTTCCTTCCTGTCTACCCTATCTATGTCCCTCATAATTTTATACACCTCAGTCATGTTCCCCCTCAATCTCCTCTGCTCCAGGGAAAATAACCCCAGTCTATCCAATTTGTCCTGATAACTAAAACTCTCCAGCAGGCAACATCCTGGTAAATCTCCTCTGCACTCTCTCTAGTGCAATCACATCCTTCCTATAATGCGGATTCCAGAACTGCATGCAATACTCTAGCTGTGGCCTAACCAGCATTTTATACAGTTCCAGCATAACATTCCTGCTCTCATATTCTATGCCTCAACTAATAAAGGCAAGTATCCCATATGCCTTCTTAACCAGCTTATCTACCTTATCTACTCCCACTATCTTAAGGGACCGGTGGACATGCACACCAAGATCCCTCTGATCCTCGGTACTTCCCAGGGTCCTACCGTTCATTGTGTATTCCTGTGCCTTGTTTGTCCTGCCCAAGTGCATCACCTCACACTTATCCGGATTAAATTCCATTTTGCCACTGATCAGCCCATCTGACCAGCCTATCTATATCCTCCTGTGATCTAAGCCTATCCTCCTCACTATTTACCAACCCACCAATTTTTGTGCCTTTTTATTTTTCTAACAGTGGACATTGTCTCTCACTTCACTGCTGTGTTTCTGTTTTCGTGGCGCACCTGGTGGTAGGTTCCCGCCCCACATGAAGAACAGCATCATGTTGTAAAGCCTGCGAGTGTCTCGCAGCAGTTTCCATGGCTAGTGCTATTTCCATGATGTGCTTCATCTCACTGTTGACTTTTGTGAGTAAATGGCGCTGAATGCCGTTGTCGTAAACGCCACAAAATAATCGGTCCCGCAGCATATCACTGAGTGTGTCCCTGAGGTCGCAGTGTTCTGTCAACTGCTTCAACCTCGCTATATAGGTTGAGATGGACTCTCCTGGGGCTCTAACTCTGGAATTAAACTTACACCTCTGCATATTATGGATGGCTTCGGCTGGTAGTGCATTTTCACGAGCTCCACTACTTCATTAAAGGACTTAGGACTGGGTGCGTTTAGGGCCATCAGGCTGCAGATGAGATTGTATATTTTGCTATTGCACACACTCAAAAGGATTGCTTTCTGCTTCTCCTCTGAGGTAGTTTTGTTCGCTACGAAATAAAAAGTGCTCAACATACTGGCTCCAGTCTTCCATAGTCACATCGTAAGGATCAATTCTGCTGAAGAGTGTCATGACTGGTGAGTATCCTTTTCTTTTTTTCCTAAGATTCGAAGTACTCACGTTCACAGGGCAAGGTGCAGTGTCGGAGCTATTTTACCCCGTTGCCAAATGTAATAACTTGACGTACTGGACAGGTTTCAACAAGAAACAGATAAACTTTATTACAGGGAGCTTTTCAGATGCTACATGCTTGAACCAGGTCCTCGACAAGAAGCCCTGCCACCCGATTACCCATGCTTAGGGCACATTGGTTGGAGCCTCCAAGAACAATCACATGACCCCTGATAGACAGTAGGAGAGGCTATACCTTCAGTTACTACACCGTCCCCCTACCAATCTAGTTTAAACCCCTACCACTCCCACCAACAGCCCTAGCAAATCTCCCTGCAAGGATATTCATCCCAGTCCTGTTCAGGTGTAGACTGTCCGGCTTGTACAGGTCTCACATTCCCCAGAACTGGTCCCAATGCCCCACAACTCTGATGCCTTCCCTCCTACACCAGCTTTCCAGCCATGCGTTTGTTCACTCAGTTCTCTTGTTTTTGTACTTGCACATGGGACTATGAGTAATCCTGAGATTACTGCTTTCGAGGTCCTGCTTTTCAGTCTCCTTCCTAGCTTTCAAGTTCTCATCCCTTTCCTACCTAAGTCATTGATACCGATGTGTGGGCCATGGTCCCTGGCTGATCACCATCCACCAGAAGAATGCCCTGCAGCCGTTCCATGACACCTTTGACCCGGGCACCAGGGAGGCAATATATCATCCTGCAGTCATATCTATGGCCACAGAAACAGGATCACAGAATATTTAGAGTGCAGAAGGAGGCCATTTGGCCCATTGAGTCTGCACTGGCTTGCTGAAAGAGCATTCCACCTAATCCCACTCCCCTGCCTTACCCCCATAACCTTGCACATTCTTTCTTTTCAAATAGCAATCCAATTCCCCTTTGAATACCTCAATCGAACCTGCCTCTATTATCCTTTCAGGAAGTTTGTTTCAGACTCCACCAACCCTCTGGGTCAAAACTTTTTACCTCACATCATTTCTACTCTTTTTGCCCATTATTTTGAATCTGTGCCCTCTAGTTCGTGATGTACTCTTGAGTGGGAACAGTTTCTCACTATTTACCCTGTCTATACCCCTCATGCCTTGAATAACCTCTATCAAGTCTCCTCCCAGCTTTCTTTTCTCCAAGGAAAACAGACCCAACATCTCCAATCTATAATCGTAGCTAAAAACAAAAAAACTGCGGATGTTGGAAATCCAAAACAAAAACAGAATTACCTGGAAAGACTCAGCAGGTCTGGCAGCATCGGCGGAGAAGAAAAGAGTTGACGTTTCGAGTCCTCATGACCCTTCGACAGAACTTGAGTTCGAGTCCAAGAAAGAGCTGAAATATAAGCTGGTTTAAGGTGTGTGTGTGGGGGGCGGAGAGATAGAGAGACAGAGAGGTGGAGGGGGGGGGTGTGGTTGTAGGGACAAATGTCGAAGGGTCATGAGGACTCGAAATGTCAACTCTTTTCTTCTCCGCCGATGCTGCCAGACCTGCTGAGTTTTTCCAGGTAATTCTGTTTTTGTTTTGGATTTCCAGCATCCGCAGTTTTTTTGTTTTTATCAGTGATAGAAGCAGATCATCCAAAGATGTCAACGACAATAGTACAATAGAACACATAGGTGTTAAAGTTAAAGTTGGTGATATTATCTAAACGAATGTGCTAATTAAGAATGGATGGTAGGGCACTCAAGCTATAGCTCTAGTGGGGTTTTTTTTATAATGGAAATAGGTGGGAAAAGGAAAATCGTTATAAGTTATTGGAAAAAAAAAGGAAGGGGGAAACAGAAAGGGGGTGGGGATGGGGGAGGGAGCTCACGACCTAAAGTTGTTGAATTCAATATTCAGTCCGGAAGGCTGTAAAGTCCCTAGTCGGAAGATGAGGTGTTGTTCCTCCAGTTTGCGTTGGGCTTCACTGGAACAATGCAGCAAGCCAAGGACAGACATGTGGGCAAGAGAGCAGGGTGGAGTGTTAAAATGGCAAGCGACAGGGAGGTTTGGGTCATTCTTGCGGATAGACCGCAGGTGTTCTGCAAAGCGGTCGCCCAGTTTACGTTTGGTCTCTCCAATGTAGAGGAGACCACATTGGGAGCAACGAATGCAGTAGACTAAGTTGGGGGAAATGCAAGTGAAATGCTGCTTCACTTGAAAGGAACGTTTGGGTCCTTGGACGGTGAGGAGAGAGGAAGTGAAGGGTCAGGTGTTGCATCTTTTGCGTGGGCATGGGGTTGTGCCATAGGAGGGGGTTGAGGAGTAGGGGGTGATGGAGGGGTGGACCAGGGTGTCCCGGAGGGAGTGATCCCTACGGAATGCCGATAAGGGGGGGTGAAGGGAAGATGTGTTTGGTGGTGGCATCATGCTGGAGTTGGCGGAAATGGCGGAGGATGATCCTTTGAATGAGGAGGCTGGTGGGGTGATAAGTGAGGACAAGGGGGACCCTATCATGTTTCTGGGAGGGAGGAGAAGGCGTGAGGGCGGATGCGCGGGAGATGGGCCGGACACAGTTGAGGGCCCTGTCAACGACCGTGGGTGGAAAACCTCGGTTAAGGAAGAAGGAGGACATGTCAGAGGAACTGTTGGTTTCGATCAACACCCATCTAGGACTCTCCACCCCTGCCTGTCCCTCCGTCCCCACCCTTTCTTCCAATCCCAACCCCAGCCGTGTATTCACTATACCCCCTGACCTTCCCCTCTCCGATGCTGAACGTTCAGTGCTCAGCAAAGGACTTAGTTTCATACCCTTACGCCCTCACCTCAATGAATTTCGGGTTCGGCATGATACTGAACTCTTCTTCTGCTGTCTTCATCTCCGGGCTCACTTCTTTGGGCAGGAGTCCTCTCCCAGTTCAACGGATCCTTTTACCCATCTCCAATATTCTCCCTCCACCTGAACCCATCCCTCTGGATTCTTACCTTCTCTCGATCTTTTCATTGAGAACTGTCGGCGCGACATTAGTCGTCTCAATTTCTCTGCTCCTCTCACCCATTCTAACCTGTCTCTCTCTGAACTTACTGCAGTCCATTCTCTCAGGTCCAACCCTGACATTGTCATCAAACCCGCTGACAAGGGTGGTGCTGTTGTTGTCTGGCGCACTGACCTCTACCTCGCGGAGGCTGAGCGTCAACTTGCAGACACTTCCTCCTACCTCTCCCTGGACCATGACCCCACCACTGAACATCAAGCCACTGTTTCCAGGACTGTCACTGACCCCATCTCCTCTGGGGATCTCCCTCCCACAGCTTCCAACCTGATAGTCGCCCAACCTAGGACGGCCCGCTTCTATCTCCTACCCAAAATCCACAAACAGAACTGCCCCGGTAGACCGATTGTCTCAGCTTGCTCCTGCCCCACAGAACTCATTTCTCGTTATCTTGACTCCCTTCTCTCTCCCCTTGTCCAGTCCCTTCCCACCTACATCCGTGATTCCTCTGACACCTTACGTCACATCAACAATTTCCAGTTCCCTGGCCCCTACCGCTTCCTCTTCACCATGGACGTCCAATCCCTCTACACCTCCATCCCCCACCAGGATGGTCTGAGGGCCCTTAGCTTCTTCCTCGAACAGAGGCCCGAACAATCCCCATCCACCACTACTCTCCTCCGTCTGGCTGAACTTGTTCTCACGCTGAACAATTTCTCCTTCAACTCCTCTCACTTCCTCCAAATAAAAGGTGTGGCTATGGGTACCCTCATGGGCCCCAGCTATGCCTGTCTCTTTATGGGGTATGTGGAACATTCCTTGTTGCAGTCCTACTCCGGCCCCCTTCCACAACTCTTTCTCCGGTACATCGATGATTACTTCGGTGCCGCTTCATGCTCTCGTCAGGACTTGGAAAAATTTATTAATTTTGCTTCCAATCTCCACCCCTCCATCATTTTCACGTGGTCCATCTCTGACACTTCCCTTCCCTTCCTTGACCTCTCTGTCTCAATCTCTGGTGATAGACTGTCCACCAATATCCATTACAAACCCACCGACTCCCACAGCTATCTCAACTACAGCTCCTCACACCCCGCTTCCTGTAAGGACTCCATCCCATTCTCTCAGTTCCTTTGCCTCCGTCGCATCTGTTCCGATGATGCTACATTCAAAAACAGTTCCTCTGACATGTCCTCCTCCTTCCTTAACCGAGATTTTCCACCCACGGTCGTTGACAGGGCCCTCAACTGTGTCCGGCCCATCTCCCGCGCATCCGCCCTCACGCCTTCTCCTCCCTCCCAGAAACATGATAGGGTCCCCCTTGTCCTCACTTATCACCCCACCAGCCTCCTCATTCAAAGGATCATCCTCCGCCATTTCCGCCAACTCCAGCATGATGCCACCACCAAACACATCTTCCCTTCACCCCCCCTTATCGGCATTCCGTAGGGATCACTCCCTCCGGGACACCCTGGTCCACTCCTCCATCACCCCCTACTCCTCAACCCCCTCCTATGGCACAACCCCATGCCCACGCAAAAGATGCAACACCTGCCCCTTCACTTCCTCTCTCCTCACCGTCCAAGGACCCAAACACTCCTTTCAAGTGAAGCAGCATTTCACTTGCATTTCCCCCAACTTAGTCTACTGCATTCGTTGCTCCCAATGTGGTCTCCTCTACATTGGAGAGACCAAACGTAAACTGGGCGACCGCTTTGCAGAACACCTGCGGTCTGTCCGCAAGAATGACCCAAACCTCCCTGTCGCTTGCCATTTTAACACTCCACCCTGCTCTCTTGCCCACATGTCTGTCCTTGGCTTGCTGCATTGTTCCAGTGAAGCCCAACGCAAACTGGAGGAACAACACCTTATCTTCCGACTAGGGACTTTACAGCCTTCCGGACTGAATATTGAATTCAACAACTTTAGGTCGTGAGCTCCCTCCCCCATCCCCACCCCCTTTCTGTTTCCCCCTTCCTTTTTTTTCCCAATAACTTATAAAGATTTTCCTTTTCCCACCTATTTCCATTATATAAAAAAAAACCCCACTAGAGCTATACCTTGAGTGCCCTACCATCCATTCTTAATTAGCACATTCGTTTAGATAATATCACCAACTTTAACTTTAACACCTATGTGTTCTATTGTATTATTGTCGTTGACATCTTTTGATGATCTGCTTCTATCACTGCTTGTTTTTCCCTACAACCACACCCCCTCCCCTCCACCTCTCTGTCTCTCTATCTCTCCGCTCCCAACACACACACCTTAAACCAGCTTATATTTCAGCTCTTTCTTGGACTCGAACTCAAGTTCTGTCGAAGGGTCATGAGGACTCGAAACGTCAACTCTTTTCTTCTCTGCCGATGCTGCCAGACCTGCTGAGTTTTTCCAGGCAATTCTGTTTTTGTTTTATAATCGTAGCTAGTCTGTTTTCCCTAACTAATGAATCCCCTATCTCTTCTGCTCTTCCCTTCTTCTTCCTCCCCTCCTCCTATACAGCAGAGCCATCTGTGGTGGCACAAACTTGGTTCTGACTGCACTTCTCTGAGGAGCCAGCACCCTCACTGGTATCCCAAATGGAAAATTGATTGGTGAGCAGGGCCCCAGGGGAATTCTTCACTACCTGCCAGGTTCTCTTGAACTGACTGGTGCTCACCCATTCCCTTTCTGGGTCCAGGCATCTAAGCTGTGTTGTGGCCACCCCTCTGAACATGCTATCCACATAGCATTCAGACTCACGGATGTGCCACAGTGACTCCAGCTGCTGCTCGTGCTCTGAAATCCAGAGCTCAAGGTTCTGCAGCTGGTAACACTACCTGCACATGTGGTTGTTTAGGACACCGGTAGCATCCAGGACTCCATATATATTATAAGATATACATTTCACATGACCGAGCTGCCCTGCCGTTGCTTCAATTTACTTCCCTTGCATTAACTTTATTTTACCTTGGTTTACTTATGCAACTTTATTTTACCTGGCCTCGACTTAACTTCATTTCCCTATTGCTTGTGTTTCTTACTTAAATGTAAGTAGCCCCTTCTTTTAAAAAGAATGTGTTTTTCTAACTCTCAGCTATTTGATGACACTCCCTAACAGCAGTTACTCACCAACCAATGAAATTATGTTTCTCCTGTGATGTTTGGTGTTACATGCTGTTGACTGCCTGGCTCAGGTCGTCCTCTCACACTTTCCTCTAGGTGCTGCTGACTGCCTGGCTCAGGTCATCCTCTCATACTCTCCTCCAAGTGCTGCTGACTACCTGGCTCATGGTCCTCCTCTCACACTCTCCTCTAGGTGCTGCTGACTACCTGGCTCAGGGTCCTCCTCTTGCACTCTCCTCTAGGTGCTGCTGACTGCCTGGCTTGGGTCCTCCTCTCACACTGTCCTCTAGGTGTTGGTTACTGCCTGTCCCAGGGTCCTCCTCTCGCACTCTCGTCTAGCCTTTGTGATCTCATTAAATATTAGAACAGTCTTAAGAGTCTGAATGGCTTACTGCTGTCCTTATTTTTCTTTGCAAATGTATTTCCTAAAATGTTTTATAATTCATTTTGGACTTTGATCACCACATTTACATTTAATAATTGTACTTGAAATATTTGCTAATCTTTTGTACTTTGTCGTACCAATGAGTTGTAAATGGATGTTTTAGTGGTTTTTGTTTTTGGCAAGAACAAGCAGTGACTCATGGCAGCTGAAAGCATATAAAATTGTTTGTGAATGCTTGTAGATGAGTTTCTGGGAAAATAGACAAGGCATAACAACATTAAATTTCAAAGGGTTGATTTTGTGAGTGCATGCTCTGCACCAAGAACACGTATTCAAAATTGCTTTCAAAATATGAAGCAGCATTAAGTGTAATGCTCTTGCATGCGGCTTGCTGGATTATGGGGAAAGAGTTGGGGAGCAGGACTAATTAAATAAGTCTTGGAAGAAGCAAGCACAAATATAGAATCATTGAATAGTACAGTGCAAAAGGAGGCCATTCGGCCCGTGGAGTCTACCCCGGCTTCGTCAAAGAGCAATCAGTTAGTTCTATTTCACTTGCTCTTTCCCTATATCCCTGCAATTTTTTTCTCCTTTACGTATTTATACAAGTCCCTTTGGAAGGCTACTGTTGAATTTGCATTGACCTCACAATTTGTTGCATAAAAAAGATTTTCCTCATGTCATCTTTAATTCCTTTGCCAATCACTTTAAATCTGTTATCGACCCTTCTGCTATTGGAACCAATTTAGTTACTCAATCTAAACCTTCATTATTTGAAATATCTCTATTAAACTTACTCTTAACTCTTCTCCTTTAATGAGAGCAACCCCAGCTTCTCCAGTCTATTCATATAAGTGCAATCTCTCATGCCTGCCACCACTCAAATATATTTCTTCTGTATCCTTTTTAAAGCCTTCACATCCTTCCTAAAGTGTAGTGCCCTGAATTGGACTCAATTTTATGGCTGGGGCTGAACTATTGTTTCTTATAGTTTTAGTATAACTTCCTGGCTTTGTTACTCTGTGTCACTATTTATCAAGTCCAGGATCCCATATGCTTTATTAACTGCTTCGTTTGCCTGTTCTGCCATGTTCACAGATTTATTCACAAATACTTTCAGGCCTCTGTGTTCATAAATCCCTTTAAAACTGCATAATTTATGCAGTATTTCCTCTTTGTATTTCTTCTACCAAATATATTGCCCCACACTTTTTTGTACTAAATTTAATCTTTTATGTGTCCACCCATTCCACCAGCCTGTTTATGTCATCTTGAAGGCTATTGCTATCTTCCTCACTATCTACCACACTTTCATGTGTCATGTCATCTGCAAATTTCAAAATTGGGCCATATACCATGTAGTGTTGTGGTGTTTTGAAAAATGCCATGTTGTGAATATTGTTCACTTGAAGCTACCATGCAGATTTGTACCAGCAGAGGGAGTCTGCAAGCAGAAGCAGAGAGTATGAAGAGGGTGTTTTAAAAAAAGAAGCCATGTTGCTCGTATAGTTTTAATTCTAGGTGTCTCTGGCTGTTTCTAGTCCCAAGAACCTAACATGCCCCCATGTCCAAGTCATTAATCAAAATCAGTCCTAGTACTGAACCCTGGGACCACTTCTGCATTTCTCTCTGCCACCTGAAAAGAACAGCCACTGAACACAACTCTGTTTTCTAAATCTTAATCAATTTTGTATTCATGCTGTTATTGCCTCTTTTATCCCATTGGCTTCAATTTGCTAACAAGCCTAAAATGTAGTACCATCAAACATCTTTTGAAAGTATACACACAGCATCAACTCCAGTGCTTATATCCACCCTGGCTGTTATCTCATCAAAAAAACGCAATCAAGTTAGTCAAGCACAATTTGGCCTTAAGAAATCCATGCAGAGTCTCCTTTTAGTCCATACTTTTCCAAGTGACTGTTGAACTATTGTTTATAAGTCCTTTCCCACCATGGATGTGAACTGACTGGTCTAAAATTAGCAGATTTATCCTTTCTCACTGATAGGAAATGAGAGGCTGAATGGACTTCTACTGTGCTGTAAAATTCTATGATTCTACACTGAGCTGAGATACATTTTCAAATGCACACCTCAAATTCATGAAGCTAAAATATATTTTCATATTCATATTTTTTAATTTATTTATATAGTACCAGACATTTATGAGAAGTGTATACCATGTAGTATGAAAATACAGGGCCAAAACTATAGGCTCTGCTTCTAGCACAGAGCCTGGTTTTCAGTGAGCACAGATCAGAGAATTTGGATTGGAGTATTAGAACCTCTGTCTCTGACCCATGCTCCATTGATATCCAAGAGAGTTAGAAGAGTAATCTAGTGCAAGCTGGAAAAGGTACACTTGTTTCTCGGCATGCTGCAGTGCTGATCTTTGGGGATGTTGCTGCAGAATGACAAATAGAATTGCCTTCTTCACAACCACTTAATACAGTTTCATCTCCACTGCAGCAGCCTTCAAATTGTATGGGAATGAATTACTCCACAACTTGATTCCAGGCTCATGTCTGTATTTTAGATTCCCTTTCCATATAACTTATTAGATCTATACCCTTCAGCTTTGTGAAAAGGCAATCAATTGGTTATAAGTTTTTGTGTGAATAGAAACAATTTTGAATGGGCATTGATGCTACAGAGGGAATTACTTGGAAATTGCGAAGCCATCTGACTGCATTCAATCCAAGAGCTGCAAAACCAAATACAGGAAATTGTCTCACACAGATTCAGCTAAATATAGGGCCTAGTCTATATATACAAGTATAGGGAAAGCCAAGGTTTAAAAATTTCGGGGGGTCCTTTGAATGGCTCAGAGAAATACAATGGGCTGAATTTTTTGGTAGGCATCGGGATTTTAACCTTGGGCCCAATTCCCAGTCCCGCGCCCACCCATGTCATCAGTGTGCTCATCGGAGCAGCCTTCAGGGAGGTGCCTCCTAATTGACTGCCTCTGCAATTGCTATCTTATTAAGGAGAGCAGGTGGGAGGCCCAATTGGAAGACCTGCAGTGATATCAGGCCATCAGCTCCACAGGGAGAGGTGGGTGCTGCTGAGGCAGGGAGGGTGTCTTAAATTGGTTGCACTCTCAGTTGCATGCATTGAAGATATCAGATAAAGAGGCTGGAGCTGGTAGGGCTATTGGGGTGGAAGGGAAACCTCTCCACAGGGTTAGTGATGGTTCTGGTTGTGGTCTTTCATCCCCGTGGCTCCCCTCCTTGAAGCAAGGTGCTCCTGATGATGGGAATATACCAGTGCTGTCTCTGTGGAATGGGTAGTCAACCTGGGTATCAGACCAACCAGAATGTTTCCTGGAGGCAGAAATGCATCAGGGAGCCCTCCCAATCCAGCTTCCCCCTTTCTTATTGGCCCCTCCCCTGCCTCAAATCCTATCTCCATGGGAGGGGAAAATTTAGCCCAATGTTTCTGAGCCTTTGGACAATCAACACATTTTCTTATTTTACAGAGTGACACTGAAGTTAATTGAGTACATAGATCATTTATTTAAATGACGATTTTCCTTTGGCCACTTTACACCTTTCTCGCATAGATCAAAGGAAGAGAACTCTGATGAGGCACAGTTATACTGGAGTTGCCTCCGTTACTGAACAAGTTTGCCTGAATGAGAATAAGCACTATTGCTCTTATTGATTCTATTTGCAGAAACTGTATCACATCACATGTTTCCTCTCATAAACTCAACTGAAATTTGATACTCCCACTTTACTGCATCTGTCAGTTTGTATCAAACCAACAGACTAAACTAATTTAATCTACTTCACCTTGAATTGTTCAGATATTAAGTAGAACATCTCTTCAAAGGCCCCATCACATTTAAGTGTCTCTACCTGGTGTTAATAGGGCAGCGGTGGCCTCAAACTGGCATCAGGACACTTATGATTAATTTAACTTGGTGCTTCAGCTTCTGCTACCTAGGTAGGCTGCCCCTGAGATGGGCGCTCAGAGCCTGTTTCTGGCAGAAAGTGACGTGTAATATGCAAATTGGAGTCCTATCTAAATTTTTTACATACAACAATACCTTGCATTTGTATAATGCCTCTATAAAATAAAATGTTCCAAAGTGTTCCACAGAAGCCTTATCAAACAAAATATTGATGTCTCGCCTCAGGATGACTCATCAAGACAGGTGACCAAATGTTTGGTTAAGTAAGTTTTAAGAAGAATCTTACAGAAGGAAAGAGAGGTACTGAAGCAGAGAGGCTTAGGGATGGAATTCCAGAGCTGAGTGCCTTGGCAGCTGAAGGAATGGCCACCAATGATGGGGTGATGTAAATTTAGAGATGAACAAGGGGCTAGAATTGGAAGAGTGCAGGCGTCTCAGAGGTTTGTGAGGTTAGAGGAGATTACAGAGGTGGTGAGGGACAAGGCCATGGAGTGGTTTGGAAACCAGGATTAGAATTTTAAATTGGAGACATTGCTGATCAGTGAGCAGAGCACGATGGAGGAAATGGATTTGGTGCAAGTCAGGGTGTGCACAGCAGAGCTTTGAATAAGTTTAACTTAATGGAAGGTGGAAGGTGCAATGCCAGATAGGACCGTATTGCAATAGTCGAGACTGGAGGATTAGATAGACTAAGGAAAAGGAGGATTAGTGGAGCATGCACCACCCTCACTCCATTTCTTTTCTGTCTGGTATTAAGCACCTCAACCAGATGTCCAGAAAAAAGCCAAACAATTTTTAAATTTTATTTTTGTAGACAGCTGGAGCACTCTGCTCTTCCTGGGCCCATGGAAAGCATAACAAGCTGTTATTGATGACGGAGGATATAGCATCAGAAGCTCAGCTCAGGGCTGAATAGGATGCCGACATTATGAACAGTGGTCCAATTTTGAGAAGGTCATCAGGGATGGGGATAAAATCGGTAACTAGGGTATGGAATTTGTGGCAGGGGTCATAGAAAATGGCTCCAATCACCTCAATGTTTAATTAGAGGAATTTCCATCTCAACCAGGACTGGATGTCAGACACGCATTCTTAAACAGGGGTAGTGGATTGGTCGAGAGAGTTGGTGGTGAGGCAGAGCAGGGTGTCCTCAGTGTATATGTGGAATCTAACATTTTGTTTTCAGGTGGTGCTGCTGAGGGTCAGCATGTAGATGAAAAATGGAAAGGGGCCAATGATTGATCCTTAGGGGATTCCAATGGTAACTGTGCAGGCGCAAGGAGGGAAGCAGCCACACCTTTATTCATATCTGTCCGAATATGCCTGCAATCACAAACTGCCTTGAGAGTTCCATCTTCCACATTGACTAATCATCTGCCAAAGCAGGGCCTGATCACTCCTGTCTGAGAGTTTGCCAGGTGGACATAGAGCAGCATGAATGGCTTTGCATTCTTTTGAGAGACCTTCTTTTCCTCTTCTGACCATCGAAGTTAGGGGGATTCCCACAGGGAAAACCAACCCAGAAAACCATTTATGTCCATCATGAGCATGTGATAAAAAAAATCTTAAAATTGGCACAAAGGCTTATAAAAAGCTAACTGGCAAGAGAAAAGTATCAAAACAATCAGCATTAAGGTGTCAAAACTGGCCTCAAAACCACGGAAAGATTTCTTCTTCTGCTGGAAAAATGTTGGGTCATGATCTGCTACACCTAAACTGCGTAAATGTTTTCTGGACACCATTGGCTCATGCAACATTTAGTCAGATGTTGCTCCTATGTGAGGCTCTTTAAATGTGAAAACCAAGGTCCTATGTAGGTTGAAGGGGCTTACATACAAAATTTTGGGACAAAATAGGGAAAGAGTGCATCACACACACTTTACCTAGCTGTATCAGGGGGCCAAGCATCCTAGTCAACAATTTCTTTAAGGGACCACTGCATGAGATTCATAAGTGGACTCCAGAAAATTTCAATTTTTACTTTCATGAATCCAGTAGAAGCAGGAGTACAAAGACTTCTCCCATCCCAACCCACACACCGATCTGAGCAAAGGAGCCCGCTGATTTCTTGCTCTCCCCGACCAGAAAGCTATTAGGAGGTGCCAGTTTGAAGCTTCCTCAGATTGCTACCATCATTTAAGTGAGCCAAAATTTGGTCGGTTTGCAGCGCAAGTCATACGTTTCTTCCCTGGGATCAAGGAATACTGCTCTTTTGTTTTTTGATAACGCTCCATGAAATGGCACACGCACATTGTACAAACAGGAAAATTAGCTCTGTGAACTGTTCACTTACATTAGTATTGACCTCAGTGATGTTTTTACTGTATTATAATTCAGTTCAAAGTATAAGGAGATTAATGAGATTTGTATTATCCCAGATAATTATACATTTAAGAGGGTGTTAGAATTAACAGATTTCAAGGAATTTAATAAGAGTATTCAGAGAGATTACATGTTCAGACTTTTGAAATATGATTTAGTTCATGTCCTATTTTAGAAATTAAGTTTAGAACAAGGCTTTTAATCACCAAAGGCTGTTTTTGAAGTTTTTATTAAAAGAATTCGCAATTTAATTCAGACCCATGAAGGATGTGCAGTGATCTCACTGAATGAGGAAAAATATAGCACAACACTCAATCGTCCATGTGGTTTGCTGCAAAAATGAAAAAGAACATGTTTGCATAAAAATTAGGAACAAATTCTGAAAGTCTGACCTTGTATTGAGTGGAACTACTAACAGAATTTCACAGATAAAACCTGTTGATTGCAGATCTATTGTTTACTGATCTTTTACAAAAATATTGAGATTGGAATAATAAGTTAATATCATTTGAATGGGGAAACAATTAACACAGATGTTTTGATAAAGAAGCTGTAATTAAAGATATTATTGAATTTGGGGAGGGATCAATTGGTTTAGTAGATCAATGGATAGTTAGAAACTACCAAGCAAGTTCGGAGATAAGAGTGATTCAAGTTGATGCTGAGATGGATAGGAGTTCCCAAGTACAATTTCAGACAATTCAACCTTCCTGATGTACACAATGCACACCTGGAAGGATCATTTGCTACATCAGTTCATTCCATGTGGTCTTTTGCTTGTTTTATCTCATTCTCACCCTGGAATAAGCATAATAATTTTCATAATAGAACACCAGCTATATAGTTACGATAAAAGCCTTGATAAACCAGGGCTGTATTCACTGAAGCAGAAAA
The DNA here is from genome assembly GCF_017639515.1 of Carcharodon carcharias. Lineage (NCBI taxonomy): Eukaryota > Metazoa > Chordata > Chondrichthyes > Lamniformes > Lamnidae > Carcharodon > Carcharodon carcharias. The sequence goes on along the minus strand of NC_054483.1, from coordinate 55,064,139 downwards.
GTTTAAGAGGGAGATCTAATAGAAGTATTTCAAGGGGATAAAATAGCGAGTTACTTCCGTCGGTTGGTGAATCAGTAGCAACGGAAGATTAATCTGTGCCTGGCTCAAGGATGATAAAGGCCCAGATTTTCACCGAGTCAGTAGGACTCCGCACATTAGCCAAAATGATGCTGGAGCCTCTATTCTGGAACCTGGCAAATACCATTTTCACCAGGGGTAGGGGAGGGAACAGGGAAAATAGATATTTCACACATCCATGGTTCACAGAGGTGGCAGCACATTGAAAATTGCAGCTGCCTTGAATCAAAAGCAATTTTTGTCACCCAGGTTTCTGAAATAGGACTTGTGGATTTTAGACATTTGAATAAAATTTCTAAACCTACTGGGGTTTCTTTGAAGAATTCAGGTACCTTTTTGGAGAGCTAAGGTACCCTTTTAGAGAGGTCCAGGAATCCTTTTGGAGTAGTTCAAGTATCCCTTTGGGATTGTTAACAGTGGACATTAATGTGTGTAAGAGGTGGATAAGTTTTGCGGAACTGTAAAGCTGTCAAGTCATTTAAATGCCCTGCCCTTTAAATTTTGAAAAAAAAACCTGCTGTGACTCAGTTGAAAAAAAATCATTGCTTGCAATTTCAATAGATGTTTGTTGACAGAAGCCTGTGGGTTATCATTACAGTATTATTTCTGCTTGACTGCTTCCACAACATATCTTTATTCAGTGTGAGTGCTGGATGGGTGGGGCATGTAAGTTCACAGTTTGATTGATGGCTCCAAGTGGTAATAAAGGGATGATGTGGCTTTAATATAAGGCTATGAATACACGTTTGTTTTTTTATAAGGGATTCAGTACTTGAAGGGATTTAATGTGTTTATATATGAATAGGTTTTTTATCATTTAGCATTTTTAATATAGTAAAGTGTAATGGAACTTTATTTTATTTCATCTCAGCGTGGCTCCTGAGGTCTGTCCATGGTGGATACTGGGTGTGTTGGCTTGAAGGGTATAAGGGGAAAGGGTGGTGGGTGGGGCAGCACTAGGTTTGGTAAGATTTGGCACTAAGTTGGCAAAGGGGCTATAAAGGTTTATGGGGATGTGTGGTCATGGGTTGGCATTGAATTAGCTTGGAGTGGATGAGGAGCTGCAGGGAATGAATAGAGTGGCATAGGTTGGTATGGAGAGTATGAGGGACCATAGAGTTGGGTGGAGGTCATGAGGTGGCATGTTAGCACAGATGGGGCATAGGATGTGTACAGGTGTTGGAGGGGTTGTGGGTATGAGGGCTAGAAGGCCTTACTGTTTTTACTATAATTGGGAAGAAGCCTCAGAACACTGAGATGGGCCTTTAAACCAGCCTACCTCAGCAGTCCCTATGGCTACCTCCAATTGTTTCCAGGGGCACTGGGCCAGACTTGAGTTAGTTATTTAGAGGGCAACCCAGCTGCTCTCCCCCCACCCCGGAATGGAAATCACACCCTTCCCCGGGGGGTGGGGGGCTGTGGACTTCTGCCCAAAGAGAGTGACCAGAGGTTTGTTTTTCAATTCTGGGTCCAGCTCCCAAGCTGCAGCAGCATCACTAACACAACTTGACTTTTAAATTGGCCCAGAGAAAAGTTCAGCACCCAATTTGGTTGGGGGTGGGGGTGGGGCACAGGACCGGCCTTGAGGCAGGACCTTGAGAGAGGGGAAGATTACGAAAATCAAATGTGTAGCCACGAGTGAGCTTGCCGTTACCCGGAGAAATGGAGCAGGCAGGCAAGCAGAGGGCCAGCGTCACAGTCATGGTGCTCACGGAGCTCATAGTGTAGGGCATAATGTATTAGCATGAATGGAGGATTGGTTAGCTAACAGGAAATAGAGAGTAGGCATAGATTGATCATTTTTGGCAAGATGTGATGAGTGGAGTGCCATAGAGGTCAGTGTTGGTACTTCAACTATTTTAAAAAATGTATTAATTCATGGGATGCGGGCATTGCTGGCTAGACCAGCATTTATTGTCCTTCCCTAATTGCCCTTTAGAAGGTGGTCGTGAGCCGCCTTCTTAAACCGTTGCAGTCCATGTGTTGTAGGAATACCCACTGTGCTCTAAGGAAGGGTGTTGCAGGATTTTGACCCAGCAACCGTGAATAAATGGTGATATATTTCCAAGTCTGGCTGGTGTGTGGCTTGAAAGGTGTTGTCGAAGGAGCCTTGGTGAGTTCCAGCAGTGCATCTTGTGGATGGTACACACTGTAGCCACTGTGCATTGGTGGTGGAGGGAGAAAATGCTTAAGGTGCTGGATGGAGTGCTGATCAAGTGGGCTGCTTTGTTCTGGATGGTGTTCAGCTTCTTGAGTGTTGTTGGAGCTGCACTCTTCCAAAAAAGTACAAAGTCCATCACAATCCTGACCTGTGCCTTGTGTATTGTGAACAGGCTTGGGGAGACAGGAGGTGAGTTACTTGTCACAGATTTCCCAGCATTTGACCTGCTCTTATAGCCACAGTATTTATATGGCTGTTCTAGTTCAGTTTCTGGTCAATGGTTACCCTCAGGATGTTGTTGATGGGGGATTCAGCAATGGTACTGCTATTGAATGTCAAGGAGAGATGGTTAAATTTTCCCTTGTTGGAGATGAACATTGCCTGGCACTTGTGTGGCATGAATGTTACTTGCCAATTATCAGCCCAAGCTTGATATTGTCCGGGACTTGCTGCGCTTGGACACGGGCTGCTTCAGTAACTGAGGAGTTGAAAATTGTGCTAAATATTGTGCAATTAGTGAACATCCCTCACTACTGACATTGTGATGGAGGGAAGGTCATTGATGAAGCAGCTAAAAATTGTTGGACCTAGGACACTATCCTGAGGAGCTCCTGCAGTGATGTCCTGGGGCTGAGATGATTGACCTCTAACAACCACAGTCATCTTCCTTTATGCTAGGTATGACTCCAACCACTGGAGAGCTTTCTCCCTGATTCCCACAGACTTCAGTATTTCTAAGGCTCCTTTGTGCCAGACTCAGCCAAATTCTGTCTCGATTGCAAAGGCAGTCACTCTCAGCCCTCTTGAGTTCAGCCCTTTTTCCCGTGTTTGGACTAAGCTGTAATGAGGTCCTGGTGGAAACCAAACTGAGCATCAGTGAGTTGGTTATTAGGCTATTGCTGAGCAAATGCCACTTGAGGGCACTGTTGATGACACCTTCTATCACTTTGCAGATGATAGATAGATTTACAGTTTATAACAATGAGTTGGGTCAAAGGACCAAATATATGGTAGCTGCATTTGCTGATGACACAAAGATAGGTAGAAAAATAACTTATGAAGAGGACCATAAGGAGTCTGCAAAGGGACATAGATATGTTCAGTGAATGGGCAAAAATTTGACAGCTGGAGTATAATGTGGTAAAATGTGAACTTGTCCACTTCGGCAGGAAGAATAGAAAAGCAACATATTATTTAAGTGGAGAGGGATTGTAGAACTTTGAGGTACCGAGGGATGTGGGTATCCTGGTACATGAATCACACAAAGTTAGCATGCAGGCACAGTAAGTGATTATGGCAAATGGAATGTTGTTGTTTATTGTAGGAAGCATGGAATATGAAAGTAGGGATGTTTTGCTACAGTTATACAGGACATTGGTGAGACCACATCTTAAGTACTGTGTACAATTTTGGTCCCCCTATTTAAGAAAGAATATAAATACTTTAGAAGCAGTTCAGAGAAAGTTCACTTGACTGGTACCTGAGATGGGACATTATCTTATGAGGAAAAGGTTGGACAGGCTGGGCCTGTATCCATTGGAGTTTAGAATAAGAGGTGATCTTATTGAAACATATAAGATGCTGAGGGGGCTTGACAGGGTGCATGCTGAAAGGATGTTTACCCTTTTGGGAGAAACTAGATCTAGGAGACAGAGTTTAAAAATAAGAAGCCTCCCATTTAAGACGAAGATGAGAAGAAATCTTTCCTCTCAGAAGGTTGTGAGTCTTTGGAACTCTCTTCCCCAGACAGCTGTGGTCAATGAATATTTTTAAGGCAGAGGTAGGTAGATTCTTAACTAACAAGGGAGTCAAAGGTTATCAGGGGCAGGCGGAATGTGGAGTTGAGGCCACAATCAGATCAGCCATGATCTTACTAAATGGCAGACCAAGTTTGAGGGGCTGGATGGCCTACTCCTGCTCCTAATTCATATGTTTGCATGTTCATAGTCCACACAAGTGCCCAAAAGTTCACTCATCAGGTACTCACGTCACTCTGCTCAAGCAACGGCAACTGCAGGCGCACCTCAGTTTGACTATTCCTTTTGAAACAAGGTATTTCATCAGCAGCCACAATGAATAATGGCACCTACTGTGTTCCCAATATCTGAACCCTACCATTCAGTCTTCTCACTATTAACATTGCCAATTTGATTCTGACCCTCTCAGGAACCTTGTTAACAAGCTGTAGAAAGCAGGTGCATTGGTTATAATCTTCCAAAATTCCTTAGGTTCCAGAAAGTTTCCAGCGGATTGAAAAATAGCTATCGTAACACCTTTACTCAAGAAGAGAGGGAGCCAGAAAGCAGAAAACTATAGGCCAGTTAGCTTAACACTTGTCTTAGGGAACGTCCTAGAATCCATTATTAGGGAGGTTATAGCAGGATACTTAGAAAATCATGATTTGATCAGGCAGAGTCAACATGGCTTTGTGCAAGGGAAATATTGTTTAACTAATCGATTAGAGTTTTTTGATGAAGTAACATTCAAGGTGAGTAAAGGGGAACCAGTGGATGTGGTGTACTTAGGTTTCCAAAAGACATTTAAAAAGGTAACTCATCAAAGGTTACTACATAAGATAAGAGCTCATGGTGTAGGGTTTAATATATTAGCATGAGGGAGAAGTTTTAGGTCGGTGAACAGGGGCGGGGCCCGCTCGCTGATGTGGGATGACGTTGGACGTGCATCCTGACGTCACACCGCGTCATTTAGATTTTCAGGCTGACCTGTCAACGGCCTTAAGGCCATTAATAAAGTAATTAAAATATTTAATGGACCTGCCCATCCAACCTTAAGGTTGGGGGGCAGGCGAAGAGCCCAGGCGGCCTTCAGAAGAAACATGAAACCTCATCCATGGGTGGGATGAGGTTTCATGAGGGACTTAAAACGTTCCATAAAATTTTAAATAAATGTAATGGAAATGTCTCAGCTCATGTGATAGTGTTAGATGAGGGGACGTGTCAATAATTTTTTTTCTCATCTTTATTCAATGTTTGAAACTGAGCCAATCTCCTTGAGGCAGCACTTTGCCTCAGGGAGATCTGTGTGCTCATTCGCATGCATGCGCAAAAGAGCGCACTCCCGGTTCAGGGAATCCCCCCCCGCCCGGCTCGCATGGGAAGCTCTTCCTGGTGCACGTCATGCTGGGCAGGCCTTAATTGGCCTGCTCGCGTAAAATGGTGTCACGCCCCCAATGAACTCTTGATCTTGGGGTTACAAACCCAGTACCATAACCACTTGGCTATTTAGGCCAAGCTAAAACATTCAGCACTAGGATGAAGTAACTCTTTCGAGTACAAACCCGTTTCTATTTGTTTTTAGATGAAGTTACATTGTTTCATAGTTTGCCATTGTGAGATTTGAACTCTTGATCTTGGGGTTACAAACCCAGTACCATAACCACTTGGCTAGGGGCGCCGACCAGGAACCCACCCGCTCATGCCTGCTCCCGCACAACAGCCACCCCCGACGGGGTGAAGATCCTGTCCAGGGATAAAGGATTGGTAGGCTAACAAGAAGCAGAGAGTAGGAATAAATGGGTCTTTTGCAGATTGGCAAGCTGTAACTACTGGAGTGTCACAGGGAACAACGCTGGATCCTCAGCTATTTATAATCTATATCAATGACTTGGATGAAAGGACTGAATATGTGGTAGCTAAATTTGCCAGTGACACAAAGATAGGTAGGAAAGTAACTTGTTAAGAGTACATAGAGAGTTTACAAAGGGGTATAGGCAGGTTAAGTGAGTGGGCAAACATTTTGCAGGTGGAATACAACGTAGGTAAATGTGAACTCGTTCACTTTGGTAGGGAGAATAGAAAAGCAGTATATCTTCTAATGGAGAAAGATTACAGAACTCAAAGGTACAGAAGGTCTTGGGTATCCTGGTACATGAATCACATTAAGTTAGTATGTAAGTACAGCAAGCGATTAGGAAGGCAAATAGAATGTTGGCATTTATTGCAAGAGGAATGGAATATAAAAGCGTGAATGTTTTACTGCAGCTATACAGGGCCTTAGTGAGACCACATCTGTGAGGAGAATTTTCTCCCTGTCTGAGGGGTTGTGTGGGGGTGGGTGTGGGTGGGCGTGCAGCCGATCGGCGCCCCTGATCGGCTGGGCACTGTCATTTTATGTAGGCGGGCCAATTAAGGCCTGTCCAGTGTGATGCGCGCCTGGAAGCGCTGAGCGCTTCCTTTGCGGGCGGGGGGAGCAGGCTGATTCAGTGAGTGTGCTCTTTCACACATCCGAGAGAGTACAGAGGTACCTCAGGTAGATCTGTTTGATATTTGAAAATTTAAATAAAGGAAAAAAACTTTTAAAATATGTCTGATCGTGTGACAATGTCACATGAGCTGGGACATGTCAATGAATTTTTTAAATAATTTTTATTGAATTTTAAAACATTTCATGAATCCTCATCCCACCCCTGGATGAGGTTTCATGAAAAATGCAAAGGCTGCCTGGGCTCTTCACCTGCCCGCTAACTTTAAGGTTGGACGGACAGCTCATCTAACTGTTTTAATTAGTTTTTAACAGGCCTTATTAGGCCTTTGACAGTTCGGTGGGTGTGCAGCCGTGTCGGCTGTGTGGCAGACAAACTGAAAATCTGAATGACGCATGGTAACATCGGGATGCACACCCGATGTCACCGCCCGTCATTTTACACTTTGGCGAGTGGGTCCCGCCCTAGCTCGCCGAGCAGAAGATTCTACCCCTGGAGCGCTGTGTGCAGTTTTGGTCTCCTTATTTAGAAAAATATTTAATTGCTTTAGAAGCAGGTCAGAGGAGGTTCACTCCACTCATTCCTGGGTTGAAAGGATTATCTTATGAACAAGTTAGGCCTATGCCCATTGGAGTTTAGAAGAATGAGAGATGATTTTATTGAAATATATAAGATTCTCAGGGGTAATAAAAACAGAAAATGCTAGAAAAATTCAGAGCTCAGGAGGATCATACGGACTCGAAACATTAACTCTGTTTCTCTCTCCACAGATGCTGCCAGGCCTGCTGAGCTTTTCCAGTATTTTCTGTTTTTATTTCAGATTTCCAGCATCTGCAGTATTTTACTTTCAATATCTTCGGGGGACTTGATGGGGTGGATACCCAGAGGATATTTCCCCTTGTCGGGGAGACTAAAACATAGTTTAAAAATAAGAGGTCTCCATTTTAAGACAGAGATTAAGAGAATTTTTTTCTCACAAAGGGTCGTTGGTGTGCGGAATTCTCTTCCCAAGAAAGTAGCGGAGGCTGGGTCTTTAAGTTATTCAAGGCAGAGTCGGACAGATTTTTGTCAGGCAAGGGAGTCAAGGGCTTTGGGGGTCAAACAGGAAAGTGGAGCTGGCACCACAACCAGATCAACCATAATCTTATCATAGAGCAGGCTTGAAGGGCCAAATGGCCTGCTCCTGGGCCTATGTTCCTATGTTCTTCAGCAACCTTAACTGCAAGTTAATTGGATGCAGGTTGTAGGTTGACGGTTCCGCCACTCCCCCACTGCCACACCTTTAAAAATTCCATTGTGTCCAGGACATGCCATCTAAGTGCACGATTTTCATTGCACACCTACATGCAACCTCGTCCCAACAGGAAATTGAAAATCCAGCTCCAGATCTTTTCCACAACAATTGAAACATGGGCTGAATCTTTGGCTCGGCGAGCGGGTGAACTGTCAAAGGCCTATTAAGGCCATTTAAAAAGGCAATTAAGGTTGGTGGGCAGGTAAAGAGCCCAGGCGGCCTTCACATTTTTCATGGAACCTCATCCACGGGTGGGATGAGGTTTCATGAATGATTTTAAATTTTCACACAAGTTTTTATTGAAATTAATGCACGTGCCAGTGGCAGTTTCACATGAAGGGACATGCCATAAAAATTATTTCTCCACCCTATTAACCTTTTAAAACTTAAAACTTATCTCCCTGAGACACGGAGGTGCATCAGAGAGATCTCTGCGCTCAAAAGAGTACATTCTTGACTTAGGGAAACCTCCCCCACCGCCCGCACAGGAAGCGCACTGCGCTTCCGGGTGTGCGTCACGCTGGGCGGGCCTTAATTGGCCTGCCCACGTAAAATGGCGGCATGGACCCAATCGGGGGCGCCGATCAGGTCTGCGCCCACCCCCGCACAACCGCCCCACTGATGGGGGCGAAATCCTACCCATAAACACAAATGGCCATTGAAGCCGAATCAACGTTTAAGATAGAAGTTGGAGACGCCTGAAAAATAAAATATGAAAGACCAGCAAAACTGTGTAAATAGTCCTGGTGTGGAGGTAACTTCACAGGCTTGATAGGCCAAATTTCCTCCTTCTATTGCTATAATTCTATATTACCCCTCTTTATTCTCACAAATATAATGCGTCAGATTAAAGAAGCATTGCAAGGGCGGAGTGGGGGGGGGGGGGGAAGAGGCATACTTTACATATATATTTCTGATTTACAATGGGAGGTCATTACTTCAAATTATATATAAGTAACCATCTAAGAGAAGGAAACTGAAAAACTGGGCAGAATTTTGCCCTCATTGGGCGGGCGTGGCGGGTGGGCCCAGGAGTGGCTGTGAAGCTGACCACTGCCCGCGATCGGGTTCCGACATGGATTTTGTGCTGGCTGGCCAATTAACGGCCAGCCAGCGAGAAATGTGAGCTTCAAAGGTCAGCGCTGCTGGGGTGGGGGCAGGAGAAGCGCGAGTGGGGAAGTGTGCACATGCGCAGGTGTGAGTGTATTAAAAGCTCCCTGAGGCATAGAGCTGCCTCAGGAAGCTGAAGAATTTTGAAAATAAGAAATAAAGAACTTAAAAATGTTAATAACATGTCCCCTCATGTGACTCTGTCACATGAGCAGGGAAATATTAAAAATTATTTTGTTTTTTAAATCACTGATCAAAACCTCATCCCTCCCATGGATGATGTTTCGCAAAAAATCCCAAAGGCCACTTTGCCTTTTCACCTGACTGCCAACCGTAAGGTTGCACAGCCAGCAAAAAATTTCATTTAATTAGAACCTTAATGGTCCTTATAGGCCTGTTAATTGTCAGTGGGTGCGCTGCCAACTTCCACGCGTGCCCCCAGGCTGAAACATTGCTCAAGTGCGCGATGATATCGGGACGCTCGCCTGACGTCATCGCATGTCATTTCACGCTCGTTCGGTCGGGCACGTGCCCGCCCAATGATCTCAATATTCTGCCCTATGTATCACACTCCAACTCACACGAATTTCTCAGTCACCAAATGTGTATTAGAGATGTTGCAGGGAGATTGCTAACCTACAGAACCTCTGATTGTATCTATAACTTCAGATTCAGTGACCTTGTATTGCTGGGAATCCATCATCAAGATTCATGAGAATGGTTCCAGGGGAGAGGAACACAGTTATGTAGATAGATTGGAGAAGCTGGGACTGTTCTTCTTGGAGAAGGGTTGGTTGAGACTTGATCTAATAAGGGTATTCAAAATCATGAGGGATCTGGACAGAGTAGATAGGGGGAGGCTGTTCCCATTGGTGGGAGGATCGAGAACCAGAGAGCACATTTGAAGTGATTGGCCAAAGAAGCAATGGCGACATGAGGAAAATCTTTTGAATGCAGTGAGTGGTTTGGATTTGGATTACACTGTGTGAAAGTGAAAGGCAGATTCAATCGTTGCTTTCAAAAGGATTATTATCTGAAAAGGAAACGTTTGTGGGGATATGGGAAAAAGGTGAGTTAGTGGGATGGGGTGAGTTGCTCTTTCAGAAAGCCAGCACAGACATGACAGGCTGCATGGCCTCCCTCTGTGCTGTAACCGTTAAACGCCCGTGTCTATCCCAATTGCATAAGGCCCTTGACATCATTTACAGTGGACCACTATGGACATCATGCTTTACCCCAGAATGGGCTGGTTAACAGACTTTCTACGATGCACTGCTTCATACTGTAAAATGGTGGCATGGTACAAGCTGGATGGGCCTTAGCAGACTACATGGACCTGGGAATCTGAAAGATTGCAGAAAAAAATGTTGATCATTGTCTTAAACAGGAAAATTATTTTTCCAATTACTGTGGTGATGCCAAATACAGTGCATCCTCATCACCAACTCCATCCACCATATTGGTCAGCAAGCATGTGTAAATCGTACCACACTGTTTTCTAGGGATTAACTGCCCACTTTCTGATGGACAGGAGGGATAAGAATCACCCCCATGATAGTCTGTCCAGTCAATACACTGTTAAAATTGCCTTGGAGTCCTAAATGACAGAACTCCGATTGACAATTAATAATAAGTCAACCGCCTCAACTGCCCAGTGTTATATTCACCTAGGGATGGTATGGGAGCGAGGAAAAGAGCTGCTCTATTTTTAACTCCAATTATAACCTCTTTCTACTGAGTGGAGGGGACTAAAGTAACTCCTTTATAGCTAAAGTTCATTCTGGGGATTTCCAAGAAGTGTCCTGTTAAATAGGCCTTCTACTTGTTAGGCAGTGATCTAGTTTGCAACAATTAGACGCAGGAAATTTTTTACACCAAATCATTGGGAACAGTTTGTTATAATAAGGTTTGACTAGATGTTTATACCGCATGTAGTTTAGGAACAATTCTGGCAGTGGCACTTGTATCCCCAAGTGAGCAACAGAGATCCATTTTAGAATTTAATTAAAGAGGATCGTAATGCAGCCAGCCAGCCAAGCAGCAATCTGTGAAGTGTATGAAGTTCAATTACAGTTCCTCTACAATGCATTCTCTGAAATGTTGATAGTGGCTAGTTGGAATTATGTTCTGAATTCCCATGGGTGGTTAGGATTGAGAAACAGCCGGTTTTTGCGTATATTTGGAAGGAGGAGGCAGTTGAGCTATCGACTGTCGACCCGTAAAACGTCTTTCACAGTATTTGCTGTGGCAGCCCAGAGAGTCTTGGTGCTTGCAACAGTCAAGGTGGCTATTATGATGCAACATCACAGGGCATACTGTCGTGTAGAAAGTGAAACATCAATCTAGTAACAGACAACAGTTAATCCAACAAGCAATGGGGAAAGGCTCAAAAGCATTCAATAGGCATAACTAAAGAGAAAAGCAGATGTAAGTATAGAAGATTGATGATGGGTGATCTGATTGAGGTGTGTAAAATATTTAAAGCATTCAATGGGGTAGATATGAGCAACTCTTTCCTCTAGTTGGGAACCATGGAGGAGGAGACATAATCTTGAAACTAAAGCTCGGTCATTTAAGAGGGAAGTATGAAAATCTAGAAAGAAAGAATACAAATCCCCCAGTATGGAGGAAAGGAAGCATTTGCGTATTTCTAGTTGTGCCCCCACCAGGACAAAACTTTTGTGTCTTTTATCCGTCCTTGAAACAGATGTTAGGCATTTTATTGCAGATGTAAAAGGCCTAATGCCTGCTAGAGGCCATGTCTCCAAGATGGTTTGTCCTGAGGCAGTTGCCTCTGTTGTTATAATTGTGAGTCTTAGGTGGGGCTGTTCATTGTCTGTGTTTACAGATGCTGCAAGAGCAAGGCTGTTGGTAAACTCTACCTTTTATTTAACATACTATGAATTTTATACAATACAGACTTAGCACAAGGCTATACACAGAACTATCTTTCTCCATGCTCTGTTATCATGTGATCTTATGTCACTGATGGTGTAGATTATATATTTACATGTTTAACATTGACCCATTATGCTACATCTCCTCCAAATCTTTGACTCCCATAAATACATTACTTACCTTATCCTACATCCCCCACAAAGGCCAGGATTTTCTGTGCGCGCTGGCATCGGGCGTGTTCGGACAATATGCTGAGAAGGCCAAAAATTGGTTTCACGATGACGTGAAGCCAGTTTGCGATCGTCTGTTCAGCCTGCCAATGGCAGGCCACGTTTCCCACCATCAGACATCAGGAACCTCATTGTAATACATCAGCATATCGCTATAAGGCCAGCCAGCCAGAATCGACCCCTGCCTGCTGGATTGTCCACCCACAATCACAACAACGTGTTGCACAGCAGCATATAAAACGAGTGCACTTGACAGGCTGCACTTTGAAGGGAACTCGGAGGTGAGTGCACAGTAACGTTGCAGAGCGCTCGCCCAGGACACCTGATGAACTTCAATGTTGACGGGGGGTGCGGCAAGAGCTGCCCTGTGGTTGAGGTGACTTGGAAGGGGGGGCAACGGATGCCCTGCGGTTGGAGGTAGCGCACAGGCATGTGTGCGGTGGGGTGGTGGACGAGGGAAATGGCCACGCATTAGGGAAACCTAGTATGAAGTGACCATTCTCCTGCAGCTGAGACAGTTCAGATGCAGCCACATGGATATGATTGGAGTCGGGCCTCTAGCTTCTCTGCCCACTCAAGCGATGCAGAGGCATCAAAGTGCCACCAGGCACTCCAGAGCTTTTCACCCCTCGAGCATAGACTGCAAAGTAATGAGTGTTTTAGTGGACTGCAGAACAGTTGGACAACAGAGCAAGTTGTACAATCTCCTTGCTAAAGTTGGCTGTGGAGCAATCACTGGTAGAGGCGCACACAGCCCCTTACAATGTCATCATCCCAGTTTGGACTAGTCTCCCCCATGGTTCAAGCTAATGGTGCAACCTTGCAGTGTGGGTTAGGAGAATGCCTGCACCTGAGCTGAGAGCACAGCATGCAGTTCAGTGGGCAAAGCTGCTGCCAATCAGTCAGATGGAGTGGGGCGGAGGTAGGGTTTTGGGCAGCCATGCAGCGCACTTACCTCTGGCTGTCCAAATGGTGACCAGCACTCTCCAGGCTGAAGGGGCCTTCAGACTTCGCCAAGACAGGTTCTTAGTACATCTAAGCTAACCCGCATGTCTCTCTCTTTCATCCTGCAGGAGGAGTACATCAGGATCATGGAACCTTGTGAACTAACTGTGCGCCTCGTGGCTTAGAGAGAGTGAAGATGATGGAGAACAGAGCAACTGAGGCACCTGGCTGTGGGAGGAGGGGGAGGAGCAGCACCCTCTGGAAGTAGAGGCAGCTGGGGCTCCCGCCCATGCTGCCGAAGAGCCACAGTGAGCCATCGCTGGTTGGCGCCTAGTAGTCCCAGTGTCTATAGACGCCGTCTTTCATTCCTGCAGATGACCAAGAGCCAGCATCACTTAAGGCTGTGCATTTCTAGGGAACGGTCAGTCATATCTGCCACCTGCTGCAGGATTTGGCGTCATGGGGACATGGAAGCATCCGTTGCCAGTGGCCATGAAAGTGACAGTGGCTCTCAATTTCTATGCCAGTGGCTCCTTTAAAGCTCCACGGATGACTTATGGGGGTATCACAAGCCTCCACCCCAAATGCATTCATGAGGTGACGGATGCCATCTTCACAAGGGTACACAGCTTTTTGCATTTCACCTGGGACCAGGACAGCCAGGATGCAAGACCAATTGGATTTGCCTAGATCTCGAGTTTCCTACAGGTGCAGGGTGCCATTGACTGCACTCACGTGGTGCTCAGATCTCTGTCGCAACGTGTGGTCAACTATGTCAACTGCAAGGGATTCCATTCGCAGAATGGGCAGCTGGTGTGTGACGACCACAAACACATCCTGCAGGGTCTGCGCACTGTTCCCAGTGAGTGTCCACGATTCCTACATTTTCAGTTGGTCTCAGATCCCTGACGTCTTCCAGGGTCCGCAGAAGCTGCAGGGATGGCTTCTTGGGGACAAGGGCTACCCACAGAGGCCGTGGCTGATGACACACGTGCGGCGGCCTCAGACTGCAGCAGAGCGATGGTATAATGAGGCTCATGCTGCAACTTGCAGCTTGGTGGAGAAGATCATTGGGATGCTGAAAATGAAGTTCTGGTGCCTAGGCCGGCCTTGCAATATAGTCCACAGAGGGATTCATGCATCCTCATCTGCTGCTGCGCCTGGTTCTGCAATGGTAAGAAGAGCTGGAGGTCTTCTCGGATGAAGAGGATGCCAACAGGGATGAGAGTGAGGTGGTCCTCGAAGGCTACCATGACGGGGATGAGGCCTTCCTACCCGCCAGATGAGGCAGGCGTGCTCGGGAGGCCTTCATAGCTGCTAGATTAATGAAGGATGATAACGACATGCAGTGAGGAGACACCATAAGATCCTCAATTTGCATCTATGAATGTTTGATTCCAGTGTGACTTATGGAAACTTCCCCCTCTGATAATGCTCCTGTAATGGAGACACAGTGGAGGCCCTAATAGTCGTTCAATTGCAGGAGGATGATGATGACATGCAGTGAGGATGCTCCATAGATCTTCACATAGCCCCCGAGAATGTCTGATTCCTGCCTGGTCAAGGGCAGCTCACTTGCTCTCTATAATCAGGGTCATAAAAGAGAGAGGTAGCCACGAAACTTTAAAAGCATCTGATTCTTTGTCTGCCTTTAGCACCTGACCCTTTCAGGAACACAGCACCCCTGGTCACTGATGCTGAAGAGATGAGGGCCAGCCCCACCTTAAAGTTACTTTAAAGATACACATAGAGAATGCCAGTACTCTGTAAGGCCTGCCCATAACATTCTGGCAGCGATGACAAGCACCTCTACGGAGGTGTCCTCTCACTTTCCATCAGGGACCTGGGGTGGAGGGTGTTGCACACAGCAGCCCCACACAACCACAGAATGTGTCGGTTCACAGACTTCCAAGATACCTGCATCTTTTGCAGCCCTGTGGAGTCCATGGACCATGTTTATTTGGATGTTGTAGGTTGCACCCCCTTCTCAGTTATTTAACAAAATCTTTTACAGTTGATTTGTTTGTACTTCAGTTCCCGCTCCTGATCTATAGGCACCTGGTGCAGAGGACCTCCTCGTGAACCTGCTTCTGGGTCTGGCCAAGTCAGCCATTAACAGGTCCAGACGGTGGGCGATGAAGGGGATCATCCAACCCAAATGTCTGCCCTTCTTCTGTGGCTATGTTCGTGGCTGGGTGTCCCTGGAGAGGGAATATGCGGTGTCTACCGGCACTGTTGAGGCCTTCTGTGCTTGATGGGCACCGTGGGGACTGGGGTGTTTTATTGACCCTGTTAATCACATTTTGATTTAATGATTGCAAGTTTTCTTTAAACTTTGTCTTTGTTTTTGCAGTTTCCCTTTATGGGGCTGCCTTTTACTTTGTCCCTAATTTTGTTAATTTAGTTTATTTGGTTGACTCAGAAGAGTTACGTCTTCTTTACTTTCCTAACCCTGCTGCTACGTTTTGGTGAGCCCGGACATCCACAGGGAGGTGGAGGCAAGCCTGCTGACTGCTATGCCCTGTCTGTGATGATCATGGCAGGCATCCTCTGACGGGCCGGGATCTAGAGGGCACCGGCCTGCTTTTGAGCTCCTGCTGTGTGGCTGTGGCTGTCTGTTTGGCCTGTGGAGCTGGAGCTGCTGAGGTCACAGGAAGATGGGATTTGGATGGGCTGGACTTTCCCTAAGTCATCTGGATGGATGGCCCCGGGGGGGTACACTTGTTGATCCTCCTCCATATGGGTGCCCAAGCTCTCCTAGCTGACTCCTTGAGGAGAAAAGGTAGCTGGAATGAGATCGAGATGCCCTGCACCCCTCTCGCGTACAGGCCGTTGGAGGCTAACTATGGCATCAATGGTGGAGTTCAGCCTACACAGCAGTGCAGGAGCAATGTCCTGGACCAAAGTCTCCATGGCAGCTGCCATCCTACCAATGTTGACCTCAGCGTGCTGGCATGCTGGCACTATCACCTCAACCTGAAGGTGGATGGACTCCTGCATCGTGCCTTGCAATCTGAGGAGTGCAGCGGTCATCCCTTCCTGATGTTCCCGAGCTTGCCTTTGCAACTCCAGCAACTGTGACATGACGGCGTTCAGAGGCTCGGTATCTGACTTGGACTCAGCAACGTTCTGGCCTTCAGCAGTCCTCCGAATGCCGGGGACCTGGGAAGTCCCTGACACTGCCTGTTGTGGATCAGAAAGGGCGATGTGCTCACCAGATTGTGATCCCGGGGCTACTCTAAAGCTAGGTCCACCGAGGTGTGTGGTTTCTGTGCTGGTGGAGGGTGTGGGTGAGCGCTGTGACGGGCCTTCAGGGAGGGTGCCTTCAGATTCCTCTTCAGAGGTTTCTTCAGGGCTTGACTGAAGGCCTTGGGCGGTGGATTCTGTCAGCTGTTTCCCAGATGTGCCTGCGAAAGCAAGGGGAGATAATTAATGCATCACAGTGGCCTGTGAAACAGGACACATCACACACAGCATGATGAATGTTGCACTGCTGGATCCTCACTTGGTAAAGCACTGCCAACCTCACCGTCAGCACAGGAATGGTCCAGATCCTCGCTGGATGACTCTGTTTCCGGAGTCCGTGAGGAACTTGATTTCAGTCATTCTTCCACCAGTCTATGACTTCTCCCTATTGTTGTGTGCCAGCTTGTCCTGCATATATACAAATGGAGAGAGCGCAAGCAGGACGCATGCCTGGCCAAATGTTAAGTATGCCTGACCTGTGTGGGTGGTGAGTGGTCCCATGGATGGGATGAGGACAATGATGGTGAATGTGAGAGAGTGAATGGTGATGTCCCTTGAACTGTGAGGGCCCTGTGGATGTGTGATGAGCTTGAGAGTGTGAGAGTTGAGAGTGATGAGAAGAGTGACTTACCTGGCAGAATGGACGAGATCATTCACCCTCTTGCAGCACTGGGTGCTTGTCCACTTTTTAAGGGCATTGGTGCTGACCACCGCAGCCACCGCCTCCCAAGTCTGGTTGGTCATGCCGCTCCCCATCCTGTGGCCAGAGGGGGGGTAGAGGATATCATGGCGAGCCTCCACGGCGTCAAAAAGGTGTTCCAGTGACCCGTCTTTAAACCTGGAGGCTGCAGTCTCTTTGCCTTCCGTGGGCATCTTCCCTGCAGTAGTCCTGGGCTGGAAGCACTGAGATGTTTGTGCAAGACTGGACTTTTAAGATGGCAACTGGTGTGATGAAGTGGCAAGGTGATAGCCTGGCGGGCGAATGAGAGCACACCCGCCATGGAAACGGCATGTTTCTTGGGAATGCATAATTAATGCAGCAAGTTTGGGATGATACGGCATGAGAAGCTGCCATTGTGGCTGGCGGGAAAACATCTTTTTACCCACCCGCTACCGCACATAGTGGAAATCCGGGACAATTCTGCCCAAAGTCTCTGCCTTCATCACTGGTTTACAGAGATAACCCTTATGGTGATTTCATCAGTCTCCCCAACCTTGTTCTCAGCTTCCTCAAAGGTTGCATAGAATTCGAGTTCAAGTTCTCTCTCGAACTCTCAGAGAATATTGGTCCTCTGTTCAGGTTGTCTTCCTGATCAAATGGGTGGATCGTCCATTCCATTGATTGGTGGTTTCTTGTTGATATAAGTATGCTTCTGTTTCTTCTCACTATCCCATTCATAGTCTCGACCAGCTAAGACCTTGGACTTTTTGTCTTTTCCAATACTTGGCCTTCTCGATTCTGGTGTCTCATCCAGACTGATTCACCTGGTTGGAGTTCTGGTAAATTGTGCATTCTGTGGCATTGGTTGTAGTTTCTAGTTTGAATGCCACAATATTCCTCCTCCTTCTCCCTTACTGTCTCAAGATCAGTTACTTTTAGGCATGGCATGAGGATATGTGGAAGAACAGCAAGTTGAGTGCATAATTTTCTTCCCGTCAGAAGTCCTGATAGAGCTAACCCATTTTAAAGTGGTGTGGAATGGTACCTCAGCAGTGCTAAGTTAATATCATTATTCTTTTTCAGCAAAACCTTTTACCATTATTATGTCTCTTTTGGCCTCTCCAGTTGATTGTAGGTACATGGGTGTAATAGTTACATGGACAAATCTGTACTCTTCCATCAATTTCTTGAGCCATTCATTTGCAAACTGTGGATCGTTGTCTGAAATGACAAGATCTGAAATGCCAGGTGTGGGAAAAATTTCTTTTAGTGAGTTCACAGTATCACAGAAGATTTACAGTGCAGAAGGAGGCTATTTGGCCCATCGAGCCTGCACTGCCTCTCTAAAAAAAAATCCACCTAGTCCCACTCTCCTGCCTTATCACCATAACGTTGCTCATTCTTTCTTTTCAGGTAGCAATCCAATTCCCTTTTGGATACCTCGATCGAACCAGCCTCCACAACTCTTTCAGGAAGTTCATTCCAGACTCCAGCCACCCTCTACATGGAAAAATTTTTCTTCACATCACTTATACTAATTTTTCCAATTATTTTGAATCTGTGCCCTCTGGTTCTTGATGTTCTGTTGATTGGAAACAGTTTCTCACTATTTACCCTGTCCATACCCCTCAGGACCTTGAATACCTCTATCAAGTTTCCTCTCAGCCTTCTTTTCTCCAAGGAAAACAGTCCCAATCTCTCCAATCTATCCTCATAGCTACAGTGCTTCATCCCAGGAATCATTCTTGTGAATCTCTTCTGTACTCTCTCCAATGACTTCACATCCTTTCTCAAGTATGGCGCCCAGAACTGGACACACTACTCCAGATCAGGCCTAACTAGTTTCTTTTACAAGCGCAGCATGACCTCCTTACTCTGGTACTCAACGTCCCTGTTAATAAAACCTAAGATTCTATATGCTTTATTAGCTGCTCTCTCAACATGCCTTGCCATTTTCAATGACCTATGTACGTACACACCAAGGTTTCTCCACAGCTACATTTGCGGCTGGGTGTCCCTAGAGAAGGAGCACACAGCATAAAGCCCTCCATGCTTAGTGGGCACCACGGGGACTGGGGTGCTTTACTGACCTCTTTAATCACATTTTGATTTGATGTTGTAAGTTTCCTTTGAGATTTTGTCTTTTATTTTTGCAGTTTCGCTTTAAGGGTTGCCTTTTAATTTGTCCCTTGATTTGTTAATGTAGTTTATTTGATTTGTAACAAAAGAGTTACACTGAGGTCCCTCTGTTCCTGCTCCTCCTTTAGAGGATCTACCTTTATTTTATATTGTTTCACCATATATTTCCTGCGAAAATGAATCACTTCACACTTGTCTGCATTGAATGTCATCTGCCATTTGTCTGCCCAATCCACCAACATGCCTATGTCCTTTTGAAGTTCAAGACTATCCCTATCACAATTGACAACATTTCCAATCTTGGTAACATCTGCAAACTTTGAAATCATGCCATGCACACCACAGCCTAAGTCATTAATATATATCAGGAAAAGCAAGGGTCCCAATACTGATCCCTGGGGAACTCCACTACAAACCTTCCTCTAATTTGAAAAACAACCATTTATCACTACTCTCTGTTTCCTGTCACTCAGCCAATTTCTTATCCAAGTGCCTACTTTCCCTTTTATTCAATGACCTAGGATTTTGCTCGCAAGTCTATTAGGTGGCACTGTATCAAATGCCTTTTTAAAATCCATATACACCACATCAACAGCATTTCCTTTGTCAAAATTCTCTGTTACCTCCTCAAAAAAACTCCAGCAAGTTAGTTAAACATGATTTTCCCTCGATGAATCCATGCTGGCTTTCCTTAATTAACTTGCACTTGTCTAAGTGATTATTGATTTTATTCTGTGCTATAGTTTCCAGAAGTTTCCCTATCACTGAGGTCAAACTGACTGGCCTGAAACTGCCAGCTTTATCCTTGCACTCCTTTTTGAACAAGGGTGTAACATTCACAGTTCTCCAGTCCTCTGTGTCTAAGGAAGACTGAAAGAATACCACTAGTGCCTCTGCAATTTCCGCTCTCATTTCTCTCAGTACCCTTGGATACATCTCACTGGTCCTGGTTCCTTATCTATTTAAGTATAGATAGCCTTTCCAACACCTTCTTCCCCTCGATTATAAGTTCTTCCAGTGTTCCAGTTACCTCCATTCTTACCTCGGCCTGGGTAGCAAGTTCTTCCTTCGTAAAGACAGGTGCTAAGTACTCATTCAATACCCCTGCTATTTCTCCAGCCTCCACATGCAGGTCCCTTTTTTGTCCCTAATTGGCCCTACTCTTTCTTTGACCACCCTTTTATTATTTACATGCTTAAATAAGACCTTGGGATTCCCTTTTATGTTCACTGCCAGCCTCTTTTCATGCTCCCTCTTTGCTTTTCTTACTAGTTTTTTTCACTTCCCCTCTGGTCCTTCTATATTCAGCCTGATTCATCATTGTATTTTCTACCTGGCATCTGTCGTACACGCACTTCTTCTTTTTCATCTTCCCCTCCATCTCTCTCGTCATCCAGGACGCTCTGGATTTATTTGTTCTACCTTTTCCCTTCAAGGGAATGTACCTTGACATTGCCTGCAATACTTTTTCTTTGAAGGTGGCCAATTGTTCAGCCACTATCTTTTTTACCAACATTTGATCCCAACTCACTGGACTCAGATGCATTCTTATCCCATCGAAAACAAAAATAAAAATACCTGGAAAATCTCAGCAGGTCTGGCAGCATCTGCGGAGAGGAGCACAGTTAACGTTTCGAGTCTGTAAGACTCTTCAACAGAACTAAGTAGAAATAGAAGAGAGGTGAAATATAAGCTGGTTTAAGGGGCGGGGTGTTGGTGGGACAGGTAGAACTGGATAGACGGCCAATGATAGGTAGAGATAACCAAAAGATGTCACAGACAAAAGGACAAAGAGGTGTTGAAGGTGGTGATATTATCTAAGGAATGTGCTAATTAAGGGTAGAAAGCAGGACGAGCAAGGTACAGATAGCCCTAGTGGGGATGGAGTGGGGTGAAGGAATTGAAATAGGCTAAGAGGTAGAGATAAAACATTTTGTTTCCAATTTCCACCCCTCCATCTGGTAAAGGTAGAAGTTTCTCCATTGCTTCTCTTCAGTGTAGGCTTTTCTGGAGTTTTGTTGAAGATTTTCCCATGCTATCCTTCTCCTGCAATTGTTTATCTCACTGCTTCGTGCAGTTGCTGGGCTTTTCACTGGTTGTTTCTTCCATCATGTTTATCACTACCAACATCAGTTATCATCATTGTGGGCCAGGTCTTAGGTGGGGTTGTTCATGGTCTGCAGTTACAAATACTGCTGGAAGCAAGACTGTTGGTAAGCTCTACCTTTTATTTAATATAATATTAACTATGTACAATACAGACTTAATGTGAGGCTCTACATAGAACCATCTTTCCCCGTGCTCTGTTGCTATGCAATCTTACATCACTGATGATGGAGACTATATATTTCCATATTTAACATAAACCCTTTATACTGCAGCACCTACTAGCCCCAACCAAGAGGGCCCCATCACATCTTTGGCTCATACATGATGCTGAATTCCAGAGGTGAGGTGGGAGTGACTGACAAGGCAGCATTTGACTGAGTGTGGCATTAAGGAACCCTGGCTAAATTGAAGCCAAAGGGAATCAGGGGAAAAACTCTCCACAGTTTGGGGTCATACCTAGCACAAAGGAACATGGTTGTAGTTGTTGGAGGTCAAACATTTCAGGCCCGGGACATTGCTGCAGGAGTTTCTTATGGTTGTGTCCTAGGTCCAGCCATCTTCAGCTGCTTCATCAGTGACCTTCCCTCCATCATACAGTCAGAAATAGACAATGAAGCAGTTCAGGCTAGCATATAGCAAGATCGAGGCAACTTGGGCTGATAAATGGCAAGTAACATTCATGCCACACAAGTGCCAGGCAATTACCATATTCAACAAGGAGAACATCTTGACATTCAGTGGCATTACATTCACTGAATCCCCTCACCATCACTATCCTGGTGGACACCACTGACCAGAATCTTAATTGAACCAGGCACAGAAAAAAATGGCTACAGGGGCAGGTCAGAAGCTCGGTATTCAGTAAGTAACTCACCTCTTGACTTCCCAGAACCTGTCAACCATCTACAAGCACAAGTCAAGAGTATGTTGAGTACTCTCCACTTGCTTGGATGAATGCAGCTCCAACAGCACTCAAGAGCTCACCACCATTCAGAAACAAGCAGCCCACATGATGGGCACCCACCCACCACTTTAAGCATTCACTCAGTCCACTACCATTACAGTTGGCTGCTGTACCATATACAAATTGCATAGCATCAACCCATCAAGGCTTCTCAACAACTCCTTCCAAACCCACAAATTCTGCTGCCTTGAAGATCAAGGGCAGCATTCACATGAGAACATTATCATCTGCAAGTTCTCATCTAAGTCATTTGCCGTTCTGCCATGGACATGTTTCAACATTTTGTCATCATCACTGGGTCAAAATCCTGGAATGCTATCCCTACACCTACACATGGACTGCAACAGTTTAAGAAGCTGACTCACCAAAACCTTCTCAAAGGCAATTAGTGATGGGCAATAAGTGCTGGACTTGCCAGTGATGCCTACATCCCATGAATGTATAAAAAATAAATTTGTAAATTAATTAGCCAACTGTGATTAACATAGTTGCACAAACAGTTTAATGTTTAACATAAATTCTAAATTATTATTCAGTGGCAATTGTGCAATGAGTTATTATTTTACAATTTATATTAGAATACAGGCGGGGGTGGGGTAGCTGGAAAGCTCAGCTGGCTAGATGGCTAGATGGTAGATCAGATTAACAGTAATAGCATGGGATTCAATCTCCATCCCAGCTGAGGTAGACTTGGGCCTGCCCCGTCACCCTACCTGTAGTAAAAAAAAGTCTTAGCATTTAGCCATGGTTCAATAAATAATCACTAAGGACCTGCTTTTGGACAGAGATTGAGTTCAAAAAGAAGATTAGAACAAATAAACACAATTTGAGATAGAATTCATCAGTGACTGGTTTCATGTGTGAAGGTGCTAATGTGGCACGCATCAAAACCTGGAAGGCCTAAGACCTGGTGCACACGGACCTTGTTAATATCAATTAGCCAGTTGCTGGCACCTATCACAACTCCACCTATTTTAGAACAGAATGCCTCATTAGCAGCAGCCCAAAAATAAATTCCTGCAATTGGAACTTTGGGGACGGGGTTGGTGGTTGGAGCCGTCGAAGGAGGGAGATTGGGACCTTGTGGCATTGAGGGAGCTCTCCTGCTCTTTGTAGCAAAAAGCAATGTTTTATAAATTATTCATTTCTTGAAAACTTACCTGGCAGCTATGGCCACTGAAGAAAGTTGGGAGAAGCAGGCCTGGTCCTTCACTCAGACCAATTTCACAGAGGATCCTTAGTAGGACATTAGGTCCCACATTAACATATACAAGAGCCTGAAGACCAATTTCAGACAGCCACCAAGATACCTAAAAAAGAGGTCTAATGAATTGAACAGTAACACAAATGCCTGTAGGTTGGGTGTAGGCTGTCCACTGCTAAATTGCCATTGTTGTATCCATTTGCACGAGAATAATTTTTCTCTTTTCCCAGTAAATAAAATATCCAGCACAAAATTTACTACATAAAGGTAGATTTGCTACATGGCATACGAAGAACAAAGGCACTGAAATTGCAACTTGGAATACAATGCTTAATACCTTCTGTCTACGATGCAATTCCCTGGCCTTTTAGTTGGGATGTTAATTCATTTATTTTCAATTGGTTAATAATTCTATTCAAAGACAGAAAGAAGAGTTTTTAAAAAATCATTAAGTGTTTTGAAAGCTAGCATTTCACAGCTAATTAGCTTAGTTGGCTGGGCGGCTGGTTTGCGATGCAGAGTAACGCCAACAGTGCGGGTTCAATTCCTGTATTGGCTGAGGTCATCTCAACCTCGCCTGAGGTGTGGTGAAACTCACCAGCAGCCATGTTTCTCTGATAAGAGAGCAGCCTATGGTCCTCTGGGACTTAGGTTGACTTTCATTCATCACTGCCTAGCTATTAACTATAGAATTTACTGGGAAAGTTTCATCTTTCCAGAAAGAACTTGCATTTCTATAATACCAATCACAATTAAGCTCAGGACATCTCAAAGTAGTTTACAGTCAATTAAATACTGGTTTTTGAAGTGGAGTCACTGTTCTACTGTAGGAAATATGAGAGCCATAACTGTGTACAATAAACTCCAACAAATAGAAATGTGATAATGCTGAGATAATGGGTTTTATAGGTGTTGCTTGAGGGATATATATTGGCCAGGATAAGTGGGAGAACTTACCTTCTTTGCTTTGAAAAAGTACTTTGGGATCATTTAGATCCACTTGAAAGGGCAGAGATCTGCAGGCTATGGTTTACCGCTTCATCCAAAAAATGGCACCTCCAATCATTTAGGACAAAGATAAGGAGAAATTACTTCATTTAAAGGGTTGTGAATCTTTGGAATTGTTGAGGGCTGTTGATGTTCTGTTGTTGAATATTTTTAAGGCTGGGATAGACAGATTATCAATCTTTCAGGGATTCAAGGGATATGGTGAGCAGGCAGAAAGGTGAAGTCAAAGCTCAAGATCATCCATGATTATATGGAATGGTGAAGCAGACTTGATGGGCCATGTGATCTACTCCTGCTCCTCTTTCTTGTTCTTGACAGTGCTGCACTGAAGAAGAAGAAGCCTAGATTATGTCATCAAGTCTTCTTGAATTGTTTGCAGAAAGAGTAAGCAAGGGCAACACAACGTATGTATGTAACATATTTAGGTTTTCAAAAGGCCTTCGATAAGATACAACATAATAGACTCATGACTAAGATGGAGTCAGAAAGTAAAAGTTAAGCATGCTGCTTGAACTGGCAAAAGGTGGGAATTGGTGTTCCCTGAGATCAGTGCTGAGATCACCATTATAAGAACATAAGAACTAGGAGCAGGAGTAGGCAATTCAACCCTTCAAGCCTGCCCCGCCATTCATTACGATCATGGCTGATCTCATTTTGGCCTCAACTCCAATTTCCTGCCCTCTCCCCATAACCTTTCAACCCATTACTAATTAAAAATCTGTCTATCTCCTCCTTAAATTTATTCAGCGTCCCGGCATCCACTGCACTCTGAGATAGTGAATTCCACAGATTCACGACTCTTTGAGAAAAGTATCTCTGATTTAAATCTACCACCCCTTATCGTAAAACTATGGCCTCTCATTCTAGAATGCCCCAGAAGGGGAGACATCTGCTCCACGTCTACTTTGTCTATCCCTTTTAGCATCTTATATAACTCAATTAGATCTCCTCTCATCCTTCTAAACTCTAGCGAGTATAGGCCTAAACTGCTCATTCTTTCCTCATAAGACAAGCCCCACATCTCTGGAATCAATCTAGTGAACCTCGTCTGAACCGCCTCCAGTGCAACTACATCCTTCCTCAGGTAAGGGGACCAAAACTGTGCACAGTACTCCTAGTGCGGTCTCACCAATGCATTGTACAGTTGTAACAACACTTCCCTATTTTTATACTCTATTCCTTTAGCAATAAGTGCCAAAATTCCATTTGCAACTTACACTCATGATTTGTACTTGGGAATCAGAAGCACAATTTCAAAATTTGTGGATGACACCAAATTAAGGGGTGGAGTTAACACGTGGAAAGAATGTGAAAAATACAATAAGACATTAATAAGCTTGCAGAATAGGCATTTAATAGGAAAGGCCCAGAATTTGTGGTTGTGGTGACTGCAAAATTGTTAGTGTTCGCTGTCATTACAACTGTGAAACTGACAACAACGTTCAGTATCTACACATGCATGATTAAATGCAGAGATCCAGAAATTGCTGTCAGTGATTCCCTGCTCCTCCACAGGGTGCACGATTAAAGTCCCCGCAGATGAAAATCTTTAGAAATCAGTTGAATTGATGTGAACTTACACTTCTATGCTCTTAGTCTTGCTGCAAAAGCCCCTGAAAAAGCTACACCTTGTTGCATGACATGTAACTGGATTATTACTAGTGCACTAAACTCATTGTTGAGCTACCTCAGTGGCTCTGAAAAACTCCATTTTGTTAAATCAATTCCACAGACGTTTAAAACAATGAATTTTTTCAATAAAGTTTATGATATTTCATTTTCTGTCTTAATCCCATGCGCATGTCCCAATCTTTATTCCACTGTCTGCAAAATTACTAAAATGTGAAGGATAATCAGTGGTTTTTACTTGCTGGTTTGCTATTTATCATAATTCTTCAATGTAATGGCTGCATAACCTGCTTGATGGCATCACTGTTTTATTTTTTCATAGAACATGGGTGTCACTGGTAAGGCCAGCTTTTGTTGCCCATCCCTAATTGCCCTTGAACTGAATGGCTTGTTAGGCTGTTTCAGAGGGTAGTTAAGAATGAATCACATTGCTATGGGTCTGGAGTAACATGTAGGCCAGACTGGGTAAGGATGGCAGATTTCCTTCCCAAAAGCGCATTAGAAAGGACAGTTGCTGAATGCCATAGGTCCCCTTACTAACATTGGAAAAGGGGAATCCATGCCACAGTGATCACTAGATTTTTGTGGGCAACTTTAATCAAGGTCAGCAGCAGGCATCATCACTTCATGGCTGACCACAAAATCCGGACAGTTATAGCTAAGTATGAGGTAGTGCGTTTATTCGGAAGAATAAAGAGGTCACATACTGCTTGGGTAATAAAGTCTGAAGGGGGTAGAGGAGAAAAGGGATAGAGGGATACAGGCACACAAACCACTAGAAGTAAAATCACAGGTTGATAAAGCCATTAAAAAAGCATATCAAGCCCTGGGGTTCATTTCTAAAGGGGCAGAGCTGAAAGGCAGTTGTCTTAAACTTTGTTTTGACCACACTTGCAACTCTGTGCAATTTGTGGTCTCCATGGATAAATTTTCATTCCGATATGGAGTGAGAATGGAAGCAAGTGGGGGCATAATTCTGTGCCACTGGCTAGCATGCCTTTTTACTGGCACTACTTGCTCCCTAAGACATTTTTCCACAGGTGGGGTTGGGGCAGAAGGGCTACCAGCCTGCAAGCAGGGTGGTAACCACTGGTGAGTTAAATGCCAAATAACACCAATTATCAGAAGCCCTCTGGGATTTTCCAGTTGCCCTGCAGGCCTCCCATGGCGTTGGGGCATGGAGGCAGACTCCCAGCAGCAAACCAGGGGGCCTGTGCTCTTGGGTGCCCTTGAGCTTCTCTGCACCATCCTACATCGCTGCAGGTGCAGCTGCCATATGGAGGGCATCTCTCTCCACAATAATGGCTCCACAGCTGTGGCCATTTTTTAATTAAAATGTGTTAAAGTTATTGAAGGAGGAACCCTCTCTCTCCCTTACCTGAACTGCCGGCTGCAGCTCCTTCCTTTTGGCCTTCCAACTTTGAGACCCTACCCAGGCTGTCCTTAATTGGATGATAAGCATGCCCTCAGTTCATTAATTGGCCAACCCAGGGAAAATCAGTACTGGGTGTTTGCTGCTGACACAATACAGGATCAGGACCCCCGTTTGATCAGAATGCAAAATCCTGCCTCAGATTACAAAAAGGATTTAAAAAGACATTGGAGATGGTGCAAGAAAAGGTTCACATGGATGATACCAGAAGTGAGAGGTTATGCTTATCAGGAAAAGTTAAACAGGCTCGGGTTCTTTTCCCTAGAGAAGAGAAGGCTGAGGTGTGACCTTAAAATAATAAGGGATGGGGGAGGGGCTTGGACCTCGGAGGGGTGGGGTTACAGGGGTCGGATCTCAGGGATGTCGGACCTTGGCGGGGGGGTTTGGACAGCAGTTGAACCTCAGGGGGTATGAGGGACAGTGCAGGTGTAGAAAAAATGTTTCCACTCATAGGGAAGTCCAAAACTAGAGGTAATGAATATAATATAGTCACTAATAAATCTAATGGGGAATTTAGAAGAAACTCCTTTATCCAAGGAATGTGGAATGCACCACAGAAAGGAGCAGTTGAAGTAATCAGCGTTTAAGGTGAAACTACATTATCACCTTTGGAGAAAAACAATAGCAGGATATGTAGATATGATTAGGCGGAGTAGGAAGAGGCTTGTGTGGAGGATTAAGTGTGGCATAGGCTAGTTGGGCCAAATAGCCTATTCTTGTGCAATGCACTAGGTATAACTCAATGGGCTGTAACTTGTTCAGAGTGGCAATCAGCGTTGGATTGCCACTCCATGCCTGATTACTTATTTGATTTTTCTTCCGATCCTGTCTTGCCCAACCATCTGACCTCAGACATCGCAGCTTGTCCTCAAGGCCCAGCGTTAAAGTCCAGCTCTGTCGAAGTGAAGGAGGACTCGCCCCCCGCTGCCCCCCTCTTTTTACATCCCTAGCTGCCATAAACCAGGTAAGTTAAAGGTCCCATTGAAATTTAAAGGTCCTTGAAAGGCCAGAGAGAAGATAAATGTCCAGGGTAACTGGGTAGGATTTTGGGGGGGGGGGTGGGGTGGCAGGCGATCAGAGGCCTGCAGTAAGGGTGTCGGATATCAGGTGGGGCCTTGGGGGAGTTGGGCGCAGGGTTGAGGGGGGTCGGTCAGACCTGGGGGTGGGTGGTCGGAACTCGAGGCTGGTGAGTCGGACCTCAGGTGGAATGGGTAGAGGGGCTCGGAACTCAGTGAGGGCGGGATGGGGGGGCTGAGACCTCGGAGGGGTGGGGGTACAAGGGTCGGTCTTCAGGGATGAGCGGGGTGGTCAGATCTCAGGGGTGTCGGACCTTGGGGGGGGGGTGTTAGGATGGCAGTTGAACCTCGGGGGGTGTGAGGGTCAGTCGGATCTCATGGTGAGGTTGGAGCTCGAGGGGATGTGGGGGGATTCAGACCCCAGTGGGGAGCTGTGGGCGGCGGTTGCACTATGATGGTTGCAGTGGGGATGGGGTGTGTCAGACCTCGGTTGGGGGTGGTGGGGGTGTCGGACATTTTTAAGGGGAATTTTGGGGGGGGTCGGATCTTGTTGGGGTTGGCAGGTGGGGGCAGGTTGGATCTTGGGAGGGGCCATGGGAGAGTTTAGGTCAGGTTGGGCCAGCGAGGGTGACAGGGTGGTGTCAGGTGGGGGCGGGTATGCGAGGGGTCAGGTAGGGGTTGCGTCCGAGGGGGTTGGGCCTCAGGAGGATGTGGGATGAGAGTTTGGCCTGTGGGGGTGGGAGGGAGGAATCCCGTGTGTGGAAGGGGAATCCATGGGGATTCGCGAGTTTGGGATTACAATGGGGAGTGGTTTCTTGGGTGTAGGGGGAGTTCCCAAGGGGGTCGGGCGTGTCCTGTTGGGGATCAGGGGTGTGGAAGGAGCCTCGTGGTCGGGGGTGGGGATTGGTCTGGGTCTTTACAATAGTTACCCAGAAGTTAGAAGAGGTTTTAATTCACCTAACTTTTTCTGAGTAACTATTGGTATAACCCTGTCGGACCCATCCAAAATTTGTGATTTAATCCTGTTTTCGGATGGTTCCCAGGACAGAGCAATTGCCCAGGGGAAGTTTGCACTTCTGGGAAATTGCCATACAAGCCTTACCTGTGAGGTTCCGAGAGGGGTTCCCCAGCACATCTTTGGGGTTATCCCACCCCCACCCCAGTCTAACACTGGGGAGCTCGGAAGTTACGGTCCAATGTAAATCTCTGAAGTGAGATTTGAATCCACAACCTTCTAAGAAGTGAGAGTGCAATGAAATGAGTCATAATTAACACCGCAACACTCATCTTAATTTCTTGTCAATTTAGGGAAGTGTACAACAATGACACCTATACACAAACATTTGTACAGTGCGGCTCAGAAATATCTCAGCCACGTCCATCTTTTCACATTACAATGCTTGCATACTTCCAAAAAGACTGAATGACTTCACTAATCAGAATCCTGCTTTCTCAGAGAAAATACCATGAAGAAATCAATAAGGTAAAATGAAAAGAAATTAAATGGGAAAACAAAAGAGGAACATGAAGTATTTTGTGGTCTTACAGATCTTGATGTGGATTACTTGAATTAATCATGTCAGAAACCCTGGGGCTATCTGAAATAAATTATAAATGCTATGACTTCATTTTATGATCAAGCTTTTTGGAGATTTGCAACAATGTTAGGAGAAAAAACAATTGGGTCCATATTGTGGCTTACTTGTTCATGGCAAGAGCATCTGTAGAGATTGTAGGTGATTTTCGTGGCCTAGTGTGGGTCTGAATGGAGGCAGGGACCTGAACAAATGACGCTTAGAGCCAGATATCCCCCTCCTTTCCTGGCATCACCAATTTACCTGCAGTCTGAGTTGGGGGGTGGTGGGAGGTCGTGGGGGATGAAGGAGTCTCAACTAAAGTTGTTAAGGACTTGCAAAAAATCTACAAACTTTAGGAATCTTCCCGGGATTCAGACGCTGTCTGCCTTAGACCACCTACAAAGCAAACAAGGACCATATCAGAGGCAGCCATGGAGACGCAAAAAGTTTAAAGGACTTACCCCTTTGAAACTAAAATTGCAGCAGCCCATCACAGATCAGGAGGGGAGCCAGCATTAAGAAATTTGCTAGTTCAGGTGTTCGTCACCCTGCTGGCAACAAGTCCATATCGAAGTGGTGAACAAGGTTGTTGGATTCCACCTAAGCACCAGGAAAGGTACAGCTGGAAATAAGTGCCATACCATCAGAAACTGAGGCCAAAGGGGATGAGGAGCAGCAACTCATGCAAGGAGGTCAGAGCCCCAGGCATCAAGAGGCCAGAGGAGAATAGTGGGCATAAGAAGAAGGAGATACTACCCTGAGGACAGAATCTACAGGGTATGAATGAGAACAAGTGCCGAAGTAGATTGCAACATTAGGCTGATAACCATGGACATCTGCGTCCTCATCAGTGTGGACCTCTGCAGTGTGAAGGGAAGATAATTTTTCCCAACATTACTGTGAGATACTTAAAAGCAAGCTTGTGTGTGTGTTCATGTACACGTGTGTGTGAAGAGTTTAATTAAACTTCAGACAGTCAGACTGCAAGGTTTAAATCATCAAAAGGAATGGGTATTTGAAATGGAGATGGGTAAGCTAGGATGAAGTCTTAGCAGATACAGTGTGAATAGAGTTTGCATTTTTAGACAAGTTGAGAGGTTTGATTTGCAATGGGACATGATAAGATGTTTACAACTGATAAAATAAATAAGGCAAAGTTATTAAGTTTATTTTTCCCAAAAGTACTGACTGTAATGACAACATGAAAATTTTTTATATTATTGAAAAGTAACTTCCAAAGTGAGAGTGAAACACTGGGATTTATAGATCAAAAGGGAGAAATCTATTTAAGGAAGGATGAAAGGCTGTGTGAGGTGTGGTCTTGTGAGATCTTGGAAAGTGACTGTGTGAAACAGACTGGGGGAGGGGGGGCACCCTGGAGAAGTTTGTTTTTCCAGTAATCAAGGTTTTGTTAAAGCTTTTAGAACTCCATTGTTGAGTGAATGGAGGAAGAAGCTGTGAAATGCCTCCCTTACAACAACAGTGGGTGCTTGTGGTAATGTTGCTGGATGTTTTATAGATTAAGAATCTATTTGGATTGTTGCCTGGAAGGGATGTATAGTCAAAAATCTAGTTAAGTAGAAATCTTGTGAGAACTGTCATAAAACTAAATGTAAATGTATAACTGTAGTCTTGTATTTAAGTTTTGTTTTAGGTTGATAAACGGTTTAATTTAATCTTTAAAATCTCTGAAGATGGTAGTGACTCATTACTTCTGACTTCAGTGTACAAAACTTCTCATAATAAATACAAATTGCAAAACCGTTGTGAAAGCATGATCAAGTTTCCCTTTGGGATTTGGTCAGCCTGGCAAATACCACCTGCCATATCATAATAGCAGCAACCCACAGACGGCTGCATACTTGTACATTATCCAGGTGACAGATGCCCTCTTCACTGAGGCTGGACGACACATGACATTCACAACTGATTGGGCAATGCAGTTTAAGAGGACACTGGGTCTCGTATCTGGGCTGATCGGATGTGCCCTGCAGTACCCCCCTGCAAGTGTCTCAGTCATTGTGGCGGGTCTTCTGCATTCTTCATAACATGGGCCTCCAGACAGGCATGGATCTTGAGGATGGTGAGACTCTGGAAGGGGATAACACATTGGGGAAGCAGAAGGAGCAGAAGGTAAGAAAGGGGGAGGGAGTTGACGGTGAACACAGAGATGCACCTGTGCATTACAGTGTTGCCTTATCCTGCCACCATCCAAGAAGAGGACCTCCCACCTCTCTCATGGGTGCCAGGCCTCTGGCTCTCCTGTGACATCTCACTCCCCTGTGGTACAGTGGCAGGTTTTGTCACCAACTCTCTCCTTCAGGACAAGTAACAGCCTCAGTGATAGCTGGGGTGTTTGAAATCCACCTCCATTCCTGCCCTCATTGTTTCTAATTAGACAAGAAACCCATCTGCATATCAGTTAAGGGCTCACTGCCATGAAAATCCAAACTTCAGCTGGTTTTCAACTGGATGCGTTTTTCTGATGCAAAAATAGACCCGACTCCTTGCAGATCTGATTCAGTGATACTGACCGAAAAGGAATGAATGATGAATTTGCCCATTGGATGGGTGAAATTGTCCCAGATTTGCACTAAGTGCAGTAGCAGGCGGGAAAAAGGATATTTCACAATGGTGGCTTTTCATGCTGTATCATCCCAATCCCGCCTCATTAATCATGCAGTCCTGGAAAACACACTGGCTTCCGATTCACCCACCATGCCATCACCTCGCTGCTTCCTCATTCCGGGTGCCAGGTTTAAGATGCAGTCACGTGCACACCTCTCAGTGCTTCCAGCCTAGGACTGCTGCACAGAAGACATAGCCTCAAAGGGCAAGAAGACTGCAGCCTCCTGATTCAATGATGCATCCCTGGGACACCATTATAGCCTGTTGCGATGTCCTCTAGCCCTGCTCTGGCCACAGGAGGCCCATCAGTGTCACCACTCCAGCTTGCAAGGCGATGGCAGAGGTGGTCAGTGCCAACACTGCACAGAATAGGTTTGCCATCTAGAGCAGAAAGAGGATGAATGATCTCATCCATGCTGCCAGGGTAAGGCAATCATCTCATCACTCTAAACTCACACACTTATAAGACCATCACACGTTCACTAGCATCTCATTGCCAGCTCAAGGGACATCAGCACTCACTCTCTCACACACACCCTCATATCTCCATCTGGCCTCATCTCTTCTGGAGAGTGCCTCATCAGCCCTCACCCTCTTGAAGTCACTTGCACAGTTCAGCATGTGGCCCCCCTCACACATCCTGGGATACCCTCCTTCCCCAGTAATGCTCTAGCTCTGCAGCCTCTTCTCTAGCCTGAGGCCACTTATCCCCATTAGCCAAGCAAGCCATAGCCCTGCAGCCATTGAAAAGTAGGTAGAGACCTGCCTGTGAGCTGCCCTAAAAGTGATGTGGTGCTGCCAGTGAAGCCTGGTGCTGATGACCGCAAGTTCTGCCCGAAAACAAGGCAGGCAAACAAACCTCAAAGTCCCAAGCGAAGTGCACCTCACCAGGTGCATGTCACCTATGTTGAGCTGTGAAATATGTCAGTGTGATCTCAGCTGATCCAGCATGGGGGCATGATTCTGACAAGTTGGGCTTATAATGATATGCAGATGTATTACAATGAAGTACCTGACGTCCGACAGTGGGAAACACTGCCCACCAATGACGGGCAGAGTGGACGATTGCAAACTGGTTTCACAATGTCGTGAAACCGATCTTTAGCCTTCTTGCCATATTGTCTGTTCATCCCACCAAACATGCTCGACACCAATGACGCAGAAAATTCTGCCCAATTACACCAAAGACTTTGCAGACACTTTTTAATGAAATGGAGTCTTCATTGGCCCTTCAACAAAATCATTGAGTCAGTTAATTCAGCCATCTAGATCAGAAATGCTTTTGCTTCGATTCACCATCTGATTGCTGTTGGGTAGTGGTAAGGGGTGCTATATATTTCATCCACGCCCATGAGTTAGCAAGGGGACAAATTAAAGAGCATCCTCCATCTTTATCAGTAATTGCTTCTGGCAGTGTGGATATTAGGAGAGGACAAGATCATTGCTCATTGTGATGCACCTTGATGTCTAATAGCCTGCCAAAATTTACTAATAAGATTCACACAGAATGGTTGGGCCTTGACATAGTGATCACTCAAACTCAAATCACAATTTTACATTCATACAATGACCTTGATTTTTAAATGCTTTCAGCAATGCTTTTTACCTCTCTCGTCAGCCACCTTCCTCCTCCTTCAGGTATCATGCACTTAGATGGCATTGGTGACTATGGATTTCCATTGGATTGGTCCATGATTATGCTTGGCTAAGTACTGCAGTGGTTTGCCATTGCCTTCTCCCAATCTTTACTGCCTGCCATCAGGTGAAAATACCTTACTCTTGCTTTTAATAGTATATATGAAATAAACAGTTTTGATGTGAGAGTTAAATGTGGTTTGTATTTGGCTTGAAGGCAAAAAAATTACCTGTTTGCAAAAAGTAACTTTGTTGATCCAGCCCCAAATACCAGAGATGATATCTTCCAAAAAGTTAAAGAAGCAGGCATCAGCATAATTCTACTACCAATATTTGGAAATGCAGATGGATCCTCTCTCCTTCTCCTCCTTCTTCACACAGACTGAATGGCCCAAAGTGTCAAGCAAGAGGAAGCAGCCATTCTCAGCACTAGTAGATTGTTAAGTAGAACAAATATTAGTGGAAGAGTCGGAAGAGGAGATTGTTATCCACATATCTGTGAAAACTAATGCTGCATTTGGATGCTATCACCAAGGAACAACATGCAGATAAGCAATAGGAGGGGAGCAAGAATAGATCCTTGGGGGACACCAGAGGTAATGGTGCAGGAGCAGGAAGAGAAGCCACAGTCGTACATTACGAGTGATATTCTGACTGCAGTTAGGTAAATAAGAAGGGAACCAAGTGAGAGCACCCCTATCCAGTTGCTCAACAGTAGAGAGGCATTGAAGGAGGATGGTGTGGCCAACTGTGTTAAAGACCACTGACAGGTCAACAGGACAAGGAGGGAGAGTTTACCTTTGACAAGCAGAAAGAAAACTGAAAATAAATTAAGCATTCCATCAGTTAGCCCCTATGAGTATGATTTAGTCATTTCAAAGTTTACATTTGGTTGAGTTTTTGGGAAGGACATGCTTTCATCAGTTTATGCAGAAAATGTCTGGAAGTGCAAAGAGCTGGGTGATGATGATGCAAAAAGCAGGATTTTAGTAGCACAGTTATATTCATTATGCTGCAAGAAAATAATGTCGAGCAAGGCATTTCAAATGGTAGTGCATCCTCTCATCTTACGAAAAACTTTTAAAACATTTGTTTTTTAATATCAAAGTTTATTTTTACAGAAGTCATTTCAGACATATACATTTTGATATGAGCGTTTGTAAATAATCAAAAATAAAATTCCTCAACATAATCAGACAATCCAATTTTTATCCCAAACACTTTTGTAAGGTCGAGATGTTGTGCATGTATTCATCATTATTAAATAATTAATTCACTGAAGCCATTGGGATTAAAAAGGGAGCGGCAGCATGGATATGAAATTACTAAGTGATTGAAAGCAGAGAGTAATGGTGAGCACTTGTTTTTCAGACCGGAGGCAAGCATACAATGGTGTCCTCCATTGTATTAGGACCACTGTTCCTTTTTAAATATATGTTAATGGTCTGAACCTGAGTAAATAGGCTATAATATCAAAGTTTACAAATCAAAACTTGGAAATGTAGTCAAGAGTGGGATGGAGCGTAATGGGCTTCAGGAGGAAATATCGCAGGGGAGATGAACAGGCCCTTGGCATCCTGACTTCGGGCTTCCAACTTTGGAGGCCGTGCCTCACCCATGGCAGAGCATTTCCTGTGGGGCACTAGGTTCCCACTAGCAGATGTTGTTGGTCTGGGAGGATGTCAGGCAGGAGATTTGGTCGGCCCTGGGGCCTCCCCTCAACACGAGCAGAAGTCCTCCACAAGCTAATGGTGGAGTCTAAGTCTGAACTGTGGGCTGGAGGAGAAGGAGGGACCGGAAGCCTTGTTGGAGAGAGGGAGCAGAACAGCAGGCAGGAGCTGGAGCAGCAATTTAAAACTGGTGGGTCACTGTGTTGCGGAGTCGAGGCCACGCATAGGGCAGACCAAAGCCTTTGTTAGTGGCTGGAGAACCGGGAAGTGGCAGCAGAGCATGTGAACAGCTGCCTGAGACTCAGGCAGACCGCCTGTACAGCATCCCTGAGTTTGAGAGGCGAGGAGAGGAAGACCCCATCATGTCTAGGAGACAAGGTAATTGGGTTCACATGGTCATGAAAAGTTAGCATTAGGAGAACCACCAATTGAACGCTGCTATCCAGCTAATTAGAGGTCAATGGTTAAGCTCTCGATGGTATCTGTGTGCATCTGGAGAATCAGCTGTGACTATCGATTATAAATAGTTCATTCCTTTAAGTTAAGCTTTCCCACGAGTGTTTATAAAGATTTGATTTCAGTGGAATAAAGGATTCCTGTTTTGTAACATTCCTGCAGTCCATTGAATCGCACATTACAGGAAGGATATTAATGCCTTAAACAAAGAAATTTACTAGCATGGACGGAATCATCACAGATTTGCACTAAGTGCGGAAGCGGGCAGGTAAAATGATGTTTTACCCACTGGCCGCAATGGCAGCTTTTCACGCTGTATCATCCCAAACCCACCGCATTAATTATACATTCCCGGGAAACACACAGTTTCCATGGTATGCGGGCTCTCATTCGCCTGCAACGTCATCTCCTCGCCCTTTCATCACGCTGGGCACCATATTTGAAATCCAGATGCGTGCATATCCCTCAGTGCTTCAGCCCAAAACTACTGCATGGGCACACCCTCCATTAGTGCAGAGACGCACACCTCGGTGGGACCTAGCTTTAGAGTAGCCTCAGGATCACAATCTAGTGAGCACATCGCATTTTCTGATCCACAGCAGACAGTGGCAGGGACTTCCCAGGTGTCTGGCATTCGGAGGACTGCTGGAGACCAGAAATTTGCTGAGTTTGAGACAGATGATGAGCCTCTGGACTCTGTCATGCCACAGTTGCAGCTGCAAAGGCAAGCTCAGTAACATTAGGAAGGGATGTCTGCTGCACTCCTCAGATTGCAAGGCATGATGGAGGAGTCCATCAGCCTTCAGGCTGAAGTGATAGTGCCGGCATGCCAATGCACTGAGGTCAACACTGGCAGGATATATATTGCAGGGCTCCACCAGACTGGTCCAGGCACTGGAACCTCATTTTCAGCATCCCGATGGTTTGATCCACCAAGTTGCAAGTTGCAGCATGAGTTATACTGTTACTCTGCTGCAGTCTGAGGCCGCTGCACGCTTGTTATCAGCCACGTCCTCTGTGGGTGGCCCTTGTCCCCAAGGAGCCATCCCTGCAACCTCTGTGGACCCTGGAAGACGTCAGGGATCTGTGACCAACTGAGAATGTAGGAGTCATGGACACTCACTGAGAACTGTGCGCAGACCTGCAGATATGTTTGTTGTGGTCTCACACCAGCTGCACATTCAATGAATGGAATCCCTTGCAATTGACATAGTTGACCATGTGTTGCGATGGAGATCTGAGCGCCACATGAGCGCAGTCGCTGGCACCCTGCATCAGTGTGAAACCCGAGATCTGGGCAAATCCAATCACTCTTGCATCCTGGCTCTCCTGGTCCCAGGCGAAATGCACAAAGTTGTGTGCGCTCGTGAAGACGGCATCTGTGACCTCATGGATGCATTTGTGGGTGGAGGCTTGTGATATCCCACAGAGATCACCTGTGGAGCCCTGAAAGGAGCCACTGACGTAGAACTTGAGTGCCACAGTTACTTACACGGCCACTGGTGGTAGATGCCCTCCATGTCCCCATGGTGCCAAATCCTGCAGCAGGTGGCAGATGTGACGGGCCAGTTCTCTAGACATGCTCAGTCTTCAGCGACACCGGTTCTCGGTCATCTGCAGGAATGAAACGCAGTGTCTATATACCCTGGGTGTCACTTGGCACTAACCAATTCACTGTGGCTCTTTGGCAGCGTGTGTGGGAGCCCCAACCACCCTTCTACCAGAGGGTGCTGCTCCTCTTTCTGTGCAGCCAGGTGCCTCAGTCGCTCTGTTCTCCGTTGTCTTCACTTTCTGAAAGCCACAAGGTGCACAGCTAGGTGACCAGGCTCCACGATCCTGATGTACTCATCCTGCAGGGTGAAAGAGAGAGTCAGGTGGGTTGGCATGGGTGTACTAAGAATCTCTCTTAGTTTAGTCTTAATGCATCCCTGAGAGTGGTGGCCACCACTTGGATGGCCAGAGATTAGTGCGCTGCATGGCTGCCCATAACCCCACCTTCCTCTTTCCCACTTCACCTGATCTATTGGCAGCAGCTTTGCCCACTGGACTGCATGCTGTGCTCTCAGCTCAGGCACAGGCATTCTCCTAATCCGCGTTGCAAGACTGCCCTGTTAGCTTGAACCGTGGGGGAGACTGGTCCAAACTGGGATGCTGACATGGCAAGGGGCTGTGAGCGCCTTCGTCAGGTGACTCCTCCATGGCCAGCTTTAGCAAGTAGATTGTACAATGTGCCCAAACATCCTACTCTTCTGCAGTCCACTAAAATGCTCATTAGTTTGCAGTCTGTGCCTGAGGGGTGAAAAGCTCTGGAGCACTCGGTGGCACTCTGATGCCTCTGCGTTGCTTGATTGGGCAGATAAGTTAGAGGCCTGAGTCCAATCATATCAATGTGGCTGCATCTGAACTGTCTCAGCTGCAGAGGAATAGTCACTTTATATAAGGTGTCTCTAATGCACGGCTGCTTCCCTCACCCACACCCAGCACCCCACATATTCTTGTACGCAACCTTCAACCACAGGGCAACCTTTCCCCCTACAAAGTCACCACAACCACAGGGCAGCCTTCCTCCCATCCCCCCCCTCCCCCAAATGTCATCTCAACTGCAAGGCAACATTTGCCCTCCTCCCTCAACTGTAGGGCAGCCTTTGCACCTGCCCCATCCACAAGTCGCCTCAACTGCAGGAGAGATTTTACGCATCCCCCAACACACCTCAACCTTGAAGTCCAACAGGCATCCCTTGCGAGTGCTCCACAATATTACTGTGCAGTCAACTCCAAGTTCCCCTAAAAATGCAGCCCATCAAGTGCACGCCTTTTATATGCTGTTGTGAAACACATCAGCGTGCAATCGCGCTGACATGGATGGACGATCCAGTGGGTTGGAGGAGTCTGACAGGCTAGCCTTATAATGATGTGCTGATGTAGTACAAGAGGTTCCCAATGTCCGATGGCAGGAAATGTGGCCCGCCGTCGACAGGCTGAGCAGATGATGCAAACTGTTTTCACAATGTTGTGAAACTGATTTCTGGCCTTCTCGCCATGTTGTCCATTCACACCACCGAACATGCCCGATACCAAACGGCACAGATGATTCCTCCCATAGTTTTAATTACATGGAGAGACTGGAGAATCTGGGGTTGTCCTTCTCAGAGCCAAGAAGGTTAAGAGATTTGATTGAGGTGGTCAAAATCATGATACCGATGATGTAAATGAAGATAAACTGTTTCCAGTGGTAGAGGGTGAGTAAGATCCAACTCACGGTGCTTTCTGGTTAAGTAGATTAAGGTCATGGCTGCCTCCAATTCAGTATCAAATTCAAATTTTGGCATATGCTCAACCATACGTTTTCAGTGTACAGCTTGGTGTAAATGTGGAATGGTTAATAGATGCTTAGATTAGAATTACATGTCTCTTTATGGGACAGAATTTAACAGGATGTGGGGTTTCCCAACCCACCACCTGAACAGTCACTGGGAATTATCACGGCTTCTACTCAGCATTTAAATTCATTGGAGGGAAGACACCACTCCTCAAACAGGAGGAAGCCCTGCCTCAGAGGACTGCCAGGCAATTTGATTGGCCAGCAGCTTTGTAGTCCCAACTGTGTCACCAGAAGTGCTGGCCACTTCTGGAACCACGGGCGGTCTCACCAGGCTGAGTGCCAGAGCCAACGGTAAGTCTTGGGTCTCACGATGGGGAAGGGAGGGAAGGGGAGGCCTGGGTGGGGAGGAAGTGAAGTGAGGGACCTGATGGCAAGGGCAGGTGGGGAGGGACCACCCAGGGGAGATGGGGGTGGTATCCATCCTGGAAAGGGGGCTAGTGATGGAGCTGCCCACCCCCTTGCCCTGCTTGATTCCCTAGCAGGGTGACCAGCCAGGCATCTTCCCATTCTTAATCCTGGCCCCAAAATTGAGGCTGGATGTGAAGTGATCATTAATTGGGCATCAGCTGGTCAATCCATAAAACAGGTCAGGGGCAGGCAGCAGAATGGCAAGAACTTCACCTGGGGAATCTTACTGGCTCCCCCACTCCTGCAAGCCCTCTACAGGGGGCCGTAAATATCTGCCCTTGGGAATTAAACTAATTTGCACAGTGTTTATTTTTAAGTTTGTGTGTAGCTTTTATTAGTATTACCAGCAAACATATAATCACATTATGAATTTAAACGTGAACTAAAGAAAAAGGTACTACTAAATTTGATGTTGTATACAAATCAAATGGCCAAAAAATCTGAATGAAGTTATATTTTATTAATTTTGATCTTGAATGTATTCTGATAATGATATCCCTTTCCCACACATCGCCACTATTGCTATCTTTCTTTCAACTTCTAATATTCTCCTGCCCAAAAGATCTGACACGTTGGGCAGAATTTTGCAAACAAGCTTGGGAACCTGACATCTACATCAAATAGCAGTTCTGATGTGTACTGTGACAGGAGCAGTTACTCAGCAGTGATTTTCCCTTGTTTGTCCAATTTGTCTACAAAGAGCCCTCCAGCACTGAAAGAACTGCAGCTTCCCATTGCAGGTAGAGAATAGAGAGTCTGCCACCGTTTTGAGGTGCCCTCCCAGCAACCTTAACAAATCTGAAATAAGAAATAACCACAGCTGCCGGGCCACAATTGTGGAGGTCAGAACCCATGTATAGGGCAGCCTATATAGCTGCGGCTGTGGCCAGGTCAGTGTGTTTGGGGTTCTCAAAGGCACCTTGGAGACTGGGCCCTCAGTCAGCCGCTGGGAGGCCGCCTCCAGGCAGCTGGCCTGTTCCTGATGCCTTGGGGGCCTACAGGCCGAAT
The DNA here is from genome assembly GCF_017639515.1 of Carcharodon carcharias. Taxonomy (NCBI): domain Eukaryota; kingdom Metazoa; phylum Chordata; class Chondrichthyes; order Lamniformes; family Lamnidae; genus Carcharodon; species Carcharodon carcharias. The sequence goes on along the minus strand of NC_054483.1, from coordinate 55,023,029 downwards.
GAAACTTTCTGGTCAGCCTCTGATAATTGGCCTTAATTGGCCTTTAACTTACCCCAGCAGGGATTCTCAGCACCTGATCCTGCCTCTGGGAAAATGGCCCGGGGATGGAATAGCGCTGGGAAGTTGGCGAGCCAATTGGCAGAATTGAATTATGCACCCAGCCGCCTCTGTTCTGGCTCCACTCAGCTCACGAAAGTCCTGCCCTTTGCTACAGATTAATGAATGCCAATTCCCCTCTCATCCCTTCCACAAATAGTCATCTTTTCATGGCTAAAGTTTAGAATCAAGTATTCTGTTCAGGCATGGGGTTCTACTCTCGCTAACATATGGTCGTGGGCGTACTCCAGAGATTGCTAGCTTTGAGGTCCTACGTTTTAACTTCCTCCCTAGCACCTCAAACTCTGCCTGTAAGACCCCAATCCTCTTTCTCACTATGATGTTGGTGTCAACATGGACCATGATCATGTCTTGAGTATATTAACAACAAGACTTTATTAGCAGCTCAACTATATATATATATTTACAGTAGAGGGTACAGGTATGGAGCTGACTCTAGCCTACCCAACTCTGTCCATCTCTAGACTGTTCCCAGCTCTGGGTCATGTGCCTTCTTAAATCAGCGTGTGGACAGTACTGTACTTAATCCCACATTAACCCTTTATGTACCAGACCCTACAACTGCATTTACCTTGGCACAGGGGAGCAGAGCAAGGCACAGGAGAGGGGAGGGCACAAGGTGCAAAACACCAGGGCCCATGCCCTTGGGGGTGGGTGGGGGGCAGACTAAAACTCATTTCAAAGATGTAAAATTATGTTTGGTGTCGGTTCATGCTCAAGCTCCATTAGCAAAGTCCCTCCCCCGACAGAGCTGTTGTACGCGTGCATGGACACAAGCGGACCAGCTCCAGTGAAAATAATAGAGGGGGGATGGGGGATTGGGGGGCGGGGGTGGGGAGCAGGCAAGCAGAGCCACAAAGCATAGGATCCTCTGAGACGCAGCAGAACGGGTCAGCGCCACCACAGCGGGAAACAAGATCAGTGGGAGAAAGACGTTGGACAGCAGGCAGTACCTGGAAAGATCAGCGATGTGAGGGGCCAGTGCTGAGGGAACAGTGTGTCATTGTGTGAGGGCCGGTGTTCAGGGTGAGGGGACAGCGTGTCACTGTGTAAGGTGCCACTGCTCAGTATCAGGGGATCGTGTGTGACTCTGTGAGGTGCCAGTGCTGTCAAAATGAGTGGGACAGTGTGTCACAATGTGAGGTGCCAGTGCTGTTGGTGTGAGTGGGACAAGGTGAATAACACGCACGATTAAGGGGGCGGGTAAAGGGCAGGTATGGGATAAGGGACCTGGAAACAGGAGAAGCACCAGGGCCCATGATTTCTCTCCCAGGTTCTGGGAGGCAGTATGAGCTTCCAGTAGAATGGAAACAGATACACCAGGAATATGAAACAAGGTAACACCACACTAAAAATTATAAACACAGGTGGTAGAAAAAACATCTTTTCCAACCACTGGTAACATAGTGATGCTGACTTTTCATCTTAGCTGTTTTTTTGCAGTTGTTAGGATCACTAATAGCACAAATTCCTGTTGAGAGTTGAAAAGCCATTTGTAGTCTGGCTGGAACTGGCTCTCTGAAATTATCCTTTTAACCTAGTAAAGCATAACAATACAAAATACATCATTTTACTCAGGTTCAGAATATACTATCGCATACTGCAGAGCCTGAGATGATTGCAATATTCTTGTAATATGTATAATACTATAAAAAATGTTATCTTTTCCCATCCATTGCGCTTAAAAGCAGTCTTAGAAACTGGAGATCTCCACAAAACATGTGTGGCTCAGAACATTTGACAAAAAATTGTTTTGTAAGCAGCTACATATTTATTAAATGGAAAATATAACTTGATTTCCTTTTAATTTTTTTTCCTTTCTTCAAGAACCTATTATTAAAACAAATATAACACAGAAGATCATGATCATTTTTTCATTAAAGGCTGACTCCAAAACTATAAATTATTTCTGTTATGTGGAGTTTCACAGATTGCAAAGTGGTAAGTGACTATTGTATACATATGTGGTCCAGAATTATCCTGAACACAATGGGTTGCACCCTTTTTGCACCAGAGTGGTGAAGGAGGCACAGCCAAGGGTCACCCTCGCATTACTTGGTTCTTCAGAGCCACCCACCAACTCAGGTATTTCCAAGCGAATTTGATAAAGTTAGTGAGGAAGTGAAAAATGATTCATAGGCCAGAATCTCCGGGTCAGCGAGCAGGGGTGGGGCCTGCTCGCTGATGCGTAAAATGACGCACGGTGACGTCGGGCGTGCGTCATTCTAATTTTCAGTTCGGCGGGTGCGCACTGGAGTCATCTGCGTGCCTGCCAAACTGTCAAAAGCCTATTAAGGCCATTTAAAAACAAATTAAAACAATCAACGGATCTGCCCATCCAACCTTAAGGGCGGGATGAGGTTTCATGAAGGATTTATAAATCCAATACATTTTTTTATTGAAATTCATTGACATGTCCCAGCTCATGTGACACTGTCACATGAGGGGATATGCATGAAATTTTTTTTTTTCTTTATTTAAATTTTGAGAAATGAAATTAAACTCCCTGAGGCAGCTCCTTGCCTCGGGGAGATTTCTGCGCAAAAGTGCGCAGCCCCGACTCAGCCTACCCACCCCCCCCAACCTCACCGCCCGCACAGAGAGTGCTCAGCGCTTCCAGATGCGTGTCATGCTGGGTGGGCCTTAATTGGCTCACCCACGTAAAATGGCAGCACGCAGCTGATCACATGCCCATGCCTGCTCCCACTTAGCGCACCCCCCACGACGGGGAGAAAATTCTCGCCATAAAATAAAACAAGGCTGGAGGAGTGGGGATTTGGTGACCAACTACTCATTCATACGCAGTTGGTCCCAACACTTATTTTATTCATTCATGCGATGCTAGGCCAGCATTTATTGTCCATCAGTAACTGCCCTTGAGAAGGTGGTGGTGAGCTTCCTTCTTGAATTGCTGAAAACCATTTGGTGTGGGTATACCCACAGTGCTGTTAGGGAGGGAGTTCCAGGATTTTGACCCAGCTACAGTGAAGGAATGGCAATATATTTCCAAGTCAGGATAGTGAGTGACTTGCAGGGGAAATTACAGTGGTGGTGTTCCCATCTATCTGCTGCCCTTGTCCTTCTAGATGGTAGTGGTTGTGGATTTGGAAGACGCTGCCTAAGGAGCCTTGGTGAGTTCCTGCAGTACATCTTGTAGCTGATATACATTGCTGTCACTGTATGTCAGTGGTGGAGGGAATGAATGTTTGTGGATATGGTGCCAATCAAGTGGGCAGCTTTGTCCTGGATGGTGTCAAGCTTCCTGACTGTTGTTGGAATTGCACTCGTCCAGTCAAGTGGAGAGTATACCATCACACTCCTTGACTTGTGCCTTGTAAATGGTGGACAGGCTCTGGGGAGTTAGGAGGTGAGTTACTCTATGCAGAGTCTCCAGCCTCTGACCTGGTCTTGTAGCCACAGTATTTGTATGGCTAGTATATTTCTGTTTCTGAGCAATGGTAACCCCCAGGATGTTGATAGTGGGGGATTCATTGTGGGGGCCATTGAATGTCAAGGGGCAATAGTTAGATTCTCTCCTGTTCAAAATAGTAATTGCCTGGCACTTGTGTGGTGCAAATGCCACTTGTCAGCCCAAGCTTGATTTTGTCCAGGTTTTGCTGCATTGGGACATAGACTGCTTCAGTATCTGTGGAATCATGAATGATGCTGAACATTGTGCAATCATCAGTGAACATCCCTACTTCTGACCTTATGATGGAAGGAAGGTCATTGATGAAGCAGCTGAAGATGGTTGGACCTAGGACACTATCCTGAGGAACTCCTGCAGTGATGTCCAGGAACTGAGATGATTTACCTCCAACAACCACAACCATCTTCCTTTGCGCTACGTACAACTCTAATCAGAGGACAGTTTTCCCCCAGTCCTCATTGACTTCAGTTTTGCTAGGGTTCCTTGATGCCACATTCAGTCAAATGCTGCCTTGATTTCAGGGGCAGTTACTCCCATCTCACCTCTGGGGTTCAGCTCTTTTGTCCATGTTTGAACCAAAGCTGTAATGAGGTCAGGAGCTGAGTGACCCTGGTGGAACCATCAACATGAACCACAATGAATGGCTCCTCCAGCTCTTCCTCCAATATCCATTCAAGATGGTTTAAGATGTCCCTCACCTGGGATCAGGTAGGAAGCATACCCTACCATACCATACTTTTGATCCTGCTTATAACTCTCTCTAACTATTGGCTCTCCTACAATCACCAGATTACAATTCCACGACTCTTACCTTTAGACAACCTTCTGAAAGGTGACATGATCAACATTCTGGCTGCCTTATCCTCACAGATAGCAAATACATTATACTGAGTGGAGAGGAGGAGTTAGGTTTGGTCTGAGGCTTTTCCAGTATTTGATTTCCATTTATTCATCCTATGGAATTATGTTTGAATTCTGTAAACAATTGCTTATTTTATCAGTAGCTTCTCCTTCTTTTACTGTTTTCTGACATTTCATTCAAATAATAGTTAACATTTCCTAGCTTTTCAGATGGGAAATATCATTTACCTAGTTTCTTTTGATAGTGATTTCAGTCACAATGAAAAACAATCTCACCAATGTGATAATAATAATAATAATTATTATTATTATTACCTGGGCCTTTTCATAGCTGTTATTTTCCTACATTGATGGATATAGAGCATCCTTTATGCTATTAAAAGCAGTTCAATTTTTTCTTACCTTGGCTAAATCTTAAATTTAAAGCTGCCATTTGCGGTGGTAGAAATTCACTTCTTAAAAATTGGACTTACCTTCCTTTGGCATAGTCAATGAAAATTGGATATTTATTTCTGGGAGCAAGTTCTCAAACCTAGTGGAAGTTTAAAGTAAGTCTCTAATTTGTTCTGAAATGGAATTAGAGGAAATAGGTCTCACCTTCTGCCCTACATATGATGAGTTCCAAATTTAATGCAATTCATTGGGAATGAGTCCAGCAGAGTTCAGGCATTTTCAGATCTTGGTGTGAAGGAGGGAAGGAGAGAAATAGAAAGTGAAATGTTCTGGGCCATTTTCATAAACCTGTTAGCAGTTATCTGAATTGTAAGATCAAATAGTCTGTCTGCTCTCAAATTTGAAAGCATGTTGAATTTTACTTGTACAGATGACTTGAAAGGGGAGTCTGGTTTGTTCTTTATAAAGTGAAAATTGAATTTATCAGAAGAGTTTGTCATAGGATTTCCCTGCTGATGAGGGGACCATAAATGGAGAGCAAGAATTTGCATTTGCGCAACAACTCATCACATGCTCAAGGCAGCACTTCACATGCTAATGAATTACTTTTGAGCTGAATTCACTATTGCTATGTAGGTAAGTGTGGCAGAAATTTGCACACAAGCTCCTACAGTTACCAGTTATATAATTTTTTGACCAGAACACTGAAGTTCCCTGCTTTTCTCTGAATACTGCATGGTATACATTACGCCTCTTTAAACAGCCAAGTTGAACCTTTCGTGTGATTGACAGAGTCTTCTTTCTTGGTTGCATTTATAACTGAGTGTGCAAATAAGTTAATTTTGGCCTGTATACATTGCATTTACAGTGATGCATTTTTCATTTCTTGAAGGAGATTGGAACGTCTGTTCTGCCGACCTCTTCTGGTGTTGCATGTGTCATAACTAGATGGTAGTTGTTAATTCTCTTTGTATTACTTCACATTTTGCCATATTAGCACACAAAAGGACCATGAGAGGCTTGAAATTCAACTTTGATGCTGTGCAAAAGACGTGATAAAAAATCAGCAGCCTGTTTTACACTACATGTAGTTTTCTTTCCTATTGTGTGTTTTATGTTAACTCAAGTTGAATTCCACCACCTTGCTGTGGCTCTGGAAAATTTCTATTCACTTTCAACACAAAACAGAATTTCTGGGCGAAGGCCAGGAAATAACATAGGGATCAAACTGAGAATCTCCTGGTCGATATAGCTCAGCATTACAATGCTTGCCCGATATAATAATAAATTAGTGGTGGGCCGGGGAATGTCTGTGGGAGTTATATAGATGGACCTCCAGAAAGCATTCAATAAAGTCCCTCATAAGCTACTATTAGCACAGTTGAAGCCCATAGAATTGAAGACACATTATTGACTGGGTTAGAAAATTGGCTGGCGATAAAACAATAGATGAAATTGTAAGCAGTGTAGATGGAAGCATAAAAATTCAAAGAGATTATTGATAGATTAAGTTAACTGGTAAAATTGTGGCAAATAGATTTCAGTATGGGCAAGTATGAGGTTATCCAGATTGGCCACAAAAGGTTGATCAGAGTATTTTCTAAATAGTGAAAAGCTAGAAACTTTGGAAATCCAAAGAAACTTGGTACACAGATTATGAAAATGCCACGTACAGGTACAGAAAATGATCAAAAACAACTATTGGAATGCTAACCTTTACATGTAAAGGACTAGAATAGGAGGAGGAAGACATTAGGTAATACAGATTACCAATAAGCCACACTCTCAATGTTATCTGTTGTGTTTTGTTGATTTTTTAGAACCTTCGGTCTGAAAAGCAATTGTTCACCTCCACTCTTTTTCCTGTCAGTCAGTGAACTTCATATCCATGCTGCCACGGTTACTTCTATTCCATCAGCTTCAACTTTGATGACAAGCCCGTAATGTGACACATTGTTAAACGCCTTTTGGAGCCAATATCACATCAACACATGACATTCATCAACCCTCTCTTGTTACCTCATTACAAATCTTAAGCAAGTTAGTTGCATACGATTTGCCCTTAACAAAGCCAGTCCGGCATTTATTAATTAGTCCATATTTGCCTAAATAACTTAATTTTGTCCCGAATTATATTTCTGAAATTTTTTCCACCACTGAGGTTAAACTGATTGACCTTAGTTACTGGGTTTATTCTTAGAACATTTTTTGAACAAGGGTGTAACACCTGCAGCTCTCCAGTCCTCTGGCATCACCTCCGTGTATAAGGAGGATATGGCAGACTAGTGTGTGGCTAGGAATGTGAGAATGGAGGAGTGGCTTCAGATTGAGAGTACAGTAGCATAGTGGTTATGTTACTGGACTAGTAAGTAATCACTATAAACCTGGGCCCATGATCCAGAGATGAGAGTTTAAATCCCACCATGCCTGCTGTTAAAGCTCAGATAGCCAGGCAGTGAAGAATAGAACACTGGAGCCAAATCTTTATACATTTAGAAGCTTTCATTTATGGAGGTATACGTTGTACATAATGCAGAGACCTTGATCATGAAGGAGGTTCTCCCAGGACAAGGCTAGCCCATTGCACTTCGGGTGTGCTGACGCCTGCGATGTCCCCAAATGCGGGATACTCAACTGCAAAATTTGTGGTAGTGGGGGACTGCGTTCACGTTCTCCCCTGATTTACAATTCAAAAATAGACAATCACAATTCCAACCTGCTCCCATGATCAGAGGTGAATCCTCATTTAGTGTCCACCATGTGAATACAATTAAATACCCAGTTTACATGTAATTAATGCAACAGGGGAATTTAAATTTGGTTAGTTAAATAATCTAGCCTATATGCACAGGGGTTGACACTCCACGTTTTGGGCAAGAAAGGTTGATTGGAATTCATTAACAATTATTGCATCATTAAAATGGTACTTATGCAATTAATTACCAGACTTAATTTTCTGTCAAATCTGACAGGCAATTAACGTGCAAATGTAGCAACTTCATAAAGATCAAGGGCTGGTTAAGGGAGAGATGATGTTTTTGCAAAGTTAACAGTTGACTGGCACAAATTGGTCAACAACTTGCAGTAATTTGCAATTCAGGGAGTTTCTCTTCATCACTATAAATTGTTGGACAATTTGCATGTTAATAGCAATGTGCATTCATTGCTTGATATTCCTTGTGCATGATGCTTTGGAAAGATAGGGAAGTGAAAGAGGAGGAGGGTAGCAGTTTTGATTAAGTAAAATATTAAAATGCTTGAAAGAAAGAATGTCTTTGAGGAATCAAAGAGAGAGGGTGGAATTTTCCTTGCCCATTGGCATCGGGCATGCTTGGCAGTGTGAGTGGACAATGTGGCACGAAGACCAAAAATTGAATTAACGACATTGTGAAAGCAGTTTGTAATCGCCCATTCCTCTTGTCAATGGCAGCCCACGTTTCCCACCGTGGTACATCAGGAAACTCATTCTGATAGATCTGTATATCATTATAAGCTCAGCTCGCTGGAATCATCCCCCCAGACTGGATCATCCGAGCATGTTGTCATGCATTCACAACAGCACATATAAGGTGTGCTTATGTTGGGGTGCACTTTGAGGGGAACTCGGAGGTCAGTACACAGTAACATTGTTCAGTGCTTGCCAGGGTTGCCTGTTGGACTTAAAAGGTTGGGGCACCGTGCATTCAGGTGAGGGCACAGGCAAGTCGCTTTTTTCCTGGCTGGCTGACAGCATGGTTCCGCGGTAGGGGCTGCCCTGTGGATGAGGTGACTTGGAAATGGGGGGGTGGGCAAGGGCTGCACTGGAGTTGAGATGAATTGGGGAGGGCAAGGGCTGCACAGTGTTTGATGGTTGTGCACAAGCATGTGCGGGGTGGGGGTCGGAAGTGGCTGCACATTAGGGAAACCTTGTATAAAGTGACCATTCCTCTGCAGCTGAGACAGTTCAGATGCAACCACATTGATATGTTTGAAGTTGAGCCTCTAGCTTATCTGCACACCCTATAAATGCAGAGGCATGAAATTGCTACCAAATGCTCCTGAAATTTTCACCCCTCGGGCACAGACTGCAAATTAATGAGCGATTTAGTGGACTACAGAAGAATTGAATGACTGAGCAAGTTGTACAATCTCCTCGCTGAAGCTGGCCATGGAGCAGTCACTGCTGGAGGCACTCATAACCCCTTGCAATGTCATCATCCGGTTTGGACCAGTCTCCCCCAAGGTTCAAGCTAACAGTGCAGCCTTGCAGCGTGGGTTAGGAGAATGACCTGAGCTGAGAGCACAGCATGCAGTCCAGTGGCCAAAGCTGCTGCCAATAGATCAGGTGGAGTGGGGTGGATGTGGGTGGGGTCTCGGGCAGCCACGAAGCAGTGACAGCACTCACTGGGATGCATTAAGGGGCCTTCAGACTTAACCAAGAGAGGTTCTTTGAACACCCAAGCAAACCCATGCATCTCTCTCTTTGATCCTGCAGGAGGAGTACATCAGCAGCATGGAGCCTGGTGCCCTAGTTGTATGCCTCATGCCGTACAAAGAGCGGAGATAAAAGAGAAGAGTGCGATGTAGCAGCTGGGCTGGGCAGAGGGAGGAGCAGAATCCTCAGGAAGAAGGGGTGGTACATTTTACATCAGTGGCTCCTTTCAGGGCTCCACATGTGACGTCTGTGGGACATTGCAAGCCTTCACCCAAAAATGGGTCCGTGAGGTCATGGCTGCCATCTTCACGAAGGCACACAGCTTTGTGCATTTCACCCTGGATGTAACAGCGATGGGATTTGCCCAGATCCCGCGTTTCCTACAGGTGCAGGATGCTATCAAGTGCACTTGCTCAGATCTCTGTCGCAACAAGCAGTCAACTATGTCAACTGCAAGAGCTTCCATTCACTGATGTTCAGCTGGTGTATGACCACCACAAATGCATTCTGCAAGTCCCTGCACGGTTTTCAGGGAGTGTCCATGACTCCTACATTCTCACTCGGTTTCAGATCCCTGATATCTTCCTGAGTCCAGAGAGGCTAAGGGATGGTTTCTCAAGGTCAAGGGCTACCCACAGAGGACATGGCTGATGACAAGTGGAGGCGGTGGCCTAGTGACATTATCACTGGGAACCGGGTTCGACTCCCAACACGGCAGATGGCGGAGTTTGATTCCAATAAAAATCTGGAATTAAAAGTCTAATGATAACCATGAAACTATTGTCAATTGTTGTAAAAACACATCTGGTTCACTATTGTCCTTTAGGGAAACCCTCCTTACTAACATCTGAGGGCTTGTACCAAAATTCAGAGAGCTGTCTCACAGACTAGTCAAATAACAGCCTGGACATAGTCATACTCATGGAATCATACCTTACAGGTAATGTCCTAGACAACACCATCACCGTCCCTGGGTATGTCCTGCCATATCGGCAGGACAGGTCCAGCAGAGATGGCGGCACAGTGGTATATAGCTGGGAGGGAGTTGCTCAGGGAACGCTCAACATCGACCTGGAGTCTCATGGCATCAGGTCAAACCTGGGCAAGGAAACCTCCTGCTGATTACAATGTACTGCCCTCCCTCAGCTAATGAATCAGTGCTCCTCCATGTTGAACACCATTTGAGGAAGCTCTGAGGCAAGGGCGCAGACTTCAATGTCCATCACCAAGAGTGGCTTGGTAGTACCACTGCAGACTGAACTGCTGAGTCCTAAAGGACATAGCTGCTAGACTCGGGGGTGGAATCATCCCAGATTTGTGCTAAACAAAGTTTTACCTGCTGGCCACGATGGCGGGTTTTCACACTGTATCGACCCAAACCCACCACATTACTTATTCATTCCGGGAACATGCTAGTGCCATGGAGTGGGGGGGGGGGTGCTCTTATTCGCCCGCCATACCATCACTTCGCTATTTCGTCATGCCAGGCACCACATATAAAATACAGATGCAGTGAGTGCTTCCAGCCCAGGACTGCAGCAAAGAAGACATGGCCCCGAAAGGCAAGAATAATGCAGCCCTTGAGCGCCTTTTGGACGCTGTGGAGTCCCACTGTGATGTCCTCTACCCCCACTTTGGCTGATGGAGGTGCAGCTACATTACCACTCCGGCTTTGTAGGCGATGGCAGTGGTGATCAGTGTCAATGCTGCACAGAAGAGGTTGGCCATACAATGCAGAAAGAGGATGAATGATCTCACCTGTGCAGCCAAGGTATGGCAACCATCTTATCACTCTAAACTCACAGGCTCAAGCCCATCACACAATCAGTGGCATCTCACTTATTGGCAGTTCAAGGGACATCACTACTCACTCTCTCTCTCATATGCCCTCACATGTCCATCTGGCCTCATCTCCTCTGGAGACTGCTTCCTCAGCCCTCACCATCTTGAGGCGACTTGCACAGATCAGCATGTGCCTCCACACAAACCCTCCTTCCTCAGTACAGCTCTCGTCCTGCAGCCTCTTCTCTTGCCGGAGGCAACTTCTCCCCCTTCCCCGAGCAAGCCCTATCCCTGCAGCCACTGAAAAGTTGCCCACATATGGCTGATCTGGTAGGTAGAGACCTACCCGTGAGCCCCCTTAAAAGTGATGTAGTGCTGTCTGTGAAGCCTGCCACTGATGACTGCAAGTGCTGACCGAAGCAAGATAGGCAAACAAACCTTGAAGTCCTGAGCAAAGTGCAGCCTGCCAGGTGCCTGCCTTGTAAATGCTGTTGTGAAACACGCGGCGTGTTTTCCTGCCAATGTGAACGGACGATCCAACGGTGGGGGGGGTGTGTGGTGAGTCCAGCAGCTGGCCTTACAATGACATGCTGATGCATTACAATGAGGTTCCCGATGTCCGATGGTGGGGAATGTGGCCTGCCATTGGTGGGCGGAGCGGACGATCACAAACTGGTTTCATGATGTTGTGAAATCGATTTTTGGCCTTCTCTCCATATTGCCCGCTCACACCACCAAACACACCTAACACCGGCAGGCATGGAAAATCCCAACTTGGGTGTACGGCAGGTGGTGAGGGAACCAACAAGAGGGAAAAACGTACTTGACCTCATCCTCACTAGTCTGCCTGCTGCAGATGCATCTGTCCATGACAGTATCGGTAAGAGTGATGACTGCACTGTCATTGTGGAGACAAAGTCCCGCCTTCATATTGAGGTTACCCTCCATTATGTGTTGTAGGTCTACCACCCTGCTACCACCATCACACATTCACTGGCATCTCACTCACTGCTTGCTCAAGGGACAGCACCACCCATTCTCACACACATACCCTCATATGTCTATCTGGCCTCATCTCCTCTGGAGACTGCCTCCTCAGCCCTCACCATGGGTTCAAGCCATCAGGAAATAGACCAAGGTTCATGACCAACACTCACCAACATGTGATGGATACTGGTGGGGAAGACACCTGGAAGTTCCCCTCCAAACCACTCACCATCCTGACTTGGAAATATATCACTGTTCCTTCACTGTCACTGGGTTAAAACCCTGGAACTACCTCCTTAACTGTACTGTGGGTGTACCTACACCACATGGACTGCAGTGGTTCAAGAAGGCAGCTCACCACCACCTTCTATTAAGGCTATTAGGGATGGGCAATAAATGCTAGCCTAGCCAGCGATGCCCACATCCCATAAATGAATTAAAAAGAACACCCACGTAGGGTCTCAGAGTGCAGCAGAGAGAAGGTACCACGAGGCTTGTGCTGCAACTCGTACCTTGGTGGAGCAAAGCTTTGGGATGCTGAAAATGGGGTTCCGGTGCCTGAACCGGTGGTGGAGCCCTGCAATATAGACCACAGAAGGTGCCATGCATCGCATTTGCCTGCTGCGCTCTTTACAACCTGGCGCTGCAACTGGGAGAGGAGCTGGCTGAGGAGGAGATGCAGGAACTCGGTCTCTCCTCTGATGAGGAGGACGTCGATGGGGATCAGGATGAGGAGGTCTTCGAAGGCAATGATGATGGTGGTGAGGAGGCCATCGCACTGGCCATACGAGGCAGGCGCACTCAGGAGGCCCTCATAGCTGCTAGTTTTGTGGAGGATGATGATGACATGCAGAGAGGAGACACCATAGATCGTCACATTGCATCTGTGAACATTTGACTCCAGTTTGGCTGATGGCAGCGCACATTCCCTCTGTGATAAGGCTCCTGTCATGGTGACGCAGCAGAGGCCCTAATAGACATTCAGTTCCAGCGGGATTGGTGTGGGGGGGAAAATGAGAGCCCGCCCGCCATCGAAACAGCCTCTTTCCTGGGAATGCATTATTAATGAGGCGGGATTGGGACGATACAGCGTGAAAAGCCACCATTGCGGCCAGTGGGTAAAATGTGCTTTTTCCCGCCTGCCACGGCACTTAGTGCAAATCAGCGCAATTCCTCCCAGAATTTATTTGATTGGTCTTAAACACAATAGAGGAGCTATTATACTATCCCTCCTCCTCAAGGATTTAGCCAGGAGCCCTCAGGCACCCATAGAGAGAAGGGTCAGCTGGTGCACACCCTGGGGCCATCCACATAGGTGACTCCGGCAGAAGCCCTTGCAAAGCAAGGGGAGATATTTAGTGCATGGCAGTGGCCTATGAAACAGGACACATCACTCACATCATGGTTGTCTGATGGATGTTGCACTGCTGGATCCTCACTTGGTAGAACATTGCTGACCTCACTGTCAGCACAGGAATGGTCCAGATTCTCGCTGGCTCACTGGATGGCTCTATTTGCAAAGTCCATGAGGACCTTGATTTCAGGCATTCCTCCACCAGTCTGCGACCTCTCCTTGTTATGTGCCAGCTTGTCCTGCATGAATAGCGATGGAGAATGTAAGCAGGACATCTGCCAGGCCAGATGATGGCCTGAAATTTCCTGTCAGTGATTTGGGGGCCTGTTCGCTGACGGGAAAATGACACGGGATGACGTTGGGAGGAACCCCCAATGTTATCCCGGTCCCTTTAAATTTTTAGGAAGGCGGGTGGACAGCGAAATCAGCTGTCCGCCCGCCAACCTGTCAATGGCCAATTGAGGCCATTGAAAGGCTAATTAAGATAATTAAAGACCTGTCCATCCAACCTTAAAACTGCCGGGCAGGCCAGGAGCCCCAGCAGGCTTCTGATAATACATGAAACCTCATCCATTGACGGGATGAGGTTTCATGTCCGTTTTTAAAAAGTCTAATAAAGTTTCTGTCATTTTTATTAACATGTCCCATCTCGTGTGACATTGTCACACAAGGGGGACATGTTAATAATTTTTTAATGTTTCTATTTTTTGACTTTTCTTACCTGTCATTAATCTCCCTGAGCCAGGACCTTGCCTCAGGGAGCAGTGCGCTCTTTTGCGCTCATGCACGAAAGAGCGCACTTTGACAGCTGGAGATTCCCCCCCCCCCCTGCACAGGAAGCACATAGCGCTTCCTGTCGGGCAGGCCACTGGGCGGGCCTTGATTGGCCCGCCCACTCAAAATGGCGGCGGGCCCCGTTTCGGTGACGGGTGTTGGCTGTCTGCCCGCCACCGAGCCGATGGGGCCCGCCCACCATCCGAGGGCAAACTTCTGCCCGATAAGTATGCTTGCGGCCAGAGGACATCACAGCGTGCCTCCACTGCATCCAAAGGGTGCTCGAGGGATGCATAATTAAACCGGGGGCCTACATTCTTCTTGCCTTTCTGGGCCATGCCTTCTTTGCAGTAGTGCTTATCTGTACGCACTGAGAGGTGTTTGCATGGCTGCACTTTAAGTATGGCGCCCAGTATGATGAAGCAGCAAGGCAATGGTGTGGGGGGCTAATGAGAGCCCACCCGCCATCGAAACATTGTGTTTCCCGGAAATGCAATATTAATGAGGCGGGATTGGGATGATATGGCCTGAAAAGCCGCCATTACGGCCAGCAGCTAAAATGTCCTTTATCCTGTCTGGCGCTGTTCTTCATGCAAATCTGGGACAATTCCTCCCAGAATCTACTTGGCTGGTCTTATCATAGGAGCTATCATACTATTTACTGTATTTTATAGGCCATCAAATGGTGGGAAAGGAGAAATAGGAGGAGATTTGAAAATAATTACCTAGTGTTGTAAGAACTATGAAGTAGTCATAATGGGAGTTTTTAGTTACCCAATAATGAATGGGGCAGTGATTGTGCTGAGGGCAGAGAGAGGTGGAACTTGTGAAGTGTGTTCAGGAGAATTTTCTTGATCAATATGTTTCTTGTCCAGAGAGGGAGGAGGCGTTGTTGTCCTGGGAAATGAAATGGATCCATTGGAGAATGCCACTATTGGGGAGCATCTTGGGAATCATGATCATAGTGTCGTAAGGCTTTGATTAGTTATGGGGAAGGACAAAGAGCAATCTAGAATAAAACTACTTAAATGGTCAATACATGATTCTAAACTGGATAATGTACTGGACTCTAAAGACTATTTGACATGGCCTAGCAAGCCACTCAGCTGCACAAACTCAGAATGCACAATAAATGTTATTGTGTTTGAGAGCAAATAAAATGAATAAACAGAATTTAATATTCCAGCGTTCGACACAACAGCTACAAATTCACTTGGAGCTGCTCCCACTCCACATCATCGGAAGTGTGGTGGAAATCCCATTTACAATTTGCCACCTATCTTCTGCCTGACGCCAATGCTCCTGCTTCTATGCATTCAGCAAACCCAGGTCTGTCAAGAGGAGAAAGAGCAAGCCCGCACAACTGATGGGGCAGCACAACTTGATCTGACCATCACAGCCACCAGGTCAGATAATGGCACTGTGCAAAGCTAGAGGTTAATACAGAGCCGGGATCAGCACATGGTGAGTCACTTCATATGAGTAGACTGCACCCAGGTCAAAGGGCTCATGTTCCATCTCACCAGAGGGCTGCAGGGGACTCAGACTTTGATGGGATAGCATACAGGAGAAAGCTAATGACCTGTGATGCGCACCGGGTTGCTTGGTGCAATGGCAGGTCTTCCGCAGAGCGATCAGTCACTGTCAAGGAGTGGGGAAGAGTCTGGCCGGGATTTTCCAGCCCCCCCCAGCCCACCTTGCTACTGCCTGTCAGCCAACCAGCCCAGACTGTTGCCACTCATGCTGAAGTGGTGCAGTCTGAAGCTGGGCACCCAAGGCCTAACAATACTCCAAGGTATCCTGGAAGGCCATCTGCAGACTCCCTCATTGAAGGTCAGCAGCCTCAGGGGTAGCAGTGCACAGCAGCACCAGGTAGGTGCAAAGTGAATTCACAAGGGCAAATATTTTATTTCTATTTGTATGTTTAATGGGTTATTGGATAGAGATGTTATGGAAAGATTTCTGGTGGTGGTTTTTAATGGCTGGATGGTGGCCAAGGGGATGCTGTAAAGGGGTATCTTAGATGGATGTGACAGTGGAGAATGATGGGTACACACTGACCTGAGGAAGTTGTCTTGAGAAGTCGAGCCTCACAATCCGCTCTTTACTGCCATCAAGTTACCGGGGGTGCAGGAAGCTCCTCCTGTTCCTCCCTCTTCACTTTCTCATTCTTCTCCTCAAGATGGTCTCCAGATCAAAGGAAGTAATTGTCGCGACCTCATAATTACAAGGCTGCGGAGGATGTAGCAGACCACCATAAACTTTGAAGCTCCTTCTGGGCTGTACTGCTGTTATCGCCCCAAACTGCCTAGGTGACAGAACTGTTGTTTGAGGGGGCCGATTGCCTGCTCTACAATGTTCCGATTGACTCCATGGCTGTCAAAGGCCCATTCAGTTTGTATGGTAGGATGGCGGAAAGGGGGATCATCCATTTGTAGAGGGGGTAGCCCTTGTGACCTGGAATAGCCAGCCTCAGGTTCCTCTAGGATGGTCGAGTGATGCAGGATAAATGTATCGTGACTGCTGCCAGGATAACAGGCATTCACCAAATTGAAGTCCACACCAACCTAGTATTTACTGAATGGAAGCTTTTGTGGTTCCTGTAGTTATACCACTGACGTGGCAAGCTTGTAGAGATACATGGATACAGTCGATGGTGAGTTGCTCAATTTGAAATCCTGCTATCCTGATGAAGCCATGGAGCCTCTCATCTTGCTTATCCTTCCTGAGTGGGGAAATGATGAGTCCCCTAATATGGCATGTATGGTCTCTTGTCACATCCCAGATCCCACCTGTAAGAACTTGGAGGCATAAAAGCTGAGGGCGATGGTGACCTTCATGCCCATTGGCATTGCAGTCTTTGCCCTGTTTGAAGTTCCAGGCTTGGTTGCAAGAGGTGTCGCATCTCCGTGTTGAACCTGCACATCTCAGATGTTGCTCTTAGGTCAGGTGAAGGTAGCAGAAGTGTTCTTTGAAAACCTTCATGGGTAAAGCCTTATGTGAAGAGTCCTCTACCTTCAGCCTATTCCTAGAGTTGTTCCTCTGCATCCTCTGTCCTGGTAATGTTGCAAGTCATGAAGCACTGCAACAATTACCCCAATAGCTGGCTCAGGTATTGCTCTGTTCTCCTTGACTATAGGAACCAATGCTAAAAAACCCAGCACTGTACTTCCACAAACTCAGCCTAAGCAAAAGTAAGTCAAAAGCACTTCACCTGAAAGTCAGTGATTGATCCTTTAAATAGTACTGATGCAGGGCGTATCTTGCAGCTGAACGCTTAAACTTTGTGAAATGACATATGCATGCATGCAATGAACCTGTATTATCCAAATTTGGTAGATGGGTGTCACATCAGGTGGTAGGGCCTTGTGATGTTAAAATTGCACAGAGTCAGTTGCTTCTAGCGCATATAGGTAATGCCTGGGCAAGTACGATGACGATGTGCTACACCTACTGCACCACTTGTAACTGCCTGTGCAGTTCGCAGCAAAGAATGCTAGACTTCCACAGCACCAAGTCCAGTGGCACCACAAAAGCCACATCTGAGCCCAAGATGTTTCAGTTTAGTCAATATTTTGATTAGATTAGAGCTAGTCTTTTCAAATGCCTGAGTTCCAGTGCTTCCTCACTGCTTGTTATGCAATACAAAAATGGAATGCAGATTATCTAATATCTGATTTACATTTATATTGTTTCCTAAAATGATGTTCATTTCCAATAAAAAATAAGAATAAGAAACGATTGACTTCCATTTCTCTGGAGATACACTTTTATTTATCTCCACTAAAATGACAATTTCCACATACACTGTCAAAAGCTGCAACTTAATTCTTGCAATACTAAGTGGATGAGTTTCCTTGGAACATCTTCTGCTATTTTGTGTAACTTCAGCAGCCACCCCATTTACATGGCAAAACATGGTGTCTGCCAAACTCACACCACAGTTAAGCTTTGCAGAAGCTGAGGACATTCAGCACTCCCTAAATTTGTTCATAGCCTTTAAAACACTTATAGAATCTTAGGCTTCAAAATTGGGCTGAATAGTGCCCATGGTTTTGTTACCAAGATATTAACAGTGACTACATATGGATTGTGCAATAATGATTGTTATATTGGCTTTTCATTGCTGGAAAATCTCTTTGTTATAGTCAAGTCTTTCCTCTTCCATGCTTAGCCATATATGAGGCAATCCATTTCCTCCATTTTACACCCAGCAGATATTGCTTTGGCAGTGTTGTGGAAACTTTTAGAAACAATAATTCGTGAGATATTTGAATGCCATGCCCCCTATAGCTATGAATCCCCTATAGCCACTCACCTGGTATTCACTATGGATGGACTCAGGAAATGGAAATGAAAAAAAGTAAACTTCTAATCATCTAATTGACCTCTCACTCAAACAGACTTCATACTGAAAAAAAATCATTCATAGAACCCATTTGAAAAATTTAAATCCCCTGAAGTGGTCAATCTGTTGTATAAATAATCAAACATGTATTTCACTAATCACATCAAGGACATATAATCCTTTAATAACACTTTAGAACTGCCAATGAAAATGTGAACACAGCCCCTGCCAAGTTAAGTGCTCCTAGGCCTTTTGAAATTCAGCCAAACATTCATAATTGGCTCAGTCACAGTAACAAACCCTGGGAAATGTAAATAATGGAATATATTGAAACTGAAAAAGCAGCTGGCCTTTTTTTCTAAGCTACACCTGTCAATTAAAGAAGTCCAGGAGCAAGTGGGAGCTTTTTATTTCTCTAAATGAAAGCTGCTCAGGGTTTTTTATTTTAATTTTAAAAGGACTCAACATTTAACTCACTCCAGATTATTATACTGGAGATCTCAAGCAGTGGTTTATTCAGTTTTGAATGGATAAGAGCACTTTCCCAATATGAAAAAGTACTCTAATGCATCTCAACACTTACACAATGTAGATCAATTAATGGCCAACTTACCTTTGCAAGACTGAGTCCTATAATCAATCACTTCGGTAAAAACACATCTAACAATACAACACTTAACTATTGATACTGAAAGAACAGGGTTTTTTTTGTATTTCAAAGCATGACAACGAAATAATTCCAGGAGCACATGTCTGTTTCTTTTTAGGTTCCCACTTCGAATTAGAGTTCCCCCATTGTTCCTGACTCCTCTGAGGTGCCGTGAACCAGGTTTCCTAACAAATGGGCCCAATTCCATGAAAATATTGTGGGTCGATTTATTGTAAAATGCACACCCCTGGAGAAGAGCCGGCATGTGCGATTTGCTGACCCACACCCACACCCTTATCTCGGGGCCATAAAAATCTTACACAACAGGCATGAGGGGAGGGATCCCAGGATCTGACCCTGCCTGTCATTTTTAAATGCCTTCCACCTCTGTCCCGACACAGAGGCATGAAAATCCAGATGAAGGGCATCAATGGTGGAGGTGAGGAAATGTTTGAGCAAATCAACAGCTGCAGATGTATCATATTAAATAGGAGTTCAAAGTATAGCTGGGGAAACATTATTTTCTAGGGCTGGATGCAGAATAAAATGAAGTTGAAAATGAATATTTTCAAGTCCTCATTTTGTGCATAAGAGCCCAAGTAAATTATCACAACCATTCCAGAATCATTCCTGTATTTCATGTCCAGGAACTGGGAGAATAGGAAAGTATTGAAGAGAGTTTGAGAATGAGAAAATCTTCTAGCTTGAAAACGTTAAAGTACTTGAAGATTGACATGGGTAGCACTGACCTACGTATTTAGTATTGGTTAAAGGCTATACACAATGAGGCACAGCAGATTCCAAGAAAACAAGCCACTAAAGTGACTCTACATATCACAGCTCAAAAGGAGAAGTAAGTTATATAAGTTTGACCCACTCAGTGTTATATGTCAGTTCTGAATTCCATTAACCACAATACATTTGACTTTATATTTCCCTTTGTAAACAAGTTAATACCATGGAGACTTATTACAATACAAGCGTACTGCAAGTACTCATGGTTGAAAATAAAATACTTTTTAAAATTAGTAATCTTCACAAAATTGCCATTAAAACAAAGATTATGTTGTTAAAATAAATTTAAAACATTGGCTTGAACAGGTAGATAGTTTCAAATATTGTCATTAATTATTATGCAAGAGTATTTTATGTGATATTTTCAGGAGTCAAAGAAACAACTTATCCAAGATAAATCACCAAAATTCAGTTCTCACATAAAGTGTGAAAATTAGTTTGCTATCAGGTTCGTGCTTATAATTTGACATACTGACTTGCACATTGGCAACTGCACCAAGCTTAAGCAGGTATTGCAATTGACAATCTTCCAACAGAAGGGCGCAAGTGTAGAGGGAAGCAGGTCACAACTGAACAGATATGCGACTGAAATTCCCAACACAAATTACACGTTTTCCCCTTTATTATGTGTAATATTCATTAAATAAAATAATTTCTCCTTGTTAAACTGATGCCATAATCTGAAGTTCAAACACACTCTGGTGTTTTTTGGTTCAAAATACAAGACCTAATCCTTGGTACACTTCACCATGTAACATATGTCATTATATACTTAGTTAAATTTATCTAATCAGGAGTAATTAAGCCATCTGTTTAAGTCAAACGGAGCTTAATACTTGCGTAGCGGTAACTACTGATTACTGCAAAATGACATTGCGTGTGGATCTTGACTTTAGACAACGGTGTAAATGTACAATATAAGCTATGCTTCTGTGGACTTTAGTTTCCGAAGTGAAAATCAGGAGAGCTGTTTAAAGTAAATACTGAAAATTCTGGAACTATTTAGTAGGTCAGCACCTATGGAGTGAGAAATGGATTTAACATGTAAGGCAGATGACTTTTACATCAAAACTGAAGAAAGTTAGAGATCTAATAGGATTTCAGCAAGTACTGGGGAAAAGGGTAGGGGAGGAAAGAATAAAAAAGGAAACGTGATAGGATGGAAGGCAGGACAGATTAAAGGACAAGAGGGATGATAGTGCAAGGCAAAAAGTGGGGTGGGGGGTGGGTTGGGGGGGGTGGGGGGGGGCGCGGTGGTGGAAGGTTGATGGCATAAGAGGACCTGGCAATTTAATGTATTATTTGTTGTTCACAATGCTATCACCTTTACAGTGGGGAGACCAAATGCAAATTGGGTAGTTGCTTTGTGGAGTACTTCTGTTCAGTCTGCAAGCTTGACCTTGATCTCCTGGTTGCTTGAAAGATGAATTATCCACACCCACCCCTCCCACTGCCCTTTCACACTGATCTCTCTGACTTAGGCTTCCAGCACTTTTCAAAAGAAGCTCTACAGAAGCCCAAGGAAGAGCATCTTATGTTTCAATTAGGCACTTTACAGCCTTCCATCCTTAATATTAAGTTCAACAATTTCAGGTCATAACCAGGGCTCCTATTTTATTTGGACAGTATCTGTTGATAATGATTAATAGTCATTTACAGCTCCCCTTCACACATCTCTTTCTTTTCTTGTTGCCTTATTGTTCCCTTTTGTTTTGTGCTCTTAATCTTTCCAGACTTTCACCCTGTCACAGAACTTCTGTTTTGTTCTCTTCTCTCCCCCACAACATCCCCCCACAACTACCACCATGCCCCCCACCATCCTCCACCTCCCCCCACCCCCACCCCACTGCCCACCCCTCATTCTTTGTCTCTGCATATCTGTAACATTTCTAACTTTTTCCAGTTCAGAGGAAAGGTCATTAACTTGAAACAGTACCTCTGTTTCTCTTTCCACAGATTCTCTCTCCCTGAACTGCAGAATATTTTCAGCATTATATGCTTTTATTTCAGATTTCCAGCATCCTCAGTTTTTGAAGTAGAGCTGTTTATATGTAGTCAAGCTAATATCACAATGTTCTCCAACATCAAAATTATCCTCAGTGTGCCTCACCGCCCAATGAAGTGAGAGCGGTTACTATTTTGAAGCAGTTCCAATAGGCATCCCTCTGTAAAACTAGTCAGTTGCATTTTGCAAACTGCATATTTCTACTCATTTATGATTCAAGCAGCAGGATACCCTGCAAACAATTTTGAAAATAGAAAATCTTCAAATATAATACTTCAAAAATCCATTTAAAGACACTTGCTCTAAACTTCTAAGTGGCACACTCTTGTCAGATGTTTTTCAAATGCCCTCATAATTTCATTTATGTATTGCACTTTTGACGGCATCACTCAATCAATAAATAAGCCAACGGGTGGAATGATGTGGATTGTTGTAATAAATAATGATCATATTGCTATCTTTCCATGGTTATCATCAACATTCTTTCAAAGTTGTTGGCTGGAAAATAATGTAATTGCTTTGTGAGTTGGCAAATTTTCCCTCACCCTACCAGAACTTATATCACCAAAAGGCTGAAGTGAAGCTCATACAATCAATACAAGCAAGTTGGAGTAGCAGATAGCACTGTTTTGATCTTGTGATCTTTTGCTCGAGAAACAGGTACAAATTTATCAGTCAAAAATATCTAATTAGCTTTTCAATGATTTTATTTCTTCAATTCAATACTTATTTCGTTAGACAGTCCAAAGAATGAGAAAAATAAGTTAACAAGTTATCGACAATATTGGATGGAACCCTTTGCTCCATACTTTAATTCCTATGTTGGAAAGAATTACGGGCTAGATTTTTTACTTTGATTTTGAAGGAAAATAATAATTAGGAGTAGCGTAAAATGGGCTGCCAATGCACAGTTTGCCCTGAATAAGTCCATCCTGGCTCTCCTTTATTAGTCTATGTGTGTCCAAATGGCATCCAATTATCTTATGGATTATTGTTTCTAAAAGTTTCCACCACACTGCCAAAGCAATATCTGCTGGGTGTAAAAGTAATGGAAGAAATGGTTTGCCTCATGTGTGGCTAGATGAAGAAGAGAAAAGGAGAATAGGACAGTGGAAAGCATTAACAAAGAAATATCCACACTTTGATCTTCTTGACTATAACAAAAAGATTTTCCAGCAATGAAAAGCCAATATAACAATCATTATTGCAAAGTCTATATGTAGCCACTGTTAATATTTTGAAAAAGAAAGATTCGCATTTATATCACACCTTTCACGACCATCTAATACTTCTAAGTGTTTTACAGCTAATTAAATATATTTTTCGAAGTGTAGTCACTGTTGTAACATAGGAAACACAGCAGCCAATTTGCACACAGCAGATCCCCACAGGCAGAAAGGTGATAATGTTTTTGTGACGTTGATTCAGCGATAAGTACAACCAGGGCATTAGGAACAATTCCCCTGCTGTTCTTCAGAATAGTACCATGGATCTTTTATGCCAGCAAGAGGGTAGATAGGGCCTTGGTTTAATGTCTCATCAAAAGGACGGCTCCCCTGATAATGCAGCACTCCCTCAGTACTCCATTGGCGTGTCAAACTCTAATTTTGTGCTTAAGCCCTGGAGTGGGAGTTGAATCCAGAACCTTCTGATTCTAAGGCAAAAGTGCTACCAACCATGTCACAGTTGTCACATGACTCAGTGAGACAGGGAAATAAAAGGAAGGGCTATATTTTTAACATCATTAAATCAAGTAACTAATTAATCAGATGAATACATTTAGAAATTTGTATGTCTCTGCAGTGTAATAAGAGGGAAACAGTGGCAAGATGTATGTGCAGTATGAAGAAATGCTAAAGGTGATAATAAACTTAAAATGTGTGAACATTTGAGACCTATTTACAGGGCAGCTACCATATCAGTATATGCACTTCAAGGAGTAAGAACCCATAATTGACATCATATGCATGTACATTTACAATCAATAGATCATTAGGTGAACTATTGAGCCGAATCTTCCATGGAGTGGCAGTCACCGTCAGATTGCCACTCCACTTCTTTTTACTTACTCTAGCCGCACACTTCTTGCCTGGATTTCCGACCCATAACCACTCCTGGAATCCTTCAGTACAGTGCAGCAGCATCAGAGGAAGTGAAGCCACGGCCCCCTTTTACTAGATGCTGTAAATAGTAAGTTTAAATGTCCCAGCCACTTTGACAGGAGAGAAGGTAAGTGTGTAAGGTAAGTGGGTAGGATTTGTTGGGGTGGTTGGGGTAGATGGGTGGGCAGGTGGGTAGGAGGGTAGTTCGGGGTGGGGTGGTAGTTGGCGAGTGGTAGGGTGAGGTGTAGTCAGGGGATGTGGGGGTATTCAGGGGGCGGGGTAGTTGGGCGGTCGGGCAGTGGGGGGCGTTGGGGCCTGGGTGCATAGTCGGGGATCCACTTGGGTCGGGGGTCAATACCATAGTTACCCATGCCTTAAATTGGAGCTTTTGATGGTTCCAGACACAGGGTAATTGCCCAACAGAAATTCAAACTTGGCGGGAGTTCCTATGTGCATTCCTTGCCTGTGGACTTCTGGGAGATCCCCCCAGTGCATCATCCAGAGAACCTCTGGGATGCAGCCCTCCGGAGAAAGGAGGGCCAATGTATTGTGCCCTGATAAGCATTTGGTTTCACCTTACTACTTCAAACTATTTCTCAGCTTTCCTTATGTCTATTAATCCTACAATAGTCAATATTTCTCTGATTTTATTTCTCTTGTTTTATTTCCTTTGTTCCTTCCATGTGCTAAATGTGACACCCTTCACTCCGTTCCTTCCCTCTCTTTCATTGTTTTGAAACCAAGATGTGTTGCAGTATCTCCTACTCTAATATTTTTCAATGATGTCTTTGTCTTTCCTTCCCCCTCCAATCTTCAGACTTTTTAAAAAGCAAGCCCAATGCCATATAATCATTATCTCCTGGTTTACCTCTCTTTTCACTAATGGCGTTGAACTTTGGAAGTATCCTGCATAGTGGGCTTGGCCCTTTCACTTTGATTCCTCAATAATTTATCTTGAAGTTACATGTTACGAACAGGAAAGAGGGATAGACTGAAATTCTCAATTCCCTTTCCCTTTTGTCCATAACCATTGTGGTTTAATTTTGATAAAGCTACTGTGTGTTCCCAACCCCCTCTCTGCCCCCACATGCCACCCCCCACCATCAGTGAACAGACTTACATGGATTTAAACAAGGAGCATTATTTATTCACACACTCACCCCACAAAGGTCTATCGCTATGTTAATCACACAACACAGGGCCAAGACACATGCAATTAAAGACAAAAGTGCACTTCTACAAATATTAAGATCAAACAGAATAGTTAGCAGTTCACCTGTACAGTGAAGGAGGGAGCTTTTCCAACTCTAGAATTGAAGTTCAGTTAAGTTGTGATGGCTGGGTCAAACCCGGATCAACTGTAGGGTTCCTTCACAGAGAAGATTGTTCAGCAGGTGGTGTCGATGGGTCCTGATGGCTGTTGTAACTGGAGGTCCAATTTCTTACAGACAAGCTCGGAGCTGTTCAAAACAGTTTGTTGGAGGCTTTGAAAAGACTTTAAGCCTCTAAGGCCTTGAAAAGGCCAGCCTTTCTTTGCAGGTGGATGTTGTTGCTGATGTTCTGCAGGCTGCCCGTCTCTCTCTCTCTCAATTTTTAGATAAAAGGCTTTCAATATCAGAGGGCAATTTAGATCACATGATGCATGGCCATTGATACATAGTGGAAGGCAAATGATGGGCCTTCTTAGTGAAGAAAGAGTTTCAGTCACATGGTCAAAAGCTATTAATATACAATAGAAGGTAGATAGTGTTCTTTAGCACTTCATTGTGGATACTCAGTCTCAATATACCTTTTTTACATGGCAGACCTGGGCAGGAATTTTGTGGCCTCACCATGGTGGGGAGAGGGCTATGAACTGCATTGAGCCATTCTAAACTCCATTGACTTTGGCAGGAATATAAAATCCCATTGCTGTAAAATTCTAACCTTGGAGCCAGAGAGTCTGGGAGTTTATTGTTCCTGTGTTTTGAAATAATTTTTGACAGTAACAGATGTGAAATTCCACAGGAGAGTACTGTTTAGGCATGTTCATTCAAGGGAGACCCTGTCAATTGTAATCCAATTTGGAACTTTCCAGAAAGAATACTTTTTAAAAAACTGTAATATCATCATGCCTGCACTAGCAAGACACTCCTTCCTCCCACAGAGAAAAAAAAGGATTTCAATTTTTTTATACATGGTTTCCATGAAAAAAGCAAAAGAGAAAAGGTATACACACACTCTTTCATTCACACTTGAGTCGTTGCACACAGTAATTAAGAGTTATCTCTATCTGCTCTATCTGGTGCACAAACACCACCCCCCACCCCCACTCCCACTCCCCCACCAGCTCACCACCACCCCAACAGGTTTATATTGTGGAGTACATTTTCTAGTACTTGTTTAACTTTTTGGAGAAATAGCCAATCAGACGTTCAATTTCGGAATCATCTTCCTGGAGTAAAACTGCTTCCACCTCTAGATCACTGACATCGATAGCCGCCTTAAAAGGTTTACTGAAGTTTGGGCCAGCTAGCACAGATTTGTATATCAGGATGGCTTAAAATTTCACAAAAGCCATGTGGCACACCACTGTTCAAACTACTTAGGAGGTTTTCTTTTGTAAATCTGTTAATGGAGTGGCTAGGGTGCTAAAGTTTGGAGCAAATTTGCAGAGGAACCTGCACATTCCTGGATGCCACAGGATTTCACTCTTTATTTTGGGCATCGGCAAATGGCACGTTTTTTCGTTTTCCTGGGCAGCATTTGTCCTTGTCCCACCACGTGCCTCAGGTAAATCACCTTTGCCTTAGAAAACTGACTTTTAGCCAAGTTCACAACAAGGTTAGCCCTTCGTAGACCCTGGAACACTGCCTTCAGTTGGTCTAAATGATCCTTCAAGGCATCACTGTAAATTAACAGGTCATCCAGGTATATTGCACAGTTGATTAATCCAGCTGTGACCTGGTTTGCGAACATCTTAAAGGTTGCTGGGACATTTTTAAGATGGTAGGGCATGACCTTACATTTTTATAGTTCATTTGGGGTGGCAAAAGCCAAGATTTCTCTTGCTCTGAGGGTCATGGGGACTTGCCAGTACCCTTTTAAGAGGTTGATTGTACTGAGGTAGGCGGAGTGGCTTACCTTGACTATACAATCCTCAGTATGAGAGATTGGATGGGAGTCAGTCCCGGTCACTGCACTTACCCTCTGATAATCAATGCAGAGCCTTTTTGATCTGTCTGGATTTGGGACTAGGACAACAGGGAAGCTCCAGCTGCGCTGGCTAGGCTCCAATTCAAAGACTGGTGTAGGAGAAGTGGGTTCCAGATTGTGGGGCACTGGCACCAGTAGTGGGGGAAGTGGGGGCTGTACCATTTGGACAGTCTGTACCTGAACCGTGCTGGGACCAGTGTTCTTGCAAACCGCATAACTAGGGAAGTAGAGAGGGTTTTAAAATGAATATGGGGCCAAGGAATCAAATGTGGAAATATATGGTATATCAAAGAGTAGAGACTAAGGCAAGAGACAAAAATAGTAATATGGGAAATGAGGGTCAGAGAATGGTGGGAAGTGATGGAGAGAAAAATCTTAAGAATACACCAAGAATCAAGGCTAGATGTCACAAAGATAACAAAAGACAAAACCAACGGCTCTGTATTTGAATGCGCACAGCATTCATAACAAAGTAAACAAATTGAAATAAATAAATATGATCTGATAACCATTACGGAGATGTGGCTGCAGGATGACAAGGAGTGGGTCCTGAATATTGAAGCGTATATGAACTTCAAGAAGAATAGGAAGCTAGATAAAGGTGGAGGGGCAGCGGTGTTAATCAAGGGTGGCATTTATGCAATAGTTAAAGATGACCTTGGTTAAGGAGATCATGATGTAGAATCAGTTTGGGTGGAGATGAGGAATAGTAAGGGAAGGAATTCACTAGTGGGAGTGGTCTACAAGCCCCCTAACAATATTCGCAATGTAGGACAAAACATACAAGAAGAAATATTAGGTGCTTGTGAAAGAGGGACAGCAACAATCATGGGTAAACTTTAATCTAAATATAAACTGGAAAAATCAGATTGGCAGTAGTAACCTGGATGATGAGATCATAGAATGTTTTTGAGATAGTTTCTTAGAGCAGCACGTTCTGGGCTTAACCAGAGATCAGGTTATATTAGACTTAGTATTGTGTAATGTGACAGGATTCATTAGTGACCTCAGGGTAAAGGTATCCCTAGGTAGCAGTGACCACAATATGATTGAATTTTACATCCAGTTTGAAAGTGAGAAGAATGGGTCTAAGACTAGTATCTTAAACTTAAATAAAGGCAACTATGTGGGAATGAAAGCTGAGCTAGCTGAAGTGAACTGGGATACTAGGCTAGGGGATAGATTAATAGAGAGGCAGTGGCAGACATTTAAGGGAATTTTTCAGAGTACTCAGAATAAATATAATCCTACTATAAAGAAAAATTCTAAAGGGAGCACCAACCATCTGTGGTTAACTAGAGAAGTTAGGGAAAGCACTGAACTTAAAGAAAAAGCATATAACTGCACAAAGATGAGTGGCAGGTCAGATGATTGGTCAGAATATAAAGAATGGCAGAGAATGGCTAAAAGGTTAACCAGGAGAAAGAAATTCGAGTATGAGAGGAAGCTAGCTAGAAATGTTAAAACAGAAAGCAAGAGTTTCTATAGGTATTTAAACTGGAAAGGAATAGTTAAAATGAATGTTGGTCCTAAAGAGAGTGAGACTGGGGAGTTAATAGTGGATAATAAGGAAATGGCAGATGAAATGAACAAATATTTTGCTTCTGTCTTCACTATAAAAAATATAGAAGATATTCCAGTAATAGCTATAAATCAAGAGGTGGAGGGGAGAGAGGAACTTGGTGAAATGATAATCATTGGGGAAGCAGTACTGAGCAAACTGATGGAGCTGTGGGCTGACAAGTCTTCCGGTCCTGATGGACTTCATCCCAGGGTCTTAAAAGAGGCGACTAATGAGGTAGTAGATGCATTGGCATTAATTTTCCAAAGTTTGCTGGATTCTGGATAGGTTCCATCAGACTGGAAAACAACAAATATAACACCTCCATTTGAAAAGGAAGGGAGGCAGAAAACAGGAAATTGTAGGCCAGTAAACTTGGCATCTGGCGTGGGGCAGGTGTTAGAGTTGATCAGTAAAAGGGTTATAGCTGAGCACTTAGAAAAATACAAGGTAATCAGGAAGAGACAGCATAGTTTTATGAAAGGGAAATCATGTTTAACCAAGTTATTAGAGTCCTTTGAAGAAGTATCATAGAGAGGAGCATGTAGACATATTGTGCTAGGATTTTTGGAAGGCTTTTGATAAGGTGCCATGTCAAAAGTTATTGTGGAAAATAAAAGCTCATGACGTAGGGGGTAACATATCCCTGGATAGAAGATTGGCTGGCTGGCAGAAAACAGGGAGTATGAATGATTGTCAGGATGTGACTAGTGGAGTTCCTGAGCTGGGGCCTCAGCTTTTTACATTTTACATCAATGACTTAGATAAGGGGAGTGAAGGCATGGTAGCTAAATTTACAGATGACACAAAGATAGGCAGGAAAGCATGTTGTGAAGAAGGCATAAGGAGTTTGCAGACAGATATAGATAAGTTGAGTGAGTGGGCAAAAATCTGGCAGATGGACTATAATGTGGGAACATGTGAAGTTGTTCACTTTGGCAGGAAGAATAAAAAAGCAGACTATAACTTAAACAGAGAACGACTGCAGAATTCTGTGGTGCAGAGGGATCTAGGTGTTCTAGCGCATGAGTCACAAATAATTAGTATGCAGGTACAGCAAGTAATTAAGAAAGTTAATGGAATGCTATCCTTTATTACGAGAGGAATTGAACATCAAAGTAAGGATGTTATGCTTCAGTTATACAGGGCATTTTTGAGACCGCACCTCGAATACCGTGTGTAGTTTCGGTCTCCTCATTTAAAGAAGGGTGTAAAAGATATGGTGAGGCAGTATAAGATAAAGAGAGAGCCTCTAAAGGAGGTGTAGGAACAGAGGGACCTCAGTAAGGCAGAGATAAAGAGATTTTTTTTTCTCTCAGAGGGTTGTGTGACTTTGAAACTCTGTGCCTCAGAAGGCAGGGACCATAGATCATTGGAAGATGGCAGGGCATGTTGAGAGAGCAGTTAATAAAGCGTATAGTATCTTAGGCTTTATTAATAGGTGCATTGAGTACAAGAGTAAGGAGGTCATGCTGAACTTGTATAAGACACTAGTTAGGCCTCATGTAGAGTATTGTGTCCAGTTTTGAATGCCATACTTGAGGAAGGATGTGAAGGCATTGGAGAGAATACAGAGGAGAGTCACAAGAATGATTCCCTGGATGAAGAACTGCAGCTATGAGGATAGATTGGAGAGGTTGGGACTGTTTTCCTTGGAGAAAAGAAGACTGGGAGGAGATTTGATAGAGGTATTCAAGATCCTGAGGGGTATGGACAGAGTTAGTATTGAGAAACTGTTCCCAGTCAAGAGAACATCAGGAACCAGAGGGCACAGATTCAAAATAATTGGCAAAAGGAGTAAATGTCATGTGAGGAAAATTTTATCTCCCAGGGGATGTTTGGAGTCTGGAACAAACTTCCTGAAAGGGTGGTGGAGGCAGATTCGATTGAGGTGTTCAAAAGGAGATTGGATTGCTACCTGAAAAGAGAGAATGTGCAAGGTTACAGGGATAAGGTGGGGGATTGGGACTAGGTGGAATGCTCTTTCAGAGAGCCAGTGCAGACTCGATGGGCTGAATGGCCTCCTTCTGTACTGTAAAGATACTGTATAAGTGTGATATCGTAAATGCATTGGAGGCCAGTTCAGAGGAGGTTTACTAGATTGATACCTCAAAAGAGCGGGTTGTCTTATGAGGAAAGGTTGGGCAGACTGGGCTTGTTTCCACTGGAGTTTGGAAGAGTGAGGGGTGACTTGATTGAAGGATATAAGATCCTGAATGGTTTTGACAAGGTGGACATGGAAAGTATGTTTCCTCCTGTGGGTAAATATAGAACTAGGGGACACTGTTGTAGATTTGGGGGCTGTCCTTGTAAGGCAGAGATAAAGAGATTTTTTTTTCTCTCAGAGGGTTGTGTGACTTTGAAACTCTGTGCCTCAGAAGGCAGGGAAGCGAGGTCATTGAATATTTTTAAGGCCAAGTGGATAGATTCTTGATAGACATGGGAATCAAAGGTTATTGGGGTAGATGGGATGGTAGAACGCGAAACACAAACAGGTCAGCCATGGTCTTATTGAATGGCAGAGTAGGCTCAAGGGGCCAAATGGATTACGTTTGCTCCTATTTGGTATATTCATATCATTGGCTAGCATGTATTTGATTTCTTGCCTGTCCTGAGCTAGTGGTGTGGACAGGGTAAATAGTGAGAAACTGTTCCCAGTCAAGACAACATCAAGAACCAGAGGGCACAGATTCCAAATAATTGGCAAAAGGAGTAACTGTTATGTGAGGAAAATTTTTTTCCCCCAGAAGGTGTTTGGAGTCTGGAACAAACTTCCTGAAAGGGCGGTGGAGGCAGATTCGATTGAGATACCTTGTATGGGCTCAATCGGTAGGGATTTTGGTTTATTGGTGGGGTAATCTCCTACGTCTACAACATGTTTTATTAGTGGGATACGCTCTGGCTGGTCCCCACAGATTTTGGTAAATTCCCTGAGCATGATGTCTACATCCTTCCGCTGCTCTTCTGTCAGATGAGTTAATAAGGCATTTAAGTCCTGCAGAATTTCTCTATTTGCTAACCTAATGGCTGAGGGTTCAGTCTGGGAACCCTTCAGTCCCCCCCTCCTCATGGGATTCCCGCATGCCGCCCACAGTTATTTCTACTCTCTGGCAAACACTCACTGGTTGATTAGGCACTCGGCTACAGTATTTCTTTAGCATGTTATGGTGGCATAACTGATGTTTCTTCCTCCTGTCAGAGGTGTGGATTAAATAACTTACTTCAATGATCCTTTTGCCCACTGGATACAGGCCAATGAATTTGGTCCTGCAGGGATCATTTGGCAGTGGCAGCAGCACTAGGACCTGGTGTCCTGGCTGAAGAGTTTGCGTGTCTATCTGCCTGTTTACTCATCATTTGCTGGGACGCTTTTAAATGTTCCATGGGCATAGCACAGGCATTAAAAAGTCATTCCCAGAAGAGTGGTCCCTCTGTGGAGACTAGTCCAGCATTGAGATGTCCTCCCTGAGGTCCAGAAACTTCTCTTTTAATAGTTTTAGGGAGCCTTGCATCCCATGACCATAAATCAATTGAACTGGGCTGAAGCCTGTGGATTTGTTAGGGGAGTCCTTGGTGGCAAACAGCAGGAAACCTAATCCCTTATCCCAGTCATGAGGATA
Organism: Carcharodon carcharias; assembly: GCF_017639515.1. Taxonomy (NCBI): domain Eukaryota; kingdom Metazoa; phylum Chordata; class Chondrichthyes; order Lamniformes; family Lamnidae; genus Carcharodon; species Carcharodon carcharias. The sequence continues at coordinate 54,990,642 of NC_054483.1, read as the reverse complement.
TTCTGAAAAATAGGTCCAAATCATAGTTTAAGGGTCTGGTGGTACTGCTCTAATGCAGCTTGGGTTTGAGGGTGGTAGGCTGAGGACTTCAGCTGGGATATTCCCTGACTGTGGACAACCTCCTAAAGCATCCAGGACATGAAGTTGATCCCCTGATCCGATTGGACCTCTTTTGCCAGGCCGTACTGGGTAAAGAATGGGTCGGTCCCTCACTCATGGCCTTGGCTGTGATCTTTTTGAGGAGAATGGCTTTGGGGAATTGGCTGGCCAGGTCCATTACGGTAAGGAGGTATTGATAGCCTGTCCCTGTCGACTTTGGGTAGCAGCCCTACAAAGTCTATCAGGATTCGTTCAAAGGGTTCGCCAAATGCTGGAAGAGGTTTGAGAGGGGCAGATTTAATTGTGGCCTGGGGTTTTCCTGCAACCTGGCAAGCATGACAGGTTTTTCAGTCTGTGACCACATCGGACCGGAGACGAGGCCAGAAAATGTGCTTGCTTAGATGGGCTAAAATTTTGTGGATACCAGCGTGTCCAGCATTAGAATAGCATGGGCAATTCATAAGATTTCCTTATGATATCATGGGGGTACTACAACCTGGTAGAGTACCAACCACTCCTCAACTGCAGGTCTCCTGGAGGCCTCCACTTCCACATTACTACCCCACCTCCTAAGTAATAGCACTTAGGGATCTGGGTGGCTACTGCCTCAGAGCAGGTAGTTTGTGCTTATGCACTTTAATTCAGGATCTGCTTACTCTGCTTTAATTAAGAAGGCTTGACTGAGCACCTCCTCCCCTTCAGATAGGCTTTGAAAGGATGAACCTCTGGCACGCCCAACAGAGGTACTGACTCCTTCTCATTTAAATTTGCCTGTCTGGCTTGGGACTGGGTCACTGCACAATTGGGGAAAATCCCCAGAACTTCCTCCTGTCGTTGCTCGGTTTCCCTTTTCTCAATTGACTGGTCCAGGAATATGGGGGAACACCATTACCTTCTTGCTGACCAAATCACTCCTAAACAGTCCCTACCACAGTCAGCTCAGGGACAATCTCTACAGAGACTGGACCCAAGACTCAGTCACTCTGTAGGCGGACTCGATAGAGGGGAATAGATGTGTATCTTCCTCAAGTTCCTTTACTTAGCACTTGGGCTTTCATGGAGGATTCTGGGGTAATGTCAGTTCTTTTCACAGCATCAGGGATTGAGTGGACCCTGTTCGCTTGGGGGGGCGGGGAGGGGGGATGTGGGGAGTGGGGGTACAGGGACACTGTTCCTTGAAAGACAAAACTCTGGTCCAGTTCAAACATACATAGGACAGTGATATTGGAGGGGCTAATTTCTGCAGCTAGGGCCACTGCCTGATCTTCTGCGCCACTTACAGGACTAATCTTGTGGATTCCTATATGACCCATAGGCTTGTCCTTGAACTTCCAGCATTCAGATCTAGAGTGTCCTATTTTATTGTAATTGTAATATCTTCATGCCTGCACTGGCATGATGCATCAGATAAAGTAACCTCTCTCCTGGCTGTATGGGGCCAGTTTAACAGTACTAGAATTGCCCACATACTAACAATCTTTTATGTCTTGGGTAAATGAGTTTGTAGGCCAGTCGAACTCTACCTGCACACTTTCCTATGTTCTCATCAATTGCTGCTTGCAATCAATAACGGGGAATAATGTAAGAATAAACAGTGATGTCATAGGGTAGAGCACTAGATCATACGTGCTCACTCAGAAACCTCCCGAACTAGAGTTGCCTGCGCTTTATAGTGCTGTCACATGATCAGCACACTTGCATTCTCTTAAAGAGACAGGGTACCTCACTTTACCACACAATCTCAATATGTGACCACAAAAATGGCTGCAGATAAACTTTCACCAGCAGCAACAGCAGGATAAGAATTTGCTTTGCTGAGGTTAAAATTAAGGCACATTAATGGAGCTTTAGTCTGTATCTTGGCTGTGTAAAGTTTTTGATATGACCACTGGATGTGTTTCTTTTGCAAAATTGGCCTCTTTTACCTTGATAACTATGAAGTGAAAAAAATATTGAGAAGGAGCACAGAAAAGAAAAAATACCACACAATGAACAAAATATTTATTCAAGCACTGTCCCAACACTATCCTGATGTAAATGGATTATTTTTCCTTCAGGTTTACCTTTCAGTCTAAAATCTCTAATATATTCAGTTGTCCATTTTCCACAATCTTAAATAATACATTTTGTGATATTTAATTAAGTTGACAAACTAATAATGAATGTGAAAACTGAAATAGAGTTCACTGCACTTCTGAAAAGGACCATTTTTATTCTTTGTGTGGATTTCATATTTTGTACCTCTCCATCTATATATACATTTAGCAATATTTATGCATTACCAAAAAAAAAAACAGGAACCCAAGCTAAGAAAAAGAGATAATCTTAAGCTCCATTTACATGAATGCCTGAAACTGCTGTTTTAAGTGATTTAGGTATCAACAGGAATAAAAATTTAATTTAGTATTTAAATTCAATTTACATTGTCACACACAGGATAGCGAGCAAAACAAACCATAGCACTATTAATCCAAGCATATTTGGAAAATAGCAATTCACATCAAGGTAATGCATGCACTGAAGCATATATAATTAGCAATGATTCACTTGCGAGGTTATGCATAGAATTATGTCGATTTAAAATTTAATCAGGGTTTAGAGAAGTGTGACTTTAATGCACATTTTGCAACAGTGCAGGCTAATCTTGAAGTTTTCTACAGGGATCTTAAAATTATACGCAGGCTCCAAAATCAACAGGGCAACAGAGATCAAACCAGAATTGAAATATCTATTATGGCTGGAGAGTGCATGAAACAGCTCTGCAGCAATACTTCACTAGAAATGCCTCGGTATAATGCCGGTCCAATTTTCAGGCCTTTTTTTATTAAACTACACATCCAACATTGACAGGCATCCTCTGCAGCTTCAGACAGTTTTTTACATGCCAACTCTTGCAAATTCATCAGAGGGGATGCAATTTCTAAGTAAAATTAAGCTTCACTCACAACCTTGTGAGAGGGCTTGAAATCTTGGGATTTTCAAAAGCACAATTTTCTTTGGGTAAGACAAATGAATGTGGTCTTTCTGACCTCTGTTGCATGTTGTTGTCTGAACAGCAGCCGTTACTTCATAGTGCTGAAAAGCCAGAAATAAGGCCGGCAGTGGAGATGGGAAGAGGGAGCCGTGAGGAGCCTGTGAGGAACCCCAGCTGCTTTTCTTTCCTGCAAACCATCTACTTAAACCCCTTTCCCCCGTCACCTCCGACCTCATTCCAACAATAAGTGTGAGGAGCTCATGGACCTTGTTTATCATTAAGATCAAAACCATCCAATCAGTTGCTTCTGCTGCATGCCTCAATTCCACTAGCTCAGCTGGACAAACTTCCTCAAAGGCATCCTCTGCCCTAGGCCTGAAATCTCATCTTTCCCCAGTTTCTCTCCTATCTCCCATTATGCCCTCTTGGAGCTCATCTTGTCCATGAGACCCAACTTCTGCTCCCTTGATCCTATTCCAACTAAACTGCTAACCGCCCAACGTTCCTCCTGGTCCCCAAGTTAGCTGACATTGTGAAAATTTCCCTCTCTTCGGTTGTTGTCCCTCTCTCCTTTAAATTTGCTGACATCACCCCTCCTCAAAACACAAACCCTTGACCCCATCTTCCTTGCTAACCACCACCCCATTTCCAAACTCTCTTTCCTTTCTAAATTCCTTGAACTTGTTGTCATCTCCCAAATCTATTCACACCTTTTTCGGATCTCCATGTGTGAATCCCTCTTATCATGTTTCCGTCACTCACAGTGCCGAACAGCTTTTAGCAAAGTCACAAATGACATTCTATTCAAATGTGACAAAGTAAGTTTCCCCTCGACCTGTCTGCAGCCTTTGACATGGATGCCCATACCATCCTTCTGCAACATCTCTCCACTGTTGTCCAAATGGATGGGACTGCTCTGACTTGGTTCCATTATTATCTTTCTAATCGCAACCAGAGTATCACTTGCAAGGGCTTCTCTTCCCATTCCATTACCCCTGGTGTCCCCCTAGAATCTATCCTTTTCCCCCTCCTATTTCTCATCGATGTGCTGTTCCTCAGTGACATATTTTGGAAGCACAATGTTAGTTTTCATTTGTACACTGAGGACAACCAGCTCGACCTCGCCACCACCTCACTTGCTTCCTCCGCTGTTGCTAAATTATCAGACAACTTATCTGGCATCCAGTATTGGATGAGCAGAAATTACCTCCAGTTAAATCTTGGGAAGAATGAAGCCATTGGGTGGAATCATCCCAGATTTGGACTAAGTGTGTTATTGGACTGGAAAAAGGATGTTTTACTCTCCGGCCGCAATAGTGGCTTTTCACGCCATATTGTCCCGCCTCATTAACAATTCAATCATGGGAAACAAGCCAGGTCGCTGGTGCAGTGGCGTCTGATTTACCTCCCGCCATCACCTCAGGCCTTCAGTAAACCGGGCCCATATTTAAAGGCCATCCCTGCACAGAGCCAAGGGATAGGAAGCTGCTGGGAACTGATGGCTACCAAATGGAGGAAACATGCTGCCCGCAAATTGAGCGACACCTCCCACGAGCACCTACTGGATGCAGTGGAGGACTGCCACCATATCCTTCACTCCTGCTCTGGGCAAAGACCAGCAAGCAAGCTCACTAATCCTGCATGGGAGGTGGTGGCAGCGGTGGTCAGCACCAACACCCTGCGAAAGAGGACAGACATCGAGTGCAAGAAGAGGATGAATGCTCTCATCTGTTTTGCCAGGGTAAGTCACTCCTCTCATCACCCTCAACTCACACACTCACAAACCATATTCACACATACTCATATTCATACACACTCACACATCCATAGGGATCTCACACCTCAAGGGACAACACCGCTAACTCTCACACACACCCTCCCATTTCCATCAGACTCATATCCTCTTGAGCCCATGTTCCCATCCCATTCATGGTTCTGCTCACCACACAAGCATTCCACACAGTGCCATGTGTCCTGCTCACACTCTCTCCATCTGTTTTCATGCAGGAGAAGCCTGCTCACAAAGCAGGGAGGGGTCTCAGACTGGGGGTGGAGTGGCTCACATTAGACCCCTCACTCACCTTGAGGAGCATGCCATTGCACTGACTGGCAAGGACATGGACCATGCGCAGCGAAGGTGAGGTCAGAGGCAAGCACTCACCTGAGGATCCTGCACCACATCATTCACCTCTCAACACAACTGTGAGTGCTCCCTCTCTCTTGCTTTTGACTCTGCTGTCATGCACTAATCATCTCAACTTTGGTTCACAGGGAGCTCTGCCAAGTGACTGACACCCTCAGCTCCATCCAGAGTCCGCAACTCCAGCCAAGAAGATAATACCCACCTCCAATATTCTCCCTCCAACTGGACACCTCCCTCTGGATTCTTACCTTCTCTTGATCTTTTCATTGAGAACTGTCGGCGTGACATTAGTCGTCTCAATTTCTCTGCTCCTCTCACCCATTCTAATCTGTCTCTCTCTGAACTTACTGCACTCCGTTCTCTTAGGTCCAACCCCAACATTGTCATCAAACCCGCTGACAAGGGTGGTGCTGTTGTTGTCTGGCGCACTGACCTCTACCTTGCGGAGGCTGAGCGTTAACTCGCAGACACTTCCTCCTACCTCTCCCTGGACCATGACCCCACCACTGAACATCAAGCCATTGTTTCCAGGACTGTCACTGACCTCATCTCCTCTGGAGATCTTCCTCCCACAGCTTCCAACCTGACAGTCGCCCAACTTCGGATGGCCCGCTTCTACCTCCTACCCAAAATCCACAAACAGAACTGTCCCGGTAGACCGATCGTGTCAGCTTGTTCCTGCCCCATGGAACTCATTTCTCGTTATCTTGACTCCCTTCTCTCTCCCCTTGTCCAGTCCCTTCCCACCTACATCCGTGATTCCACTGACACCTTACGTCACATCAACAATTTCCAGTTCCCTGGCCCCAACCGCTTCCTCTTCACCATGGACGTCCAATCCCTCTACACCTCCATCCCCCACCAGGATGGTCTGAAGGCCCTTAGCTTCTTCCTCAAACAGAAGCCCTAACAATTCCCAGCCACCACTACTCTCCTTGGTCTGGCTGACCTTGTTCTCACACGGAACAATTTCTCCTTCAACTCCTCTCACTTCCTCCAAATAAAAGGTGTGGCTATGGGTACCTGCATGGGCCCCAGCTATGCCTGTCTCTTTATGGGGTATGTGGAACACTCCTTGTTCCAGTCCTACTCCGGCCCCCTCCCACAACTCTTTCTCCGGTACATTGATGATTTCTTCGGTGCTGCTTCATGCTCTCGTCGGGACTTGGAAAAATTTATTAATTTTGCTTCCAATCTCCACCCCTCCATCATTTTCACGTGATCCATCTCTGACACTTCCCTTCCCTTCCTTGACCTCTCTGTCTCAATTTCTGGTGATAGACTGTCCACCAATATCCATTACAAGCCTACCGACTCCCACAGCTACCTCGACTACAGCTCCTCACACCCCGCTTCCTGTAAGGACTCCATCCCATTCTCTCAGTTCCTTCGCCTCTGTCGCATCTGTTCTGGTGATGCTACCTTCAAAAACAGATCCTCTAACATGTCCTCCTTCTTCCTTAACCAAGGTTTTCCACCCACGGTCGTTGACAGGGCCCTCAACCGTGTCCGGCCCATCTCCCGCGCGTCCACCCTCACGCCTTCTCTTCCCTCTCAGAAACATGATAGGGTCCCCCTTGTCCTCACTTATCACCCCACCAGCCTCTGCATTCAAAGGATCATCCTCCGCCATTTCCGCCAATTCCAGCATGATGCCACCACCAAACACATCTTCCCTTCAACACCCCCCCCACCGGCGGCATTCAGTAGGGATCGTTCCCTCCGGGACACCCTGGTCCATTCCTCCATCACCCCCTACTCCTCAACCCCTACCTATGGCACCTCCCCATGCCCACGCAAAAGATGTTTCACCTGCCCCTTCACTTCCTCTCTCCTCACCGTCCAAGGGCCCAAACACTCCTTTCAAGTGAAGCAGCATTTAACTTGCATTTCCCCCAACTTAGTCCACTGCATTCGTTGCTCCCAATGCGGTCTCCTCTACATTGGAGAGACCAAACATAAACTGGGCGAACGCTTTGCAGAACACCTGCGGTCTGTCCGCAAGAATGACCCAAACCTCCCTGTCGCTTGCCATTTTAACACTCCACCCTGCTCTCTTGTCCACATGTCTGTCCTTGGCTTGGTGCATTGTTCCAGTGAAGCCCAATGCAAACTGGAGGAACAACACCTCATCTTCCGACTAGGCACTTTACACCCTTCTGGACTGAATATTGAATTCAACAACTTTAGATCTTGAACACCCTCCTCCATCCCCACCCCCTTTCCGTTTCTTCCCCCTTCCTTTTGTTTTTTTCAATAATTTATATAGATTTTTCTTTTCCCACCTATTTCCATTATTTTTAAATCTTGTATGCCCTGCTAGTCCTTCCACCCCACCCCCACTAGAGCTGCACCTTGAGTGCCCTACCATCCATTCTTAATTAGCACATTCGTTTAGATAATATCACCACCTTCAACACTTCTTTGTTCCTTTGTCTGTGACATCTTTTGATTATCTGCTCCTATCACTGCTTGATTGTCCCTACAACCACACCACCTGCCCCCCCACTTCTCTTCCCCCACCACCCCCCCACCAATACCTTAAACCAGCTTATATTTCACCCCTCTTCTAATATTCAGTCAGTTCTGTTGAAGGGTCATGAGGACTCGAAACATCAAATCTTTTCTCCTCCGCCGATGCTGCCAGACCTACTGAGTTTTTCCAGGTAATTCTGTTTTTGTTCCAGCCAAGAAGACACCACCTCCATTGAAGAGCTGGAAGTACGCAGCCTGGAAGGCCCGTCACAGTGCTTACCCACACCCTGCACTAGCATAGAGACACACTTCGGTGGGACCTAGATCTGGAGCAGGCTCGGGTTTACAATCTGATAGTCACTGCAAGTTTCCGCAGCAGGAGTTAACAGGTTCAGCTGAGATCCTCTCTGGCACTCAGAAGACTGCAGGGGAGGAGGCATCTGTGAGATCTGAATCAGATGATGAACCTCTGGATTCAGCCTTCCAATTCATCGTGGAGAGTCAGCAGAAGATGGGGGAAAATCATGCAGAGCTGTTGGAAGCCTTCAACAGAGTGGCACACGAGTCAAAGGAGTGCTCCTGCCTGCTCCTTGATGATGTTGTGCCCACGTATGCCAGTATGGAGGTTTCCACGGATGGATGTTGGATGCCATTGAGACCCTGGTCCAGTAGAATATGGAGATGCATGGAGACCTACACTCCACTGAGGGAGTTCCTGTAGTGGTAATACAAGAGGGAAACAGGGCACTTCAATGTCCCTCCAGGTGCTCCTTGCTCCTTCCCCTTAAGTAGTCAAGCCAGGGCCCCCAGCCATCTGAAGGTAGGAGGAACGGCAGCTGGACACCCCTTGGTCACCCACTTAGGAATCTCAGAGGCTGTCCTATCCCTCCAGGTCCCGTTTGCCTGCGACCCCCTCAACCTCATCCTCTGTCACCACAGGAGAAGCTTGCCCACAGGAGGACAGCAAAAGCAAGCTGGGGCCCTCAAGGTCTTGGCTCTGCAGAGGACCCACACCTAAGTCATCAAAGGCAACAGCACCAACCATTGCACAGGCTGTCTCCACCCCTGCTGCGGATGTCAGGGCAGCAACTAGAAGTGTTAAGCCTAGAAAAGTTCAACATTTCTGATCACAAGTGGTTGCAATGGTGAAGACATTTTGTCACTTTATAATCTGAAAATATATTCACTTTCACTGAGTAATGTGCAATGGTGCCTTTCAGCTTCATTGACAGGTTTCGCGAGTCCTCCCCCTATATCAACCCCCACCACCCTGTGCCTCCCAATAGCAGTTCAGCTGCACGCAGCCAGCCCATGAGTGATTCTGGAGGGAGAAGTTTGTGTGTGGCAGGGCCTTCCGGAGGCTTGTGCAAAATCTCCCCATCACACTCATCTCACTGCTCTGAGCATTTTCAATGCCGCCTGCTGGGGTTCACTGTCAGTTGTCCATCTGAGCTGACTTGTATCTCCTCCCACCCACTGATCACACTCCCAGGCAGCACCTGTGCCTGTCCAAGATGAGGCTCCGCTCACTTTTGATTTCATAAGCATCATGGTTGTAAGGTTTGTTTTCAGCTTCCTTGCCCTTTTCTCTCCTCTAGCCGCCCGTGTCATTTACCCCATCTGTTGACCCCCGCAGCATCACCTTCTACCTCCCCACCATCATCGACCAGCCACGATCCTTTTCTGTCGGGTATTTCTAGGTGAACATGCAAGTTTGCTATCTTCCCGAGAATCCCAACCCCCATCCACATTGACCTCCCTGACCTTCTCCTTCTCACTCCCAGGGTCTGTGTCTGCCTCCCTACCTTCCACCCATGCTGTCCCTTCTATCGCTACCATCACTGCCTCATCCTCCCACCCTAACGGCTCACTCTTCCCAATCTCATACTCGCCTTCCATCCTACTCAGTTTGCTCCCCAGGAGGCAGTGATCAACTCCTCAGACCTCTCCCTTGCATGCTCCCCTGACCTTCACCCCCCCCCCAACTCCCTCTTCCACCCTTACTCTCTCCTCCTTTGGGCTACTTCCCCCCCCACCCCTCTGGATTCCTTCCTCCCCCTTGGATGCCTTCTCCATTTCAGACTCCTTCCTCCCACTGCACTCCCTCCCACCTCTAGGCTCCTTCCTCCCCCTGGACTCCTTCTCCTCTCCGAACTCCTTCTCCCCCTCGGACTCCTTCTCCCCCTCGGACTCCTTCTCCCCTCTGAACTACTTCCCTTCTATCTTCCTCCTCACTTAGACCCACATTCCCAGTTACTGCATCCTCCCCCTAGGAAACCCTCTACTTCCATACTCCGTTGCCCCCTCCCACACTTACTCCCATCTGACACCTTTGTTACCCCATCCCAACCTCAGCCCCTTTCACCCCCCCACCCACCCATCCCCACCCTGGTTTACCTTCCTCTCCCATTCATAGCTGGCCCTTCCATTCTCATACCCCCTGCTCCCACCAATCGTCCGATGCATTCCATGACCAAGGCATTGATGTCCCAAAGCAGACCCTCAACGGTGACCTTCCACCTTCTGTGAGCTGCTTTGTGGCACAGCCATGTCCATCAGAGTCCACACAGCATGCAATGCCCATGTTCCTCCAGGGCCTGGTAGCTGTAGGGCTCCAGCATCTTCTGCTCCGTGATGTGAGCAAGTCCCTAACAGTAAGGCCCAACTTCTGCACATTACACTTGTTAAGACATGTTTTGGGCTGGCGTGTTTTCCCATCGATGTGGGTAGTAAATTTGACATGGGGGTTGATTCTGGCGAGCAGGGCTTATAATTAGATGCAGATGTATTAAGGTGACATTCCCGATGTGCAGCAGTGGGAAATGTGGCTTGCCATTGATGGGTGGAGCGGACCATCGCAAACTGGTTTCAAGACAGCGTGAAACCAATTTTTGGCCTTCTCGCCATATTGTCCGTTCACACCCATCATGACACCTGATGCCACCTGGACAGAAAATTCCAGCCATTATCTTTGGCTCCTGCTCAAAAATTTGTCCCCCAGCTACAGCTCCACTCCTCTTCCTGGCAACAGTCTGAAATTAAACCAATCTGTTCACAATTTGGTATTACATTTGACCCCTGATAAGCTTCTGACCTTAAATTCACATCACGAAGAGGGTCTATTTCCATCTTTATAACATCACCCAACCTTGTCCTTATCTCAGATCACCTGCTACTCAAACCCTCATTCATGCCCACGTTGCTTCTAGACTTGACTATTCCAGTGCACTTCTGACTGGTCTCCCACATTTTACTGTCTGTAATTTGAGATCATGCTAAATCTTGCTGTCCATGTCTTAACTCATACCAAGTTATGTTCATCTATCACCCCTGTGCTCATTGACCTACACTGGCTGCCAGTCAAGCAATGTCTTGATTTTAAAATTCTTTCCTTGCTTTCAAATCTCTCCATGCTCACTACCCTCCCTATCTCTGTAATCTCGTCCGAGATACCTGCGCTCCTCTCTGGTCTCTTGAGCATCCCTGTGCCTTCATTTACCTAGGCCCCAAGCTCTGGAATTCCATCCCTGCACCTCTGTGCCTCTCTACCTCAATTTCCTCCTTTAAGACATGCCTTAAAACCTCTTTGACCAAGCTTTCGGTCATTTGACATCTTATGTGGCTCAGTATCACATTTTCTTATAAAATGCTCCTGTGATGCACCTTGAGATGTTTCATTCTATTAAAGGTTCTATATAAATATTAGTTATTGTTGTTGTAGTAGGACAGGGGCTAGGGAAGAGAGCGCACCAGCCAGTGATCTCTTCCATTGACGTGAAAGACTTCAACAGTTGTTGGCTCTTGAAGTCAGTGGGGCTGCATGCTGGTGTCCATGTCTTGGTCTGAAGTAGTGGCTTGCCTTGGAACTAAAGCAAGGCACATCCTTCTATTCCTTTCTCCCTCATGTGTTTACCTAGCTTCCCCTGAAATGCAATCTGTGCTTGTTACCTCAACTACTCCTTGTGGTGATGTGGACATTTAAATCAGTCTGTGGGTAAAGAAGTTTCCCTTGAATTCCCTATTGGATTTAATAGTGACCATCTTATATTTAGGGCCCCTAAGTTTTGAACTCCTAAGGAAGTGCCAACAATATCTCTGCATTTATTATATCAAATGCTTTCATAATTTTAAAGAACTCCATCAAGTCATCCCTCAGTCTTGCCTTTACATAAATGCTGGACTTCAGTGGTCCCAGCACCAATCCCTGCAGAACACCACTGACCTTTTGGCCAGTCTGAGTAAATACTGTTAACCCCTTAATCTGGCTTTTCTGTTCTGCTACCTGTTCCCTGACTGCACATGCTTTAGTCATGAGCGTCCTGCTTTCCAAACGCCTTTTGCAATATATTACATCAACTACATTACCTTTGTCTACTATATTATTTATATATATAGAATAAGACAATTAGCCACGGTCCACAAAAGACCTCAGGCATCTCTCTCCATTACAGAGTGATGGTTATAAATAGCTTGAGGGGCACTGCCCTGCAGGCATGCAGCAAGGTGAGTAGGAGGCCTCCATGAACTACCACAGCTGGTACAGGGATTGAACTCACGCTGTTGGCATCAGCACTCTAGTCAACTGAGCTAACTGATCCCCCACAGCACCCCCATCACCATTTATATAACAGTGCCTATGTTATCTGTTGCATAATTTGTTTTAATACATGTGGATACAATCCATCCGGACCAGTGGTTTTATCTTCTCAAAAGTTTCATTAACCTAGCAATTATCTCCACCCCCTCCCCACTTTTTTATTTAAATGTTTTAAAATCTTTTTTGGTCCTTCCTTCTAACGCCAACCTTACTTGTCTCCATGATAAATACTGAGGCAAAGTAATTGTTCAATGGCCTGGATTTAACGCAGCCCATCACAGCGGGAATCATGGTAGCCAGGCCCACCTACTTGCGGGAGTAGCCCTGTATCAGTGCCCCCACAGCAGGAGAACCTCCCCTGATTATGTGGGAGGGTGAAAGGGGCTGATGAGGGATTCCCAGCTGTTGGCAGTGGGATGTCAATTAGACTCATTGAGGGGTCAATTGGCACCTATTATGCCTGAGGCCTCCGCAACTTAAAGGGATTTACCGGGGTCCATGCAGCTTTCCCATGCTTTCAGAAAGCTGTCCAGCAAATCTTCCTAGGACCTCATTATCACCTGAGCGGGGGAATCAGGCATCGGGAAGGTGGTGGGGGTTGGCGAGGGGGGTGGCAATAAAATCAATCCCCCCTGCCCTTGCCTCTGACCTCCCTGGCCCTGTCTTGTGACCCCCATCCCACAACCATCATCCTGCCCTCACTCACCTTTGGCCTGGGTCCCATTCTGTTCCTGGTCAGTGCCATGCTGCCAGCTGGCGCTGACGGTGACGAGCAGTTGACGGCCTCTGATTAGCTGGCAGCTCTTGGCAGGGAGGTCTTCCACCATCAAGGACCTCATTCGCAGGGTCGGCCTGACACTGGCGACTTAAGTGCTGAAGGGCACTTGTTTCCACCTGGCTTCCCTGGCAGTTCCCCAACAAGTGGGCAAGACCTCCGTCAGCCCACAAAATGTAGCCGAATTTTTCTGTCATTTTCCTATAATTACCAATGCGTTTAACTTCTGATGCCCTTAATGGCCTATCCTTATCACTATTTTTCTTCTATTATTTATGTCTGTAGGATACTTTACTATTCCTTTTTACATTCCATGATAATTTAATTTTATCGTCGCTCCGTGTTTCCTTAATTATTTTGTTGACTTCTATGCTGACCTCTTCCTATTCTCTTTTGTCATCCTGTCCTTTATTGTCAATGCCTATGCCGTTTTCTTCAGTTTCAATTTTACCCTTGTCTTTTTATTCATCCAAGGTATTTAATTATTGCCTGGTTTGTTCTTATTTTTAGCAGAATATATTTCTTGTGGAGACTGTTGATCACCTTTTAAAAAATCTCCCAACTTTTCTTGATCTTTGACAATTTTTTTTCTTATCGCTTTTCCTTTAAAATGAGCATTTTCTCTCTTTTGTTTGATTATTTTTTACTTATGACTTTCTCAATCATGATTTTAAGCAATATAATATTGTCGTTGCTGTAGCTTAAATGTTCCTTTATGCTTACCTGCCCTCGACTGCTCCCCTAACCCCCTATTGCCCCCACCACCCCCTGACTATGCCCCCGACCCCCTGATTACCCAACTGTACCCAAACTACCTCCAACCCCCAACTACACCTCAGCCCTGACTACCCCTAGCCAACTACCCCCCAACCCCTGGCTATATCCCACTCCATGACTACAACCAGCCCCTGACTACCTCCAGTCCCCCGATTACCCCCAACCCCCGACCACCAATTACAGCCCACCCCCGACTACCCCAACCCCCAACTAACCCCCATCCCCGACTACCTCCTGACACCCACCGACCACCTGATTAACACCCCCACCCCCTCCAATCTCTCCACCTACCCCCTTCCGACTCCCCCCCGATCATCCAATCCCCTCGACCCCATCCCTCGACCACCCCACCCTCCCCCCACCACCGATCATCCTACCCTACCCTACCTCCCTCAACCCATCCTATGCCCTCGCCTGCTTACCTTACACACTTACCTCCTTTCCTAGCTTTTCAAAGTGACTGGAACATTTAAAGCTACAACAACCAGTACTGTAAAATGGGGGTCTGGTTTCCTTTCCCCCGAGGCTCCTACAAGACGCTGAAGGACTCCAGGAGCAGCCATGCTCCACATTTCTCAGTAGCCCCGGGGTGGAAGTCTGATTAAGAAATGTGGTGCTCCAGTTCAAGGCAAGACAACAGGAGTGGAGTGGCAATCCAACACTGATTGCCTCTGCACAGAAGACTTGGCCCCTTGTTCCAGTTATCCCTACTGCATCTGGCCCCACACTATGAACTATTGCTTCAAATTTCCCCATTTTTGTTTCAGATACTGTGTGCATTGGGTGTACAGTTATTTAGTTCATTTTAATTAATTATTCAAAATGTTTTATTTTTAACACTCATTTTATACTTAAGTTCTATTCCTTAACCGTCTACATTACCTTTATACGTCACCTTGGCCTGAACTTCACTCTCACGTCCTATTTGTTTCATCGTTAAGCTTATGTCATTTTAACCAGATCCCTCCTCCCATCTTACTAGTTTAAAGTCTCATCCGCAGTCCTCTTCATCCTTTCCACTCAGAGGTCAGAATTTTCTGAGCCCGCTGGCAGCGGGAATAAGATAGATGGCGTGTGCAGAAAAAATGGCGTGACCTGCTTCACGACGGTGTGAAGGCAGGTTGAGATCGCTCACTCAGCCCACTGACTGCAGGCCGCATTTCCTGCCATCGGTTGGTTGGGGGGGGGCAGCTAATTATAATACATCAACATATAATGAAAAGGCCATCCCGCCAGGCTCTTGGAACCCGGCTGTATTGTCCATCCACATCGGTGGGAAAGCACATCGACGTGTTTCACAGCAGCACACAGGCGACGTGCACCTGGTGGCCTTCACTTTGGGGGAACTGAGGTGAGTGATCTCAGCTTCTCCACCGCTCGCCCATTGTTTACAGGCCTCAGGGGCGCCAGCGGACGAGGGCAACTGATGCCTGGCCCCGGAGGCGACGGCTGAGAGGGAGGGAGGTGTCCGGGGACAAGTGCTGGCCAGCCTCGGAGGTGACCGTATCGGTGGGGTGGGGGGGTGGGTGAAGTGTTGCCCTGACACTGCGTCCCGCACGCAGGCAATCGAGGTGGGGGGCAGATTAAGCGAGGGAAGTGGCCACTCATTAGGGACATCTGTATAAACTGACCATGCCTTTGCAACTGAGACAGACCAGGCACAGCCACAGTGGTATGATTGGGGTCAGGCTCCTCGCCTGCCCGCCCATTCAAGCAACACAGAGGCACCAAAGGGTCGCCAAGCGCTCCACACCTTACTCCACCTCCCACCCCTCCGGCACAGACTTAGAGTCCGCCATGACATTATTGGACTGTGGAGCAGTTGGACCGCACACATTGTACAATCTCCTCTCCAATACTGGCCATGTAGCAGTCAGTGCTGGAGGTGCTCACAGCCCCTTGCAATCTCAGCATCCTGGTTTGGACCAGTGTCTCCCATGTCACAGGTTGACAGGGCAGCCTTGCAGCGCACTCATCTCTGGCCATCCGAGGGGTAACCAGCACTCTCTGGGAATCATTCAGGGGCAGGAAAGGTGCTAAGTACAGCCATGATAACACGTCTCTCTCTCTTTCATGCTGCAGGAGGACCACGACAGGATCATCGATCCTGGTGATCTAGCTGTATGCCTGATGGCCTACAGAGGCCATAGAATACAGAGGGGAGAGCGACCGAGGATCCTTAATGTGCAAAGGCAGGAGCAGCAACCTCATGATGAAGGGGCAGCAGGGTCTCCCACACACGCTGCCCAGGAGTGACAGTGAGCAGTGGCTGGTCGGCGCCTAGCGACACACAGGGTCTAGAGACGCCACCCGCCATTCCTGCAGATGACTGAGAACCAGTGTCACCAACGACTGTGCATGTCTAGGGACCTGGTGGCTCACATCTGTCCCTACTGCAGGACTTGGCGCCAAGGGGACATGGAGGGCATCCACTGCCAGTGTCTGTGAAAGTGACTGCGGTGCTCAATTTCTATGCCAGTGGCTTCTTTCAGGGGTCCACAGGTGACCTCTGTGGGATTTCAGAATCCACCACCCACAAATGCATCCATGAGGCCACAGATGCCATCTTCTCCATGGCACACAGCTTTGTGCATTTCGCCCAGGACCGGGACAGACAGGATGCAAGGGCCATTGGATTCGCCCTAATCCCAGGATTCCCACAGGTGCA
Source organism: Carcharodon carcharias (assembly GCF_017639515.1). Taxonomy (NCBI): domain Eukaryota; kingdom Metazoa; phylum Chordata; class Chondrichthyes; order Lamniformes; family Lamnidae; genus Carcharodon; species Carcharodon carcharias. The sequence goes on along the minus strand of NC_054483.1, from coordinate 54,974,134 downwards.
GAGTGCGATTGACTACACTCATGTGGTGCTCAGGTCTCCATCGCTACACTCAATGGACTTCATCAACAGCAAGCGCTTCCACTCACTGAACGTATAGCTGGTATGTGACCACCAGAAACGCATCCTACAGGTATGCGCTTGGTTTTCAGGGAGTGTGCATAATGCTTACATTCTGAGTCACTCGTAGATTCCTGTAGTATTCCAGGATCCACAGACGCTGCAGGGTTGGCTCCTTGGGGACAAGGGCTACCCGCAGAGGCTATGGCTGATGACACCCGTGCGGCGGCCTCAGACTGCAGCACAGTGACAGTATAATGGAGTTCATGCAGCAGCTCACAGCTTGGTGGAGCAGACCTTTGGGTTGCTGAAGATGTGGTTCTGGTGCCTGGACTGGTCTGGTGGAGCCCTGCAATACAGTCCACAGAGGGTGTCACACTTCATCCTCGTCTGCTGCACCCTTCACAACCTGGCGCTGCAACAGGGTGAGAGGAGCTAGCTGAGGAGGAGATGGAGGAGATGCATGTCTCCTGTGATGAGGAGGACGCCGATGGGGATGAGGGTGAGGGGTGTCTTGTTTGTGACCATGACGGGCATGAGGCCCTCGCACTGGCTAGATGAAGCAGGCGCACTCAGGAGCCCCTCATAGCTGCCAAATTTGTGGAAGATGATGACCATGATGATGATACAGTGAGGTGTCCCCATAGATCCTCACATCGCAGCTGTGAATGTGTGACTCCAGTCTGGCTTATGGCAGCGCCAATATCCTCTGTGAGAATGCTCCTGTCATGGAGATGCAGTGGAGGCCCTAATAGTCGCTCGATGACACCCGTGTGGCGGGATCACCAAGTCTGTTAAAGAGGGATGAACTGGCGATAATGATGGCATGCAGTGAGGACACTCCATGAATCTTCACATAGCCTCTGAGAATGTCTGAATCCTGTCTGGCCGAGAGCAGCTCGCTTGCGCTCCATGATCAGCGCCATCTCAGAGACACAGCCATGAAACTTTAGATGCATCTGACGCTGTGTCCACCTTCAGCACCTCAGCCCTTCAGGAGCTGGTGCACAGTGATGGAGTTAAGCCCACGCAGCAGTGTAGGAGTGATGACCTGATGGCTGACATCCTGCCAGCATTGACCTTGGTGTGTTGCAATGACGGCGCTATCACCTCAGCCTGAAGATGGATCAAGTCCTCCATCGTGCCTTGCAATCTGGGGAGTGCAGCGGACATCCCTTCCTGTTGTTCCCGAGCTTACCTTTGCAGCTCCAGCAACTGTGACATGACCGAGTCCAGAGGCTCATCATCTGACTCGGACTCAGCAAATTTCTGGCCTCCAGCAGTGCTCTGAGTGCCAGACACCTGGGAAGTCTCTGCCTCCGCCTGCTGTGGATCAGACAATGTGATGTACTCACCAGTTAGTGATCCCGAGGCTACTCTAAAGCTAGGTCCCACCGAGGTCTGTGACTCTGTGCTGGTGGAGGCTGTGGGTGAGCGCTGTGACGGGAATTCAGGGAGGATGCCTTCAGATTCCTCTTCAGAGGTTTCTTTGGGGCTTGATTGGAGGCCCTGGGTCATGTACTCTGTCAGCTGTTTGGCAGATGTGCCTGTGAAAGCAACGAGGGATAACTAGTGCATGTCAGTGGCCTGTGAAAGAGGACACATCACTCACGGCATGGCTGTCTGATGGATATTACACTGCTGGATCCTCACTTGGTAGAGCAGCACCAACCTCACGTCAGCACAGTACTGGTCCTGGTCATCACCGGCCAGCTGGATTGCTCTGTTTTCGAATTCCATTAGAATTCCTCCACCTGTCTGCGACCTTTCCCCCCTGTTGTGAGCCAGCTTGTCCTGCATGGACAGAGATGGGGAGGGTGTATCAGGATGCCTGCCGGGCCAGATGATAAATATGCCTGGCCTGTGTGGGTGGTGAGTGGTCCCATGGACAGGATGAAGACAGTGACAGTGTGTGTGAAAGAGTGAATGGTGATGTCCCTTGCACTGACAGTGAGTGAGGGCCCTGTGGGTGTGTGATGTGTTTGAGAGTGTGTGAGTTGGGAGTGATGAGAAGAGTGACTTACCCTAGTGGAACGGACGAGATCATTCACCCTCTTGCAGCACTGGGTGGCTGTCCTCCTCTGCAGGGCGTTTGCACTGACTACTGTTGCTACCGCCTCCCAAGCCAGGTTGGTGACTTTGCTGCCCACCCTGTGGCCAGAGCAAGGTAGAGCACATCACGGTGGACCTCCACGGCATCCAGCAGTTGCTCGAGGGACCCTGTTGAAGCAGGTGGGTTGCAATCTTTTTTCCTTTGCTGGCCATGTCTCCCAGGCAGCAGTGGTGAGCTGATGGTGATGAGCGCTTTGCTGGTAGCTGCACTTTAAAGATGGCAACCAGCGTGATGCAACAGTGGGGTGATGGCAAACGGGCGAATGACAGCCCGCCCACCATGGAAATGGTGTGTTTTGCGGGAGTGAATAAATAATGAGGTGGGCTCAGGATGAAACGGTGTGAAAACCCACCATTTTCATCAGTGGGTAGGACTCCATTTTACCCGTCTGCTACCGCACTTAGTGCAAATCTGGGAAAATTCCACCCAGACTCTGGTCCCATTTCTGCATTTCCTACTTTACAACAGTGACTGCACTTCAAAAGTACTTCTTTGGCTTTGAAATGTCCAGTGGTTATTCTTATTTTCCTCCTGCTCAATCTTTACTCTCATAAGTAAGCTTCTTTTTTGTTCAAGCAAATGTGTACCTTTATATTCCATACAGCTGGGTAATTACTGCAAGCCCAGGGGTTGCACAGAAATGCTTGTTCCTGTACTTCAGTTTAATTGGCTATGTCACATGCCTACATGTGGCCTTCTTAATTTTACAAGACTGTACTATGTGTGAGGACTCTTATCTACCAAATGGTTTTACTGATATTAATTGGACAAATAAACTCACAAAGGCCAAATAAACTAACAAATATACAGCTACAGAACTTGACAAATCCTCCTCGATTTTCAAAAAATAACAGACATGTTCCTGAACTACAACTCACATCTGGAAAAATCTGAAAAATATTCCATAACTACAACTTAATATGGACGTTACTGCTAACTTTTCACAGGTCCTTCTGTCCATGTTTTTCTCTGATGACTTCAACAGTACCTGTAACTTGGTCAAACGCTGCCAAATGTGAAGCCAGATCAGGTGGCTTCTGACTGCAGAGAAAAATTAATGTCTCATCTACCTCTAAAATTCTAATCAAAGTCTTCCCTTGATGCCCAAGACAAAAATAAATCACAATAATGTTCACTCAGATCACATAAACCTTGCAATCACCATCATGCTCAAAAACATTGGATTAATCTTACAGCCTGTCGCTCCCTACTGAACTGAGGTGTTAAGTTGCCAGCCAACCAAACCTAATAGTTCCGAAATTAATTAAGGAAAGATTTTACTACAATAAATAGAGGATTTGTGTTCATAAGTTAATTTACATCAATACTTTTAACACAAAATGCAAAGAAGAATGGCTGTGGTTTACTAATACAGTGGAGGTTTATCCTTCCAAAACCCAGCTGAAATGATAATGCATATATTACATGAGAAAACTCATGCAAAATTGAATGCACACATTCAGATGATAGTACAAATAAAAAGGGAAAAGAAAGGTACAAATGTTGGAATTCTAAAATAAAAACAGGAAAGGCTGGAAATGTACTGTCTCTCTGTCTCTCAGCATCTGTAAATAAGAAAACTGCTTGGCAGCTTATTCTACCAGTTAAATATATTTCTCTCTGGAGTCTCTGTTGTCTCTTTTCCTCCTTCACCCCTTTTTTCTCATTCATTCTATAAAGGGGTTTGCTTATTTTCAGTTTTCAGCTTTGAAGAATGGTGTAAACCTGAAAAGACAACTTGTTCTTTCTCTTGACAGATGTGGAACAATCTGGCATGTATTTCCAACATTTTCTCTGCGTATTTCTGATCACAGAACTGACTCACATTTCAATTACATTATTAAATAACAATTTTTCACTTAAACACTAATATCTTCTGTTAGTGTTACTCAAACACCTGTAGGGAATTAAATTCTTAGTGTTATGATTTTAATCATAATTACTTACGATATTTTTTATTTTGCAAATCAATCTATTGGTTCTGATATAAAATTGAACAAAACAGGCTAACAGAGTGCATAATCATTTGATTTTATAAGTTGGCTGACATAAGTAGCTAATTTAGACTATTTTTAAAGAATCTTGACTAACCACCATTTGATCATTTTAAAGCTAAACATCAAGAGCTATCCTCCTAGGTGTCCACAGGGCATGAAGATCCAGAAGCATCTCAACGTCTCAAGGCTCAACCAGTCAGTCATGAAGGAACCCCTGTCAGAGAAACTCAAGAGTCACAGCAAAAATGGACACTCACTGCGTTGAGGATGACTGGGCAACATTCATGGGTGTGGGGTTCAATTTTATGCTAGTGGGGTGGGCGCATGCCTGACCCAATTGGGCGTGAAATTGCATGAGATGATGCCAGGTGAGCGTCCTGATGTCATCCCACGCTTACGCGATATTTCATGCAGTGGGCGTGTGCAGAAGTCTGAAGTGCGCCCACCGACAATTAAGAGGGCAATCAAGCCCATTAACTGTGCAATTGTCTGTCATTTTACATAGCCTGTCCAACCTTATGGTTGGCGGACGGGTGAATCGGCCAGGCGACCTTTACATTTTTCAGCAAATCCCATCCAAGGGCTGGATGAGGTTCCCATTATTAAATAAAATAAAAATAGAAATCTGTGGACAGCATTTTTACAATTTATATGTGATTGTGATGCTTGGACATTTTTTTCTGATTTTAAAAACTTTATTTCCTGGGTTTCGGGTCTTTAGCTTCCTGAGGCAGCTCACTGCCTTCAATGTAGCTTTCTGTCAGCGCTTGCCCGCACCCATGTAGACATCATCAAATGCCCTCCTCCTGCCCCCACACTGGCAGCGCTGAGCTTTTCAGTGCCCGCTTCACGCTGGCTGGTCATTAATTGGCATGAAATCGCGGTCAGGGGCCGATTGCGGTTGGCTGTCCGTTTCCTGACCGCTCTGGGGCCTGCTGATCATGCCTGCCTGCTGAGCTGAAAATTCAGGCCATAGTTTGCTCCATGGTTCAAGAGGCCCTTTCCCTACCTCTCCTAAGCATCAAGATTGGTTCAAAGAAAACAACGAGGTAATCCAGAAACTAATGCAGGAAAAACCTTGCCTCTGCAAGGTTTACCTCAATGACAAGTCATCACTGTCCAAGCATGATGCTGACCAAAACATGCACAGGACTGTCCAACCCAAACTCAGAGGGATGCAAGAAACTTGGCTGAATCAGAAAGCAGAAGAACTTCAATCATTTGCAGACCACAAAGATTCGAAGAGATCCTACGATGCTCTGAAATCAGTCTACAGGCCACAGCTATTGGTTCATCATCAATCCTTGGTGCCAACTGGTCATCACTGCTCACACAAAAAGCCCAAATTCTAGAAAAGTGGGCAGAACACTTTAACCATATCTTTAATGGGCTTTCATCCATCAATCAAGAAGCAATCAACAGGCTGCTATAGGTTGCCATCAATTGCTCTCTTAATAACTCTCCCACGTGATGCCATCCCAGCTGAGATCTACAAGGCTGGAGGTCAATGCTTGGTCAAGACGCTCACTGAACCCATTCAATGCAGTTTCATAAAAGGTCGAGAAACCATTGATATAGTATTAGACAGCTCCAGGAGAATTGCCAAGAACAGAACATGGACCTCTACACCATATTTGTTGGTCTGACTAAGGCCTTTGACAGTCAGCGTGAGGATCTTTGGAAAGTAATGGAGAAATTTGGCTGCCCTGAGAAATTCATCACAATGGTTTGACAGTTCCATAACGGCATACTTGTGCCCATCCTGCATAATGATGAGTCTGCTGACCCATTCCCAGTTAATCATAGAGTTAAACAGGGCTGCATGCTGGCTTCAACACTCATCTACATGTCCTCTTTGCCATGCTCTCCAAAACCTTCCACGATGGTGATCCCGGCATCAAAGTCAGTTATTGCATGGATGGGAAGTTGCTCAATCTCAGAATTCCCTAAGCAAAGGCCAAAGTCTCCAAGGACATACTTTGTGGTTTCCCATTTGCCAATGACTGATTCAGAGCTACACATGCAATTTAACATGGACTTGCTCTCTATTGCATGCAACAACTTCAGCCCTTATGGTCAGCATGGAGTAAACTGAAGTTATGTACCAGCCTGCTCCAGAAAAGCCCAAAGATTCAGTCTATGACCAGAACCCATCAGCAGTAGATAAGTTGACTTATTTTGGTAGTAAACTCTCTTGGGCTGTTTATATTGATGAAGAGATGTGCAAGAATTGTCAAAGCAAGTATAGCCTTCAGCAGACTTTGAACATTAGTCAGGGAATGGAGAGGAGTAAGTCTGCTGACCAAACTCAAAGCCTATAGAGCAGTAGTTCTGCCTTCTCTGTTCTACACATGTGAGACATGGCAGTATTGGGGACTATAAGAAGGATGGTGTAGAACTTCAAATGGACATAAAAGTTTACAGTTGGAGGACTTGCAAAGCCTGTACATGAAGCTGAAAGACATTGCACGTTGTTCAATGAAAGGGAATATATTTTCAGATTATGAAATGACAAAATATGTTCACCCATGCAACCAATTGTGATCATCTGCAGCAGGGGTGGAGACAACCTGTGCAATGATTGGCCCTGTTGCTTCTGATGACTTTAGTGTGCATTCTCTGGACAGGCAAGGACATGAAAGCCCCTGCTTGCTTTGGCTGTCCCCTTGTGGGCCGGCTGCTCCCTCTGTGATGACAGAGGACGAGGTTGAGGGGGTCACAGGCAAAGGAGACTTGGAGGGAGCGGACAGCCTCTAAGATTCCTGAATGGATGACCAAGGCTTTTCCAGCTGTCACGCCTCCTCCCTTCCGGTGCCTGGCAGCCCCAGCCTGACTCCTTGAGGGGAAGGAGCACCTGGAGGGACATCAAGGTGCCCCGCTTCCCTCTCGCGTTGTCACCCAAGGCTACTGTGGTAGAGAGCAGGTCTGCGCACATCTCTGCATTCTGCTGGACCAGGGTCTCCCTGGTATCTGCCATTCTTCCCATGGAGGCCTCCATATGCACATATGTAGACACCACTTCTTCAGAGAGCAGGAAGACACACTCCTCTTGCATGCCACTTTGTTGAGAGCTTCAAACAGCACTGCGTGATTTTTGCTGACTGTCCATGGTAAATTGGAAGGCCAAATCCAGAATCTGACTCAGACCTCACAGATGCCTTTTCCCCAACAGTCTCCTGAGTGCCGGGGAGCTTGGCTGAACCTCTTTTGCTGCGGACATGTGTCCTGCAGTGATCATCAGATTGTGAATCCGAGCCTGCTCTAGATCTAGGTCCCACCGAGGTGTGTGTCTCTGCGCTGGTGCAGGGTGTGGGTAAGCGCTGTGACTGGTCTTCCAGGCTGCTTATTTCCAGCTTTTCAATGGGGGAGGCATCCTCTTGGCTGGAGGTGAGGACCTAGATGCAGCTGAAGTCCTGTTGACTGGTGAGGAGATGAATCAAGCAGAAGGATTAGCTGGCTGAGGGCATCGCCGCTTGGCAGAGCTCCCTGTGAACCTAAATAGAGATAATTAGTGTATGGCAGCAGAGCCAAAAGCAGGAGAGGGAGTACTCACAGTTGCGTTGAGAGAGGAATGATGTGGTGCAGGATCCTCATGTTGGTATTTGTTACCAACCTCACCATCGCCACAGGCATGGTCCATGTCCTCACTAGCCAGTGTGATGGCATGCTCCTCATAGTGAGTGAGGGGCCTAATGTGGGCCACTGCACCCCCGGTTTGGGACCTCTACCTGCTGATGTGGGCCAGCTTCTCCTGCATGAAAACAGACAGAGAGAGTGTAAGCAGGACACATGGCACTGTGTGGAATGTGTGTGGTGAGTGGAGACATAGACAGGATGAGGATGCAAGCTCCAGAAGATACAAGCCTGATGGAGATGTGAGGGTGTGTGTAAGAGTTAGGGGTGTTGTCCCTTCAGGTGTGTGATCCCTGTGGATGTGTGATGGGTTTGTGAGTGTGTGAGTTGAGAGTGATGAGGTGGTTGATTTACCCTGGCGGAATGGATGAGATCATTCATCCCCTTTCTGCACTGGATGGCTGACCTCGTCTGTGCAATGGTGGTGCTGACCGCTGCTGCCACTGTCTCCTAGGCTGTATTGGTGACTCTGGTGGACCTTCTGTGACCAGACAGGGGTGGAGGACATCATGGTGAACTTCCACTGCATCCAGCAGATGCCCCAGAGAAGCGTAATTCAATTTAGGGGCTGTCGTCTTCTTTGATTTCAGAGCCATCTGTTGCCTGGAGCAGTCCCGGTCTGTGGACATGAGTTAGGCTGCGCTCTGGCGCGCTTTAAATATGGCACCCAGAGCAAGGAAGTGCTGATGCCACAGCGGGGCAGGAAAATCCAAGCCTGGCCAGCAGCGATCCGGTGTGTTCCCCGTGAATGCATTTTGCATGCGCCGGGAATGGCTCGGTACAGTGCCAAAACATGCCTTTGCAGCTGTTTTCCCGCCCACTACCACGCTTCATGCAAATCTGGGACAATTCCACGCCATGACTCCCCAAAGTTTGTCCACCATCTACAAGGCACAAGTCACGAGTGTGATGGAGTATTCTCTGCTTGCCTGGATGAGTGCAGCTCCAATGACACACAAGAAGCTTGGCGCCATCCAGAATAAAGCAACCCACTTGACTGGCACTGCAGGAATTCACGAAGGCTTCTTAGATTGTACCTTTTAAACTCATAACAGCTACCATCTAGAAGGAAATGGGCAGCAGACTCATGGGAAAATCACCGCCTGCAAGTTCCCCTCTAAGCCACTCACTATCCTGACTTGGAAATATATCACCATTCCTTCACTGTCGCTGGGTCAAAATGCTGGAACTCCCTCCCTAACAGCACTGTGGGTGTACCTACACCATATAGACTGCAACAGCTCAAGATGGCAGCTCACCACCAACTTCTCAAGGGCAACTAGGGATGGGCAATAAATGCTGGCCCAGCTAGTGAAGCCCACATCCCATAACATGCATTTAAAAAAAGACCTTGCAAGCCACTCAGTTACAAAGTCTAAAAGGAATGAAACTGGATGGACCACCCGACCACCAGAAATGACAATGGCATTCCAAGCCCATACTTCTTACTAACATATAGAGGCTTGTGCCAAAATTGAGTGAGCTGTCCCACTGACTAGTAAAGCAACAGCCTGACATAGTCATCCTCACGGAATCATACCTCACAGACAATGCCCCAGACACCACCATCCCCAAGTATTTCTGGCAAGACAGACACATCAGGGGTGGTGGCACAGCAGTATATAGTCGAGAGAGAGAGTTGCCCAGGGAATCTTCAACATTGACTCCAGACCCCATAAAGTATCATATCACCAAGTCAATCATGGGCAAGGAAACCTCCTGCTGATTATCACCTACTGCTCCCCCTCAATTGATGAATCAGTACTTCTCCATGTTGAACACCAATTTGAGTAAGCACTGAGGGTGGCATGGGCACAGAAAGTACTCTGGATGGGGGACTACAATGTCCGTCACTGACAGAGGCTCCATAGCAGCACTACTGATCGAGCTGGGTGAATGCTAAAGGACAAAACTGTTACTCTGGGCCTGTGGCAAGTGGTGCGGGAAGCAACAAGTGGGAAAATCCTACTTGACCTCGTCCCCGCCAATCTGCTTGTCACAGATGCATCTCTCCATGACTGTTTTGGTAGGAGAGACCGCTGCACAGTTTTGGAGACAATATCCTGTCTTCACAATGAGAATACCCTCCATTTTAGCACTACCACCGTGCTAAATGCAATAGATTTCGAACAGATCTAGAAACTCAAACTGGGCATCTTTGAGGCGCAGTGGGCCATCATCTACAGCAGAATTGTACTCGAACACAATCTGTAACTTCATGGCCCAGCATATCCCCTACTCTACCATTACCATCAAGCCAAGGGATCAACCCTGGTTCACTGAAGAGTATAGTAGGGCATGCCAGGAGCAGCAGCAGGCATACCTAAAAATGAGGTGTCAACCTGGTGAAGCTACAGCACAGCAATACTTGCGTGCCAAACAGCATAAGCAGCAACTGATAGACAGAGCTAAGTGACCCCACAACCAACGGATCAGATCTAAGTTCTTCAGTTCTGCCACATCCAATCATGAATGGTGGTGGACAATTAAACAATTAACAGGAGGAGGAGGCTCCACAAATATCCCCATCCTCAATTATGGGGAAGCCCAACACATCAGTGCAAAAGTCGTGCCTGAAGCATCTGCAACAATTTCAGTGGAAGAGCAGAGGGAAAGATCTAGACCTCCTCCTAAGGTCCCTAGCAACACAGATACCAGTCTTCAGCCAATTTAATTCACTGCACATGATATCAAGAAACAGCTGAAGGCACTGGATACTGCAAAGGCTATGGGCCCTGGCAACATTCCAGCAATAGTACTCAAGACTTGTGCTTCAGAAGTAGCCATGCCCCTAACCATCTCCCCTTGACATTGGTTTGGGCTGACATGTGGCAAGTAACATTTGCGCCACACAAGTGTCAGGGAATGGCCATCTCCCCTTGATATTTAATGGCATTATCAACATCCTGGGATTTACCATTGACCAGAACTCAACTGGACCAGCCATATAAATACAGTGGCTACAAGAGCAGCTCAGAGGTTGGGGATTCTGTGGCTAGTAACAGAAGACTGTCCATCATTTACATGTAACAAGTCAAGAGTGTGATGGAGTACTTTCCATCTGCCTGAATGAGTGCAGCTCCAACAACACTCAAGAAGCTCCAGACACCATCCAGAACAATGCAGCGCCCTTGTCTGGTACCCAGTCCACCAGTTTGAACAGTCACTCACTCCACCACTGACACACAGCGGCAGCAGTGTGTACCATATACAAGATGCACTGCAGCAACTCACCAAGGCTCCTTCAACAGCACCTTCCAAACCCTTTAATACTAATCCTAGTATGGAGCTCCATGTGACCAGTGGGGACACATTAGCACTATGCCTCATGTTTGCAAGAAGCTCTTTTGTGCCCATTCAGGCAGCCACTCGATCAGTCTCACAAGTCTCCACTCCTATTTCACCATCACCAATGGAAGAGCCCTTATGTTGTCCTCCAAGTTCCAGTGTCACCTCCATGGACTGAGAATTCCAAGGAAGGGGATACCACTGCTGATCTTTGATCTCTCCTTCAGTTTGTGGGCTATCTTTTCCTACAACCACATAGATAAGCCCTTTAAATATGGCACCAGCACTCTCAGTGGCATGACCCCATGCCACCACTGCTGCCTTACAGGATGCTGCCTTCACCCAGTGATAATCAATTAGCCAGCCACCATAGAATACTGCTCTATGACGCATCCTGCCCACCCAAGCAGCAGCGATTCCACCTCTGGTCCCAGCAACAGGACCTTGGGCATCTCCAAAAAAATTCAACCCTCGGTTTCAAAGACAAGAGTGCTGACATCTTTAGGTGTAAAACTCTAATTTCTCGGTCATGCAACAGGGATACAATGAAGTAACTTGTATATTTATAGGGTCTTCACTTATTGTTCAATCTGTGGTTACAGTCTTGTAGGTAAACAAATGAGCCAATTTGCACAAAGTAACTGGAGAAACAAACAGAAAATAAAATAAATGAGCAGGTAATATGCTTTGGAAGGTATAGCCAGGATGTTGGGAAGACTCCATGCTCCTAATCTAATATTGCTATGTGATCGCTCATGTCCGTCTGAATGGCAAGCAGATTTTGGCTTAACATTTCGTTCAAAACTTTGCCCTTCTTTTGATGCAGTATTCCCTCAGAACTGTGCTGAAATGTCAGCATAGATTGTTGCTTAAATTCTGGAAAAGGGCTTGAACCCACATCCTTTTGAATCAAAGGCAGGAGTGACACCATTGAGCTGAGATGACAGTTAATATAGATCATTGAGTGGTAAGCCAATTTCTCTGAGTGAGTAATTGTTAGAATAAGATAATTTAGTCATGTAAGAAAGTTTTAAGATTATTTAGTTAGTCAAATTATTCCAGGACTCCTTTCACTTACACATGTCTCTATTCAGAGACAGCACATTCCACAGTCAGAGATAGGACCCACTTACAGAGCTGTAATCAACCATTGTAGCACAGGGGCAGAAACTGAATAGATTATCACACCTAAAAATGCGGCACCTGCGCTTTCATGTTAAGCGCAAGTGCAGATCAAGGTGGCCGAATAGTGTAAGAATTCTGTTAGTCTCATAAACATCACATTGGAAGGTGGAAGCCCACAGTCATGAGCCGACAGAGATAAAAGGGATCACCTCGGGCCTGGGAACCAGGTTGTATTATTTGCGTGCCACCTCGTGATTTAATATAACACTGTAGAACAAATATATTTAATCTAATAATATTATTACTCGCTGTATTAAAGCTTGTTATTAGGAAAGCACCTGTGCATGAATTATAAGTGGAATTATTGTCGACCGACTATCAAGCCTTTCTTGCTATGATAACTGACATGTTTAAGGATAGCTGTAACTTTTTCAATGTGTACTCGGAGAACCTTTACTGAACTGATCTTAAGATGTCTGCCTCCAGAGGTAGATTGCCTCATGGCAGAGTCACATGACCATAGCAAGTCAGTTAGTCAGTAGAGCATTGCATTTCCAAAACTTAAACACCCCCTTTGTCATATTAAAAAAAATACAAACATCCCCTTTTTAATGTTAAAAAAACATGCCTTTTTTTCCAGTGAAAAAAGACACATTCACATGCACGATCCTTTGTGACTGTGAGTTGCCCAAGTTACCCGTTATATACTCACTCTTCTCATGCATTGACAGCTGTTTGGTCTGCTAGTCAGTCTCTGCACATGTGTTGCACACATAGGCCTGAATTTCATGCTTGGCGTGCGCACCAAGTCAGCGGATGTGGAATCTGCTTCCTTTGCGGTCGCATTGCAAACACAATTTCACGCTGGCTGGCCAAGTAAGGTCCACCCAGCATGAAACGCGTCTTCTGAATGGTTGGGAAAGGCCGGGCAGGAGCCTGTCGGGCGCCAGGTCCAATGATGACCCAGTGCGGGTTTTAATACCAGCAAAGGCATCTCCCTGAAGGCTGCCAGGGGAGAATCTTTAGAGTTGGCCCAGAGACTGGAACAATGGCCTCACCAGTGGCAGAAAATATCAGGCAGGAGGGCAAGTTGGGTGGGCACTTGGCCCCCCATTTCTCGGATGAGTGCCTTGTTATCCTCGTGGAGGAGGTTGGTGTCAGGTGGGACACTCTTGTACCCAGGGATGGCAAGAGGACGCCACTGCACCAGACTAAGACAATCCTTGGAGGAGGTGGCAGCTGAGGTCAGCAACCATGAAATTGTGCGGTGCACATGGGTGCAGTGCTGCAAGAGGTTCAACAATCTGCTTCATTCAGAAAGAGTGAGTATCGAGTTGGCACGGATCAGTGTGCAGAAGTGTTAAGGGCTGGCCACCCCCCGTGGAGCTCAGGGGTGTTAGAGTCTGAATGCCAATTGTCAATGATGCTAGAGCTGGCCAAGGGGGTGAGACCTGACTGCTTGGAATGAGTGCCTTGCATGTTAAGGGTCACAAATCGGATGTTCCTCAGGTGAGTTTGGCCAGGCTGCAATGATGCTGCAGGTAGAGAGTGGACTAATCAATGCTCATCTGTCCTTTCAGGAGAAGAGGAGCCATAACAACATCGAGAGCTCAAGGACAGGTGGAGGGTCCCCAAATCTCCTAATCTTGATAAGGTATGAGATGGATGCATTGGAGTTGGAGTGCTGCCACGCACCTCGGTCAGCCGGTCATGGAGAGGCAGGGGTCTCTGATGAAGGTAAGAGTGCAGTGCACAAAGGTGAGAGTGTCGGATAGTGCAAACATTCTTGTGTAGTCTCATCATTAATGGGAGTCTCAAACCTGGAGTCCCCATTGATCATTGAAAGACAATGGCATCGTGATGCAGATCTCCATTGTCCCACCAGGGTGCCTGGCATGAACAGTGACAATGTGATTACTTTAACTAATAACATGTCCTTGTTCTCCCTCAAATTTGCCAGCATGCGCTCGAACACAGGACCCGGAAGAGCCACCCTTGACGCCAGAGGATTACAGGGCTTTAGATGCACCTGCATCACACCCGCTCTCTGAAACAGGCACCAGTGAAGATACCAGCACCTCAGTGGGCATTAGATTGTCAGCTAGAATGTCAGTGCACTGTGGTGAAGGCACTTCACATTCACTTGTGGAGCAGGTAGAGGCAGAGAGTGCCCAGTGCACTGCCAGTTGGAGGACTGATGGACACAAGGACCAGGCTGAATTGAAGGCAAATGATGAGCCTCTGGAGTCGTCCATTAGATGGTAGATGCTGGATGCCCAGCGGGGTGTGTGGGAGGATCTGGCGCCGATCCATGAGGGTCTGCATGCCATGGTCTCTGTTGTGCAGGGAGTCCGTGTGGAGCATGAGCACTGCATTGACACTCATCACTGTGCTCACTGCCTCCTCCATTGAGTGAGTGCTAATTCTCATGGAGAGGCAGCTCCAGGAACAGAATGAGGGATTCCTGGGGTTGCGCTTGGACTTGCAAGCCCTCACACAGGCAATGACCTCAGGTGGTCAGTTGGCACACAAGCTGCCTCTCGTCTCTGTGGGCTCTTCTCAGGGCACTCTGGGTGATGGCAGCAGCTCCTCCACCCCTCTGCCAGTGACCGTGGCATCTGGTGTGGCGGCGGTGACTGGGGACGTACCAGCCATGGCACTGGCCAGTCCCTCCCAGGCAGGGCCAGCACAGGCTGCACTGACCAGAGGACGACCGCTCAGGACATCAAGATCAACAAGACAGCAGAGTCAATGGGCTGTTTCCAATACTGCTGCCAGTGAGAGGGTGGGGGTGGGGGTTGCAACAAGTCCCAGCACCCCCAAGTGTAAGTTTAAGGCGCTGTGAGCACAAGAAGGACTGTTCACAGGTGATCTTCTGTTCTGCCATGCTTTGTTAAAGTGTTTACTGGTGTGGCTATTTACACCTTATATTGTTACGTTCATTTGATGTAAATGTTAAAATTATATAAATTTTGCTTTTGTCCCAATGGCCTGAGTATGCTTCACTTGTTTTGTAGGTGCAGGACTCGCCAGTATCTAATGCTGGACGTGAGTGGCTCTAAACTTTATTGCACAGGCAATGAGTGGACTTTAAGCTCAAAAGAAAGGGTCATTTCAGACACCTGGGATGGAGGCAGTAGCTCCAGCATGAAGTGGAAGCAGATCTTTGGCAGACTAGCTGCAGGAGCCTTGGATCAATGTGTTCCTGGTGTCCTAGCCTCCCTGAAGAATACAGAGGTCTGCCTCTGTGCCCTCAGCATTCTCCTCACCGTGCTCCTCTTCTGGCTCACCACTGGATTCATCCTCTGTGGCCTGTGGAGCTGCCTCATGATCCACTTCCTCTAGTGGGTCCCCACTTGCCAGAATCAGATTGTGGAGAGCACAGGATGCAACCACTGTCATTGCACTGACGTGGTTGGCAACCATCTTGCGGTTTACTTGAATATTGTCTCCCTCTCTCTGGGCTCTTCTGTCTCCCTCTCTCTGGAATCATGCTGCCCTTTCTCTGTTGGCACGTTCAGGGTTAGCAGCTCAAGCTTTAGGTTTGGTCCAGCTGAGGTGAGTGGCCGTTGCGTCCCATACATGATCTGGAACTTGAGATCTTCCTTCTTGCCATTGCATTGGGCTGTCAGACTAACTTGCCATCTCAGTATGAGTCTTGTGCCATCATATAGCCTCAATCTTACTTTTGAGGGCTTCATTTTCAGATTGTCATGTTGAGCTACTTCGCACAGATCTGTGAAGGTCATTGTGTTGCATGACGCATCAGTGTCTGACACTTCTTACTCACTTGAAGCTTTCTCTCTGGGGCCATCATTATAACAGTCACACATCATTTGTTGCCTATGGACTTGATTGAGTCAACCTGTCCTATTGTGCATAGTTCTTCATCAGACTCATCTGCTGGTATCTCTCTAATGGGCATCTGTATTGGCAGGTTTTTTGCTTTTCTGGTCAAAACTTATTTGTGAAATTATTTTGCTTCTTGCAGTTAAAACACTGCTTTCCCCTTTCTGGGCAATCCTTCTTTGCCCGTGCATGCTGTCCTCTTCAGTATTTGCATCCAGCCCTTTGTCTGTGATTGCTCAGCTCTTTTTGCTTGGACTGTATCTCAACAAAATGTATCGCCTGGTCTACTCTGTCATACACATGTCCTAGCTGTTGTTTCACAACTTTTGTATTTCGGCTCATGTCTATTGCTTTCTTTACCCTCAATTTCTCAGCTTTCAACAGACTGTCTCTCACCAAAGGGTCTCTCATGCCTAACACCAATCCATCTTTAATCAGGCCATTTTTTAGCTGTCCAAATTCACATGGGAGACAATTTTCTCCCCGTCGGGGGTCTGGGTGGGAGTGGGTGCAGGTGGGCGCGCAGCCGATCTCCGCCCGCAATCAGCTGCATGCCACCATTTTACATGGGCAGGCCAGTTAAGCGCCCTGTGTGGGCCGGTGGGGTGGCGGGGGGTGGCGGGGTGGTGTAGAGGAGGCTGAGTCCGGGCCTGTGCTCTTTCACACATGGTGCGAATAGCACAAAAATCTCCCTGAGGCACAGAACTGCCTCAGGGAGATTAACTTGAGTTTTAAAAATTTAAATAAAGGAAGAAAAAAAAAATTTAAGATGTGTCCCCTCATTGACAGCATCACATGAACTGGGACATGTCTATGAATTTTAATGAAAAAATTTATTTGAATTATAAATCCTTCATGAAACCTCATCCTGCCCATGGATGAGGTTTCATGAAAAATGCGAAGGCCGCCTGAGCTCTTCACCTGCCCGACAACCTTAAGGCTGGACGGGCAGCTATGTTAAGTATTTAAGTTGATACTTAAATGGCCTTAATAGGCCTTTGACAGTTTGGCGAGCGTGCAGCTGACTCTGGTGCGCACCCACCAAACTGCAAAACGGAATGACGCGTGGTGATGTCGGGGTGCAGGCCCAACACCACCAAGCATCATTTTATGCGTTGGTGAGCAGGGCCCGCTCCCGCTTACCGAACTGAAGATTCTGGCCATGATTCTGCTCGCTGCATCATTCAATTGTCTCATTTTCACTCTGAACGCTGATGTTGAATACATTACGTTCATATGTAACATTCATTCCGGGTTCAAAATGTGCATTCAAAGCTTTCAAAATCTCTGTCATCTTTTTTCTTTGGTCATCTATTAGATTTAGTGTGGCATACACTTTGAAGCAATCCTTCCCCAGCAGTGTTAATAGTGTGGCTACTCTTATCGGTTCATTCAGTCTGTTGCAATATTGTTGTTTTGCCATTGCGGATAGAAAAACTGCCAGTTTTGCAATGTGTCATTTTTTTATGTGGACTGAGAATGGATTGGAAAATTCACTGCAGCCATTTTTACTCACTCAGTAATTTACTTGCAGCCTCTATCTGTGTTTCCTTGTCCTTTTCCCCTGCAGCCAATAAGTTCACTTGCAGCCTGTGTGTGCTTTTCTTTTCAGCAGATTTATTTTTGCAGATTTGTACTTTTCTGCATTTCTGGGTTCTCAGTGCCTTCTCAGCATATTTTACAGGGTTCAAAGTCGATTTTTTCTTCACTTCTGTACACCATGTTTCATGTTTAAGGACAGCTGTACTTCTTCAGTGTCTACTCAGTGAGAGGCTTTATTGAACTGATCTTAAGATGTCTGCCTCCAGAAGTAGAATGCCTCATGGCAGAGTCACATAACCAAGGCAAGCCGGTTAGTCAGTACAGCATTGCATTTCCAAAACCCAAACAGTAACCACTAAGAAATCCACTAACATTGGCATCTCCTGGTGAGCATCTGTTAATGGTGTTAAAATAACAAGTGTTGATAGCTTGGCCTGAGTTTTGTAACCTAGAGGGAATACTTTGATTGTGACCAAGTTACAAATGGTATCCTTTTCCACTAGCAAAGAAATAACAACGGAAAGTGCACTGAACAAGTTATGTTCTGCAGTTCACACATACGTGGAAAAATCATTAGGTTCATGTATCTCTTTGATTGAGCAAACAAAAAACATAGAGCAAACTAACCAAAGAGAAGCAGTTAAAAAAGAAAAAATGGAAAGCTGTGATTGTTCTCTGACGAAAACAGCTAATTATAAAACTAAAAAGACAAATGGAAGCAGGAAGCAATCACAGCCAGAGGCTGGAAACTCAATTAGATAAAAAAAAAACAAAGAAAGCACAATCTTAGCTATGTCAGTAGATTATTTTCAAACTGAAGGTGCAAGGAAATCCAGAAAATTCGGAGCATGCAAAGCAGAGTGAAGAGAGCAGGTGGGATTAATTAAAAAGTTGGAACAAACAGTGGAAAAATTGGAGAGTGCACTTTTTTGATTTGAAGACAGAGGCTGGAGAATCAATACAGTGTTGAAGAAAATGGGAACCTGTACACACTGTCAGTTAAAAATACAAGAATCAGAGGACATGATGAAGCAGAAGAAAGATATGATGCACATCATGGTCCAGATCTATCAATCTCCAGATAGTTGAAGACTGGATGTACCCACGAAGATATGTTACTGGACCCCTCAGAAGTCCCAAGGCAATTACTCAATGGGAATTTCCTGGGAAGTTTGAACTTTCAATGGGCAATTCTATCTGGGACCCTTTGATAAGGTCTTTAACTCCAGGCTAGAATCAGAGACCTTGGGTAGTTCTGACTTACTTTTCTGGATAGTTACCCAGAAAATGTTAGACAGATTATTACCTAGTCTAACTCCTGGGTGACTACAGAACTGATGCCCCAATAACACACAAATTCTACCCCCCCACCACCCTCTGATGACCCCCCGATGCTCCCCTCAGCCCCCTGACTCCCCACCTGACTACCTCCAACCCTTCAACTCACTCCTGCTCCCCCGTATCTCTGCAACTCGACCTAACTAGCCCCCACTACCCAACTACATCCCAACCCCCTGACTCCCTACTGACCTGACTATTCTCCACATCCAACCACCCCCAACCCTCCAACTAACCCGCTGACCACCCAATTCCCTCCCTGACCGGAAGTGACAAACTCTCACCCTCCGACTATCCCTAACCCTCCAACCCCACCCTGACCTCCGACTTCCCCCCAAACTGACCTGATTATCCCCCATCAATTGACAACCCCTGACTCCCCCAACATTACCTGAACCAAGTTCACCACCCTACCCACCTACCCCCATCCCCTCACCTTCCCTACCCCCTTACCCACCCTACCCCTTCACCCATCTTAGCCACTCTGCCCCCTTACTGACCTTGCCCACCTTACCCATCCCATGCCCTTACCTACCCTATTCCCTTACCCATTTACCTCCCATCTTACCCCTTTACCCACCTTATCCCTTTATCCACCTTATCACATTACCCACCTTACCCACTTACCCCAATCTACCCCCTTACTGACCTTACCCCTTTACCCAGCCAATCTCCTTACCCACCTTACCCACTTACCCACCCTACCTTCTTACCCACCTTACCCCCTTACCCACTTACTTTCTCTCCATCACTTTTCAAAGAAGATTTGGGACATTTAAACTCATATTTAGCAGAATATGGCAGCTAGTGTTGCAAAAAGGTTTCTGCACAGATTCTCTCCACTGTTCCCTCTGAGGATTCCATCTCTTTATGAATCATTTCTGTAGGCTCCTCCATCAGAAGATTGCTCTGAAAAATCGGAGGTGGGTAAGAGTGTATTTTTTTTTTGTCTAATCAGTTTTGGAAATAAGGGGTCTGACCCTGAATGGAAGATTCAGGTCCATAACTGTTAATCAGACTGGTTGTAATAAGTCCTCCTGGGACGAGGTATATTGCTATTACTTAGCAGAGACTGTTCAACATGAAAAGGAGAGATAGGGAACAGAAGAAACCATCTTTGGAGACAGAACCTAGTGACATAAACAGGGTGAATGATGACAACACAGACCAGTTCTGGGGGAGGTAGAACCTGAACAGGCTATACAAGTTGCACCTCAATGGAACTGGGACCAATGTCCTCACAAGGAAGTTCACTAGTGCAGTGGGGGAGAATTTAAACTAACTTGGCAAGGAATGGGCACCAGCATATAGCATTAGAAAGGAGAAACAAGGGGCAGAATTTTCCCCCCATTGGGGGGGCAAGTTCAGGAGCAGGTGCGCCTCCGATTGGCACCCCCAATTGGGGGCACGCCACAATTTTACGTGGGCGGGCCAGTTAAGGCCTGCCCAGCATGATGTCAGCCAGGAAGCACTTTGCGCTCCCTGTGCAGGCTAGGGGCTGGATTCCCTAAGTCGAGAGTGCACTCTTTCACGCATGCGCGCGAATGAATGCACTCATCTCCCTGAGGCTAAGTGCTACCTCAAGGAGATTGGCGCCAAATTTAAAAATGTTAAATATAGAAAATAAAATTTCCCTGACATGCCCCCTCATGTGACACTGTCACATGAGTCGGACATGTCCATCAATTTTAATTAAACTTTTATTAAATTTTTAAAAACCTACATGAAACCTCATCTCGCCCGTGAATGAGGCTCCATGCTTTCTCTGAAGCCTGCCAGGGCTCCCGGCCTGCCCACCAACCTTAAGGTTGAACGGGCAGGTCCTTTAATTAATGCAATTAATTTTTAAATGGCTTCAATTGGCTGTTGATCAGTCGGCAGGCGCATAGCTGATTCGGCTGCACCCCCGCTGACCTGAAAATTGAAATGGGGGACGGGATGACTTCGGGGGTTCCACCCGACATCATTCCGTGTCATTTTATGTGTCAACGTACGGGCCCCACTCCTCACTAGCCGACCTCAATATCCTGCCCAAGGTGCACAAAGAATCGGGAGAGACAGATAGCAATGGAGTAAGAAATAATATGGTTTTTGGTGGGATAAGACTAAGTTAGAATAGAAGATAGGTTGCAGTGCATGTCTGTAAATGCACAAAGTGCGGCAAATAAAGTTGGTGTGCTGCAGGTAAAAGTTGCCACGTGAGAGTATGAAGCTGTCGCAATAAGGAATATCTGGCTCAAAAAGAACAGAATGGGTACTAAATATTCCTGTCTTCAAGGTGTTCAGGAAAGATATGGAAGGAAAGAAAGGAGGGGATGACAGTATTGATTAAGGAGAACATTACTGTGCTGGAGAGAGAAGATGTCCGAGAGGGGTTAGGGGCAGAATCTATTTTGTTAGAGTTAAGAAGCAATGGAGCTACCATTACATGGTTGGATATATTCTATAGGCTACCAATTAGTGGGAAGGGTGTATAGGAGCAAAGTTGCAGGGAAATTACAAAAAGTATAAGAACTATAGAGTCATGATAATTGGGGACTGGGATATTAATATCGTCAAGGTTGGAGAGTGGCAAGAAGTTCTGGTCATTTCAGGAGAACTTTTTTGATCATTATATTTCCAGCCCAATGAGGAAAGAAGCTCTACTGAATCTGGTTCTGGGTCAAGTGGGGCAACTATCAAGATGGGAACATTTAAGGAACAGTGATCATGGTATCAGGAGCAATCTGGAATTTAAAAAATACTTAACTTGAGCGAGGGACAATTTCAATAATTTGAGGTTAGATCTGATCTGGGTAAATTGTCATCAAAGGTTGGTGGGCAAAAATATAATCAAATAATTGGCAGCCTTTAAAGAGGTGATGGTTTGCGTATAGCCTAGGTAGATCCCCACAAGTGGGAATGGTAGGACAACCATAGCCAGAGCTCCCTGGATGACAAAATAAATAGAGAGTAAGATGAAACAGAAAAAAGGATCATCTAACAGATGTCAGGTTGATAATACAAGTGAGAACCAAGCCGAATATAGAAAGTTAAGAGGAGAAGTGTAAAGGGAAATAAAAGCAGCTAATAGAGAATATGCGAACAGAACAGCAGCTAACATAAGGGAGGAGCTAAAAGTCTCCTATAGGCATTTAATAGTCGATGAGTAGTAAGAGGAAGGGTAGGACAGATTCTGGACTAAATACTTGGAAGCAAAGGACGTGGCTGAGAACTATTTGCTTCGGCCCTTAAGAGTCAAAGAGATGCTGTCAAAGTCATGGCAAAAAAAAAAGGTAGTCAAGATAATGGATGGGCTAAAATTGATAAACAGGAAATATTGGAAAGGCTGCTGTACTTAAAGTTGACAAGTCACCAGGTCCAGATGGGATCCGTCCTAGGATGCTGAGGGAAGTGAGGGTGTAAATTGTGGAGGTACTGACTATAACTTCCAATCTCCCATAGACACAGAAGTGGCGCCAAAGGACTATTGAAGTTAAGTCCTTGTTCAAAAAAGGTGTAAGGAAAAACACAGCAAATACAAGATTTTAGGAATGATAATCTGGGACAAAATTAACAATCATTTTTGGACAAGTATGACTTAATTTAAGAAAAACCAGTAGAGATTTATAGAAGTGTTTGACTAATTTGATTGAGTGTTTTGTTGGAGTAATAGAAAGGTTGATGTGGTGTATATGGACTTCCAAAAGGTGTTTGATAAAGTGTCACATAACAGGTTTGTCAGCAAAGTTGAAGCTTGTGGAATAAAAGGAGCTGTGGGAGTAGGATATGAAATTCGCCAAAGGGCAGTATACAGAGATTGGTGGTCAACAGTTGTTTTCGGACTGGAAGAAGGTGTGGTTTACCCCAGGGATTGGTACAAGAGCCATGGGCAGAATTTTTCGCTCAGCGTGCAGGGGTGCGGCCGACATGCTTGAGCGTGAAATAGCGCGTGACGATGCTGGGCGAACGTCCCGACGTCATTGTGCATTCGCGCAATATTTCAGTTGGAAGGCATGTGCGAGAGTCGGCAGCGTGCCCGCTGACAATTAAGAGGCTTGTTAAGGCCATTAATATATTGATCAACTGTGATTTTTCGCTGATTGTCCAATGTTATGGTTGGCGGGCGGGCGAATCTCATCCAAGGGCAGTGTTAATTGGACAGCCAGCGTGAAATCGTGGTCTGGGGCCGACCGTGGTTGGCGGTCCATTCCCCAACCACTCCCAGGCCCGCTGATTGAACCCGCCTGCTGAACTGATGGTTCAGGCCCATGATTTTCTTGCTATATATACTAATGACTTAGACTTGGGTTTACAGGGTACAGTTTCAAAATGTGTAGATGGCACAAAACCTTGGGAGTGTGGCGAGCAGTGAAGAGGCCGGTGATAAACTTCAAGAGGCTATAGATAGGCTGGTAAAATTTGTGGACGAAGGCAGGTGAAATTTAAAGCAGAAAAGCACGAAGTGAAACATTTTGGTAGGAAGAATGAGGAGAAGCAATATAAGCTGAAGAGTACAATGCTAAAAGGGGTGCAGGAGCAGAAAGACCTAGGGATATACGTGATCAAATTATTGAAAGTTGCAAGACAGGTTGAAAAAGTGGTCCAAAAAGCATATGGAATCCTGGACGTTATAAATAGATGCATTGAGTACAAAAGCAAGGAAGTTATGATGAACCTGTATGAAGCACTGTTTTAACCATAACTGGAATGTAGTGTTCAATTCTAGGCACCATACTTTATGAAGGGTATGAAGGCCTTAGTGAGGGTGCAGAAGTGATTTACTAGCATAGTTCTAGGGGTGAGGAATTTCAGTTAGATGAAGAAACTGGGGTTGTTCTCCTTAGAAGGCTGAGAGGAGTTTTGACAGAGGTGTTCAAAATCATGAGGTGTCGAGACGGAGTGGATATAGAGAAACTTCTCCCACTGGAAGGGGGAATCAGTGGACTCAGATTTAAGGTGACGGGCAAAAGAACCAAAGGCAAAAATGAAGGAAAAGTTTTTACACAGCAAGTGGCTATGATCTGGAATGCACTGCCTGGGAGTGTGTTGGACATAGATTCAACCAAGGGCTTCAAAATTGGAAAAGCAAATGGAGAGTAAAAATTTACAGAGCTACTGGGGATGGGTATGGGAAGGGGACTAACAAAAATGCTCTCGCAGAGAGCAGGTGTGGCTCAACAGATTGAATGGCCTCCTTCAGCACTCTCACCATTCTATAATTCTAAAAACTGATGAAGAAGGAAAGGAAGCATTGGCTTCTAACGTCCCTTTCAATGGTAATCACCTCCAGTGCATAGCCACAGGAATCCTATGAATTAAAAATAAAGAAGATCCCAGCAGCAACCTGACAGCTGTGAAGCAAGTAAGTGAACTTTATAGGTGTGATGAAAATGAAATCAGTATAAATGCTACTTCTCATCGGTGGCCTTGAAGCGTATCAAGCATTGTAAGCAGAGGTTAGAACAGGACAGTTTGATTGGGAAGAAACTAAAAATGAAGTATGGAAAGCGATGGGATTTGGAGAAATGTCAAATAGAAAGACTATAAAGTGCTTGTTGTAATATAAACAGGGACATGACAAGATACCAGGAGCATTCATCGAGTAAATGTGATATCGATATAAGGCAGCATTGTCTACTTTAGAGATGAGAATGATATAGTGTCAGATAGCATGCATTTGGGGGTTCAAATCTGATAGAGGGAGGTAAGGATCAATATGAAGCAATTAGTGACATATATAATCCTGAAATCATTACCCATAATGAGGCCTGGGTATATCAATTGTCACATCGTAAATATGAGCACGTAGAAACAAAAAAGGGAATAACTAGAGTGCATAATGTACAGCTTGAGACACCTCTACATCCTGAAAGGATGAGGCTAGAAATGTTAGAATTTTTAAACAATTGCACAATTCCCAAAATATCAGACATTAAACACAAGGAGAACAGAATCCGAGAGTCACAGAGGAAGTGCTGAATCTGTCGGAAAAGAGCCATAATTCTCGTTTTGCCTAAGTGGGCAGCCAGAAGTCACTACTAATGGAAAGAGGGGAGAGGAAAATATGACTCTCTGATAAATGCTCTGAAATAGGAAATCAAACCCCTGAGGAAGTGCTCAGATGAGTCCGATCCTTCTGTTTGTCAGCATTTCCCTCCAACCCAGAGCGGACATAAACATCGCTTCTCTAATAAAAAGCTCAACCCTGCCCCACTGTGTTCAGCCTTTCTGGTCTGAAGGGCCCTGTGTGTGATACATCAGGACCCTTAAGGTTGTCTCCATAGCAACAAATGGGGCAGAAGCCACCAAAAAATATTGTTAGTAGATAGTGGTGCGCACAATTGCCCAGTTGAATTTAAAGGCACAGTAGAGGTGGGGGATTTGGAGGAGAAGTACATGTGTGGAAAATGGTAGAAATGAAAGTTACTGCAGGAAATCACTTGACAGGGGCCCATAGCCTAGATTATGTCCAAGCCGGTCCCTCCAGATATCTAGAATCCATCACAGCCGGGTTTTGCATAGGAGGCTAGGGGTAGAATCATCCAAGATTTGCACTAAGAGTGGTAGCGGGTGTGTTTACCCACTGGTTGCAACGTTGGGTTTTCATGCTGTATCGTCCCAAGCCTGTTGCATTAGTTATGTATTCCTGGGAAACACACCGTTTCCATGGTGGGCAGTCTCTCATTCACCTGCCACGCCATCACCTGGCCGCTTCAACACGCTGCGTGCCATATTTAAAATCCAGCTGCCTGCACACATCTCGGTGCTTCCAGCCCACGACCAAGGAAGATGTCCATGAAAGGCAAAACAACTGCAGCCCCAGATTTAGTGAGCCGTCACTGAAATGCCTTTTGGATGCCATGGAGGTCTGCTGTGATGTCCTCCACCCCCGCTTTGGCCACAGGATGAACAGTGGTGTTGGCTGACCAGGCTTGGGAGGTGGTGACAGTGGTGGTCAGTGCCAATGCTGCACAGAAGAGGTTGGCCATCCAATGAAGAAAGAGGATGCATGATCTCATCCGTGCAGCCAGGGTATGGCAACCATCTCATCACTCTAAACTCTCACACTCAAGCCCATCACACATTCATTAGCATCTCACTCACAGCCAGCTCACCCATTTTCATACACACACCCTCACATGTCTATCTGGCCTCATCTCCCCTGGAGTCTGCCCCCTTAGCCCTCACCATCTTGAGGCTACTTGCACAGATCAACGTGTGCCCCCAAACACACCCTGGGATACCCTCCTTCCCCAGTACAGCCCTCGTCCTGCAGCCTCTACCCTTGCCTGAGGCCACTTCTTCCCTTTTGCCAAGCAAGCCCTAGCCCTGCAGCCATTAAAAAGCCACCCACACAGGGCTGATCTGGTAGGTAGAGACCTGCCCGTGAGCCCTCCCTAAAAGTAATGTGGTGCTGTCTGTATGAAGCCTGATGCTGATGACTGCGAGTGCTGACCGGAGCAAGGTGGGCAAATATAAACCTTGAAGTCCTGAGCGAAGTGCAGCTTGCTAGGTGCACGTCGCTTATGTGTGGTTGTGAAACATGTCGGCATGTTCCACTGCCAACATGGGTGAATGATGCAGCAGGTGGTTGGGGGGACGATCCCAGTGGGCTGGCCTAACAATGATATGCTGATGTATTACAATGAGGTTCCCGACTTCTGATGGCGGAGAACGCGGCCCACCATCGGTGGGCTGAGTGGACGATTTCGAACTGGTTTCACGCCGTTGTGAAACCAATCGTGCTATATTGTCCGCTGATTGCCACTGAACATGTCCGATGCTGGCAGGCATGGAAAATCCCAGCCTAGGTGATGATGCTCCACATCTATCTATCTCCAGGCATGTGGCAGTCCAAATTCCAAGATTCCTATCCAGT
Source organism: Carcharodon carcharias (assembly GCF_017639515.1). NCBI lineage: Eukaryota > Metazoa > Chordata > Chondrichthyes > Lamniformes > Lamnidae > Carcharodon > Carcharodon carcharias. The sequence continues at coordinate 54,947,331 of NC_054483.1, read as the reverse complement.
AGCGGATAAGTCAGCCCAAGTGCACATAAGCTGCTTTGTCATAATCATTTGATCAGTAATCAGGGGACTGATGGGTCCACGCCATTAATTAAAATCATACAGGGGACCAGAGCTAAAAGGTCAGCTAGACAGTATGCACACCATAATACTGAAAACTGGAGACCAGTGGTGGCTGCATCGTGAACATGACATGCATGGAACTTTGAGCTTGACTCACTGCGCTACCACAATGGCTTGTTCTCAGTAAATATTCTCATATCATGCCCCTCAATTGAAATGAACAGAAAAAAAAATGTGAGATCTAATTCAATAATAAGAAACCATTTATTCTCTGATGGGATGTGGGCATCACTGGCTAGGCCAGCATTTATTGCCCATCCCAAATTGCCATTGTTCAGAGGGCACTTAAGAGTCAACCACATTGCTGTGGGGCTCAAGTAGGCCAGACCAGGTAAGGACAGCAGATTTCCTTCTCTAAAGGACATGAGTGAACCAGATGGGCTTTTACAACAATGGTTCCATGGTTATCCTTAGATTATCATTGAATTCAAATTCCACCATCTGCCATGGTAGGATTTGAATCCAGGTCCCCAGATCATTACCCTGGGTCTCTGAGTCCAGTGATAATACCAATACACCATCCCTCCCCATGAACTATGCAGAGAGCTACCAGCATGAGAAGGCTAGGAATCCAAAGGATGGTAGCAATGATTTTTCTGTTGGCTATGCCTTACATTCAAACTGGGTGGATAAGCAATCACAAAACATACACAGCCTGGAGTACCTGGGATGGCAAGAAAAATGTTGCGAACAGTATACCAAGATACTGCCATCACCAACACCTACAGCCTTGAGTGATCACAGTTCTGATGTACCATATGCAATGGTAGTTGGTGCAACTACCCTACTTGCAACATAACAATGATTAGGACCAGTTACAAGGTACCTGAAGGACAAGGAATATGCATTTTCTTTTAATTCTTTCATGGGATGTGGCAGTCACTGGCAAGGCCAGGATTTGTTGCCTATCCCTAATTGCCTTTGAAAAGATGCTGGTCAGTCACTTCCTTGAGTGGCTGTAGTCATTCTGGTGCAGGTAGACCCACGGTGCTGCTGTGAAGAGAGTTCCAGGATTTTGATCCCATAGTTGTTCCTTTATATGTTCGGATACCATGATCTTGGATACACCAGCTGAGACACGGCTACCCACCCATATCTTGTTACGTTATGATTTTTTTCATGTCTCCTAGTCTTCCCCTCCCCATCACAAACAATATTTGATTGACATCCTCTTTCCATCTCATTCTTATTCTTAATATGAGAGTTGAATTTTATTCTGTTTAATAACGCTACAGGGTAGCTGAAAGATAATCCCTCATTCAAAGCAATTTATTTCTCACACGGAACATAATCTGCAACATAAACTAGTATTAATGAGCAGATGTTGCTTGTGGTAAGTCACATAATGCATCATTTTATAAAAACAAGAGCACTATATCGTGTAATGGAAGTATATTATTCTGCTACTAAGGCACAGCTGTGTTTAACTTAGTTGTCATCTTTAATGCCAGAAGGCTAATTACAGTATATAGTAAGTTTCTGAGATTGTATGAAAGTTAATTGCTGTTGGTAGAGAGGTATGTAGATTGGCAGGTATTTCTAAATTCCTGACTCCATGTTAGAAAGAAAAAAAAAATTAAAAAAAATACTTTTGACATTTTGAAATGCGAGATCTGAACAGCAACAACAGCAAAATCTATATATTTTTTATTCATTCACAGAATGTGGGCTTCACTGGGCCAGCATTTATTGACCATCCCTAGTTGCCTTTGAAAAGGCAGTGGTGAGCTGCCTTCTTGAACCGCTGCAGTCCATGTGCTGTAGGTACATCCACTGTGCTGTTAGGAAGGGAGTTCCAGGATTTTGACCCAGCGACAGTGAAGGTATGGTGATATATTTCCAAGTCAGCATGGTGAGTGACTTGGAGGGGAACTTCCAGTTGGTGGTGTTCCCATCTATCTGCTGCCTTCTTGATGGTATAGGTCATGGGTTTGGAAAGTGCTGTTGAAGGAGCCTTGGTGAATTCCCGCAGCGCATCTTGTAGATGGTACACACTGTTGTTACTGCCACAGTGGTGGAAAGAGTGAACGTTTGTGGATGTGGTTATGATTAACAGGTCTCACATGATGTTACTTATAATAAGTTAGAAAGTACACTTTACAAGGGTGTGCTGTTATGCCCTACAGTACACAATAGGTTATTCTATTAAGACAGAACTATGTCCCTTTAAAACCATAAAATGTATTAGTTATTAAGCAAAAATGTTGAACAGCTGGGAAACTTTGTAGTTAGGATTTTTTTTTTTCATTGAATGTGGACATCACTGGCAAGGGATCATTCTCAATTGCCCTTGAATCAAATGGCTTGCTAGGTTATTTCAGAGGTAATCACATTGCTGAGGACCTGGAGTCAGAGACCAAGTAAGAAAGGTAGATTTACTAAAGGATGTGAGTGAACCAGCTTTTACAATAATTATGATCATTAGATTGATTATCTAATTTCACCAGCTACTGTAATGTGATTTGAACCCATGTCCACAGATCATTAGCCTGGACCTCTGGATTATCAGCCCAATGGCAGTACCACTATGCCATTATCTCCCCACGGATTTGTCAGTTTTCAGCTCAAAGTTGGAACAGAGACATAAAGGGCTAGATTCCCTATGAGGTGGGAGGTGATGGGGGAGGTATCTGCCAGAATAGCTTTGGCAGAAGGTCACCAAAAACCCTGGAGAAATGACATAAACAACCATAATTATCCACCAAAGTTCTAATGGGATTTTGGGGAACCCCTGTAGAAATTCTACCTCAAAGAACTGATAGACCATTCTTAATATATTCATGAACCTGCATAAGCTTTCTAATGGCAAGTGAGATAATATGCTGTTTTTATAAGCACAAGAAAAATATACTTTATAATCAGAAGATAGGAATAGGAATAAGCCATTCAGCTCCACAAGACTGTTCAAACATTCCAATAGATCATTGCTGATCTGTACCTCAACTCCATTTACATGCCTTAGCTTTATACTTCTTAACCCTAACCCTCTCACTCTCAAACTGAATGCTAAATTCTACCATATTATGGTCACTGTTTCCTAGGGGATCCTTATGGTCTTATGGGCCTTTACCAAACAAAAACCTATGATTTCAGTATTGAAAGCTCAAATTGTGGAAGAATTACAGATTTCCACCACTCTTCATGTGAAAATATACAATGTACTCTTCAGCCAAGGTGAACTGGGTCTCTTTAAGACAAGATGTTGTTCAGTAAACAGGCAGAGATAACATGGAAATTATTTGTCGTTTGATCAGCAGTTTATTAATTGGATTTTGGCCTTGTCAGGTTCAGCCTTAGATGAATATGACAGAAGTACCCAGCACTTCTACTTTAAGAGATACCCAATTATTCAGGATTTTAATTATTGTTTAAGCAGGGAAATTTACAGATTTGAATTGCAGTCCTTGGAGTACACCACTTCTAATCATCTTCTATCTGAGCAATATCCATTTACCATAATTCTTTTCTTTCCTGTCTGTCAAAGAAACTTCATATTGTTTTGGCCACAGGAGGAGAGGTAAAATATGACTCCCCTAATTTACCACTCCAGGTCTGGCTGTAACAGGGTTTTGCTTTGAAATTAGCAAGGATGAGGTATTTTACTCAATCTCTGTGTTTGACCATTTAAGCATTGGTGAAAAGAAACGAGTCTGACAGGCTTTCTTCAGGTTTAAATCAAAAACAGCTTAGGTTTTATTGAGTTAAATACCCACCCAGGTAAAGATGGCAAAATATTTAAAAAGGTAAAAATGCACCTCTTGAACTTTGAAGACCCACATTCACACACACAAGCATGCAATGTTTACAAGTTATACTGTAGGTAGTTACTTCCTTTGCCTAATTGAGATTCAATGCTGAAAGGTAAAGAAATTGAGAATTCTCTGTTTATGAGTCCTTGGCTGCATGCATCACTGTGCCTGTGGCAGAGATTTTTTTCCAAGTTTCTTTAGATTTCAGGTGTTGAGTTGAAGTTCATGTAACTGCAATTGCTGGAGACCATTTCATTTTAATTCACAATTCATCTCTTCCAGAAGCTGATGAATTTTGCAACTGAAGTTCCTTTTGATAGAAAATTCACAAGGTCTGTGCTGGATTTTTAAACTGTAAGGCCTGGATTTTCCAACCCCTGCCACTACCAGTGGCAGGGTTCATGGTGGGTGGGCAGGCATGGAGAATTTTTAAAATTCTTTGATGGGAATGAGGGCATCTCTGGCAAGGCCAGTATTTGTTGCCCATCCTTAATTGCCCTTGAACGTGGTATGCTAGGCCATTTTAGATTACAGTTAAGAGTCAACCACATTGCTGTGGCCTGGAGTCATATGTAGGCCAGACCAGTAGATTCCCTTCCCTAAAGGGGCATTAATGAACCAGATGGGTTTTTACAACAACCAATTATAGTTTCATGGTCACCATTACTGATTTTAGCTTTCAATTCCAGATATATTAACTCAATTCAAATTTCACCAGCTGCTATAGTGGGATTTGAACCCATGTTCCCCAGAGCATTAGCCTGGGGCTCTGGATTACTAGACAAGTGATATTACCACTAAACCATGATTGGCCCATATGAGGAGATTACAACAGGATGAAAAAATTAGGATTCCCAACAGCAGGAAATGAGGGCAGGACTTTGTGGTGCCGAAAGTCATGGTGGGTCGCCATTCCTGCCAAAGACCATTGGGAACCCACTTAGCATATAATTAATAGAATCTAAATGATCACCCAACCAGAATTCTGCCCCCCACCAGCATATCAGCTGCCCACCAGTGAGATTTCACACTGGTCTGAAGCATGACCAAACCTCCTTGGCATTAATATGGTAAGGACTTACGGGTAAGGTGCAGCCTGGTCCACTCGGTGGAAGGTGTGTGATGAGTGGGGTAGTGGTGGAAGGTGTGCTGGAACAGGAGAGGGTGGGGAGGGAAGACAAGATGGGGGCTGCTGGAACACAAGGGGTTAAGGGCAGAAAAGATGTGGATACTAGAACATGAGGTGGGGGTGTAGGGCTGACAAGATGGAGGGTGCTGGAACATGAAGTGGGGTAAAAGCCACAAGTGGAGGGAACAGGTGGGAAGGCTGGGATGGGGTGCAGAGCCTTGCAGGGGGAGGGATGTGTTGGTGGTGGTGGGGAGGGAAAGGACTGGAGAGGTGCCAGGGCCGTGAGAAAGCAGGGGACAGTGAGGGGGAGGAAGGTTCAGAAGAAGGGGGTCTGTGGTGTTGCAGGAGGAATAACAGAGGGTATTAAATGTTAGAAGGGGCATTGGGATGTCTGTAGCAGGTGAGGGGTCAGTTTGGCTGATTGGAGGGGACACGGAGGTGTGCACGGGACCTAGGAGTGGGCATGGCGATCATGACTGGGGCTCACAATGGAGGGAAGGCAGCTGAAGGGTGTTGTAGTGAGGCCTTGTCATCTATTTGTAATAGAGTTGATCTGCAAACAACCTTCTAATTGGAAAGATTAGGTTTATTTAAAATACAGCCAGCAGCATCTACACTTGTGCTTTCAGATCCATCTCTATCTCTACACTGACTATGGTAGCCCATGTTGCTAACACATTAGTTTACACAGGTCATATGGTCTTACTTCACAGGACTATTCTTAAAGGTACAGTCCAACATTTAACAAAAATCATAACTACTACATTCCTTCCCCTTTAACTTTGCTGTACATATTGTATTTACAAGGATTTTTTATCTCATGACATAATATTTACACAGGTCATGAAACTTACAAGTTCAGTCTTTCAGGTGGTTTCCTGATCTATGTGGAAGGTCTCAGCTCTACAACTTCAGATTCTTTTTCAGGAACCACATTCTCTGGAACTGCATGAACATCAAGTACCTCAGTGGGCAATTGCAGTTCAGTGTCTTCCACTCTGATAGAGACATTAGACATGTCAGTCCTTGTTTGAGCATCTTCAACAGGAAACGCTGGTTCAGTAATGGTTGCAGGTGGAACCATATCTTGTTCTGGTATCTCATTTTTTTCTTGAATGGTCCATATGCTTACGGGTGATCTGGCTTTCCACTTCCATGTGGTATGATAATGGTCCAGTCACTGAAATTACTTTACCCGGTAACCACTTTGGTCCTCCACCGAAATTATTCACATATACTGCTTCTCCAACAGTAAATTGTTTCTCACGACTATGCAAGTCATGAGTAGCTTTTTGGTTTCCTTGGCTCTTCTCCACCTTCCCCTCCAAATGTGGAAATATTAGGCTCAGTCTTGTCCTAAAGTGGTGTCTCATCAACAATTTTGCAGGTGTTGCTCCAGATGCCGTGTGGGGGGTAGTTCTGTCGTGAAAAAGGAAGCATGCAAGCTTGGTCTCCAACGAATCACCTGTTAATTTCTTCATATTTGTCTACAGGATCTAGAACTCTTACCAGATAAGGCCTTGGAATTAACTTGTACCTCTGTGATTTTACCTTCAGCATCATCATCCAGTAAGCCATTATGAGGGACTGAAATAGTATCAAAGTAGGCATAGTTCGATAATTTGTTTATTGCCTCCTTCAAGTGTTTAGAGGTGCTACCAGCCACCCATTTTATTGTTTTTTCAGAAACTTCTTTTTTGTCTTCTTCTCTCTACCACAGTGTTTAGTCTCGTCCTTCATTTTGACTTGACTGTAGGCCAGATTTCTCTCAGGTGAAATTTCAACTTGTCTTAATTCAGTAGCTGAGTCTCCCAAAACTTCATTATCTGTTTGCCTCTTGGAAAGCTCTCCAATTTATGTTTTCAAAGCCTCTTTGCTTCATTTAACTGATTCTTCAGCTCTTCTGTCTCTTTTTCGTATTCGCTGGCTGCCTCCTTCAACATTGATGTGTTTTCTCTGGTTCTGGTTCTTCAGTTTGTTCAGAGAGGTGCTGAATTCTTTTTGTTTCTCTTTGTACTGTTCCAGAGGCACAAACTTTGATCTGAGGGAATCTTGTAGTGTGTGAAGGTTTTTCAAGGGGTTTTCCTTTTCCTTGCAAAGGTTACTCACTTTGTCTTGAACCCTGTTACTCAACAGGGTCACCTTGAGTTTCTTCTGTTGTTCTTCCATGTTTTTGTTTGAGATAGACTGCATTTCTTCAGGTTATTGAGACTTTATGCACTCCAATTTCATCCTGTTGTGATCCTTGTACTCTCCAGGCTCTTTCTGCCATACTTTGCCTTATTCTTTTTTCAAAACATGAACTCTTCCAGCTTCCTTTTGAAATCTCATTGGCCAATCAAGGTTGATTTCTCTTAACCAGTTTTGCCCTAGAAGGCTTGGTCCTCTGCCTCTCAATGCCATGCCATCACTGGTCGCTGTGCCGATTGGTTTCTATAATGGACAGTTGTTACTCTGCTGATAGCTTTTACTTGGATTTCTTTGCCTATGTACGCTTTCAACTTGGCAGTTGTTTGTTCCAAATTTAATTGATGTTCATCGTTATTTAAATATCTGAAAATGTGTTCTCCAATTATAGTAGTGGAAGCCGTCATGTCTATTTCCATTTTTACTGGTTTACCATTCACTTGTACTGTAACATTATTGGCTCTGTCTTCCCAACTTTCATGTTAAACAATAAATAAATGTCAGAACTTGTTGTTTCAGGCTCTTCTACGCTGTGGGGAGAATTTTCTCCTTGTTGGTAGGATTGGGCAGGAGCGGGCGTGCAGCTGATCGCTGCCCGTGATTGGCTGCACATCGCCATTTTACATGGGCAGGCTAATTAATGCCCATCCAGCGTGACACATATCCAGAAGCGTTGAGGGCTCCCTGCGCAGACGGAGGAGGTAGGCTGAGTCAGGGCCTGCCTCAGGGAGATTACTTTGATTTTTAAAAATTTTAATAAAGACAAAAAAGTTTTAAGACACGTCTCCTCATGTGATAGTGTCACATGAGCTGGGACATATCAATGAATTTTATTTAAAAATTTTATTGAACTTTAAAAACCTTCATGAAACCTCATCCTGTCTGTGGATGAAGTTTCATGGTAAATGCAAAGGCCGCCTGGGCTCTTCGCTTGCCCGCCAACCTTAAGGTTGGACGGGCAGCTCAGTTAAGTGTTTTAATTGATATTTAACTGGCCTTACTTGGCCTTTGACAGTTCGGCAAGCATGCAACCGACTCTGGTGCGCGCCCACTGAATACCTGAATGACATGTGGTGACGTTGGGCCTCAGGTCTGACGTCACCACATGTCATTTTATGCTTTGGCGAGCAGGACCCACCCCTGCTCACCGACCTGAAGATTCTGCCCTGTAGGTTTTATTGGGCTTTTCAGTTGTTTGCAATGTTGTTTAAATCTCTCTTTGCACTGTCTCATTATCTGTCCACCTCTGTGACAAAATTAACATTCTACTTTTTTAAACTGCCAATCACTAAAAGACTGATTGTTTCCACATCGATTAAAGTTGTTCTTCAATTTAACTGCTAAATTATTTCTTCTTATTTTTTGGTTAGCGGGTGTTGTTTCCCACTTTGCAGCAGAGTCTCGCTTTTAACGTCACTTTTGGCTGATTGTTCCTGCCCAATTTGGAGTACGGTGCCATTTTATGCCACTTGTCTTGTTTGTGAATCTCTTACATCACTTTCCATGGCCAGCGCTATTTCTAATGCCTTCTTGAAATCCATTTTCACTTCAGCCAGCGATCTTCTCTGAATAGTGTCTTCTTTCACTAAACGATCTCTGAGCATATCGTTCAGAGCCTCACCGAGATTGCAATGTTCTGTTAGTTGGTTCAACTTCACCACATAGCTAGCCATTGTCTTGCCCAGGGCTCTATTTCGTGAATTGAAGTGGAACCTCTGCATTGCAACTGAGGGCTTGGGCTGAAAATGTCCCTGCACGAGGTCCTAATTCTGTGAAATTATTTGAATCTGGGGCACTGGGTGCCATCAAACTTTGAATCAAGCTGTAGGTTTTGTTCCCACAAGTACTCAAGAGGATTGCTTGCCTCTCTCTTCCCCAGTGATTTTGTTCGCTTGAAAGAAGAACGTGATACATTCAATAGACTGAGACCAATCATCTGTGGCTGGCTCAAGGGCATTGATTCTACCAAATTGTGGAATTTTGGGTGAGTATACCTTCTGTTATTTTAAACAGATGTTGATGCTCACAATCACTGGGCGAGGTATAGTACTGATTCCAATCTATCTTGATTTATCCTGATTTATCCTTGTTGCCAGTTTGCTGTAGTGTGGCCTTCTCACCTATTTGAAATAGAGTTGATCTGCAGACAACCTTCTAATTGGAAACGTTAGGTTTATTTACAATGCAGCCAGTGGCAACTACACGTTTGCTTTCAACTCCATCTCTATCTCTACACTGACTCTGGAGGTAGCATACACTGCTACCACATTCATTTACACAGATCATGTGATCTTACATTACAGGACTATTCTTAAAGGTCCAGTCCAACATTTTAAAAAACCGTAATTACTACAAAGGGTTACGGAGATGGGTTGCAAGGTGATTGGAAGGGGTTTAAGGGTGACAGATGGGAGGGTGAATGTAATACCCGGGGTGAGGGGTGGGGTGGGCTCAATGGTGATCGGGAGACGGCATGCATTACAGGAGGAAAGTAGAAGTTGTTGGAAAAGGATTGGAAGATCTTGCGCACTATCCAGATGCTAAGTCACAGCACTGAGTTCATACCCTCAAGAAATACTCATTGGGAGGACGGTCATCGGGTGGGGGCAGCTGAAGGTCAGCTCAACTGGTCAACTAAATAAGAACCCTAATTAGCTATCCTGACAAGGGAAAGGTCTTTCTATAGACTCAGAAAGTAAGAAGAGGGAAAGGGAACAGTGTGCGTCAGAGGCTTCTCACACATGGCTCACAAAGGTCTTGGCAGAGATTGATGCCACCATGCACAGGCATGATTCAGCCTGGCTCGGTCCCTACTAACCACTATGCCCTGTTGTCTCCGATGGCTTTGCCAGGCATCCTCTGGAGGCCCGACACTTGGATGGCCACAGCCTTCTTTGGGTCTCTTGCTTGGGGCAGGTGCACTGTCAGCAGTCCCTGAGGCTGGAGCTGATGTGGTCACAGGCAGAGGAGGCTCAGAATGCCGAGGGACCCTTGGAGAGTCCCGTGGAGGCCCCAGGTGTATTCGCCTGATGCTCCTCCTCCCTCGGGTGCCAGAGGGCCCCTCCTGACTCTTTGAGGAGAAGGGGCACTTAGAAGGAGCCGAGGTGCCCCGTCCCTTGGTGTAGCCACTGCCAGACCTCATCCAAGGTTACTTTGATGAAGTGCAGACCTGAGCGCATCTCTGGCAGAAACTGGACTTTCTGCTGGACCAGTGACTCCGTGGCATCTGCCATCCTCTTCATGGAAACCTCTATGTGTTCACATCAGTGCCATTATTTCAGAAAGCAGGCAGACAGACTCACATGCCATTCTCTTGAGAGCCTCTGACATCTCTGCCTGATGTTCCCCGGCATCTCGCAGCATCTTCAGCATCTTGTCCTTGACCACTCCCAGAGGCTCATCATCAGAATCTGACTTAGCAGAAGCCTCTTCGCCAGTTGTCCTCTGAGTGCTGGAAACCTTGACTGTCACTGCCTCCTCCTGCCATGGACATGTGTCTGTGGGGTGACCATAAGATTATGGGGCCCAACATAAACTATGACCCACCGAGGTAAGTGTCTCTCTGGGCTGGTGGAGAGTGCAGGTAAATTTGTGATGGCTGTACAAGTGAGAATTCATCATCCTTGTGCTCTTCCGAAGTCCTCTCAGGTTGGGGCTGATTTGCGGATTGGGGACTGGGCTCACCGTCTTCCTGCTGGCACCTGTAATGGAAAGAGGTGAGAATGAGTGACTGCATGGCCTACATTGCACAGAGCCTCACCCTCGAGTTTTGAGTCTCAGAGATTACGCATGCTTCATCGCTGGATGGCTGGGGGAGGCCAGCCTCGCTGTAGCCACAGGCATGGTCATGTTCCTCCACTGCCAGCTCAGCAGCTCGCTATTCATACTGTTTGAGGGGCCAGATTTCATTTTTCCTCCCGTCTTCTCCCTCTTGCACCTGTTGTGCGCTGTCTTCTCCTGCGTGAAGATACAAGATGGTTGGTGAGAATTTCTGATGCAAACACTGGTAGCAAGTTGCTAATTCTGGGTCTAACGAGTGACCTCGTGAGTCCCCAAGCCTGTCCACCATGTGAATGGACAAGTGGGGTGTTTGAGGTAATGCTGTCCACTTGCCTAGATATGTGTAGCTCCAACAGCACTGAGGAAGTGGGAGACCATGCAGGGCAATGCAGGTCACTTGATTGACATCCCATGCAGCACAGTCAACATTGAGTCCCTCCACCAATGACCTGTTGGCAATTGTGCGCCATATGAAAGATGCACTGTTGCTCATCCCCAAGAATAATTCAGCAGTACCCTCCAGACCCGTGAGCTCTAGCAGCTAGAAGGACAAGAACAACAGAGGCATGGCATCAGTAATATCTGCAAGTTTCACTCTACATCAACCACCCCCCATTTCCCGAACAATTAGCGCCTTCCATGTAGCTGGGTCAGCAACCTGCAGTTGTCTCCCTACCAGCAGGCCACATGGATTTCAGTGGAGTTATGAGGCAGCACCCCAGCATCTTGCAAAGGGCCTTTGTGCATGGGCAGCACAGATGTTGGCCTTGCCTTCGATGCCCATGTCCCAGTATCCTTTCATCCATTCATTCATTCATTCAGTCATTCAGTCATTCATGGGATGTGGGCTTCGCTGGGCCAGCATTATTGCCCATCACTAGTCGCCCTTGAGAAGGCGGTGGTGAGCTGTCTTCTTGAACCGCTGCAGTCCATGTGGTATAGGTGCACCCACAGTGCTGTTAGGGTGGGAGTTCCAGGATTTTGACCCAGAGACAGTAAAGGAACAGTGATTTTTTTCCAAGTCAGGATGGTGAATGACTTGGGGGGAATTTCCAGGTGGTGGTGTTCCCATCTATCTGCTGCACTTGTCCTTCTAAATGGTAGTGGTCGTGGGTTTGGAAGGTGCTGTTGAAGGAGCCTTGGTGAATTCCTGCAGTGCATCTTGTAGATGGTACACACTGCTACTGTGCATCACTGGTGGAGGGAGTGAATGTTTGTCGACTTGGTGCCAACCAAGCTTTGTCCTGAACAGTGTCAAGCTTCTTGAGTGTTGTGGGAGCTGCACTCATACAGGCATGTGGGGAGTGTTCCATCACACTCCTGACTTGCACCTTGTAGATCGTGGACAAGTTTTGGGGAGCCAGGAGGTGAGTCACTGATCACACTATTCCCAGCCTCTGTCCTACCCTTGTAGCCACAGTATTTATATGGCTAGTCCAGTTCAGTTTCTGATCAATAGTAACTCCTAGGATGTTGGTAGTAGGGGATTCAGTGATGGCAATGCTATCAAACATCAAGGGGCAATGGTTGGATTCTCTCTTGTTGGAGATGGCCATTGCCTGACACTTGTGTGGCGTGAATGTTAATTTCCACTTGTCAGCCCAAGTCTGGGTACTGTCCAGGTCTTGCTGCATTTGGACTTGGACTGCTTCAGTACCTGAGGAGTCATGGATGGTGCTGAACATTGTGCAATCATCAGCGAACATCCCCACTTCTGACCTTATGATGGAAGGAAGGTCATTGATGAAGCAGCTGAAGATTGTTAGGCCGAGGACACTACCCTGAGGACTCCTGCAGTGATGTCCTCGAGCTGAGATGACTGACCTCCAACGGCCACAAATATCTTCTCTTGCACTAGATATGACTCCAACCAGCAAAGATTTTTCCCCCTGATTCCCACTGACTCCAGTTTTGCTAGGGCTACTTGATGCCACACTTGGTCAAATGCGGCCTTGATGTTAAGGGCAGTCACTCTCACCTCACCTCTGGAATTCAGGTCTTTTGTCCATATTTGGACCAAGGCTGTAATGAGGTCAGGAGCTGAGTGGCCCTGGCAAAACCCAAAATGTGTGTCAGTGAGCAAGTTATTGTTAAGCAAGTGCCGCTTGATAGCACTGTTGGTGACCCATTCCATTACTTTAATGATGATGGAGAGCAGACTGATGGGGCGGTAATTGGCCGTGTTTGTCCTGCTTTTTGTGTACAGGACATGCCTGGGCAATTTTCCACATAGCTGGGTAGATGCCAATGCTGTAGCTGTACTGGAACAGCTTGGCTAGGGGTGCAGCAAATTCTGGAGCACAAGCTTTCAGTACTATCGCTGGAATATTGCCAGGGCCCATAGCTTTTGCAATATCCAGTGCTTTCAGCTGTTTCTTGATATCACATGGAGTAAATTGAATTTGTTGAAGACTGGCGTCTGTGAAGCTGGGGACCTCCAGAGGAGACCGAGATGGATCAACCGCTCAGCACTTCTGGTTGGAGATTGTAGCAAATGCTTCAGCCTTAACTTTTGCACTGATGTGCTGGTCTCTTCCATCATTGAGGATGGGGATATTTGTGGAGCCTCCTCATCCAATGAGTTGTTTGATTGAACATCACCATTCACAACTGGATGTGGCAGAACTGCAGAGCTTAGATTTGATCTGTTGGTTATGGGATGCTCTGTTTATCACTTGCCGCTTATGCTGTTTGACACGCAAGTCGTCCTGTGTTATAGTTTCACCAGGCTGACACCTCATGTCTAGGTAAGCCTGGTGCTGCTCCTGGTATGCCCGCCTGCACTGCTCATTGAACCAGAGTTGATCTCCTGGCTTGATGGTAATCGTAGGGTGGGGGATATGCCGGGCCATGAGGTTACAGATTGTGTTCGAGTACAATTCTGCTGCTGCTGATGGCGCACAGTGATTCATGGATGCCCAGTCTTGAGTTCCTTGAAATCTATTCCATTTAGCACAGTGGTAGTGCCATACAACACGATGGAGGATATCCTCAATGTGAAGGCGGAACTTTGTCTCCACAGCGACTGTGTGGTGGTCACTCCTACAGATATTGTCATGGACAGATGCATCTGCAGCAGGCAGGTTGGTGAGAATGAGGTCAAGTATGTTTTTCCCTCTTGTTGGTTCCCTCACCACCTGCCGCAAACCCAGTCTAGCAGCTATGTCATTTAGGACTTGGCCAGTAGTGGTTCTACTGAGCCACTCTTGTTGATGGACATTGAAATCCTCCACCCAGAGTACATTCTGCATCCTTGCCACCCTCAGTATTTCCTCCAAGTGGTGTTCAACATGGAGGAGCACTGATTCATCAGCTGAGGGAGAGTGGTATGTGGTAATCTAGCAAGAGGTTTCCTTGCCCACATTTGACCTGATGCCATGAGACTTCATGGGGGCTGAAGTCAATGTTGAGGATTCTCAGAGCAACTTCCTCCTGACTGTATACCACTGTGCTTGGTCTGTCCTGCCGGTGGGACAGGACATACCCAGGAATGATGATGGAGATGTCTGGGGTATTGTCTGTGAGGTATGATTCCTTAAGGGTGACTACCTCAGGCTGTTGCTTGAATAGTCAATTAGACAGCTCTTGCAGATTTTAGTAAGAAGGACTTTGACAGGGTCAACAGGGCTGAGATTGCCATTGTCATTTTTGGTGCCTTCCTTGATACCGAATGGTTTTTTTTTGTGACTTTGTAGCAGTTTGATACAACCGAATGGCTAGGCCATTTAAGAATCACCCACATTGCTGTGTGTTTGGAGTCACATGTAGGACAGACCCAGTAAGGACGACAGATTTCCTTCCCTAAAGGGCATTAGTGAACCAACTGTTGACAATGGTTTCACTTTTAATTTCGGATCTTTATTGAATTCAAATTCTACCATGGTGGGATTTGAACCCAGGTCCCTAGAGCATTATCCTGGGTTTCTGGATTGCTAGTCCGGCAACAATACTACTACACCCTCATCTCAGTGAGGTGAGTTATGGGAGTAGAGGGTTCTCTTACCCTGGCAACACAGATTAGGTCATTCATTCGCTTTCTTCACTGCATCTGTACAGATATGCTATTGACCCTGATGACTTCCCCCCAAGCACATGGGGTGAGATGGGTGGGTCTCCTCCTCCCATCACCGGGAAAGAGGAAGTCCCTCCTTTCTTCCATAGCCTGCAGTAGTCTCCAGTGAGGTGTCGCTGAAACATGGGGCCTGTGCCTGCTGCTTCCTGGATGATATATGTTTTGCAGAATTCTTGCATGACGCATGAGTGAGTGTCTGGTTTGGTTGCCTTTTAAACATGGCGCCTGGGTATGATGGCGGGGCTTGTGATATCCCACCCATCCCGCCACATGATTTGTTGTCAACCCCCCTGGCTACATAATTAATGAGTTCAACATCGTGTGATTCAGCAAGTTTATGCACATTGCTCTGTGGTGGGGCTCCCTCTGACTTCCTGCTCCCGCCATGGGACTTAGGTGCGGAATGGTAAATCCCGGCCTAAGAGATGGGGTCTTAAATTAGGAGATGAGAGAAAGGAACTCCTGCTGCTCCACTGGCAGCTTTTCTAGACTACTCACTCACATTGTTTGTAGCTTCCATGCTGTATTAAAGAGGTTTCAAAATGGTTACTTTAGTCACATGAGCTCCCTAGCCCCATAATGATTTCAGAAGGTTTGTTTATCTGATGTCTGAATTTATGCTGCCTTTTGTTTCATGGCTGGGGAGTCGGGGTGTTGGGGGGGGGTAGGGTTGGTTGGGGGGGGGTGGGGGAGGGGGGGGGGTTGGTGGCGGGTGTTGGGGTGGGGTGGTGGTGGTGGATATGGTGAGTGGATTCTGTAATGTCCCAGCCATTAATCCCCTGAATGAGTCATTATCCATCTTCATGAGATAGGAAGGTAACCATTGTTCTAGCAGACTTTCTATCTCACTGGGGAGGAGGTCTTATAGAAATAAAAATGCTAAGCCCAGTACATTTCAGTAGATCACTTTGAAGTGGTTCTTGACATCCTCAGGTATGAAATTCCAGAGAAGGTTGTATGTCTGAATTGTATTCTACATTCGAACTTTTCAGAAACTGGCCAGATGTCAGGTGACTTGTGGCAACCATCTTTGGCCAATGTATTTTCTTGGCTTTAAAAAGCTATTTTTAAACAGTGTCATATGTGTTTGGTCAGCCAGTGAAATTACAGATTGATATTGCTCATGCACAAATCACATCATCGTAACAATTTCTATGTTATGAAAATAGAAGATCCTGGAAATACTCAGCAGGTCTGATAGCATCTGTGGAGAAACAAACAGTTAACATCTCAGGCTGATTACCTTTCATCAGATCTGGGAAATGTTCCACATGTAATATGTTTTAAGCAAGTGAAAGGGAGGAGGATGGTGCTAGAATTTGCTCATGTCCCATTGAATTAATCACATCATGACGTGACTATCAGAATTTGGATTTGTGTTAACATAAGAGATTAGTCAGAACAGCGGAAGTAGCAAGTTGCAGGCGTGTTGGCTACATTCAATGTCAGGTGTGAGTATGGCCAGAATAATGGAAGCACCCAAGCAATATCTCTTAACTATCTTGGATTGTCTTGGTCATCCTGTTCCTTTTGTAATATTAATTGCTGAACAGTTAAACCATCAAGATGGCTACTATATCAAGTCTGGTGGTTTAGCGAGAAGGAACCTTGCATCAATATGCATTCTGGGCATCGTGTGATATGACTTACAAAAAGCATTTACAAAGATCAAGAAATAGCTTTCTTGAGTTCAGAGCTCACAGAACTCATGGAAAAGTCAGAAGTACAACATCTACAAAGGCCAAGTTTGATCACCTTGGCTCTGCAGGATACCAGGTTGTATGAACCTATCGTAAAACCATGATATTTATCATATTATTGGTGTCTGAGTAATAAACTTGCATTTGGGCAACATTTGGACCTGAATAAAGAGGAATCATTTAACTGAATTTAAAAGATTTCCTCACATGTGGGAAAAAGAATAAAGAGGAAGGCCTGTGACAGGGTGGAAGATTGGAAAGATTAAATGACAAAAGGGTTGTTAGTGCAAGGCAAAAGGGAGTGGTAATGGGACAATTAAAGAAACAAAAGATGTGTCTAGAGGAGGTGTGAATAGCAGAATCATGAACAGTTGCTGTCCAAAAGCAAAAAGAAAAAGAAAGAAAAGAGTAAAATCAAAACCAGAAAATAGAAAGGAAACAATATGGGAAAGAGGGTATAACATGTAATTCTTGAATTTACTGATGAGTGAACAAGGTGGAGAAATCAAACAACAGGACATTGGACTCTCAGCAGTCATTCAGTCTGTATTTGGTCTCCTCAGCGTTTAGGAGATCTCATCATGAGCTGTGAATACTGAATACTAAATTGAAAAAAGTGCATGTAAATCACTGTTGCACCTCGAAGGCATGTATGGGGTCTTGGACAGTGAAAAGGCAGGAAATAAAAGGGCTGGTATTGCATCTCCTACATTTGCAATGACAGGTGACTTGAGAAGCAGATGGCTTGTTGGGACTAATTGAGTAGTGGACCAGGGTGTCAGGAATGCTGAAACGGGAGGGAGGGGAAGACGTGTTCACTGCTGACATCACACTAGAGGGGCAGAAACAGCATTGAATATGAGGCTGGTTGAGTGGAAGATGAGGACAAGAGGAACACTATTGTGATTCTGGGAAGAAGGGGTAAGACTGAGAGCAGAGGTGCATGGAATGGGACATGCATGGTAGAGCTCCTTCATAGCTTTCTATTTCCTTTCTGATGTTTGACCAGGGATCTGTCAAAGCTCATTTTAACAGCCACATTTCTATTCTCAATAACTGACTCTGGCTCCAACTTATTCCATGTGGATTCAACTGAAATTCCACCCTTCGTGTTTTGGATCACCCCTTGCCATGTATTCATGGTACCCTCTGAATTTCCACTGACACTGAAAGATTTGTCCTTAGCAAAGGCCTCAGCTCTATCCTATATTAAGTTAGCTTGTTGAAAAAGGATTAGCAATATCAACATGTCTTCTTCTCTGTTCACATGTTTGTACAAAATGGCCAACATAAGCAAGCACACTAAAATAAAATCTAAAATCTAGGCCAGTTTACACCTGTCTCTTCCCATCTATATCTATGACTCTTCCAATGGTGACATTTTAACAGTTTCCAGTTTTGTGGCCCTAATCATTTCAGTTTCACCATGGATATCTGGGCTGCCTTTTGTGGTCACAGGTTTCAGGTTTTTAAAGAAATGACCATTGAGATGCAAAAGTAGAAGTCTGGCCTCTGTTTCCACGTTTGGCCATTTTCTGCAGCACATGCAACGGGATGGGTCAGGAACCCAACTCGTTGTGGTTTAGAAGTTTAGAACACCATTGTAGTTGTCTGCATTTTAGAACCTCTGGAATTTGGAAGTCTTACTAAATCACACCCACAGAATGGAGCCATGAACCATGTATGGAGGCTAGCAGAGTATACAACGTGAGTAAAAATGGTGGTACCTCCTTTACAGTTCATTATGGAATGTTGTAGCCCGAGTTGTATCTATGTTTACTAAAGTGAGTGATGACAGTGCTATGATTGGAAAAGGTAAGTAACCATTAAATTATGTTGTTGCCATATTATTATTCTAAAGACTGGCAAGCGGTCAAGTTAAAGAACAACATTTTAAAAGTGGAAAAGTGTTCAAATGCATTAGAGTAGATTATACACAGGATAAAGTACTATTCTATTTTGTACAATATTGAAGGGCTAGTCCACTGTGGGATCCAAAGCAAATAATTTAATCTCTCCCCATTGCTTTTATTAATTCTTTGCAGATCAGCTCAACCGTCAGTTTGGTTGTTTGCGAACTTTAAAGATGTGTGAGCTTTCATTTATTCTTTCCGGATCAACTCAGCTCTCTGTTTTGCTGATTGAAGGCTTTGACAGATTTATGAGCTTTTGGCTGCCTTCAAAAGCATTAACAGATTTGTTTATTTGATTGTCCTGGGAAATGTTAAAGTGATAGCTTTGATAGTTTTACATGCTTCTGAAAAGGCTAATGGGTTGTCAAGTGCCTATTCAAGTAATGCTTGTTTATTTTGACACATTAATGAGCTTTTCAATGACTATCAAATGCTATTATAGGGCTTTTGAGTTCTGTTTATAAAGTAGATACTAGTTGAGTGGGTTGGGGATAGAGGGACAGGGTAGTGGACTAAGGAAAATGAAAGGGGTAGGGAATAAGGGGGTAGAGGGCTTAAGGGGTAAAGGTGAGGAAGGCTTTGCAATGATCTGCAGGTTTTAATTTATTTGGAGGAGCCGCTGATGGCAACAAAGAACAGGGCCAATTTTTCTGGCAATGGAGGTGGGCCTTTTAACCTGGCAACCTTGGCATTTGCATGTCTCCATCATCACTGACTCAAGATTGTTCTACCCTCCAAAAGATGAAAATTCCACCTGCTGGGATGGAGGCAGAATTGTTGTGGCGAACAGGGGGCCAAAGGCTAGACAGTTGGTATTTTGAAAGTTCACTTTAAGTGTATTTGGGAATAATTTATTCTAGGAGCAGATACAGAAGGCAGTAGGGTTGGGACATGGAAAGGGAATATTGGTGGACATTGATAAAAGTAAATCATCAGATGTTGCCTTATCTTTGATATGGTGGGAGCAGTAAGCCCATTAAAGAGACAAGGTTAAGGAGGAGGCCATAAATATGGTTGGAGAGTATACACACAGAGAGGAATTAAGGAAGGTGTTACAGATAGGAGGGGGATTAATTTAAAAATCCCTAATTTCTCCTCTCACCACCCATAGGTAAACTGAAAGGTGTTTTTGATTTCTGATTTCTCTCTTTATAAGTGGTGGCGTAGTTTCCCCAACCCTCCAGTTTGGAGTGATCCAATTTTCTATTAATAACCCTACAGCAAATCCAGGATAAGGTAAAATAAGAGGGTTGGTTTATTTTACACACATATAAAATGAGGGAAGGGGTTTTTGCAATGTCTAACCCTTTTGCACTCATATATAAAAGAGGGACAAAGGCCATGATAAAAATAAGAGTGATGGGTTCACATGAGTCCAGAGTCCAAAATCAAGAGTCCAATGGGGTATTTCTTCAGAAGTTAGCAGGTTTAAACTGTTTATGGTTGATCCGCCTTCCCAGAAGTGATAACTTCCCTGATGGAAGAAGAAAAGTAGAGATGAATAAATCTTATAGGCACAGATACAGGAGTTCTGATTTTCCAGTAGATCACAGTGTTGCTGAGGCCCAGGCAATTTACCCGAACAGAGCGCTTTCTGCTGCCATCTGCTAGGTGGTAAAATGCTAGACTGTCTGGATTCAGTTCCACCCGGCAATATTAGAAATTCTAGCAGCTTGGGGGCGAGTCGTGTGATATACCTTCCACTTCTTCTCTTGGATTTTGGACAAAGGATGTCTTTTCCCAGGTCTGGAATCTTGAGAGGTTGAATAGAGGAGCCAGGATCCCTTTTGTCTTTGCAGGCATACCATCCTTATTGGCTGGCTCTACCTTTGAAATGTAAAGAGTGTTGTGCATTTCTTTGGAATTTGATTTTCTGCAGTCACAGAGGACATTAATGCCTTTTTTAAGGTAACGGGGTCCCTGCTGGTTTCTGAAGGTTAGAAATTCCTCTGGTATGTGTCATGGCTGGTCAGGCATGTCAGGGTAAAACCCTTTGTCCACTTTTAAAGTAAAATAATAATTTTATAAAGTGGTTAGGTTGACGTAGATATATTTTCCTTTGTGGCTTCTGGACAGGACAGAGGAGAAGAAGTCAGGGAACTTAGAGGAGAGAGACCATGATGAGTTGGGATGGATGCTGAAATCATTGAGGATGAGGAGTCATTTGGTTCAGAGGCTGAGGGAGGAAAGCAGTGAAGATTGCAGTGAGGAAATTTTTATCACACTTGGTTTCGTGTAGAGAACAAGGATTTTGAATGCATGGTGAGTGGGTAGAACAAGGTGGGATTCAAACACCTGTCCCCAAAGCATTACCCTGGATATCTGGATTACTTGTCCAGTGACAATGCCACTACACGACCACCTCCCCTAGGAGGAGTCCGTCAACCTTCAGTCTGAGGTGACACTGCCGACATACCAACGCACCGAGGTCAATACTCGTAGCTTGGTGGCTGCCATGGAGACCTTGGTCCAGGACATCGGTCCTGTTCTACTGCATGGGATGAACTCCAGTGCTGACGCCATAGTTGGCCTCCAACAGTGTCAATGCAAGAGGGATATGGGGCAGTTCGATCTCACTCCAGCTTTCCCTTCCCCTCAAGGAGTCAGCCAGGGGCCCTCAGGCACCCATAGGGAGGAGGATCAGCAGGTGCACACTCCAGCGCCATCTACCCATGTGACTCCGGGAGTGTCCAGCTCATCCGAATCCCCTCTTTCTGTGACCCCAGCAGTTCCAGCTCCACAGGCCAAGGAGGATGCCGCTGTTACACAGCAGGACCTCAAAATCAGTCTGGGGTCTTACAGGTCTCGGCCCTCCAGAGGATTTCATGCCAAGGTCATCACAGAGAGGGCATATAAGTCAGTAGGCTGCCTCCAAGATATAGTGGCAGGGTTAGGGAAGTTAAGAAGATGTAACACTTTCAAGTACAAACACGTTTCCATCTGTTCCTATTCAGATGAAGTTACATTGTTTCATAGTTTGCCATTGTAAGATTTGAGCTCTTGATCTTGGGGTTACAAGCCCAGTACCATAATCACTTGGCTATCATACCAGAACTTGACTTTCTCTTATTGGAGATGGTTGTTGGCTGACAATTCTGTGCCATGAACTTTACTCCTCACTTGTCACTCTTTCGAGTACAAACCCGTTTCCATCTGTTTCAGATGAAGTTACATTGTTTCATAGTTTGCCATTGTGAGATTTGAACTCTTGATCTTGGGGTTACAAACCCAGTACCATAACCACTTGGCTATTTAGGCCAAGTTGCACAGCCTGGGAGTAGGTGTTAATCACTTGTACATAAGGTTCACTATTGTAAATAAACTCCCCAAAATGTCTCCTTGCTTATGGCTCCTTGTTATCATGAGCAGTGTTCGTGTCACTCAGATGTGAAACCTTGGTACCTGCAAAAGATAAAGGCAGGTGCCTCAGTCCAGAGCCTCTTTCGTTTGCATGTGTAACCTTCAGGCCAAAGTGATGATCCGGCCTCACACCCTCTGGACACATTTGTGATGCCTGCATCTCGATGGTGCTGATTATTGCTGCCAGAATGTCGCGGGCAGGGGTCACAGAGTTCCTGCAGTCTCTCTGTGTGCTCTCAGCGCCTTTGAGGTGGGGCTGGACCCCCATCTCTTCAGCATCTGTGTCCGGTGACAGTGTGCTCCTGAAGAAGTCAGGTGCTGAAGGGTGACAAAAGATCAGGTGCTTTTAAAGTTTCATGGATGCGTCTCCATGATATGACCGTGATCACAGAGTGCAAGCGAGCTGCCCTCAGCTAGACAGGAGTCAGACATTCACAGAGGCTGTGAAGATCTGTGGAGTGTCCTCACTGCATTGTCATCATCATCCTCCTGGAATCTAGCGACCATTAGGACCTCCACTGTGTCTCCATGACATGAGCCTGATCACTGAGGGTATGTGCACTGCCACCAGTCACACAGGAGTCAAACGTTCACAGATGCAAGGTGAGGATGTCAAGACTGTTCTCATTGCATCTCGTCATCATCTTCCAGGAATCTTGCAGCTATGAGGGACTCCTGTACATGCCTGCCTCGTCTTGCCGCTGCGATGGCCTCATTGCCAGCATCCTTGCCTTCGGTGACCTCATCTCCTTTGATGTCCTCCTCATCAGAAGGGACGTGCAGTTCTTCCACCTCTTCCTCAGCTGGGTCCACACTCCCCCACCCCTCACCCCACCTTTGCAGTGTCAGGTTGTGGAGCGCGCAGCAAGAGATGATGATATACAACACCCTCTGAGGCCTGTATTGCAGTGCGCCACCAGACATTTCGAGGCACCGGAACCTCATTTTCAAAGTGCCTATCCTTTGCTTCACCAAAGTCCATGTGGGGCACGAGCCTCGTTATACCATTGCTCTGCTGCAGCCTGAGGCCTCCTCACGGTTGCCATCAGCTCCATCTTCTGTGGGTAGCCCTTGTCCCCAAGGAGCCAACCCTGCACCTCTGTGGACCCTGGAAGATGTCAGGGATCTGTGACCTGCTAAGGGTGTCGGAGTCGTGGACACTCCTTGGGAATTGTGTACAAACTCAGGATGTGTTTGTGGTGGTACCACACCAGCTAACATTCAGCAAGCCCTGTAGGTTGATGTAATTGACTGCTTGTTGCCATGGAGGTCTAAGCGCTACCTGAGTGCAGTCATAGACACCCTGCACCTGTGGAAAACCTGAGATCTGCCTAAATCCCAGGGCTGTTGCCTCCTGGTTTTCATGATCCTGGCCAAAATGCACCAAAGTTCTGTGCCTTTGTGAAGATAGCGACCATGGCCTCCTGGATACACTTGTGCATGGAGGCTTGCGAGATCCCACACAGGACACCTGTGGAGCCCTGGAAGGAGCCACTGATGTAAAAATTGAGCGCCATGGTCACTTTCACAGCCACTGGCAGTGGATGCCCTCTATGTCCCTGTGGCGCCAAATCCTGCAGCAGGTGGAACATGTGACCGACCAGTTCCCTAGACATGTGCAGTCTTTGGCGATGCTAGTTTTCGGTCATCTGCAGGTGCCATCTACAGACCCAGGGTCTAGCAATGGCTTGCTGTGGATCTTCAGCTGTGTGCACAGCAGGCCCTGGCATCCCTTTATCTTGAGGAAGGTGATCCTCCCTTTGCTGAGTCAGGCCTCTGTCACTCTCCTTCTTCTTCTCTGGTCTCTGTAAGCCTTGAGATCACCAAGCTCCATGATCCTGACGTTCTCCTCCTCCAGGATCAAAGAGAGAGATGCATGGGTTAGCATGGGTGTATTAAGAACCTCTCTTGGTTAAGTCTGAAGGTTCACATGAAGGAGAATGCTGACCACCACTTGGATGGCCAGTGTGTAGTGCGCTCATTGGCTGTCTGAAACCCCACCCACCTCCACGCCACTCCACTTGACCAATTGGCGGCAGCTTTGGCCGTTAGGCTGCATGCTGTGTTCTCAGCTCAGGGACAGGCATTCTCCTAAACCATACTTCAGGACAGCGCTGTTAGCTTGAACCATGTTGGATGCTGGTTCAAACCTTAATAAGGACATTGCAAGGGGCAGTGAGCACCTCCACCAGTGACTGCACCATGACCACCTTTCGCAAGGGGATTGTACAGCATGTTAAGTTGGCCAATTGCTCTGCTGTGCCCTAAAATGCACATTAGTTTGCAGTCTGCGCCCAAGAGGTGAAAAGCTCTGGAGCATTTGGTGGCACTTTCATGCTTTTGTGTTGCTTGAGTGGGCAGAAAAGTTTCAAGGCCTGACTCCAAGCATGTCAATGGAACTGCTGCTGAACGGTCTCACCTGCGGAAGAATGCTCACTTTTGGCAAGCTTTTCCAAGTGCGTGACCGCTTTCCTCACCCCCAATCTCCCCCACCCCCCCGCCCCCTCCCCCCTCCCCACTCCCCACCACCTCCTGGAATCTGTTTGAGAATTTCCTTCAGTCTGTGCTGCCTTGCCCCCACCACCTGCACCCCCACTCCCCCACCCCTCCCCCCACCACTCTCCCAGGCCTGACCTGCATTGGAGCCCTTTCCCCAGCACCTCATTGAAAGCCAGCTGGGAAAAAGTGACTTCCCTGAGCCCCCCCGTGAATGCGTGGTGCCTGTTCCTTGATGTCCTATGGGCGATGCTTGCGAGCGCTGTGCAAGGTTGTGTGCACTCACCTCTGAGTTCCCCTCAAAGTTCAGCTCGCCAGGTGCACACCTTTTAAAGGCAGTCGTGAAGCATGGCATTCTGAAGTCACGCTGACGTGGGCAGTAAATTGACATGAGGGGACGATTTCAGTGAGGAGGGTTTATAATTAGACGCAAATGTATTAGAATGACACTCCCAACGTGTGGGGGTGGGAAATGCGGCCCGCCATGTGGACAATTGCAAACTGGTTTCACAACAGCATAAAGCTGATTTTTGGCCTTCTCACAATTTGTTCGCCCCCTTGCCTGCCACGATGTCCAATGCCAATGGAGTCAGAAAATTCTGCCCGTTAACTCTGTTTCTCTCTCCACAAACCTGCTCAGTTTTTCAAGCACATTTTGTTTTTATTCCATATTGTGGTTGCTATTTCCTAATTGTTTTCCTTCTTTCATATCAGTTGTTTGTCTCACTTCATTTCCCAGAACTAAATCAAACATTATTTCCTTTCTTATTGGGCTAGGAACATTCTGAATGAGGCAAAGGACTGAGATTTATTGAAAAAACTTTTCCCCACTTTAACTATATGCATTACTTTTATTCCAATTTATCTTGGGTAGTTAAAATCACCCAATATTATCACCCTATTGTTTTTCATGTTGCTCTCAGCCTTCCGTAGATCTCTCCTTCTTTTTGATTTTTACTATCTGTTAGCCTATAATGTACATGTGTATTGTACTATTTCCCTTCATATTTCTTAACTGTATTAATGCGAATTCTCTCTTAATGGAATGCCTTATGTTCTAGTACTAATAGAATCCTTTACTATCATTGCTACTCTACCCCACTTTTCTCCACTTATCTCTCCTGAAACGTCATAAGCAGGAATATTGAAGTTCCTGGTCCTTGCAAAGATAAGCAATCCCCATTGTAGCTACTATATCATAACCATCCATAGTTATTAAAGCCTCTAGCTCTCCAATTTTGAATATTTTAACAATTTCAAATGCACCCCACCTCAGTATTTTTCTAGAAGGTGGAACCCCATTCTTTAATTTGGTCCTCTCATTTAATCTTTTCATATCCTTGCTCTTTCTACAATAGTGATTTTATCTCTCATACTGTCTTCAGATCAAGTGCATGCATCTTTCTGCATTTGGGGTGTGGTGCAAGAAAAAACCCGTGTTTCTGAATAGTGAGCTCCAAAGCACCCACCTATATTCTTTGAAAATCAATCTTCCCCTTTTCAGTGATAACTTACAGTAGGCTACCTCCTCAGCTCCTTTAAGATGTGGCTAGTATTGAAATGCAGAACTGAAGCTCCATGCAGCAGGTTTGGGGGGGTGGGGCGGGGTGGAGCTCAGGCCCATTTCCCCAAGGGTTGAAATGACAGCACAGGCTGGCTGGCTTGATAATGTAGGTACCAATCAAACTATTACCTGTAATACAATGGCGCCCTACATTCATACTATACACACACACATATATTATATATATAATATATATATGAAAATAATATATATATATACATTTTGAACACCTTGATTACATCAATTATCCCATAAAGATGAAAACTATCTTGAACCTTCATTTATTCCAAGCATTATTACAAACACTTATATGAGCAATGCAGTTTATGAATTATGCATGTTTTGCAGATTACACTTAGTATTCACATACAGATGTCAATTATTTTTGCATGACTTTGGACTGTAGGATCTGCTCATAACAACATGCAATATGCATTGGTGAAAGTTTTCTCTACATTTGTCTTACCCCTGCCATTAATACCAACAGATACAAGCCTTGCTGTTTATGAATTATGCAGACTCTGAACTCATCTGCAGATTCTGCTTGGTATTGATTTTAATGCCATTGAAAGGGTCTTCAACATTTGTACATAATCTGATTTCTCTTTAATTTTATGTGATGTATTCACAGCGAGTCTGTACAGTTATACCTGAATACAAACCTATAAATCTAACAAGGAACTGAATAATGAGTTATTGAAATTAGATAAAAGAATTGTCCAGTTAACTAAAACCACATTGAATGTGTTAACCTTAGATAAAGGAATTCATATTTTGGACATGGGTGCACCCTAAAAATCAAAAGTGTATGTGGAGAAACAAAGACTTAATTCGCCTTTTTGGAAACCCAGTAGTTAAAAAGATTTCACTTAGCCCTTAGGCCACCAAGCAGTAATCCCTAAACTGGATGTCAAGGTTCAATATTTTACAGAAAAAGAATAGTTTGCAATTCAATGAAGTGTCGTCAGTAGAATGTGGTAATATTTAATTGTTCCTGGAGGCATAAGTGTAAAAATAGATGACCCTGCTTGTGGCAGTAAGACGTTCAATTACTGATGAATTGCGTGGAGCTGACTTGCAGACCAGTGGCACTGAACCAAGAGTTAAACATATGAAGCTTATTACAGTTGAATTGCAGCATAATATGCAGTTAAGGTGTAATTCAGTGAATAGTTTTCAAAAATGAAACTATATTTTCAGGTTGGATATGCTATTGAATCTTCTGTAAATTTCTTAATGCTGTCAGGATGTGACAGCATTGATTTCTAAGCATATTATCCACTTCTCAGTCCACATTCACTCCTAAGTTACAACTTCTATTCATCTCTCTTGACATTGTTCTGCTCACACCAAGATTAATACATGAAATATTGTTATCTCAATGAATAAAAATGCCAATGAACATTTGGTTAAATTTAACAGCAGGCATGACTTAGATGTATTTATCTTAATTTATGTTACTCTTAAGCTGCCTTGTGGAGAGGGTGGGGGGGAGTCTATTTGTAGCGTGTTCCATGAATGAATTCTCATTAATTTCATTATGGGATTTACATTAGAAACTGCGACATGAAGAACAAAATCAGCAGCATGCTGTTAAGCAGTTACCCAAACTACACAACTAACGAAAAGCATGAGTCCTTTCCTTGCCTGATATTGTCAAGCAATATTTTAAAGAGCATGACACAGGATTTGATAGATGCAGAAGAAATGGAAAGGATTGACAGAATTTATATCAAAGAAAGCATTTAAAACAGAATCACAATAAATACTTCGCAATAGTGCTGCTAAGGAGCTGCTCCAAATTTAGAATTCTTTTCTGAGGAAAGACAGGTCATTGAACTGAAACATGGGCTGGGCTTTTTTAGCAGAGAAGGTGGTCAGGAAGGTCCAGCCTGATTTAATGCTCCACTCCATCCTCATCTGGGGGGAAGTCCTTCCTCCAGAGCTGCCAGCCAATTAAGTAGCTAGCAGTTCTCCAGACCCAGCAGCACCACCTGGAGTGGTAGAAACTGCTGGAAGTGCGACCTGTTTCCCTCGAGGTTCGCCGATGGAGTTGGACACCAGTAAAGGGAGCAGTTTCGTCGGGACCAGCCAGCCAGACCATCAGGGGCCACATGGCATGGGCACTCCTCATGAGAGGTAGGATGACTGGTCCAAGGGCAGACATGCTGGTGAAAGGTCATGACCTGAAGCTCTCTGTTTCTCTCTGCAGATATTGCTTGACCTGCTGTGTATTTCCAGCATTTTTGTTTTTATTTCAGACTTCCAGCATCTGCAGTATTTTGATTTTGTGTCAATATTCGCATAGCATATTTTACTAAAGGTTGACTATTGATACTGCACCTGAGAAACAATTAAGGCTAGATTTTACGCACCTTTGTGGCAGGCCTGAGTTCATTTCAGCAGTTAGTGGCTTGCTGACTCCTGTCTTGACCTTTGAAAGACGACGTTTATTACGTGGAGTGGCCAATTAATGGACGGGGAGCTGGCCAACAGTTTCAATGGATGGTGGGCTGCGCATCCAATGGGCCAATGAGGCCGAGATATCTGGGCATAGATATGGCAGGCTGTGACCCGGAGGGAAGCTTGGCCATTCACTTAAAATGGTCCCTGGTACAGGATTGTGTCAGCTGTACCAGGGATCATTGTTTTGAGGGGATCTGAAAGTCTTGTTGGTGAATAGGAATAATCCAAACCATTGCAAGAGGTGTGTGAAAATATTTAACTTTGTAGGTCTGTGATTACTGATGGGAAGCTTTCAGGGTCTTAATTGGCAGCGAAGAAATAGCGTTCGTCTAGTCCATTGAACATCCCTGGCATCTGGGAGTGCGTGAGGATGTGATAGACATGGCTGCTCCCTGGGTACATTGCACCTGTATGATATATCCTTGTTGGTCATAAACTCTGGGCATTGCTGGAGTGGTACCCCTTGCTGAATATAAATGCCCCGGCTGCCCTTTTGGTGCCTTGATGGTGACATGGGTGCAATCAATGATGCTTTACACTCTCGAGGGGCCAGGCAAGGCTGCAAAGCATCTTTTTCCATTTGACTACTGTTGTCTGTAGAAATGGCAATGAACCGATGCGCGCAGCAAAACATGGTAGCTTGAAAAACCTTCACGCAGTGATGTGCTGCAGGCTAGGTTATCCCACTCTGGTTTCCTCGGGTGGCCTGAAATGATCCAGATGTGAAGAAGTTCAGCACCACTGTGAGTTTTAATGCCACAGGCAACGGATGGCCATCCACCACATTGGGTGCTATCTCTGGGGCAAACATGCCACACAGAGATGTCAGAGAGGCTCACAAAAAGCGACGTCTCCGCAGGCATGTTCTTTCTGTCATTTGCAGATATATCATATGCAACATGATTGGCAGGTTATGACCTCTCCTTGCGTCGGTGTGCTTGCTGTAGCCTGCCCTCAGCAGCCCCTCAATCCTCAGTGGTTTGGCCTCCTTCCTCTACTTCATGTGGCTCCTGCCCCTGTTCAACTGGCCTCTTCCCTCTCCATCTCCTTCTCCACCTCGTCCTCATTAGAGGAGGTGTCTCTCAGAAAATAAGCTATGCTGCAGTGATGCTAGATTACAGTGTCAACAAGTTTGCAAACACTGCAATGAAGCATATCCCTGATAAAGTTCAGAGGTTCATGCACATCAAAGATTTGCCAAAGAAATGCCTGTCAACAGCCTCTCCTGCTAAAGCCAGGCATAGACCCATCTCCAGCCTTTATGTCCACCCAGTGCCAATGAACAAAAATACGAGGTTCCCACCTGGTGTGTTTCACATACATGCACATTATGGCTTCGAGGACATAATATTGCAGTCAATTAAACTGCTAACAAGCCTAAATGGGCATTAATTATCAATTTCAAAATGGCGGGCAGGCTGCTGATTTCAGAACCCTCCCACTCACTATTATTAGGGACCAGCCTAAAGACATTGTGACCCCCACATCATCACGCAAGATATTATGCTTCCATGAGACTACAGCAGTCCCATTTTCGGAGCGTAAAATTCAGCCTATAATGGCAAACTTCAGTAGTTAGTGTCGAAGAAGCAAATAGTCGCTTGTCACTTAATGTTCCTTCTGCACTATTTAACTATCATTGCTACAGTTCCAGATACCCTTCTGAAACTTTTTGGTTGCTTTTACTATGACATATTACTGCAATCCAAGGCTTAAGGCATGATTATAACACTAAAATGCCTTACTTTAATAACTACCATAATGAAATCAGTTAGTATTTAATACTATGACATACATCAAAACTCAGGATATTCGCTTTTCATTTATCCAGTCCTATTTTAAAAAGTGCAAAAGGGCATTCCTTATAGCATATGGTTTTTAAAAACATTCTCAGGTCATGTCTTCAAGTTCTAATCCGCAAAAGGAGAAATAGAACTAATCTAAGGAATTACAGGTTAGTTGGCGAATGTCAGTGATAGGAAAGATACTAGATACTTTGTTAATCTATGGGATTTAAACAAAATCTAGAAATAGAGAATATTATTTAAAAAATCAGCATGGATTTCCAAAAGGAAAGTATTGTTTAGCCAACCTTATTGAATTCCTTGAAGAAGTAACAGAAATGGTAGAAAAAGGCAACTTACTGGACGTGGTGCACATGGACATATGGTATCTGAAGTGGACAGTACCTGTAATGCTGATCATTGTTTCGCAGGTACACGATGAGAAATATTGCTATCATTTTGAGTCGAAAGCGGAACTTTTTTCCTCTTTCCCTCTCCAAAAAAATAAAAGAGATAGAGGGGAAATTAAATGGCTAAATGTGACTGAGATGGAGCTGAAGAAGCACTTGAAATCTGTTGTGTTGTCCACGGCCTGATGGACTTTTGGTAAGGTGCCACATAAAAGGGTCATGATGAAGGTCAGATTGTGCACAGTCGGAGGCCAGGTGCAGGATAGACTGAAAAATAACTTTAATACAGAAAGCAGAGAGTAGAAGTTAAGGGAAGTTTCTCGGACAAGCAGAAAATCCCCCACGAGGATTCATGATGGGACAACATATACACAAATGACTTAGACACTGAAATTGGAAGTCTGATGTCAAAATATTCACATTATACCAAGTTAGGAGCATAATGTGGGAGATTGCTATCAAATACTTGAATACATAAAAGGGCTTGCAATGTGGGTGAATAAGTGACAAATTAAATTCAATACAACAAAATATTAGGTGGTTAATTTTGGTAGGAGGAATAAAGAGGCCACTTATTACTTGGTTGGTAAGAAACTAAATGGGGTAGAGGTGCCAAGAGATCTGGAAATACAGACAAATAAAGTGCTACAAATAGCAATACAAATTAAGGCCATAAAAACTGCAAACAAAATAATGGATTCATTTGTAGAGGAACAGAATACAAAAACAGGGAGGTAATGTTAAATCTATATAGTGCCTTGCTTAGACCAACGACTATTTACATAATGCCTTTAAACATCTTCCAAGGTGCTTCACATGAAACAATGTCACTGAGCCAGGTAAGGAGATGTTAGGTCAGGTGACCAAAAGCTTGGTTAAAGAGGTAGGTTTTAAGGAGCATCTGAAAGGAGGAAAGTGAGATAGGGAGGCAGAGAAGTTTACTGTTGGATCCTGGTCACTAGTTTATTTGGACTAATTGATCTGGGTTACACACTTGTTTTGGGATGACTGAGTTGATACCATAGAACACATTCTATTTATTTACAAAGTAACTCATCAGTTACACTTGTGTGCTTACAACTCAAACCCTGTCTCGACATTACAGACTCGAAGGGCAGAATTTTGCCGTCGGTGACCCATTTGAGGCCATTGACAGGATCATTTATACAATTAAAGGACCTGCCCATACAACATTAAGATTGGCGGGCAGGTCAGTGCCCTGGTGGGCAATAGAAAAAACATGAAACCACATCCACTGGCAGGATGAGGTTTCATGTAGGGATTTAAACATTTTAATGAAGTTATTATGTAAATTATGAACATGTCCCATCTCATGTGACGTTGGGGGGACATGTTAGGGAATTTTCTTTTCTAGTTTTCATATTTTTTAAAGTGTCAGCGATCTCCCTGAGGCAGCACTTAGCCTCAGGGAGATGTGCGCTCTTTCGTGCGCATGTGCGAAAGAGCACACTCTCGCTTTTGGGGAATCCCTCCCGCCCGCACATAGCGCTTCCCATCAGACATCACGCTGGGCAGGCCTTAATTGGCCCGCCTATGTAAAATGGAGGCGGGGCCCGCTTCTCCGGCAGGGATCGGCTCCCTGCCCACCGGAGATTGGGCTGGGCCCGCCCACCTGACAGGCATATAATTCTGCCCTAACTCTAGACTACTCCTACTGACCACTGGCTACTAAGGTAGCCCGCGCTACTCTGCTATTGGATACTAAGATCATGTGATCTTCCGTTATAACATTCTTCTTAAAGGTATATTACACATAAGATTACCACATCCCTCCCCCTTTACTCAGAATTACATTTTCCAGTTATAATTACATTTTTTCTCAAAATATCAAATTATTTACACTGATAAGTAATTTACAAATGCAGTCTTTCTGAGGGTTTCCTTATGCGTATAGAATGTCTCAGTCCTACAGCTTCAAATGTTTTGTCAGGAACCTCTTTCTCTGGTGTTGTCCAAACATCAGGTTCTTTGGTGGGCACTTGCAAATCTGTTTCCTCAACTCTCACAGGTATAGCCGATCCTTTATACACACCTGTACTCAGTTGAGTCGTTTTAATAGGAGACGTTGATGTGGTCGTGAACACTGGAGGAATCATTTCCTGATACTTTTATTTCTCTCCTCCTCATATAATCTATATGGCCAGAATATTCCCACTGCCGTGTGGGGGCAAGCACTGCATGCCTGTGCGTAAAATGACGTGTGGTGACGTCGGGCGAGCGTTCCAACGTCACCACGCTCCATCATGATATTCGGGAAGGAGGACACGCTATAAGTTCGGATGCCCGCCCGCCATCAATTAACGGGCCAGTTAAGGCCCTTGAGGCAGCAATAGATCTCGATTTTTCACAGCCCATGCAATCTTCAGGACATTGCACGGGTGCAACCGGCAGGCGGGTGGGATACATTTGTACAAACCTCATCCACGGGCGGGGTAAGAGGGGGTACTGAAGGTGATGTTTGAGGTGTTTAAGTGTGAAAGTAACTTTTACTTGTCTGAGTGAGCAGGAAGACTTCAAAACTCATACCGGCTGCTAGGACAGGAGTAAAAGCCTTGGTCAGGATTCTACAGTAGAAAGCATTTCTGGGGCCTGCAGCATTCAGGAAGCCTTCCCTTAGCTTGGGAATTGGAATTGTGCTCTCTACCAGAGGCACCTCCTCTGAGGAGGAAGGGAGGGCCAGAAGCGGCCAGGAGCCCACATTCAGCCTCCAGGGGAGCCACCTTTGGGAGGAGAGGCGCGGGCACAAGGGGAGGAGGGCCTACAGGAAGTCCAAGGTGGAAGGGGCTCCAGAAGATGCCAATATCCTGTTGCCAGGGTTTACAGGTGGCGAAGCAGCTACCTCAATATGACTGAGGTCCAGTGCTGAAGGAGGCTCCATATCTCAAGGGAGACAGTCACCTCCATCTGTTAGATGACAGGCCCTGAGATCTCCTAATACTGTGTGGGTAGACACCCCATGACAGTGGCTCTAAAGGTCACAGCTGCCCTCAACTTCTATGCCTCCAGCTCTTTCCTGGGGTCGGTGGGTGATCTCTGCGGAGTCTCCAAATCAGCTGTCCACACTTGTGTCAAGCAGGTGACAATCTATTCAGGCATGTACTGACTTTCATCCACTACCATCGGGACCAGGCAAGCCAGACACAGCGAGCCAGAGGCTTCGCGGCTGTTGCTGGCTTCCCCCACATCCAGGGTGCAATAGACTGCACATATGTGGCCATCAAGGTGCCAACAGGTAAGCCCAGTGCCTTCGTCAACAGGAAGAGCTTCCACTCCATGAGCGTGCAGATAGTGTGTGATCACAGGATGCAGATTCTGCAAGTCTGTGCAAGGTACCCAGGCAGCTCTCATTACACCTACATCCTCAGACATTCCCAGGTGCCAGGGCTCTTCAGTGCTCCAGCACGGCTGGATGAATGGCTGCTGGGTGACAAGGGCTATCCCCTCTGAAGGTGGCTCATGATGCCTCTCCTCCATCCAAGAACAGAAGCTGAGCAATGGTACAAAAGGAGCCATGGCACCACAAGCGCTGTGGTGGAGAGAGCCATCGGTCTTCTCAAGATGTGCTTCTGATGCCTGGACCATTTAGGGGGCGGACTACAATATCCCCAGATTGTGTGTCACTGATAGTGGTTGCATGTTGCACTCTCTACAATCTTGTGCTGGAAAGGGGTGATACAGTGGATGAGGAATACATAGATGCAATTCTAGACTACTGACTACTAAGGAAGCCTGCACTACTTTGCTATTGGATACTAAGATTATGTGATCTTCCATTATAACATTCTTATTAAAGGTATATTACACATCAGGTTACCACATTTACAGTGGGAATTCCAGGACTTGGGGCTCAAGCTAAAGGAACAGCCACTATTGGTGGATTGATTAAAATTGGGAATTCTCAACAGGTTGGTATTAGTGGATTGCAAATAGGAGAACGTTACAGAGATATGGAGGGGCAAGGGCAAGAATTTCAAACTTGGTGGATGGCTTAATGTAAGTCAGCGAGCACAGGAGTGAAGATTAAAATGGTGCTTGGTGTGAATTAGGACACAGGCAGCAGAATTTTGGATGGTCTCATATGCATGGAAGGTAGAACAAGGGAGACCTACTAAGAGTGCATTGTGGTGGACAAGTCTAGAGGAAAAGGCATGGGGGAGAGTTTCAGCAGCAGATGAGGGGGAAGGAGTGAGTTGGGCAATGTTATGAAGTGGAACAAAGCAGTCTTGGTATGGCTCAGATATGTTGTTGGAAGTTCATCTTGGGATCAAATGTGACACTGAGGTTGCCAACAAACTGATGTTGTCTCAGACAGTTGCCAGGGAGAGGGACGAGGTTGGTGGCTGGGAATGGATTGGTGGCGGGGAATGAAAATAATGGCTTCAGTTTTCCCAGTGTTTAGCTGGAGGAAATGTCTGCTCCTCCACTACTGGATAAGATAATCAGACAATAAGCCTGGCAATTTAGAGACAGTGAAGGAGTTGAGAGAGATGATGGTGAGGTAGAGCTGGGCATCATCAGCATACATGTCAAAATTGATGTTTTTTTCCTGGATGGTGTTGCTGAGGGACAGGGTGCTCCTATGAAGTGCTTCCCCAGGTGCTGCAGCATGGGTGATGGGAGGCTGCTGGTCTCCACTTGAGGAGACTGCAGATGGCGTTGAAAGTTGTACTCAAGCATCTCTAGATGTGGAAAGCCAGCTGACAGGCAACTGCAAGTGCGCTGTCAGAGTGTCAGGGGTGAGAGCAGGAATGTTGCCATCCTTAGGTAGGACAGCAGGTTCATGCTCCATGGAGCACCTTGGCAATCCTGCTGATAAGTTGGATAACAGATTTATCGTCTCCTGTAATGCTCTCAAAGCCCCTTTGTGCACTGGTATCCAAAACCATAATGGCATCTAATTAATTTGAGCTTGCAAGGCAGCAATCTGAGCTTTCACTCAGACCTTTGATGGAAACTACTTGTGCTACAATGGCTATTCATGCCCATCAGCCTTCTGTAGCCTTACCTTTGTGTGACCTCACCATTCAGCAAGCTAGCACCTGCCCTAACCTTTGCCCTGCTCTGGCTTCTATGCATTTGTACCTGGTGCCTCACCACATGCAGATCCCTCCTCTTATATCCTCGCATCTAAAATATATACTGGGCAGGATTTTTGCTATGGAAAACAAAAGTCAGGACTATTTCTGATGGAACTAACAATCGGTCCCAAAGTTCTGGTCTCTATTATCAGCACAACATCATATTCCCAAGTGGCTATTTGTGCCTGCAGCTCACCAATTCTATTTACTATACTCCATGCTTTGGCATACATTCACTGTGAACCTAATTTAGACCTTATTGCATTACCTCTTAGCGTGACCCCACCTAATACTTTATTATTTCTTTTTCTAATACCATCTGACTCTTGCAATCCTTTCTGCACCCTGTTGATCCTTTCTTGTGCTACATCCTGGTTCCTATCGCCTGCCAAGTTATTTTTAAACCCTCCCCAATGGCACAGGCAAACCATCCTGTGAGGCCATTGATCTCGGCTCTGTTTAGGCGCAAGATATCTGGCCTGTATAGGTCTCTCCTTCCCCAGACCCAGTGCCAATGTCCCAGGAATCTAAAACCCTTCCCCTGCACTATCTCTCCAACCACACCTTCCACATTCATCTGCTCTATCCTTCTATCTGACAGCACCAGCAGTAATTAGGAGATTACTACCTTTGAAGTCCTGCTTGCTATTTATTTTTCTGGTTCCCTAATGTCTGCCTGCAGAAGCTCAGCCCTCTTTCTATCAATGTCGTTGGTACCAATATGGACCATGGCCTCTGGCTATTCATCCTCCCCCTTCAGAATGCTGTGCAGCTGTTCAGGCAAAATACTATCCATGATTCATGTCGGTGGCTGCAGAAATACCTATACATGTGAGTATAATAATTTTCATAATACTTTTCTGGTTTATTGTAAAGTAGGTTTATGGGGGTGGGGGGGGTTGTATTTTCTATCTGTGTGTGTGATTTAACTACATTTTGTAGCCAAGCAAACTGCAAGCTGAAGTTATCAAAAAAAGTAAGGTGTAGAAGTGTCTTTAAAATGCTGAGTAGGTAAACATGGTTGGGGTCTTAGTATGTGAGGTGTGAAGGGAATTTGCATTTTTGGATAGATGAAGGCAGGTTTGAATTTCAAAATGAGAATAGTAGCAACAAGAAAAGATTTATATTATGAGAAGGGTAAAGTTCCAAAGACATATGGGGCAGGATTTTTCAGCTGGCAAGCGGGGGCGGGCCCGACACACTGACGCATAAAATGATGCATGATGACATCGGGCGTGCATCCCGACCATCGTCGCGCTGAGTAGCGATGTTCCGTTCGGTGGGTGCGCGCCGGAGTCGGCTGCGTACCCGCCAATATGTAAATGGCCTATTAAGGCCATTAAGGATCTGATTATGGTCATTGTAAACGCTACCCATCCAACCTTAAGGTTGGCGGGCAGGCGAAAAGGCCAAGCGGTCTTCGCATTTTTTAGGAAACCTCATCCACGAGCAGGATGAAGTTTCCTAAAGCTTTTATTAAATAAATAAACAATTTTTTAGAAATATAAAAACATGTCTCATCTCATGTGACACAGTCACATGAGGGGACATGTTTAAATCAATTTATAAACCTTTTATTTAATAATTTCAGAAGCCCTTCAATCTCCTTGAGGCAACTCCGTGCCTCAGGGAGATTGAATTGCACATGTGTGAAAGAGCGCTGGCCCCGACTGTCCCTCCTCCCCTCACCTGCACGGGTAGCGCTGAGCAATACCGCTCGCGTCTTATGTTGGGTGGGCTTTAATTGGCCCGCCTATGTAAAATGGTGTCATGGAGCAGATCGCGGGCGGCGATTGGCTCCGCCATCACTCCCATCCACTCCTGCTGAGCCCGCTCGCCAATTGAAAAATTCTGCCCATGGAAACAATAGAATTTATGCATTAAAAAGAGATAAACATATATAAAGGAGAAAGAGAAATGTTTTTATTCATTCATGGGATGTGGGCTTCGCTGGCTGGGCCAGCATTTATTGTCCATCCCTAGTTGCCCTTGAGAAGGTGGTGGTGAGCTGCCTTCTTGAACCGCTACAGTCCACATGGTGTAGGTACACCCACAGTGCTGTTAGGAAGGGAGTTCCAGGATTTTGACCCAGCGACAGTGAAGGAACTGCAATATATTTCCAAGTCAGGAAGGTGAGTGACTTGGAGGGGAACTTCCAGATTGTGGTGTTCCCATCTATCTATTGCCCTTGTCCTTCTAGATGGTAGTGGTCATGGGTTTGGAAGGTGCTGTCTAAGGAGCCTTGGTGAATTCCTGCAATGCATCTTATAGATGATACACACTGCTGCTATTGTGCGTCAGTGGTGAAGGGAGTGAATGTTTGTGGATGTGGTGCCAATCAAGCGGGCTACTTTGTCTTGGATGATGTCAAGTTTCTTCAGTGTTGTGGGAGCTGCACTCATCCAGACAAATGGGTAGTATTCCATCACACTCCTGACTTGTGCCTTGTAGATGGTGGACAGACTTTGGGAAGTCAGGAGGTGAGTTACTTGTCGCACGATTCTTAGTCTCTGACCTG
The DNA here is from genome assembly GCF_017639515.1 of Carcharodon carcharias. NCBI lineage: Eukaryota > Metazoa > Chordata > Chondrichthyes > Lamniformes > Lamnidae > Carcharodon > Carcharodon carcharias. Next base: position 54,908,984 of record NC_054483.1, on the reverse strand, counting down.
ATATTGTAGCCACAGTACTCATATGGCTGCTCCAGTTCAGTTTCTGGTCAATGGTAATCCCCAGGATCTTAATAGTAGGCGAATCCCATTTGCCATTGAATATCGAGGGTCAACGGTTGGAAACTCTCTTGTTCAGGATGGTCATTGCCCAACACTTGTGTGGCACGAATGTTACTTGCTACTTGTCAGCCGAAGCCTGGATATTGTCCAGGTCTTGCTACATTTGGACATGGACTGCTTCAGGATCTGAGGAGTCACGAATGGTGTTAAATATTGTGCAATCATCAGCGAACATCCCCATTTCTGACCTTATGATGGAAGGAAGGTCAGTGATGAAGCAGCTGAAGATGGTTGGGCCTAGGACACTACCCTGAAGAACTCCTACAGTGATGCCCTGGAGCTGAGATGACTGACCTCCAACAACCACAGCCATCTTTGTTTGGGCTAGGTATGATTCCAGCCAGTGGAGAGTTTTCCCCTGATTCCCATTGACTCCAGTTTTGCTCGGGCTCTTTGATGCCACATTTGGTCAAATGCAGCCTTGATGTCAAGGGCAATCACTCTCATCTCGCCTCAGGAGTTCAGTTCTTTTGTACATATTTGGACCAAGGCTGTAATGAGGTCAGGAACTGAGTGACCCTAGCGGAACACAAACTGTGCATCAGTCAGCAGGTTATTGCTAAGCAAGTGCCGCTTGATAACACTGTTGATGACCCCTTCCATTACTTTACTGATGATCGAGAGTAGGCTGCTGAGCTGTAATTGGACAGGTTGGATTTGTCCTGCTTTTTGCGTACAGGACATATCTGGGAAATTTTCAAAATAGCTGGATAGATGGCAGTGTTGTAGTTGTACTGGAACAGCTTGGCTAGGAGTGTGGCAAGTTCTGGAGCACAAGTCTTCAGTACTATTGCCGGAAAATTGTCAGGACCCATAGCCTTTGCAGTGTCCAGTGCCTTCAGCCACTTCTTGATATCACGTGGAGTGAATTAAATTTGCTGAAGACTGGCATCTGTGATGCTGGGGACCTCCGGAGGAGGCCGAGATGGATCATCCACTTGGCACTTCTGGCTGAAGATTGTAGCAAATGCTTCAGCTTTAACTTTTGCACTGAGATGCTGGACTCCTCCATCATCGAGGATGGGGATATTTGTGTAGCTTCCTCCTCCAGTGAGTTGTTTATTTGTCCACCACCATTCACAACTAGGTGTGGCAGGACTGCAGAGCTTAGATCTGATCTGCTGGTTGTGGGATCGCTTAGCTCTGCCTATCAGTTGCTGCTTATGCTGTTTGGCACGCAAGTAGTCCTGTGTTATAACTTTACCAGGTTGACATGTCATTTTTAGGAAAGCCTGGTGCTGCTCCTGGCATGCCCTCCTGCACTCTTCATTGAAGCAGGGTTGATCCCCTGGCTTGATGGTAATGGTAGGTGGGGGATATACCCGGCCATGAGGTTACAGATTGTGTTTGGGTACAATTCTATTGCTGTTGATGGCCCACATCGCTGCATGGATGCCCAGTCTTGAGTTGCTAGATCTGTTTGAAATGTTTCCCATTTAGCACGGTGGTAGTGCCACATAACACAATGGAAGGTATCCTCAATGTGAAGGCGGAATTTTGTCTACCCAATGACTGTGCGCTGGGCACTCCTACTGATTCTGTCATGGACAGATGCATCTGCAGCAGGCAGGTTGGTGAGGATGAGGTCAAGTATGTTTTTCCCTCTTGTTGGTTCCCTCACCACCTGCCACAGACCCAGTCTTTCAGCTATGTCTTTTAGGACTCGGCCAACTCGGTCAGTAGTGGTGCTACCAAGTCACTCTTGGTAATGGACATTGAAGTTCCCCACCCAGAGTACATTCTGCACCGTTGCCATCCTCAGTGCTTCCTCCACGTGGTGTTCAACATGGAGGAGCACTGATTCATCAGCTGAGGGAGGGCAGTAGGTAATAATCAGCAGGAGGCTTCCTTGCCCGTGTTTGACTTGCTGCCATGAGACTTCATGGAGTCCAGAGTCGATGTTGAGGACTCCCAGGGCAACTCCATCCCAACTGTATACCATTGTGCCACCACCTCTGCTGGGTCTGTTCAGCCAGTGGAACAGGACCTACCCAGGGATGGTGATTGAGGTGTCTGGGACATTATCTGTCAGGTATGAATCCATGAGTATGACTATGTCAGGCTGTTGCTTGACTAGTCTGTGAGACAGCTCTCCCAATATTGGCACTAGCCCCCAAATGCTAGTAAGGAGGGCTTTGCAGGGTCAACAGGGCTGAGATTGCCATTGTTGTTTTCTGTGCCTAAGTCAATGCTGGGTGCTCCATCCGGTTTCATTCCTTTTTTCTGACTATGTAGCAGTTTGCTACAACTGAGTGGCTTGCTAGGCCATTTCAGAGGGCATTTAAGAAGCAACCACATTGCTGTGGGTCTGGAGTCACATGTAGGCCAGACCAAGTAACGAAAGCAGATTTCCTTCCCTAAAGGACAGTAGTGAACCAGCTGGGTTTTTACAATAATCAACAATGGTTTCATGGTCATCATTAGACTTTTAATTCTAGATTTTTATTGAATTCAAATTCCACCATCTGTCATGGCAGGATTTGAACCTGGGTCCCCAGAGCATTACCCTAGGTCTCTGGATCCTCATAAGAGAGGATCTCTTCAGAGGACCAACACAGACCCGGTGGGCCACATCCAAAAATGTGCTATCCGTGTAGTTCTTGGCCTCACCGATACACCACAGTGATGCCATCTGCTGCTCAAGCTTTGAAAGCAAGAGCGTGATCTTCTCCAATTGACAGCACTTCCATCATGTATGCTTGTCCAAGACATGGGAAGCAAGTGTGTGCTATAGCTGTCATAGTTAAACAGTTTTCAGTGTGTGCAAGCTGTAAGTTATGGGTGCAACACTTGCATAAGTGCTAAGTGTATGAGGTTGAAGTAAAGCATACGGTGCTTAGGGTTGGGTACGAACATATAAACATATGAACATACGAATTAGGAGCAGGAGTAGGCCATTCGACCCTCCGCCCCATTCAATAAAATTATGGTTGATTGGATTGTGGCCTCAACTCCATCTTTCCCCTACCCCTGTGAATCTTTGCCTCCCCTGTTGGTTAAGAATCTATCTACCTCTGCCTTAAAAGTGTTCATTGGCCTTGCCTCGACCGGTCTCCGGGGAAGAGAATTCCAAAGCTTCATGGCTCTTCGAGAAGAAATTTCTTCTCATCTCCGTCTTAACTGGGAGGCCCCTCCTTTTTAAATTGTGTCCCCTTGTTCTAGTCTCTCCCTCAAGGGAAACATCCTTTCAGCATCCACCCTGTCAAGTCCCCTCAGGATCTTATATATTTCTATGAGACTGCCTCTCTGTCCTCTAAGCTCCAGTGGATACAGGCCCAGCTTGTCCAACTTTTCTTCGTAAGATAACCTCCCCATCCCAAGTATCAGTCGAGTGAACCTTCTCTGAACTGCTTCTAACACATTTATACCCTTTCTTAAAGGAGACCAAAACTGTACACAGTACTCTAGATCACTACTGACCAATAGAGTTTGGTAGTCAATAGTTAATGGAGTTGTAGAGAATTGAGCAGTGGATGAGGTTAATGGCACAGTTGATGGCACGCATCATTTGTCATTTATCTTGATGACTTATATTTAAACTTCTTTCTGCACTGAATCCATGTCCTTGGAGCAGCATTTGTGGCATTGCCTCTACTTGTTCTCACTGCCTCCTGTGCATCTGCATGGGGAGCTCCAGCCACAGGTAATGTGTTGAAAATTGCATCATACGTTTTGTCCACTTAGGGCTACCGTACCCAAATGCCAGCAAAGAGTGTCTAGATGGAAAGTAAAGGAATATGTGTTTCAACAGCATATGCAGTTCTGATGCTGAATGCTCCTTGCTGAATCTTATTGTTTCTTCCCAAGAACTTCATTGCCACCATGAAGTACAGGACATTTTTCTTTCCACCTCTTCCACCAAGACCTAGGTAACTGCTCACTTGAATGTTCAACCATTGGTCAAAGTATCACAATCTCTTACAGCCACATTGTATCTTCTCTTTCAGAGGTGCAAGCTGCCTTTAAGTAATACAAGCTGCTTGAGCTATTGAGTCCACTGCTGATGAATAGGGCAGAGAGTGCTGGCTGCGAATGATGATCATTTAAAAAAACAGGCAACATAAATTTATTACGCTGTCTGCATCTCAACTAATTGATGTTAGTTAATCATAGCTATTCTCGCCCATTTTCGGGGACTTCTCAATTTTTTTCCTCCAGTCTTTTGACAGGAACTTTAAAATTTTGAACGGATGAAATGTTTCGATAAGGTGGGTATGGAAAAATAGTTTCCAATTGCAGGCATCCAGAGAAAATGGACCATAAATATAGGAGGGCCGCTAACAGATGTAATAAAGAATTTAGGAGAAATGTCTGTATGTGGAGAGTGGTGAGAGTGTGGAACTCAGTGCCACATGGAATGGTTGAAACAGATAATACTGAGACATTTAAATGGAGGTTTGATGCATAAATGAGGGAGAAGGAAATAGAGTGATGTGGTGGGGAAGGTGGTGGGCATAGGTAGAAAGAATAGTTAGAGTATGCTAAAGCATATGTGGGCTATCAACACCACCATAGACCAGTTCCATTGGTCTTTTACTGTGCTGTAGATATTAAGTACCACTCTCCTCACGGCTGCCAAATTGGGTGGTGGTGTGTCGGGTCTGGGAAGATTAAACCATAAAAATGTGCAACCATAACCTGCATGCCTATTGCTGTTTGTATGGGTTATTGGGTCCCATGTGGAGAGCAGGAGACTTCATTTAACATATTAAAATCGGGCTCTGACAGTGCAACTGAGAGCATGATTTAGAATTCACCTCTGTTGCACAGGTTTCCCAGAGATCATGAAACCCAGCAGCAAAGGAGAAGATAGGAGGCTCCCTGTGGGCCCCTCAAAGAAGCCTTCCACCTCCACTCTGCCACTCTGCCAATTGCAGACTCTCTCTCCCCGCTCTCGAGTGTTAATCACCTGCCATGTCCCCCACCATCGCATTTGCCTCTCTCTCCCTTCTGGTGCTGATGTTCTCTCTTTTCTCCCCACCCTGCCATGATGGCTCAATTTGCTCCCCACCAATCATTAGAGACCATCTCCAAGGTTCTCCCACTGAGGCTTCCTGCCATTTTTATTCTCTTCCTTCCACTATCCAGGCTGCCAACGTGGTTGGCAGTTGGGTAGTAAATAGATCCAAAAAATGTTAATGTGGCCCTGCCATTAAAGTGGGCAGGATGCCTGAGTCCCAGGCCTTGATGGGATCTTTGCCCGTTTTTGGTCTCTCCCCTCATCCTCCCCACCTCCCCACAATACCTGGTCTGATGTAACCCTTGTGAGCTAATGTCAAACCATGATTCCAGTTTTGTTGAATACTTTATGCTCTGCCTGCATGTGGTATTTACTGCTTGCCACTGATAGATTTGGTTTTCCCCTGTCCTTATCAGAATGGTTGGTATACCACATTTGACAGGCAGACTCCAGCACTGGTCTTGACTGATGTAAAAGAATACAAAGTTTCATCTTAGGGAGACCAGCTGTCTTGAGAGACATCAGACAGAAATGGCAAATACTTGCCTTGGGATACATATGGAAAACCTAAGCTTCCCATTTTAAATTGTCAGAATTTATTACTGCTGGTAATTTTACAGAGTGGTAGATCTTGAAGCACACTTGAGTACAAGCATGTTGAGCTATACTAGAAGAACATCAAGCAGCATGTTTGTAAAAAGGCTGTTGTGATGAGAGTGACAGATTTAATTTGGATCCTTTACCCACCTACTAATTAGTTAATGCATATTAAACAATTGTTGTTCATTGATTGTTAAAGTACTTTAAAGGTATTTTTGCCTTCCAAAAGATATGTTTTTAACAGACCTGCATTATGTTTTGCACAAGTAAATGATGAATATCTTAATATATAATTAATGTCAGAATCAAATTCTTAATTTAAAAGATTTTGGGCAGAATGGTCCACTCTTGTCGGCGGGTGTCCCATTCATGCCCCCATTAGCCCCCATGGGTTTTCATGCCTCCATGGAGGGTTGCAAAAATTGGTTTCACGTCGTCGTAGAACAAGTTTGCGATCGTCTGCTCCGCCCGTCAATGGCGTGCCACATTTCCTACCATCGCAGGTCGGGAACCTAATTTCAATACTTTAGCATCTCATTATAAGTCCTGTTTGCCGGAATCATCCCCCTCATTCTGGATTATCGGGTACATCGGCATGATTGCACTCCGACATGTTTCACAACTGTATGTAAGTGACATGGGCCTGGCGAGCTGCACTTTGCCTGGGACTTCAAGGTTTGGTTGCCTACCTTGCTTCAGGCAGCACTCGTGCTCATCAGCTCCAAGCTTCTCAGGCAGCAGCATGTCACTTTTACGGGGGCTTATGGGCAGGTCTCTACCTACCGGACCAGCCATAAGACGAGGGTAGTTGTTCAATGGCTGCAGGGTTAGGGCTTCCTCGAGGATTGGGTAGAACAGGCCTCAGGCAAAGGAAGTGGCTACAGGGTGAGGGCTGTACTGAGGTATCCCAGGGTGTGTGTGAGGGCACATGTTGATTTGTGCATGTGGCCTCAAGATGGTGAGGGCTGAGGAGGCAGTCTCCAGAGGCGATTAGGCCAGATGGAGATGTCTGTGTGTGTGTGTGTGTGTGTTTGTGTGTGTGTGTGTGGTGATGTCCCTTGAGCTGGCAGTGAGTGAGATGCCAGTGAATGTGTGATGGGCTTGTGAGTGTGTGAGTTTAGAATGATGAGATGGTTGCTTTATCCTGGTAGCGTGGTTGAGATTATTCATTCTCTTTCTGCACTGGATGGCCAACCTCTTCCATGCAGCATTGGCACTGACCACCACTGCCATTGCCTCCCAAGCAGGAGTGGTGAGATAACTGGACCTCCTGCAGCCAGAGTGGGGGGAGGGTGGTGGAGGACATCACGGCGGGCCTTGGAAAGATATCCTAGTGACGGGTCACTGAATTCTTCTTGGTTTTCAGGGCCATGTCTTCACTGAAGCAGTCCTGGGCTGCAAATATTGAGAACTGTGTGCGCGACTGCAGTTTAGATGTAGCACCTGGTGTGAGGAAACAATGAGGAAACGGTGTGGCAGGCGATTCAGAGGCTGCCCACCAGTGAGACAGCGTGTTTCCTGTGACTGCATAATTAATGAGGCAGGAAGCAGATGACACGGTGCAAAAACCCACTGGCTGCATCTTTATTCACTCCCGTTACCACACTTAGTGCAATCCTGGGATTATTCTGCTCTTTAATTTAGGTTTTAACTTTAATTTTAGTTTTTCTACCTACCTTCTTGTGATCTCTTTACTGATTTTAAGTTAAAATAATTTTCTTAACTTTCTTACCTTTATTTCCGATTCCTTGTTCTCTCCGACTAATGGGAACAACATTTTAAAAGATTTTCATTGTCTGAAAACAAGTTTTTAGAGGTCAGGTTGGAAGCCAATGAAAAGATCAAATTCACAATATTACATCACTGTAGCCAAATGAAACTTTGACATGCTTTTCAGAATCAAAATCAATGCTTGCTAGTGTTACAGAAACTCAACATAAGCCCCAGTCATCTAACCCCTTGAGATAATATCCTGTTACCCCTTAAGATTGCTCATGGTACATGTACACGAACTGTAAGTAATTTTGCACCTGGAGACCCCAAATCCCTTTGCTCCTCACTGCTAAGTTTCTTGCCATTACAAAAATATTCCATTTTGTCTTTCTCAGATCCAGAGTGGGCAACCTCACACTTCCCCACATTGAATTCCCTCCACTGTAGTTTAGCCCTTGTTCTGTTGATGTCCCTTTGCAAACTCCTGCTCCCATCCACAGAACTTACATTCAAACTTTTTTGTGAATGAGGGAAGGAAATGAATGTGATTCCAAAAACCAAAGGCAAAGGGCCCAAACATTACTTTATGTGTCTTTTCCTTCCTCAGTTCCACCAGCAAACAAATGGTGATGGCACAAAGGCTTGATTCTAAATAATGATCCTAAAAAAGGAAAAAGCAGGCTGCAAAATGGGCTTTGTAACCTATATCATGCAACTTTGTTTTTTCTAAACAGAGAGGGATGAATTTTACACATGACTTACGCGCAAGAATTTATGGTAAGTGCAATGTATCCAATAGTACAGCATTTAAGCTAAACAAAAGTAGCTGGAGGCGACATTGTAATGTTTTTATACATAAAAGTCTTTGGTCTGCTGTCTATTTATGGGCCAAGTTACCTAAGAGGGAAGAAATTATCTATAGCAGGTGGAAAAACTTGTAGCTATAAAGCATTCTTGTTACTTCAAATGCCCGGTTCCAAAAAAAGAACAAGATATTAGAAATCACTATCACTAAGTAAAGCGTAGTTATTGGATGACTGAATGCCTACTCATTGAAAATGATCACCTTGTTTAAAAATACTAAATCTCTTCACAACCAAAAAGGAAAAAATAGTTCAGACCAGTATTCTTATTTCCCAGTTTTTATTAGTGTTCTATTTTAAGATATACAAGACCAGTTCGGACCGGTATTATTTTCCAGTTTTTATGTTTTTTTTTCCTTCCGGGAAAGTGTTGCATTTAATAACTCGCAACTCATAAGAACCTGAAAACCAGTACAAACAAATTCAACTTTCCTCAGGTACCATTTTAATTGTCCGCTCAGTTATCCTTAAAATTACATTTTGAATACAAACACACAAACATTTCTAAATGGAAGCACTAAATTCACCTATAAGGTTACGCATTCATTAGACCTGCTTCCGGCAATCTTTTTCCTCACAGACTGCTATATTCCTTTCTTCTCAGGAGCTTGAGGATTGAGTGATCCTCCATTCTGGAACCTCCATTCTTCACTGGGCCTTCTGTACCAATGTGTCCTACATGCTGCACCCTACTTTTAAGCCCCAAATATGCCTGGACCATCAATGTCCCTCAGTGCCAGTTTGCAAATTTCCCTATTCCCAGACATGCCCCTTTCTATTGTATCCCAGGTCTTGCTTACTGATATTCAAAATATGTCCAGAAGATACTTCATTGTACCTGACCTCCTGCTCTGCCCTGGCTTATTATGACCAGCATTGCTATGATCTATAACACCAGCGGCTGCTAGAATCTGGGATCCATCTGGGAATCACTGAGGAGAATTTTAACACTCAAAAAAGTGTGGATTTGAGTCATGTGGAATGTTAAAATGTTAAAAACCTGAATCCTTACCCTCTAACCATTTCTGGTTTTATTGGAGGCTGTACTGGAAGTAGGCAACCAATCTGGAGGTGGATAACCAATTAAATATTATAATGAGGCTGCTTGCCTCATATTTAACCATCAGTTAAAGTTAACATTGACTGATCAAGCATTCTAAATCTAAGGAAACCTGACTGTTAAAGGGAGGTGAGGACTACTGGATCCAGGTGGTAAGTGCTTTTTCGCTTACTTGCCTGATCCAGTATACCTGTTCAGCCTCTCACTGCAACTGGACACACCAACCCCTCAGATCGCCACTCCCCCCCACCGCCGCTGACCTTTCCGCTCACCTCTACGAGATCTCCAATCTTTCCCATCACCATTGCCCTCACCCCCACACCCACCCCCTGACCTGATGTTGCCTGACTCCATATCCTGTTCAATCCCTGCCCCAGCCTCCTTTATCTTGCCCTAAACTCCAGCTTTCCTCCTCCATCCTCCCTCTGCCCCCCCCCGGCAATGGCCCAGTGCTGCAGACCAATTACCCCAACAGCCAGCCAGCCTCTCAACCCAGCTGATGGCACAAAGTGTTAACCAAGTGTTAATCAGGTTCTGCTGTTATTCAGAAGGGCTTTGCTAAACCTATTTTTCTAGGTTTCTCAGCCTCAAACCAGCCTCACTTTCCATTCCCTTCCTGTCTTCAAGTTCATGTCAAGCCCATTGTCTCACTTGTCATCCCTTTCCTATTACCATAGCGTTACAGCCCCTAGCAAGAATGTAATTAGTGAATGGGATACAGTGCCTGCTAGTGGTTTCTCGTTCAGCTTTATCCTTCGAAACTGGTGGTCTTTGTTCCTATAATTGTTATATTTGCTGTAGTAATTGTCCTCTTTAGAAAGTGCACAAAGCAAAAAAGATTCAGTAAATTATCCATTACTTCTGGGTCCATTTTACTTTACAATTTTTTTTTATTTGAAAAACACATCCTGTAAAATAAGATTCAACATTCAAAGAGTTGGGAATGAGGAATAATAAGTTGGAAGCAGTGAATCATTGAACAGGTAACACAAACACTGCAGCAGAATTCATCAAGATATTTTAATTCTAGTTTTAAGAATTATAGACATGGATGGTTCTAAGGATTGCACTCAGTCCAAATATCCACAACCTGACATTAGATTCATTTTTGACACAGTGAAAATACCTTCCAGAAATCTGCAATCAAACCTCTCTTGAACTGCTCTTGCATTGCAGCTAGCACTCCAGGCTACAGACATCACTATTACCACCTATTGTCTGAGACAAACCAAACATTGACAGGGTCAGTGGCACAGTGCAGCCTTCAACAGCTCCTGTACCATGCTAGACAGGATTGCCAATGCTGTGATCATCATAAAAATCACAACACAATTACTTAAATTTAAGAAAACACTTTAACATGCCGCGTATCCTGGAGTTTATGAGCATTACATTGTCATTTTCCCAATTACTCCAGCCATCCAGCTGCTGCTGCCACCTCTATACTCATATTAGAAACAGCTAGGCCAGCATTTTGCTGCTGACACTTGGTCCATTCTTTGCCTTCCTCCCTTAGGCCAAAGCAAGTCATAACATCTACCTACTGGGTCCAAGCAGACACTGGGCAACTTCCTCACTTGCTCCACATCTGGCCCTCCTGATGCCTCCCTCAAGCTTCTCCCATCCATGAGTACTGGCCTAGGCTTCTCCTTTCCCTCCCACTAGTGTTGTTGACTTCTCGCTAATCCAGTCTCCTTCTTATAGCCTGCTTGATCTCTCTCCTGATCTAAAAGTGATGCAAAGTATTAGCAGTCTAGGACTGGATCAAACAAACAAATGCAGCACAGTGACATACATACTGAACTCTAATACTAAATCATTTCTGTGTCCAATAGCAGTTAGGAACTGCAAGGCCATCTCTGAGAGTGGGATTTTCGTAGTGCAGTGGAAGGGGCTCGGAGGTGGCCGTACTGGAAATTTCGCTCCACTGGCCAGGGTGCCAGTCTGGCAGCATGTTCCTGTCTCCGACGTATTTTGAAGGAGGATGCTTCAGTGGGTAAGGGGGGCAGCGAGTGATGGCTTCCCAACTGTAAATAGCAGATTGGCAATTAGGCCAATTAAAGGCACCCCCCAATACAGTCTAGTATTTTCCAGCGAGCAGCCAGGCTCCTTGCTAAAGCCAAAGACCGGCCAATGGATGGAGGCAGCCTCCCGTGGTAAACCAGGGTGAAGTCATGCTTCATGTAATTGCCTCCATCCCCCACCCCACAGCCATCATTTTCAGAGGATAATAACTGAAACTACAGTTTATCCTGTGTAGGGGTTCTCCCTCCACAGTGACAGTCTGGCAGCTATAGCCGCATTTTAATTTTAAATATTGAATTGTCTTTAGACAGCACCTCCATCTTACACCTATATTGGCAGCACGCCCTGCCACTGATGGTGGGGCTGCCGATCTTTAAATGCTGGGTGGCCTCTTATTGGCTTTCCAGCTTTGGGAACCCATGCACAGCCCTTAATTTGATGGAGTTCCTGGACGTGACTATTTAATTGGCCGCCTCCTGCAAAATCTTCCTTGGAGTCTCACAGCTGGTATTTGAAGATTGTCGAGCCATATTCCACCCTGACAGCAGGTTTGGGACCCGAGAATGGAAAGGCTGCCCCAGGTCACTGTAGGATGTAAAGGGAAAAGGAACAAGAGATGTACAGAGAGAGAAAACAGAGGCTTGGGGCTGGATTTTCATCCTCAAGGCGAGTAGCAGGAGTCGGCAAAATTCCCAGCTCTGCTCACCCGCCTGGGGAGAAGGTGTCCATAAGAATTGGATTTTCATTGTGGTCGGGTGGGTAAGGCAGTTGAGCTAGCTGACCCGGGAAAAAGTTTGCAGGCAACCGCAGTGACCACCAGGTGCTGAAGCGGGCTACTTAGGAGGGCCGCTTCAAAGCTATGGCGATTTGTCCAAGTTACAACAAAAACAGAGCTACCCTCTAGCCCTCACCCCGTCATGCCCTCACACTCCCCATGCCCCATACATGCCCCCATTAACACCTATGGCTTTTCATGCCTCCATGCCAAGGTATGTTCCCCTCCCCCCCCAAACAACCCCCATGGCCCCTCATGCCCCCCATTCCAAGCTATGGCACTTCCATGCCCATTCGTCCACTACGCCCTGTATAGAAGCAATTAATGCTATAGTGACGGTAGGATGTTAAAAACAAGCTATAAAAAGAAGTTATTAATTAAAAACTTTTCACTTTCTTAAAAAAGCTCCTTCTCACTACAGCCCAATAAAAGTGTCAATCGTCTGGACTCTTTAAAGTATCAATAGCAGAGTCAGCAAGCACTTGAAACCTCTTTATCTCTGCTAAGAATACATAGTGAGGTTTGGCTGAGAGCTCTGAAATCCATTAGCCTGTTGAAACACCTGAAGCCTTGGGAAAACATTGCTTGATTGACAGCTCTGGCTCTCTGATCTACGCTGTCAATGTCACAGTGTTTATTTACACAAAGTTAAGAGATTTCAAGTGCCTGCAATTTCAGCTATTGATACATTAAAGGCTCTGGATGATTGACATATTTATTGGGCTGTAGCAAAAACATTTTTTTTAAAGAAAGTGGAAAGTTATCAATGAAGGACTGTTTTTAAAGCTTTTTTTTTTACACACATCCTACTGTCACCATAGAGTTAATTGCTTCTATACAGTGTATTATGGGTAAATGGCCATGGAAGTACCATAGCTTGGTATCAGAAACCCTGGGAATGGAGTCAGGAACCCCAGAATCGGGACTTGCCTACCATTTTGAAAGGGCGCCCAAGTCATCCCGACTTGGTGAAAATCAAGCCCATAGAGTGAGAAACTCACATAGAGGGTTGGATTCTTCCATTCTAGCCATGGCGGGTTTCATGGCGGGCAGGAGCAAAGAATCCAGCAGCAGGCAAAAAGTCAGAAATCCACGAGCATAAAAACAATTTGCAATTCTCCCAATGGTGGTTTTATGGCAGATCGGTTATCCCGTCGGGTAGTGGCATGAATGCCATTTGCATTCATTAACATCTCATGAGTCTTCATTAAAACAGCTGCTGGCTGGAATCTTGTTAGGCCTTCCAATCTTGTGTCACACCAGTGGGAAATCACTTCTGCCTCAGACCCATTTGAAAAGGGGTGGCATGCATAAGTTGGGCCTCAGTGTGCTGGTAACTTCGAGGTGAGTGGAACATACATAGCCTAATTGCCATAGCGCTGAGCCGGTCTTGTTGCGATGAATGCCACACTGCTGGGGCTGTAGGGTTGGTCTGCTCCTGCTCTTTGGCTACATTGTCCCGAGGAACACTATTGTTCAGTGGTGCTCATACAGGCCTCCACTTTCAGAAACTAGCATTTCAATCAGGAGTAGGCTGTGAGGCAATGTCAGGTTTGATGCACATGAGGGGGGCAACAGGGAGGGAAGGCTGTGGAATGCAAGTGAGGGGGAAGGGTGAACACAAGTGGATCTTTCTGGGGTTGCCCTCTAGCCTCTTGTTGCTGCAGGAGTGAACAGGGGTCTGCTTAGAAAGAAAGGAGGGAGACCTCCTTGCAGTGTTAATGGGGCTACTCAGAACTCAGTGGCTTCACATCACAGTTGCTGTGTCTCAGGAGTAACACATGGGAATGTAGAATTTGGGGATGCAGGCAACAGTGAAGAAGGCACAGTTGTATCATATATGGCATTCCATCAATGAAGTTCTGTCACATGATCACCAGATTTGACACTCCTAACAAGCCAAAGGGCATCCAACCATTGACCATGAACAACTGATTGGTCACAAATATGCCACATCAGAGATTGGAGCGCAGAGCTAGGTTCGGCCACTCATCTCAATTAAACCTTAGCATCCCACACAGGGCTCAAGATGTTTCATATCTTTGATACCATCTTGGTCACCTCAATGTGTGTGCTGGTGTCTCAGGGTCAAGGCGATATCAGCCACCATACAAGTAGGGCAGGAAAAGCTATGGACCCTTACAGTTTCCAAATGTGTCATCTTCTGAGCTTCACTTTCTTGCCCCTTGAATCATTAATGTTTTCAATGTTTCCTTTCAGAGAAGAGGCAAAAGCACATATAGATCCAGGGCTCAATATTGCCTTTGTCAGGGTCCTAATGCAATGGAGGAGGTGAAGGAGGGCTCTATGTGCAGCTCCAGGAGGGACATGGTCAAGCGGAGCCAGAGCATGAACAGGAGGGTCCAGAGGAGAGACCGAGACAACAGGAGCGAATTGCCAGGCTTAGAGTTTATCGTAGAAGAGTCTCCTATTTACAAATGAGTGAGAGGCAATGCTGTGCACGTCTGCCCTTGTCCCAAGATCTATGGGATCACAATTGCCATATTTTTCGTGGAGACCTGATGCCATGTGGAGTTGGAAGGTATCTCCTGCCAGTGGCTTTGAAGGTCCCCTGTTGATCCTTGGAAAGGATCCACAGGGGACCTGTGCAGCAACTCTCAGTCTGCAACACATCGATGCATAAAGGAGGTGACAGATGTCCTTTACAGGAAGGCTGACCATTATAATATATATATATATATATATATATATATATAAATAAACAAAAAAACTGTGGATGCTGGAAATCCAAAACAAAAACAAAAACAGAATTACCTGGAAAAACTCAGCAGGTCTGGCAGCATCGGCGGAGAAGAAAAGAGTTGACGTTTCGAGTAAGGGTCATGAGGACTCGAAACGTCAACTCTTTTCTTCTCCGCCGATGCTGCCAGACCTGCTGAGTTTTCCCAGGCTGACCATTATGTCAGGTTTGATCTGGACGAAGATAGTTGCAAGATTTACCAGCTTCGCCACCATCTAAGGAAACACTGCTGCGACGGATGAGTGGACATGCCTAGGGATCTCCTCCTCCCGTGCGTGTCTTGGCTTCTGCCACTACCACTGAAGAGACACAAATGCTGCTAGAATATCAATGCTGATGAACTGCCCTCACTCAATAGTGTTCCTTGAGGAAGAAGAGTTAGAAATGCCTACATCATACATTTCCAAAAAAGATTAAACACATCTCCCTGACATCACACAAGGGATCCGGAGACTAGTTCAACTGAGGTTGACATTACAGGAATGTGAATCTCACATTGGGACACTGTCA
The DNA here is from genome assembly GCF_017639515.1 of Carcharodon carcharias. Taxonomy (NCBI): domain Eukaryota; kingdom Metazoa; phylum Chordata; class Chondrichthyes; order Lamniformes; family Lamnidae; genus Carcharodon; species Carcharodon carcharias. Next base: position 54,893,597 of record NC_054483.1, on the reverse strand, counting down.
CAGAGTGGGAGGAAGGCTAAATCTAGAAATAAGAGGATTCCAAAGTACAAAATCACAATGCTTTCAGATGCCAAAAAACATTCACATAACCATCAAATGTATTCACAAAAGAGCAGGAACATGTATAGCACACCTATGACTCAAAGGCGACATCAGTTTTGCTTACTTTTCCTAACTCTACTGGTACGCCTGGGTGCAGCTGTGACATCCACAGTGGGGGTGGAGGCAGCCTGCTGACTGCTACATCTTGATGTCTCTGATGTCCTTGGCAGACGTCCTGGCAGGCCCTGGCCCGATAAGGGTCCTCTGCATGGCAGATGCAGTATAATGTGGAGAAATGTGAGGTTAAACATTTTGGTAGCAAAAACAGGAAGGCAGATTATTATCTGAATGGCTGTAAATTGAGAGAGGAGAATGTGCAACGAGTCCTTGTACACCAGTCGCTGAAGGTAAGCATGAAGTGCAGCAGTCGGTAAAGAAGGCAAATGGTATGTTGGCCTTCATAGCCAGAGGATTTGAGTACAGGAACAGGGATGTCTTGCTGCAATTGTACAGGACCTTGGTGAGACCACACCTGGAATATTGTGTGCAGCTTTGGTCTCTTTATCTGAGGAAGGATGTACTTGCTATAGAGTGAGCGCAGCGAATGTTTACCCGACTGATTCCAGGGATGGCGGGACTGAGATATGAGGAGAGATTGAGTTGGTTAGGATTATATTTGCTGGAGTTCAGAAGAATGAGGGGGGATCTCATAGAAACCTATAAAATTCTAACAGGACTAGACAGGGTAGATGCAGGAAGGATCTTCCTGATGGTGGGGGAGTCCAGAACCAGGGGTCACAGTCTGAGGATACGGGGTAAACCATTTAGGACTGAGATAAGGAGAAGTTTCTTCACCCCAGGGAGTGGTGAGCCTGTGGAATTCGTTACCACAGAAAGTAGTTGAGACCAAAACATTGTATGTTTTCAAGGAGTTAGCTATAGCTCTTGGGGCGAAAGTGATCAAAGGGTATGGGGAGAAAGCGGGAGCAGGCTATTGAGTTGAATGTTCAGCCATGATCATAATGAATGGCGGAGCAGGCTCGAAGGGCTGAATGGCCTACTCCTGCTCCTAGTTTCTATGTTTCTATGCTCAGGGGCACAAGTACCTTCGGTGGTCTGAGAAGCTGGAGTGGATGGGGGTCACAGGCAGAGGGGGCTGCGAGCAGCTGCACACACTTGGAGCATTCTGTGAGGAGGCCCACGGTTGTTTGGCTGATGCTCATTCTTCCTGTGGGTGCCCTGCAGGAGATGGTGCACCCAGAGGGAGGTCAAAATACCTCTTCCCCATGTCACCTATATATTGATGGTGCCCGCCAAGGTATGTGGCCATGGAGTGCAGAGCTGAGCCATAAATCTGGCAAGACTGCTGGACCAAGGCCTCCATGGTGGTCATCAGCCTTCCCATGGTGACCTCAAAGCGCTCGCATGTCGGAGCCACGGCATCAGACAGAAAGTGGACAGACTCCTCCATCATTCGCTCTAGTCTACTGATTGACTGCTGAATCTCTGCCTATCTTTGCATCTCCAGCATTGAGTTAGCAGCCACTTCCAGAGTTTCACCATCTGACTCAGACTGAGCAGGTGGCTGGTCTCCAGCAGCCGTCCGAGTGCCGGAGACCTGTCCTGTCCCTGCCACCGGCTGCTGCGATAACGTGTCAGTGAGGTACTCTCCAGTAACTCACCTCCTGACTCCCCAAAGCCTGTCCACAAGGCACAAATCAGGAGTGTGATGGAATACTCCCCCTGGAGCAGTGCAGCTCCCACAACACTCAAGTAACTTGACACCATCCAGGACAAAGTAGCCTGCTAGATTGGCACCACGTCCAAACATTCATTCCCTCCACCACCAATGCACAGTGGCAGCAGTGTGTACCATCTACAAGATGCACTGCAGGAATTCACCAAGGATCCTTAGACAGCACCTTCCAACCCCATGACCACTACCATCTAGAAGAACAAGGGCAGCAGATGGATGGGAATGCCACCACCTGGAAGTCCCCTCCAAGTCACTCACCATCCTGACTTGGAAATATATCGCTGTTCCATCACTGCCGCTGGGTCAAAATCCTGGAATTCCCTTCCTAACAGCACTGTGGGTGTACCTACACCACATGGACGGCAGCGGTTCAAGAAGGCAACTCACCACCACCAATTAGGGATGGGCAATAAATGCTGGCCTAGCCCACATCCCATGAATGAATATAAAAAAGAGAAAGTGAGCCCCAGTCTAACCTACAGCTGTGTACCCCTGACATGTGTGTCTCCAAGCTGACTGAGGATGCGTGTGAGTGCTGTGTCAGTTCTTCCATTGCTTCCTCCTCAGATGAAGTCTGGGGGCTCGCACTGATGCTGAACTGGCTTGGGGACCTCGATCTCATGGTGCCTAGAAAGTAGAAAATAGAGTTTCAGTTAATAAGCATGAGCTAGATAAGACTGCATTTGACTCACTGTGAGAATCAGGAGTTGATGAGATGATGGAGCTGTGATCCATATTAGGTTAGTGGGAGAGGCTAATCTCCCCTTCCCCACAGGAGCAATCCCTGTCCTCCTCAACCAACTCGGCTGCAACCTCCTCAAACTCACTGAGGGCAATGATGTCAGCCGTCCCTCTCCCGGTCTGTGCTCTCTTGTTCCTGTTGTGTGCCAGCTTGGCCTGTATGAAGAAGAAAGAAAGGCATGTGGTGAGAAGGTGTGGAGCAGAGGTTGAGTGAGTTGCATGTTCCCTGTGTGTGGTGAGCACCCCCCCAGAAGGACCAGAGGGTGGAGTGTGTGCAACATGATAGATGGGTTGGTGGTGATGTCAAAGTCTCGGTGAGAGAATGAGTGTTGGTATATGTCCTCTGCTACTAGCAGAGCAGATAAGATCATTCATCATCTTCCTGCACTAGATGGCATTTTGGGCATAGTTGTCAGCCATGCTGACCTGCTCCGCGATGGCCTCCCATGCCAGAGAGGTGAGGCAGCTACGCTTTCCTGCAGTTATCCTGGGGACTTATCTGTGCATCTGTACTCCTCTGATCAAGGCCTAGAGGGCCAGCTGGATGAAGTGGGGTGTTGTCTTCTCCTTGAGGCTCTCAGCCATCTTCTGGCTGGAAGACATCTCTGGCAGGCTGGACAGCGTGAGCTTATGTGTTGGACTGGCCTTTAAGTATGGATCATCAATCCCGTTGGCTGATGGCTTGCAGACTAATCAGCTCCCGACACACCAGATGATTCGGACTGATACATGCCTGTGAATAATTAATGATCCTCCAAGCCCGGAATCTGGCGCGAGTTCATGTCATTCTGGCCAGTGGGGTAGGCACTACCGAAACCGCCCTCCAGTGCACTTAGTCTCATTAATGAAAATTTCACCTAAAGACTCTGTATAATCGACCATGTTATTGCACACTTTATTCACACCTCCCAACAGAGAGGGCAGTATCACAATATGATCAGCTCTCACGTACATTACGCTCGCTGGGGCGTAAAATGATGCACGGTGAAGTCAGGCTCGCGTCTCGAGCTCGCCACGCGTCATTTAGATTTTCAGTTTGGCTGCGCGCCCGCCAAACTGTCAAAGGCCTGTTAAGGCCATTTAATTATCAATTAAACTAATAAACTGAGCTTCCAGTCCTACCTTAAGGTTGGTGGGCAGGCGAAGAGCCCAGGCGGCCTTTGCATTTTTCATGGAACCTCATCCATGGGCGGGATGAGGTTTCGCTAAGTGTCTATAAATTAAATAAATTTTTTCATTTAAGTTCATTGACATGTCCCAGCTCATGTGACACTGACACATGAGGGGACATGTCTTAAATTTTTTTCTTTTCTTTATTAAAATTTTTGGAAAATTTTTGCGAAAGAGCGCAGGCCCCGACTCAGGGACCACCCCCCTCCCCGCCTGCACAGGGAACGCTCAGTGCTTCCAGGCGCGCATCACACTGTGTGGGCCTTAATTGGCCCGCACACATAAAATGGTGACACGCCCCTGATCGGGGATGCCAATCGGGTCCGCGCCCACCCCCGCACACCCTCATCCAACGGGGGGAAATTTCTCCCCTACATGTTTGATTGATGAATGGGCATCCTTAGGTGAATGGGCATCACTTAGCAGTTAGGGCTGAATGATGTCTGAAGAATGCCACCTGAGCTGCTGCCAGCACCTACATAGGATGCCCAAGTGGTGCCCTTCTCAAAGGGATGGCCATGTCGGTGACTCCAGAAGCTGCTGGTGTCACTCTAGGCATCCAGGAAGGTGGGAAAGCTCATATAGCACGGCCAACAAAACTGTGAAGATGAAACTTGCACCTGAAATGCCAAAAATATGCCGAACTCACATACTTGAACCCTTGAACGTAAATTAATCATTTAGTATCCATTAGCAGTGGAGTCATTTAGAACTGTTTATTTGTCGTGCTGTAGCTTTAGCTTTGGTCACAACTCACCAAGGTATTTACAGTTTCTTTAACAGAGGTATTCAATAATGTCCATGACAAAGCATTTATTGTCAAGAAAGCACTTAGCAAATAAAACAATCTGACAATTCAATAATAGTTCAATAAAATTTCTTATAGCACCTTAAATCAGAATTCTCCTCGGAATAACCTTAGAATTTGTTTGAATTATTTCATTTTTATTGGATACCGACATGCAAATCAATTATATGAAAGTGAAATGGAGTGAGTTCAACACTTCCCACAAATGTTGGGTTGAACTCCCCAGCCCACAGCTTATTAGATGTAGCTAGTCATATGCTATCCCACTCATTGTAGAATCCAATAATTGCATGAAACTGCACAAACACATTGGCCCAATATTTACGGGAGGTGGAAAAGGGTAAGGGGGGGGGGGTGTAAAATCATAGAAGCTGACAAGGCCAGGTCTTTTTAACATTTGTTAGCTCTGTTTCCCCTTCTGGAAGCCAGCCAAATTGACAGCCTGGCCAGTGGACAGGGGGAAACACCAGCAGAAGGAAAATGCAAATGGGCACCCTTAGGGGCAGTCAAGGAGATCACGATCAGGAGAGAAGAGAAATACCCATTATTAGATGATGTCCCATGTTTGGGGCTGGAGGACAGAGACAAATGATTAAGACTTGGAGGGAGGAAAGCCTGTGTTCAAGAGTGGGGTATAGAGGCACATGATGGTGTCTGGGGAGGGGAGGCCTGTGATTAGGAGTGGGGTGAGGCCTGTGATCAAGGTTGGCAGGGGAAGGGCAGCAGTCCATACTGGGGGAGAGGGGCCTATGATCAGGATCTAGGGGTTGGGGAATGAGGCCTGCAATCAGATTTGGCGGTAAGAAGTCCATGATCAGGCTTGGGGGAGGAAGAGGCCAATGACCAAGACTGGGGTAGAGAGGCCTGTGATTGGGAATCTTGGGGGTGAGAGGCCAGTGATTGGGGAAGGTGGGAGAGGCCTATTATCAGAGCTGGGGTGGGAGAGGCCTGTGATCAGGGCTCAGGGTAGAGACCTGCGATCAGCAATGGGGGGAGGCCAGCGATTAGGAATTGGGGTTGGGGGAAACCAACAATCAGAACTAGAGGGAGGCCAGTAATCAGGGATGAAGGGGAGGCTATCAATTGGGAGGAAGAGGTCCTGTTGGTAAGCATTTCTGTTCCTCCTGGTCGACAAGGTGTGCTGGAAAAGGCAATTACTTTGTGGATCTGGCAGCTCTCAACTCTGTTTTACTGCTGGGTTTCTGGCCCTTCAAAAACCAATAGCTGAGCTGTGAATTTTAAATGGGCTTCCAATTGTACTTTGGGTTGCTGAATTATATATGTTAATTAAATGCTCCAGCTCTCCACCGAGGGACAGTAAGACATCATGATATCCCATTCATGAATAAAGCAGTGGATAACTATATGGCATTTTAGGGACATGTTATCTGTTCTTAACTACTTAATCCCCTGCCTGGGCCTCCCCTACCCTTCATGATAGCTTAAGATCGAGGCAATTACTTATGTTATTTATTTCATGCAAAGGTGTATGTAAAAATTATAATATTTTATTTTCTTATGTACATAACAGGCCATCAGCCCAGCTAGTCTGTGTTGCTGTTTATCCTCTCTGTAACTACTTTCTCTTCAGCTACCTATCCAATCCAATCTTGAATGCTGGCATAGTTTCTGCCATAACTACTAACCTGAGAAATGAATTCCAAAGCGTCATAACAATTTATGTAAAAATGTTTCTCCTGTCCACTATTCTAAATATCCAACATGTTATCTTGTATAAAGGGCCTTCATTCTTGACCCCTCAACAATTGGAAACAGATCACTTCTATCAAGCCTCTGCCATCTTTCCATCATTTTAAACACTTCTACCTAGCATCTGTATTGCTCGAATGAAGACGTTTTCAATTCTTCACACAGATACAACCTTTTGAACTGCACGTTGTTATTGGTTAGGAGTGGCTTATCGATGTTGATGGAAGCAAAGTGGCTGGTAGTTTGGCTGTGTTCTGAGACCATAGCAGCTACCAGGAAGCTTAGCATTTAGAATCATTCCTGTCAGAAGGTTTCTGAGCTCAACTTACTGAAATAAACCTGAACCCTGGAGGGAGTTTGCACATCAATTTAAACCAAGATTCAGAACTGGGTAATTGTTTAAAAATGCTTTTATCTTGGCACTTGTTTAGATCGCATTCTGGAACCTGTGGTTTTCCTACCCAATAATCTGCTAGCTTGGCAGGGAAGCAGGCAGGGAGTGATTAGGGACTTTGTTGGTTGGAATGGGGTTGTTTGGTGGGGTGTTGTCTAGGGGAAATTGGGATTAGACCTGAGGTGAGTTCTGACTACATGAGTGAACAGGCTTTCATGAGTGCCTACTTCTCTTGGCCCACAAGCAGTGCTATAAAGGCACTTACCTGACGGATCCAGACCTTCTTATTTACTTTAACTCATCTTGTTTCCTAAGAATCGACAGCTCCTGGATGTGCCTCCATTAAAACCAGAAGCGGGGCGGGTTGCCAGAGGGGGGTGGGGGGGGGTGGTGATGGTGGTGGGCAACTAACCTGCTCCTAAGAGCTGTGTTGGATCCTGAAATATTTTAATGAGATTGCCTGCCTTCATTTTAATTTCCCTTTTATGGCATGGTCCTGGGAAGATTTTTGGGATGAATTGCCTGGGAGGTCCTCCTGACAGTGGAAACCCCAGGAAACCAAGGTAATTAGCAATTGAGTTTGGAGAAACCCCGCAGAAATCCACTTTCTTTGAGTCCAATATACAAATGTGGGGTATTTTAATCAAACAGCTATCTGACTTGCACAGAAACCCATTAGGATGTCAATGTCTTCAAGCCAGGCTGCTAAAACAATGTTCAGGTGGAAAGTTGTTTTCCCAGTACCATGTACACATTCACTTCCCATAGGGCACCTCCCCACTTACCCACGTCCAAGGCTTAGGGTCACCCTAAGAGTGTGCAGAAATATAGTTGGTTAAAATTGTATTTCCCCCTGCAACCTCCCCATTTCTGGTTTTAACGGAAGCACATCCAGGGCTTGTTGGACCTCAGGAAGTCAGGTCGATGAAAGTAAACAAGAAAGTCTGGATCCGTCAGGTAAATGGCCTTTATAGCACTGCTTGTGGGTCAAGAGGAGGAGGAGTGCTCCCCCTGGCACTCATGTAAGGCTCCTTACTCATGTGGTCAGAACCCAATTTGGGTCTAATCCCAATTTCTCCTAAATAACACCCCACTCCACCATCCCAATTCAACTAGCAAAGTTCCTAATAGCTCTCTGGCTGCTTTCCCGCTAAGCTAGCTTTGCTGCATACCAGTACAGAGTACCATGTTAAGAAATTGTGCCATATCCAGTTGAAATGGGCACAAAATATTTCCAAAGGTAGTACCTGCTTGCTAGATTTATGCCATTGGGAATGTTCCCCTACATCAGGATGCCTGAGGTTTAAAACCTAACCTATACTCGTCTCTGTCTTTTGACCAAGAAAGTTCCATTAATTTTTGGTGCTGTTTATGTGCCAATAAGTGCTAATTACGAATGCCTGCAATGCTAATTACAAATGATTTATTATTACATTGCCTTGCAAAAGCCAGCTCCTTGTTCCTTCCCTGGCTCAGCCCTACCCGCTATCTGTCATTGCTGCCAGTCAAAAAAATATATGGGCGATCATTTAATTGAATCCTGCATGTCATTAGGACCCAGTTCAAGATGTAAACTGTAGAATTTGTCTCTAGGAACCAGGAGCTGAAGCAATGTATCTCAGAAGCACAATTATGAGATTTCCTTTTAAAATGTAAATAGATTAAAAATTTGAGTGCATTGCTATATCATTTTAAAAAGTATGTTTTACACTACAGCTGATTTCATATTTATTGAATCTTAATGGTAACTGAGCTCTGAATTCCCTTCTCCCAGCTTCAACAATGCAGCCTCACAAATCTGATATGGTTTAAGCTCAGGGGCACAAACAGAAACAAGGTCATTTTCAATCGAACACTCAACTTCTGAGCTAACCAATCACCAACAAGGCTCAAAAGTTAGGAGCATAATGACCAAAATCTGGCACATCCAAAATGATTGGTGTTGAAATTTGTAAGTCTGGGCCCAGTTTCACTGGCACTCTGCTTAAGATAGTTCATTATCGCTGTTCCTTCACTGTCGCTGGGTCAAAATCCTGGAACTCCCTTCCTAAAAGCACTGTGGATGTGCCTACACCACATGGAATGCAGCGGTTCAAGAAGGCAGCTCACCACCACCTTCTCAACTGGGGATGGGGAATAAATGCTGGCCCAGCCAGCAAAACCCACATCCCGTGAATGAATAAAAAAAAAATTATACCCTCAGCGAAGTTAATGACCCAGAGCTTATGGTCAGCACTGAATGAACAGAGCTTGTGGTTCATTACACTTCCATTTGCCCTCAGCCTTTCTGTGCCCTATTACACGGCAGCTTGCAGTGATTAGATATCCATTTCAGCACAGAGTCCTCTATAGGGAATAGGAACATAGGAGCAGGAGTGGGCCATTCAGCCCATCGAGCCTGCTCCACCATTCAAACAGATCATGGCTGATCTTCTACCTCCATGCCATTTTCCCCCTTCGACCATATCCTTTGATGTCATCAGTATCCAGAAATCTAACGATCTCTGTCTTGAACATACTCAATGATTGAGCTTCCTCAGCCCTCTGGGATAGAGAGTTCCAAAAATTCACCAACTTCTGAGATAAAGAAATTCCTCCTCATCTCAGTCTTATATGGACTGCCTCTTATCCTGAGAATGAGTCCCTTGGTTCTAGACTCACCAGCCAGGGGAAACATCCTATCTACATCTACCCTGTCATGTCCTGAAAGAATTTTGTAAGCTTCAATGGGGTCACCTCTCATTTTTCGAAATTCTAGAGAATACAGGCCCAGTTTCCTCAATCTCCCAAATCTGGGATTTGTGTGAACAGGGCAATAAACAGCATACTTCCTCAGTGAATCAGAATGAAGAATCTTTACTGAACACCTAAATCAAGAAGTGTGAGTTAAAAATTTTAATTCAATGCCAAATCACGTCCAAAAAGCAAAATAAAGAGAGGCAAAAAGTAGATGGGATTACAAGGGAGGCAACAAAGAGACAGAGCAAGACAATAAAAAGATTTAAATTTTGACATTTAAAAAATTTCTAATGGTTAATAAAATTTGAAGGAATAAGACTCCACACTTTTAAAAGTAGATTACAGTGCCAGAGAGATAGCTTGGCAGTATTTAAGATTTATGCTGGTAAGAATCCACTTACACTAGAATGGAGAAGACCTAATTTTTCTGCAGCAGTTAATGGGTATCTGTTAGGTGAACACTACAAATTCACACCCTTCAATCTATGCAATTACTAATGGCTAGATTTGACATAGGTGGCAGAGGCTCTGCTGCTGGTCCAGAAAACGGGGTGGGTGGTGGGTGGCGGTTACCATTGGGCAGGTTCAGAGGGCAGTGGGACTCAGGGCCACATTTTGCCTGTGGCAGTCAATCAAGTAGCTATTGCCTAAGCTGCCATCCCTATTAAGGATGGCGGTCTGCCCCCAAGAGCTGCAAGTCTAACCAGGGACCAGCTGCTCAGCAGCCTTAGCAGTGCCACTGGGTGCAGTGTCCACTGCTGTGGCTACATTTGCAAGATAAGGAAGCATCAATGGCTGTGCATCTTTAAAGTCAGGTAAGTGGGGACTGGGGCAGCTGGAGCCAGTCATGCAGGCCCCAGCTAGGGGTGGGTCACTGAGGGAAGATGGCCCTCCATGAGACAAAGGCTGCCCAAAAAGGAGGCCACCGACCCTCTTGGAGATCACCAGGTTTCACTAGATGGTCTTCCTACAAGGTGTACAAGCCCCCAGCATTTGGTAAAATTCTAGTGGTGGTGGGAAGATTCCCTTAATTGACCACTTAAGCGGCTTAATTGGGCTCTGGGCAGATAGGCTGTTTGGGACCTTTCTTACCACTGGCAAAATGGCATGGTGGTAGGAAGACCATTTTGACAGCCTTCCGACCTCCCAGCATGTTCCCAAAAGGGGCTGACAAAATTCAGCCCTAAGTATTTCAGCAAGATAATACTAGAGTGAAGCTGGTCAACTCAGACAGCAAATCCCAGAGTTCATGTTCAATCTATTCCTTAATAACAGTGAGTGGAGATTGCCTCTGCATTATTTTTACTGCCCAATCCAAACCATTGACTCTACATTGCAGTATAATTATAATCTCCACAATCTTATTATTCCACTTTGGTTTTTAGTTTCCTCATTATTTTTCATTTTGATTTATTCCCTTTGTTATCTTCTTTTCATTAGAATTCTTTCTTATAGTCAAATTGTTGTTTGTTGTTTTACTCCTTGTTGTTTAATTTTTCCTCCTTTTTGTCTTTCAGCTTCACCACAGTCTCTGTGTGGTTCCTCATCCTTAATCATATCAATCATTATCTCAGTTTTCCTTTTCCCTTTTCCTCTCCTCCAAATTCATCATTCTTCTGTCTGCCCTAAGGTCGCTCCACATAAGCTCTCCTACCCATATTCATGGCCACATGTGTGACCTCGTCAACTCCTGTGATCTCTCTGTTCCCATAGTTTTGATTACTTTTGCAATCAGAGACTGATAAGATTTGAAGTCTCAGTGACTGACTCAAAGGATCACAAGATTTCACATTTTAAGACAATTACTTAAACAAATTAAAATCAACGTCTACTAAAGCTTACTTAGTAGGCAACTAATACACTAAATACAGAAAAGATATCAGCCTTTAACTTCTTAATACACGTGGATATACCTCACGCCGCGTTTAAACATTATACCATGTTTTCAGCAGAAATGTAGCCATGCAGATTGAAGTCCAAATCCCTCCTGGTGTTTAGGCAGTCTGTCTTCTCCCTGCCATATAAGGGTGAGTTTTCCAGTGTCTTTTTTACATAATATCTGCTTGTCAAACTCCTGAGCATATTCGGATGGACCTCCACCATAAGGTCAATTTTGGTGACTCTTCGGTTCTTAAGTCTACAAAAGTTTGGTCTGCTCTGTCTTCTTCTTCCCAAACAGAAAACTAACTCTTATAAGCATCCTGCTTTCCCAGCTGTAGCTTCCCTGCATTGCACATATAGCAGCATCTCTCTCTCTCTCTCTCTCTCTCGTTCTCTCCAGGGCCCCTGAGTAAGTCTGCAAGCAGTAAGGATAGCTGCTTCTCCCTTTGTGTCCAGCTGTGAAAGCTAGTTAGTGGGGTCACATGCCCCTTTCCACTACTCCATTTTACCTTGAATTAAAGGAGACAGTTTAAACATAACCATTTTATAAAGTCTCACATTCATTACATTACTGACCAGGTTCACTTATCCTTCCAACCCGCTTCCTTCTGTGCTAGCCCTTGGGAAAAATAGCTCTTTCCCCAAATCACTTCCAACTGCACTTTCAAATACCCAAGTACTTAGCTTTGGGCCTTCAATTTGCTCAATTATTCCATCACTTTCCCCTTTGACACTTATTCCAATCAAAGCCTTTTTCAGTCAGAGTACCTTCAGCAATAGTGTCTCTTCACATCCCTGCACCATTACTTACAGAGATTCCAGTGATTTACTCTTGGCCCCTCTGATTTTTCATCCACATGTTGCAACTTAGTAAGAATGTGGCTGACTCTGAACTGCACTCTGAAATGGCAAGCTACTCAATTGAAGGGCAGTTAGGGCCAGGCAATGAATGTTGGCCTTGCCAGTGATGCCCATAAAAGAATAAATTTAAAAAAACATCGGCAGGGATTTTCCATGCCCGCTGGAGTCGGGCACACTCGGTGGCATCAGCGGACAATATGACTTTGGGAAACCAGTTTGCAACTGTCTGCTCTGCCCGCCGGTGACAGGCATCAGACGTCGGGAACCTCATTATAATGCATCAGCATGTCATTATAAGGTGAACAGCCAGACCCATCCCTCCACCCCCTCCCCCTGCTGGATCGTCCGCCCAAGTCGGCAGGAAAACACGCCAATGTGTTTCACAGCAGCATGCATAAGGCATGCACTTGGTGAGCTGCACTTCACTCTGGACTTCAAGGTTTGTTTGCCTGCCTTGCTTCGGTCAGCAGTCAGCACTCGCAGTCATCAGTGCCAGGCTTCACAGACAGCACCACATCACTTATAGGGGGGCTCAAGGATAGGTCTTTACTGACCAGACCAGTTATAAAGCTTTTCAATGACTGCGGGGCTAGGGCTTGCTTGGGGAAGGGGGAGAAGTGGTCTCAGGCAAGGGAAGAGGCTGCAGGATGAGAGCTGTACTGGGGAAGGAGGGTATCCCTGGGTGTGTGGGGGCACATGTTGATCTGTGCAAGTGGCCTCAAGATGGTGAGGGCTGAGGAGGCAGTCTCCAGAGGAGATGAGACCAGATGGAGATGTGAGGGTGGGTGTGTGAGAATGGGTGGTGATGTCCCTTGAGCTGGCAGTGAGTGAGATGCCAGTGAATGTGTGATGGGCTTGAGTGTGTGCCTTTAGAATGATGAGATGGTTGCCATACCCTGGCTGTATGGATGAGATCATTCATCCTCTATCTGCATTGGATGGCCAACATCTTCTGTGCAACATTGGCACTGATCGCCACTGCCATCGCCTATCCAGCCGGAGTAGTAATGTAGCTGCCCCTCCTGCAGCCAAGGCAGGGTAGAGGACATCACGGCAGTCCTGCATGATGGCCAAAAGGCGCTCGAAGCCTGCAGTCTTCCTGCCTTTTGGGGCCGTGTCTTCTTTGCTGCTGTCCTGGGCTGGAAACACTAAGCGCAGCCGTACTTTAAATGTGGTGCCTGTGTGATGAAGTGGTGAGGTGATGGTGTGGCGGGTGAATGACAGCCTTCCCACCATAGAAATGGTGTGTTTCCTGGGAATGCATAAGTAATGCGGTGGGTTTGGGATTATACAGTGTGAAAACCCACCATTGCAACAGGTTTTACCTACACGCTACCGCACTTAGTGCAAATCTGGGACGATTCCGCCCATCATTGTTAGGCGTAGGATCAGCTTCCACATGTACTCTGATGAGAGCCTCTGTGCTGTCTAATTGCATGCCTGATATCGAATCTTGGATGAGGCACAATTTTCTCCAGCCAAATATCAGCAAGTCCAAAGCCACCTTCTTCTACCCACATTGCAAATTCTAATTTTGCACCAGTTCCAACCCCCTTTCTAGCCACTGACTGTTATTGAATCAGACTGTTCACAGCCTTAGAATCCTATTTAAATCTGAACTGAGCTTCCTACACAATGTCAATTTGTGTAATGTCAATTTTAATACTGAGCTTGTTTGTGGGGTGCGGGGGCCCCTTGAGTGATTGCTATATGTGCTGCTGCTTAGGTTTCTGTTTTGTCAGAGATGGCTCACTTACCTGTGTTGTGGATTCAAGCATTAATCCTAAGAATTAAGAACATAATCTCAGACAATACTTTGGGGCAGTGGCAATGGAGTGCTACACTGTCAAAAGTGCCACCTTTTACCTGAGACATTAATCCAAGGCCTCATTTGTCCTCTCAGGTGGAAGTTAATGATCCTATGGTACTATTCGAAAAAGAGCAGGGGTGTTATCTAGACAAAAACAGAATTACCTAGAAAAACTCAGCAGGTCTGGCAGCATCGGCGAAGAAGAAAAGAGTTGATGTTTTGAGTCCTCATGACCCTTCAGCAGAAGGGCATGAGGACTCGAAACGTCAACTCTTTTCTTCTCTGCCGATGATGCCAGACCTGCTGAGTTTTTCCAGGTAATTCTGTTTTTGTTTTGGATTTCCAGCATCCGCAGTTTTTTTGTTTTTATCTCTGTGTTATCCAGACTTCCTGGCCAATATTTATCCCTGAATCAACATCACTAAAAACAATTAACTGACCATTATCGTGTTGCTGTCTGTGGGTTGGGGCACAAATTGATTACTGTGTTTCATAGATTACAATAGTGACTACACTGAAAAAAAATATTTATTTGGCTGTAAAGTACTGCAGGATATTCTGAGCCTGTAAAAGACACTGTGTTAATGTAAGTCTTCCTTTTCTCCTTATCAAGCTCAGGTTATTGTAACTCCTGTTTTAGGTGAGTAGCTCACCAGCCTGTATCAACCTGATGAATGATGAGCATCCCCTTCAAATTCTTAGATAAAAGCAAAATACTGCAGATGTTGGAAATCTGAAATAAAAACAGAAAATGCTGAAAAATCTCAGCAGGTCTGGCAGCATCTGTAGAGAGAGCGGCAGAGTTAATGTTTCGAGTCCGTATGGCTCTTCTTCAAATTCTTGTTCATTTAGAAACCAAAGAAGTTGTCTCTTAGCCTGTTCTTCACATTACCTCTCAGACTTTCCATCAATCCATATACATGATGTCTATGGTCTGACTTGTGTCACTGTCAAGCACTTCAAGTATTGTGTGAAAAGCATTCATGTAGCTGTGTACAAAGTACAAATAGCATTCAGGAAGAGAAAGGGCTTGATCACTTGTCAGCTCATGTTCTTGGTCAGCGATGAAATCCGCTGTCAGTGCATGAGTATTGTCTTCCCCTTGTGAAACGATATACACTTTCACAGCTTTCCAGCATTTCAAAAATCTCACAATAGCTCAAGAAGAGACAGCCACCACACTGGAATAGGCCACAGAAGATCCCTGTATTCTTCCTCCATGGATTCAAAACATTTTTTCGGTTTCATCACCTCCTTTATAGAGCTTGAAAGCTTGAAATAAGCATTGATTATCAAATTCTGCGCATCAACTTACATCCATGCTTCGCTGTGTTATACAGCATATGGGCATTGCTGTTTTCTCGTAAAGAGTTAGATGGTGATGCTCTCAGGTTGCAAAATATTGAATGACTCTTTCCCCCCAATTAACTGATGCAACAGTTACAATGGATGCTATGGGGATGAAATGGGACTATGATAGCAGCACAAAATTGGTTCATAGTGAATTGGCAACTTAATTTGCATTACCCCAGTATTGATTTTCTATAGACTTGGAAAATATGGTCACAATTTTTAATTTCAAAACCAAGTGAAATTGAGACTAGAAAACAAACTCCAAAACAATGTTGAACTATCCTTCTGTGAGCTTCAGCAGAATTAGGTGTGATGAAACATCAAGTCAGTTTCACGTATCTTGTGTACACCGGTAAGTTTTCCATCTTCAAGCCATTGTCAATAAAATATTTTCTTGCTTGTAAGATCAATTATATCTTCAGAGGCTTTGTAAAAATCAAACAAACCCTCTCTAACATCACTGGACACAGGAAAATATTACATAATTAATGGGTAGTACTTAACATTACCCTTTATTTGGCTAGGGAAAATCACTTATTACCTTTGAGATCACCCAGTAACAGCTCAGCCAAAATACTCTCCAGTAACTCAACTTCGAATCAGTAAGTGCCCTAGCAGTCAGCTTCATCCTGAAATCAAGCAACAAGTAGTGCTGATGGTGTACAACTTTATGGTAAAATGTATAAGGCACTTCAGCATCAATGACAGCAGTCTCCTCAGGAATATATTTGGTTGTGAACTATTTAGCCAAATAGCTGCTAGCATTCTTCACCATCACTGACATTTCATATTTACATGAATTCATGTGCTTTCTTATAGCACCGACACCTTTATTAACAGTAAGTGATATGGGACAATGCGGTACATTAAGCCATCATCAAACCATTACATTTTGCAATCCATTCTCTCAGTTCAGGCTCCAAAAGCGACATATCGCTAAAGTGTTGCAGGCATCCTCTTTCTCTTCATTCTCTTCAAATGCTTGGTTAGGTGCTTTCTCTTCACTCCTAGACTGATGGGATGCACCTGAGCGAAATAAGGGAAGAAATCGTGGAGATACTGGCCATAATCTTCCAATCCTCCCAATAGATACAGGGATGGTTCCAGAGGACTGAAGGATTGCAAATGTTACACCCTTCTTTAAAAAAGGATGTAAGGTAAAACCCAACAATTGTGGGCTAGTTGATTTAACCTAAGCTTTTAAAAACAATGGCCTGAATTTATCGTTTGTCAGGCACGCACTATCGCTAGGCCCGGAAATGGAAGGGAAATGGCCTCTGGCCGGGATCAGCCCCTGACCGCGATTTCACGCTGGCTGGCCAATTAACTGCCAGCCAAGATGAAAAGCACACTGAAATGCTCAGCGCTGCCGGAGTGGGGGTGGGAAAAGGGCGGGCGCCAACCTAGCTGAGGGTGCGGGTGACCACTTCTAGTGAGATATACTGAAGGCAGACAGCTATCCCAGGGAGCTGCAGGCCTCCACAGAATAAAGGAAATGACATGAATGCTGCAAAATATGTCCGTGCAGCACAATCAAGCGCCTGAAAGCATACCTCATTAAAAAAAAATACCCCAGGCATCTCTTTTTATTTTATTTCCCCATGGAGATTTCATCGCGCCCTGGATCGAGGTTTGAGCAAAATGCCGCCTGGGAGAATGTCAATGTAAAATTGCTGTTAACAGCATCGTTGATGGGCTTAATTGCCCACTTAATTGTCGGCGGGCCCACTTCCGACTGCTGTTCGCGCCCTTTGAACGAAATATCGTGCACGTGCGTAATGTCTGGTTGCTAGCCTGACATCTCGTACTATTTCACGTCTGTTCGGGTTGGGCATGCGCCCGCCCATGGGATGCAAAGTTCTCACCAATAATCTTGGACAAAATTAACATTCACTCGGACTAATAAGAGTGGATTAATTAAGGGAAGGCAGCATGTGGGTTTGTTAAAAGCAAATTGTGTTCAACTAGCTTGATTGAATTTTTTCATGAGGTAAGAGAAGTTTAATGAGGGTAATAGAGCAGCTGTGGTTTATATAGACTTTCAAAAGGAGCTTGATAATAGGCTTTGCAAAGTTGAAGCTTTTGGTAAAAAAAGAGACAATAGCGACATGGATACAAAGTTGACTGATTGATAGGAAACAGAGTGCAGTGGTGAACTGTTGTTTTTCAGTCTGGAGCAAGGTATAGAGTGAAGTTCCCCAGGGGCAGTACTAGAACTGCTGCCCTTCTTGATTTATATTAATGGCCCAAATCTTCCGGTCTCTGGATCATTGGAGAGCAGACATATGGCTGGGATGTGTGTCTGCATTCTGTAGAAATCCTGATGTGCTGACCTATGTGGGAATTTCCTAGGAAGTTTCAACTTCCAATGGGCAATTTCTCTGTTCCCTGGGAACCTTCCCAAATGCCTCCAACTTTTGTTAAAGCCAGAGACTTCAAACGGCTCTGATGTACTTACCTGGATAGTTACCCAGGAAATGTTAGACAGATTAAAACCTAGTCTAACTCCTGGGTAACTATACAACTGAATCCCCCCCACCCCAGCAATCACTCACACTGACCACCCCACCCCGACCACGCTACAGACCATCTGAGTACACACCCCGATCACCTGACTACACCCCCTGACACGCAACTACTCCCCGACCACCTGACTACCCCCTGATTTGACCTGACTATCCCCCGGCCTCTTGAGTGCCCGCCCAACCACCCAACTTGCCCCCTGACCATCTAACCACTCCGCCTGACCATTCTGCTACCATCCTACTACCACCCAACTACTCCCCCGACCACCCAATTACCCCCCAGCCCCACTACTGCCTCACTCATCTGCCACCTCATACAGCTACCACCTCATGCATTTACCACCTTACCCATCTGCCACCTCATCACCTGCCACATCACTCACCTGCTACCTCACCCGCCTGCCACATAACCCACCTGTCATATCACCCACCTGACACCTCATGCACCTTCTACTCTATCCACCTACAGTCTCACCCACCTACACCTTACCCACTTATCCACTTCACCCATCCTACCCATTTACTTCACCCACTCTAGTTACTTAACCACTTATCTCACCTACTTACCCAACCTACCACCTATCCATTTGCCTATTCATCCACTCAACCATTCACTAACATTCAAATTGGACCTATAAACTTACCATATGGCAACTAATTCCATAGGAATGTGCCATATCTTGTCTTTCCATGACTCTACTCTGCAGGACGCTGTGCTGTGAATTTCTGGTAAAGCCAGGCTTGGAAGGTCCTGGACAAGTGCAGAGCAGCGTCGAGTTGGAGGAAAGTTTGAATGTTCCACCTACCGCAAAAATGAGTAATGTGGCATATGAATTTCAGTGTGAGTGCGATGCCAGGTGCCCAGGCTGTACGTCCCAATGACTGGTGGATAGTATCAAGCAGCATGTCCCTTCACTTGTTCACAATGGGCAGAGAACTGACTGCACTCAGCCAGCCCGTGTTTGCAAAACTCAAAACTTAATGTCTGTGATTCTGTGATTGGGCAGCACTTGCTGAACATTCCCACATGTGCTAAGAATTACACTAGCAACTAATTTAAGATTATCAAGCAGGCTTGTAATATAGCTTACTTATGCTTGTTAGAAGCCACATATGTTCATATGCAGGAATCTGTCCTCTGTAGAAAAAAAGGAATATGTCCAAACATTGTACCTTTTTTGAATAAACCCATCTGAGAGACAAAAGCTGCCTGTGCCTTAGCCTTAGCAACCTCTTAACCAATCAGAACTGACTTGGCAACCAATCAGTGCAGTATAAATTGTTGCTCACATTGAAAATTGACATTTCTGCATTTGTCTTGATGAGTGCAAGATGTAGAACTTTGACAGCATGTCTCTTTTTTCAACAATACCCAAGTTCTGTACTACCAAGCGAGAATTAATACTCGCTTTAATATTACCATTCTGATTATTTCAATACCAAAACCCATTCCTACAATTAACATCACAAAAAGTTTCATAAAAAGATATGCAGGACCAAATCACCATTCCATAGCACTGGGAGTTCCTAAATCATCCCTAATGTCTTCCCTAAAGGATCACACTGCATTATTCAACATCAGAATTTCACAGAAAACCATTTGTGAAACTGTGAGAGGATAGAAATGAATGTGCAAGTTGTCAAAAGCATTTCTGTTCCTCAGAGCTACAAAGAGTTGTGAACATTTCAAATCCGACTGGTTTCTCAGCAGGGATGCTGAAAAAACATATGCAAATTTACACAGGAATTCATCAGACAGACCGTGAACTGAAAGAGGATCTACATATAGATCATTTACTTGTACAGTATTAATTACATGATCTGCCTTTCACTTGTAGTTTCTGCTCCTGCATCATCACCAAGGCCATAACCAGACATGACCAAGCCAAAGCATGTCAAATTAAATGAAGAGATTTGATTTAAGATTTCTCAGGTTAATGGTTTTATTGACTGCAGAGGTATCTTGCTTTGGTTACTTCTGAAAGTCATGGCACTGACAAGGCTTTCAAATCTCAAAACAATCAATATGATCCTCTAAATAACAATTGGAATTAACGTTTTGCAAAGACTCTTATTTCAATATCTTTTCATTTCCCTTGATACGTATTGAGATGAAGCAATAAGAAAATAAAATTGTGTGTACATGAAAATTATAGGGAGAAAATGACTGCTGGAGGAAACTGACAAGAAGAGCAATAATTATGATGGACCTGCCTTCACATTTTTAATTTGCTTTGACCTTTAGCTGCCCCAGCTCATCAAAACCAAATTCTGATGCAAATCACTAGGGTTAATTGTAAATCCTCCCCATAACCTACAGGGAATAGTGGAGATGGGAGGGTTAGTAACAACATTCATTTATGAAATGCCTTTAATATACTAAAACTTCTCAGAACAGTTAAATGTTGGGGCCATTCCTGCTGCTCGTCTGATGCATTCCTGCCCCTGCCCAACACCAGCCCCAAGCCCCCCACCCCCCCCAAACTCCCTGCCAACCCATTTAACTTAGCTAAATTTTGATGGCTCACCGGCGTCCTCATGATATCATTGGGATGTCCAAGCCATTTTAACCACTCGAAAGCTCCCAGAGTATCAAACCTGCCAGCAACAGCTGACAACAGTAAATGTCCTGGTCACAAACAGCCCATGTGAGTGATTTAAAGAAACATTTAGAAAGAAAACCATGGGCACCTCTCTATTCCTGATCATGGTCTTGTTGACCACTTAAAATCCCCAAATACGTAATTAACTTTCTGGTGACCAATTCCATGGGTCCCTCGGATCTATCATGAATTCTTGATTCCAGCCCATCGGTGAGATATCATTTCTTGTGGCTTTGGGTGGGAGTTACTGTTATGGCAAGTAACTGAGGTCTTGGACATAAAAGTTTTGAGTCTCACACTCCATGTGGCCAGAAGGTTTGCCACTTACTTTGGACTGCAACTCCAGATTACCATTCCAAGTTTATATCAGGGTCAGAGGACAGAGTCAAGAGGCAGAGAGAGGAAGAATTATCATGAAGAATGAGCAAATGGCAGAGACACTGAAAAAATAATTTATGCCTGTCTTCACAGTAGAAGTCACAAGTTACATACCAAAAGTAGAAGGGAACTTAGGGACTAATAGGAGTGAGAAAATTAAGATAATTAACATCAGCAAAGAAAAATTTAACTGGAGAAACTCAAGGAGCTAAAATCTGACAAATTCCCAGGACCTGATGATCTACATCCTAATGTTCTACAAGAGGTATCTGCACATATAGTGGGTGCACTGATTATGATTTTCAAAATTCCCTAGTTTCTAGAATTGTCCCAGCAGATTGGAAGCTGGAAAATGCAACACTACTTTTTAAGAAAGGAGGAAGAAAGAAAACAAGGAACTACCGGCCAGTCAGCCTGACACCAGGTATTGGGAAATTCCTAGAATCTATTAGTAATGAAGTCTTAACAATTCCCTTAGAAAAGCATAGTATGATCAATATAGAAAATTAATATGGTTTTATGAAGGGGAAGTTGTGTTTGACAAATTTATTAGACTTTTTTGAAGATGGAGCTGGTGAGATAGAGAAAGGAGAACCAGTAGATGTAGTATACTTGGATTAGTGGAGCTGGCAGGAAGTTGAAGCCAGAGATCAGCCATGATCATATTGAATGGTGGAGCAGGCTTGATGGGCCTACTCCTGTTCCTATTTCTTATGTTCTTATAAACTACAAGTGAGAATGTTGCTCAGTAGAATCTGTTTTGAATGCTGAATGTGAGCCCCAATTTTAACAGGCTGCATTCAGATCAGATACTCCAATTTACTCCTTTAGGTTTTAGACTCCTTTATTTCAATGCAGCCAAAGGTTGTGCAGGGTGTAAATCTGACCTTATCCTGTGCACATTAAGTTAAAAACTGGGTGCAGGTTTCTTTAGTAGTAAGAAGTTTTCATCAAAACTCCAAATAGAATAAATTGCTACCTGGTTGTTGTGAAGGTTTAAGGAACCAAACAAATGGGGAACAGAAGAAGAGTCATATTGCACTTGAATGGTTAACTTCTGTTTCTTTCTCTTCCAGACCTGCTGAGTTTTTCCAGGACTTTTATTTAAGATTTCCAGCATCTGCCGTATTTTGTTTTTATTAAAAAGAGGAACAATGTAGGCCTTTCAGATCTTTGATCCTGTTCTGCCATTCAGTTAGATCATGACTGATCCATATCTTAACACCATTTGGGGCACCTTGCATCTGTCACTCCTAATACCCTTACCTAACAAAAATCTATCAAATCACTTTTGAAATTTTCCATTGACTCCCCCAACCAACCCCCAGCCTTTACAGATTTTTAGGGCAGAGAGTTCTAAATTTCCATCACCCCTTTGTGTAAAGAAGTGCTTCCTGACATAACTCCTGAATGTCTGAGTTCTAAATTTAAGGTTATGCTACCTTGTTCTGGACTTTACCATCAGGGGAATAAGTTACATCAAATCCTTTAATCATCTTTGACCCAAGGAGATTAGAGGAATTTATCTGTGCGGCAGCCTTCAGTCGCTTAAGATGATATTTTGCAAATGGTGGTCAACTCTCTGTTAAACATTGCCTGATGAGGCTCAGGAACCCCACTCTGTCATGGCAGTCTCTGTCACATTTGCTGCAGAGGAAGACAGTGGGCTGAAGGTGCACAATTTGATTGCCTTTGTTTTCTCTGGGCCCTCTTCTCAGCCAGCTAAGCTTTTTGTTTCATACTTGCCTCTTCCAATGTCCTTCCAAACAGTCAGTCTCCAGAGGTCATGGTCATCAGCGACTGTCTCGCAGTTGTCGGTGTCTCGCTTGCAGGTGTCCTTGTAGTGGAGGTATGGACACCCAGTAGGTTGTGACCCAATGGACAATTCACTGTACAGAAGGTCTTTGAGCATACAGCTGTCATCCATCAATTGAATGTGGCCAAGCCAGCGCAGATGTCTTTGGTTTAGCAATGAGTGTATGCTGATGGAATTAGCATGCTCCAGAACCTCTGAGTTGGTGATCTTGACCTACCAAGAGATGTTGAGAATACGTCTGAGACAGTGAAAGCTGAAAGTGTTCAGCCTTGTTTCCTGCCTAGCATATGGTGTCCAGGCCTCACCACTGTAGAGGAGTACACTGAGGAACAGACGTGGTAGATTCACAGCTTGGTGTTCTCAGTCAAGATGCTGCTAGTCCACACTCCCTTACTCAGCTTGGATATAACAACTGCATAGATTGCTGGTGACGTGAAGCCTGGATATATGAAGCTATCAAAAACCACCAGCATCACATTGCCAATCTGATAGATGGTGGTATGGCAACATCTTGGATCGTGACATTTGTCTTCCTGATGCTGATGGTCAAACCAAACTCTTCACAGGTGTGAGAGAGTCTGTCCATTTGCTTCTGCAGGTGTTCCTCAGTATGGTATGTTCGTGCAGCATTGACAATGTAGAGCAACTGTCTGATGAGGACTTGGTATACCTATGTCTTGGAACTTAGGCAAGCAAGGCTGAGCAGCTTTCTATCAGTTCTGATATGTAAGCAGATATCCTCTGTAGATGACCTGAAGGCAGATGACAGCAGCAAAGAAAAGAATATACAAAAGTGTGTCAGTGCCAGTGCTAGAGCACACCCTGTTTGACCTTACTGTGGTTCCCAAGGGGTTCTGATGTTGCCCCATCATAGCTGACCTTACCCATCATGTTATCATGGATAGAGGAGATGATGCTGAGCAGCTTTAGCAGGCAACCAATTTTCCTCAATAGCTGAAATAAACTGCCTCTGCTCACGTGGTCGAATGCCTTGGTGGGATTGATGAAGGGAATATATAGCGGTCTCCTTTGTTCGTGGAATTTCACTTGCAGCTGCCAAAACTGAGAAGATTATGTCAATTGTAGATCTTCCAATTCTAAATCCACACTGGGATTTGGGGTAGTTGCGTTTGGCCAGAACCTGTAGTCTGACAAGGGCAACATGGAGAAATACTTTTCGTACAATGCTCAGCAGGGTGGTGACTTGATGGTTATTACAATCTTTGCATTCACCCTTGCTTTTGTACGGAGTCATGAGACAGAATCATCTCAGATTTGCACTAAGTGTGGTCGCGGGCAGGAAAAACG
Organism: Carcharodon carcharias; assembly: GCF_017639515.1. Classification (NCBI taxonomy): domain Eukaryota; kingdom Metazoa; phylum Chordata; class Chondrichthyes; order Lamniformes; family Lamnidae; genus Carcharodon; species Carcharodon carcharias. The sequence goes on along the minus strand of NC_054483.1, from coordinate 54,869,702 downwards.
AGGTTTTACCTGCTGGCGCAATGGTAGGTTTTCACGCCATATAGTCCCAAACCAGCCACATTATTTATACCCAGAAAACACGCCGTTTCCGTGGTGGATGGGGTCTCAATTGCTCACCCGCCATCACCTCGCCACTTCATAACACCGGGCTCCAGCCGCATGCACACATCTCAGTTCTTCCAGCCCAGTACTACTGTAGGGAAGATGCCCATGAAAGCCAAAAAGACTGAAGCCCCCAGGTTCAGCAATGCATCATGGAATGTCTTTTGGATGCTGTGCAGGCTGGCCGCAATGTCCTTTACACCCCTCTGGCTGCAGGATGGGCAGTGCGTGACCACCAGGTTTGGGAGGTGGTGGCAGCGGTGGTCACCACCAATGCCCTTCAAAAGAGGACAGCCACCCAGTGCCGCGAGAGGGTGAATGATCTCCTCCGTTCCGCCAGGGTAAGTCACTCTTCTCATCACTCTCAACTCACGCACACACAACCGCATCAAACATCCACAGGGCCCTCACTCACTGCCGGTCCAAGGGACATCACCGTTCACTCTCTCACATTCACTGTCATTGTCCTCATCCTGTCAATGGCACCACTCACTACCCACACAGGCCAGGCATACTTATCATCTGCTAACACTCCATCTCTATCCATGCAGGACAAGCTGGCATATAACACAGGGAGAGGTTGCAGACTGGTGGAGGATTGCTTGAAATCAAGGTCCTCAAGGACTTTGAAAATAGAGCCATCCAGCTGGCTGGCAAGGATCTGGACCACTTCTGTGTGATGGTGAGGTTGGCCCTGCTCTACCAAGTGAGGGTCCAGCGGTGCAACATCCGTCAGACAACCATGCCGTGTGTGATGTGTCCTCTTTCCCAGGCCACTGCACTAATTATCTCCCCTTGCTTCTGCAGGCACATTTGGAAAATAGCCAATTAAGTCCATGACCAAGGGCCTCTAATCAAGCCCCAAAGAAACCGCTGAAGAGGAATCTGGAGGCACCCTGCATGAAGTCTTGTTACAGCGCTCACCCACACCCTCCACCAGCGCAGAGACACACACCTTGGTGGGACCTATCTTTAGACTAGCCTCGGGACCACAATGTGGTGAACACATCACACTATCTGATCCACAGCAGGCAGTGGTACGAACTTCCCCAGGTGTCTGGTACTCGCAGGACTGCTGGAGGCCAGAAATTTGCTGAGTCCGACTCAGATGACAAGCCTCTGGACTCAGTCATGTCACAGTTGCTGGAGCTGCAAAGGGGCAAGCTCGGGAATATCAGGAAGGAATGTCCACTGCACTCCTCAGATTGCAAGGCATGATGGAAGAGTCCATCCACCTTCAGGCTGAGGTGATAGCGCCGGCTTTGCAAAACACCAAGGTCAACACTGGCAGGATGGCGGCCGCCATGGAGACCTTGGTCCAGGACATTGGTCCTGTATTGTTCCGCAGGCTCAACTCCATCACTGATGCCATAGTTAGCCTTCAATAGTGTGCATATGAGAGGTGTGCCAAGCAGCTTGATCTCAATCCAGCTACCCCTTCTCCTCAAGGGGTCAGTCTGGGGCCCTTGGGGGCTTATAGGGAGGAAGATCAGCAGGTGCATACTGCAGGGTCATCCACCCAGGTGACTCTGGGAGTGACCAGCCCATCCGAGTCACCTCTTCCTGTGACCTCAGCAGATCCAGCTTCACAGGCCGAGGAGGGTGACACTGCCACACAGCAGCATCCCAAAAGCCAGCCAGGGCCCTCCAGATCTCGGATCTCCAGAGGGCGCCCGCCAAAGTAATCACAGCCACGGCGCTGCAGTCATCAGGCTGCCTCTGCCTCCAATGTGGATGTCAGGGGAGCACCAAGATGTAATGGCAGGGTTAGGAAAGTTAAGAAGATGTAACTCTTTCGAGCACAAGCAAACAAACTAAATTAACAAATCAGGAACAGATTAAAAGGCTGTCGCTTAAAGGGAAACTGCAAAAACAAAAGACAAAGTCTAAAGAAAACTTACTAACATTAAACCCAAATGAGATCAAAAGGGTCTATAAAGCACCCTAGTCCCCGTGGTGCCCACTGAGCATGGAAGGCCTCGACATTGACGGTGGACATCAAGTGCTCCCTCTTCAGGTACATTCAGCCACAACCGATACCGCAGAAGAAGAGCAGACAGTCGGGCTGGACTACCCCCTCGATCGCCTGCTGTCTGGACCTGTTAATGGCTAACTTGGCCAGGTCCAGGATCAGGTTCATGAGGAGGTCCTAGCCCCTCTCTGCCCCTCTGCACCAGGTGCCCATAGATCAGGAGCGTGGGACTGAAGTGCAAACAAAATAACAGTAAAATGTTTCTCAATTAACTAAAAAATGGGTGCAGCCTAAACAACCTACATATGCATGGTCCATGGACTTCACCAGGCTGCAAAAAAAAGCAGAAACCTTGGGAGTCCATGGAACCAGCATATCCTACGGTTGTATGGGAATGCTGCATGCAACACCCTCCACCCCAGGTCCCCGAGGGAAAGGGGGAGGATACTTCCGTAGAGGACCCCCCACCGGGGACCTCTGCTGCTGACACACCAGGGCATGTCCGGGCAGTGGGCGAGGGCAAGGAAGTGAAGGGTGTGCGGCAGCAGCCCGTACAGGAAACCCCTCCGCGCTGTGCTGAAGGCCACAGAGGGCATTTCTGCGAGGCGGCTCAGGTTGCGGGGCATCGGCTCCCAAGGGAGGAGTCGAGGCTCGGGGCCAATGTGGAATTCTGTCTGAACAGCGGTGCAGAACACCGCGCACCTATGCTAACTCGAGTCCCAGAATGACGTTGGGCCAAGCACGACCGTCCAATGGTTATGGATGGCATTGGCCATGATCTGGATGTCCACCGATGTGTGATGCGCTGTGGAATCATCCAGCCCACTCCTCCACCGATCCTGGTCACCCCTGCGGTCACAGCCCTCCTCTCCATCACCCACTGAAAAGGACGGAGGGGCGGATTCTTGAGCAGTGGCTCTCTGACGATAGCCGCTACTCCTGACAGGGGAGAGCTGCATTGCGAGGCGACCATGTTCCAGACTTTGATCAGGTCCTGGTAAAAGACGGGAAATGCCTGCAAGGAGCCACGAAGGCCCCTCTGGTCTACAGACAGGAACTGCACGGCATAATTCAGGCTGTGCACCTGAAGGAAAAAATACGTCACTATGGTACACCATCTTGGGGCAGGCTGTAGAAAAGGTATCGCTGCAGGGTCTGAAGGCAGAAAGTCACCACCTGGGTGCGTAGGCACATCAGCGCCTGACCACCCTCCCTAAGCGGGAGACTCAGAACCTCAGCAGTGACCCAGTGCAGCCTTTTGTTCCAAAAGAAATCGATAAGCATTCTCTGGAGTTTTGTGGCAGACTCTGGGAGAGGGGTCAAAGTGACCAGCGGTACCACAACATAGCGGCAATCAGCTGGTTTATGACCATCACTGGACCCCGATAAGACAGCACTCAGAGCAGTCCTGTCCACCATTGCAGGCGAATGGTGACTTTGGCCTCCAGCTCCTGCCAGTTCACCGGCCAGGATTCCTCAGCGGGGCAGAGATGGACCCCCAGGTAGAGGAGTCTGGTCCTACTCCAGGTGGAAGGACTGAGCTCCTCGGATAGGGGATCCATCTGCCACTGACCGACCAGGAGTCCAGAACATTTACCCCAGTTGATCCTGGCAGAGGACGCAGCAGAGTAGACCTCCTGGCACTCGTGCATCCTCCGCAGGTCAGCCGGGTCAGTGAACATCAGAAGCACGTTATCAGCATAAGCCAAGAGGACCACCTCGCTGCCCGGCCTGCGCAGAACCAATCCCAACAAACTCCTCCACAAGAAGGGCAGGAAAGGCTCCACGCAGATAGAATACAACTGGCCAGACAGGGGGCAGCCCTGATGCACCCCTCTCTCAAAGTGAAAGGGCGCCATCAGGGATCTGTTAACCATAACTAGACACTGTGGCAGCGTACAGAAGTTGGGTCCAGGTGGTGAAATGTGTCCTGAACCCGAATGCTCACAGAGTCCTGTATAAATATTCATGATCCACCCTGTCGAATGCCTTCTCCTGGCCAAGAGATAGGAAGGCACTCGACAGACTAGTCCTCTGGGAAATGTGGATGACATCCCGGACTAGACGAATATCATTAAAGATGGTACGGCCCGGGATGGTGTAGGACTGGTCAAGATGGATCATGTGATCCAAAACATTGCCAAGACGAGAAGACACTGTCCTGGCAAAGATCTTATAATCTGTGCTGGGGAGGGAGACCAGGCGCCAGCTCTTAAGATGGCAGAGATCCACCCATCTTAGGCAGCAGGGCAATCACGGCCCTGCGCCACGAGAGGGGCATCTCCCCAGTCATGATACTCTCCCCCAGGACTCCCACGTAGATTCCCCAGAACGTACCAGAACACCCTGAAAAATTCCACAGTCAGCCTGTCCAGCCCCGGGGGTTTGCCCCTGGAGAGGCTGTCGGGGGTGCCGGTCAGCTCCCCCAGACTTATAGGGGAGTCAATCTTTCTGGTGCCCTCTGGGCCGACCTGTGGCAGTTCCTTCCACAAAATTCTGTGAGCACCCTTGCTGGACAGATCCAGAGAGAACAGGGCAGTGTAGTATGTTCTGGCAATGGCCTGAAGCCCTCTGGGTCCGAGACAAGGGATCCGTCGTCGGCCAGCAGCGTAAGGAGCTGCTGACGGACCCCGTGCCTTTTTTCCAGCGAGTAGAAGAAGGGGGAGCTGCGGTCCAGGTCCCGGAGGAACTGAATATGCAACCTTATGTACACACCGTGGTACCCAGCATGTTGCAGGTCCCGCAGCGCGCCCTCCTTCTCATCGTACACTGACTGCAGGGCTGGGTCCGCATCGGGCTGACGGAGACCTGCCTCCAAGTCGAGCACCTCCTTCTCCAACTCCTCGACCCTGGATTTCCACCGCTTTGTCAACCCTGTCACGTACTCCTGACAAAAAACGTGGACATGAGTCTTGCCCACATCCCACTACAGCCTCAAGGAGGGGAAGCCTCCCCGCTTCCTTCTCCAGCCGGCCCAGAAACAACGAAATGAGTCCAGGAACTGCTCGTCCTCCAGCAGCAGCTTGTAAAGTACCTGTATGCAGACCACATCCGAGTGCAGAAAGGAACGGGTTCTGCCCATACCATTTGGTGGTCCGAGCACAGCACCTATCTCACAGATGCCAATGGAATGCAGGACATGAACGCTTTGGGAGTGTAAAGGTGGTCAAGTCAGGGTTCTCCGACTCCAGGTGATGTGAAAGTGAAAATGCTGGAGTCAGGATGGTGATGTCTCCAGATGTTTGCCAAATTGTAGGACCTGAATAGGTCCCTCAACTTACTCACACCTAGTGTGTGATGCTGGGCACCGAGATGGTCCCTGCCCTCGAGGGTACAGTTGAAATCCCCCCCCGAGGACAATGCGTTCACCCACATCGATGGAACTCAGATGAGTGTGGACACTTTCTCTAAGAACCTCGCTTGCTGCTGTGCCCCCAGGGGAGCGTTCATGTACACCAAGTGAAGTGCTGCACCCCCCAGGTGCACAGTAAGGTGCAACAAGCGGCCTGGCACCAGCTCCTTGAACCCCATGATCTCTGGCTAAAAATGTGGGGCCAACAGGATAGCCACTCCGTCAGGATAGGAGGCTAGGTGACTCATGTAGAGCCCCCTCGCCACTCCAGGAGCCACGTGGCTTCGTCTCCCGGAAAGGTATGTGTTTCCTGCAGGAAGCACATCGCATACTTCCCGGCCCTGAGGACAAAGAAGTCCTGGAACCTGCGCTGTGCGTCCCTGCTGCCGTGGATGTTGAGACTAGCTATAGTAATCTTCATTGTCAAGAGTACCCATCACTGACACCTGTGGAAGCGCAAGAAAGAGAGGAGTATTAAGCCTTCCTCTCCTTCAGAAGCTCAGTGAGAAACGTGTGGACCCTCCGGTTGACATTCCGATCCAGCCCAAGGGCCTTGAGGGCCTCGTGGGTGGACCAGAACACGAGCGGGAAATAATGCCACCGGTCCAGGGCCAACTGAACCCTGTCTCAGTGTCTTTGAGTACTCGCTCAAAAGTTCTGGAGCTCCTGAGCAGGGATGAGGGGCACCTGAAAATGATTCTAAGCCATCCCCAATGCCCACCATCGAAACCCTGCCCTCGTCCAGCTTCCGACCCCTCCCCTGTATTGAGTAGGAGCTGGTTTGGAGCTACCTGTCGGCTCCGCCTCCAACTTGACCCCACCTCCAGGATCAAGGCCAGAGGGGTCCTCTCTTTTCCGGTTCTTGCCCACAAGGCGATGGCAGCTCAGAACCCACCCCCTCCCCAGGCACTGTGTTGCCTGGCAAGTCCAGAGAAAGCTCCAGATCTGGGACGGAGACACCCAGCGGAAAGGGTTGAGTGGGGGCTGGGAGACCTTCCTCACCACTGCTGCCCGATGACCCAGTGATAGGGGCAGTAAAGTCATGGCTGCAGTCCCCTGGTGGGCCTCTCAGGGATGCAAGTGGGTCGGGGTGAGGCACCATCGCAAGGGTGATACCCTCATCAACCCCCAAGGGGCCCTGCTCAGGGGACCGCGGCTAGGCGTCAGGGCTCTGAGCCCTACCCGGAGGGCAGAGCGAGGACTTATGGGGCGGAGAAGCCGCCACCTTTTCATCAAGGGAGGAATCATATTTGACCTCACAAGTTGCGAGGTCCTCCCCCTCCGAGGGGAGGAAGATGTAACTCTTTTATGTTACAAACAAATAAACTAAATTAATAAAATCAGGGATAAAGTAAAAGGCAGCCCCTTAAATGGAAACTGCAAAAAAACAAAAGACAAAATTTAAAGGAAACTTATAGTTGAACAGCCTGGGCATGGGTGTTAATCACTTGTACATAATGTTCACTATTGTCAATAAACTCCACAGAATGTCTCCCTGCCTGTGGCTCCTTGTTCTGATGAACAGTGTTCGTGTCACTCAGATGTGAAACATTTCTGCAGAAGATAAAGGCAGGTGTCTCAGTCCAGGGCCTCTTCCCTGTGCTCTGTGCAGTCGCCAGACCAGAGTGATGGTCCCGCCTCACACTCCTTGGACAAATTACTGATGCCTGCACCTCGATCGTGCTTGTTGTTGCTGCCAGAATGTAGTGGGCAGGTGCCACAGAGTTCCATCATTCTCTCTGTGTGCTCTCAGCACCTTTAAGGAACGGCTGGCCTCCATCTCTTCAGCATCTGTGACCAGTGACGCTGTGCTCCTGAAGGGCTCAGGTGCTGAAGGTGGACAAAAGATCAGATGCTTCTAAAGTTTCATGGCTACATCTCTATAATATGACTCTGATCACAGAGTGCAAGCGAGCTGCCCTCAGTCAGTCAGGGGGTCAGACATTCTCAGAAGCTATATGAAGATCTATGGAGTGTCCTCACTGCATGTCGTCATCATCCTCCTGCAATCGAGTGACTATTAGGGCCTCCACAGCATCTCCATGACAGGAGCATTCTCACAGAGTATTCATGCTGCTATAAGCCAGACTGGAATCAAACCTTCACAGATGCAATGTGATGATCTATGGTGACTCTTCACTGAATGTCGTCATCATCTTCCACAAATCCAATCGCTCTTGCATCCCAGCTATCCTGGTCCTGGACGAAATGTACAAAGTTGAGTGCCCTCATGAAGATGCCATCTGTGATCTCATGGATGAATTTGTGGGTGGAGACTTGCGATATCCCTCAGAGGTCACCTGTGGAGCCCTGAAAGAAGCCACTGGCGTAGAGTGAATGGCGGCATCTATAGACCCCAGGCGTCACTAGGCACCGACCAGCAACGGCTTGCTGTGGCTCTTGGTCGGCGTGTGCGGGAGCCCCAGCTGCCCCTTCTTCCTGAGGTTGCTGCTCCTGCACTGATCAACCAGGAGCCTCTGTCGATCTCTCCTCCATTGTCTTCACTCTCTGTAGCCATGAGGCATACAGCTAGTTCACCACCCTCCATGATCCTGAGTATCCCACCTGCAGGATGAAAGAGAGAGACACATGCTTAGCATGGGCATACTAAGAACCTGTCCTGGTTAAGTGTAAAGATCCTTTAACTTTTTCTGGAGAGTGCTGGCCACCACTTGGATGGCCAGAGATTAGTGTGCTGCATGGCTGCCCGAAACCTCACCCACTTCCACGCCACTCCATCTGACTGAATGGCAGCAGTTTTGCCACTGGACTGCATGCTGTGCTGTCAGCTCAGGCCCAGGCTAACCCACACTGCAAGGCTGAACTGTTAGCTTGAACCATGGAGGAGACTGGTCCAAACCAGGATGCTGACATTGCAAGGGACTGTGAGCACCTCCACCAGTGACTGCTCCACAGCCAGCTTCAGCAAGGAGATTGTACAACGTGTACAGTCATCCAACTGTTTTGCAGTCTGCTAAAATGGTCATGACTTTGCAGTCTGTGCCAGGTGGGTGAAAAGCTTTGGAGCATTTGGTGGCAATTTCTTGACTCCGCATTGTTTGAGTGAGTAGATAAGCTAGAGACTCAACTCCACGTATATCAATGTGGTTGTGCCTGAACTGTCTCAGTTGCAGAGGAATGGTCACTTTATACAGGTTTCTCTAATATGTGGCCACTTCCCTCACCCACCCCACCCCAAAGACTAGTGCACTATATTCAACGGCAGAGCTGCCCTTGACCCCCTCCTGCCCAAAAGTCACCTCAGCCACAAGTCAGCCATTGCACCCCGACCCCACACCACAAGTTGCCTCAACAGCAGGTCTGCCCTTGACCCCCCTCCTCCACAAGTCACTTCAACAGCAAGGCTGTCCTTGACACCCCTCCTCCACAAGTCGCCTCAACAGCAGGGTTGCCCTTGACCCCCCCTCCTCCACAATACGCCTCAACAGCAGGGCTGCCCTTGACCCCCCTCCTCCACAAGTCACCTCAACAGCAGGGCTGCCCTTGACCCCCCTACTCCACAAGTCGCCTCAACAGCAGGGCTGCCCATGACCGCCCACAATTCTCCTCAAGCTTGAAGTCTAACAGGCGACCTGGTGAGTGCTGCCCATCATTGCTGTGTACTCACCTCCAAGCTCCCCTCAAAGTGCAGCCCGACAAGTGCACGCCTTTCATGTGCTGCTGTGGAGCACGTTGGCGTGCTTTCCCGTAATGATATGCAGATTTATTACAATGAGCTTCCTGACGTCTGATGGTGGGAAACACAAATCGCCATTGGCGGGCTAGCAGATGATCATAAATTGGTTTCACGCCATTGTAAAACTGATCACGCCGTATTGTCCGCTCACGCCACCGAACACGCCCAACGCCAGCGGGCACAGAAAATCCCAGCCACAATCTTTACATCATGCATATCCTGGGACAGTGAGCCCTCTCTCCAGCAGGGACAGAGAAATTTGTGCTGATGCTGCAGGAGTGCCAGTTTGATGAGTCGAGGCATATAGCATCAGTACCTGTAGCTTTTCCCATGGCTAGCAAGTCGATAGCTTTGTTAAGCTCCTCAACTATTGGTTCAATATCCAGCTCTGCCATGGCAGGCAGGCTTTCTAGGGTGTCTCGAGCTTCCTCAATGATGATCCTTAAAATACATCTCAAGGTAATGTTTCACCCAGCACAATACTCGCTACTGACAATATCTGATCAAAAATGAAGCAAGGTTCATTGTAATGCCCTTTTATCATATTTTCAATTAAATCTAGTTCAGGTTAACATTTTTATTACTGCTCACCTTATGATTTATTTAAAAGGGAGTTATGGTGAAATGTGCTGGTTAAAAATCATTCCCAAGAAAGTTGTTGCCTTTTTTTATAATACATTTTAAGTCATTTAATAAAAGAATACTCTAGAGCATAACAGCTACAGTATTGCACTTCTGCATGTTTCATATTGTATGATTTATTGCTGAGATGGTGCTTAGAAGTCAGAAATTAAAAACTGTTGAACTGCAGGTATAACTTCAACATTCTAGGCCAAATATCACTCAGGGACTTCAATTAACCCAGATCTTTATTTATTAACCACAAGTCAGGACATTGAGCTAAGGAATCGTGTGGTATTTATCATTTACAAATAGTAACTACTGTAAAGATGGCTAACTGGAGGAATCTATATATTTTTCAATGATTTCCCATCAGCTTCAATCTTTCAAAGAATCAGCACAGGCACTATAACTTGAATGCCTCCTTCTGTGCTATTGCATTCTTTGATTCTATGGCATTATGATCAAAGGAACTAATTTAGCCAGCCAAATGTGACACAATTAAGATGACATTCCATTAAAGAAGATATCACACCATAAATGAGATGAGCACATCCACAACATGAACATAACCCTCCATAAATGAAGATAGCACTCCAAAACAATGAAAACGGCATGTCATAAATGAAGAGAGCACTCTATAAATGAAGATAACACTCTATAAGTGAAGACAGTGCTTCCATACAATTATTCATGCAACCCATGAATGACGTAGGCACTCATATAGTTTGAAGTCAGCATTACCTTTCAATAAAGTGTCACTCCATTATATGTACCTACACCACAAGAAGGCAGCTCACCACCACCTTCTCAAAGACAACCAGGGATGGGCAATAAATGCTGGCACATCCTGTGAATGAATAAAAAAAATGAAGATAACATCCCATAAATGAATGGGGCACTCTCATCCAATTAAGCAAACACTCATGAAATGAAGGTGGTGCTCTCATACAATGAAAATGGCATGCTGATAAATGAAAAGGGTTATTCAAGAAAATAACATTCCATACATGAAGATAATATTCTATGCAATGAAGGCAACTCACATAAAATGAAGTAGATATTATCATATAGTGATGATAATATTCCATAAATGAAGATGGCACTGCAATCAATGAAGATGGTATTCTCATTCAATAAAGACATCAATAGATGAAGATGGCATTCCCATACAATGAAAATAGCACTCCTATACATTGATGATAACAACCAGCACAAAGAAAACAGCATTCCATAAATAAAGGTCCACCTCTACAATAAATAATGTGCTTAATACAGCGAATAACAAACAATGAAAGAAGAGGGTAGTCAAATACAATAAAAATGGCACCACCATACAATAAAATGCCACTCCCATAAAATGAAGACAATATTCTAAAAACTCTAGGGTTACTGTAATTTCTGCTGCCTGGAGGAACCTATGTCAGATGTGTGAGGTTGCAACTCCTCTTCCATTATCTGAGGAGACTGCTCCTTAATTTCTGGCTGCACTTCAGTCCCATGCTCCCTGATATTTGGCCACCCAGTGTGGAGGGGAGTGAGCAGATCAGATGATCTCCTCGAAGGACTGGTACTAAGCCTGGACAAGACGGCCATCAACAGGTTCAGGCAGCAGTCAGTCAATGGGATCACTCAGCCCGAGTGCCTGCCTTCCTTCCACAGCTATGGGCCACACCCAGGTTTCTCTGGAGGGGGAGCATGCGGTGTGATTTCAGGTCTTCCAAAACTGGTGAGCACCAGGGAGAATAGGGCACTGGAGTGCATCAGCATCCCTGGGAAAGCCACATTAATATGATTAACTAAGTTTCCTTTAAAAGTTTTGGTTTTCTGTTTCAGTATATCAATGGTGCCTCTTTCAGCAGAAGGCTTAGGCCCTTATTAGCAACCTTCTGGTTAAGTGAACGTGACAAATTCAATTAAGATAGCACTTACTAAAGATGAAAATGGCATTTCCATTCAGTGAAGATAATACTCTATAAAATGAAGATGGTACAGTAATGCAATGAAGAGGGCACTCCCATAGAATGAAGATAATACTGCGTAAATGAAGAAGCAGTCCCATATTATGTAGAAGGAACTCCAACTCATAAAGATGGCACTTGGTACTAAGAAGAGGCTCTTTCATATAATAAAAATAGTGCTCCATAAAAGATTCCCTTTAATGAAGAGGACACTTCCATGAAATGACGATTACATCCATAAATGAAAATGGCATTTCCATAAATGAAGAGAATATTCTCATTCAATGAAAATAGCATCCATAAATGAAGATGACACACCAATACAATGAAGAGGGCACTCACATACAATGAAGATGGCACCCCTATTCAAAGAAGAGATACAACCACAGTAGGGCTGATCCTGCAAAGCATGTTTCCATTTAGCAAAGATCCATGGCATTAGGACAATTGCACAAAATTACACTTTACCATCATCCTCCATTCTAAAGCCTCATTAAATTTTAAGTGTGTCTTTATGGCTTACATATTCTGGTGCAACACAGGCAGGCTTGTCTTCTATTGTCTGTTACCCATTAAGGAGCAGACAAGAGGAGAGGGACACAAGCTCTGTATGAAGAACCTTGCTATTACTTCTACCTTGTGACTTTATTTTTAGAAATATACATTGGCCTCAGATGTAATAAAAACACAGAGATTTAAGTCCTGAAATTCTGTTAATGTAGAAAGATGTGAAGAGAATCAATAGTCCTGAGAAAGCACTGCAATAATCATTGAAGGATTGCATGACTCCACAGAGTTTTCTTAGATGTTCTCTGCTACAGTTCACTATTAGGTCTGTTTTGTGATCTGAGGGCTGTGTCTTCCAAAAATTAAAGGATTCTTGTTTGGTTTAAATACAGCAGGCAATCAAAGACCATAAAAACAAATGGAGATCGCGCCCGCTAGGTGTCCACCTATTATTCATCATGTGCCACTTCCCTGCTGGCCTTTAAGCTGGCCTGAAGTACTGTTGCCCAGAATAAGAGATGTTCTTAGTTTAATGTCACAGTCAATTGAAATATACAGAAATCAGCACCTATGCAATTCACTAGTTTTCTCACATAGGTTGCGCTCTATGTTCATATCATCCAAATAAGATGGGCAATTAAGATAGGGCATTCTGGACTGAGAAAGCCATATTTTAAAGAAGGAGCAGGTTATGTGGGCTATACATGCTGAAATGCTTTGATTTGGGTTTGTAACAGCTAAATTGTTCAATGTTGTTCTCTTAGCCTTTTCTTTTTGGAGATCTATGCCCCAAATTTCTGCCAAGAAAATGTATCCTTGCTACAATCAAAATTTTAAATCTGTGGATTTCTCTCTATTGATTTATTTTGTGGAAGGAGGAGCAGATAGAAGATTGAATTGTGGTGGATTGCTCATACTCACACACCTGTGCTTATTATAATACACATCCTTGCTAATACCTTCTCAATTTCTACTTCAGCAGGGTAACAGCATCTGTGCCAGTAGCTTGAATTGGACTTGCAGAAAATCTCCACCACAGGGATTCACCTTCAATGACTGTCAAGGTCATCAAATTTTTAATGTTTCAGGTCCATTTCAAACCATTTCAAGAGGGAACTTCAGTAAAGCCAGTCATTCCATTGTTTGGTAGGGAGCAACTTCATAACTTTCCCCTGGAAAGCTTGCAGCAGAATGTAGTACACCAATGTTTTCACATCACTGGATTCTCCAACTCTAGGTGATTATTAATGGTATTCATGAGGCTACCTGGACCCTGTACACAATCCCATAAACCACATGAAAATCATTCGCCTAAATCAATGTTCTTTTGTTAAGACCCCAAGATGTGGCTCTCTCGGCTCCTTAGCCAAGGGTGATCATTAAGGAAAAACATTCTTTTTCTCTTTCCCTTCTAGGTCTTCATTGTCATTGATGATTCACTCATTGAAGACTTGTCCAGCTCACCTAACTACTTCCTTTCAAGTGGGTGGAACTGGGCTGAAGGTAAGATGCCACGGCAGTGAAATGGGTCAAATGGAAATAGGGCAGAATTTTGTGGAGGCAATGGGGGGCTCAGGCACCAGCTAGAGAGCTGGAAAGACCCCTGTGTCACCTCTTTTCAGGAAGGCCCACCGCATCTTGTGCCACTCATGCCCTAGACAGGCCAGTGGCAGAACATCCACTAGGATCAATATCCCGGCTGTAGAAGTCCTACCTGCCGTGAGCTTCCAGCCATTAAGGATGGGCAGCTCTTCTGTACCCAGCAGTGTCACCAGGGAAGAGCTGGCTGCAGCTGGTACCACACCCATTCAGATCAAGCAGGGACCCAGGCACAGGTGAGTGATGACCGGTGATGGAGATCATGGGTGAAGGGAGAGTGAGGAGGTGAAATGACAGCAAGGGCTAGGGGTTGGCTTTCAGCAGCCCCCTCCACTCCCAATCCTCAGGCCTTTGAATAAGGGGCCGCCCCATGGGAACCCACAAGCAAACACGCCAATGTTTGCTTATTGTGCTCCCCACATGGTGAGCCCCTAATCATTGCTGGGCTAATACCAGCAGTGACAGGATGAGGTTCTTAAGTGGGCATTGATTACCCACTTAAAAGCCTCATTTGGTGACGGGGCTGGAAGGGTGTCCACACACATTCTCACCATGGACTTAATCGGGACGGAGGTGGAAAGGTAACAGGGTCCCCACCCGCCACCCTCCTGCCCAATTAAATACCCCTGCCACTGAACTCGCCACAGGGGAAGGCACAAAATTCTGCCATAAATGTCAGTAAGGGATTATTTAGGGAACACTGATCATAGTATCATTAGATTTAGATTAGCAATGGAAAAAAAGCTAAGGAGTCATCTAGAGTTTGAATATTTAACTTGATGAGGGATAATTTCAGTGGGATGAAAACAAACCAGTGCTGGATAAATAGGAATAAAAGATTCGCAGGCAAAACTGCAATGAAACAATGAAACATTTAAAGAGGAGATGGTTCAGTGACTGTCAAGGTACATTCCCACTAGTGAAAAAGGTAAGGCAACCAAAGCCAGAGATCCCTGGATGATGAAAGACATAGAGAGTAAGACGAAGCAAAAAAAGGATGCATATGAGAAATGTTAGGTTGATAATCCAAGTGAGAACCAGGCTGAATGTATAAAGTTCAGAGGGACAGTGATAAACAAATAAGAGAAGCAGAGAGCATGAGAAGACACAAGCATCTAACAAAGGAGAATCCAAAAGTCTTCTATAGGCTTAGAAAGAGAAGAGGGGTGAAAGAGATTGGTGAGCTGAAAGATGGTTTACAGGTGGAATTTTACCATCCCGTCCATGGAGAGTCCAACGGTAGGTAAAAATTTGGAAGTCTGCTGGTGTAAAAATAGCCTACAATTCTCCTGATAACGGGTTTATGGCGGGTTGGTTATCTGGCTGACTAGTGGTGTGAACGCCATTTGCATTCATTAACATATCAAGAACGCTCATTGAAACAGCTGCTTGCCGGAATCTTGCCACACCTTCCAATCTTGCACCACACCATTTGAAAAGGGGTGGCATGCACAAGTCAGACATCAGTTCAGTGATAACTTCGAGGAGAGTGCAAGATAAGTAGTCTGCCTGTCATAGCGCTGCACAGGTTTTGTGGCAATGAAAATCATACTGTTGGGGCTGTAGGATTGGTCTGCTCCTGCTCTTTGCCTACATTGTCCCGAGGAATGCCACTGTGCTGTGGCAGTCATGCAGGTACCCACTTTCAGAAACTAACAGTTCAACTAGGGGTGGGTTATGAAGCAAGGGTGGGTTGATGAACATGAGGGGGCAATGGGGAGGGGAAGCTGTGAAATGGCAATGAGGGGGAAGGGCGAACGTGAGTCGGCCTTTCTGGGGTCATCCTTTAGCCTTTTGCTGCTGCAGGAGTGAACAGGAGTCTGCTTAGAAAGAAAGGGGGCAGAGCTCCTTGCGATGAAAACCACTGAAAGCCTTTGGCTTCATTAGCAGTGTTAAAGGGCTACTCAGAACTCAGTGGCTGCACATCACAGTTGCTGCATTTCAAGAGTAACGCACAGAAATGTAGAATTTGGGGATGCAGGCAAAAGCGAAGGAGGCACCGCTGCATCATATATGGCGTACCATCAATGAAGGCCTGTTAAATATTCATCGGATTTGACACTCCGAATGGGCCAAAGGGCATCCACTCATTGAGCATGAGCAACTGATTGGTTATTAATATGCCACATCAGAGATTGGAGCACGGAGCTAGGTTGGGTCACTCAACTCACTTAAACTTTAGCATCCCATGCAGGGCTCAACTTGTCACATACCTGCGATGCCATCTCAGTCACCGCGATGTGTGTGCTGGTGTCTTAGGGACAAGCGGCATCAGCCACCATACAAGTAGGGCAGGAAAAACTATGGACCCTTACAGTTTCCAAATGCGTTATCTTCTGAGCTTCACTTTCTTGCCCCTTGAATCATTAATATCTTCAATGTTTCTTTTCAGATAGAAGGCAAAACCAGGGCTCAATGCTGCTTTTGTCAGGGTCCTAAGGCAATAGAGGACGGAGAGGCGACTCCACTCGCGTCTCCAGCAGGAGGGACATGGTTAAGCGGAGCCAGATCATGAACAGGAGGGTCAGGAGGAGAAACCCAGACAATTGGAGCTACTATTGTAGGAGACTCTCCTGTCTACAAATGAGGAGAGGCAATGCCATGCACATCTACGCTTATCCCGAGCTCTGGTACATCAAATATGCCACAATCGTCGTGAAGAGCTGAACGCCACATGGAGTTGGAAGGTATCCTCTGCTAGTGGCTTTGAAGGTGACCACAGCTCTCAATTTCTTGGCCTCTGGTTCTTTCCAAAGATCAAGAGGGGACCTGTGTGGCATATCAGTCCGCAACACAGTCACAGATACCCTTTACAGGAAGGCCCATCATTATGTCAGGTTTGCTCTGGTGTGTGGCCATGGAGTGCAGGGTCAAGTGCAAATCTGGCAAGACCTGCTGGACCAAGGTCCTGATGGCAGTCACCAGCTTTCCCGTGGTGACCTTGAGGCACTCGCATGTTGCAGCCATGACATCAGACAGAAAACGGACGGAGTCCTCCATCGTTTGCTCTAGTCTGCTGAGTGATTGCCGAATCTCTACCTGATGTTGCGCCGCCTGTCTTTGCATCTCCAGCATTGAAGTAGCGACCACTTCCAGAGGCTCATCATCTGACTCAGACTGAGCGGGTTGCTGCTCTCCAGCAGCCTTCTGAGTGCTGGAGATCTGGGCTGTCCCTGCCTCCAGCTGCTGCAGGAACGTGTCAGTGAGGTGTTCCCCAGCTGTGCCCCACCGACGTGTGTGTCTCCAAGCAGGTGGAGGGTGCGTGTGAGCGCCATGACGGTTCTTCCAGAACTTCCTCTTCAGATGTAGTTTGTGGCTCACATTTGTTTCTGGACTGGCTTAGGGGCCTTGATCTTCTGATACCTAGAAAATAGAAAATAGAGTTTCAGTTAATGAGCATGAGCAAGATAAGACTGCATGTGACTCACAGTGATTGCCAGGATTTGATGAATTGATGGAATTGTGATCCGTACTGAGTTGCTGGGAGAGGCTGATCTCCCCTTCCCCACAGGAGCGATCCCTGTCCTTCCCAACCAGCTTGACTGCAGCCTCCTCAAACTCAGTGAGGGCAATGATGTCGGCCATCCCTACCCCGGTCTCTGATCTCTTGTGTCTATTATGCACCAGCTTGGCCTGTTTGAAGTAGAAAGGCATGTGGTGAGAAAGGATGGAGTAGAGGTTGGGTGAGATGCAGGTCCCTTGTGTATGGTGAGCCATCCCCAGAAGGGCCAGAGGATGGAGTATAAGCAACATGATAGATGGGATGGTGGTGATATGAAAGTCTAGGTGAGAGAATGAGTGTTGGTATGTGTCCCCCTCTAACAATTGCATGAGATCCCTGAAGAGAGCAGTTATTTGAGTGCATGATACCATGATGAGAGTTTGATATTGGAGTGGGTTGAAGGATGATTTACCCTGGCGGAACGGATGAGATCATTCATCCTCTTCCTGTACTGTGTGGCATTTCGGGTGTGGTTGCCAGCCATGCAGACCTGCTTCGCAATGGCCTCCCAGGTTATGAGGTGAGGCTGCTGTGCTTACTGCAGCTATCCCTGTGATAGAGCACTTGCCTGTGCGCCTGCACCCCTCTGATCAAGGCCTAGAGGGCCTGGTGGGTGAAGCGGGGTGCTGCCTTCTTCTTGAGGCTCTCGGCCTTCTTCTGGCTGCAAGACATCTCTGGTGAGCTGCAGAAAGTGAAATTATATGCTGGACTGGTCTTTAAATATGGAGCCAGGACTTTTGGACCTGTCAACTGATGGCATGCAGAAGAATCAGCTCCCGACCTGCCAGGTGATTTGGACTGATATGCGCCTTTGCATAATTAATGACCCTCCAAGTGCAGAATCGGACTTGAGTTCCCACCATTCTGGACAGCGGGGTGAGCGCTCCCAAAAACACCCGCTACTGCACTTAGTCTTATTTATGGAAAATTCTGCCCTACACATGGAGACAGAGGGCATGGCTGAGATAGTGAATGAGTACTTCTGCTTCTGGGCAGGATTTCCCGTGTCTTCTGGCGTTGGGTGTGTTTGGTGGCATGAACGGACAATGTGGCAAGAAGGGCAAAAATCGGTTTCATGGTGTCATGAAACCAGTTTACAATCGTCCGCTCTGCCTGTCAATGGTGGGCCGCGTTTCCCACCATCAGACGTCAGGAACAGCACTGTAATAGATCTGCACATCTATATTATAAGGCCAGCTTGCTGGAATCATCCCCCCACACTGGATCATCTGAGAACACGCCGATGTGTTTCACAACAACGCATAAGCGATGTGCACCTGATGAGCTGCACTTCACTTGGGACTTCAAGGTTTGTTTGTCTGCCTTACTTCGGGCAGCACTTACAGTCAGCGCCAGGTTTTGCAGGCAGCACCACATTACTTTTAGGGGGGGCTCACCAGCATGTCTCTACCTACCAGATCAGCCATAAGGAGGGGTTGGCTTTACAATGGCTGCAGAGCTAGGACTTGCTTGGCGAAGGGGGGAGAAGTGACCTTGGCAAGGGGAAGAGGCAGCAGAGCAAGGGGAGGGGGTTTTCTCAGGATGTGTGTGTGGGGGCACATGTTGATCTGTGCAAGTGGCCTCAAGATGGTGAGGGCTAAGGAGGCAGCCTCCAGGGGAGATGAGACCAGGTGGAGATGTGAGGGTGTGTGTGAGAGACTGAATGGATATGCTCCTTGAGCTGGCAGTGAGTGAGATGCCAGTGAATGTGTGATGGGCTTGTGAGTGTGAGTTTAGAGTGATGATATGGTTGCCTTAACCTGGTGGCACAAATGAGATCGTTCATCCTCTATCTGCATTGAATGACCAACCTCTTCTGTGCAGCATTGGCATTGACCACCTCTGCCATCGCCTACCAAGCCAGATTGGTAATGTTGCTGCCCCTCCTGCAGCCAGAACCAGGGTAGAGGACATCACGGCAGGCCTCCATGGCATCCAAAAGGTGCTCAAGGGACATGTCACTAAACTGGGGGGCTGCAGTCCTCTTGTCATTTGGAGCTGTCTTATTTGTAGCAGTCCTGGGCTGGAAGCACGAAGAGGTGTACGTGTGGCTGTACTTTAAATGTGGCACCTGGTGTGATGAAGTGGTGAAGTGACAGCGTGGTGGGTGAATCAGAGCCTGCCCACCATCGAAATGGCAAGTTTCCCGTGAATGCATAACTAATGAGATGAGATTGAGAAAATACGGCGTGAAAAGCCACCATTGCAGCTGGTGTGTAAAATGTCCTCTTTCCTGCCAGCTACTGGACTTAGTACAAATGTGGGACAATCAGCCCTCTGCCTTTACCAAGGAAGAAGATGGTTCCAAAATCAAAATGCAAGAGGAGTTAACAGAGACACTGGATGGCCAAAAAATTGATTAAGAGGAGGTATTAGAAAGGTTGGCTGTACTTAAAGTTGCTAAGTCACAAGGACCAGATGGGATGCCTCCGAGGACGCTGAGGGAACTAAGGTTGGAAATTGTGGTGACACTGGCCATAATCTTCCAATCTGCTTCAGATGTAGAAGTGGTGCCAGAGGACTGAAGTATTGCAAATATTATACTTTTGTTCAAGAAGGGTATATTTTAAACCTAGCAACTACGTGTCCATCAGTTTAAACTTGGTCATGTGAAAGCTTTTAGAAATGATGATCTGGGACAAAATTAACAGTCACTTGGATAAGCGTGGATTAAGTAAGAAAATTCAGCATGTGCTAGCAGTAAATCGTGTTTAAATAACATGATTGCTTTTTTTAATGAGGTAATTGCCATGAATGCTGAACTTTTCAAGACAATTCTGTTTTGATATATACCTTTAACTCAAAGTAAAATAAAGAGCTCTGGATAAACACATCGGCTTGGAGCCATGCCCATGTTATCCATTTACCATGGGGAATGAAACTGAAACAGAAATTTTTTGATGTGTCATGGTCTTTGACCCGGAAACAGTAATAGTAAGGAAAATTTGTAATTATTTCAAAATGTTTGGGGAATCTATTATTGTTTTTCAAAAATGTTTGAAAAGGTCTTTTAAGGTCTTGTAAAGGGATAAGTTTTGGGTAAGAACTCCTGGTCCATGTGACCCAGCAATCTTTGACCTGGAAGCAGTACCAACAAAAAGGAAGTTAAAACATGGAGGTCATGTGGCACCCAGACATAAAGAGGAAAGGGAAGAGCTGGAGAGAGGAGAGGTAGTCAACAAGCTGAGTCAAAGTGCTGGATTCCTGGGAGGTTGGAATGCATGTTTAGGACTACTGCTCTGGTTGCTTTCACTTTTGAGTGATTGAATGCCCAGAGTTGATCTTTTTGTACGAAGCTAAAGGTGATTCTGGTAGATCTATGCTAGTACAACCAATGGGAGCTGGAATTGAGAAGTTTCTGGAAAGAAGTGCGCTATATGGGGAAGATTGCATGTTTATGTGGAGGTTGCTGCCTGCAGAGAATCATCTAAGTCTCTGAAGAAAAGGGACTGGAATTCTTCTTGGAAGAACTGTGTGGCTTTTACTGACTCTGTACTGGGGGAGTGGACTGCCTACTACCTCTGAGATTGTCTTTGTTGTATCTGCAATTCCATATGTAATTTATAGTTTGTACTGACCATAATTTGCCTGTTTATTCATGTTTAATTTACATTGATTCTGATTCATTCTAAAGTAAAAGTTAGGAAAAGTGAAATCTTGTCCAGTAATTTCTTCATTAGTTTGGTAAAGTTGGTTATTTTGGTCTACAGGTGCCTGTAGGGATCATAACAGAGAAGGTTGATATGGGTAACATGGTCACTGTGGTTCCTCATCTCCTGCAGCTTCTCCTACTTTTCTTCTTATGAGCTACAAAGCTTTCCCCTGGAGTTCTTCCTCCAGTTGTTGTTTTAGACACTGGCAATGCATTACTTTTTTTGCAATGTGAGTACGCAGAATTCAAGGAATGCGACTGACAGACACTCCCTATTGTCTGCATGCATACTATTGTAATTGGACTTGCTGGTGCTGATTTCCATTGTGATGGTCTGAAGTTAACATTAGTTAGCATTATTGTTTCTAATTTTGCCTGAAAATAGGATACTTTATCTGTGAGGTAGACTGTGGGCTGGATTTTATGCAGTCCTTTGCAGTGGGAACTATGGTGGCCGGAACAACTTAATCGTGAGAGAGGACCTGTGTCAGTCTCCCATGGCAGGAGAACCTCCCCCAATTAAATGGGAAGATGGAAAGGGCTGACATGGGATTCCTGCCCAGCAGTGGTGGGATGTCAATTAGACTCATTAATGAGTCAACTGACACCAAATATCCTGAGCCCACTGCAATTCCCAGCTTCAGATTTAAATGGGAGCTTCACAGCTATTGGGTTTGCCAGTGGGGGAGTCCCTCATTATCAGGCACCTCTGAAAGCCACCCCCCTGCTCTTGTCTGACCCCACCCCTACCCCCGCCTCCAGATCCCCATCCTATCCACATTCGCCCTTTGCCTGGGATTCCCAAGGCAATCCTGTGCCTCTGAGTGCAATACTGGCAGCTGCCACTGCTCCCAGTAATACTGACAAACAATGGAGAGCTGCTGGCTCCCATGTAGCCCTCAGGAGGTGGGACTTCCACTTCCAGGATTCTGAATCTTGGAAGGCCCAACGGTGGTTACTTAAGTGTCTGAAGGGCACTTAATACCCTATGCCCTCCCCCTCATCATGGAACTGATGGGGTTTCCCTGCCAGTTCTCCAATGGTGGGTGAGACTGCCATCAGGCTGATTTAAATCCAGACCTTTATTACATAACATAAAGGGGGACAGTGCTTTCACTCACCTTTATCCAATTTTGAGGTTATTAAACTTCTTCCCTTACTGTTCATGGATTGTGAATGTACACTCCCACTGCCTCTCTGCACAATTCTTGTAGGGCCTCCAGCTATATTTCTGTTAGCAGTACAAACACTGAAGCATTTATAAATATGGGAGTAAATGAACATGCATCATACAGGTAGATTGTGTTTTAGAGTTAATTTATGGAATCACCTTTTACAAATAAATAGACACCATTTCCAATTTGAGCTAATGTCCTCTCTTAGCATACAGCTGACCACATGTTTAACAGCAGGAAGAACCCTTCACCAATGCAATTTAGAAGGATCATCAACTACTTTCAGTTTAGTTGCTGAATGATTTCTATTGGCTGTTGCTTAGGTTGGAGAAGTGTTTGGAGGATTGTACTGTTATTTAAAGTTGCTAAAGTCTACAGGGAATAGTGTGAAAGCTTCAAGGGCTCTGGACAATATACTTTTTCCCAGCCATGGGTGCAGTAGCTTACATTACTCATTCAACTACAGCATGACTGAGAATGAGTAGAGGTAGCATAGGGTAGGACAAGCTGTTGAAAGAGGAAGTAGGATGATATGGTGCAGTGCTCTCAGCCACAGACTAGGATCTTCAGGGAGCAATTCTCTGACCTTAATCTCAGTGAGGGGAGTGCTTCAGATATCTCCACTTCACCAAGGAGGTTCTCACTGAAATCCACTATCTGCTGTAGCTACAATAATAGCCTCAGAGCAAAACAGGGACACATTGCTGTGACCATGAATTTTTATGAATCTGGCTCCTTCCAGACTGGAGCAGGTGGATATTTTCAGCATCTCTCAGTTCGACATCTACTGTTGTATAAAAGAGGACACTAAGGGTGGGATTTTCTGGCCCCAACACCGGTGGGCAGCATCACAGGCAGGATGGGAAAATTTGGCGAGCCATTAAAAATCAACAGTCCTTTATTTTCCCATCCTGCCTGCACCAATACCCAACCGTGTTGGAGCTGGAAAATCTGAGCCTAAGGCTCTGCATGCAAAGAAAGCTGAATACATTTCTTCTGTCTTATCAGAGTGAAGCAGGTAGAGTGAGAATGCAGCTTCACACAGATAACTAGCTTTCCTGTGGTGCAGTGTTGCACACAAGTCACTGTGGGTATTGCATCTGCGATGTACCACAACTGGGCCGTCAGTCCTCCCAATCTCCAGCTGGTGTACGACAATACTCAGTGTGGCGTGTGTGTGTGACTGGCTGGTATGCTGATAACAGTCATGATGCCTTCATTCTGCAGCAGTCCACTCTACCGTCTGCATTTGAGCCACTAAAACAAGCTACAGCGTGACCATAAGACATGGGAGCTGAAATTAGGCCATTCAGCCCATCGAGTCTGTTCCGCCATTCAATCATGGCTGATAAGTTTCTCAACCCCATTCTCCCGTAACCTTTGATCACCTTACCAATCAAGAACCAACTACTGGGTGACAAGAAATATCCACTGACCGCCTGCCTCATGACTGGTGCACAACTCAAGAATGCATTCAACAACACCATGCTGCCACACAAAATGTGATAGAGCAGATCATTGAATGATCTGCAGATTTCAGGAAGCCTTCCCTTAGCCTGGGAGTGGGAGCTGAACTGTCCGCTAGAGGTAGCTCCTCTGAGGAGAAAGGGAGGGCTAGAAGAGGAGGAGGCCTCCAGGGGAGCCACCTTTGGGAGGACAGGAGCAGGAACAAGGGGTGCAGGGCCAAGAGGTAGTCCAAGGTGGCAGTGCCATCTTCTATGGCTCCAATCCTGCTGCCAGGGTATACAGGCAGCGAAGCAGTTACCTCAATATGTCTGAGGTGCTGTGCCAAAGGAAGCTCCATCTCTCAAGGGAAGCCTGTCAACCATATCTGTCAGATGACTGGGCCTGAGATCTCCGCTAACTGTATGGGTGGACACCCCATGCCAGTGGCCTGAACTGCCCTCAACTTCTATTCCTCTGGCTCCTTCCAGAGGTCGGTGGGTGGTCTTTGCGGTGTCTCCCAATCAGCTGTCCACACTTGTGTCAAGCAGGTTACAGGCGCTCTGTTTAGACATGCATTAACCTTCATCCACTACCGTTGGGACAAGACAAGCCAGACACAGTGAGCCAGAGGCTTTGTGGCCATTGCTGGCTTCCCTGGTCCAGGGTGCAATCGACAGTATACATGTGGCCATCAAGGCGCCAGCAGGTAAGCCCGGTCCGTTTGTCAACAGAAGGGCTTCCACTCCATGAACGTGCAGATAGTGTGTGACCACAGGATGCTGATTCTACAAGTCTGTGCAAGGTACCCAGGCAGCTCCCATGACACCTCCATCCTCAGACACTCCCAGTTGCCGGGGCTCTTCAGTGCTCCAGCCCAGCTTGATGAATGGCTGCTGGGTGACAAGGGCTATCCCCTCAGAAGGTGGCTCATGATACCTCTCTGCCAATGAAGACCAGAAGCTGAGCAGCGGTACAGTAGGAGACACAGCACCAAAGGGCATCGGTCTTCTCAAGATGTACTTCTGATGCTCAGGGGGTGCACTCCAGTATCTCCCAGATCGTGTGTCGCTGATAGTGGTTGCATGCTGTGCTCTCCACAATCTTGCGCTGGAAAGGGGGGACAAGGTGGATGATGAAGACATTGACGCAGAGGCTGCAGCTGCACACGATGAGTCCAGCAGTGAGTCCGAGGATGAGCACGCACAGGAAAAGGCTGAGGGGGTAGACGCTGACCCGGTCATACTCCAGGAAAGGTAGGGACCACCCGGGAGGCTTTAATCCAAAGAATCTTCAGCTAGCCCACCACATATGGACCTCCAGGACAATCCTGGGCTGTAGGCTCGATCCATGACACCTAAGTGCAAAATCTGCCAGGTTAGGAACAGTCACTAAGGGCCTTGTTATTAAAGCTGAATGTCCAACAAAGCACTAATTGCAGTTTTGGAAACCATCCACATGCAGAAGAAAAGAGAGACCCTCAGCCATGGTCACGTTTCTGAATTTATTATGTCAAGCAAACTAACTTATTCCAAAGAAAAGGAAAGCGTTACAAAACAAAACAAAACAAATCATAAGGATCTCATCTCGGGCCAACAAAAAAGCACCAGCGAAAAACCCATGGTGTGCCTAAGGAGCCTTATGTTTATGTTTCCTGGTGCTACGTCTTGGTGTTGCCCCATCGCTCCGAGTGTCATCTGAGACAGCCTGCTGACTTTGCTGTCCTGTCTGCCTCGATGACCTGGGTGGTCGTCCTCTGGCCCGTGGAGCCTGTGCTGGCCCCGCCTGGGAGGGAGCTGCCAGTTCCACAGCTGGCATCTCCCCATTCGTCGCAGCCTCACTGGATGCTATGGTCACTGGCAGAGGGGTGGAGGAGCTGCTGCCCTCATCTGGAGTGCCCTGAGAGGAGCCTACAGAGGTAACAGGCAGCTGCTGCGCCGACATGAGGTCACTTCGGACCTCTCTGCTCACCGAGAATGGATGAGCATCAAGCTGGGAAAGTTGATGCCCAGACCATCTCCCACACTGGCACTGACCAGCTGAGGTCAATGCCGATGTGAGGGCTTGCTGGTCAGAGCACATCCCCAGGAAGCCCTGATGGGTCTCCTGGAGGAGCTTCTCCATGAGAGTCACCACTCTCTCCATGGAGGACGCATGGCGCTTGGACAAGTGGCTTAATGCTTTGGCTCTGCATAGACTCCTCCATCATGGACACCAAGCCAGGCATAGCCTCATGTATCTCCCCCAGATGCTCCCGCACACCTGGCCGCATTTCCTGCACCTGTTGCATCGTGGACGACTCCAGACGCACATCATCAGGCACCGACTGAGCATATGCCTGGTGCCCTGCAGTCCTCTGACTGCTGGCACCATGGGCACTCTCTGTCTCTGCCAGCTCCTCCAGCGACTGTGAAGTGCCCTTACCGCTGTTCTCCAGGACACTAGCTGATGTTCGAAGTCCCACCGAGGTGCTAGTATCTGCTCTGGTGAGACTTCAGGCCCCTCAGGTGTGAGAAGGGGGCCTCTGCTGCTCCTCCTCCAGGCCCTGCTCCGCTGATGCTGAAAGGAAGAACAAGGATATTGGATCAGTTAACGTGGAGACAATGACAAGGTACATCCCTGTCCCTGGATCATTATGCGCTCATTCTTCCACAATTAATAGTCAAGCCATGTTGCAAAATTAAATCATTTAACACTTAGCAGTGCTATGGCTGTTGGGAGAACAATGCTGACCTCACTGCTGGGCACACATACATGGCTGTGGCACCCCAGCCTCACCGACACCAGTTGTACTGGGTGCATGGCTTCAAGGGCCTCCTGCTCGAAGTGGCTAAGAATGGCGATCTGCGCCTGGCCGCCGCCAGTCCTCGCACGCTTTGCAGCACTGTGAGCATTCTTCTCCTGAAAATGAGAGACGAGCATTGATTAGTGAAAATTGTACATGGACTTCTTCACGCATGGCCCACCCCAACCAGAGTGGGACATATCAGGGTTCCAGAGCCTCCTCACACCACTGCTACAGAACACTCACACAAAGATGCTAGGCCTGCTCCACAGACCCCCCGCCTCATCCCCCACTTGGACACATGCTGCCTACATCACGTTAAGTACCACACGGTATATCCTTCCAAAGCAAGGAGGTGCAAACACATGGAGTACAGAGCTCAGCGGATGGTTCGTTGCCACGCCACCCTGAAGCTCCCCTCCCAGCATGTCATCACCCTGACTTTGACATGTCCTGGAGTTCCAGCACTGCGCCTAGGTGCAGCTCCTCCAGGTTGCCCCCAAACCAGTCATGTAGGCCTCAGTGTACCACATGCTCCGGGGGCAAAACACATCTCTTCATCACCCTCTCAGGGTGACCTCAGCATGGGCAATATCTGTTGGCCCACTCAGCGAAGGACAAATGCCACCAATGATTCAATGCAGTCACCACACTTGGAATTGGGAAAAAGGGGTGGCAGCAGTGGGGGAGGCCAACCTGCCGGGCTAAGTGACCAATGCCAATATGGTACTCACCCTTCCAGAGTGCAACAAGTCATTGAAGCGCTTACGACACTGGATCCAGGTGCCCCGCACCACGTCGCTGGAGCTCACCACCTTCACCACCTCCTCCCAGGCATGTTTCGTCATGTGTGGGGACCTCCCCTTCCCATCCTGGGAAACCATCACTTCAAGCCGTGCTGCCACCTCCTTGAGGAGGGCAGCAAGGCAGTCATCTGAGAAACGAGGGGCACAGTGGCACCCCGCCCTACCCTCCAGCCTGACCTATCCCGCTGCTCTACCCTTCAGCCTGGCCTGTCCCGCTGCCCAACCCTCCAGCCTGACCAGTCCTGCTGCCCTATCCTCCTGCCTGGCCTGCTCCACTGGCCTATCCTCCGGATTGGCCTGCTCACCAGAAGCCCTCTGGTGAGACCTTCCACATGCCATTGTGAGCAGCCTTGCAAAGGCTGCCAGTGCACTCCCGCTGCCGCCTGCCCACTCCCGCTATCCTCGAAAGTCACAAATTACATTGGGTGGGCCTTAATTGGCCCGCCCACATAAAATGGCGTCGTAGACCCGATCGCAGGCAGTGATCAGATCCGTGCCTGCTCGCGCCTGCTCCCGCTCCAAACGGAAAATTCAGCCCTCAGGAAAAGGCACGGCCTATCCAGGGATGTACTTGATAACTTGTGCGTTGATGCTGAAGATGTGGGACGGTTGTTAATGAGCACTTTGTCTCTGTCTTTATTAAGGAGAGGGATTTTGCAAATGTTCTAGTTGAAGAGGAGTGTGAAATATTAGATACAATAAGCATAATGAGAGAGGAAATACTGGAGGGACTGGCATCCTTGAAGGTGGATAAACCAATACGACAAGATGGATTGTATCCCAGGCTGTTGAGGGGAGCTAGGGAGGAAATAACGGATGCTCTGAGGATCATTTTCCAATTCTCACTAGATGCAGGCGAGGCCCCAGAGGATTGGATATCTGCAAATGTTGTGCCATTATTTAAAGAGGGTGCAAGGGATAGGCCAGAAGATTATAGGCTGGTCAGTCTGAATTTGGTGGGCAAGTCATTGGAAACAATTGTGAAAGACAGGATAAACTGTCACTTAGAAAGATACAGTTTGATCAGGGACAATCAGCATGGTTTAGTTAGGGGAAGATCGTGTCTTACTAACTTAATAGAACTTTTTGAGGAAGTAACAAGGAGGATTGATGAGGGTAGTGTAGTGGATGTTGTCTACATGGATTTTGGTAAGGTCCCTGTTGGATCTTGGTCAGTAGTTTAGTTGGACTAATGGATCCAGGTTGCACACTTGTTTCAGGATGGCTGAGTCAGCACTATAGGCAGAGTAGATCAGCAGACAGTTCTTATGCAGTACATATTCTATTTAATTACAAAGGAACTGAGCAGCTACACTGGTATGCTTACAACTCAAACCCTGTCTCTACATTACAGACTCTAGACTGCAGACTACTGACTACTAAGGTAGCCAATGCTACTCTGCTATTGGATATTAAGATCAAGGCCAGGGTTTTTACTTTGTCGGGTGGGCGCAGCTGGCGGGCGGGCTTGGGAGCGGCCGCTAAGCCGACCACCGCCCGCAATCAGGACCCGAAATCAAATTTATACTGGCTGACCAATGAACGTGTGAAATACTCAGTGCTGCCAGGGTGGGGGTGGGAGGAGAGTGAGTGCGGGTGTTCACGAATGCTCGCAATGAAGGCCCCCTGAGGCACACAAATAAAAAACTTAGCAATGTTAAAAACATGTCCCCTCATGTGACTCTGTCTTTGTCACATGAGCAGGGACATGTTATAAATGAAATTTAAAAATTTTTATTTAATGTTTTGCTGTTGGAAACCTCATCCTGCCTGTGGATGAAGTTTCCTAAAAAATCCAAAGCTGCTTGGCCTTTTTGCCTGCCCGCCAACTGTAAGGTTGGACGGGCAGCAAAAAATTTCATTCAATTATAACTTTAATGGCCTTAGTCGGCCTGTTAATTGTCGGCAGGCGCTCTGCCACTCCCGCGCCTACCCTCCAACCAAAATATCTCACGAGTGTGTGATGACATCAAGATGCTCGCCTGACATCGTCATGTTTCATTTTATGCTCGAGCTGGTCGGGTGCGCGCCTGCCTGCTCAGCACAAATTTCTGCCCCATGTGATCTTCCATTATAACATTCTTCTTAAAGGTATATTACACAGCAGGTTACCACAGTCCCACATGGCAGACTGGTCAGGAATGTGATATCTCATGGGATATGGGGAAGGTGTCAGGTTGGATCCAAAATTGGCTCAGTGACAGGAAACAAAGGGTAATAGTTGCTGATTGTTTTTGTGAATGGAAAATGGTTTCCAGTGTTGTCCCACAGGGCTCAGTGTTGGGGCCCTTGCTGTTTGTTGTATATATTAATGATTTCAACTTAAATGTGGGAGGCATGATTGGGAAATTTGCAGATGACACAAGAATTGGCTGAGTAGTTTTTAGTGAAGAGGATAGCTGTTGACTCCAGAATGATATCAATGGCTTGGTTGAGTGGGCGGAGAAGTGGCAAATCGAATTCAGTCTGGAAAAGGGTGAGGCATTTGGGGAGGACAAACAAAGCAAGGGAATACTTAATAAACAGGAAGTTATTGAGAGGGGTTTAGGAAGTGAGAGACTGTGGAGTACATGTCTACAGGTCCTTGAAGGCTCACAATGTGGTCTAGAATGCATATAGAATGTTTTCCTTCATTGGGCAAGGTATTGAATACAAAAGCAGGGATCTAATGATCGAACTGTATAAAATGTTGGTTAGGTCACAGCTGGAATTTTGTATACAGTTCTGGTCACCACATCACAGGAAGGACATAATTGCTCTGGAGAGAGTGTGGAGGAGATTTACAAGAATGTTGCCAAGGCTTGAAAATTACAGCTATGAGGAGAGATTAGATAGGCTAGGATTGTTTTCCTTAGAACAGCGGTGGCTAAGGGGTGACCTAATTGAGGTGTACAAAATTAAGTGGGGCCTAGGTAGGGTAAACAGGAAAGACTTGTTTCCCCTAGCTGAGGGGTCAATTACCAGGGGCATACATTTAAGGTGATTGGTTGAAGGATCAGTGCGACATAGGGGAAATGTTTTTCACACAGAGGGTAGTGGGCATCTGGAATTCACTGCCTAAGTTTGTACTTGAGACTGAAATGTTCAACTCATTTAAAAGGTAGCTGGATCTGTATCTGAAGTGCTGTAATCTGAAAAGCTATGGACCAGGTGCTGGAAAGTGGGATTGAAATGAATGACAATTTTTTTTCTCTTTTTGGCTGACACAGACGTGATGGGCTGAATGGCCTCTTTCAGCACCATAACTTTTCTATGGCTCTATCGTTCTATGCTGGTTAGGATACAGCTGGAATTTTGTGTACATTTCTGGTCACCACATTACAGGAAGGACATAATTGCTCTGGAGAGAGTACAGAAGAGATTTACAAGAATGTTGCCAGGGCTTGACAAGTGCCTGGGTCCTGATGGACTTCATCCTAGGGTCTTAGAAGTACCTAGTGAGATAATTGAGGCATTGGTTTTAAATTTCTGAAATTCGGGGAAGGTCCCATTAGATTGAAAGATAGCAAATGTAAGTTGATTATACAAAAAGGGAGGGAGACAGAAAGTGGGAAACCTCAGGCCAGTTAGCTTAACACCTGTCATCGGGAAAATGCTAGAAGCCATTATTAAAGAAGCTATAGCAGGGCACTTGGATAAATTCAAAGTAATCAGGCTGAGTCAACATAGTTTTGTGAAAAGGAAATCATGTTTAACCAACTTATTGGAGTTCTTTGAGGGAGTAACATGTGCTGTGAATAAAGGGGAGCCAGTGAATGTACTGTACTTAGATTTCCACAAGGCATTTGATAAAATGCCACATCAAAGGTTATTACAGAAAATAAAAGCTCATGGTTTAGGGGGTAACATATTGGCATGGGTAGAAGATTGGCTGGCTAACAGGAACCAGACAGTAGGCACAAATGGGTCTTTTTCAGGTAGGCAAGATGTAATGAGTAGTGAGTCACATGGATCATTGCTGGGGCCTCAACTGTTTACAATTTATATAAATGACTTGGATGAAGGAATGGATGGGATGGTTGCCAAATTTGATGATGACACAAAGATAGGTAGGAAAGTAAGTTGTGAAGACGGTATAAGGAGACTACAAAAAGATATAGATAGGTTAAGTGAGTGGGCAAAGGTCTGGTAAATGGAGCAAAATGTGGGAAAATGTGAAATTGTCCATTTTGACAGGAAGAATAAAAAGGGAAGCATATTATCTAAGTGGTAAGAGATTGCAGAGCTCTGGGATGCAGAGGGATCTGGGTATCTTAGTGCATGAATCGCAAAACGCTAGTTTGCAGGTACAGCAGGAAATTAGGAAAGCAAATAGAATGTTAGCACTTATTGCAAGGGGAATTGAATACAAAAATAGGGAAGTTATGCTTCAGTTGTGCAGGGCACTAGTGAGACCACATCTAGATTACTGTGTACAGTATTGATCACCTCATTTAAGGAAGGATGTAAACATGTTGGAAGCAGTTCAGAGAAGGTTTACCAGCCAAATGCCTGGAATGGATGGGTTGTCTTATAAGGAAAGGTTGGACAGGCTAGGTCTCTATCTGCTGGAGTTTAGAAGAGTAAAACGCAATTTGATTGATACATATAAGATTCTGAGGGGTCTTGACAGAATGGGTGTGGAATGGATGTTTGCACTTGTGGGAGAATCTAGAACTAGGGGTCACTCTTTAAAAATAAGGGGTCACCCAGTTAAAATGTAGATGAGGCAAAAAATTTTCTCTGAGGGTCGTGAGTTTTGGACTCTCTTCCTGAAAAGGTGGTGGAAACAGAGCCTTTGAATATTTTTTAAGGTAGAAGTGGATAGATGCTTGGTAAGTAGGCGGGGTGATAGGTTATAGGGAGTAGGCAAGATGCAGATTTGAGGTTACTATCAGATCGGCCATACTCTTATTAAATGACGGAGCAGGCTCAAGAGGCCAAATGGCCTACTCCTGCTCCTTGTTCGTATGTTCATGTAACCTTTACCCTCTTCCACTCTGTGATGGAATTCAATTCAGAATAAATCTGCTTTGTTGCAGCCCAAGGCTTTTCTGGCTTGACTAGATGGATGATTCAAATTGCATTGTCTCCCAGCCCAGAGCTCCAGCTATCTCAACAGCTTAAACAGCTCTAGCTATCTCTAGCCATCTCTAGCTTAACATCTATCCAGAGTAACTCTAAGTTACCTTTTTTTCATTTCATCTCCATTCCATTCCCCTCACGCCTCTTTGGAACTCAAACTTTCCAAATATAAAATCGTTCATGCTTCCGCCTTGTCTTTGCTTTTGGATCAATAAAATATAATATCCCCATAACTGTTTACCTATGGAACTCCTGCAAGACGCAAGCATGTTTCTTGTAACCTCTGACTCCCTTTGATATTCAGCTTTTTTCAACTTTTCTAAAAATGCTAATGTTAGATCTAACCTATTTGTTTGTACCTCAAACTTAACATCTCTGTCCCTTTCATGTTTTCAAACCCCTCAGACAACCTGACTCCTATCAAACTCTGCCCAGTTAATTAAATCACAAACACACGCATAGACACCCAACTTTCTTTACAGATTAACACAATATTCCCCAAAATATTAAAGAAAATCCAATCTCGCAATATTTAAAGTTCAAACCTGCCCCTTTGGAGCGGGTTGTGTGCCCAACCGCCTTTCAGCTCCTGGTAAAGGTGCAAACGGGTGAGTTGAAATTGGATTGGATCAGGAAACAGATTTTTCAGACTTTAACCCCCTTACCTGACCCAAACCCACCATTTTTTAGTTCAAAACTCTACATTGCATTTCGTGAGGATTCTAGAATCTGATTGGTTGGAGAGCCTTGCGGTTTTCCGCCCTGCTTACGGGTGCCAGAGATCCCCTGTAGAGACTGCTGTGCTGGATTAGACGTGGATTGGAGCAAATCTCTGCTCGGAAACCCGCGAAAACTTTGTGAACAGCTGTCAGCGAGGCGAACAGCTATCTTCATCACTAACCACAAAATTAGCCCTACACTCTTACAGCTAATCACTAAAGAAGTGTAGCTAAATTTACAGTCTACAACATTACAAATATTCTTAATACTTCAATTGGCATTTTACACTGAACTGTCTGTATTCTGGCACACAGGCTCTTGCATGAATTTGAAGTGATCAGAACTAAGTATTTGGACCCTGGAGTTAGAAGCTTGTTCAAGTATATTCAATCAACAGAAAGGTCCCATAACATCTGATATACTTAGGAAACAGTAAATGGTATTGTCACACTTAATGCTGGTGGGCCCTAGACTCCCACACTGGAGTCTTTTGTATCACTCAGCAGCCCTGATTATATTGTACTGCAACATAATGTTTTGTTTGCTTTTGAGAATGCATGTTCATGCCAAGTTTTATAGACAAGGAGCAAGCCAGTTCAACAGGAGAAATTAAACCTGAATGTCGTGGGCCTGCTGCCTCTCTCTGCAACTGGCCAGAATCTTGTATGTATATGTTTCACAAAAAAATTAAGAATAGGAAATCGATTTGGCATTTGCATTGTCACTGATGCATTGCCAAGCTTTAAAGTTATGTTCTTATTGGTCATTTTCTAAACAACCTCCATTGCCACTGGGAAAAAGGATAATTGACCAAGAATCAGCAGAAACCATTGGCTACAGTAGAACACATTGGAATTTTTCTTTGTAGGAAACTACTTTATAAATAAAAAAACCTTCAAAATACAGAAAAAGTGCGACTGCTGGGAGGTGAAATCTTGAATTATTAAATACGATATTAAATAATTCAGAGTATAGCAAAGGTAAGGAAGACTGAAGTAGGACTTCATTGTGTTACAACTGGGAGCTTGAGGCAAGTTCAACTGTTGTCGTTCTTACAAACAAAAGTGAAACAATTGAAGCAAAAGGTGTCTTACAAAAAATGTGGGGTTGTGTTGGTGTTAGCAAGCCAATGAAAGGATATAGGAATAGAATAAAAGCCTATCTCAAAACATGGCTGAATAGAATGTAAGACCATGATAAGATTCTCTTGGGGAATAGCTTCTCATCATCAAGTTTAGATGAAGTGTTAGAGATAGCTGCAAAAGACTAGGGGTTAGAAATCCATAGATAAGAGCAAAAAACTGCGGATGCTGGAAATCCAAAACAAAAACAAAAATACCTGGAAAAACTCAGCAGGTCTGGCAGCATCTGTGGAGAGGAACACAGTTGACTTTTCGAATCTGAATGACCCTTCAACAGAACAGAAGGATCATTCAGACTCAAAACATCAACTGTGTTGCTCTCCATAGATGCTGCCAGACCTGCTGAGTTTTTCCAGGTATTTTTGTTTTTGTGTTAGAAATCATATTGGGTGATGTGATGGTGTAAAACCAGTGGTATCAGATCAGCCACCCATTATACACACTACCTGACATTAATTTTCATTACAGTCAATGAATTAATTTTCAGCTACTGCGTGGAATGGATGGCTGATCCAATATCCCCTGTTTTGTGCCATTACCCAGGACAAATATCTACCCCCAGATAGTTGCCTAAGGCAAAGAAATATCTTCACAAAACAGGTGAATGGACTTCATTTTGTGTATAATGGAGCAATTAAAACAATTCAAAATCAGATAAATTACTAATGCTTTGCAGAACACTTCTGTTCAGTCCACAAGTATGAGCCAAATCTTCCAGCCACTTGTCATTTTAATTCTCCATTCAACTCCCATTCTGATTTCTTTGACCTCAGTCTCCATATCCAGTTCTGGTGAGAACTCATCACCAACCTGAGACACTAACTCTCTTTCTCTCTCCACAGATTCTACCTGATCTGCTGAGTGTTTCTAGAATTATCCTATTTTTATTTTAGATTTCCACATTCGCAGTATTTGCTTTTGCAATGTACTATTGACCATGAGTTAATGCTTCAAGTTAATAGAATCAAATATGTTCCGTATTTCCTGTTTAGTAGTTTCTTCAGGCCATGCAATTCACTGGAATTGTACCCCATCTTGCAGCACGCTATTTGCACATCTCTCCTGCACTGGTGCACTGATGTATTAAGATTTAAAATTTTATCCTTGTGTCTAAATCTCTCCATGGCCTTCTATAAATGCTCCCTTCTTCAGTCCAGCAAACATCACCCACCCCATCCCCCTCAAGGGATTCCATTCCTCCGAATCCAACTTGCTATGTCCACGCTGCTGTGACCCACTGTTGATTTCTGTGCCTTCAGCCTCCTGGATTCTGATTGGTTTGGCATCCTTCCCAACTGACAGAGATGATGCAAAAGCAGCCTCAGAACTTTGGTGAGGTCAGATAAAATCAACTGCTGCATTTCTTCTCAGGGTTGAACAACCGATTCTGGAAATACAAAGTCTGTCACAAGTGCCACAAATGAAGGGCGGAATTTTCCAAGATTTGCACTGTGTGTGGAGGCAGGCAGGTAAAATGGAGTCCTATTCGCTGATGAAAATGGCGGGTTTTCATGCTGTACTTTCCCGAGCCCGCCTCATTATACATTCACTCCCGCAAAACACACCGTTTCCATGGCGGGTGGGCACACATTCACCCGCTGTTGCATCATGCCGGCTGCCATCATTAAAAGGCACCCGGCTGCAAAGCGCTCATCACCACCAGCTCACCACTGCTGCCTGGGAGACATGGCCTGCAAAGGCAAAAAGACTGCAGCAACCCACCCCCCCCCCCCCCCCCCCCCCCCCCCACCCCGCTTCAATGGCGGGTCCCTCGAGCGACTGCTGGATGCTGTGGAGGCCCGCTGGGATGTACTCTACCCCTGCTCGGGCCGCAGGATGGGTAGTGATGTCACCAGCCTGGCTTGGGAGGCAGTGGCAGCGATGGTCAGCAGGTGCCGCAAGAGGATAAATGGTCTCCTCTGTTCCGCTAGGCAATGACCATCTCCAACAAGAAAAGATGTAGACATTCGCCCCTTGATGTTCAATGGCATCCCCCACTACCAACATCCTGGACAGAAACTGAACTGGACTAGCCATATAGATGGCTACAAGAACAGGTCAGAGACTAGGAATCCTGCAACGAGTAACTCGCCTCTTGACTCCCTAAAGCCTGCCACCATCTACAAAACACAAGTAAAGAATGTCATGCAATACTCCCCAATTGCCTGGATGAGTGCAGCTCCTACAACACTGAAGAAACTTGACACCATCCAGGACAAAGCAGCCCGCTTGATTGGCACCCCATTCACAAACATTCACTCCCACCACCACCAACACACAGCAGCAGCAGTGTGTACCATCTACAAGATGCACTGCAGGAATTCACCAAAGCTCCTTATACAGCGCCTTCCAAACCCACGACCTCTACCACCAAGAAGGACAAGGGCAGCAGATAGATGGGAACACCACCACATGCAATTTCCCCTCCAAGCCACTCACCATCCTGACTTGGAAATATATCACTGTTCCTTCACTGTCGCTGGTCAAAATTCTGGAACTCCCTTCCTAACAGCACAGTGGGTGTACCTTTAGCACATGGACTGCAGCGGTTCAAGAAGGCAGCTCACCACCACCTTCTCAAGGCAACTATGGATGAGTAATAAATGCTGGCCCAGCCAACGAAGCCCACATCCCGCAAATGGATAACTAAAAAAAAATGTCTCCCTGACTGTGGCTCTTTGTTCTGATGAGCAGTGTCCTTGTCACTCAGATGTGAAACCTTTCTGCACAAGATAAAGGCAGGTGTCTCAGTCCAGGGCCTCTTCCCTGTACTTTGTGTAGCCTTCAGACCACAGTGATGGTCCAGCCTCACACTCCCTGGAAACATTACTGATGTCTGCACCTTGGTGGTGCTGGTCATTGCTGCCAGAATGTAGTGGGCAGGTGCCACAGAGTTCTCTCATTCTCTCTGTGTGCTCTCAGCACCTTTAATGTGGGGCTGGCCCCCATCACACCAGCATTTGCAACCAGTGATACTGTGCACCAGCTCCTGAAGGGCTGAGGTGCTGAAGTCAGACACAGCATCAGATGCATCAAAAGTTTCATGGCTGCGTCTCTGAGGTGGCCCTGATCAAGCAGGCTGCCTTCGGTCATACAGGAGTCAGACATTCTCAGAGGCTATGTGAAGATCTATGGAGTGTTCTCACTACATGTTGTCATCATCCTTCCACGATCGAGCAACTATTAGGGCCTCCACTTCATCTTCATGACAGGAGTGTTCTCACAGAGGGTATTGGCACTGTGATAATCTAGACTGGAGTCAAACTGAGAGTCCTCACTGCATGTTGTCATCATCCTCCACAAATCTATCAGCTACGAGAGCCTCCTGAGTGCGCCTGCCTCATCTAGCCAGAGTGAGAGCCTCAACCCCATCGTTGTCACTACCAAAGGGACTGTCACCCTCATCCCCATCAGCATCGTCCTCATCGGAGGAGATGTGCAGCTCCTCCGTCTCCTCCTCAGCCAGCTCCTCACCCTGTTGCAGTGCCAGGATGTAAAGGGGCGTAGCAGACGACGACGAAGCATGACAGCCTCTGTGGGCTATATTACAGGGCTCCACCAGACTGGTCCAGGCACTGGAACCGCATCTTCAGCATCCCGATGGTCTGCTCGACCAAGCTTTGAGCTGCTGCATGAGCCTTATTATAGTGTCGCTCTGCTGCAGTCTGAGGCCACTGCATGGGTGTCATTAGCCACAGCCTCTGCGGACAGCACTAGTCCCCAAGGAGCCAACCCTGCAGACTCTGTGGACCCTGGAAGACTGTAAGAATCAGCGAGTGACTCAGGATGTAGGTGTCGTGTACATTCCCTGGAAACCGTTCACATACCTGCAGGATGTGTTTCTGGTGGCCGCATACCAGCTGCATGTTCAGTGAGTGGAAGCCCTTGTGGTTGATGAAGTCCCCTGAGTGTAGCGACGGAGACCTGACCACCACATGAGTGCAGTCAATCGCACCCTGCACCTGTGGGAATCCTGAGTTCTGGGCGAATCCAATGGCCCTTGTATCCTGGCTATCCCAGCCCCGGGCGAAATGCACAAAGCTGTGTGCCATGGAGAAGATGGCATCCGTGACCTCATGTATGCATTTGTGGGTGGTGGATTGTGAAATCCCACAGAGGTCAGCCGTGGAGCCCTGAAAGGAGCCACTGGCATAGAAATTGAGCGCCGTGGTCATTTTCACAGCCACTGGTAATGGATGCCCTCCAAGTCCCCTTGGCGCCAAGTCCTGCAGTAAGTGGCAGATGTGAGATACCAGGTCCCTAGACATGCACAGTTGTCAGCGACACTGGTTCTCAGTTATCTGCAGGAATGGCGGGCGGCGTCTTTTGACCATGGGTGTCGCTAGGCGCAGACCAGCCATGGCTCACTGTCACTCCTCGGCAGCGTGTGTGGGAGCCCCTGCTGTCCTTTCTTCATGAGGTTGTTGCTCCTGCCTTTGCATGGCCAGGTGCCTCAGTCCCTCCTCTGTATTCTATGGTCTCTGTAGGCCATAAGGCATACAGCAAGGTCGCCAGGATCCATGATCCTGACGCGGCCCTCCTGCAGAATGAAAGAGAGAGAGATATGGTTATCATGGCTGGAGTTAGCACCTTTCCTGACCCTGTGTGACCGCCCCTTGACACTTGCTGGAGAGTGCTGGTCACACCTCGGATGGCCAGAGATGAGTGCGCTGCAAGGCTGCCCTGTCAACCTGTGTCATGGGGAACATTGGTCCAAACCAGGATGCTGAGATTGCAATTGGCTGTGAGCGCCTCCAGCAGTGACTGCTACATGGCCAGTATTGGCGCGGAGAATGTAAAATGTGTACAGACCAACTGCTCCACTGTCCAATAAAGTGGTGGTGGACTCAAAGTCTGTGCGGGGGGTGGGGGGGTGGGAGGCGGTGGGGTAAAGTATACAGTGCTTTGTGGCCCTTTGGTGCCTCCACGTTGCTTGCATGGGCTTGCATAGGAGCCTGACCCCAGTCATATCACTGTGGCTGCACCTGATCTGTCTCAGTTGCAGAGGCTGGTCAGTTTATACAGGTGTCCCTAATGCCTGGCCACTTCCCTCACTTACCTTGCTCCCCACCTCGATTGCCTGTGCACGGGATGCAGCACCAGGGCAGCACTTGACCCTCCAGCCCCCCTCAACAGTCGCCTCCAAGGTTGGCCAGCACTTGCCCCCAGACATCTCCCACCCCTCAAGCAGTCACCTCTGGGGCCAGGCATCAGTTTCCCCCACCCCCCCCACTGGTGCCCCTGAGGCATGTAAACAATGGGTAAGCTGTGGAGAACGCTGCTGCTCACTCACCTCAGTTCCCCCAGAGTGAAGGCCGCCAGGTGCATGTTGTGAAACATGTTGACACGCTTTCCCACCAACGTGGACAGACAACACGGCGGGCTTCCAAGATCCTGGTGGGATGGTCTTTTCATAATATGCTAATGTATTATAATTAGATCTCCGCCGACCGATGGTGGAAAACATAGCCCGTCGGGCTGGGTGTAGGATTGTGACCTGCCTTTACACCGTCTTGAAGTAGATCCCGCCATATTTTCCACGCACATCGCCTCCCGAAGTTGTAATGATGTGTAACAATGATTCGTAAATGTCTTTGGACCTTCACTGTTCCTAACTTTTCAACATTTAAAAAAATGCCCTGTTTTAGCAGTTTTCTTTGGTCCAAAGCGGATGATCTTATACTTGATTGTGTTGAAATCCATCTGCTGCAGTTTTCAGTTTTGCACACTTATTTAATCTATCATTTCATTCAGGGATTGTAAGAGAACTTCTGCTCTGCATCCCAGCTACTAAAATGTGTTATGTTCCACAACATGAATTCTCCTCTTTTTATGGAAGGTGTGCTATTGATGCAATGTTAAACCAACAACCAGTTTATTTTATATAAGCTACAGTTGGCATGGTACCTTGCTGTCTTCTGCACAACTGTCTTGGCTAGCATGAGATTGTCATGTGCTTTAGGGTTAGGAGCCAGGTTGTAATCCTGGTGAACTGTGTGTTTGCTTCAATGACAGGAGTCATTTCTGCATGGTGGGTCTTAAACCAATGTTTGTTCCTCTTTCTTCCTTTGCTAAATGTGGTTACTGCAGCTTTGTAGACGATTGACCGCAGAGATTTCCATACTTCATCAGTATTATCTGGTGAGCCCTCAAGTGGAAGGGACTACCTGAGAGCTTCTGACATTTGTCATCGTCCCTCATGCATGGAATGTTGATGCACAGAACGCGATTGTGTTTGGGCTTGTGTATTTTCTGCTGTCACACCTTCACTCGGCTACTGACAGGTGAGTGATCACTATCACAATCTGCAATGTGATAGGTGCAGGCGTGAAGAACGCTGGCCAGATCATATCTCTAGTGATTGTCAGGTCAAGTTGGTGCCAGTGGCCAGGTTTTGGTGCCATGACACCTTGTTCTGATGTCTGCTCTGGAAGAAGATGCTGCGAATGCAAAGTCCACACTGTGCTCAAAGTTCCAGTAGTCACTGTCCATTTTCATTCATCTTGCCAGTGCCATGGTGACCGAGGAATATTTGCCATGAAATTCTGTCCGATCCAACTCCTGCATTACTTCCCTGGGACAAATAATCTTTCTCCATGTGGCAGAATATCATCTAGAGTGTTGTGGAATTGATCTTTGTCTTTGGCATTTGGCAAGCAAGGTTGGTGCATGAGCGCATGATGTGTTGAAATGGTAGACAAAGAGATGTGCGGCGTTCAAAAGTTGCAACAGGCTCTGTGTCAATTATCTGTGTCAATCTGTTGTTGACAGCAAAGGCAACTCCATGTTCATGGTGGTCAGTGCGCTTTTACCAGGCCAGCAACAGGTACAATTGGCCTCATCTATTGATCTGGTGTCGGCCAATCTAGCCCTTTGGAGAGCAGCATTGTCGATGTTGAGCTTGTGTAGCTCACGGTCGATCACTGCCGTCTTCCGTACATTGTCTATTGACTGCAAGTCCTCATTTATGCCAGGACATATAGTCCTGACCTTAGTTGGGGGCTGTCCAGCTTGAGGCAGGCGGAGACTGATCAATAGAATGCAATAATACTTCCCAGTGTCAAAGGCAACTGTGGTGTCCCTCGCTAACGCCAATCGAGCTGCTTATAACTGTAAACTGCTACATCGCATGTTGGTCCCCTCACCGGTAATAGTAAGGATGAAGTGTTTTCTCCATTTTTTTATTAAAGATAAAGTGTCCTCTCCATTTGTTTTTTACTGCATTGCCTGGACAGGATTTGGAGACACAAACTTGAGTAGCATCTGCATCTCCCTCCTTATAGACTGAATCCAGAGGAAGGGAGGGAACACCCACATGTGGAACCCACTCAGTTGCAGGAGTTACTGGAAGGTGCTTGCTTAAAGGGATCATTAGTCATCTATAGAACTCCACTCCAGTGCCTTTGACTTGCCTGAGATGGACCCACAGGGGTCTAGTGGGTGCTATTTGACCCATATTTTGGACTTGGCTGATGGACACCAGAGCATGTCCATGCATTAGTGGACCTGTACATTGCATCCCTGAAGGCCAAGGTTCCTCCAAGATCCCATGCAGTTTAGCCTGAGGCCGTAGGGTGCCTAATTGCTGTGTTTTGCCACGAGGAGGCACTACAGGTGGTCAAGGTGGTGCTGTGCACTGACAGGAGACATATGTACTCGGCTCCCTCTTCGTGTAAGTTCACCAGCGAGTCATGCAACTGCACTTACGTAACATCACCCTGGGGCAAAGCCACTGAAACGCTGCTTGCCTGAGTTCCATTGTCTAGGATTCCCATCCTAAAGTCCTGCACCCCTCCACTTCCCTCACTTTCTTTAAGTCCTTCCTTAAAACCACCTTTTTTCCTAAACTTTTAATCCCACATCCTATTCTGTCCTCCTTCACACAGCATTCTTCTTCTAATACCACTGTGAAACAACTTGGGACATTCGCCTTTGTCAAGGAAACTATATAAATGCAAGTTGCTGTTCTGCTCATAGAACTTTGCATCCTAACCTCTGCTAACACAATACTATCTTTTAGATTGGGCACAGTACCCTTCCCATTATCATCTTGAACCATTAGTCAACAGTTTTACCATAATTTGTTGACCTATACAGTTAGAAAATGAGAGGGTGAAAAGAAAAGGAAAAACAAAATCTGGGAAATTAAGTAAAGGAGAATTCATTCCTTGGGTTGTATCTCCTTAGCCATAATGTACTGTCAACATTACAACAATGACTACACGTTATAAGTATTTCATTGGTTGTGAAGCACTTTGGGACATCTCGAAGTTGTGAATGGTGTTATATGAATGT
The DNA here is from genome assembly GCF_017639515.1 of Carcharodon carcharias. Classification (NCBI taxonomy): domain Eukaryota; kingdom Metazoa; phylum Chordata; class Chondrichthyes; order Lamniformes; family Lamnidae; genus Carcharodon; species Carcharodon carcharias. The sequence goes on along the minus strand of NC_054483.1, from coordinate 54,827,307 downwards.
AAGTCTAACCTTCCTTTTTACTCATAATATAGCAGAACACTTTCATAGGTCTTATCCATGTTGGATGGTTGGATCCCAAATCTTCAATGCCTTAATGTTGTATTTTAACTCAGATTGGGTTTCTGGTGGGAGATTGCTCTGGAGGGTTAATTCCCTGAACCCAAAAGACAACTGGAGCCCACAGCAATTTTAATTTTTCAGCCCCTTTAACATCCTGAGTCACTTTCCACCTACTCCAGCTGAGAATTGGATGTAATGGGGCTGCTGTCAGGGTAGTTTGTGCTTCACTTGACACCAACTGGCTTTTAGTTAAATGGCAGGAAGGGTGCTTCAAGATAGCCTTAAAGGGGGGAAGGGGGTGTCCAGGATAGAGGAGCACACTTATTTCTCCTAGCCCCACTGTAGAAATTCTTTTTGACTTACTGGGAGACCATCTTCATCCTCCCCAACAGCTGAAGATCTGCTTCTGTACGGCTGAAAAACCAAGACAGCATTTGGTTCAGGGCTCAGTTAAAATGTCGTTGCGATTTATTTGCCCAAATGGACCCTGATTTGCATCATGTCAAGAGGCTCCTTCCTTCTTTATGTGAAAGCCCTCATCTACCTGCAGTTAGTATTGGACACAATAGCAAAAGCCCGAGCTCCAAGTGGGTAAGTAACCTGCTCGGTTTTAACTGCTGCCACTTCCAATTTCCACTGAGCAAAAAGGGTTCAAATTGACACTTCAGTAATTTCATTATAATTGACCTATCTGGAACTGGAGGAATTGGAATATTGCTGGTCAGATGATTTCCCAGAAATCATAGAAATTTTGGACATTGAAGCTGGTGCAAATTGGCCCAGTGGGGGAATCTGTTGTCATCTGAATGTGCTGTTTTGTTTTAACATTGCTTGTACATGGCAAGGTTATAAATATTTAAATAATTCTAATGATATCATTGGCCATTTAAAAATTGATGAACAGAACTATCCAAATTTTCTTGTCAAGCAGGGAGGCTAATGGTTATTTATGCATAAATTACACAGCAGCTTCAGGTGAACCCAGATGTACGGTTAAATGTGGAAACATTGAATTTGCTGACAGAGATGCACTGCTCCATTAGCTTCTCGAAAACAACATCTTTCAGTCTGTATCATTCAAATTCAATGAATGAGATGAAGTTCCTGTACTGCTTTGGTGAATATTAAATAAACTTGCCATAGAAAGTTAGGGCTTGTCCATTTCAGTCAATGTACCATTTTTAACATGATAAATTTTAATTAGGTCAAGCAATCTCTCTGCCACTTAAAATTAACAATTGTGGAGTCTCATTCCTTTAGTTTTTAATTGCTGTTGGGAGATTTTTTTTTAATGTGAAGTAATTTTTTTGATTACTTTTTTTTTCTCATTTCTCTCTCGATCCTATCTTTCTTTCCCTCACTTTATTTGTTTTCTGTACCTGCTTGACAATGAATTCATATTTCAGCTGACATTTCCTGATTCAGACTCTTTACTGTTCATTTCAGAATACCTTGTTAAAGAAATACAACATTGCTTACCTTGATCACATTGGTCCTGGACGCCCTGGAGAGGTGCCATGTTGTTTCTATCTCCCACTTACAGAAACACGCAGGGCAATTTCTGAAATTAAATGGGCAAGGGCAAATCTAACAGTGGGTGCCATTCATTCTCTGGCTTCAGTAAATTCTGGCCCAATATGAGCATCAGCAGAAACTCTAACCATTCTTAACCAATCATTATATACGTATTGAATCTTTTTTCAACTTACTCTTTTGCAGAGCACAATAGATGCAATGTGAGGTCCTGTTCACAAAAGATATGCAATGAACAAACTATACAGTCAACTAAATAAATGGTCTACAAACTCTTTCCGATGATGACTCACCACAGCGATGGGTATAACAGAAAATAACTCTTTTACCTTTTGTTCATCTGTGCTGGTGGGGTCTTTTATTTCATTTATTTGAAATAATTGGGCATTCATTATGGTACATTTAGTTACCATTCTGCTGCATAATACATGCTTAAGGAATTTGATACTGTAACGCTGTCAGTTGATTTTCAGAACCATTTTACTGGCAGGTGTGATGCTATATTAACATTTAAATGATTGGAGCATTACAAAACAAATATTGACATGTGGTTGCTCTGAGGTATGTCAGTCTGTGTAGTTTTATCCATGACAACCTTATTAAATCCTTTGTGTTGTTTCTATGATTATAACTACTAATTAAATCTTTCCCTTTGATGTTTCTTTCTTTTCTGTGGTATGTAATTACTCTGCTTTAGTAACACTTTCAATGCTTTATGAACTTTCTGTTTTAAAGTTTCCAATATTAATGTCAGTTTCATGCAGTTTTCTAAATATTAATGTCATGTGTTTGCTTTATTGATCCTTGTGACACTTGACAAACCTTTTACATAACAGGTTTCTACTTTGCTGAGGATATTTCCCCTAAAACCATGTTGATCTCATTTCTTTCATTTATTTACACAAATTAGATTGCAGCGCTGGAAGCAATTTCCTCTGTTGGGGGATGCTGGAGCAAGGGGGCACAATCCTAAAATTATAGGCAGGCCATTCAGGAGTGAAATCAGGAGGTAATTTTTCATACAACAGTGCTGTGGGAATCTGGAACTCTCTCCACCAAAATCAGTGAATGCTTTTGCAATACCATCCATCACAGTTACAGGACCAAGTACACATATCTGACAATGGCTGATGGCCACTGCCTCCAGACAGTTAGATTTAGCAAAAAGGCAGCTACAGAGATATGCCATCTGCTTCAGATAAACAAAAAGACAATCTTGAACATAGTAGCATCAATAGTCAGAACTCTGGCACCTTCTTAACCAATGTAGAGGACATCAACACTCTCAGGCAATTTACTGTCCATGGATGTAAAAACAGTGGCTGGAACAGTACTCAAGAGATCAACACCTGTCCTCCCTGCCCACTGGCCAGTAACAGCAGCATGACAGAGCTGTTTCATTTCGTCAGAGTCAGTTGCACCATCACCATTTTTGTCCTCACTCCTGCCCTGCACTCTTTTGTTCCTTCCCCACACCCTCTTCTCTTATTCATTTGCTTCAAAGTGTTTATCTCTAATATCTTCTAGTTCTGATGAAAGGCAATCAATCTGAATTATTAACCCTGTTTCTCCTTCCGCAGATGCTGCTTCACCTGCTGAGTGGTTCAAGTATTTTCTGTTTTTTTTCTCTCAGACAGTTGGCTTTGTGAAAGTAACAAGGGTTTTTGATGGCTCTTATACAGGCTTCCAGGCCGCTAGCTGCAATGCAGTGACTATATAAAAATTCCATCACCCAGCAGCCGGTAAATGATCAACAACATTGTATTATGCAAGTCAATGTGCACATCTCAGGCAACATGTTTCATTTTGTAATCCATCATCTTTGCAGATAAGGCAAGACTGAAAGAATGCTGCTTCTGAGACCAAGGCCATTCAGTCTTGACAAATACAGTTTTTGCCGTAGCCATGGAGAATAAGTAGTCCACAGATAACATGAAAGAGGCAACATTATTGAGTTTAACTTTGGCATATTATAGCAGCCATCCATATTGATTGGGTGATATTTTACAATAGAAGGCCCCTTATCTCTACTCTCCAAGATTATTGTCATTGTTTACGTGTTCTAGAAAGCTAATCGTGGAGAGAATAGACGGAGATCAAGACCATTACAACATGCAAGTACTGACCCTGAGTTATGTAATCTCTGAAACACTAATGCATCTTGGAAGGCTGGGTGCGTGATATAAATGGCTGAATATCTGAGTTGTATATAATAAATTATCCCTAAATACATGCAGCAATACCTTGCTCTGTTATTGCTAACCAAAACTAATGTCCATACTTTGGCATGTTACTACCTTATTCACACAAATGCACACAAAGGGTAGAATTTAAATATTTTGACATGCCAGGGGCAGTGTCCAGTGCTGCATAGGGAATCAATGCGGTGCATTTGTCAATAACTTTTTATACCCAACTATTGCATTTTCATCTAGTTTCTAGCACAAGCAGGTGTGATGATGACCTGCATGATGCTATTTCAGCCAAAGGGAATGCACCGGTAGATGAACAGAGGAAGCAGCTATACTAATGGATGCCCCAACATGGCAAGGTTACCATTTGGTCCAAAGGCTCAAACCTGGATATGATGTTGCAGTGAGTTAGGGTTCACAGGGAGCGACACTTCCCCACTAACTGAAAGAAATAGCCTGCTTGAAACAGCAAGAAGGTTGTGGAGATTGCTGAGGAGGTTAGCAGCTGGAGTGTGGTACTGCACTCGTGGATAGTGCCAGAAGAAGTTTAGTGACCTAATCACGACAGGAAATGTGAGTACAATGGAACAGTCAACTACATCCTGATGTGTATATCATGCCAACATACTCACTCTTCCTTCCCTACTCCAGCACATCATTCTCCCTATAACTTAACTTGCCTCTCTGTTAATGTACTTTCTCACATTTCCATCTGACCATCCACCACCTACACTCATCCTCATCTTAATGCAATGTCTTGCCTCTCCTTCACAGTGACCTTCAACAAATGTTGCCCATCTGTCTATTAAATACATTTTCCTACTCTCACTCATTGGTCTCTTCCTTCCCTCCTTGCAGGAAAAGAGAGCACAAAGCACTAGGGAGAGACAAAGAACCAGAGGTGGGTCACCAGCCATCTCCACACTAACAGCTGCAGAGGAGGAGGAGGAGGCACTGGCAGAACCTCAGCACATCTGGCCATTGGAGAAGGGGTGATGGGACCCTCTCAGCTACTTGGTGACAGAATTAAATATCACACAGCCACAGGACATACAACACTCACCCTTAATTGACTTGGGGCAGGATTTTCAGGTCATCGAATGGGCGTGGCAGGTGGGCCTGGGAGCGGCCGGGAAACAGTCTGCCACCCACAATTGGTCCCCGACCACGATTTTATGCTGGCTGGCCAATTTGGCTGGCTGGCAAAAGTCTGCACATGTGCGGGGTGGGAGCGGGCACTGAAAGCTCCCTGAAGGCAGGGAGCTGCTTTGAGGAGCTGAACAATTTTTAAATCAAAATTAAAGATTTTTAAAATCTAAAAATAAATGTCCTGATATGGGACTCACTCACAATAACATCAATGGAATAAAAATTCTGCCCCAATAATTTATATTAATTTTTAAATTTAATTTTGGAAACCTCATCCTGCCCGTGGATGAGGTTTGCTAAAAATTCAAAAGGCTGCCTGGCTGATTTGCCGGCCTGCCAGCCATAAGGTTGGACGGGCAGCGAAAAATAGGATTAAATTAATTGATTAAGGGCCTTAATAGGCCTTTTAATTGTGAGCGGGTGCACTGCCAACTCTAGCGCTTGCTCAGCAACCGAAATATCATGGGAGTGTGCGATGATATTGGGACGCTCGCCCAATGTCATCGCACATTGTTTTACGCCTGTTTGGGTCAGACATGCGCCTGCCCACAGGACATAAAATCCTGCTGTTGATGTCAGCAGCCAGTGGAATATGGTCATGTGCATAAAGTACACTTAACAGATCTTAATTGGCTTTTTAATTACCTTAATAACTTAATGATGGATCCAAGGAGGATCCCTGCTTGCCTTCAGTACTACATTGCAGAAACATGGAAGAATGGAGGGTGATATTGGGATCCCGACCCAATATCAATCCCATGGGAAACTCCTCGCAACACAAAAACACACCTTCCCTTGCCTGAGAAAATTTTCCCCAATGTTTCATCAAAACTTTTAAGTGTTAAAAAAATTTGAGAATTTTTAAGCATGGGCAAAGCCAAGGAAAATGGAGAGGAGAGAAGAACAAAGGAAGAAATCATGGATTGGGCAGAAGGCAGATGATTAAAGGGACGATGGTGCAAAGCAATATGGATGGTAATGGGAGAAGAAAGAAAACAAAAGATGGGTCCAGAGGAGGTGTAAATGGTTTGTGCACCCGTTACCACCAGCAACTATCACCAAGTTGCTGCCATCTGAGAAAATGATTATGATCTTAAGTCATTCAACTTGGCCCCGAGTTTCTAATCAGGCTTTTCTAGAGGTTTGTGTAGAGGCAGTTGTTCCTAGTGTGACTCACCTAGTTTTAACACCTTAACTCGGCTATCTACATCTGCTGGGGTACATATAGCTGTGCTGGTTCTTGTCAAAGTGATGCAGGGATTTGTGAGAGGATGCTTGCTTGGTGATAGTTGCTGCATTGTATGTTAACCAAATGAGCCATCAGGCGAGGCTTAATAATTCTTCTTGCGTTGCAATTTCTGAGGAAAGAAAGAAGACCTTGCGCATTAGTAGGTCCTTTCAGCACTTCCCAAAGCACTTTACAGAAAATGAAATACCTTTGAAGTGTAGTCACTGCTGTAATCTGGAGAAACACATCAATCAATTTGTATACAGTAAGGTTCCACAAGCATCAATGAGAATTTGACCAAATAATCTCTTTTATTGATGATTGCAGAGGGATAAATATTGGTCAAGATGCCAAGGAGAACATCCCTGCGCCTCTCTAAATAGCATTTTGGGATCTCTTACATCCGAAGGGAATTGGATATATACTTGAAAAGGGAACATTTGCAGGGCTATGAGGAAAGAGCAAGGGAGTAGGACTAATTGGATAGCTCTTTCAAATACCTGGTAGAGGCACAATGCATTAAGTATCCTCCTTCATATAATTCCATGGTTCTACTTAGAGGCTTCAGTTCAACATCTCATTCAAAAGTCAGTACTTCTCTCTGCACTGTGTTGGAATGTAAGCCAGAATATGTGCTCGGCCTCCTGGATTGGGACTGAGCCCACACCATTCCGACTCGGGGTAAGAATACTACTGCTGAGTCAATGCTGACACTTTAATCCTGTATAATTTCATGATGATGTTTATTTGACTGGCCCCTTTAAAAAAATCACTTTGGAGTCCCATGTTTTTTATTCTCCATGTAATCTAATAGCATTTCACATGCAGCAAAAGAAGGTGACTCTGAGGTTATGGAGCTGCCACTGAGACATGGATTACATGTTGGAGAAGTAAAGATCTTTTAACTTTGTTTTTTTATTCTAGAGAGCTAAAAAAAAATGGAGAAGTGAGGAGTGTCATTTCATTCCAGATGAACCTAAGCAAAACCGAAGCCCTTGGGATTAAAGGGACAGTGACGGCATGGATGCAACATTGATAAGACAGAAGGTAGAGAGGAATGGTGAATAGCTGCTTTTTCAGGCTGGAGGGCAGTATACATAGGTGTTCCACAGGGGTCAGTATTAAATTACTGTTCTATTTGATTTAGATTAATAGTTTGGACTTGGGTATAATTTCAAAGTTTGTTGAAGAAACAAAACTTGAAAATGTAAAAAACAGTGAGGAGCACAGTAACAGACTTTGGGAAGATGTAGACAGACTGGATATTAAGGCAAACAGATAGGGTAGATAGAGGGAAACTACTTTTGCTGGCTGGGGAGTCTAGGAGTAGGGAGCATTGTTTAAAAAATAGAGCCAAGCCTTTCAGGAGTGAAGTTAGGAAACACTTCAACAGGCACAACAAGCTCTCTTCAACAAGCAGTAACTGATGCTAGGTCAATAGTTAATTTTCAAACTGAGATTGATAGATTTTTGTTAACCAAAGATATTAAGAAATATGGGGCAAAGATGGGTACATGGAGGTAAATCAGAGATCAGCTGTGATCTCACTGAACGGTACAGAGACCGGGGCTAAATGGCCTGCTCCTGTTCCTAGGTTCCCACATTGCTGTCGTGAAATGAGCAGACACATGGCAGATAAAATTTAACACAGAGAAGTGTAAAGTGATACATTTTGATAGGAAGAATGAGGAAAGGCAATCTAACTAAATAGTACTATTTTAAAGAACAAAAGAGACACCAGGCGAGTGTACATGCAGAAATGTTTGAATATGGCAGGGCCAGTTGAGAAGCCTGTTAAAAAGGCATACAACATCTTTGGCTCTATTAATAGAGGCATAGTATACGAAGCTATGCCAAATCTTTACAAAGCACTGGTTATGCCATGGCTGGAGTATTGCACACAATTCTGGCCACCACACTTCAGGGAGGATCACAAAGCCTTACAAGGTAGAAATTTACTAGAAAGGCACAAGGAATGGGGTTATGTGGTAAGACTGCAGAAGCTGGAGTTGTTCTCATAAGAGCAAGGGTTAAGAGGAGATTTGATATAGATGTCAAGATCATGGCAAGTTTTGATAGAAAAAATAAGAAGAAACATTTCCAGTGGCAGAAAGGTCAGTAACAAGAGGACACAGATTTAAGGTGATTGGCAACAGAACCAGAGGTAACATGAGGAAGCTTTTTCTTATGCTGTGAATTGTATTGCTCTGGAATACATTGTCCTGAAAGGGTGATGGGAACAGATTCAGCAGTAACTTTCAAAAAGGAAATGCATACACTTCATAGAATCCTAGAATGAGACAGCACAGAAGAAGGCCATTTAGCCCATTGATCCAGTGCCGGGCGTTTGATAGAGCTATCCATCTAATTCCAGATTCTTGCTCTTTTATGCCATGTAAATGTTTTCCCTTAAAAAATGTATCCAATGTATAATACTTGGGTATATTGGACAGGGTGTATACCGGGCAGGATATATACATCGGACAGGATGTATACTGGGCGGAACGGATAATAGGTGGGATCTATACCAGGCGGGATGTACAACAATCAATGTGTATAATTGGCAGGGTGTATAACTGGTGGGATGTATAATGAGTGGTGTGCATAACAAGCAAGATATATAACAGGTGGGGTATATAATGGGCAGTGTGTATAACAGGCAGGATGTACAACAGGTGGGGTACATAATGGGTGGGGTGTGTACCGGGCATGATCTATACCAGTTGGTATGTAAAACGAGCGAGGTACATAAATGACGGGTTGTATAATGGAGCTAGTATATAACAGTCAGAGCCTATAAGGGGTGGGGTGTATAACAGGTGGATTGTATAATTGACAGCGTGTATAATGGGCAGGGTATATAGCAGACAGGGTCTATAATGGGTGGGGTGCATAACCAGCAGGGTGTATAATGGGTGGGGTATATAACAAACAGGGTGTATAACTGGTGGGGTGTTTACCGGGTGTCTGATCCACTACCGGCTGAACATTCTCATTGGTTTCACTACTAAATCTCCCTATGATGGGCAGGAAAGAACCAGAAAGGCTAAAAAAATGTGAAAATCCATGTAATCCATCACCCTACATGTGCATGTACCTTCCACCATTTTAACAGAGTTGGATATCATGACGCTCAAGCATTCCACCAATAGAGAGGCAGAACACTTCATTAATATGGTTAAGTCAGGCTTCTACCGTGTAAATGGAGCCTGTATTAAATTAACTTGTGTCACACAGCTTTTCCACAAGAAGTGCTAAGAAAGGCACTTACCTGTACCTCCTGCCTCCCTTTCACTGTCAAGTTTCCAAGCACGAACTCAGAAGGGAAAAACAGTAAAACTCGTAAATGACTGGTACTGCTGCAAACTGGAGTTCCATTTTAAGGTATACAAGACCAATTCGAACCAGTACCAATAATTTCTGAGTTTTGTTGGGTAGGTGTTTAAGGGTGGCTGAGTTGTCTATTTGTAATAGAGTTGATCTGCAGACAACTCCTTAACTGGAAACATTAAGTTCATTTACAATATACTCAGCAGCAACTACACGTGTGCTTTCAACTCCAACTCTAACTCTACACTGCTTGCAGAGGTAGCCTGCACTACTCACACATTGGTTTACACAGATAATGAGATCTTCCCTAACAAGTATTATTCTTAAAGGTACATTACACACTAAGTAAAACCATAATTACTACATTCCTCCCCCTTTAACTTTGCTGTATATATTGTATTTACAAGAAAGTATTTTTCAAGACAACATAATATTTACGCTGGGTAAGGAATTTACAAATTCAGTCTTTCAGATGGTTCCCTGGTATGTGTGCAACGTCACAGCTCCACAACTTCAGATTCTTTTTCAGATACTTCCTTTTCTGGAATTGCCCAAAAATCAGGTACTTTGGTGGGCACTTGCAGTTCTGTATCCTCAACTCTTACAGGAACATCAGACATGTCAGTCCTGGGTTGAGCATCTTCAACAGGAAACATAGCTCATAGTCGCTGGTGAAACCAAATCTTGGTGACTTGTCACTCTCTTCCTTAAATGGTCCACGTGCTTATGGATGATCTGGCCTTCCACCACCACGTGGTAAGATAGAGGTCCAAACACTGAACTTACTTTACCCGATAGCCACTTTGGTGCTTTTCTGAAATTTTTCACGTATATAGGCTCTCCTACGGTAAACTTACTCTTACGACTATCCCAGTCATGTCTAGTTTTCTGGCCTCCTTGATTCCTTTTCACCTTCCCCTCTAAATTCGACATTTCAACGATAACACTGCAGATGTGGCACCTGTAGTTGTGTGAGGGGTAGTCCTGTAATGAAAAAGAAAGCCTGCTAGCTTCTTGCCAAGCAATCACCAGTTAACTTTCTCATGCCTGTCTGGAGTGTTTCATCCACCCTTTCAGCCAGTCCATATGAGGAAAGGTGGTCTGGTGCAGTCTTCACATGAGTGACACTGTTGAGGCTGATAAACCATTAAAACTCAGTTCTCATAAATGCCACGTCGTTATCTGAAATGACTACTTCTGGTAGTCCGTGAATAGCAAAACTCTGGTGTAGTTTCTTAATTGTAGCGCCCGACGTTAGTAACTTCACCTCATATGCATCCACTTTGAATTGGCATTGAAAATGTGAAGAAACATTTTCCCAGGAAAGGTCCAACACAGCCAATGTGTAACCACACCCAGGGTCTATCTGGCCACTCCCATGGGTGTAATGGAGCTGTCACTGTAACTTTTGTAGTTGCTGATATTGCACACAGTGCTTTACCATTCTCTCTATTTCGCCATCCATTCCTGGCCACCATAGATATCTGCATGCCATGGTCTTCATTTGAGGGATTCCTGGATGGACCCTAGTGTACTTCAACTAAAAGAGGCTCCCTTCCCTTTGGAGGAACTATCACTCGTACACCCCACAATAAGATGCCATCCTGGCTGGTTATTTCATGTCTCCTGTTAAAGCATGGTTTCATTTAATCAGATACTGGCTTCTGGGACCAAACATGTATCACTTGTTCTCGCACTTGAGGTAGGACTGGGTCCCGACTTGTCCAGTCTCTGATCTGTCGAGCACATACTGGCGAGGAATCTAAGAAGTTTAACAGTAAAACAAGTTCCTGTGGAACTGGGACGTGCTCATTGTTTTCCTGTAAAGGCAAATGACTAAGGACATCAGTGTTTGCGATTTGATTGCCAGGCCTATGTACGAAAGTGTATTCGTACGCTGCCAAAGTTAAGGGCCATCGTTGCATTCTTGCTGAGGCTTTGGGCGGTATAGCCTTTTCCTCACTAAACAAACCTAACAGTGGTTTGTGGACTGAAACGACTATAAAATAGCAGCTGTGCACATACTGGTGAAACTTCTTGACACCAAAGATGCTGGACAGAACTCCTTTTTCTATCTGCGAGTATCCCTTTTCCCCTGTGGTGAGCGTTCTTGATACATAACCTATTGGCCGTTCCGTACCATCATCCATCTGATGAGAGAGCACTGCTCCCACTCCGTAGGGAGATGCTTCGCATCTCAGCACCAATTCTTTCATCTGGTGATAATGCACTAATAGTGTGCAATTGTTTCACCTTTGTGAAAGCTTCTTTCTGGGGTGGCTCCCAAAACCAAAGTTGGTTCTTTTTGAGTGGAGAATGCAGGGGATAGCACTGTAGACAAATTTGGTAAGAACCACCCATAATAGTTGATCATTCCTAGAAATGATTTGAGCTCTGAGGCATTCTTTGGCTCATGTGCCTCTCTTATGGCTCTCGCTTTCTCCTCAACCAGGTGGAGGCCCTGTGAATCTACCCGGTGACCCAAATAGATTACCTCCCTCTCTTGGAACGTGCACTTTTCTTTTTTTACACGCACTCCAGCTTGCAAGAAACGTTTTAAGACTTCTTCTAAGTTTGCCAAATGTTCTTCTTCAGTGAATCCTGTCACAGGTACATCGTCTAAATAGACTACAACCTGGGGCAGTCCCTGCAGTAAGCTTTCTGTTGTTCTTTGAAAGATGGCACAAATGGAGGAGACACTGAAAGGCAATCGTGTATATTGGTTCAACCCTTTGTGGGTATTACTTGTGAAAATTCCCAAGAGGCATTATCCAATTCTAGTTGTTGATAAGCATGACTCGTGTCAAGCTTTGTGTACATTGTCCCTCTTACCAGATTGGCATCCAGGTCTTTTATTTTTGGAATGGGTTGCCTGTCTAGCTTAGCTACTTTATTAACCGTCAGTTTGTAGTCCCCACAAATTCGGAATCTTTGGTCGGGTTTAAGGACAGGGACTATGGGTGCTGCCCATCCTGAGAACTGCACAGCTTGTAAAATGCCCAGTTTCTCTAACCTGTTCAGCTCAGTGTCAACTTTTTCTCTCAGGGCATATGGCACCGGTCTCGCCTTCGTGAAATGAGGATTTGCTTCTGGATCCAAATAAATCTTGGCCTACAGGCCCTGGATTTTTCCCAGTTCGTCCTTGAAGATGGTGGCATATTTTTTAAGTCGCTCTGGTAGCCCACTTGCTCTCAATTGGAAGATTGGACCAGTTTAACTTAATCTGCTTTAACCAATCTCACTCAAGGAGGCTTGGCCCTTCACCTGCTACCGACATCACAGGTAGATGTGCTGATTGGCTTCCATAATTGCTAGTTTCTCTGTTTATGTCTTTTACTTGAATGTCTTCACCTGTGTAAGTTTTTAACTTGGCCGCTGTTTGTTCCAAACTTAATTGATGTTTCACCATAATTCAAATGTCTGAACGTATGTTCCCCAATTACTGTAGTGGAAGCTCCGATGTCCTGTTCAATTTTAGCAGGTTTGCCATTTACTTTTACTGAGATATATAATGGTTCTATCTTTCCAACTTTCAGATTAAACAACAAATAAATGTCAGAATTTTGTTGTTTCAGGCTCTCCTACATTGTAGATTTCATTGGGTTTCTTCTTTTGTTTACAAGCCAGCTTGAATTTTTTTTTGCACTGCCTCATCATATATCCATTTCTGTGACAATAGTAGTATTCAATTTTTTTAAACTGTCAATCGCTAAAAGACTGATTGTTTCCACCTTGATTAAAACTATTCTTCGTTTTGTTGCTAAGTTCTTTTTCTTGATTTTTCAGAGGGGGGCAGTTTCCTGCTTCTCGGCAGAGCCGTGCTTTCTCGCAGCACTTTCGGCTGATGTTTCCCACCTAGAGGACGGCACCATTTTGCACACCCTGTATTTCTTGTGAATCTCTTACAATGCTTTCCATGTCCAGTGCTAAATCTAGTGCCTTCTTGAAATCCAGATTCACTTCGGACTTTTCTGAATAGTGTCCTCTTTCACACCACACACTAAATGATCTCCAAGCACGTTGTTCAGAGTCGTACCGAACTCACAATGCTAGATTAGCTGCTTCAAATTTGCCACGTAGCATGCAATTGTCTCACACAAGGATCTATTTTGCAAAATAAACCTGAACCTCTGCATCATGACTGAGGGCTTGGGTTGAAAATGTCCCTTCACAAGGCCCACCAATCCATCAACATTCTTCGAATTCAGGGCAGCGGGTGCCTTCAAACTTTGAATCAAACAGTAGGTTTTGCTCCCGCAAGTACTCAAGAGAATCGTTCATTTCTTCTCTTCCCCCGTAATCTCGTTCGCTGGAAAAAGAATGTGAGGCGTTCTATGTATTGAGACTAATTGTCTGTGGCTGGTTCAAAAGGATCAATTCTGCCAAATTGTGGCATTTTGAGAGAAGATAACTTCTTCAATTCCAACAGAGCTTGCTACTTACAATCACTGTGTGAGGTACAGTGCTGATTTCTTTTTAATTTGATTTCTTCTGTTTAATCCTGTTTTATCCTTATCGCCAGTTTGTTGTAGGGTGGCTGAGCTGCCTATTTGTAATAGAGTTGATCTGCAGACAACTTCTTAAGTGGAAGCGTTAAGTTTAATTACAATACACTCAGCAGTAATTACATGTATGCTTTCAACTTCAACTCTAACTCTACACTGCCTGCAGAGGTAACCTGCGCTACTTACACATTGGTTTACACAGATCATGTGATCTTCCCTAACAGGTATTATTCTTAAAGGTACATTATACACTAAAATAAAACCATAATTACTACAGTAGGAAACCCTTGTAGCATCAGTTAATTTCAATTCGGGCTCCCAATCACATATAGGTAGAGCCCAGGCCCCTCAAGGAAGCCTTCAACCTCCCCCAGCCCCGATCTTCAACCTGACAATGTCACCAGTGCTCCCAATCATTGGCCTCCTCCCAAACACCTTACAATTACCACCCCCTGCCCCCAATCCTCCCACCCAGTGACCAGTCTGTCGGATCTTGCACAGGAGGAGGACCGACAAGGCGCAAATAAGTACAGGGCCTTCCTGTTCTGGGCCTTCCTGGATGCCACAACCGCTTTTCACCTCAAATGCGTCCTCCCTGTATTCCTGCGAGAATCAGAGCCAATGTGATTTGTTGTTAAAAATGCAAAATTACATAAGGGAAGTTGCTGAAAACAGAATAAAGTATTCAGGCTTCTGCCCCATCACAAGTTGCTTTGCAGATAGAGCTGCTTTTGACACTGTTCCAGATGGGCAAACAGAGCAATTGCTTTGATCAATGGCAGGAAATTGCATGCACTCAGATTAGGCACTAGTTTAAGTGTTAAATATGTAAATATTAAAATGAAGCTCTCACATACAGTGTGGTAGTGCCACCTACATGGGTATTAAACCTGACCAGAAAGTCACCAAGGGGGAATGCCTTTAGAGACTAGATGCCAATTGTACAATTCCCAATTCTCTGAGTCCCATGCCCCAAATCCTGCCAAGAAAATTTACATGTTGACTTTTTAATTGCCAACACATTAATGATGGTTAGTCTCAACAAATTCTTGCCTGGAGACAGTAACATATATTGGAACTCCAATATTTTTTGTTTGATGCATATTGCTGTCTATTTTTTGTTTAACTCAAATTGCCGAGTGAATCATTTACATCTCCTTGCTCATCCTATTAGATTTTAAACTCTACAATTTATAGGAATTTTAATCGAAACATTCAATGAATCATAGGAAATTTACAGCACAGAAGGGAGGCCATTTGGTCCATTTTGCCTGTGCTGGCTGAAAAAGAGCTATCCAGCTTAATCCCACTTGCCAGCTCTTGGTCCATAATCCTTTAGGTTTCAGTGCTTCAAATGCATATCCAAGTATTTTTTTCAATGTGATGAGAGTTTCTGGCTCTACTACCTGTTCAGCCAATAAACTCTAAACCCCCATCACAATCTGGATGAAAGCAAATTCTCTTCAACTCCCCACTACATCTCCCAGCGGTTGCTTGAAATCAACGTTCCCTGGTTATTGAACTTTCTGCTAAGGGAAAATGGTTCTTCCTATCCACTCTGTCTAGCCCCCTCATAATTTTATACACCTTGGTTAAATCTATCAATCTCTGTTCCAAAGAAAACAACCCCAGCCTATCCATTCTTTACTCATCTCCAGTCCTGGCAACATCCTCATAAAGCTCCTCTGTACCCGCTCAAGTGCAATCATATCTTCGTGTAATGCAGAGACCAGAACTATAGACTGTACTATAGCTGTGGTCTAACTAGTGTTTTATAAGGAACTAGCATAATGTCTCTGCTCATATATTCTACACCTCAGTTAATGAAGCAAAATATCACTATGCCTTCTTAATCGCCTTGCTACCCGTTCTGATATCTTTAGGGCATGTGGGCACTTTAGACTTTTCAGTATCCTACCATTTATTGTTTTCCCTGAATGAGTGCTTTGCACCTGTTTTCACAAAAGAAAGAGACAATAAAGACACTACAATTAGGGAGGAGGAATGTGAAATATTAGATGAAATTAACATAGTGGAACAGAAATATGAAGGGGTTTAACATTTTTGCAAGTGGATAAATTCCCAAGCCCAGATGAAATGTATCCTAGGGAAGAAATAACGGAGATAAAAGCAAACACTGCAGTTGCTGGAAATCTGAAACAGAAACAGAAAATGCTGGAAAAACTCTGTAGAAGAGTCATACAGACTCGAAACGTCAACTCTGTCTTTCTCTCCACAGATGCTGTTAGACTTGCTGAGTTTTTCGAGTATTTTCTGAAGAACAATCATATTCTCTGGCTACAGAAGTGGCATCAGAGGACTGGGGGATAGCTAACATTGTACCACTGTTTAAAAAGAAAGAAAGACCAAATAAGGACAGACCAGTCAGCCGAACATCAGTGGTGGGAAATTATTAGAAAAGTTTCTGAGGACAGGATGAGTCTTCATTTCGAAAGATGTGGATTAATCAAAGGCAGTGAGCAGGGATTTGTTAAGGCGAGGTCATGGCTGAGTAACATGATTGAACTTTTTAAGTAGGTAATAATTAGTGTTGATGAGGGTGATGCATTTGATGTAGTCTACGTGGATTTTAGCAAGGCTTTTGATACCTTCCACATGGCAGACAGGTCACAAAAGTAAAAGTCCATGGGATCCAAGGCAAAGTGGCAAGTTGGATCCAAAATTGGTTCAGTGGTAGGAGGCAAAGGCTAGTGGTCAATGGGTGACTTTGTGACTGGAAGGCTATTTCCAGTTGAGTTCCACTAGATTCAGTACTAAGTTCTTTGCTTTTTGAGGTATATATCAATAATTTGGCCTTGAATAACAGGGGTATTATTAAGAAGTTTGCAAACGATACAAAAATTGGCTATGTGATTGATAATGAAAATGACATCTGTAGCCTGCAGGAAGATATCAATAGATTGGTCAGGTGGGTGGAACAGTGGCAAATGGATTCAACTTCAGAGAAGTATGAGGTAATACATTTGGGGAAGGATAACAAGGCAAGGGAATACACAATAAATGGAATGATAGTGAGAAATGTAGAGGAACAGAGTGAGCTAGGAGTGTATGCCCACAAACATTTGAAGGTAGTTGGACAATTAGATAAAGTGGTCATGAAGGCATACAAGATACTTATCATTATTAGCTTAGGCATAGAATATAAGAGCAGGGTATTATGCTGGAACTGTATAAAACACTGGTTAGGCTACAGCTGGAGTACTGCATACATTATAGAAAAGAGATGATTTCCCCAGAGAGAGTACAGAGGAGATTTACAAGGATAGGGAGGCCTTATTTCCCTTGGTTGAGGAGGTCTATAACCAGGAGACATAAGAGATAGGAGGTTAATAGGGGACTTGAAGGGAAATTCTTTCACCTAAATGGTAGCAGGGATCTGGCGGGTAGAGGCAGAAAACCTAATAATAGTAAAAAGTTCTTGATTGTGCACATGAAGTGCCAGATGCTACAAGGTTATGAACTAAGAGCAATAAAGTCGGATTAGATTGGATGGGTCCTTGTGGGCTGGTGTGGACACAAAAGGCCGAATAGCCTCCTTCTATGCTGTAAATTTCTGTGATTTTTATGATTTCCTGCCACTGAAACAATTTTGGATCCAACTAGCCACTTTCACTTGATTTTCATGGGCTTTTACTTTTCTGATCAGCTTGCTATGTGGAAACTCGTCAAAAGTCTTGCTATCCTACATGTAGACCACATAAAATGTGCTAGCCTCATTAACCCTCCCTATTACCTCCGCAAAATTTCAATCAATTTACTCAGGCTCACTCTTCCCAAAACAAATCCATGGGCCCAGATTTTTGCAGTGCTCCGGTGCTATTTAAAAATTATGGCTGGGACCCAATTCCAGGATTCCACCCCTCACCCACCAATTCCCACCACCCCCAATTTTCACTGGCACGGAATAAAGATGTGGGAAGCGAGCCTGCACCCTGCACTCCTGACCTGGCTCCATTTCTGGAGTACATATCTCCTTACCCCCGTAACTTTCATGAAGTCAGGCCGACTTCTCTGTGACTTGTGGCTCACAGCCATTCTGAGGAGTGGGGAGCCATAGTCTGATTCAGGAACATTTTGAAAGGTATGTTCAAAAAGTCCAACCCATACCCCTTCCGTGCCAACTCAATGCCAAACCATGAACTCCACCCACCCCAAATGGCTCCTTATCTCCTCCATGCCAATCCATGACCCTTCAATGCCCATTCACCCAGTATACACTGGGCAGAATTTTCCCAGATTTGAACTAGGAGCAGTAGCAGGCGGGTAAAATAACGTTTCACCCACCTCAGAAGGGCTGTGAGCCACAAGTCACAGAGAAGTCGGCCTGACTTCATGAAAGTTACGGGGGTAAGGAGATATGTACTCCAGAAATGGAGCCAGGTCAGGAGTGCAGGGTGCAGGCTCGCTTCCCACATCTTTATTCCATGCCAGTGAAAATTGGGGGTGGTGGGAATTGGTGGGTGAGGGGTGGAATCCTGGAATTGGGTCCCAGCCATAATTTTTAAATAGCTCCGGAGCACTGCAAAAATCTGGGCCCATGGATTTGTTTTGGGAAGAGTGAGCCTGAGTAAATTGATTGAAATTTTGCGGAGGTAATAGGGAGGGTTAATGAGGCTAGCACATTTTATGTGGTCTACATGTAGGATAGCAAGACTTTTGACGAGTTTCCACATAGCAAGCTGATCAGAAAAGTAAAAGCCCATGAAAATCAAGTGAAAGTGGCTAGTTGGATCCAAAATTGTTTCAGTGGCAGGAAATCATAAAAATCACAGAAATTTACAGCATAGAAGGAGGCTATTCGGCCTTTTGTGTCCACACCAGCCCACAAGGACCCATCCAATCTAATCCGACTTTATTGCTCTTAGTTCATAACCTTGTAGCATCTGGCACTTCATGTGCACAATCAAGAACTTTTTACTATTATGAGGTTTTCTGCCTCTACCCGCCAGATCCCTGCTACCATTTAGGTGAAAGAATTTCCCTTCAAGTCCCCTATTAACCTCCTATCTCTTATGTCTCCTGGTTATAGACCTCCTCAACCAAGGGAAATAAGGCCTCCCTATCCTTGTAAATCTCCTCTGTACTCTCTCTGGGGAAATCATCTCTTTTCTATAATGTATGCAGTACTCCAGCTGTAGCCTAACCAGTGTTTTATACAGTTCCAGCATAATACCCTGCTGGTGGTGGGTTTTCACTCCATATCATCCCAAACCTGACACAATGTTATGCACTCCCGGGAAACATTTGGGCCCTCATTCGCCCAGCCGCTGCCACGCTGGGCACCATGTTTAAAATTCAACCGCAAGCACACGTCTCAGCACTTCCAGACCAGCACTGCTGCACAGGAGACACGGCCCTGAAACTGAAGAAGACTGCAGCCCCATGTTTGGCGACGTGTCCCTCGAGCACCTTTTGGACGCCATGGATGCCTGCTGGGATGTCCCCTACCCCCGCTCTGGCCACAGGATGGGCAGCAGCAGCACAAACACAGCTTGGGAGGTGGTGACAGCAATGCTCAGTGCCAACGCCCTTTATAGGAGGACAGCCACCCATTGCAGCAAGAGGTTGAATGATTTCATCCGTTCCGCCAGGTGAAGTCACTCTTCTCATCACTCTCAACTCACACACTCACAAACCCATCACACATCCACAGTGATCTCACTTGCTGCTAGTTCAAAGGACATCACGCTGTCATTGTCCTCATACGGTCCATGGGACCACTCACCACCCACACATGCCAGGCATACTTATCTTCTGGCCTGGCAGGCGTCCTGCTTACACTCTCTCCATCTTTATCCATGCAGGACAAGCTGGCACACAACGAGAGAAAGAGGTCGCTCACCGGTGGCACAATGCCCGAAATCAAGGTGCTCATGGACATTGAAAATAAAGCCATCCAGCTCACCAATGAGGATCTGGACCATCCATGTGCTGGCGGTGAGGTCGGCGGTGCTCAACCAAGTGAGGATCCAGACAACCATGCTGTGAGTGATGTGTCCTATTTCACAGGCCACTGCCATGCACTAATTATCTGCCCTTGCATCCACAGGCACATCTAGGGAACAGTCAATGGAGTCCATGATCCAGGGCCTCCAATCAAGCCCAAAGAAACCTCTGAAGTGGAATCGGAAGGCACCCTCCTTGAAGTTCAGCACAGTGCTCACCCATACTCTTCACCAGCACAGGGACACATACCTCATTGGGACCTAGCTTTAGAGTAGCCTCAGAATCATAATCTGGTGGGTACATCACACTGTCTGATTCACAGTAGGCGGTGGCAGGAACTTCCCTGGTGTGCGGCACTCGGAGGACTGCTGGGGGCCAGAAATTTGCTCATTCCCGGTCAGATGACCAGCCTGTGGATTTGGTCATGTCATCAATTGCTAGAGCTGCAAAGGCAAGCTCGGGATCATCAAGAAGGGATGTCTGCTGTACTCTTCAAATTGCAAGACATGATGAAGAAATCTGTCTGCCATCAGTCTGAGGTGATACCACCAGCATGCCAATGGTCAACACTGGTAGTATGGCAGCCGCCATGGAGACCTTGGTACAGGACATTGGTCCTGCACTGCTGCGTGGGCTCAACTCCATTGCTGATGCCTTAGTTGGCCTCCAATATGTGTACGCTAAAAGGGTGCCGGGCAACTCGATCTCACTCCAGCTACTCCTGCTCCTCAAGGAGTCAGCTAGGGGCCCCCGGGCACCCATAGGGAGGAGGATCAGCAGATGCATAATCTGGGCCCATCCATCCAGGTGACTCCGAGAGTGTCAGGCCCATCCGAATCCCCACTTTCTGTGACCTCAGCAGCTCCAGCTCCACAGGCCGAGGAGGGTGCCACTGCCACACAGCAGGACCCCGAAAGCAGGCTGAGGCCTTCCAAGTCTACACCCTCCAGAGGGCACCCGCCAAGGTCATCACAGACAGGGTGTAGCAGTCAGCAGGCTGCCTCAACCTCCGCTGTGGATGTCCAGGAAGCACCAAGACATAGCGGCAGGGTTAGGAAAGTTGAAGAAAATTAGTGGCACAGTCTGGGCATGGGTGTTAATCATGTATATATACTGTTTACTATTGTTAATAAACTCCCAAGGGTGTCTCTCTGCCTGTGGCTCTTTGTTCTGATGAGCAGTGTTCTTGTCACTCAGATGTGAAACCTTTCTGCACAAGATAAAGGCAGGTGTCTCAGTACAGGGCCTCTTCCCTGTGCTCTGTGAAACCTTCAGACCAAAGTGATGGTCCAGCCTCACACTCCCTGGGCACATTACGGATGCCTGCACCTCAGCAGTGCTGGTCATTGCTGCCAGAATGTAGTGGGAAGATGCTGCGGAGTTCTCTCATTCTCTTGGTGTGCTCTCAGCACCTTTAAGGAATGGCTGGCCCCCATCACACCAGCATCTGTGACCAGTGACGCTGTGCTCCAGCTCCTGAAGTGCTCAGGTGCTGAAGGTGGATGAAGGATCAGATGCTTCTAAAGTTTCATGGCTGTGTCTCCATGATATGACCATGATCATGGAGGGCAAGCGAGCTGCCCTTGACCAGACAGGAGTCAGACATTCTCACGGGCTATGTCACTGCATGTCATCATCATCCTCCTGCAATCGAGCAACTATTAGGGCCTCCACTGCATCTCCATGACAGGAGCATTCTCACAGAAGATATTGGCACTGCCATAAGCCAAACTGGTGTCAGACGTTCACAGATGAGATGTGAGGATCTATGGAGTCACCTCACTGCATGTCATCATCATCCTCCACAAATTTAGTAGCTCTGAAGGCCTTCCAAGCACACCTGCCTCGTCTAGCCAGAGCAAGGACCTCATCCCCATCATCGTCGCTTCCGAGGACCTCCTCAGCCTCACCCCCATTGGCGGCATACTCATCGGAAGACGACTCCAGCTCCTCCATGTCCTCCTCAGCCAGCTCCTCTCCCGTTGCAGCGCCAGGTTGTAAAGGGTGCAGCAGACAATGATGAATGACTCCCTCTGTGGACTATATTGCAGGGCTGAACCAGACCGGTCAAGGGACCGGAACCTCATCTTCAGCATCCTGATGGTCTGCTCAGCCAAGTTATGAGCTGCAGCATGAGCCTCGTTATAGCGTCACTGTGCTGCAGTCTGAGGCAGCCGCCCAGGTATCATCAGCCATGGCCTCTGTGGGTAGCCCTCGTCCCTGAGAAGCCATCCCTGCAGCCTCTGTGGACCCTGGAAAACTCCACGGATCTGTGACCAACTGAGGATGTAGGAAATCCCTGGAAATCGTGCGCATACCTGCAGGATGTGATTCTGTTGTTCACACACCAGCTGCACATTCAGTGAATGGAAGCCCTTATGGTTGATTTAGTCCACCGTGTGTTGTGATGGAGATCTAAGCACCACACGAGTGCAGTCGATTGCACCCTGCACCTGTGGGAAACTCGAGATGTGGGTGTTTCCAATCACCCTTGCATCCTGGCTCTCATGGTCCCGGGTGAAATGCACAAAGTTGTGTGCGCTCGCGAAGATGGCATCCCGTGACCTCATGGATGCATTTTTGGGCGGAGGCTTGTGATATCCCACAGAGGTCACCCGTGGAGCCCTGTAAGGAGCCACTGGCATAGAAATTGAACACCCCGGTTACTTTTATGGCCTCTGGCAGTGGATGTCTTCCATGTCCCTATGGTGCCAAATCCTGCAGTAGCTGGCAGATGTGACTGACCAGTTCTCTAGACATGCGCAGTCTCCGGCAATACTGGCTCTTGGTCATCTGCAGGAATGAAAGGCGGTGTCTATAGACCCCGGTTGTCGCTAGGCACCAGCCTGTGATAGCTTACTGTGGCTCTTGGAGCAGGAGCCCCATCCGCCCCTTCTTCCCGACGTTGCTGTTCTTGCCTCTGCGCAATCAGGAGCCTCAGTCGCTCTCTCCTCCCTTATCTTCATGCTCTGTAGGCCATCAGGCATACAACTAGTTCACCAGGCTCCATGATCCTGATGTACTCCTCCTAAAGGATGAAACAGAAAGACACATAGTTAGAATGGGTGTTCTAAGAACCTGTCCTGGTTAAGTGTGAAGGCCCCTTAATGATTTACGGAGAGTGCTGGCCAGAACTTGGATGGCCAGAAATGATGGCTGCCCTAAGCTCCACCACTTCCACCCCAGTCCACCTGACCGACTGGCGGTAGCCATGCCCACTGGACTGCATGCTGTGCTCTCAGTTCAGACACAGGCATTCTCCTAACCCACACTGCAAGGCTGCACTGTTAGCTTGAACCTTGGGGGAGAATAGTCCAAACCGGGATGATGACATTGCAAGGAGCTGTGAGCATCTCCAGCAGTGACTGCCCCATGGCCAGCTTTGGCAAGGAGATTGTACAACGTGTGCAGTCGTCCAACCGTTCTGCTGTGTATTAAAATGCTCATAGCCAGGATTTTTCCCTCATCGACAGGCTCGCATGGGGCAGGCGGGAGCGGCCAGGAAGCCAACCACCGACCATGATCCGGGTTGGGCTGCGATTTCACACTGGCTGGCCAATTAAGGCCCACCCAGCGTGAAACGTGTGCTTCAGTGCTCAGCGCTGCCTGCGTCGGGGTGGGGGAAGAGGCGCCATATTATCCATTCATGTCACCCATCTCGCCCAACGCCAGCAGGCACAAAAAGTTCCACCCACTATGGTGAGAACCAATGAACCCCATTGTAACAATAGCATATGTGAAACTTAGGAAAAAAAGCACCCATTCATGATTTTAAAAAACTGGTGTCCCTACAACCCTATAAAAATGTAAAACAACAGGACTCATAATTTTAGGCAAATAAACTTTGAGACAATTACAAAAGGGATCACAGGAAAAAAATAATCTACTATAGCCACTTAAACATGTCAAACAAGTTCTCTGCAACAGTGAAAACAAATTCACTCACACAATCCTATTATGAGAGTCTGAGCTCTCAGGCAATGTCTCAAAGTTTATTTGCACAAGGTTGAGGTCTCAATTGCTGTAGGAATTTGACACATGATACTTTAATGATCTTCTTGATTGACATTTTAATAAGGTTGTAGGAACACAAGTTTTTTTAAAAACAATATTATGATTGGGTGTTTTTTTTCTAAGTAGTTTCACACATGACATTGTTGTATATGGTTCATTGGCTCTGTACATAGTAAATAGGCATACACAGGCCATGAGCAGGTGTGGATGGTATGAGGGGCCGTTGGGGGTAGGCGGGGAGGCATGAGTTGGCATGGGGAGTGAATGTGATGATGGGGTGTGAGGGTGAGGGCTAGAGGACTTAAAATGTAACCAAACAACTGGGTAATGCCTCAAAAAACCTAGGCAGGCCTTTTAACCAGCCTGTCTTGGCACTTACCGCCTCTGTGGCTGCCTCCGAACTGTTTCCTGGCGGGGGTGGCAGTGGGCCTGACTCTACCCCACCCTGCCTCTCTGGCTTGAAAATGGTGCAGAAAGGGGCACTTTATACCAAGGAACATCTGCCAATTCAGGAAATTTCCTGATTCAAGCTATACCCCTTGTTAGCAAAAATCTGGCTCAACTGTCTGCCCTTAATTAATTTGTGTTTTTATAAATGGCGATTTATTGTGCCCCTTAGAATAGTTTTTCCAATTATTTGTCCACCATAAAGGTTAAGGATATAATAATTACTTGCCAATATTTTTAAAAACAGTCGCAACTGGTTTATCAGTTATGTATGTGGCAGAATTAGGTGAGACCCTTATACTTGATCTTATATTTTATCTTATATCCTTTCCACAATGCAGTTAAAGCAATTCCTTTTGAAACTGTTTCTGAACTGATCGTGGCTGAAGATTTTTTTTATTTGGAGGTGCCAACTAAACTGCACTGCTGCTGTGGCGTTGTGTAGGAGGCATTCAGTAACCATAGCAACCGAGGTCACGGAAGTCTTGATCTGATAAACAAGGCAAATGTGCCAGGCAGGCTGCACTAGATTAGGAATAGATATGTAATTACAATATTACAATCAGGATATTTGCAAGTGTAATACATAACAAGTTTTAGTTGAAAGTAAATCAGTGCGTATCCACTGTGCACTTCCACCCATGTATATACATGTTTGATTTAACCCAGGTGACAGACAGGGCATCTGACAGCCAGCTGCAAACTAGAACCAAATGGCAGCTGGTTGTGTATCAGCATATGGACACACTACAGATATCATTGCTCTCAGCCATAATTGAGTTTCCTTTATTTCCATCCATTCTGTCCATTTTTTATTTTTGCACAGTTGAAGTGGGCTATTTTACAAGATTCAGTGTTTGTGCATGAAATAAAACTGTTGTCTTTGCTGTATTGGTGACTTGATGGAAAATAATTCACACATCTGCAGAGATGTACCTTGTGCAAGGAATGAACATAGCATTTAAGTTACGATGAAGATTGTAAATGTCTCACATGTCTCAATGCTGCAATAGAGAAAAAATCACTTTCTGTTTTGGGGAATGAGGAGACTTTTTATTTACACAGAGTTGCTATGATCTGGAATGCACTGTCTAAGTGTGGTGGAAGAATTAGATAAAACCGAAAGAATAAAATGCAGGGCTATGGGAAAGGGAAATGAAACTAATTGGATATCTCTTTCACGAAGAGCTGACATAAGCACAATGGGTTGAGTAGTCTCCTTCAGTGCTGCATGCTTATACGCTGCTGAGCACCACATTAAACAGCTGTGAAGATGCAAACGATGACTCTATATACTTGGATGGCCATTGGTTACATTGAATTCTGTTGTTCTCTAATGTTGTTGCTGCCATTGATAAAATGTGATGAAGTTGATTGCCTTGATGAATAATGCATTTGTCAGCTCCATGATATTCTTGTGTGTAACAAGCTGACTGACATTACAGGTACATCTGCAGTAGCCTGTCAGGATCCAGAGGCATAACAATTGAGGGCAGTGGTTGTCTTACCGTCCTAAGATTCAAAGCTGTCTGTGATCTTGAAGTAAAATGTGGAGCTCAATATCTGTCTCCTTGCTAAATCTGACACTCCAGTTGCTGTCTGTACTCCTCAGTCATCATTCCTCAGATAGCTGGTTCTGCAGCTCCGAAGAGTGGGCATTGCAGCAGGTACAGGCAACATCTCTGGCACACCTAACACTTTGACAGCCCTTTGCAGCTCCTGTATGCCCTTCCTCCACACAAGCGTGTGCTGGTAGAGAACTGGACACATTGTCCTTTATTGTGGGCTTTCTGACTGCAGAAATTGATCAACGTTTTTGTAGTTGCCTGCTGATTTGTGGTTTGCTTAAGCTCTAAAGTGAATTTGATGTGGACAAGCTAAGCACATGACTGGTACAAAACATGAGGATGGCAATTTTGTGGCCATCCCACTTAACAAGCAATGTTCACTAAATTAATAAGAGCTTAACACACTATTGATATGCTACAGCTACCACCAGCACAAAAGCCCTAGAACAATTAAGTGACACTTGATCAGCAGGTGGGAGTTGCACAGACTCATAGACCAGTGAAATTGCCACTCTTTATTGTGCAATTATTGATCAGGCAATGATTTATGAATTATGTCAACAGCACGTTGTAAGCTAATGTGTCTGTTTTTCTCTCTCTTTGGCTCTTTTTTGACCTTGGCACGTGTGCAAGTAGCAAACATGGGTCCTGTAGAGTAAGTTACTGTTGTGTTTGAATTCACAAAACAATGGGCTGGATTTACTGGGTCATGGGACTTCAAGTGAAAATGCCAGTGGCTCACACCACTGGGTCCTAACGTTCAGAGGGCATTAGTTGGCTTAAGGCAGGAGCTCTGCCTCATCCGGGCAGGAAGTCAAATCTCAGATCAATCAAATGGGAAGCAGCTCCCTGGACCCAGCAGTGTCATTGGGGGTGGTAGCCACTGCTAGTACAATAGTCCCCAACACTGAAGAACTGTAGCCAGAGTGAAAGGTAAGTCGGGGGGAGTATTGCCAAGGGCAGGCTAGAAGGGCCTAGTGAGGGGTGGAGGCGGGGCTAAGCAGGCCAAAGAGAGGAGAGGGGGACCAAGAGAGGAAAGACGTAGGGAGTCCTCAAATGAACCTATAAAGGCACATCCATCCCCCCACAACATTGCGTGCCACTAGACCGCATAGCGAAAGCTGCTGGGCTGAATGCTCGGCCTGAGTCTGCCCTGTTACTGATAAAATCCCAGCGACAGTGAGATTAAGGGCCGCAATCGGCCCATGGGTTTTTTGGGCCGGCTGACCCTCCTCCACTGCAGGAAAGATTACAGTGGGAGCAGAAGCGTGTGGTCATGACACCCATGGCATTTTACTGACCCCCACCCCCCATCCGGCAAACCACCTGCCGCGGGAGCCATAAAATTCAGATCAATGTATTTGGGTCAGATTGCAATCTGCTTTTGGGCATATTCATGCTTACTCAGAATCATAGAATCTTATATAATAGAAGGGGGCCTTTCAGCCCATCGTTCCTGTTTTGTTCAATTGTTCGATGTTTGATTATGTGCGTCTGTTGACTGTTCTCCTTGCTGTGTGTTATTAGTCAAACCTGTGGGTGTCGTTACAGAGAAAGAGAAATGTGAAAGCAAGCTGGAAGCTTGTGACTGCAGTCATTTTAAAAGCTTTTGGTAATAAAGACCTGTTCACATATAGAACCAAGTGTATATCAGCTCTGCATTTCTCTGAGGTACAAAACACAATAGTACCCATGATTGCTCTTTGAAAGAACAAACTAATTCATTCCGTTCTTCCCCTCTTTCCCCATAGCCCTACAGTTTTTTGCCCTTCGAGTATTTATTAATTCCCCTCTGAAAATAACTATTGAAACTGCTTCCTTCATAAGATCATAACAACCCGCAGTGTAAGACAAAAGTATCACCTATATAACATGTCAAGCACAAGTCACTAAGGTGAGGGGCATCCACATAAAAATCACCTCCACAGGGATAGAGCACAGCATGAAAAACATATAGAGAAATACGTTCAAGATCATATGGGGACGTGGATAAAATATACAGTACTGATATGCCACCAAATTGAAAGTTTGTAGCATTTTATGAGCTGGAAATAGTGCGTCAACAAATGAAGGGCTGTTGTGAAGTGTAGCCACTGCAATAATGTACAAAGACACAGCAGCCAATTTGCACACAGCAAGCTCCCAAAAATAGCAATGAGATAAATGACCAGATCATCTTTTTTTTAAGTGATGTTGGTTAAAAGATAAAAATTGACGAGAACACCAGGGAGAACATCTCTGTACTTTTTCAAAATACTGCTGTGGGATCTTTTATAACCACTTGAGAGAAAAGATGGGACTTCTAGTTAACGCCTCACTCAAAGGAGAAGCAACTCTGAGTAATGTAACACTCTCTCAGTATTGCATTGAAGTGCCAGCCTCAATTATATGCTCAAATCTCTAGAGTAGAACTTGAACCCACCACCTTCTTACATAGAAATGTGTGTGCTGCCACGGAGTTATAGCTGCCACCTAAAACATAACATTAGGAAGAAGCATCAAGATTAACATTCTGATGGCTACCAACACCTTTGCAGCATTTGACTTCACTTTATAACTTTAGTAAAATAAATGTTTTTCTTTGTTATTCAAACAGAGAAATATACATAATAACAGCTTTGTTCAAATCTTGATTTTCACAACTTTAGGCTCTGAAGTTGGCAGCTTCATAATGTGTGAGTATTCCTTTCAGAGGTGAATTTTTAAAAATTCATTTATGGGATGTGGGCAGCACTGGCTAGGCCTAATTGCCCATCCCTAATTGCCCTTGAGAGGGTGGTGGTGAGTTGCTTTCTTGAACCGCTGCAGTCCATGTGGTGCAGGTACACCTATAGTGCTGTTAGGGAGGGAGCGCCAGGATTTTGACCCAGTGACAGTGAAGGAACGGCGATATATTTTCAAGTCAGGATGATGAGTGGCTTGGAGGGGAACTTCCAGGTGGTGGTGTTCCCATCCATCTGCTGCCCTTGTCCTTCTAGATGATGGTGGTCATGGGTTTGGAAGGTGCTGTCGTAGGAGCCTTTGTGAGTTCCTGCAGTGCATCTTGTAGATGGCAGTGTGTACACCACCACCTGGAAGTTCCCCACCATCCTGACTTGGAAATGTATCGCCATTCCTTCACTGTCACTGGGTCAAAATCCTGGTGCTCCCTCCCTAACAGCACTGTGGGTGTACCTGCACCACATGGACTGCAGTGGTTCAAGAAGGCAACTCACCACCACCTTCTCAAGGGCAATTAGGGATGGGCAATGAATACTGGCCTAGCCAGCAATGCCCACATCCCATAAATGAACACACTGCTGCTACTGTGCATCAGTGGTGGAGGGAGTGAATGTTTGTGGACCTGATGCCAATCTGTGATGTTCTGTTTTTAACTTACCTTCCTCCACCTCCCTGCACTCCACCCCAGGAGTCTAGCAACTCACCAATCATTAGACAAATTACAAGCATGGGTTTGAGTTCTTGATAAGTGGAAAGTAAACAGTGCAGCAAGCAGCGAACCCCATTACAAAATTAGAGAGTGCATTGACACCATTCCTCTGACCATAGCATGTCCCATCAAAATGGAGGTTCCACCAACTGGAGAGGGGGAGTTTCATCAACAACTGCTTGCCTCACATTCAACACAATCCAGATAGGCAATAAACCCTTCATTGGCCACAGCAGCTGTTCTCCCTTGCCTCATGGTTTTCTGCTCATCAAAGTAACAGGTAGCTTTCAGCTTGACAGCAAGTGATATTCAGTGTCAACTGTGGCTCAGTTCGTATTGCCCTCACCTCTGCCTTATAAGGTCCTGGGTTCAAGTCCCAAACCAAGGCTTCAGCATGAGAAATCAATGCTGAAGTTCAACTGCTGTACCAGTTAATTTTTGAAGGGTTATAACGTTAGCAACATAGCACATTTGCACAGAAATGTTCTGCAAACAGCAATGTGATAATGACCAGCTCACCTGCTTTTACATAGTGTTTGAGGGATAAATGTTGAACAGAACAGCTCCTCATTTCTTTGAAATGGCACCATGAGGACTTTTAAATCCACCTGAAAAGACAATGAGGTGTCAGTTCAGCACCTCACCGAGAAGGCGATACCTCTGACTGAGCCACAACTGACATTCAAGTAGACGACCAAATGCTACCTCCTAAAGTTATTCACCCAAGTCAGCACAGCTCCAATGCTATCAAGTCAGCAATGTCAGTGTGGACAATATGCTCTTACATATTTGAATCTGTGGCTCAGGATACATAACCTTTCAAGCTCCTAAATTAATCTCATAATTGCTGAACCAGGTCACTTGTTTTGGCTGAACGTATTGCCCATTGATGATATGACTATGTTACTGCATTTTGAAATGAACCTACAAAAACAGCTGCCTAAACCAATGAACACCCATTCTTATTTCTTCACTGTATGACCTGTGTCTCCCAACCCCATAGTGGCCAAGACACAACAATGCAGCTACACTTTTAAGTTACATCCTTTGGCTTTTACTGTTAACCCCTGCATTGTGCAAATGGCTTAATAAGTCTAATGGGTAGCTGGACTGTTCAGCCTCACATCCAAGCCACATGAAATCCTGACTTGGAACTATAGCGCTGTTCCTTCATTGTCACTGAGTCAAAATCCTGGAACTTCCTTCCTAACAAAACTGTGAGTGCACCTACAAGGGATGGACTGCACAGTTAAAGAAAGTAGCCCACCACCACCCTCTCAAGCACAGCTAGGTATGAGCAATGAATGCTGGCTTTGCCGGTGATGCTCACATCCTATGAAGGAAAGTTAAAAAGCGCAATGTCCATGTACATTAGTCCCTAAGGTCATTTTCTTTCTCATAGCCACGCACAAGGTATTTTACATGGCGAACATAATTGCACTTAGCAGACTCCATATGAATTATGCTATCTTGTTAGGAGGAAAAAAACATGTCTACAATTGCAGCCAGGACAATGATCAGCTATCATGCTGAAGGATCCATTCCACACAAGAGTTCGTTTAGAAAGATCTATTTGGAAGAGGAAAAGAAGACATTGAAACTTAAGTGAGATTAATGAAAAGCTTTTACTCCAACATCTCGAAAATAACTGCAGGCGAGTAAAACAATGTTGCTGCATTGTTATTCTCAATACAGAGGCTGTTTATTCATATCAATAGATGACATTATACAATGCTTATATCTATCTTAGTGTCAGTTTGTTGTTTCTTGGTCCTAATATTCTTTGAATGATCATGTAAAAGATGAACAGCACAAACAGTAATGATCACATATCGATGTGAAGAACACATTACTTTGCTTAACCAGCCATCGGATGCCTGAGGAAAAACATCACTTGGCTCACAAGTCTCCAAATGACTCAGAAAGACACATCAACAGAGTTTGCCTGATGTGGAATACACACTCTCTCTCCCTAAGGTGATGCTCTTTCTACCCAAGCCGAGAGAAGATAAAGATAGGTTGTTGAGATTCAGAGCACTTCAGGACCTCCAAATGGATGCTGGGCAGTTCTCAAAGTTTATTGGCTAAAACCTGTTCGCATTAGTTAACATGGGGAGATGATGGTGCAGGCAGCACAGAGTGAAGGAAGTCTTCAAGCACATGCCGGGGTGGAGTTGCATGGGGATGGGGGAATGAGGGAAGAGGCCACGCACTTGGAAAAGCTTTTCAAAAATGAGCACTCTTCAGCAGCTGAGACCGTTCAGCTGCAGCTCGATTGACAGGCTTGGAGTCGGGCCTCTGAAGCTTTTCTGCTCACTCAAGCAACACAAAAGCAAGAAAGTGCCACCAAATGCTGCTGAACTTTTCACCCCTGCAGTGCAGACTGTAAGTTAATGTGTGTTTTAGGGGGCAGCAGAACAATTAGCTGACTGGGCAAGTTTTACAATCCCCTTGTGAAAGGTGGTCATGGTGCAGTCACTGGTGGAGGCGTTCACAGCCCCTTGCAATGTCCTTATTAAGATTTGGACCAGTCTCCATCATGGTTCAAGCTAACAGTGCAGCCTTGCAGTGCGGGTTAGGAGAATGCCCGTGCCTGAGCTGAGAGCACAGTATGCAGTCCAGAGGCCAAAGCTGCCGCCAATCAGTCAAGTGGAGTTGGGCGGAGGTGGGTGGGGTTTCAGACAGTCAATGAGTGCACTACACACTAGCCATAAAAGTGGCGGTCAGCACTTTTAAAAGGAATGAAACTGGGCAGACCACCCAGCATTGACCTAAGCCTCACAAACGACAACG
Organism: Carcharodon carcharias; assembly: GCF_017639515.1. NCBI lineage: Eukaryota > Metazoa > Chordata > Chondrichthyes > Lamniformes > Lamnidae > Carcharodon > Carcharodon carcharias. Next base: position 54,795,091 of record NC_054483.1, on the reverse strand, counting down.
GTAAACTCAACCATGTTGACCCAGCAAAATCCTCCTTACTAACATCTGGGGGCTGGTGCCAAAATTGGGAGAGCTGTCTTACAGACTAGTCAAGCCACAGCCTGACAGATTCATCCTTACGAAATCATACCTTACAGATAACGACCTAGACACCGCCATCACCATCCCTGGATCTGTCCTGTCCCATTGGCAGGACAGACCCAGCAGAGATGGCGACACAGTGGTATACAGTCGGGAGGGAGTTGCACTGGGAGCCCTCAACATTGACTCTGGACCCCATGAAGTCTCATGACATCAGGTCAAACATGGGCAAGGAAACCTCCTGCTGATTTCCATGTGCTGCCCTCTCTCAGCTGATGAATCAGTGCTCCTCCATAAAAACAAAAAAACTGCGGATGCTGGAAATCCAAAACAAAAACAGAATTACCTGGAAAAACTCAGCAGGTCTGGCAGCATCGGCGGAGAAGAAAAGAGTTGACGTTTCGAGTCCTCATGACCCTTCGACAGAACTTGAGTTCGAGTCCAGGAAAGAGCTGAAATATAAGCTGGTTTAAGGTGTGTGTGTGGGGGGCGGAGAGATAGAGAGACAGAGAGGTGGAGGGGGTTGGTGTGGTTGTAGCGACAAACAAGCAGTGATAGAAGCAGATCATCAAAAGATGTCAACAACAATAGTACAATAGAACACATAGGTGTTAAAGTTAAAGTTGGTGATATTATCTAAACGAATGTGCTAATTAAGAATGGATGGTAGGGCACTCAAGGTATAGCTCTAGTGGGTTTTTTTTTTATTTTATATAATGGAAATAGGTGGGAAAAGGAAAATCTTTATAATTTATTGGGAAAAAAAAAAGAAGGGGGAAACAGAAAGGGGGTGGGGATGGGGGAGGGGACTCACGACCTAAAGTTGTTGAATTCAATATTCAGTCCGGAAGGCTGTAAAGTCCCTAGTCGGAAGATGAGGTGTTGTTCCTCCAGTTTGCGTTGGGCTTCACTGGAACAATGCAGCAAGCCAAGGACAGACATGTGGGCAAGAGAGCAGGGTGGAGTGTTAAAATGGCAAGCGACAGGGAGGTTTGGGTCATTCTTGCGGACAGACCGCAGGTGTTCTGCAAAGCGGTCGCCCAGTTTACGTTTGGTCTCTCCAATGTAGAGGAGACCACATTGGGAGCAACGAATGCAGTAGACTAAGTTGGGGGAAATGCAAGTGAAATGCTGCTTCACTTGAAAGGAGTGTTTGGGTCCTTGGACGGTGAGGAGAGAGGAAGTGAAGGGGCAGGTGTTGCATCTTTTGCGTGGGCAAGGGGTTGTGCCATAGGAGGGGGTTGAGGAGTAGGGGGTGATGGAGGAGTGGACCAGGGTGTCCCGGAGGGAGCGATCCCTACGGAATGCCGATAAGGGGGGTGAAGGGAAGATGTGTTTGGTAGTGGCATCATGCTGGAGTTGGCGGAAATGGCGGAGGATGATCCTTTGAATGCGGAGGCTGGTGGGGTGATAAGTGAGGACAAGGGGGACCCTATCATGTTTCTGGGAGGGAGGAGAAGGAGTGAGGGCGGATGCGCGGGAGATGGGCCGGACACGGTTGAGGGCCCTGTCAACGACCGTGGGTGGAAAACCTCGGTTAAGGAAGAAGGAGGACATGTCAGAGGAACTGTTTTTGAATGTAGCATCATCGGAACAGATGCGACGGAGGCGAAGGAACTGAGAGAATGGGATGGAGTCCTTACAGGAAGTGGGGTGTGAGGAGCTGTAGTCGAGATAGCTGTGGGTGTCGGTGGGTTTGTAATGGATATTGGTGGACAGTCTATCACCAGAGATTGAGACAGAGAGGTCAAGGAAGGGAAGGGAAGTGTCAGAGATGGACCACGTGAAAATGATGGAGGGGTGGAGATTGGAAGCAAAATTAATAAATTTTTCCAAGTCCTGACGAGAGCATGAAGCAGCACCGAAATAATCATCGATGTACCGGAGAAAGAGTTGTGGAAGGGGGCCGGAGTAGGACTGCAACAAGGAATGTTCCACATACCCCATAAAGAGACAGGCATAGCTGGGGCCCATGCGGGTACCCATAGCCACACCTTTTATAATGTGGTCTCCTCTACATTGGAGAGACCAAACGTAAACTGGGCGACCGCTTTGCAGAACACCTGCGGTCTGTCCGCAAGAATGACCCAAACCTCCCTGTCGCTTGCCATTTTAACACTCCACCCTGCTCTCTTGCCCACATGTCTGTCCTTGGCTTGCTGCATTGTTCCAGTGAAGCCCAACGCAAACTGGAGGAACAACACCTCATCTTCCGACTAGGGACTTTACAGCCTTCCGGACTGAATATTGAATTCAACAACTTTAGGTCGTGAGTCCCCTCCCCCATCCCCACCCCCTTTCTGTTTCCCCCTTCTTTTTTTTTTTCCCAATAAATTATAAAGATTTTCCTTTTCCCAACTATTTCCATTATATAAAATAAAAAAAAAACCCACTAGAGCTATACCTTGAGTGCCCTACCATCCATTCTTAATTAGCACATTCGTTTAGATAATATCACCAACTTTAACTTTAACACCTATGTGTTCTATTGTACTATTGTTGTTGACTTCTTTTGATGATCTGCTTCTATCACTGCTTGTTTGTCGCTACAACCACACCAACCCCCTCCACCTCTCTGTCTCTCTATCTCTCCGCTCCCCACACACACACCTTAAACCAGCTTATATTTCAACTCTTTCCTGGACTCGAACTCAAGTTCTGTCGAAGGGTCATGAGGACTCGAAACGTCAACTCTTTTCTTCTCTGCCGATGCTGCCAGACCTGCTGAGTTTTTCCAGGTAATTCTGTTTTTGTTTCAGTGCTCCTCCATGTTGAACACCACTTGGAGGAAGCATTGAGGGTGGCAAGGGTGTAGAATGTACTCTGGGTGGGGAACTTCAATGTCCATCATTAAGTGTGGCTTAGTAACACCATTAATGACTGAGCTGGCTGAGTCCTAAAGAACATAACTGCTAGACTGGGTCTGCGGCAGGTGGTGAAGAAACAAACAAGAAGGAAAAACATACTTGACCTCATCCTCACCAACCTGCCTGCCGCAGATGCCTCTGTCCATGACAGTATTGGTAGGAGTGACCACCACACAGGCAGTGTGGAGACAAAATCCTGTATTCACACTGAGGATACCCTCCATCGTGTTGTGTGGCACTACCACTGTGCTAAATGGGACAGATTTCGAAAAGATCTAGCATCTCAAGACTGGGCATCCATGAGGTGCTGTGGGCCATCAGCAGCAGCAGAATTGTACTCGAACACAATCTGTAACTTCATGGCCTGGCATATCCCCCACTCTACCATTACCATCATGTCAGGGGATCAATCCTGGTTCAATGAAGAGTGCAGGAGGGCATGCCAGGAGCAGCACCAGGCACACCTAAAAATGAGCTGTCAATCTGGTGAAGATTTAAAACAGGACTACTTGCGTGCCAAACAGCATAAGCAGCAACTGATAGACAGAGCTAAATGATCCCACAACCAACGGATCAGATCTAAGCTCTGCAGTCCTGCCACATCCAGTCGTGAATGGTGGTGGACAGTAAAAGAACTCACTGGGGTAGGAGGTTCCACAAACGTTCCGACCCTCAATGATGGGGGAGCCCGGCACATCAGTGGAAAAGATAAGGCTGAAGCATTTCCTACAATCTTCAGCTAGAAGTGCCGAATGGATGATCCATCTCGGCCTCCTCCAGAGGTCCCCAGCATCACAGCTGCCAGCCTTCAGCCAATTCAATTCACTCCACGTGATATCAAGAAATGGCTGAAGGCACTGGATACCGCAAAGGCTATGGGCCCTGACAATATTCCGGCAATAGTACTGACAACTTGTGCTCCAGAACTTGCTGCGACCCTAGCTAAGCTGTTCCAGTACAGCTACAACACTGGCATCTACCTGGCTATGTGGAAAATTGCCCAGGTATGTCCTGTACACAAAAAGCAGGACAAATCCAACCCGACCAATTACTCCCCCATCAGTCTGCTCTCCGTCATCAGTAAAGTAATGGAAGGGGTCATCAACAGTGCTATCAAGTGGCACTTGCTTAGCAATAACCAGCTCACAAATGCCCAGTTTGGGTTCCGCCAGGGCCACTCAGCTCCTGACCTTGGTTCAAACATGGACAGAAGAGCTGAACTCCTGAGATGATGTGAGGGTGACTGTCCTTGACATCAAAGCCGCATTTCAATGAATGTGGCATCAAGGAGCCCTAATAAAACTGGAGTCAATGGGAATCAGAGGGAAAACTCTCCACTGCTTGGAGTCATACCTAGCACAAAGGAAGATAGTTGTGGTTGTTGCAGGTCAGTCATCTCAGCTTCAGGACATCACTGCAGGAGTTCCTCAGGGTAGTGTCCTCGGCCCATTCATCTTCAGCTGCTCCATCAATGACTTTCCTTCATAAGGTCAGAGGTTGGGATGTTCGCTGATGATTGCACAATGTTCAGCACCATTCGCGACTCCTAAGATACTGAGGCGGTCCATGTCCAAATGCAGCAATATCTGGACAATATCCAGGCTTGGGCTGACAAGTAGCAAGTAACATTTGTGCCACACAAGTACCAGTCAATGACCATCTCCAACAAGAGAGAATCTACCCAACACCCCTTGACGTTCAATAGCAATTTGATCACTGAATCCCACACTATCAACATCCTGGGGGTTACCATTGACCAGAAATTGAACTAGACTACCTATATAAATACTATGGCTACAAGAGCAGGTCAGAGGCTGGGAATCCTGTGGTGAGTAACTCATCTCCTGACTCCCCAAAGCCTGTCCACCATCTACAAGGCACAAGTCAGGAGTGTGATGGAATACTCCTCACTTATCTGGGTGAGTGCAGCTCCCACAACACTGAAGAAACTTGACACCATCCAGGACAAAGCAGCCTGCTTGATTGGCACCACATCCACAAATATTCACTCCCTCTACTACTGACACATAATAGCAGCAGTGTGTGCCATCTACAAGATGCACTGTAGAAATTCACCAAGACTCCTTAGACAGCACCTTCCAAACCCATGACCATTACCATCTAAAAGGAGAAGGGCAGCAGATAGATGGGAATACCACTGCCTAGAAGTTCCCCTGCAAGTCACTTACCACTGACTTGGAAATATATTGCCATTCCTTCTCTGTAGCAGGTCAAAATCCTGGAACCCCCTCCCTAACAGCACTGTAGGTGTACCTACACATGAGCTGCAGTGGTTCAAGAAGGCAGCTCACCACCGCCTTCTCAAGGGCAACTAGGAATGGACAATAAATGCTGACCCAGCCAGAGAAGCCCACATCCCATGAATGAATTTTTAAAACTCTCCTGCATGCGTGAAGGGGCATTCAGGTTTAAACAAGTGAGATTCTTAGGACACATGTCTCTCTCTGTGATCCTGCAGGACGAGGATCATCAGGATCATGGAGCCTGTTGATTTAACAGTTTGCCTCATGGCTTACAGGGAGCAGAGAAGAAGGAGAGAGCGGTGGAGGCGCCTGGTTCAGCAAAAGGAAGAGCACCTCCCTCAAGATGAAGGGGCTGCAGGGCCTGCTGCACCCAGCTGAAGATCCACAGTGAGCGATTGGTGGTAGGTTCATCGGTAGACCCAGGGTCTATAGCTAGTGCTTATCATTCCTGCAGATGACCGAGGACAAGTATTGTCGAAGACTGTTGTAGTAATTATGGTTTTGTTAAATGTTGGACTGCACCTTTAAGAATAGTCCTGTGATGTAAGATCACATGATCTGTGTAAACCAATGTGTTAGCAGTGTGGGCCACCTCCACAACCTTTGTAGAGTTAGAGATGGAGTTGAAAGCACACTTGTAGTTGCTGCTGGCTGTTTTGTAAATAAACCTAATGTTTCCACTTAGTAAGCTGTCTGCAGATCAACTCTATTACAAATAGGTGACTTGGCCACTGTACAACAAACTGGCGATGAGGATAAATCAGGATAAATCAAGATATATCGGAGTTGTTACTGTACCTCACCCAGCGACTGTGAGTATCAATGTTTGCTTAAAACAACACCTAAAATCATGCAAAATCCCACAATTTGGTAGAATTGATCTCTTTGAGCCAGCCACAGATGATTGGATTCAGTATATAGAACGCCTCATGTTCTTCATTCAAGCAAACAAACTCACAGTGGAAGAGAAGATGTGAGCATTCCTTTTGAGTACTTATGGGAGCAAAACCTACAGTTTGATTCGACATTTGATGGGACCCAGTACCCCAGATGCGCAGAATTTCAAGGAATTGGTGGACCTCATGAGGGGACATTTTCAACCCAAGCCTTCAGTTACAATGCAGAGATTATGGTGCAATTCGCAAAATAGAGTCCTGAGCAAGACAATTGCTGGAATGTGGCAAATTTGAAGCAACTAACAGAACATTATGAGTTCAATGAGACTCTGAACAATATGCTCAAAGGTAATTTAGTATGTCGCGTGAAAGAAGACACTATTCAGAGAAGATCGCTGGCTGAAGTGAATCTGGATTTTAAGAAGGCATTAGGAATAGCGTTGGCCATGGAAAGTGATGTAAGAGATTCACAAGTAATACAAGGAGTGCAAAATGGCGCCGTACTCCAAATCGGGCAGGAACCGTCATCCAGAAATGACAAAAAAAAGCGAGACTCTGCAGCAAAGTGGGAAACAAAAAATAAGAAGAAATAATTTAGCAGCTAAATCGAAGAACAACTTTAATCAATGTGGAAACAATCGGTTTTTTAGCAATCGGCTGTTTAAAAAAGTAGAATGTTACTTTTGTCACAGATATGGACATATAAAAAGACAGCACAAAGAGAGATTTAAATAGGCTTGCAAACAGCATAAGAAGAACATAAGATCATAAGATGTAGGAGCAGAAGTAGGCCGTTCAGCCCATCAAGGCTGCTCAGCCATTCAATGAGATCATGGCTGATCTGATAATCCTCAACTCCACTTTCCTGCCTTTTCCCCATAAACCTTGATTCCCTGAGATAAAAACAAAAAAACTGCGGATGCTGGAAATCCAAAACAAAAACAAAAACAGAATTACCTGGAAAAACTCAGCAGGTCTGGCAGCATCGGTGGAGAAGAAAAGAGTTGACGTTTCGAGTCCTCATGACCCTTCGACAGAACTTGAGTTCGAGTCCAAGAAAGAGTTGAAATATAAGCTGGTTTAAGGTGTGTGTGTGGGGGGCGGAGAGAGAGAGAGAGGTGGAGTGGGGGTGTGGTTGTAGGGACAAACAAGCAGTGATAGAAGCAGATCATCAAAAGATGTCAACAACAATAATACAAAAGAACACATAGGTGTTAAAGTTAAAGTTGGTGATATTATCTAAACGAATGTGCTAATTAAGAATGGATGGTAGGGCACTCAAGGTATAGCTCTAGTGGGGGTGGGGAGAGCATAAAAGATGTAAATAAATAAATAAATATTTTTTTTTCTTCTCTTTTTATAATGGAAATAGGTGGGAAAAGGAAAATCTTTATAATTTATTGGAAAAAAAAGAAAAGGAAGGGGGAAACAGAAAGGGGGTGGGGATGGGGGAGGGAGCTCACGACCTAAAGTTGTTGAATTCAATATTCAGTCCAGAAGGCTGTAAAGTGCCTAGTCGGAAGATGAGGTGTTGTTCCTCCAGTTTGCGTTGGACTTCACTGGAACAATGCAGCAAGCCAAGGACAGACATGTGGGCAAGAGAGCAGGGTGGAGTGTTAAAATGGCAAGCGACAGGGAGGTTTGGGTCATTCTTGCGGACAGACCGCAGGTGTTCTGCAAAGCGGTCGCCCAGTTTACGTTTGGTCTCTCCAATGTAGAGGAGACCACATTGGGAGCAACGAATGCAGTAGACTAAGTTGGGGGAAATGCAAGTGAAATGCTGCTTCACTTGAAAGGAGTGTTTGGGTCCTTGGACGGTGAGGAGAGAGGAAGTGAAGGGGCAGGTACATCGATGATTACTTCGGTGCCGCTTCATGCTCTCGTCGGGACTTGGAAAAATTTATTAATTTTGCTTCCAATCTCCACCCCTCCATCATTTTCACGTGGTCCATCTCTGACACTTCCCTTCCCATCCTTGACCTTTCTGTCTCAATCTCTGGTGATAGACTGTCCACCAATATCCATTACAAACCCACCGACTCCCACAGCTATCTCGACTACAGCTCCTCACACCCCGCTTCCTGTAAGGACTCCGTCCCATTCTCTCAGTTCCTTCGCCTCCGTCGCATCTGTTCCGATGATGCTACCTTCAAAAACAGTTCCTCTGACATGTCCTCCTTCTTCCTTAACCGAGGTTTTCCACCCACGGTCGTTGACAGGGCCCTCAACCGTGTCCGGCCCATGTCCCGCGCATCTGCCCTCACGCCTTCTCCTCCCTCCCAGAAACATGATAGGGTCCCCCTTGTCCTCACTTATCACCCCACCAGCCTCCGCATTCAAAGGATCATCCTCCGCCATTTCCGCCAACTCCAGCATGATGCCACCACCAAACACATCTTCCCTTCACCCCCCCTATCGGCATTCCGTAGGGATCGCTCCCTCTGGGACACCCTGGTCCACTCCTCCATCACCCCCTACTCCTCAACCCCCTCCTATGGCACCACCCCATGCCCACGCAAAAGATGCAATACCTGCCCCTTCACTTCCTCTCTCCTCACCGTCCAAGGACCCAAACACTCCTTTCAAGTGAAGCAGCATTTCACTTGCATTTCCCCCAACTTAGTCTACTGCATTCATTGCTCCCAATGTGGTCTCCTCTACATTGGAGAGACCAAACGTAAACTGGGCGACCGCTTTGCAGAACACCTGCGGTCTGTCCGCAAGAATGACCCAAACCTCCCTGTCGCTTGCCATTTTAACACTCCACCCTGCTCTCTTGCCCATATGTCTGTCCTTGGCTTGCTGCATTGTTCTAGTGAAGTCCAACGCAAACTGGAGGAACAACACCTCATCTTCCGACTAGGCACTTTACAGCCTTCTGGACTGAATATTGAATTCAACAACTTTAGGTCGTGAGCTCCCTCCCCCATCCCCACCCCCTTTCTGTTTCCCCCTTCCTTTTCTTTTTTTTCCAATAAATTATATAGATTTTCCTTTTCCCACCTATTTCCATTATAAAAAGAGGAAAAGAAAAAAAAAAATATTTATTTATTTATTTATTTATTTTACATCTTTTATGCTCTCCCCACCCGCACTAGAGCTATACCTTGAGTGCCCTACCATCCATTCTTAATTAGCACATTCGTTTAGATAATATCACCAACTTTAACACCTATGTGTTCTTTTGTATTATTGTTGTTGACATCTTTTGATGATCTGCTTCTATCACTGCTTGTTTGTCCCTACAACCACACCCCCACTCCACCTCTCTCTCTCTCCGCCCCCCACACACACACCTTAAACCAGCTTATATTTCAACTCTTTCTTGGACTCGAACTCAAGTTCTGTCGAAGGGTCATGAGGACTCGAAACATCAACTCTTTTCTTCTCCGCCGATGCTGCCAGACCTGCTGAGTTTTTCCAGGTAATTCTGTTTTTGTTTTTGCCCTTGATTCCCTTACTGATTTAAAATCCATCTCAGCCTTGAATATACTTAACGACCCAACCTCTACATCCCTCTGCGGTAAAGAATTCCACAGATTGACTAGCTTCTGAGAGAAGAAACTCCTCCTCACCTCTGTCTCAAATTATTCCGAGATTTTGTCCTTTGGTTCTAGACCCCCCCACTAGGGGAAACAACCTTCCAGCATCTACCCTGTCAAGCCCCCTAAGAATCTAATATGTTTCAATTAAGTCGCCTCTCATTCTTCTAAACTCTAATGAATACAAGCCCAACCTACTCAATCTCTCCTCATAAGAAAATCCCTCCATACCAGGGATCAACCTAGTGAACCTTCTCTGGACTACCTCCAATGCCAGTACATCTTTTCTTAGATAAGGGGACCAAAACTGTTCACAGTATTCTAGCTGTGTTTAACTAGTGCCTTGTATAATTTTAGTAAGACTTCTCTATTTTTATACTCCACTCCCTTTGAAACAAAGGCCAACATTCCATTTGCCTTCCTTATTACCTGCTGAACTTGTATGTTAGATTTTTGAGATTCATGCACGAGGTCTCCCAAATCCTTCTGTGCTGCAGCTTTCTTCAGTCTTTCTCCATTTAAATAATAGTCAACTCCTCTATTCTTCCTGCCAAAGTACATAAACTCACATTTTTCCACATTATATTCCATCTGCCAAGTTTTTGCCCATTCACTTAACCTGTCTTTTTCCCTCTGTGGGCTCTTTGTGTCATCCTCACCACTTGCCTTCCCACCTATTTTTGTGTCATCCACAAATTAAGCTTCCCTCATCTAAGTCATTAATATATATTGTAAATAATGGCGGCCCCAGTGCTGATCCCTGTGGCACTCCATTAGTTATCGGTTGCTATCCTGAAAATGCCGCCCTTATCCCAACTCTATGTCTTCTATTAGTTAGCCAATCCTCTTTCCATGCTAATATACTATCCCCAACACCATGGGCTCTTATCTTCTGTGTAGTACCTTATGAAATGCCTTTTGGAAATCCAAATATATTACATCTACTTGTTCCCCTTTATCTATCCTGCTTGTTACCTCCTTAAAGAAGTCTAATAAATTTGTTAGGTATGATTTCCCTTTCATGAAGCAATGCTGGCTCTACTTGATTATATTATGCATTTCTAAATGCTGTGCTACTACATCCTTTATAATAGACTCTAACATTTTCCCAATGACAGATGTTAAGCTAACTGGCCTATAGTTACCTGTTTTTTGCCTCCCCCCCTTTTTGAATAAGGGTGTTAATTTGGCAGTTTTCCAAACTTCTGGGACTTTTCCAGAATCTAAGGATTCTTGGAAGATTACTGCCAGTGCATCCGCTATCTCTGTGACTACTTCCTTTAATATCCTAGGATGCAACCCATCAGGTCCAGGGACTTATCAGCCTTTAGCCCCATTAGTTTCCCCAGTACTTTATTTCTCGTGATAGTTATTACATTTATTTCCTCCCCACCACCCACCTCCCCCCCCCCACCCCCGCCATACTTTTTTCTCTTGTTTATTTAGCATTTTTGGAATGCTGTTAGTGTCTTCTACTGTGAAGAATGATGGAAAGTATTTATTCAACTCTTCTGCCATTTCCTGGTTCCCCATTATTATTTCCCCAGCCTTGATCTCTAAGGAGCTGAAGTTCACTTTGGCCTCTCTCTTCCTTTTTATATATTTGAAGAAGCTCCTACAGTCCATTTTTATATTACTTGCTAGTTTAACCTCAAAGTTTATTTTCTCCTCTTTATTATTTTGTTGGTCATCTTTTGTTGGTTTTTACAACTGAAATCCTCTGGTTTACCACTAATCTTTGCCACATTGTATGTTTTTTCTTTCAATTTGATACTATCCCTAACTTCCTTGGTTAACCATGGTTGGTTTATCCCCATCCTAGAACCCTTCTTCCTCACTGGGATATACCTTTGCTGTCAGTCATTAACTATTTCCTTAAATATCTGCCATTGTTCATCAACTGTCTTTTCTGCTAAACTCCTTTCCAAGTCACTCCAGCCAATTCTGCCCTCATTCCTTTGTAATTACGCTTATTTAAGTTTAGCACAATTGTTTCTGACCCACGCTTCTCACTCTCAAACTGAATGCTAAATCCTACCATGTTATGGTCACTGTTTCCTAGGGGATCTTTTACTCTGATATCATTAATTAGACCTGCCTCATTACACATTACCAGATCCAAAATTGCTTGATCCCTCGTTGAACCCATGACATTCTAGGAAACTGTCCCAAATGCACTCTATGAATTCTTTTTCATGGCTACCTCTGCCAATTTGATTTTCCCAATCTACATGAAGATTAAAGTCACCCATGATTAATGTACTGCCTTTTTCCATGCCCAATTGTCTCCTGATTTACAATCTGTCCTACAGAATAGCTACTGTTAGGAGCCCAACAAAATCTACATTGTTGAAGACCGTGAAACAACAAATCCTGACACCTATTCATTGTTTAACATGAAAGTTGGGAAGGCAGAGCCAATATTTGCTTCAATACAAGTTAATGGTAAACCAATAAAAATGGAGGTAGACACAAGAGCTTCCACTACTGTAATTGGAGAACACACTTTCAAATATTTAAATAATGGTGAACATCAATTAAATTTGGAACAAACATCTGCCAAGCTGAAAACATACACAGGTGAAGAAATCCAAGTAAAATGGTAACTGTCCACGATAGAAACCAATCAGCACAGCTACCAGTGATGGTGTTGAGAGGCAGAGGACCAAGTCTTCTAGGGCAAAGATAGTTAAGGGAAATAAACCTTGATTGGCCAATGAGAATTCAAGGGAAGCTGGAAGAGTTCATGTGTTGAAAAAGGAACAAGGCAAAGTATGGCAGAAAGAGCCTGGAAGAGCCTGAAAGAGTACAAGGACCTGAGCAGGATGAAAATGGAATGTGTAAGAACTCAGTAACCTGAAGAAATGCAGTCCATCTCAAACAAAAACATGGAAGAACAGCAGAAGAAGCTCAAGGAGACCCTGCTGAGTAACAGGGTTCAAGGCAAAGTGAGTAAGCTTCGCAAGGAAAAGGAAAATCTCTTGAAAAACCTTCAAACATGACAAGATTCCCTCAGGTCAAAGTTTGTGCCTCTAGAACAGTAGGAAGAGAAAGAGAAAGAATTTAGCGCCTCTGAACAAACTGAAGAATCAGCTGGCAGAGAAGACACATCAATGTTCAAGGAGGCAGCCAACAAATACAAAAAAGAGACAGAAGAGCTGAAAATTCAGCTAAATGAAGCAAAGAGGCTTTGAAAACATAAATTGGAGAGCTTTCCAAGAAATGAGCAGATAATGAAGTTTTGGGAGACTCAGCTACTGAACTAAGGCAAGTTGAGATTTCACCTGAGAGAAGTCTGGATGACAGCCAAGTCAAAATGAAGGACGAGACTAAACTCTGTGGTAGAGAGAAGAAGACAAAAAGGAAGAAGTTTCTGAAAAGGCAATAAAATGGTGGCTGGTAGCACCTCTAAACACTCAAAGAAGGCAATACCAAATCATCGAACTGTGCCTACTTTGATATTATCCCAGTCCTTCACTATGGCTTGCTGGATGATGATGCTTAAGATAAAATCAAAGAGGTACAAGTTACTGCCAAGGCCTTATCTGGTAAGAATTCCAGATGCTGCAGACAAATATGAAGAATCTAACAGGTGATTCGTTGGAGACCAAGCTTGCACGCTTTCTTTATCACTACAGAATGACCCCCCACATGGCGACAAGAGCAACACTTGCAGAATTGTTGATAAGACATCGTCTTAGGACAAGACTGAACCTAATATTTCCAAATTTGGAGGGGAAGGTGGAGAAGAGCCAAGGAAACCAAAAAGCTACTCAAGACTTGCATAGCTGTGAAAGACAATTTACTGTTGGAGAAGCAGTATATATGAATAATTTCCGTGGAGGACGGAAATGTTTACCTGGTAAAGTAAGTTCAGTGACCGGACCATTATCACGTGGAAGTGGAAGACCGGATCATCCCATACGCATGTGGACCATTTAAGAAAAAGAGAGATACCACAACAAGGTATGGTTCCACCTGTAATGATTACTGAACCAGCATTTCCTGGTTCATCCAAGATGTTCATCCAAGCACTGACATGTCTAATGTCTCTATCAGAGCAGAAGACACTGAACTGCAAGTGGCCACTGAGGTACCTGATGTTCAAACAGCTCTGTAGAAGGTAGTTCCTGAAAAAGAATCTGAAGTTGTGGAGCTGAGACCTTCCACACAGATCAGGAAACCACCTGAAAGACTGAACCTGTAAATTTCATGACCTGTGTAAATATTATAATGTCATGAGATAAAAAATCCTTATAAATACAATATGTACAGCAAAGTTAAAATGGAGGAATGTAGTAATTATGGTATTATTAAATGTTGGACTGTAACTTTGAGAATAGACCTGTAATGGAAATTCACATTGGTGTAAACCAATGTGTTAGCAACATGGGCTACCTCCACAGTTATAAGCTACTTAGAAAGTTGTCTACAGATCAGCTCTATTACAAATAGGCGACTCAGCCACACTACTGCCTATGTCTAGGAAACTAGCCGGTCACAAATGCCACTTGTTGCATGATTTGGCGCCACAGGGACATGGAGGCCATCCACTGTCAGTGGCCGTGAAAGTGACCGCTGCGCTCAATTTTAACATCAGTGGTTCCTTCCAGGGTTCCACAGATGTCCTGTGTGGGATCTTGCAAGCCTCCACCCATAGTGTATCCAGGAGGCCATGGACGCCATCTTTGCAAAGGCACAGAACTGTGCCTTTTGCACAGGATCAGGAAAGCCAGGGAGCAAGAGCACTAGGATTTGTGCAGATCTCTGGATTTCCACAGGTGCAGGGTGCCATCAACTGCACTCATGTGGCGCTTAGATCTCCATGGCAACAAGCAGTCGACTATGTCAACCACAAGGGCTTCCGCTCACTCAATTTTCAGCTGATGTTTGTTCATCAGAAATTCATCCTAATGTCTGCGCACAATTCCCAGGGAGTACCCTTAGCAGCTCTCAGATCCCTGACATCTTCCAGGTTCCACAGAGGCTGCAGGACTGGTTCCTCGGGGACAAGGGCTACTCACAGAGGACATAGCTGACGGTGCCTGTGCAATTGCCTCAAACTGCAGCAGAGTTACAATATAACGAGGCTCATGCTGCCATCCAGACTTTGGTGGAGCACTTTGAAAATGAGATTCCAGTGCCTTGACAGGTCTGGTATAGCACTGCAATACAGCCTACTGAGGGTGTTGCGCATCATTGTTGCTTGCTCTGTGCTCCACAACCTGGTGGTGCAACGTGGTGGGTGGACCTGGCTGAGGAGGAGATGGAGGAGCAGATGGAGGAGCTGCAAGTCTCCCCTGATGAGCAGAATGCCAAAGGGGATAACAATGATGAGGTCCTCGAAGGCAAGGACACCGGGGATGAGGCCATTGCACTGGCCAGATGAGGCAGGTGTGTTCAGGAGATGTTCATAACCACAGGATTCGTGGAGGTTGATGATGAGATGCCATGAGGACAGTCCTGACATCCTCACCTTGCATTTGCGAATGTTTTGCTCCTGAGTGGCAGATGACAGGGCACATACCCTCAGAGCTCAGTATCCTGTTATGGAGATGCAGCGGCGGCCCTAATAGTCACAAGATTCCAGGAGGCTGATGATGACATGCAGTGAGAGTACTCCATAGATTTTCATATAGCCTCTGTGAATGTCTGACTCCTGTCTGTCTGAGGGCAGCTCGCTTGCATTCTGTGATCAGGGTCATATCATGATGACGCAGCTGTGAAACTAAATGCACCTGATCTTCTGTCAGCCTTCAGGAGCACAGCATCACTGGACACAAATGCTGAAGAGATAGGGGCCAGCCCCACCCCAAAGGTGCTGAAAGCACACAGAGAGAACGACGGAACTCTGTGATGCCTGCCCACAACATGCTGGTAACAATGACCAGCACCATCGAGGTGCAGGCATCAGTAATGTGTCCAGGGAGTGTGAATCCATCTGTCTATTATTTTAAATTAATTAAGTGAGCAATTAAATTAAGTTAACTAAATAACATAAGTAACAATGGCAGGACAGATGTAATGTTGCAGATGTAGAATATGGGTGCTTTTGGACTCCAAGGCAATCCAGGGCAAACACATCTGCAGGAATTGTAAGCAGCAAGATGAATTCCAAGTCAGGATTTTTGATCTGGAAGCCAACTGCAGATACAGCGCAACGTAAGAGAGGGGCTGAAATACCTGGACACATCACTCCAGAAGATGGCCATGCCCCTTAGAATAGGGTCATCTGTTTTGGTCAGCAGTGAGGGACAGGAGGATGTGACCATGAGTGAGGCAGGTAATGGGACCAAACAGACAGTAGTGGGGGAAGCTCAGGTTGGGATTTTCCATGCCCGCTGGCGTCGGGCATGTTTGGTGGCATGAGCAGACAATATGGTGAGAAGGTCATGAAACCAGTTTGTGATTGTCTGCTCAGTCCGTCGATGGAGGGGGGTTTTCCCTGCAATTGGAAGTCGGAAACCTCATTGTAATACATCGGTATATCATTATAAGGCCACCCCACTCCCCCCCCAGCTGGATTGTCCGCCCATGTTGGTGGGAAAACATGCCAGTGCAGAACATGTCTTGACCACTGTGACATGCAGAAGTCGGGACTTTTACCGCCAGGTCCTTTCTCATATCGCAGGCATCCGAGGAGCAGAAGGATCCTGGAGCCCGACACCAACTGGATCCTGGAGTAATGTCCATGGCATGCTGGGTGGATTCTCATGGACATGGCTCAGCTGCGGAGTGGCTCGTAGAAATTGGAAAATCACCGTTGTTGCTCACAATGGATGATGGTCAAGGGGGTGGAAGAAGAAGGTCTAGGATTGGCTGGGAGAGGAAGAGATGTCATGGGGGAGAGGTTGGGATGGGAATGAAGGTGTCGGGGGGTGAGATTGGGAGGGGGATTGTCAGGGGAGTGAAGTTGGGAAGGGGAAGGCATACAGGGGAGAAGGGGGTAACGGGGGCGAAGATGGTAAAGGGAAGGTAGGAATAAGAGGGAGATGGAAGGTGCAAGGGAAGGAGCTCAAAGGGGGGAAGGAATGAGGAGAGTGGAGGGTGTCCAGGGGGAGGAAGGTGTGCTGAGAGGGGAGGGAATCCACAGGAGGAAGGGGTGCAGAGAAGGGAGGGAGTCCACAGGAGGAAGGAGTGCAGAGAGGGGAGGGAGTCCGGGGTAGGAAGCAGTAAGGGTGGAGGAGGGAGTCAGGACGGGGGAAGGAGTAAAGCTGGAGGGAGAAGTGAGGCTGGAGGAAGGAGTGGGGGGGGGAAGGACTAAGGATGGCAGAAGAAGTAAGGGTGACTGAAAGAGTGAGGAAGGGGTAGGGAGTAAGCGAGTGGGGGAGCCTGGGGGTTGGGAGGACTAAGTGTAGGGAAGGGGTTCCGGTGGGGGGGAAGGGGTTCTGGGCGGGGGAAGAGTCTGGAGGGGAGAATTGGCTCTGGAGAGAAGAGGCCTGGGGGGATGTTGAGCTGAACATGCAAGGGAGGGGTCTGATGGGTCCATAACTGCCTCCTGGAGACCGAACGTAGGGTGGGTGTGGTATGAGGAAATGGTGAGTGAGTGAGGGTGGAGTGAGGCGATAGGGTGCAAGGGTAAGGTTTCAACAGTAGCCGTAGAAGGGATGGCGAGGGTGGTTGGTGGGGACTCAGAGGGAGACACGGACCCTGGGGATAGGAAGGAGGAGGTCGAGGAGGTGAATGTGGATGGGGGTGGGATTTTCAGGAAGGAAGGGAATGTGCACGTTCACTTGGACATCACTGAAGGAAAAGGGTTGTGGCTGGTAGGTCATGGAGGGGAGATGGAAGGTGGTGCCAGAGGGGTCAAATGTGATGGGGGAAAGGAAATGAGTGACTGGGGGAGGGGAAATGACCGGGGAGCTGATCAAAAAGTGAAGTCAGACCATGCTGTCCAAATCGAAAGTGAAATGACAGTCGTGGTGGGCGAGATCAGGTGCTGCATGGGAGTATGATCAGTGGGTGGGTGGAGATACAGGTCAGCTCAGATGGACAACTGAAAGCGAACACCAGCAGGCAGCATTCAAAATGCTCAGGACATTGAGGTGAGTGTGACATGTGAAGGATCCATGCATGGGAGAGTACTTGCACGAGGCTCTGAGAGGACCAGCCACAGACACACACTCCTCCCTCCAAAATCACTCATTGGCCAGCTACTCCCTCTGCAGTGACAAAGAATGAGGTTGAGGAACTCACAAAGGGGGCTCAAAGGGAGAGGACAGCCTCTGAGATTACTGAGTGGATGACCCAGGGGTGTCCAGCTGCTGCTCCTCCTCCACTCGGGTGTCCAAGGGCCCCGGCCTGACTCCACTGGGGGGAAGGAGCACCTGGAGGGACGTCAAGGTGCCCTGCTTCCCCCTTGCGTTGCCACAGCAGGAACTAATCCTTGGCTCCCATGATGGAGTGCATGTCTGCACACATCTCCGCGTCCTGCTGGACCAGGGTCTCCATGGCATCTGCCATCCTCCTCATGAGACCTCCATACATGCACATTTATGCATCACTTCATCAGGGAGCAGGTACCCGCACTCTTCCAATTCATGTGCTGCTCCATTGAGGGCTTTCAACAGTTTTGCGTTATCTTCCTCGCCTTCTGCTGACTCTCCAAGATGAGTTGGAAGGCCAAATCCAGAGGCTCATCATTTGACCCAGATCTCACAGATGCCTGATCTCCAGCAGTCCTCCAAGTGTCAGGGAGCTCACACGAACCTGCCTCCTGCCGCTGTGGACATTTGTTCATGCGTTGACCACCAGATTATGAACCCGAGCCTGCTCTGTATCTAGGTCCCACTGAGGTGTGTGTCTCTGCGCTAGTGCAGTGTGTGGGTAAGCGCTGTGACAGGTCTTCCAGGCTGCTTATTTCCAGCTCTTTAATGGAGGAGGAGTCCTCTTGGCTGGAGGTGAGGATGTGGATGGAGCTGAGGGACTGGCTGGTTGAGGGTGTCGGTTGCTTAGCAGAGCTCCCTGTGAACCAAAGTAGAGATAATTAGTGCATGGCAGCAGAGTCAAAAGCAGGAGAAAGAGACCATTCAAATTTGCATTGACAGAGTGGGATGTGATGCAGGATCCTTACGAGCTTGTTCATCACTGACCTCACCGTCACAGCAGGCACAGTCCATGTCCTCATCAGTCGGCGCGATGGCACGCTCTTTAAAGTGAGTGAGGGCCTAATGTGGGCCACTCCACTCCCCACCCCCTGACCCCCCCCCCCCCCGCCCCGGTCTGGGACCTCTCTTGTTGATGTAAGCCAGCTTCTCCTGCATGAAAATAGATGGAGAGAGTGTGAGCAGGACACATGGCACTGTGTAGAGTATTTGTGTGGTGAGTGGAGCCACGGACAGGATGAAGATATAAGCTCGAGAGGCTATGAGCCTGATGGAGATGTGAGGGTGTGTGTGAGAGTTAGTGGTGTTGTCCCTTGAGGCATGAGATCCCTGCAGATGTGTGATGGGTTTCTGAGTTTGTGAGTTGAGAGTGATGGGAAGAGTGAATTACCTTGGCAGGACAGATGAGACCATTCACCCTTTCTCGGCACTGGATACCTGTCCTATTTTGCAGGGCATTGGCGCTGGCCACCACTGCCACCACCTCCCAAGCCGGGTTAGTGAAGTTGCTGCCCACCCTGCAGCCAGAGCGGGGGTAGAGGACATCATGGCGAGCCTCCACTACATCCAAAAGGCGCTCAAGGGAGGCATCATTGAACCTGGGGGCTGCAGCCTTCTTGCCTTTCAGGGTCATGTTTTCTGTGCAACAGTTGTGGGCTGGAAGCACTCAGAGGTGTGCGCACGGCTGGACTTTAAATATGGCGGCCGGTGTGATGAAACAGTGATGGCGTAACAGGCAAATGTGGTATTTTTCCTGAGAATACATCATTAATGTGGGGGTTTGGGATGATACAGCATGAAAAGCCATCATTTACCCGGCTGCTACTGCACTTGGTGCAAATCTGAGACTATCCCACCCTTAGGTTTTAAGTGCACACAGTCTGCGTGGACGAAAGCGAGGTCTGCAAGATGGATGAGCTGGCTGCCCATGGCACCATGGTACAGGAAGCCATTCAAGCCAAAGGAGCAAACAGGAATGTAGGAGGGGACAATATAGTGAGGGGGAGTGACACTATTCTCTGCAGCAAAGAGCGAGAGTCCAGAAGGCTGCGTTACCTGCCTAGTGCCAGGGTTTGGGATATCTGCTCAAGACTGGAGAGGAACTTGCAGTGGAAGGGGGAGGATCCAATTGTCATGGTCCATGTAGGTATCAGTGAGATAGGTGGGACATGGAAACAGGCTCTGCATAGTCAGTATGAGAAGCTAGATACTAAATTTAAGAAGCAGAACATCAAAGGTAATAATCTCTGGATTATTACCTGAGCCACGTGCAAATTGGCATAAGATTAGAGAAATGAATGCGTAGCTCAAAAATTGGCATCGGATTCCGCCTTTTGGGGCACTGGGACCAGTACTGGAGAATGTGAGGGCTGTACTATTGGGAAGGTCTATGCCTGAACTGTGCTGGGGCTAGTGCTCTTGCGAATCGCATAACTAGGGAAGTAGAGAGCGCTTTAAACTAAACAAGGTGAGTGTGGGATCAAGCTTGGGTAGATGTGGCAAATCAAGGGGTAGATTCAAGTCAGGACATCATAATAGTAATATGGGAAATGAGGGTCAAGGAATAGCAGGAAGGGGCAGAGAGATAAAACCTAATAATACACCAATGATCAACAAAGATAACAAAAAGACAAAACTAAAGGCTCTGTATCTGCATGTGTGTAATATTCATAACAAATTAAATGAATTTATAGCTCAAATTGAAGTAAATAAATTTGATCTGAAAGCCATTACAGAGATATGGCTGCAGGATAACAAGGATTGGGTTCTGAATATTGAGGGGTATATGACATTCAAAAAGAATTGGAATCTAGGTAAAGGAGGAGGGGTAGCACTGTTATCAAGGATGGCATTTATGTAATAGAGACCTTGGTTCAGGAGATCAATATGTAGAATTAGTTTGGGTGGAGATGAGAAATAGTAGGGGAAAGAAGTCACTGGTGGGAGTGGTCTACAGGCTCCTTAAGAGTAACCACAATTAGGACAAACTACATAAGAAGAAATATTGGCACTTGTGATAAAGGAACAGCAATAAACATGGGTGACTTTAATCTACATAAAAACTGGAAAAATCAGATAGACAGTCATAGCCTACGAAGAGTTTGTAGAATGCTTTTGAGATAGTTTCTTAGAGCAGCATGTTCTGGAACCAACCAGAGAGTAGGTTATATTAGGCTTGGTAATGTGCAATGTGACAAGATAAATTAATGACCTCAGAGTGAGGGCATCCCTAGGTAGCAGTGACCACAATATGATTGAATTTTGCATCCTGTTTGAAAGGGAGAAGAGTGAGTCTAAGACTAAAGTTTTAAACTTAAATAAGGGCAAGTATGTGGGGATGAAAGCTGAGCTAACTGAAATGAACTGGGATACAAGGCTAAGGGATGGATCAAGAGAAAAGCAGTGCAGACATTTAAGGGGATATTTCAAAATACTCAGAATAAGTATATTTCTATTATAAAGAAAAATCTAAAGGGAGGACACACCATCCGTGATTAACTAAAGAAGTTAAGGAAAGGATCAAATAAGGAAAAAGTACATAACTGCACAAAGATGAGTGGCAAATCAGATGATTGTTCAGAATATAAAGAACAGCAGAGAATAACTAAAAGGTTAATCAAGGTAAATAAATAGAGTACAAGAGGAAGCTAGCTAGAAATGTAAAAAAAGATAGCAAGAGTTTCTCCAGGTATTTAGAAAGGAACAGAGTAAGTAAAGTGAGTGTTGGTCCTCTAGAGAGTGAGAATAGGGATTTAATAGTAGATAATAAGGAAATGGCGGATGAAATAAACAAATATTTTGCTTCTGTTTTTACTATAGAACATATAAAAAGCATTCCAGTAATATCTGTAAATCAGGAGGTGGAGTGGAGAGAGGAACTTGGTGAAATTACAATCACTGGGGAAGCAGTACTGAGCAAATTGATGGAGCTGTGGGCTGACAAGTCTCCGGGTCCTGATGGACTTCATCCTAGGGTCTTAAAAGAGGCAGCTAATGAGGTAGTAGATGCGTTGGTGTTAATTTTTCAAAGTTCGCTAGATTCTGGATAGGTTCCATCAGACTGGGAAGTAGCAAATATAACCCCTCTATTCAAGACAGTAAATAGAAAACTATAGGCCAGTTAGATTGATGTCTGTTGGGAAGGTGTTAGAATTGATCATTAAGGAGGTTATAGCTGGATACTTAGATAAACTCAAGGTAATTGGGAAGAGTTAGCATGGTTTTGTGAAAGGAAAATCATGTTTAACCAGGAGGTATTTGATAAAGTGCCACATCAAAGATTGTTGCGGAAAATAACCTTTGCATAAATGGGTCTTTTTCTGAATTGCAGGATGTGACAAGTGGAATCCTGCAGTATATCATTGATATCTATGGCTTAGATGAGGGGAGTGCAAGCATAATAGTTAAATTTGTAGATGACACAAAGGTAGGTAGGAAAGTTTGTTGTGAAAGGGATAAGGAGGTTGCAGACAGATATAAATAGGTTGAGTGAGTGGGCAAAAATATGGCAGATGGAGTATAATGTGGGAAAATTTAAAGTTGTTCACTTTGGCAGTAAGAATAAAAAAGCAGAGTATTCCTTAAATGGAGAACAGCTGCAGAGTTCCAAGGTGCAGAGGGATCCAGATGTTCTACTGCATGAGTCACAAAAAGTTAGTATGTAGGTACAGGCAAATGGAATGCTATCCTTTATTATGAGAGGAATTGAACATAAAAGTAAGGGTGTTATGCTTCAGTTATGTAAAGCATCGGGGAGACCACACCTTGAATACTGTGTGCAGTTTTGGTCTCCTTACTTAAGGAAGGATGTAAATGCATTGGAGGCGGTTCAGAGGAGGTTTACTAGATTGATACCTGGAATGAGCAGGATTTGTCTTATGAGGAAAGATTGGACAGACTGGATTTGTTTCCACTGGAGTTTAGAAGGGTGAGGGGTGACATGATTGAAGTATATAAGATGCTGAATAGTCTTGACAAGGTAGACATGGAAAGGATGTTTTCTTTTGTGAGTGAGTTCAGAACTGGGTGGGGTGGGGGGGGGGCACTATTTAAAAATTAGGGGTCACCCTTTTAAGATAGAGAAGAGGAGAAATTTTTTCTCTCAGAGAGTTGTGCAACTTTGGAACTCTGCCTTAGAAGATGGTGGAGGTGAGGTCATTGAATATTTTTAAGGCAGAGGTAGACAGATTCTTGTTAAGCAGATGAGTCAATGGTTATCGGGGGTAGCTGGGAATGTTGAATTCGAAACACAGACAGATCAGCCATGAGCTTAATAAATAGTGGAACAGGCTCGAGGGGCTGAATGACCTACTTCTGCTCCTATTTCGTATGCTCATATGTCACTTTGGGTTGAAAGTTACACACTGCACAACAACGAGGCCCTGGACTGAGAACCTGCCTTTAACTTGTGCAGGAACAAGGTTTCACATTAAGTGACATGAGCAATGCTCATCATAACAAGGCGTCATAGGCAAGGAGACATTGTTGGGAGTTTACTTACAATAGTGAACATTATGTACAAGTGATTAAAATCCACGCCCATGCTGTGCAACTGCATTTTCTTAACCTTCCTAACCCTTCTGCTATGTCTTGGTGCTCCCCCAACATCCACAGCGGAGATGGAGGCAGCCTGCTGACTGCTATGCCCTGTCTGTGATGACCTTGGAGGGCATTCTCTCGAGGACTGAGACCTGGATGGCCCCAGTCCTGGGGCCTGGCCTTCTTTTGGGGTCCTGCTGTGTGGCAGTGGCACCCTCCTCAGCCTGTGGAGCTGGAGCTGCTGAGGTCACAGGAAGAGGGGATTCGGATGGGCTGGAGTCACCTGGGTAGATGGCCCTGGAATGTGCATCTGCTGATCCTCCTCCTTATAAGTGCTCAAGGGCTCATGCTGACTCTTTGAGGAGAAGGGGAAGCTGGAGTCAGATTGAGTTGCCCTCACCCTACTCACCTTGACACTGCTAGAGCCTAACTATGTCATCAGTGATAGATTTCAGCCTGCGCAGCGGTGCAGGAACGATGTCCTGGACCAAGATCTCCATGGCAGCTGCCATCCTACAAGTGTTGACCTCGGTGCATTGGCATGCTGGCACTATCACCTCAGACTGAGGGTGGACAGACTCCTCCATTGTGCCTTGCAATCTGAGGAGTGCAGCGGACACCCCTTCCTGGTGTTCCCAAGCTTGCTTTTGCAACTCCAGCAACTGAGATATCACTGAGTCCAGATGCTCCTCACCTGATTTGGACTCAACAGATTTCTGGTCTCCAGCTGTCCACTGAGTGCCAGATACCCGAGAAGTCCCTGCCTCCGCCTGCTGTGGATCAGACAGTGTGATGTGCTCACCAGATTTTGACCCCAAGGCTACTCTAGAACTAGGTCCCACTGAGATATGCCTCTGCACTGGTGTGGGTGAGCTCTATGACAGGTCTTCAATGAGGATATCATCAGTTTCTTCTTCTGTGGTGTCTTGGGGGCCTGAGTTGAGGACCTAACTCATGGACTCTCTCGGCTACTTCCCAGATGTGCCTGTGCAAGCAAGGAGAGATAATTAGTGCATGGTAGGGGACTGCAGAACAGGGGAACTGACTGGCAGCATGGTTGTCTGATGGATGTTGCATTGCTGGATCCTCACTTGGTAGAGCACCGCTGACCTTACTGTCAGTACAGGAATACTCCAGATTGTTGTGGGCCAGCTGGATGACTGTGTTCTCAAAGCCTACGAGGACCTTAATGTCGGGCATTTCTCCATCAGTCTGCGACCTCTTACATTTGTTGTGTGCCAGCTTGTCCTGCATGAAGACAGATGGAGAGAGTTTAGACAGGATGCCTGCCAGGCCAGATGAGGAGGAATCTTGGCATGTTTGGATGATGAATGGTGCCATAGACAGGATGTGGACAGATTCGCAGGGCAGATGAAGGTGTATGTGAAGTGATGATGTCCCTTGGACTGGTCATGAGTGAGATCCCTGTGGATATTTGATGGATTTGTGAGTGCGTGAGTTAAGAGTGATAAGAAAAGTAACCCCAATGGAATGGAGGAGATCATTCATCCTGTTTTGGCATTGGGTGGCTGCCCTCTTTTGCAGGGTATTGGCGCTGACCACCACTGCCCCAGCCTCCCATGCTGGAATGGTGACCTTGCTTACTGGTCTTCACCCAGATCGAGGGTAGAGGATGTTACAGCGGGCTTGCACTGCATCCAGTAGGTGCCCAAGGAAGACATTGCTAAATCTGGGGGCAGCATATTTCTCCCCTTTGGCAGCCATGATTTTGCAGCAGCTTCCAATCCCTTAGAGAGTGTTAGCTCTGTTCCTGGTCGCCCTTTTAATATGGCGCCTGGATTACTGAAAGCCTGAGGTGATGACGGGGTGGGAAAATCAGAGGCTGTTCCGCCAGTGATCCAGAGTGTTTCCCAGGAATGCATAATCAATGAGGCAAGACCCGTTGGGAATGGGACAATATGGTGCAAAAATGCGCCATTGCGGCCGGCATGTAGAACAACCTGCTACCACACTTAGTGCAATTCTGGGACTATTCTGCCCAATGTTTCAGACCTGTGACCTTTCAACAGAAATTAGAAGAATCTCATTCATGACTGGTCTACATCTTCAGGTTTCATGAATGAGCCAGGTTGGTTGGTTATAGAACTATCTGGCTCAGCTATCAGTGCTAAATAAAGATTCAGAATGAGTGCGAATACAAATCCATTGTGTTATGATTTGGGTATTACTTCATGGCTAAAATTAATTGTATATGCCCACAAAATAATCTTTTTAACATTGTTCATTAAGCACGGAGCAAGCTTAAGGAGAGAGAAAATAGACTTCACATCAGGCATTGCTATCAATATTTTGGTTTCATACCTTATTCTATTATGTTTCTCTCTGTAATTTTGAATGTAAGAACTGTCATTATTAGCCAACCATGTGAAGTCACATAGCTTCCACTTGGCATTGATTTCATTTTAAAATTGCCACATATATTAGCAACTCCTCATTCTCTGATTCCAAGTCGGAAGCCTGCGGTCAACGTATTATACCAATTCACATTGCACAAGGCACAGATGCGACAGACACCATCAGGGGAAAAATACCCAGCAAAGACCATCAGGAAGCTGAATATATGCTCACTGCCAGATTGCGAATGAGACAACTGCATACTGAACTAATAATCACAAAAACACACACTAATCAACATATTAGACAGATACCAAAATGAGATTTAAGGGAGAACACCTACATTTTGGAGTGACATTCTCCTTCAGATCCAAGCATATTCCTTACTGTGATCTTCTGATGACTCCAAATACATTAGTTGTGTTTGGCCTCAACCTTTAGATATATCTCTGCCTTTTGACACATAACTGTTCTATTGAAAGGAACAGGTGCGATCAAATCCAAATGAATCTCAGTTAGGTAAAGGTAGCAATTAAAATAGAATTGAAGAATCCTGACTTCAAAGGCTGTGCGAGATGTTTCAAAAGGTGCTTCACAATGTGTAACGTAATAGGGATATTTTTGTTTATATGCATTGCTTTATTTTTGTTGGGCTACGAATAGAATTTTCAATCAGCAGACAGTATGGACTACAGTCTGGTATGCTTAAGACGTTAACATTAATCAATTGATAGTTTGCTCTTGTTGAACAAAATGAAATTAAAAATGCTAATAGCCCAGATTGTGCAGTTGTAATAATGGCAAACCTGACAGTAATCACTGTGATTACCCTCTGAAATAGACAGCAACCTCTGGGGCCGCACATGAAATGTGAAAATCCAGGAATTGTTGGCAGTGATTTCCTGCTCCTCCATACAGTGTGCTGTTGAAGTCGCCATGCGCAGCAATGTTTAAAAATCACTGAGTTAATGAGAACTTCCTCTTTCATGCTGTAATATCGCTCTCGTGATCCCCCAATAATTTATGTCTTGTTTATGAGTTGTACTGTGTTTTTAATGGTGAACCAAGTCCTAATTACTGCCCATCACCTTTTCTGGCCCTGAAAAACTAATTTTATATTTGTGTAATGTCAAATTTTTCCATCATGATAAAAAAATTAGCAGTTTCAAATTGTTTTTTTTTCAAGTCAGTGATATTCCAGCCTCTAATGTGTATGTCCCAATATGCATTTCATACTGTAAAAGCTATGAAATATGAAGGATAATCAGTGTACTTTACTTGCTGACATGTTATTGTGAGAATTCTTCAATTTGATTGGTGTTTGATGACATCACCGTTGCTGGACGCCTGGCAATCCCCTTGGCATGGCGCCAGATTCAAACTGACATCAGGGAAGGTGCAATCCATGCAACAGAGGTCACTAGATCTTTGTGGGCAACTTTCTTTGAGGCCAGTGGTGAACCTTGGCACTACACCACTGACCAGATCAATGCCAATCTGCTCGACTGTATCTCTGACAGTTCCTTTAACAAGTTATAGTTTCCTGCAACCACATCTGAGCGTTTGGTGAAAATCAATGGGTCAAGCTGTTTCATCCAATGACAGCCACTCTCTGAGGTTGTTCACAGGGCCTGGATGATTAGCAGTTGAAGTTGTGCAGGGAAACCATCTCTGAATGTGTTATGACCTAAATGTAGTGGGAAATGAGGTGCTAAAGTGCTCTCTTCTAGCTTTTCTTTGAAGGAATTTGGGCTACACCTCAGTTGTATTGTAGCCAGAAAGCGGATTTATTTGTATAGTTATTTTGCTGTTGATGTTAGGAGATCTATGTTTTGATACATTGGGTCCATCTTTTATTTAGCTGGATATTGGAAAGGAAAGGCACATTCTGGTTTGTAGACAATGCAAGGTTTATCTAAGGAAGTGATCAGTGAAGCAGAATCTAAGGAGAATATCTTACATAGCCACCAAAAAATATAGGGCGGAATTGTCCCAGATATGCATTAAGTGAGGTAGCGGGCAGGGAAAAGAATGTTTTAACCACCAGCCACAATGGCGGCATTTCACGCCATATTGTTCCAGTCCCGCCTCATTAATCATACATTCTCAGGAAAATGCCATTTCGATGGCGGGTGATCTCTCATTTGCCCACCGTGCCATCACCTTGTTGCTTCTTCATACCAGGCACCATATTTAAAGTGCAGCCGCGTGCACGCCTCTCAGTGGTTCTAGCCCAGGACTGCTGCACAGAAGACATGAAACTGAAAGGCGAGGAGACAGCAGCCCCACTGAATTCAGTGACATATCCCTGGAATGCCTTTTGAAAACAATGGGGGCCCGTTGTGGTGTCCTCTACCGGCACCCCCCACCCCAACCACTCTGGCCGCAAGAGGGACAGCAACCTCACCACTCCAGTTTGATAGGTGATGGCGGTGGTGATCAGTGCCAATGTTGCATAGAAGAGGTTGGCCATCCAATGCAGAAAGAGGATGAGTGATCTCATCTGTGCTGCCAGGGTAAGGCAACCATCTCTAAACTCACACATTCAAGCCCATCACACATTCACTTGCATCTCACTTACTGCCAGCTCAAGGGACATCACCACCCATTCTCACACACATACCCTCACATCTCCATCTGGCCTCATCTCCTCTGGAGACTGCCTCCTCAGCCCTCACCACCTTGAGGCCACTTGCACAGGTCAACCTCTGCCCCCACACACACCCTGGTATACCTTCCTTCCCCAGTACAGCCCTCGCCCTGCCACCACGCCCCTTGCCTGAGGCCACTTCTCCCCATTCCCCAGGCAAGCCCTAACCCTGCATCCATTGAAAAGCCACCCCCACCTTATGGCTGATCCGGTAGGTAGAGGATTGCCCTTGAGCCCCCCTTGAAGTGATGTGATGCTGCCTGCAAAGGCTGGCGCTGATGACCACGAGTGCTGCCTGAAGCAGGGTAAGCAAACAAACCTCAAAGTCCCAAGTGAAGTGCACCTGGCCAGGTGCATATCACTTATGTACAGTTGTGAAACACGTCGGTGTGCAATCACATGGGGGGTGATTCCGGCGAGCTGGGCTTATAATGATATGCAGATGTATTACAATGAAGTTCCCTACATCCGATAGTGAGAAATGCAGCTTGCCATTGATGGGCAGAGCGGACGATTGCAAATTGGTTTTACCATATCATGAAACTGATTTATGACTTTCTCGCCATAGTGACCACTCACGCTGCCAAACACACCCGCCACCAACAGGCACGGAAAATTCCACTCACAGTACACAGGATAGCTAATGTTCTTTCAGTCAAGGTGAAATACTTAACAGGCAAGGTGAATCTTACATGGACTCAAAAAATGTCTGAAGTTATATCCTGTTTGTTAACTTTTACTAATTCCTGTATTTCTCACTACAAATGAATTACTAGGATAATGTTTACTGACATTTTGGAATAGGTTTGAATTTTTGTCAAATCTGCTTTTTGTTTAGGACTTTTTAAGTGGATGTTCCTTTCAAATGCAACGTATGGGCCAGAATTTTCAGCCCTGTTGGTATCAGGCATCACAGTGGGCACTTGGGGGGATGGCGAGAAGGTCAAAAATCAGTTTGACACCAGTGCGAAAGCACAGCGGGATCATCCAATGGTGTCCACAATGCTGAAACCACACTGGAGGCCTTTGTGAACCCATTTCACCTCCCGCTACTAAGATGCAAAGTAAGACCCGACCGGAATCGTCCCCCCATGCCAGATTTATCATTACACCGGCGGGAAAGCACACTGGCTGGAAATACGTCTGGACAAATGTGACGTGCAGAACTCAGGACTTACCATTAGGGCCTTGCTCAGATCACAGACACTCGAGGAGAAGAAGACGCTGGAGCCCTACAGCTACCAGACCCCGGGGGAATACGTGTAACACATAGTGGGCAGATTCTCAAGGACCTGACTCTACCACGAAGCTACTCTCGGAAGGTGGGAGGTCTCCTCTAATGTCTCGGGTCTGCTTCGGAACATCACAGCCTTGGCCACAGATGATCATTGAGAGGGGGAGAGAGGAAGGTCCAGCTGTGAGTGGGAGAGGAAAGTATACCAGGGGGAGATGAGGTTGCGGGGGTGGGTAGTGAAGGGTGAAGGGGAGGAGAGAATACGAGGAGGCAGGTGTAATGGGGGAGAATGTGGCAAGTGGGGAGGTAGGTGTAAGGGAAGGAGCTCAGAGGGGGAAAGGAATTCAGGGGTGGGAAGCAGTCAGAGAGGGGAAGGGAGTTCAGAGGTGGGAAGGAGCTCAGGGGGGCGGAAGGTCTCTGGGGCGATGAAGGTACCTGGGGGGAGGAGGGATTTCGGAACGAGGAATGAGTTTGGAGGTGGGGAAGAAGTCCACAGGGAGGAAGGTGTCCAGGGGGAGTAGGAAGTAGGAGTGGATAGGGGAGTAAGGGTGAAGGATGGAGTAAGGATGAAGGAGAGAGTAAGGCATAGGGGATGTCCAAGTAAATGTGCAAAGGAAGGGTATGTGAAGTTAATATCTGCCTCCTGGGGAGAGCTGAGAGTGGGCATGTTAGGAGGGAATGGTGAGTATGAAATGGGGAGCCAGAACATTAGAGGGGTGATGGTGAGACAGTAGCCGGAGAAGGGATGGCGAGGGTGGTTGGTGGGGACTTGGAGGCAGCCATGGACCCTGGGGGTGGGAAGGAGGAGGTCCGGGAGGTCAATGTGGATGGGGTGTGATTCTCAGGGAGGTAGGGAACATGCACATTCACACGGACATCCTGGAAATAAATGGGTTCAGGTTGGTAGGTGACAGTGGGGAGGTGGAAGGTGATGAGGGAAAGGACATGGGTGTCTGGGGGAGGGGAAAGAATGGGGGAGGGCCCCCCTCCATGATGAGTTGGAAGGCCGAATCCAGAGGCTATTCATCTGACTCGGCCTTCCCCAGCAGAGTGCCTGGGAGCTCAGCTGAACCTGCCTCCTCCTCTTGCTGTGGACACATGTCTATGAGCTGAGCAGCAGATTGTGAACCCGAGCCTGCTCTGAATATGACCAAGATGTGCTGCCTTATTTCCAGTTCTTCAATGGAGGAGGTGTTCTCTTGGCTGGAGGTGCAGGCCTGGATGGAGCTGAGGGACTGGCTGGCTGAGGGTGTCAGGTGCTTGGCAGAGCTCCCTGTGAACCAAAGTAGAGTTAATCAGTGCATGGCAGCAGAGTCAAAAGCAAGGGAGAGAGCACTCACAGTTGTGTTGGGAGAGAGATGATGTAGTGCAGAATCCTCATGTGGTGTTCGCTGCCGACCTCTCCTTGCCACTGGCACGGTCCACGTCCTCACTATTCAGTGTGATGGCAGCATGCTCTTCAAAGTGCATGAGGGGCTTAATATGGGGCCTCCAACCCCAGTCTGGGACCTCTCCCTGCTGTTGTGAGCCAGCTTATCCTGCATGAAAATAGATGGAGTGAGTGTGAGCAGGATGCATGGCACTGCATGGAATGTTTGTGTGGTGAGCAGAGCCAGGGACAGGATAAGAGCGTGAGCTGCTGAGGGTATGAGTCTGATGGAAATGTGAAGGTGTGTGAGAGTTAGTGGTGTTGTCCCTTGAGGTGTGAGATCCCTGTGGATGTGTGATGGGTTTGGGAGTGTGTGAGTTAAGAGTGATGAGGTGAGTGAGTTATCCTGGCAGAAATGATGAAAGCATTCATCCTCTTCCTGCACTGGACGGCTGACCTCCTCTGTGCTGTGGTGGTGCTGACCATTGCTGCCACTGCCTCCCAGGCCAGAATGGTGACTCGGTGGACCTCCTGTGGCCAGAACGGGGATAGAGGACATTGTGGCGGCCTTCCACTGCATCTAGAAGGTGCCCCAGAGAAGCATCACTAAATTTGGGGGCTGCTGTCTGCTTTTGGGGCTAACTGTCGCTTGGAGCAGTCCTAGTCTGTAAACATGAAGTAGGCAGGCGCTCTGGTGCACTTTAAATATGGCGCCCGGAGCGACGAAGCGCTGAGGTCATGGCGGGGCAGGGAAATCCGAGCCACCGCCAACCCCCCCCCCCCCCCCCACCAACCAGCAATCCGGCATGTTTCCCATGAATACATTATTAATGAGGCAGGACTCATCGGGAATGGGACGATATGGTGCAAAAACCTGCCATTGCAGCTGGCAGGTAAAACATCCTTTTTCTTGCCCATTACCACACTTTGTGCACATCTGGGATGATTCCACCCATGGTGTACTTTCACCTTGAGTTAAAACTGCTGAATGGCATCAAGACATCAGTAAATGAAATTGTTTTTCTGTACATTCACAGGATGCAGGTGTCACAGGCAAGGCCTTAAGTCCTTAAGCAACTGATGATGAGCTGTCTTCCTGAAAATCTGCAAACCATGGTGTAGATATACCCACAGTGCCATTAGATAGACAGTTCCAGGACTTTGAACCAGCACTGATAGGAACGCCAATTTATTTCCAAGTTGGGATGGTGTGTGGTTTGGAGAGAAAGCTGCAGGCAATGGTGTTTCCATGCACCTGCTGCCATGGTTCTTCTAGGTGGTCACCGATTTAATAGATGTTGTTCCAGAAGCCTTGCAAGTTGCTGCAGTGCATTTTCTACATTGGACACCCAGCAATAAGGTTGCATCAATGGTGGACAAAACGAATGTTTGAATTGATGGATATGTTGCGATAAAGTGGGCTGTTTTGCCTTGGATGGTGTTGAGTTTTTTGAGTGGTTTTGGAGCTGCACTCATTCAGGCAAGTGAGGAGCATTCCATCACACTCCTGTCTTGAACCTTGAAGATGGTGGAAAGACTTTGGGGAGTCAGGAGGTGAGCTATTCAGTGCAGAATTCCCAGCCTCTGATCTGTTCTTGAAATCATCGTATTTATGTGGATGGCCTAGTTAAGTTTCTGGACAATGCTGACCCTTGGGATGTTGATGATGGGGATTCAACTATAGCAATGTATTGAATATCAAACGGAGGCTGTTAGATTCTCTCTTGTTGGAGATGGTTATTGCCTGGTACTTTTGTGGCACAAATGTTAATCTCCAATTAACAGCCCAAATCTGGATTTCATGCAGGTCTTGCTGCATGTGGGCACGAACTGCTTCATTACCTGAGGAATTGCGAATGATACTGAACACTACAATTAGCATTGAATATCCCCACTTCTGAACTTATGATGGAGGGAAGGATAATTGTTAAAGGTTTTGGTGAGACCACATCTGGAATACAGTGCACCGTTTTGATCTCTATACTTAAGGAAGGATATACGTTCATTAGAGGCGGTCCAGCAAAGGTTCACTGTATTGGTCCGTGGGATGTCCTTTGATGAGAGTTTGAGTGAATTGGGCCTACATTCTCTAGAAGAATGAGAGGCAATCTCATTGAAACCTACAAAACACTGAAGGGTCTTGATGGAGTAGACACTCAGATTGTTTCCACTGATCGGAGAGTTTAAAACACAGGGGCACAGTCTCAGAATAAGGGACTGATCATTTAGGACTGAGATGAGGAAAAATTACTTTGCTCAAAGTATAGTAAATCTTTGGAATTCTCTACCCCAGTAGGCTGTGGATGGTCCATCCTTGAGTACATTTAAGTCTGAGGTAGACAAACGTTTGATCTCTCAGGGAATTAAGGGATATGGGGAGCAGACATGAAAATGGAGTTGAAGCCCAAGATCAGCCATGATCATATTGAATGGCAGAGCAGTCTCGAAGAGCCACCTGGTCTACCCCTGCTCCTATTTCTTGTGTTCTTGTATTAATTAAGTAGCTGAAGATGGTTGGGCCTTGAACACTGCCCTGAGGAACTACTGCACCAATGTCCTGCGGCTAAGATGACTGGCCTCCAATTACTACATCCTTTGTGCTGGGTATGAGCCAACCAATGGCAAGTTTTCTTTCTGCTTCCTATTGAATTCAATCTTGCTAGGGTTCTTTGGTGCCACACTCAATCAAATGCTGCCATGATGTCAAGGGCAGTCATTCACATCACCTCTGGAATTCAGCTCTTTTGCCCATGCTTAGACCAAGGTTGTATTGACATCTGAAGCTAATTTATCCTTGCAAACCCCAGTGTAGTTACATATATCATGCGAATAGCACAATGACTTTTTGCTCAAAGAGAAAATTGATATTTGTGGTGAAGCATGTGTAGAGCTATTTACATTGCAATCGCATCACAGTCCTTCTGCAGGATTGTTGGTTTGTGTCATGTGTGTATACAGGGAAGGTGAAGGTGAGCGATACTTTTGAGTACAATTTTCAATTTCGATCACATCTGCAGAAAAAAGGACACAGTGTCATCATGCTTGCCAATTCAGTTAATTAATACAAGGTACTTGCTGCCAGCTTGCTCAAGTATTTCTCAAGGTGTGCAGAAGAAATTGCTAGCCTCACAATGGTCAGAAATATGGAACTCTAAACTCAAAAAGCTATTCATAAATTCATCAACCTTTCTGCTATATTCTATCTTGACATTTACTGATGGATGTTTAGAATGCCTTCAGCCAAAAAAAAACGATTTCTCATTACTCATACCTTTGCAGTCACACACTATTTCCTTTTCCATTGCCTTATTGTATCTGGCTATGAGCAATATAACCCAAATGCTAAAAGCTATGTTACATATATCATTAATTATTAGGTTTTAAAAGAGAACCAGTCATGACAGATTCCTAGATTAATACATATCAAGAATGACATTGTAAGAGCCAATAAATCATCAGATTCTCTTTCAGTGCAAAAATTCATCTTTTATTCAGACATCAGGATATGAAATGTTATATTTTATTCTTAATGGCATGATTATTTTATGATTCACATTACAGATTAAAACACAATTTTGCATAGAATTTGGTGTGCAACTACATTTACTGCAATTATAATTAATAAGTATTGAATTACATCAATCACGGAACCTGTGAAAAATGCAAGATCTGCAGTATTTGGCTCCACAGCATTGCTGGTGCTGGAGTTGTAGAAGCCTGAATCTTGAAAAGTCTTGGCCAGTAGCTTTTTTGCTTTGCCAGTGCGTTTGTGCAGCACACCCTGTCTGGGATGGTGGGAACATGGGAGTGCTGTGCCTGAACCAGAAGGCTGCAGAGTGAGAGGATCATGAAGTCAAACAACATCTAATGCTGATTTGGAACCCATCTGCCATTTCTCACAGGCCCAGTCCATGTGGAATTTTAAACATTCTCAGGAAAGCAGGCATTCAGCTATACAAAAGACCACCCCCCCACCCCCCACCACCTCCCCAACACCCCCCATTAGTGCTATTTAAAGGCATCTGCATGGGACTTTTAGTTTTTTTTTCATTCATGGGAATGTGGGCATCACGGGCTGGGCCAGCAATTATTGCCCATCCCTAGTTGCCCTTGAAAAGGTGGTGGTGAGCTGCCTTCTTGAATTGCTGCAGTCTCTGTGGTGTAAGTACACCCACAGTGCTGTTAGGAAGGGAGTTCCAGGATTTTGACCCAGCGACAGTGAAGGAACGGTGATATATTTCCAAGTCAGGATGGTGAGTGACTTGGAGGGCACCTTCCACGTGTTGGTGTTCCCATCTATCTGCTGCCATTGTCCTTCTATTGGTCGTAGGTTTGGAAGGTGCTGTCTAAGGAGCCTTGATGAGTTCCTCAAGTGCATCTTGTAGATGGCACACATTGATGCCATTTTGCATTGGTGGAGGGAGTAAATTTTTGTTGGTGGGATGTCAATCAAGCAGGCTGCTTTGTTCTGGGTGGTGTCAAGCTTCTTGAGTGTTGATGGAGCTGCACTCATCCAGGTAAGTGGGGAGTATTCTATCACACTCCTGACTTGTGCTATTGAATTACTTTTGCTGCTGCAGAGCTGGTGGGAGGACTGTATTGGAGGATTTGACAGAAGTTTTGAATTCATTGCTGATTGATTCTGACAAGAAGGTCAGGGGAGTTGGAAGGCCTGTCAGCAGAAAGCCTGCTTTCAGTGATG
Organism: Carcharodon carcharias; assembly: GCF_017639515.1. Taxonomy (NCBI): domain Eukaryota; kingdom Metazoa; phylum Chordata; class Chondrichthyes; order Lamniformes; family Lamnidae; genus Carcharodon; species Carcharodon carcharias. Next base: position 54,759,488 of record NC_054483.1, on the reverse strand, counting down.
GGGGCTGTAGTTCCAGGCCCATTTGGGTTGCAGCGTGACTTGGGGCTGGAGCAGATGAGGCAAATGGAGGGGTAAGCTGTGTGCAGAGGGAAGAGAAGGAGGTGACCTTATCAAAAGATCAAAAGGGAGTGGTGTCTGACTGAAAAGCTTATCTTCCCCTGCATGTGTAGTAATTATAGTTTTGATAACTGTAGGACTGTAGGTTTAAGAATAAGAGCAACCCAAATGGGCCTGCAACTATAGCCCCCAGTAAGATTACATGAACTGTGTAAACCAATGAGTTAGCAGCATTGAGAACCTGTAAGGGCAAATTCTTTAGCTATGGAGTTAGATGCACACATGTAGCTGCTGCTGCTGTCTTGTAAATAAAGTTCAATATTTGCACCAAGGAAAGTTGCCTGGAAAATCAACTCTATAACAAACAGGCGACAAAGATAAATCAGATCTGGTGCTGTCCCTCGCCCAGCAATTGTGAGTATCTAAGATAATTAAAAAGAAAGGAAGATATAAGTTGTGAAGAGAGGTTGGATAGACTTAGGTTGTTTTTGTTGGAGCGGAGAAGACTGAGGGGTGACCTGATCAAGGTGTACAAGATTATGAGGGGCATGGACAGAGTGGAGAGGGAGTAGCTGTTCCCCTTAGTTGAAGGGTCAGTCACAAGGCGGCATAAGTTCAAGTTGAGGGGCAGGAGGTTTGGGGGGATGTGAGGTAAAACTTTTTTACCCAGAGGGTGGTGACGGTCTGGAATGCACTGCCTGGGAGGGTGGTGGAGGCGGGTTGCCTCACATCCTTTAAAAAGTGCCTGGATGAGCACTTGGCACGTCATAACATTCAAGCCTATGGGCCAAGTGCTGGTAAATGGTATTAGTTAGGTAGGTCAGGTGTTTCTCACGTGTCAGTGCAGACTTGATGGGCTGAAGGGCCTCTTCTGCACAGTGATTCTGTGATTCTGTGATCATCCAAGGTGCCACAGTTTGGCAGAATTGATCCCTTTGAATCAACCACAGATGACTGGCCTCAATATATAAAACAACTTGCGTTCAACTTTCAAACCAATGAAATCATGGGAGAAGAAAAGAGGAGAGCGATTCTCCTGAGCAATTGTGGGAGCAAGACCTACAGTTTAATTTGAAGCTTGATGGCCTTGAGTGCCTTGATTTGAAGACTTTCACTAAGGGAAGTTTCCAACCCAAGCCCTCAGTCACAGTGCAGAAGTTCAGGTTCAATTCACGGAATAGAGCCCCAGGGGAGGCCATTGCTAACTATGTGGTGAAATTAAAACAACTAATGGAATATTGTGATTTCAATGAAACCCTGAATGATATGCTCAGGGATTGTTTGGTCTGTGGCATGCAAGAGGATGCTATTCAGAGAAGATTGCTGGCTGAAGTGGATCTTGATTTTAAGAAAGTGTTAGAAATAGAGCTTACAATGGAAAGTGCTGTAAGGGACTCACAAGTGATTCAAGGTCTGCAAAATGGCGCCATTTTCCTAGTTGGGCGGAAACAGTCAGCTGAAAGTGGCGCAAAAAGCCAGGACTCTGCTGCAAAGTGGGAAACAGCCCCCGCTAACCGAAAAGTTAGCAGCAAATTCGAAACAAATTTTTATCGATGTGGAAACAATCATACTCCTAACGATTAGCAACTTAAAAAGGTGGAGTGTTAATTTTGGCACAGAAGTGGACACATATTGAAATATTGCAAAGCGAGATTAAAACAGGCTTCTAGGCAACAAGCAAAGTCAAAAGAAGAGCCAGAAACAGCCAATTCTGACATTTTTTTAATCAACGTGAAAGCTGAGAAGACAGAGCCAATTACTGTTGCATTGCAAGAGAATGGTAAACCTTTAAAAATGGAAACAGACCTGGGTACTTCTACCACTGTAGTAGGAGACACACTTTCAGATATTTAAACAAAGGTGCTCAACAATTAAATTAGGAATAAACCTCTGCCAAGTTGAAAACGTATACAGGCAAAGAAATCCAGGTAAAAAGTATCACCAGAGTACCTGTTTATTATAGACACCAATTACCAGTAATGGTGGTAGAAGGTGAAAGACCAATTCTTCTAGGTCGTGATTGGTTGAAAGAGATTAAATTAAACTGGCCCAAAATCTTCCAGTTGCAAACATGAGGACTGCCAGAACTGCTAAAAAAAATGACACCATCTTCAAGGATGAACTGGGAAAACTCAAAGGCTACAGGCCAAGATTTACATGGACCCAGAAGCAACTCCTCACTTCTTGAAAGCAAGACTGGTGCCTTATGCCCAAAGAGAGAAGGCTCACACTGAGTTGAATTGGCTAGAGAGGTTGGATGTCATAAAAGTGGTTCAGTTCTCAGATTTGGCAGCACCCTGTCCTTAAAATGGACCAGACCATCTGGGTCTGTGGGGACTATAAACTAATGGTCAACAAAGCAGCCAAACTGAAGAGGTACTTTATTCCCAAGATTGAGGACCTCTATGCCAAACTAGCAGGAGGGACAACGTATACAAAGTTTTACACGAGTCATGCATATCAGCAACTGAAACTGGATGATGCCTCCCGAGAATTTGTGACCATAAACACCCACAAAGGGTTATATCATTACACACCCTTCAGTGTTTCTTTGGCCTGTGCCATTTTTCAGAGGATGATGGAGAGCTCACTACAAGGACCTCAACTTATGATCTAATCTAGAGGAAGTCCTGAAATGGTTTTTAAAAGCAGGAGTGCACATAAAGGAGGAAAAATGTACTTTTCAGGCAAATGAAGTTATTTATTTGGGCCACTGGGTAGTTACCCTGCTGAAGAGAAGGTTAAAGCAATCAGAGAAGCACCTGCACCTAAGAGCATCTCTGAACTTAAATCATTTTTAGGGATGGTAAATTATTATGGCCGGTTTCTGTCAAAGTTATCAAAGGATCTAGCCCCTCTACATTCACTGCTAGAGAAAAACCAGTATTGGGTGTGGAAGTCACCCCAAGAAGAAGCCTTCATGAAAGTCAAACAGCTCTTGAACTCTTCAAATTTGTTAGTGCACCACGACCTGACAAAGGAATTGGTGCTAACCTGTGGTGCATACCCCTATGGAGTGGGAACGGTACTATCTCACAAGATAGACAACAGCACAGAGAGGCCAATATGCTTTGTATCCAGGAAACTTACCACAGCTGAAAAAGGATATTCTCAGATTGAAAAAGGTCTGTCAATTATTTTTGGTGGTTAAAAATTCCACCAATACGTGCAAGGGCGACATTTCACAATACTATCAGACCACAAACTACTCTTGGGTCTGTTTAACGAAGAAAAGGCTATTCCTCCCATAGCTTCTGCATGAATTCAAAGATGGGCCCTAATTTTTGCTGCATATGAATATACCTTTGTGCATAGACCAGGGATTCATAAAGTCAATGCTGATGCCCTAAGTCGCCTTCCTTTGCAAGAGAACGATGACCATGTACCAATTCCCCAAAAGCTCGTATTAGTGATGAATTTCCTGGATTTCTCACCAATCTGTGCCAGGCAGATAAGAAAATGGATGAATTGTGATCCAGTCCTGTCTCGAGTGACAGACCAGGTGTTGCATGAATGGTCCCAGGAACCAGTCTCTGAGAAATTGAAGCCATTTTTCAACTGAAGACATGAGGTGAGCAGACACAATGGTATTCTATTTGGGGTGCGCGAAAAGTAGTTCCTTCACAAGGAAGGGAACCACTCTTAGTAGAGTTACACAGCGTCCATCCGGAAACCTCAATAATGAAGACAATAACGCAAAAGCGTCTTTTATGGCTGGGAATGGACAGCTATATTGAGAAGGTGGTTAAACATTGTGTGCAATGCCAACAGCTACAAAAGTTGCCAGTGGCAGCCCCATTACACCATGGGAGCGGCCTGATAGATCTTGGGTGAGATTGCACATAGATTACGTCAGTCCTTTCTTTGGAACCACATTTCTACTGATTATAGCTGCTCTTTCCAAGTGGTTAGGCATTTATGAGGTTAAGTTGCTAACATCAGGCTCTACAATAGAAAAACTACCCCAAAGCTTTTCTATCCGTGGATTGCCAGAAGTAATCGTCTCAGATAATGGTACTGCATTTACTAACGTTGCATTTCAAAGATTTGTCAGCCTAAATGGTATCAACCACATGAAGACTGCACCGTACCATCCGTCACCTAATGGACTGGCAGAAAGAGCAGTACAAACTTTTAAGGCGGTAATGAAAAAGTTAACAGGTGAATTGTTGGAAACTAAACTTGCTCGTTTCCTATGTCACTACAGCACAACCCCCTGCACACTACTACAGGTGCAACACCTGCATAGTTACTGATGAGGTGCTGTCTTCAAACAAGACTAAGCCTGTTACTTCCCAGTTTGGAGGGGAAGGTAAATTACTGTTGGTGAAGCAGTATATGTAAAGGATTTTGGTGGAGGACCGAAGAGATTACCTGGTATGGTACCACGTGGAAGTGGAGGGCCGGATCACCTGTAAACATGTGGATCATTTAAGAAAAAGGAAGATACCCCAATAAAATGATGTTCTCCCTGTAACCATTGCTGAACCTGTGGCCCCCACTGAAGTTGCTTAACCAAGGATAGACATGCCCAATGTCTCCATCAGTGTGGACGACACTGAACTGCTTGTGCCTAATGAGGTACCTGATGTTAATGCAGTTCCAGAGAATGTGGTTCCTGCAGAAGAATCAGAATTCATGGAGCTACAATGTTCCACACAGATCAGGAAACTGGGATCTGGAAGACTGAACTTGTAATTTCATGACCTGTGTAAATGTTGTAATGTTGAGATAAACAAAGTGTTCGGAAAATTTAAAGGGGGAGGAATGTAATAATTATACTTTTGATAAATGTAGGACTGTATCTTTAAGAATAATTTTGTGTTGTAAGAGCACATGATCTGTGTAAACCAATGGGTTAGCAGCGTGGAGAACTTCTAAGGGCGGGTTCTTCTTTAGTTAGATGCAAACATGTAGCTGCTGCCGTTGTCTTGTAAATAAATTCCAATGTTTCCACCAAGAAAAGTTGCCTGGAAAATCAACTCTATAACAGTATGGCTCTGATGTCTCAGATAGTGGCCAGACTATCAGCGCATCTTTTAAAAAGTCCATGGGCAAGGGTATAAATATCTTCAAGAGAAAGCTATTGAATTACTAGGCCCATCTGCACTTTCCTCACTTCCATGAGAATGTTCCGGACTTCTTGGAAATTCCGCACTACATTAAGACAATAGTTTGAATTCTGTTTCTGGCTGAACCTTTAAAGTCTTTTATTAACTCTCGCATTTGGCAGATTTAATATTACTGGCATCATCTAGTGATGCACATTGGGATACAATATAATCTATGTTGGACTTATCACTAATCCTTTTACTTGCTTTAGTAACTGAACTGTGTATACTGGAGGGCTGGCCTTGTCCACTATATGGTACCTTGTACAGGGTTTCAATAACATTGACCCTTGTTTGGTTGCGCACCAGCACCTGGTTCCCCACCTGTCATTCCTGCAGGTTGCTGGGAAACCTTGTGCGTAGGAGACTTTTTCAATTTCCATTGGGTAGTGTGTTTTTTCCAGTCTCTAAGTGGGGCATCCCATTAATTACCATTCAATCTCATTCCTGGGTCCTGGAGGAACTTCACTGTCCAGGACAATATTCTCATAATATCTTTAAAACAAAAAGCATACATTCCCAAGTGGTCCCAGTTGTTAACACAACGTGTTTGTTTGATCTTTATTTTAATATCCCAGAATAATTCATTTTATTGTGCCTGCCATTTTATCATTTCAAAATTACCCCACATTCAAATAGCGGTATTGTTGCAACGACAGTTTTTTATCAATTTCCTTTTGTTATGATTCTGGACCAGACCCCCAAGCTTTTTGGTGTAATCTGGTTGGGGCCAATAATGTTCTGCTTAAAGTAGACAAAGATTGAGATTCAAGATACTTACTACGTGAATAAAGCCATAAGATTCCACAGGTTTTGAACAAACAAAAATAAACTTTACAATACAAGTTGAGAGAGATAAAACAATTTACAATATCTATTTTATATTCTAACATTCTGGGTTAATATGAGGTACATATGAATTAACAGGAAAACTGTGGTTGAACACACCACACTGCACAATCAATGACAGTTCAACCAAAACAGATCCCACGGATTTCTCAGCAGCCCACCCAGAAATCAATAAAGATAGCAAGTCAACAAATCTCATTAAAACTCTGTCTCTCTCATGAGGGATTCCGGTCTTCACCTTTGAAAATCTCACCTTGGAATTCTCTCCATAAGTCGCTCCAACTCGGATGTTCACAACAATGGTGCACCTCGCAGGGTTTCAATCTTGTCTCCCGAGACTCCGTCCTCTGGATTCCTGAATTTGCACTTCAGCACCAAGTCACAAGAACAATTTTAGCTCTTCAGCCATGCTGATCAGAACACTACTGCTCCAAAGGGTTACTTTTGCTCCAACGGCCCTCAGCACAGAATCACCAACATTCTGCTGCCTCCTTCAATTGCCAGCACTTCTCCCGGCTCTCTTTGATCACCAGGGCTTCTCCTCTTCCCTCCTCACCTCTTAAAGTTTGTCAGCCGCGGCCCTTTTTTTGTTTGGAGCTTGTTTCTCCACTCCTCTCTCTTTCTTTGTAACTTTGACACCTGTCCCCTCTGCCTGGCCCCTGTTTGAGACTTTTCTTGACTATGGCGTTCCACTCCATGATCATGTGAACCCGTTTTCACACCATTTTCTTTGGTCCCTGGATAGTCCCATCCTTTATCCAAAGAACTAACAATGTCAAATTGCACATGGGGCACCAGCTCCCAGCCCACACATGCACTAACCTCCCGAGGCCTGCCAGGACCAGAGTTTCCCATCCCGCTCCATGAGAAGGTAAGTCTGGATCTCGTAAAACCCTTTCCCTTGGGAGAAAGAAAGCTTCACCATTGTGAAGGTTTCTTTACAATTTCTTTATGGGAAGTACTGAACATCATAATCTTCTAATGAATGGCTTATCACATTTTGTGCAGATAAACGTTTCATTTTGTTCTAAAATTACACATATTGTGTAATAAAGTTATAAATGCATAACCAAAGCAAAAGCCAATACGTGTAACAAGTGGGATTAACAGGATGTAAGCATCAAAGAATTATCATAACTCAGAGCCTGCCTTTGCTCCTACACCCTTTCTTTAAACTCTGGACAGAACACCAACAATTACATGGTTTTTCCCATAATCTTTTCATGGTTAACCAAAGGTAGTGAATATACATAACACTTTCGTTAGAAACATCTTGACCAGCTTGTTTTCCTATTTTGCACCAAGTTTCAAACTTGCTCATGTAACTGCAAACCAATATTCTGGCAGTCTTCCCCTCTTCAAATATGGATGCATATTAGTCAAGCTATATGACCAAATCACTTTTCACTAGGTTTCTCAACTTTAATATGGAAGAGCATGGGCCCATAACATTGAATCTCTGGGGCGTCATACCCAGGAGGTACCCCAAAGATGCGCTGAGACCCCCTTTCTCTCCCACACCCCAACCCACACCCGCTGCCCCCAGCCCGGAAGCCCCCACGTAAATATTGCACGGCAACTTCCTGGAAAGTTCAAACTGCTGTTGGGAATTACCCCACACTGGCCACCATGCAATCCTTCAAGTTAAATTGCAGACTTCAGTTGGTTCCTACTGTCTTACAGAGCCAGTTACCCAGGAAATGTTCGAAGAAGTAAAACCACCTCTAACTCCTGGGGGTCAATTTTCCATGCGGGAGCGGGCGCTAGCAGTCACAGACCATTTTGTGTGGGCGGGCCACTTAAGGCCCGCCCAGCGTGTTTAGCAACTTCCTGGGATGGCGAGAGTGGGCGGGCGCAGGCAGTACAGCAATCGCTGCCGGGTCCAATGGTGACCCGGCGGCCTGTTTGAAGGCCAAGCTGCTGCCGCACCAAGGCTACTGTACAGGGCCAGAGGTTGGGGGCAAGGCACATCTAATACAGCCATGCAAGCAGATAGGGTGGGTGGCCACTGTGTGTCCAGGATTTTTAATGAGTGCCCTGCTGCCCTCCTCGCGGACATGGCAGCACAGTGGGAGATGCTCGTCCCAGAGAACAGGAGAAGGAGGCCACCCCACTTGACCAAGCGTGTGTGGGAGGAGGTAGCAGAGGTCATGAGCTCCCACGACGTGGTGCGGCGCTCATGGACCCAGTGCCGCAAGCGCTTCAACGACCCGCTGTTCCCGGGAAGGGTGAGTACCATGTTGGCATCATTCACTGGCCCCATCATGTAACCTTCTCCCCCGCTGGCGCCCCACCCATGTCTGAGTGGCCTGAGTGCAATGAGTATGTGTCCTTATTTGAGTGGGCCAGCAGAGATTGCCTGTGTGTTCGCCAGCATGAGAGGGTTGTGATGAGATGGGCCCTGTACCCACAGCATGTGGTGCAGTGACACCCACATGACTGTGGTGGGTTCAACCTGGAGGAGCTACACCCGGGTGCACTGGTCAAACTCCACGACATGTGCAAGTCAGGGTGATGATATGGTGGGAGTGGATCTTCAAGGTCCTGTGGCACAGATGGATGTGCTGCCCTCTGCACTCCACATCATTGTGCCTCCTTGCAACGGCTGGTACAACTGCATGTTCCCAACTGTGATGAAGGCAGCATGTGATTGGGGGGGAGGGAAAGGACACATCAGGCATATTAGTGTGAGTGCCAACCACCAGCTGGGGAAGGATGCACTGCAGACCTGCAATGGCCAACTGGGCTTGGGTGGGCTGCTACGAGGAGATTGACAGTACAAGTATCACTTATCAATGCAATTTTTTCATTTCCGGGAGAAAAATTCTCATAACAACGCCAAGCGGCTGGGAACTGGTGGTGGGCCAGGCCAGATTTTGCTACTTAAGCGGTTTGAGCAGGAGGCACTGGACCTAGAGAGGCAGCACGCGCCCAGGTCCACTGGAGTCGGAGAGGCTGAGGTTCCACAGGCAGGTATGTGTGGCCAGAACTCATGTCACAAGTAGTCTCCCAACATCCATGGCAGTGCTGATTGTTGATTGAGTGACGTTACCAACATGGCTTGTCCAGTGCGTGTGGAATGATGAGCACTTGATGAGCCAGAGGACAGGCATGTACATTGACACTGCTCGCAGGCTCACTGATCGAATGTCCTTACTCTTCCTTTCAGCATCATCGGCACACGGCCGGGAGCAGGAGCAGGGGCCCCCTCTGACACCTGAGGGGCATGAAGTTGCACCTTTAGAAGCATCACACCATCACTGCCAGGCAGGCACCAGCGCACATACAGGCACCTCGACGGGCATCATATCTTTGGCTAGTGCCCCTAGCAGTGAGGGCACTTCACAGTTGTTGGCAGAGACAGAGAATGCCGATGGCGCCTGCAGTCGGAAAACTGAAGGGGCCCAGACACATGCTCAGTTCGTGGCTGATGATGAGCCTCTGGAGTCGTGGGCCATGCAGCCAAATGCTGACATGCAGCTGGGTGTGTGGGAACATCTGGTGGAGATACATGAGGCTCTGCTTGGCTTGGTGTCAGTGGTGGAGGAGTCTACGTGGGCCGTGGCATTAAGCATCATGGTTGAGCGCCAAGCTTCCTCTATGGAGAGATTGGCAACTCTCATGGACAGGCAGCTCCAGGGACAGGATCAGAGGTTCCTGGGGTTGCGCTCAGACCTGCGCGCCATCACAGAGGCATTGATTGTTCCAATCAGTGCCCGTGTGGGCGGTGGTTTGGCCACCAGGTATCCTACCTCGGTGCCCATCCATCAACGGTGAGCAGGGAGGGCCGAATGGACCTCACGTTGCACAGCAGCTGCCTGTCGTCTCTGCTGGCGCCTCTCAGGGTGCTCCAGATGAAGGCGGCAGCTCCTCCGCCCCTTTGCCAATGACTGAGGCACCCAATGAGGCTGCGACGATTGAGGAGATGCCAGCTGCGGAGCTGGTAGCTCCCTCCCAGACGGGCCCATCACAGGCTCGACAGGCCAGAGGACGCCCGCCCAGATCATCGAGGCCAACAGGACATCAGAGAGAGCAGGCTGTCTCAGATGCCAGTGCCAACGATGGGGCACCACAAAGACGAAGCACCCGCAGACGAAAGATGAAGGCACCTCAGGCACACCCCGGGTTCATCACTGGTGCTTTTCTTTTGCTCCGTTCCCCCACCACTATGAGTTGTGTCGAGCTCTGTGTGAAGTGCAACACCATTTTATTTCTGTTATATGAAGAGACGTTGGTTACAGTATTAAATTTATGTCATCTCAAATGGCTGTGGGTGCCTCTTCTTTTGGGAAGGCACATGGATTCTTGAGAGTTTATGAGTGATTTATGTGTCTTTTAGATTTATTGACTGCGCCCATTGCCAATCCTCCTATCCAGACAAATGACGTCTCCAGGATAGAGGATACAGGCCAGGCTTGTGTTGCAGATCCATACGTGCTGTGCTAGCTAAAAGTTCCTTGGATTAGAGTGTCCTGAGTATCCCTGTCTCCCTGGAGCATGCCTGAGTCAGCCTGTGCCCCCTCATCATTTCCCGGTGCGTGCTCATCCTCGGACTCACTGCAGGACTCATCGTGTTCAGCCCCAGCCACTCCATCTACATCTTCTTCATCCACAGCTTCCCCCCTTTACAGAGCTAGATTGTGGAGAACAGCATGCAACCACTATCAGCGACACTCGATCTGGAGGATACTGGAGTGCGCCCCCAGAATGGTCCAGGCATCTGAAGTGCATTTTGAGAAGACCGATCGCCCTCTCCACCGTGTGGAGACGTGACTTCTATTGTACCGCTGTTCAGCTTCTGTTCTTGGATGGCGGAGAGGTGTCATGAGCCACCTTCTGAGGGGATAGCCCTTGTCACCCAGCAGCCATCCATCCAGCCGGGCTGGAGCACTGAAGAGCCCCGGCACCTGGGAGTGTATGAGGATGTAGGCATCGTGGGAGCTGCCTGGGTACCTTGCACAGACTTGTAGAATCAGCATCCTGTGATCATACACTATCGGCACGTTGTTGGAGTGGATGCCCTTCCTGTTGTTGGAGGCACCAGGTTCACTTGCTGGCGCCTTGATGGCCACACTGTGTGCAGTCTATAGCACCCTGGATGCGGGGGAAGCCAGCAATGGCCACGAAGCCTCTGGTTCGCTAAGTCTGGCTGGCCTCATCCCAGTGGTAGTGGATGAAGCTCATTGCATACCTGAACAGAGCGTCTGTAACCTGCTTAACACAAGTGTGGACAGCTGATTGGGAGACACCACAGAGATCACCCACTGAGCCCTGGAAGGACCCGGAAGCAAAGGAGTTGAGGGCAACTGTGACCTTTAGAGACAAGGCATGGGGTGTCCACCCACACAGTTAGGGAAGATCTCTGGACCAATAATCTGACAAATAGTGTTGACTGTCTCCCTTGACAGATGGAGCCTCCTTCAGCACTACACCTCAGACATATGTATACCCTGGCAGCGCGATAGTGGCATCTTCTGCGGCCCCTTCCACTTTGGACTACTTTTTGGCCCTGCGCCCCTTGTGCTTGTGTCTGTCCTCCCAAAGATGGCTCCCCTGGAGGCTGAATGTGCACTCCTGGCCTCCTCCCCCTTCTTGTCCTCCTTTCCTCCTCAGATGAGGTGCCTCCGGCAGAGAGATCACCTCCCATTCTCAGGCTCAGGGAGGCTTGCTGAAGCCTAAAGGCCCCAAAACAAATCCTCACTGAAAAATGCTGACCTGAAGGTTATGAGTGGAGTCCAAGCAGCTGCTATGCGTTTGAACTTCTCTACCTCACACACGCAAGTTTCAATAACTTCTGAGCACTAATTATTAAATGTCTGGATTCACAAAGCCACTGATCCCACTTTCCTGCCCGTGGATGAGCTTCATTAAAGTTTCGGATAGCCGCCTGCCCATTGCGCCGTGCGACGAGCCGAATATTGCACGTTCGCCTTAAAATCCACAACAGTTGGAGCCTCAACTACCTTAATTGGCCCGGTAGTGACTGGCTGGCGTGAAACAGACATTGTTGTGTGCCTGCCCAGTGAAATATCGCGATGGCGCTCGGTGACATTACCAAGCGTCATTTTACACATTGGCATGCTGGTCCCGACAACCCCCCGCCCCCACGCGCCAATGGAAAAATTCTGGGTAACTGTACTGACCCCTCCCTCAACCCACATGTGACACTCCCCCTAACCCCCGACACCCGGCGACTACAATCTCAATCCCCTGAATACCCCTGCCCCCCAACTAGTCAGGTAGACTGGTCAGGTGGGCAGAAAGGGGCAAATGGAATTCAGAGAAGTGTGAGGTGATGCATTTGGGGATGTGAAACAAGGCAAAGGTATACCCAATAAATGGGTGATGTAGAGGAAGTGAGGGAAATTGGAGTGAATGTCCACAGATCCTTGAAGGTAGAAGGACAGCTTGATAAAGTGGTTAAGAAGGCAAATAGAATCCTTTCATTTAATATAAGAGCAGGGAGGTTATGCTGGAACAATATAAAACATAAGTTAGGCCACAATTTGAGTACGGCTGTTCTGGTCACCTCATTCAGAAAGGATGTAATTGCATTTGAGAGGGTACAGAGGAGATTTACGAGGGTGTTGCCAGCACTGGAAAATTGCAGCCATGAGGAAAGACTGGATAGGCTGGGATTGTTTCCCTTGGAACAGAGGAGGCTGAGGGGAGATTTGTACAAAGTCCTGAGGGGCCTGGATAGAGTGGATGGGAAGGGCCTACTTTAGCAGAGAGGTCAGTGCCTAGGGGGCATAGATTTAAAGTGATTGGTAGAAGGATTAAAAGGGAGACGAGGAAAATTTTTTGCAGCCAGATAGTGGTAGGATCTGGAACTCACTGCCTGAGAACGTCGTAGAAGCAGAAACCCTCAACTTGTTGAAAATGGATGTGGACTTGAAGAGCTGTAACCTGCAGGGATACAGACCAAAAGCTGGGAAGTGGGATTAGGCTAGAAAGTCATTTTTTGGCCGGCACAGGCACAATCGGCCAAATAGCCTCTTTCTGTGCCTTAAAATTTCTAAGATTCTATGGGCTCATTCTCCAGTTGGCAAGTGGGGCTGGGGCCCACTCACTGACCGGTAAAATGACGCACGGTGACATCAAGCGAACGTCCTGACATCACCACACGTCATTTAGATTTTCAGTTCAGCGGGCATGCGTCGAAATTGGCTGCACGCTCGCCAAACTGTCAAAGGCCTATTAAGGCTATTTAAAACCTAATTAAAGCAATTTAATGAGCTGTCCGTCCAGCCTTAAAGTTGGCGGGCAGGCAAAGAGCCCAGGTGACCTTCGCATTTTTCATGAGACCTCATCCACGGACGGGATGAGGTTTCAAGAAGGGTTTCAAAATTCAATAAAAAATTTTAAAATAATTCCTTGACATGTCCCCCCACAGTGTCACATGAGGGGTCATGTTTTAAAAGGCTTTAAATGCTTTATTTCAGGTTTTAAACTCTGTGCCTCAGGGAGATATCTGCGCTCTTTTGCGTGCAAACCTTAATTGGCCTGCCCAGGTAAAATAGAGGTGCGGCCCCAATCAGGGGTGCCAATTGGGTTCACACCCACCCTTGCCCACTCCCAGGCAACCCCCCCAACGGGGGAAAATTTTTCCCTATGATTCCATGACTATCCTCCTGATCCACCACAGGACCCCAGGACTACTCCCCAACCCTCCTGACCAACACCCAACCCACCATCTACCCTCTGAACCCTCCACAGGACCCCCCAACTACCCCTCCCATCCCCAACCCCAATTACCCTCCTGGACCTGCAATTACCCCCACCCCTCCTGACTACTCTCCCGGCTACTCCCTCAGCGACCGCCACCCACAGAGACGACCTGAGCCTCACCAACACCTCACAACACTCCCTACTGATCAGCTAACCCACCCCCACTGATCACCACCCCCGCCACAACTAACCACCTGAACCACTGCTGACCCCGCCCACCCCCCACAACTGAACATAGTAAAAAACAGGGCGTGGCTTCCTTCCTCTGACGCTGCTGCACTCAACTGTCAACTGAAGGACTCGTGAACCTGCTGCGCTGGATTTTTCTCACCTGGCCCATGTTGGAAGCCCAGGTGAGAAAGACTCGTCTGTACTTCAGTGTAGGTAAATAGGCACAAGGTGACATTCCGGAAGTTCTGGCCCAGGGTTTTTCTTATTCTTCTCCTCTGTTAATAGGAACATGCCTTCAATGTGTCCTTTTAAGTTTGCTACAGGATGTGTGTATGTGCGATTGACAACCAACTGCAAAATTATCTTCCTCACTCACCTCCCCCACAACAGATTTTGTCATTTCATTGTTTTGATCCATACCAGATGAATAAACCTGCACCGAAGGAGATTTTCTCTCCTTATTCAAGTCAGTTTCTAGTTTATCCAAGGGACGTGCTACAGCCTTCTGCCCACAGTCATATTCTTCTCTTTGACACTTGAAAAATGAAACCTTCATCTCCACCTCTTTCACAATTTTGCCCAAATATTTGTTTACTCTCTTATTTTACAATTCTTTTCCAAACTTATTAATCTTTTCATTCAGCTCAGTAACTCTTCGGCTGAGTTCAGCTGCCTTTGTTTTAGAGTCATCTGCAGAATCCTGATAGAATCTTTAACAACTTCACATGGGCATTGCGTTCATTCTGGAATCTTTCCACATAGTTACTAACTGCTCGTTAGACTCTTCCAATTCACTCATTAGATCCTCCATCAGTTTCTTCAAATTATCTTTATCTGCTTTTAAAGCCTGGATCTGTTCTTCCAGACTGCACATCTCATTCTTTTGTTCTCCAGGCTGCATCACAGTTTAAGAATTTCAGTGCTCTTTTCACAACAAACTACCAACAGTTCATCAATCTTGGATTTTAATAAGATATTCAACCGCTTGTTTCGATGCATCAGCAATTCCTTTTCCTGTTCAAGGCATTTTGCATGATACTTAATAGTGCTTTCTGATTCTTGAAGTTCATCAAGTTTTACTTGAAAATTTATCTTTGTTGAATTTACTGCTACAAGTTTATCATTTGAACCGTTTCAAGTCCTCATCCAAGTGTTCTACTTCCTGGATGGATGTAAAGGATGTGACAGAATGGCTGCAGGATATTCTTGTCAGGGAGGACAAACAGCCAAAGAGTGTGGTCCACATTGGTACTAATGACATTGGTAGGAAAAGGGATGTGGTCCTGCAATCAAAATTTAAGGAGCTAGGTAGAAAATTAGCAAACAAGACCTCTAAATTAGTAACGTCCAGATTACTCGCAGTGCCACGCACAAGCGAGTACAGAAATGGAAAGATAAGACAGGTGAATGCATGGCTGGGAAGATGGTGCAGGAGCGCAGGCCCCGACTCAGGGAACCCACCGCCTCCCACCCGCACAGGGAGCGCTCATAAGGAGGAGGTATTGGATAAGCTGTCCGTACTTAAAGTTGATAAGGCACCGGGGCCAGATGAGATGGATCCAAGAATATTGAAGGAACTGAGAGTGGAAATTGCAGACGCACTGGCAATAATCTTTCAATATTCCCTGGATTCAGGGCAGGTGCCAGAGGACTGGAGAATTGCAAACATTATGCCCTTGTTCAAAAAAGGTTGTAAAGATCTGCCCTGCAATTACAGACCAGTCAGTTTAACTTCAGTGGTAGGGAAACTTCTAGAATCAATTATTCAGGATAGAATTAATAGTCACATGGAAAAATGTGAATTGATCCCGAAGGGTCAGCATGGATTTGTTAAATGAAAATCATGTCTAATTAACTTGCTGGAGTTTGTTGAAGAGGTGACAGAGATGGTTGATGAGGCCAAGGCCGTTGATGTGGTGTATATGGACTTCCAAAAGGCGTTTGATACAGTGCCACACAACAGACTTGTGAGGAAAGTTATAGGTCATGGAATAAAAGGGACAGTAGCAACATAGACACAAAATTGACTGAGGGATAGGAAATAGAGAATAATGGTTACTGGGTATTTTTCAGGTTGGGAGAAGATTTGTAGTGGAGTTCCCCAGGGGTCGGTATTGGGACCCTTACTTTTCCTGATATATATACAAATGATCTAGATCTTGGTGTGCAGGGGACAATTTCAAAGTTTGCGTTCGACACAAAACTTGGGAGAAAACTGTGAGCAGGACAGTGTAGAACTTCATAAGGACATTGACACATTGGTGGAGTAGGCAGATAGGTGTCAGATGAAGTTCAATGCAGAGAAATGTGAGGGGATACATGTACTAAGAACATGGAGAGACAGTATAGATTAAAGGAAACTTCTAAAGGGTGTGCAGGAGCAGAGAGACATGAGTGTATTTTTCCATAAGTCATTAAAGGCGGCAGGACAGTTATAAAGAACTATTTATAAAACATACAGTATTCTAGGCTTCATTAAGGGGGGCATAGAGTACAAGAGCAGGGACCTATGATGAATTTATATAAAACACTAGTTACACCTCAGCTGGAATATTATGTACAGTTCTGAATGCCCCAGTATAGGAAAGGTGTGAATGCATTGGAGAGAGTGCAGAAGAGGTTTACGAGAATGGCTCCAGGGATGAGACACTTCAGTTATGAGGAAAGATTGGAGAAGTTGGGATTGTTTTCCTTTGAGGGGAGACAGCTAAGAGGGGATTTGATAGAAGTTTTCAAACGCATGAGGGGTCTGGACAGAGTAGATAGGGAGAAACTGTTCCCATTCATAAATGGATCAGGAACCAGAGGGCACAGTTTTAGAGTGTTTTACAAAAGAAGCAAATGGGAGGTGAGGAAAAACTTTTTCACACAGCAAGTAGTTAGGGTTTGGAATGCACTGCCTGGAAGTATAGAGGAGGCAGATTCAATTGAGGCATTTAGGAAGGCATTGGATGATTATTTAAATAGAAACAATGTTTAGGGTTACAGGGAAACTGCAGGAGATGGACACTAAGTTAAAATGCTCAGAGAGCTGGTGCAGGCACGATGGGCTGAATGGTCTCCTTCTACACTGTAACAATTCTGTGATTCTGTGACCGACACACCAATATTCTCACCAGTTCTTGTTTTTCATTAGAAAGCTCACCTTTCGTGTGTGAAATTTGGTTCTCTACACTGATTAGACTTTCCTTCAATTGCTCATTATCGGTAATAAGCTTCTTGTGTTTGGCCACAGTAATTTTGAGGAGTTTGAAAAGTTCAGTACGATCAAGCAATTACTATAACACAGTCATCAACATGCTACTGTCTACGCTGGCCAAATCATTGCCCAAACAAAATCCACCCCTTCAATAGGTAAACTAGGAACAATTATTTCAATTCTGTTTACTAAGTCATTTCATAAATTTACTTTATACAGGGAAACAGGTTCATAAATTCCATGATATCCCCTATTAATACTTTTTCTTTCATCAAACCACCTGGAACAGAAGTTTTATCATCAGCCACATCAATGACTGATCTGCCCTAGTGTCTCTCAAAATATTAATTTGTTTACTGGTTTTGTTGGAAGGCAAGAGAAAAATTCTCTCTTTGAGACAAAACTTCTATAACCTCCAGAAACCTGCTCACTTTATCAATATTCAAGGAAGAATCCCTTTGAATATCCTGATGAACATTCTCCATTCTAGTAAGTACTGAGGGAACACATTTCACTTGTACCATTGCCACAGTTTTAGCACTTATTTGCTTTTCTGGTACAGCCTTTTCTGAAGACCCCTTAAGCATTCCTACTACTGCCACCAGTTTACCATTCACCTTCCAGGGCTATGAGATGCCCTGTCTTATGGCAATAAAAGCTAATTGGTTTCTTTATATCAGTTTTATCCTCAACATTATCATTTCTATTGATTGAAATAGAGCCCAGCCTTTGGCCTAAAGATAGACTCTTTTCTGTTCCTCCAGCTTCACTGTGGATTTACAAATGGAGATCTACTGCCCCCTAGCTGTCTATGTGATATATCATATCGATCCGCTCGAATTGCTGCTTCTCGTATATTAGAAACCTTACGATCTTCCAAGTATGACCTAACAGCTATTGGGATGCTGTTTAGAAAGTCTTCCACTATTATAAGCTCTCACATTCTCAAAGGTTTCTTCTAACTTCAGTGAATGAAACCACCTGTCTCCCTAGCAAATTCTACAAATGTTTCATTTGATCTTTTCTTTAAAGTCCAAAATTTCAACTGACAGGTGTCAGGGACAAGATCATTAACATTAAGTGCTGCAGTTTTAACTACCTCATAATTTGAGGATTGTTGTTCCATAAGGCTACAATACATATCCATAGACTTCCGACTAAAAAGCTTTGCAAAATGAAAGACCATATGTCCTTTGGCTACTTTTACTTCATAGCCACTTTTTCAAATGAGATTAAATGTCTCTCAACACCATCTTCAGTGGACTTAAGACATTCAAAGACTCTTGGTTAAATAAAACTTCTGAATGGTGCTTTCTGCCTCATTATACAGCAAACTCCCGTTCACTACATAACCTATGCTTTTTCTTTCATCAGTTCATGTTTTTCAAGTTCTTTCTCTCTTTCAAGCCCTCTTTCCCTTTTCTTATCTCTTTCCTCTCTTGCTAACCCATCTCCCTCTGGAGTTCAAGTTCAAACTTCACATTTCTATTTCTTTCTCCGCTTTGAACTTTTTCGCTTATCTTTCTTTTTCTTTTTTAAGTGCAAGTTTTTTTCTCATTTTTTTCTATTTCAAGCAGCTTCATCTGTAACTGAATTCTAGCCAACTCAAATTTTGTTAAACCTGTACCAGGCTTTTCTTCTTCTAATTCCAAATGCTGTGCTATTACCCCCATTATTTCTGCTTTCCTCGCCCTTGCTTTTAACTCTAACAACAACCTTTCTGCTAATGCGAGTAACCTAGCCTTGTTTAATTGTTGCAAAACACTCAGATATAAATCTTCCCTATCCAGAAAGTTGTGGCGATTGACAAGCTTTTCAAGCAATATCGTAAAACTCATTGTGGAAATCCTATCAGCCTTAACCTCAGCAAGAACCAGCACTAGTATCTCTCTGTGGATTCAAAATCCTGCAAGAGCCCCCAGCTTATGTTATGACACTGGACCAGACCCCCAATTTTTTGGTGCAATCTAGCTAAGGACCAATAACATTTTGTGTTAGTAGATGAAATTTGAGATCCAAGACACTTGCTAGGAGAATAAAGCCACAAGATTCCATAGGATTTGAACAAATAAAAATAAACTTTACGATATAAGATCAGGAAGATAAAACAATTTTATACTCTTATACTCTTACATTCAGGGTGAATGTGAGGTACATGTGAACTAACAGGCAAACTATGGTTGAACATACATTATTGCACAATCAATAGCAGATGTGACTTAGACAGATCCCATGGATTCCTCAGCAACCACCCAGACATCAGTAAACACTGTGAGTCAACAAATCTCTTTGAAACTCTGACTCTCTCAAGATGGATTCCAGTTTTCACTTTTGAAAATCTCATCTTGGAATTCTCTCCAAAAGCTGCTCCAATTTGGACGGCCTCAACTACGACACATGATCCCATTCCCTCGGATTCCTGAGCCTGCACTTCAGCAACAAATCACAAGCACAACTTCAGCTCTTTGGCCAAGCCAAGCAGAAATCTACTGCTCCAAAGGATTACCTTCACCCCAAAGGCCAACAACACTGAATCACCAACATTCCGCTGCCTCCTGCAGTCACCAAAGCTTCTCCTGAGCCCTCACTTCTTAAAGTCTGCCAATGGCAGCCCTTTTTCTATTTGGAACCTTTCTCTGCTCCTCCCTCTTTATAACTTTGGGACCTCTCCCTGTCTGAGACTCTTCTCAACTAAGGTGCTCTACTCCCAGGTAACATGGCCCCATTTTCACACTATTTTCTTTTTTCACAGGTGCACTGGGCCAGTCCTTGGCCCAAAGAACTACAAATGTCAGATTGTGCATGTGCCGCCTGCTCCTGTTCTGCACATGCATGAAATTCCTGAGGCCTGTCGGGACTGGAGTTCATGTCCCCAGCTCCACGAGAAGGTAAATCTGGATCTCATAACAATTTATTCTTAATAGAAACTTTCTTTCTTGATGCTAAGGAACTACTTAAACTGTTTTTCAGTGTTTAATTCTCTACTTCACTTGGATGCCCCAACATTGAGCATATTCAAGCCTGAGATAGATTTTTGGTCTCTCCGAGAATCAAGAGAAATGGGGAATGGGTGTGAAAATGGAGTTGAGGCAGAGGATGAGTCATGATCATATTAAATCGTGGAGCAGCCATGAGGAACCATATGCTTTATACTTGCTCCTGTTTCTTAAGTTATTCTTATAAGATGTACAAAGCTCTTCACCTTAATGTATTTCTTTGCCTTCTTGGTGCCTTTAGCTTTGCCTGGCTATACATTCCCACCCAAATGGTTGCAGCATGGCCACTGGGAAGCTGCTGACTTTAACTAAGGGAGACTGTAGATGAAAAAACAAAAACAGAATTACCTGGAAAAACTCAGCAGGTCTGGCAGCATCGGCGGTGAAGAAAAGAGTTGACATTTCGAGTCCTCATGACCCTTCGACAGAAATTGAGTGAATCCAAGAAAGGGGTGAAATATAAGCTGGTTTAAGGTGTGTGGGGTTGGGGGGGGTGGTGGGGGAGCGCGTGGGGTTTGGGTGGGGGGAGAGAAGTGGAGGGGGTTGGTGTGGTTGTAGGGACAAACAAGCAGTGATAGAAGCAGATCATCAAAAGATGTCACAGACAACAGAACAAAAGAACACATAGGTGTAAAGTTGGTGATATCTAAACGAATGTACTAATTAAGAATGGATGGTAGGGCACTCAAGGTATAGCTCTAGTGGGTGTGGGGGGGAGCATAAAAGATTTAAAAATATTTAAAAATAATGGAAATTGGTGGAAAAAGAAAAATCTATATAATTTATTGGAAAAAACAAAAGGAAGGGAGAAGAAACAGAAAGGGGGTGGGGATGGAGGAGGGAGCTCAAGACCTAAAGTTGTTGAATTCAATATTCAGTCCGGAAGGCTGTAAAGTGCTAGTTGGAAGATGAGGTGTTGTTCCTCCAGTTTGCGTTGGGCTTCACTGGAACATTGCAGCAAGCCAAGGACAGACATGTGGGCAAGAGAGCAGGGTGGAGTGTTAAAATGACAAGCGACAGGGAGGTTTGGGTCATTCTTGCGGACAGACCGCAGGTGTTCTGCAAAGCGGTCGCCCAGTTTACGTTTGGTCTATCCAATGTAGAGGAGACCACATTGGGAGCAACGAATGCAGTAGACTAAGTTGGGGGAAATGCAAGTTGAATGCTGCTTCACTTGAAAGGAGTGTTTGGGCCCTTGGACGGTGAGGAGAGAGGAAGTGAAGGGGCAGGTGTTACATCTTTTGCGTGGGCATGGGGTGGTGCCATGGGGGGGGGCTGACGAGTAGGGGGTGATGGAGGAGTGGACCAGGGTGTCCCGGAGGGAATGATCCCTACGGAATGCCGATAGGGGGGTAAAGGGAAGATGTGTTTGGTGGTGGCATCATGCTGGAGTTGGCGGAAATGGCGGAGGATGATCCTTTGAATTCGGAGGCTGGTGGGGTGATAAGTGAGGACAAGGGGGACCCTATCATGTTTCTGGGAGGGAGGAGAAGGCGTGAGGGCGGATGCGTGGAAGATGGGCAGGACATGGTTGAGGGCCCTGTCAACGACCGTGGGTGGAAAACCTCGGTTAAGGAAGAAGGAGGACATGTCAGAGGAACTGTTTTTGAAGGTAGCATCATCGGAACAGATGCGACGGAGGCGAAGGAACTGAGAGAATGGGATGGAGTCCTTACAGGAAGCGGGGTGTGAGGAGCTGTAGTCGAGGTAGCTGTGGGAGTCGGTAGGTTTGTAATGGATATTGGTGGACAGTCTGTCACCAGAAATTGAGACAGAGAGGTCACGGAAGGGAAGGGAAATGTCAGAGATGAACCACGTGAAAATGATGGAGGGGTGGAGTTTGGAAGCAAAATTAATAAATTTTTCCAAGTCCCGACGAGAGCATGAAGCAGCACCGAAGTAATCATCGATGTACCGGAGAAAGAGTTGTGGAAGGGGGTCGGAGTAGGACTGGAACAAGGAATGTTCCACATACCCCATAAAGAGACAGGCATAGCTGGGGCCCATGCGGGTACACATAGGCACACCTTTTATTTGGAGGAAGTGAGAGGAGTTGAAGGAGAAATTGTTCAGCGTGAGAACAAGTTCAGCCAGACGGAGGAGAGTAGTGGTGGATGGGGATTGTTCGGGCCTCTGTTTGAGGAAGAAGCTAAGGGCCCTCAGACCATCCTGGTGGGGGATGGAGGTGTAGAGGGATTGGACGTCCATGGTGAAGAGGAAGCGGTTGGGGCCAGGGAACTGGAAATTGTTGGTGTGATGTAAGGTGTCAGAGGAATCACGGATGTAGGTGGGAAGGGACTGGACAAGAGGAGAGAGAAGGGAGTCAAGATAATGAGAAATGAGTTCTGTGGGGCAGGAGCAAGCTGAGACGATCGGTCTACCGGGACAGTTCTGTTTGTGGATTTTGGGTAGGAGGTAGAAGCGGGCCATCCGAGGTTGGGCGACTATCAGGTTGGAAGCTGTGGGAGGAAGATCTCCAGAGGAGATGAGGTCAGTGACTGTCCTTGAAACAATGGCTTGATGTTCAGTGATGGGGTCATGGTCATGGTTTTTTTTTGAGACTGTAGATAATCTTGTAGCAGACCCTTGAGAAACTCGGGGTCTTGAGGGTCCAACTTTGGATTGCGACATCTTGGTATGGGTGGCAGCAGTCTGAACTGGCTGGTTAAGAGTTATCAGCAAGGGCACTAGCATGGTGGCACTTATAGGAGCATCGATGCTGTCATCCTAAGAAACTTTCTCCATGGAGCCACTGCCACTTGCCTGGGACTGTACCATGGCATTCCTAGTGATCTGCTGGACCACAAATTGATGGGCTTCTGTCAGACCCTGCTAGCCCCTTGAACACTGATATCTGCAGCCATGATGGCAGCAGCCTGAGCCCGCATGGCACCAAGCTGGCCTTGTATGGCAATAACCATAGATCTCATGACCTCAGTCTGAATTTCCACTACAGCTCTGAGATGTTGGGTGGCTGAAGGATCAGCCACCAGACTCTGATCACAGGGGGTCTTCAAGTGGTCTCATAGAGTTGGCCACTTCTTACACACTGGGGGGTGTGGACTCCAAGCTCTGCAGGAAACCCTCTTCCAAGATAGACCTGGACTGCCCCAAGATCCTTGACAATTACAAGACAATCTATGGCAGGCCTGCCAAAGCACCAAGCATCTTGGAGTGTATGCTCATCAGCCCTTTTTTTGTGCGTCGACCCATCAAGGTCCACATCCAAATCCTCCACAACACAATCTGTTTATGGTCTCACCATCCAGTGGGCTGGTACATGTGTTATCTTTTCCCCATGTTCTGATTGCAGCTCACTCATGCTCGGTGACTCATTACAGGCTGATCCGACTTACTGGGTGGAACTTAATGCCAACCCCTGGAGCAAATATGGTAGTTAGGGGGAATTTAATTGGACGAGAGGGTGGTAGATGGGGACCCCTCCACCTTCCCACTTCTACCCTATTAGGCCTGGGGTGAGAAGTTTCATTAAATGGCCTTCCCATCCTGCTGCCTATTGAGGCCCTTAAGTGAGCAATTAATGCACACTGAAGGGCCTCACTGCACTGCCACTGGTATTAACCCAATGGTGGATGGGGGACTCGACTTGTGGGAAGCCCAAGAAGCAAACCCCATTGGGGTTGCTTGCAGGCTTCCAGGGTGGGGGAACTGCCCTCGTTCAAAGGCAGTCAATGCCTGATCAAGGGACCTGGCATCAGGGGGGACGTGAACTGCAGGGAGCCACTATCCTTGCTGCTGGCATGCCTCCCCCTTCTTCTGCAAACCCCATCCCATGACCACCATCCCTCACCTGAGGCATGGGTCCCTCAGTGTTCCTGGGCTTTGGGCTGGTCCACTGCCAGCAGCATCCATGACTCCCCAGCAGAGTTGCTGGCCTCCGATAGTCCGGCAGCTCTCGGGATGCGGCGTTCTATCCCAGGATTCTTGATTCCAGCCAAGACATGCTGCTGCCTGGTTAAGTATCTGATGAGCACTTAATTTGGCACGAATTCCCAAAAGGACGCAACTTGAGGTTCTTGCCAGTTCGCCAGCCGGCAGGTGAGACTCCAGTTGCCTCCTTTAGTTGCAGCCCATTGCTTTTTAAGGTAAGTGTAGGGCCAGGATATGAGCTAGAGACTATGAATATCAAATAAGGTGACAATGGCCAGAATCTTCGGGTCAGTATGCGAGGGCAGGCCCTGCTTGCCAACGCGTAAAGTGACATGTGGTGATGTCGGGCATATGTCCTGATGTCACTGCGCATCATTCCAATTTTCAGTTCGGCGGGCGCACACCAGAGTTGGCTGCGCACCCGCCGAATTGTCGAAGGCCTATTAAGGCCATTTAAATATCAATTAAAATAACTAATGGAGGTGCCCATCCAGCCTTAAGGTTGTCGGGCAGGTGAAGAGATCAGGCGGCCTTCGCATTTTTCATGTAAACTCATCCATGGGTGGGATGAGGTTTCATGAAGTGTTTATAAATTGAATAAAAGTTTTTATGAAAGTTCATTAACACGTCTCAGCTCATCCAACATTGTCATATGAGGGGACCTGTCTTAAATATTTTTTTCTTTATTTAAATTATTCATTATGATACTAACCTCCCTGAGGCAGCTCTGTGCCTCAGGGAGATTTCTGCGCTCTTTCCCGTGCATGCGCAAAAGAGCGCAAGCCCTAACTCAGCCTCCTCCCCCCAGCAGCACAGGGTGTGCTTAGTGCTTCTGGGTGCGCGAGACACTGGGCGGGCCTTAATTGATCCGCCCACGTAAAACGGCGGTGCGCAGCTGATTGCGGGCGGCAATCAGCTATGCACCCACCCGCGCCCACTCCCGCTCAGCACCCCCTAACGGGGAGAAAAGTCTCCCCAATAATTCTTCATCAGAGTTCTGGTGTTGCTCTCGCTCTTCATGGTGAGGTTGCACTGGCAGCCAGATAGCAGGTCATGGGTCTCTGAAAGCATGAATGCAGAACAGTAGGTTTGGGATGAAGGATGTTCGGAGGAGTGGAAAGCAAGAGGTCCATGGTAATGCTTCATGCCAGAAAGAGGATGAGGGTGAAGTGGGGTTTGAGGAAGGGAACAAGGCAGGAACATACTATCATCCTGAATATTCTCAGTGATGCCGCCTGGTCTCCTATAGAACTGTGGTCACTGTCCTCTTTTTGATGTCCACCATATGGCCTCCAGCAGCACATCTGAGAACTTGGGAGCTCTCTCTCTCGTTGCTCCATTATGAGTACTCATCTTTCCACCTAAGCCTTCCAGCAGCTGCCCTTTCACAGAGGCAGCTTTCACGAGGTGCAGGCAAGTTGTACATTGTGCTAGCCAAGCACGTTGCTGAGTCAGCAACACATTTCACATTGAGCTAGATAGCTAGGTGCTACCATCTATCATCTACCTATTCTGCTACCTGTCCCTTGACTCCACACAGCCTATCTTGGTCACCTTGTAGCCCTGTGTACTGCAGACACAATGCAGCAGCGATGGAGAGGGTGGATATCCAACCCTGTGCTAGTGACGCTGCCCAAGTGGGCTCCCGTGTCTCATGTGTTTTGAAGTATCGCTGTGCACTCCTTTTTTCACTTCCTCGCAATAGGTATTAGGCCTAATCAATATTCTGCTTATTTTCTAGTACTCCCTATTCTTTCAAATGTTCACCAAAAGATTTCATTTGCAGTTACACATGTTAAGCAGTGCATTTTCCAACTGTTACCAATGGAGGGTCTTTGTTCTGCTGATCAACTTGAAAGAATTAGTTTCAATGTATGAATAACCACCATGATTGATAATTATTTGGCTGCATTGGATGAAGTGGAGCATTTCACACCTTGCTATTCTATCTAACTATTAATCAACATTAAACATCAACACCAGGTGCCTGTCATGGCATGAGCACATCTTTTAGAGGGGCCTCACACTGTAAAACTTCCTATGCTATTTCCCCTGGATCACAAGAAGGCATTATATTTCCTATCTATGAAGTAAGAAAAATGTTTGGTTTAAAAATCAGTGTTCTGTTCATAACTAGCAAAATTTCATTTTTTGCCACTGAATATGATAGACCTTAGATTCCTTACTTAAGAAATGCTATACTTGTAGAACATAGCTGCATTACACCAACCCTAAGCTGCTTCGAGCTTTGCAATATTCATTGCTCTGACTATAATATTTCTGTTTGTTGTGGGGCAAAGGGACAACATAAATTTGATATTGTTTCCCATTTATGATGCTTCAAACATGAATCATTACTGTTGTTCTATGCAGTTTAAGACCTTTGCACCACTTGAGGGAGGATTTGTGTTGTGTGCATTCTGTGAATACTAACAAGTTGTCTTATGCTATCTAAAAGCTGATGCCGCACCAGGACAGTGTTGTATAAAGTTGGCCTTGTGAATTGGCAAAGGTTTTGAGAAAAGCCCCCCTGGTCTTGAGGCCCTGCATTTTTGTATCAGCAGCATTAAAAATACTGTTGTTGTCAATTCAGGTTTTATTTTTTTTTTAAGTGCCTCTTTATTTTTGATGAGAAAAGAAACCGTATGAGCCACCTAACTTTAGTAAACAGTATTCCATCAATGGATTTAAACAGACTTTTGTGTAATTCTGAAGCATTCCACTTCCAAGATATTTAATGGATTGCATCCACCCTGTCAAGTCCCCATGGGAGCTTATGTATTCAATAAGATCACCTCTCATTCTTCTGAACGCTAAGGGATACAGACCCAATTTGTCCAACCTTTCTTCGTAAGCTCCTTCATCCCAGGAATCAGTCAAATGAGCCTTCTCAGAAATACTTCTAATGCAATTATACTATCTCTTAGGCAAGGAGATCAAAAATGTACCTAGCACTCCGGTTGTGGTCTCACTAATGCACTTTACAACTGCAGCAAAACTTCCCTCCTTTTATATTCCATTCCCCCTGCAATGAACAACAACATCCCATTTGCCTTCCTAATCATTTGCTATAACTGCTTCCTAACTTTTTGTGATTCATAGATCAGGACACTCAGATCCCTCTGTACCACAGAGATCTGCAATCTCTCTCCATTTATATGATATACTACTTTTCCTTCTTCCTGCCAAAGTGGACAAGTTCATATTTTCTCACATCATACTCCATCTGCCCATTTTTTTCCCACTCGCTGAACCTATCTGTATCCCTTTGCAGACGCCTGGGCCCAAATTTTCGTTCCTCAAGTCAGGCGCGCAGAAAAGCTTTACAGCTCCGCAAACTCGGTTCAGGAGAAAGCGCCCTGAACAGTGGGATTTTTGTTCCAGAAGTGTGGCTGCTAACTGGAGTTGGGTCAACCGTCCCCTGAAAAAGTGTGGAGGCAGTGACAGGGGCTGCCAGGTACCAAGGTGGGCTAGTTAAAGCTTCATCCCAGTTATAAAAAAAGGATAAAACCAAAAACAGCCCCCATTGCCCCTCACACCCCCTCACCCCCCACACACTCTCCATGCCTACCTATGCCATTTCATGCCTCCCACCAACCCAATGGCCACTCACACCCTTCATGCTAATGTATGTCCCTCTACCCACCCCCCATGGCCCCTTTCACACACCATGCCAAATTAGTGCCAACTCATTCCAAGAAATTGCTCACCACTCATAGCCCTTGCAGCCCCTATGCCAACATGATTTTATTTTTATTCATTCATAGGATGTGGGTATCACTGGCTAGGCCAGCATTTATTGCCCATCCCTAATTGCCCTTGGGAAGGTGGTGGTGAGTTGCCTTCTTGAACTGCTGAAGTCCATATGGTGTACACCAACAGTACTGTTAGCAAGGGAGTTCCAGGATTTTGACGCAGTGACAGTGAAGGAAGAATGATATATTTTCAAGTCAGGATGGTGAGTGGCTTGGAGGAGAACTTCCAGGTGGTGGTGTTCCCATGTGCCTGCTTCTCTTGTCCTTCTAGATGTTGTGGTTGTGGGTTTGGAAGCTGCTGTCTAAGAAGGCTTGTTGAGTTCCTGCAATGCATCTTGTAGATCGTACACACTGCTGCCACTTTGTGTCAGTGGTGGAGGGAGTGGTGAAGGGAGTGAATGGGGTGTCAATCAAGAGGGCTGCTTTGTCCTGGATGGTGTCAAGCTTCTTGAGTGTTGTGGGAGCTGCATTCATCCAGGCAAGTGAGGAGTATTCCATCACACTCCTGACTTGTGCCTTGTAGATGGTGGAAGGGCTTTGAGGAGTCATGAGGTGAGTTACTCATCACAGGATTCCTAGCTTCTGACCTGCTCTTGTAGCCACAGTATTTTTATGGTTATTTCAATTCAGTTTCTGGTCAATGGTAACCTCCAGGATGTTGATAGTGGGGAATTCAGTGATGGTGACGCCATTGAATGTCAAGGGGCGATAGTTAAATTTTTTCTTATTGGAGATGGTCATTGCCTGGCACTTGTGCGATGCAAATGTTACTTGCCACTTTCCAGCTCAAGCCTGGATAGTTTCCAGGCCTTGCTGCATTTGACATGGACCACTTCAGTAATTCCAGATATTTTTAAATTAAAGATATTTTTATTGAATTCAAATTCCACCATCTGCCACCTTGGATTACTAGTCTAGTGACAATACCACTACACCACCACCTTCCCAAGTGCCATGAGTGCCAGCTCATGCCAACTTATGGCCCCCACCATGCCAACTCACCCAGTATCCGCTATGGGTAGACCTCAGGAACCATGGTGAGATGGAATAAGATAAAGGTCTTTCTATTACAGACTTCGCTATATTTTAAAAAAAATCTCTCAATGATAAAAGACAATTCAATACATTTAAATCCCTTCAAGTACTTAATCCCATATTAAAACAACCATTTTTATTCACAGCCTCACAACAAAGATAACTAACCTCTTTATAACCATTTGTAGCTGTCAATCAAACTGCGATTGCAAGCATTGATTATTTTCAACTTCAGGCTGCCTGTTTTTTTTTGCAAAATTTAAAGGGTAGAATTTATCTACTTTTTACACACATGCTTGTCTACTCTTAATAATCCTAAAAGAGTTTATGACCTCACCTCTCCAAGAGGGTGCCTGACCTCTCTAAAAAACTCCAGTAGGTTCAGACCTTTTCATCAAATGTCTAAAGCTCACTAGTTGTGTTTTGATAACCATAATTGCTTCTGTCTGAAGGGAACTGCATTTTTAAATGTGCAGTTGCTTCTGTGAACTGTGGATGGGCAAAATTTGTCCCGCCCCCAATTCGCTACCCCACCCCCCCCGACCCCCAAAACCTCCCCACCTACCCCCCCACCCCTGCAAGCCGAGTGAAACAGTGAAATGGTGGATGCTGGGTTCAGGGCAAGCCTTCTGGATTGTCGGCTCCAGCACCATTTTGGCCAAGACACAGAGCCAGTCTATCGTTATGAAAATGCAGGCCATTATACTCTCTTCACAATTTACTCTCCTACCTATTCTTGTGTCGTCAGTAATTTTAGCAACCATCCATTCCGCTCCTTCATCCAAGTCATTGATATAGATTGTAAACAGTTGAGGGCGCAGCACTGATCCCTGTTGCACTTCATTAGTTACAGTTTGCCAACCCAAAAATGGCCCACTTATCCCTACTCTCTGCTTCCTGTTAGCTACCCAATGCTCTATCTATGCAAATACGGTACCCCCTACATCATGAGCTCTTATTTTGTATAGTAACCTTTGATGTGGCACCTTATCAAGTGCCTTTTGGAAATCCAAGTACACACATCTACATGTTCCACTTTATCCACATTGCTTGTTATTTCCTCAAATAACTCTAATAAATTAGTCAAACATGATTTCCCTTTCACAAAACCATGTTGACTGTGCCTGATAGCATTAAGATTTTCTAGGTCTCCTGCTATAACCTCCCTAATAATATATTCAAACATTTTCCCTGTGATAGATGATAGGCTAACTGGCCTGTAATTTCCTGCTTTTTGTCTCCTTCCTTTCTTGAATGGAAGAGTTACATTCTCTATTTTCCAATCTGATGGGACCTTTCCAAATCTAGGGAATTTTGGAAAATTACAACCAATGTACCTATTATCACAGAATGCACTTTTTTTTAAAGATCATAGGATGCAGTACGCCAGATACTGGGGACTTCTCAGCTTTTAGTTCTAATAATTTTCTCAGTAACCTTTCCCTGGCAATTATAATTGTTTTAAGTTCCTCCCTCCCTTTCACCTCTTGATTTACGAAAATTTCTGGAATGCTATTTGTGTCTTCTACTGTGAAGACAGACACAAAATATCTGTTAATGCATCTGCCATTTCCTTATTTCCCATTATTGATTCCCCAGCCTCTCTGTCTGTCTCTCTTTCTCTCTCAATGACCAATGCTCACTTTAGTAAATCTTTTCCTTTTGAAATACTTGTAGAAACTCCCACTACCTGTTTTTATAGTTCTGTTTTTCCAGCTTTCTGTCATACTCCAATTTCTTCCTCCTCATTTTCTTCAGTCATTCTTTGCTGTTTTTTACAGCCTGTCCAATTTCTGACCTGCCACTTATCTTTCTTTCAATTTGACACTATCTCAAACTTCCTTAGTTAATCTCCACAGTGGTTGAACAAATTGAGCATTGAGTCAACTAAGACTTCCGGATATCTTTCAAATTCATCGGGCAGAGTTTGATGGCCCCGTCGCAGCAGGTTTGGGGCTGTAAAATGTGGTGAGTCGTTCAAAAGTCCATTGATTTCTCCCAGACCAGAAAACCCCGCCAGTGGGAGGGGCAATAAAATTCCGCCCACCCTGCCAATTTTGATGCAGTGTCTGTAATACAAATATGATACATTGCATCAGCATAAGACAAAAAGCTTTGCACTCACCAGAGACCCAGGGTTGCTGAGGGATCGAGATCACAGATGAGTGAGGGTGGGGAAAGGGGTCATGGGGGAGGGGTTGGCAGAAAGGGCAGGGAAGTGGCTTTCAGCGGGCCTTCCTTCCCGATGCCAGGTCCCTTAATCAGGCATTGAGTGCCTAACAATGAGGGACCACCATCACTAACCCCACCCCCACCCCCCGCCCCCCGCCACCCCCCACCCCCCCCGCCCCAAGGACGCCGCAAGGAACCCAACAAGGTTTGCGTCTTGGGCTTCCTGTGTGGTGATTGCCCATCCATCACTGGGTAAATATCAACTGTGGTGGAATGAGGCTTTTAAGTTAGCATTAACTGCCCACTTAAGGGCCTCCATTGGCATTGGGGGAAGGAAGTCTGTCCATGAGCCTTCTGCCTCAAACTTAATTGAGGCAGAGGTGGGAAGGGGGCAGGATTCCCAATTGGCGCCCCGACCCCCCCGTCCAATTATTCCATCCTCTATCTCCAAACTCACCTTAGGGGAAGGCATTACATTTTGCCCCATGTGTTTTCCTAATTGTTTGATGTATCTGCATGTTAAGTAACTTCTGTGATGCAGATTGGGAAATGGCAGCCAGTTTTGATACTGCGTAAATAACGTACAGGTTGTGAGTTCAAAGTCCATTGTGGCAAGTGATAAAATTGATTTCAGTAAACCTGGTAATTTGTAGGTTAGCATTTAAAAATGATCCTGATGTTGTTTTAAAAGCCCATTATTTCATTAAGGCCCTTCAGGGAAGTCAATCTGTCTTATTTCACCTAGGTTAACAATATGTTGTTAACTTTTAATGCCCTCAGTGAAACTAAAGGTAAGCAATAAATA
This sequence comes from Carcharodon carcharias, assembly GCF_017639515.1. NCBI lineage: Eukaryota > Metazoa > Chordata > Chondrichthyes > Lamniformes > Lamnidae > Carcharodon > Carcharodon carcharias. The sequence goes on along the minus strand of NC_054483.1, from coordinate 54,727,716 downwards.
CTTAGCTGCCAGTGTTGCTCGCATCCCAGCACAAACCAAATACTTCATTGGCTATTTAAGCTTTATGACACTCTTAAGATGTGAAAACTTTGAAGGTGTTAAGCAATGAATGAGCCAAGAAATTATTGTTTGCAATACGCAGGTGAATGATGCTGTTACCCTGTTAAAACGTTAATATGGCAAAGAGTATTTTTGTTACTGTACTTAATATTTTTTGACTTATCATGTGTGGAAAAAGCGTTACTTTTATCTCTTTTTATATTACTTTTCTAAAACATTCAGCAAGCACAAGGCATTCAATGCCTGATTAAGGGACCTGGCATCGGGAAGAAAGGCCCGCTGAGACCCATCTCCCTGCCCTTTCTGCCAGCCCCTCCCCCATAAGCCCCTGCCCACCCTCACTCATCTGTGATCTGGATCCCTTGGCAACCCTGGACCTCTGGTGGGTGCATTGCCGGTAACTCCCACTGGTCCCACTGGCACTGCCTGCAATGGACAGGGAAGGACTGCCGCTGGCCATTTAAGTGCTTGAGAGGCATGTAATACCAGTGGGCCTTCTCTAGAGGAGGCAACATAGGATCTCACTGGCTCTCCAGGTAGTGGGCAGGACCTCAGTCACCTGCATTAAATACCACCCATAGTACATTAGCCTTTATTACAAAGGGATTGGATTATAAGAGTAAAGAAGTCTTACTATAATTGTATAAGGCATCTTTCAGGTCATGCCTGGAGTAGTGTGTGCACTTTTGATTTTGTTTCATAAGGAAGGACATACTTTCCCTCGAGGGAGCGCAACAAACATTCACTAGATTGGCTCCTGGAATGAAGGATTGTTTTATGAGAAGATACTGAGTAGACTAAGCCTATGTTCCCTGGAATTTAGAAGAATGCAAGGGCCTGACAGGATAAAGGCTGGGAAAATGTTTCCCGGGGCTGGGAATTTAGAACACAGGGTCACAGGCTCAGAATATGGGGTCAGCCATTTAGGACTGAGATGAGGAGAAATTTCTTCACTCAAAAGGTTGTGAATCTTTGGAATTCTCAATCTCAGAGGGTTGTGTATGCTCAGTTGTTGAGTAGATTCAAAACAGAGGTTGATATAATTTTTGGTACTAAGGGAATTAAGGGATACAGGGATAGTGCAGAAAAATGGAGTTAAAGTAGAAGGTCAGCCAATGACAGTGCGGGCTCGAAGGGTTAAATGGCCTAGTCCAACACCAATTTCTTATGTTCTTCTGTTCATGTGTCTCAATAATGTAAACATGATCAAATCAAAAAGTGGTAAGTAGTCCTCATGAGGAATAAATAAGTATAAAAAAAATCAAATCCATAACTATTTTTTCAAAACTATCACTACATTAATCAACAATACCAGTCAAAGCATTGCCAGTAAAATTGCTGAACTAATTACTTTACAATTTTCATTCACTGTTTTGTAAATAGTTGTTTGGTGGTACAGAACTTGAGTATTGCTGAAAAAAGAGACAAGTCAAAGCTTTTTGTCCTACACTCATCAGGACACTTTGCAAGAATACCAATGCAAGGGGAAAACAACAATTTATACTGTATGAGAAGAGAGTACCTCCCTCTTCCAACAGATTATCCTGCTCTGTGTGGCCTCTGTTCATTTCCCCCTTTCATGCTAAAGTTCAAGAGGGCTGCAAGTGCTTTGTGCAGAATCCTTGAAGTCCAGATAAAGGACTGAATCTTCTGCACCTTTGAAAGTTTTTGGATGTTGGAACCATTTTCAGGTCCTAAATCCATTCACAGAAGCAGTGGGCTTTAGGCACAATCTTACATGAGCTGGTTAATTAAGAAATGGCTTCCAGGAGCACCATCTACAAAGAGGTTTAGATAGAGCAACAAAGTGGTAAATGAAGGATAATGTGGTGAATTGTGAAGGTCTTCACTTTGGTCGGAAAAACAGGAAAACAGCATTTTTTTAAATGATGAGAATGTATTAGACGATGGCGGTTGGATTCAGAAGGTGGGAGGTTGACACAACACGATCTGTTGCTAGGGCAATCGGAATCCTTAACAGTCTCACAAGTGAAAGCACTGCTGAGGGGCAAGAAGCAGGGGTGGCAGGGGACACAATGAAGGCCCATCATTATTGGGGAGGGGCTGGCACTGCATCAGTCACAGCACTATCAGAGACATCAGTCTCCAGGAGATCCTATGGCTATGGAAAGTCAGATGGGAAAGTAAACTGTGAAGAGAACACTAAGGGCAGAATCTTCTCCACATATAACATTTTCAGGTAGTGGGAAATTCCGGACCCAGATCGGATACCAGTCCACCAGCAGGAGAAATCTTCCAGGAGGCAACGAATTAGCAGACCACCTCTGCGTTCACCATCCAATCAAGAACAACGGGTGGGTTTCCAAGACAGAAGCTCAGGACAAGATGACTCACTGAAGCATTGGCCAGTAGGAACACTGCTGAGGGCCAGATTGATGGTGCGGCAAGGAGGCACAGCAGCCGCTATTAGCGTCCTTGGAGCCACTGGAAAGTTACATGCACAGGGCCGTCGGAGATATCAATCTCCATTACTTCAGAATTCCATTGCAAGGCTGTGATATGGACAGACAGCAGCTTTACCATTTGCTGCTGATGGGCTGTTTAACAGCTTTAGAAGTTACGAGGCTTCAATCTCTTTCTGTGAAAAGCCTCCTCTCTGGGGTACAGACAAGGCAGGGTGGGGGCCATGCACTGCTTGCTGAATTTACATAGCATAATTGATTGTCCGCTGCTGCCATGAAGGTAGCTGCTGCTGCTGGGATCCCACCCCTGGGAAATGTGCTCAAAGGCAGGAAGACATGGAGCTGACCTAACATTCCGAGTTCCAATTTCCCATTCCCACCACACCCTAGCTTCCAAAGCTGCCTCCTAGGACCCGGGGAGATTCCGACCAGAATCGACAAAAGAGATGTAGATAGTGCAACAAAGTGGTAAATGGAGGATAACGTGAATAAATGTGAGGGTCTTTGATTTGGTATGAAGAACAGGAAAACAGTATTTTTTAAATGATGAGAAACAATTAAATGTTGGTGTTCAGATGGATTTGGATATTTTTGTGCATGAAACACAGAAATTAATTTGCAGTACAAATGTATGTTGGCCTTTATGGCATGGGTTTGGATACAAGAGGAAGGAAGTCTTGGTACAATACATGACTTTCATGAGAACACCAGGAGCACTATGTAGGTTTTCAGTCTCTGTACCTAAGAAAGAATATACTTATTCTAGAGGGGTTGCACTGAAGATTTACTAGAGAATTCCTAGGATAACCTCCAACAAGAGAGAATTCATTCACCTCCCCATGACATTCAATGGCATTACCATTGTTGAATCCCCCACTATCAACATCCTGGGGAGTCACCATTGACTAGAAACTGAACTGGACCAGCCATATAAATACTGTGGCTACAAGAGCAGGTTAGAGACAGGGAATTCTGCAGCAAGTAACTAAACTCCTGACTCCCCAAATCCTGTCCACCATCTACAAGGCACAAGTCAGGAGTGTGATGGAATACTAAAAACAAAAAACTGCGGATGCTGGAAATCCAAAACAAAAACAGAATTACCTGGAAAAACTCAGCAGGTCTGGCAGCATCGGCGGAGAAGAAAAGAGTTGACATTTCAAGTCCTCATTACCCCTCGACAGAACTAGGTGAATCCCAGGAAGGGGTGAAATATAATCTGGTTTAAGTTGGTGGTTTGGGGGGGGGGCGTGGGGGAGAGAGAAGTGGAGGGGGGTGGTGCAGTTGTAGGCAAAAGCAGTGATAGAAGCAGATCATCAAAAGATGTCACAGACAGCAGAACAAAAGAACACATAGGTGTTGAAGTTGGTGATATTATCTAAACGAATGTGCTAATTAAGAATGGATGGTAGGGCACTCAAGGTATAGCTCTAGTGGGGGTGGGGGGAGCATAAAAGATTTAAAAATACTTAAAAATAATGGAAATAGGTGGGAAAAAGAAAAATCTATATAATTTATTGGAAAAAACAAAAGGAAGGGGGAAGAAACAGAAAGGGGGTGGGGATGGAGGAGGGAGCTCAAGACCTAAAGTTGTTGAATTCAATATTCAGTCTGGAAGGCTGTAAAGTGCCTAGTCGGAAGATGAGGTGTTGTTCTTCCAGTTTGCATTGGGCTTCACTGGAACAATACAGCAAGCCAAGGACAGACATGTGGGCAAGAGAGCAGGGTGGAGTGTTGAAATGGCAAGCGACTGGGAGGTTTGGGTCATTCTTGCGGACAGACCGCAGGTGTTCTGCAAAACGGTCGCCCAGTTTACGTTTGGTCTCTCCAATGTAGGGGAGACCTCTCTCCTCACTTCCTCTCTCCTCACTTCCTCTCTCCTCACCGTCCAAGGGCCCAAACACTCCTTTCAAGTGAAGCAACATTTCACTTGCATTTCCCCCAACTTAGTCTACTGCATTCGTTGCTCCCAATGCGGTCTCCTCTACATTGGAGAGACCAAACGTAAACTGGGCGATCGCTTTGCAGAACACCTGCGGTCTGTCCGCAAGAATGACCCAAACCTCCCTGTCACTTGCCATTTCAACACTCCACCCTGCTCTCTTGTCCACATGTCTGTCCTTGGCTTGCTGCATTGTTCCAATGAAGCCCAACGCAAACTGGAGGAACAACACCTCATCTTCCGACTAGGCACTTTACAGCCTTCCGGACTGAATATTGAATTCAACAACTTTAGGTCTTGAGCTCCCTCCTTCATCCCCACCCCCTTTCTGTTTCTTCCCCCTTCCTTTTGTTTTTTTCCAATAAATTATATAGATTTTTCTTTTTCCCACCTATTTCCATTATTTTTAAATATTTTTACATCTTTTATGCTACCCCCACCCCCACTAGAGCTATACCTTGAGTGCCCTACCATCCATTCTTAATTAGCACATTCGTTTAGATAATATCACCAACTTCGACACCTATGTGTTCTTTTGTTCTGCTGCCTGTGACATCTTTTGATGATCTGCTTCTATCACTGCTTTTGCCTACAACTGCACCACCCCCCTCCACTTCTCCCCCCCCCCCCCCCCCCCCACCCCCCCCCCCCCCCCCCCCCCCCCCCCACGCCCACCAACTTAAACCAGCTTATATTTCACCCCTTCCTGGGATTCACCTAGTTCTGTCGAGGGGTCATGAGGACTTGAAACGTCAACTCTTTCCTTCTCCGCCGATGCTGCCAGACCTGCTGAGTTTTTCCAGGTAATTCTGTTTTTGTTGTGTGATGGAATACTCTCCACTTGCCTGAATAAGCATACCTCCAACAACACTCAAGAAGCCCAACACTATCCAAGACAAATCTGGCAGCATCTGTGGAGAGAGAAACAAAGTTAATGTTCTGTTTCTCTCTCCACAAATGCTACTAGACCTGCTGAGCTTTTTCAGCACTTTTATGCTTTTATTTCAGATCTCCAGCAATTGCAGTATTCTGCTTTTATTACTAACCAAGAAAAAGCAGCACGTTTGATTGGCATCCCACCTACCAATATAAACATTTGCTCCCTCCACCACTGATGCACAGTGGCAGCGGTGTGTACCATCTACAAGTGCACTGCAGCAACTCATCAAGGCTCCAGCGACAGCACCTTCTAAACTGCAGCCTCTACCACCTAGAAGGGCAAGGGCAGCAGATGTATGGGACACCACCAACTGCTAGTTCCCCCTTCAAGTCACAGAACATCATGGCTTGGAAGTATACCGCTTTTCTTCACTGTTGTTGGATCAGAATCCTAGCACTCGCTACCTAACAGCACTGTGGGTGGACCTACATCAGATGGGCTCTAGTGGTTTGTTAGAGTTTGCTTTGTGCCCCATCAAAGTTAATCACATCTTCATGTGACTATCTGATAAGTATTTATGTTAACATCAGAGGTTTTCTGGAATAATAAGAGTTTTCTTACAGCCATCAAGTTAGGTCAAATCTTCCGGTCTCCGATCATCAGAGACCTGACGTATGACTGAACATTCAGGTCCTTGTAGAAATCCTGACATGCGAACCTATATGAGAATTGCCTGGGAAATTTAAACATCCAAGGGGTAATTCCCCTGTTCCCTGTGACCCTCCATGAATGTCTCTGATTCTAAGTTCCACAGTACTTATCTGGATTGTTACCCAGGAAATATTAGACAGATTAAAACCTAGTCTAACACCTGGGTAACTACAGAACTGACAAAAACTAGCCCCACATTACTAACCCCTCTCACCCCTTCCCGAATATCCCCCAACTACCCAACTAAGCACCCCCCCGACCCGACTATCCCCAAAACCTGACCCGACTGCCCCTTGATCCGACCTGACCACCATCCCCCCGATCTACTACCCCTCTAACCCCAATTAACCCGACTACATCACCAGAACCCAACCCAACCCAATGCGACCACCTCCCTGACCACCCAACCATCCTGAAAAATCTGGTCCAAATACCAGCCCCAGCCAGACTCGACCACCATCCATCACCAAACTACCCGCCTGATCCCATCCAACCAAGCCACGTCCTAACCCCATTACCCATGACCTGACTACCCCATCCCCCACCTACTCAAATGACCCACTTACCAACCTCACCCACCTCGCTCACTTATCCAGCTCTCCCACTTACCCACCTATCCACTGTGTAGTATTAGGGTTGAAAGGGCTATTGTGTAGAACTGTGTAAACATCACCTTCCATAATAATAATGTAAGAGAATACATGGCCAAGAGTCGAGAGGGGGAATACAGGTAGCTGATGCCCATATCCATGGTGATCAAGTGTGGCATCAAGGAATCCTAGAAAAACTAGAGTCAACGGGAATCAAAGGAAAATCTTTCTGCTGGTTGAAGTCATACCTAGTAGAAAGGAAGATGGCTGTGGTTGTCGGAGGTCAGTCATCTCAGCTCCAGGACACCACTGCAGGAGTTCCTCAGGCTGGTGTCATAGGCCCAGCTATCTTCATCTGTTTCATCAATGACCTTCCTTCCATCATAAGGTCAGAAGTGGGGATGCTTGCTGATGATTGCACAATGTTAAGCTCCATTCGTGACCCTTCAAATACTGAAGCAGTCCATGTCCAAATGCAGCAAGACCTGGACAATTACCAGGCTTGGGCTGACAAGTGGCAAGTAACATGCATGCCACACAAGTGCCAGCAATGACCATCTCCAAAAAGGGAAAACCTAACCATTGCCCCTTGACATTCAATGGTATTACCATCACCAATTCCCATCAACATCCATTGACCAGAAACTGAACTGGACTAGCCATATAAATACTGTGCCTACAAGAGCTGGTCAGAGGGTCAGAATCCTGTGGCGAGTAATTCACCTCCTGACTCCCCAAAGCCTGTCCAGCAAGGCACAAGTCAGGAATGTGATGGAATACTCTCCACTTACCTGGAAAAGTGCAGCTCCCACAACACACAAGAAGCTCAACATCATCCAGAACAAAGCAGCGGGCTTGATTGACACTCCTTCCACAAACATTCACTCCCTCCACCACCAACGCACAGTAGCATCAGTGTGTACCATGCACTGCAGAAACTCACAAAGTCTCCGTAGGCAGCACCTTCCAAACCCATGATTGCTACCATGCAGAAGGGCAAGAGCAGCTGACATTTGGGGACAAAACTGCCTGGAAGTTCCCCTCCAAGCCACTCACCGTCCTGACTTGGAAATATATTGCTATTCCTTCACTGTCACTGGGTCAATTCCTGGAACTCTCTCCCTAACAGCACTGTGGGTGTACCTACACCACATAGAAGGCAGCTCACCACCACCTTCTCAAGGGCAACTAGGATGGGCAATAAATGCTGGCCCAGCCAGCAACACCCACATCCATTCACTAACATTCACAATGATCTTTAAATTTACCTTATGGCAACTAGTGCTGTAAAAAGGAGGCTCGTCCTGTCTCCCCCTGACTCTACTACACTCTGATGCAGTTCCCTGAAGGATGCTGCGCTGTTCATTTCTGAGGAAGCAGACTCGGAAGACCCCAGTAGAAAGGGGTAGCTGTGCCAAGCCAGTGGAATGTTGAATCACAGCAAGAATCTGAAGATCATTGCTGCTTCTTGGCAGATCCAGGCTATTATCTATCTAGAATGTCCGGGGCATCTCTTGTCCCTTTGTATTGCCAGACAGAGGGCATTACTGAATAACAATCAAACTACCTCAATGGCAGTATTTCAGCATCTGGTGGTTTGGTGAGAAGGGATTCACTTCAATATCCCACCGGCATCCTTCCATCTGTGCAAGGGGATAGATACATATAAATCAAACCCATTGGGATAGCTTCATATTGTGAAACCAAGCCATCACTTGGTGAGTGCAGGGCCCGGGAGAGGGGTGGTGCAGGCGGTGCAAGTCACCGGAGCCTGTGCCTTCAGGGGTCAGGGCTTGGACAGTACCTCCTCTCTGTCAAGTGGCCCTCTCATACCCTGGAGTAAGTGAGTGAGTGCCACATGTCCCTGAGGGTTCCAGGGTCCTGTGCTCAACTCGCAGCTTTTGCTTTACTGGCAGCACCGCTTCTTTGCGCAGGTGGCTGATATCCCATATCCAAATCCAACTCAGAAACCTGGCCACTATTCCTGATTCGATGGAGCTCCTGGACATGGCAACCTAATTGGCTGCCTCCAGGGAGATCTACCCAATTATGGCAGTGCACCCCACCCACCAACACCACCTCCCCACAATCCTCAGGCCTTGGTTTCCACCAATTCCTGGATTGCCTGCCTCTCTTGACTACACTCCACATAGTTCCAGCTCCCTCTGGTGATGATCAGGTGGTCACCAAAAAGTGAATAGAGGTATAAATTTTAGATGCAGTTTGGAAAGAAACTTATATCGCTGATTTTGAAGCAAATGAAATCAGTTTGCCTTTCTGTAGTATGCCTGCTTGCAGACCTTTCTGTGAGGCATCTATCTCCAAGGTAGTTGTCTCCCTAGGGTCGTAAAATAGCTATGTTGATGCTTCTGATGATGACTGTTTCAGTGCTTTGAAGAGGTATTGGAGGTCTTTGTGCCACAGGAAAGGCACATCCTCTCTCAACAACTCCCTTAGCGATAAAGGTTTTTGAGTGAAATTGGGAATGTATGGAGTCAAGGAATTAAAGAAAATAGTGTCCTTATTTTAAGGAGTTAATATCTTCTATTTTACTTGGATTGGACCATCAGCCTACATTGGAATAAATAGAACCAAATAATTGATCTGCTGCACGTTGACGTCACATTTCAGACTGTTGAACGCCAATCCTTCCTTATGTGCATCAATAACAGCAGGTTATGGCCATGTTTTTGCTTTGTTCTTCCCACAGCAGCTATGTCATCTGCAATACGGATGGGTCCCGATACAGTGCTTGTAGTGCGGTGCATGTGAGCTTGAAAGAAATGCTGGCTGACAGATAGCCTGAAAGGAAGTTGTTGAAACCAGTATTGTCTGAATGAGGTATGAAATGTATTAAGCTCTTGGGACCTCACCACAAGATGTACTAACCAGTAACCATTCTTGGCATCAAGCTTTGAGAAGAATTTTGGACCTGCAAATCTCAAATTAAACTTTTCTAATGTGGGTATTTTGTAAGGACAATGTTTCAAAGCTGTTTAAATGTTGTGAATCATTGGTCCATCCTTCTTTATGGCATATATGATTGAGCTGCACAAGTCTGTGCTTTGGCACTTTCCTAATGATTCCAACTTTCTCCATTTTGCCTAGTTCAACCTTCAATTTGCTCTGTATATTGGATGCAGTACTTACATTGTGGATCAATAAACAAACTTGCATTCTCCCACAAGCGTAATCTTGCATCTCCCTTGAAACTGCCAATTTTGTCAACATTCTGATATTTCAAAGTTAGATTGTGAACTGAGGTGATAGGAGTAGGGCCTGAGGTTGACCTGTCTTGTGATCTGACTGATCCCATGGATTGTGAACAGTGTGGGGTCACGACAGGCTGGTAGACCTGCAATCACTGGGCTTTTAGTTTCCAGGCTGCAGAACATCTGTGACGCTCAGAAGAATTGATTGCACTTGCACTCCAGGACATGGAGTGCACATGGAATTAGTGAACCCTTGTATGCTAAAGGTTTCATAGCAGTAGGTTTCGCCATGGCCTTCACCATCTGTGGATAAAGTCTTTTAGAATTTGCAGAGGTAGTATGTTGGCATTTGCCCCAGTACCAATATTGGCCAATAAAGAATAGTCACAAACTTTCTTAGGGCAAAGAGTTCGAATTTTGGAAAACTCTTTCTACATTGTGACGGCATCTATGTTCTCCATGCAATTAATGGTGTGTAATGTGTTCACCGCTTCTCATCTTGTGCACATCACCGTCATTTTCTACTTTGTCAATCACCTCATGTATTTGTTTCTGACGGGATACTGGATGGTCATTCTTATTTTTGAAGGTACCTTTTGTGTATGGTCTTTGTAGCTGCATCAGCCTTTGCTCTGCCATTGTCAATGGCCCTTTCTGCCATATGCCTTGCAGAATTGATGAAAAGCTGGCCATTTCCCTGGTGCACGCAGAAGTCCACGCTTTCTATATGTCCTGCTAGTTTTGGGTGTTCTAGTGAGTATGTCAACAACGGGTTGTATTTAGGACCTATAAGCTTTGTACATCCACGAGGACCACTTTTTACTTATGTCTTTTCTTGAGTAGCTCTTCGCTGTTTTATGTTTTGGGCTTGTTGAGCAGATCTTTCTGGAACGCTTCCATGGGAGTGGATGTGATCACCAACTCAACACTCCTGTCTGCTGGCTCTGGGTTTGAAAAATCACAGTACATGCCCTTTTTCTGCATCTGCTTATGGATTCTGTAGGCTGTTGTTGAAATGGCATGAACCCAAGTAAATGAAACAGAAGTTTAACCTGATTCCGAAATGGTCTTCAAATGTACTCCATATAATTTGGGAATCCTCAGACCTTCCTCTTTTAATACTGGAATGTTCAGCCTGTGTAGACCTTTATTCCCAATTGCTAGGTGAATTTTTATGGCTTGTTTGTCTGGTTCAGACATACCAGAACCAAGAAACCATAGCTTTGTGCGCTGTTTAAACATTTTGAATTTGAATAGTAGGGCAGCTGCATTTTAATTCAAACTGGTGGTTTTGTGGACATTCTGGCAATGTCCCTTTGACGTTCCTTCTTCTGTATCACCTGGGATAAGTGTTGCTGTAGCTGCTTTTGCATGCTTTTCTGAAGTTCCGCTCACAAAAATGAGTTGTGGCAGGAATGCACCAGAGAGTAATGTGCCTTTGCTTTTTATTCAATTTATTGTTCAGCAACTCCCAAAACAGCCCATTATAATCACAGCCTTCTCTGGCCCAATTTTTATGATGTTTTGGTTTATTTTGTTTGACTCTCCCTTGCTCGCTATCGATCTGGCTCACACCCTGGTCACTCGCCTTTCTTGACTGAGCTAATCTGATTTTGGTGCTCTCGATGTGCTGTCCCACTCACAGAACTGACAGGCTATGCACTACAATCTCAAAACAGGGATATGCCTGCTAACCAGCTCTTTGTGTGAGCACTAGCTCGGCCCTGTATCTCCAATGCCTTTGTTTTGCAGCGACCACGCTGTATTTACAACACTCCTGATGCTGCAACTTCAATGCAGTCTGACAAAAACATGCTATATAGCATAATCTAAGGTTGTTCATCATGTTGTACCTGTACTTTATCTTCCTACCACCTGTCTTACCACCACTAATCACCATGTCAACTTATTATCATGATATAACTTGGGCTTATTTATTGTGCAAGACACAAGGCACCAATCCTAATAAGGGATTGGATAAACACGTGTGGGTTCATTTATTAAGACTAGGCACATGAGAACAGTTATACATAGATATAAAGCTTGAAGACATCAGAGCTGTATGCACACTCTACTCAAAGCAACAGTGTAACTAAGACTGGGTGGTATGATACACTTCCCTTCTAGTGATATCATGTTGATATCCCTTAATGGCATTTCATACTATTTGCTTCTGTTGATGAGTGCTTCACTATCTGCTGATTTCAGGCGTGTGGAGGGTTGGGAGAGGGGGCGGAAGCAGAGGGGGGAGTCGGGAGGTTGGTGGGGGGAACGGTTGACACTTTGGCAATGGTAGGACCAAGTGCTCTCTTCATTCCATCATATATAGCAGGTATGTTTGGACTGCTTGACATAGATTGATCCAATATTTATTTGCACAGCATCTCCCTGTCTTTTGCATGATTATCTTGGCTACTTTCGAGTCATGCGTTGTTCTAACTGTTGGGTTTTTGTTATGTATCAGGTAAGCTTTGCTTTTTGCTTCAATGACAGATGTCATTTCAGCTGAATAGGTCTCCAACCAGTCTTTGTTGTGGGTTCCACATTTAGCAAATATCATTGCTGTGGTTTCATAAATGACTGAACTTAGCCACTTCCAAGTTTCATCAATAACAGCATCAATGTTTCCTGGGTAAGCCTTTAGTGGGTAACAATCATTTGGGTGCCAATGTGAAGTGCTGGTACTTGGCATCATTTCTTGTTCAAGGGATGTTGATGGGCATTTGGAGCTGTGAAACTTACGAGGTTGCACATTCACTCTGTTGCTGAGTGGTCAATGTAGAAATTTGTACCCTGGTAAATGCAAGTATGGAGAACACTGGGCAGATCACATCTTTGTGTGATAATCAGGTCAAGTTGGTGCCAATGGCCAGATCTTGGATGACGCCATGATACCTTATGGTGATGTTCTCCCTGAAAGTAAGTGTTGGTGATGTAGAGTTCATTCAGGCACAAAGCTCAAGGAGCCATTGTTCATTGTCATTGACCTTGTCCCATTCCATGATGACTGAACCATATAGGCCATAAATCTCTGTCTGTCCCAACACATAAATTGAAATGACCTAGGTTAAATAACTTTTTGCCATTTGGAATGTGCCTCAGAATGTTCCCTCAGAAGGAACCTCATTTCGATATTATTCTGGGCATCATGTGAGAGAACTCACATTAAGGAGAAGAGCTGTCAGGACAGTTGGAAGTTCAACCTACAGAAGCCAAGCCTGATCACCTTGGATCTAGAGAAAACCAGGTTGTATAAGTTTATTGTGTAACCATAATAATTACCATATTTTTGTGTCTAAATAATAGACTTGAATTTGAACAACGCATTCGAGCCTGAACCATGAGGAATCATTTAACTAATTAAAGGAGAATTCCTTACGTGGTTCACAAAGGAAATTAGGGACAGGCAATATATGCTGGCCTAGCCAGCGATGCCCACATTCCATGAACAAGTAAAAACAAATTAAAAGTGCTGTCCTATATGGAGAGATTGAGTAGAATGGTGCTACACTCTCAGAAGCTTAGAAGGATGATAGGTGATCTCATTGAAATATAGGGTTCTGAGAGGGCTTGACAGGGTAGATAATGAGACCCTGTTTCCTCTGGCCAGGGAGTCTAGAACTAGATGCCATAGTCTCAGGACAAGGGGCCAACCACTTAGGACTGAAGTGAGGAGAAATTTCTTCATCCAGAGCGCTGTGAGTCTTTTAGTTCTCTATCTGGTGGGTTTTGGATGCTCAGTCATTGAGAATATTCAAGATAGAGATTGATTGATTGATTTTCGGATACTAAGGGAATCAATGGATTTGGGAATAATGTGGGAAATGAAGTTGAGGTAGAAGGTTTTCCATGACTTATTGAATGCTGGAGCAGGTTCTAAGGGCCTTAGGGCCTACTCCTGCTCCAATTGCTTATGTTCTTAAGTAATAGTTCATACTCTGATCGGATATACTTATTTATTTATAACAAAGCATCTGCTCTGTCTACAGTGCAAAGAGGTACCCTCCTGATGAAACCAAAGTGCTTTACTCACCAGAGAACTCCCTGCTTGTAGTTTAATTTTACCCATTAGGAGTCACCAGTTTATAAGGTAAGCAGCTGAAAATTGAAGATCCAATCCTATTAAATAATTCAATATCCCATGAGCAAAACTTTAGCGCAGGCGGACTTTCTATAACATTCCAGAAGGATTATGAAGACATCAGGTAACAGTACTTCAGTGATTCTGGCAACGGAGGACATTGATGATACTGTTGTGGAATAAAGAACTCAACTAGAAAATGCCTCAGGAGTCAGTCATGCAGAACGTAAACTACGTTCAGAGTGATGAGACAAGAATGAAAAAATACAAGAGCCGTTCAGAAGTGTTCTGAAGGCACAGGGTCAAGTGGCATGTGTCAGTATGAGGTGCTCACGTCATACCTTGCAGAACCTTTAAACCCTGTCCTTGCAACCTTTGACTCTACTCCTTAAACACACGCTACTTCAACTTTTATAATCATTACTCACAGAACAAAATTTCAGAATGCATGCCTACTTTGCATAAATGTCATAATGCATGATGTTGAAAAAATTAAAAATTAAAAAACTTATTTCATAAGTTTAACTTTTAAACTAAAATTCTGTTGTGCTTTTCTTTTACTGTTGATAACGATGACAGTTAGATTCCTTTAATCGCTATTCACTTTTATTTTTTATCCACGGTATTCGCTCCCCTGGTCTCTCTCTTGGTGATCACTGTGAAGCTGAAGCTGTCTGAACACAGGATGAGGAAACCTGGTGAAAGATGGTAGAAGTGGAAATATGCAAAAAAGGGAGAAAGCTGTTCTTTTAGAGTTTTTCACTAGTTAGCTGTCTTTGAAGAGGTGTCCTTTTCTTCTTCTTTCTTGCTCACACAGTCTGTTGACAGCTTTCTCTTGGGATCTCAATCACAGGGTCTCTGGAGTCCACTCCGTCAAGATCTCTTTTGGATTGACTATTTATCCTGACCGACAATATCAGTGGTGCCACTAAGGTTTGAATTTGTAACATCAAAGAGAAAGATAAAAACTTCCTGTTTAATTTTGAAAACTCATATTAGTTTACCCATTTTTGAGCAAATGGATAAACATTAAAGGAAATAAGTGATAATTATGAATTCAAATGATCTCTTGTTCAGTTCCCTGCTTAAGGCAGGTCCTTGACAATTATTCACCAATTCACAGCCGAGTGCAATGATTTATTACAAGGGGTAGGGTGCAGAGGTAGTCCCTGTGTCTATCTTTGCTGGGCTGGGGAATTGAACCCTGTTGGCATAATCTGATGAGTACTCCAGCAGCCTAACCAACTGAACTAAGTGGCTCCCTCAAATGATTGAATGAAACAAAGGCAAAATACTGTAGATGTTGAAAACCTAAAAAAAAGTGCTGGAAAAAAAATCACATCAGGCAGCATCTCAGTGAGAAAAAGAGAGTTAATGGTCCTATATACACTCAGAGGCAGGGAGGGTGGGATCGGTGGAGGAGCGGTGAGGGGTATTTTGTGGTCAGAAAGCCAAAATGAAAAGGCTTCCTTCAGGTTGTGCCAAATTTAACAGAAGGCTTAATGTGAGGAGAGGATCAGAAAGGTCAAGGGTAGATCAGAGCCGGCAGACATAAACACCAGAGTGGTTGGGGAGAGCTGGGTGAGATCAAAGGTGCCTAGAGGAGAGGCGAGAGATTGGAAGGGTCAGATGGATAGAAAGTGGAACAGTTGGGTGGAGGGCTGGGGGGGAGATCTGAAGTGGGGTGGGGGGGAGTGGAGTTCGGGAGGTTCAGTGAGTGGAGAGTTGGCAACTGCATCGGGGGAGCACAGAGGAGGGAGGGAGGGATTGAAAAAGCCTGGGCAGGGTGGGTGATTGTGGCTTGGAGAGGTGGTTCGACTACGATGTGATTAAAACAATAACAGCCATCCAGCCCTCACCCCTCACTTCCCTTAGCCCCCAAAGCACTCTCTGTGCCCCATCCATGCCAACCTATGACATCTCATGGCCCCCAGCCACCTGCCATGGCCCTTCATGCCCTCCATGCCTACTTATTACCCTCTACCCATCCCAATGGCCCCTCACACCCTCTATGTTACCCTATGCCTTCTATCCACCCCGCGGCCTCTCATACCTTCTATGACAATGCATGACCCCCACTTATCCCCATGGCCCATTACAGCCCCTATGCCAACTTAATGCCAGCTCATGCCAACCCATGCCCCAGCTGCTACCCTTTGCCCATATGCCCTCCATGCCAAATCATCTAGTATCCACCATGGGCAAACCTCAGCAGCCATGTTGACATAAAATGTGTCTATTAATGACACCACTATTGAAAAAAAAACACTCATTAGTTAAAAAAAACATTCAATACATTGAAATTCCTTTAACTAAGCTTTATGAAAACAAACATTTCACTTAAGCACTGAATCTATAATGAAACAAACATTTTTATTCTCACCACCTGGAGCTGTCGATCAAACTGCTCATTTAACAGGCACCCCACCATGATAATTTTAGGTGGTAAAAGCAGGCATGCAGCACAAATCCTATAATGACAACCCTCAGGCTTATGTCAACAGACAGAGGGAAAGAATGGGTGCATGTTTTAAACTCCACACATTTAAAGAAAAGTAAATCCCAGCAGAGTTAAGTTCCTTGACAGCTCCAATAAGCTTTGGCAGAATGTTGCCAGGGCCTGAAAATTGCAGCTGTGAGGAAATACCGGATAGGCTGGGGTTGTTTTCCTTAGAACAGAGGAGGCTGAGGGGTGACTTGATTGAGGTGTACAAAATTATGAGGGTGTCACTGAAAATTTTGAAATTTTACTTATATTCCAATATCCAAAGTCATTTATCTATATATATATTATATCTATATATATCAGAAAAAGCAATTGTTCTGATCATTGGAGAACACCACTGTCCACCCTCTTACAGTCAGGAAAACAGCCATTTACCACACTGACCATCCTATTCCATGAGCCTCAATTTTGTTAACTAACCTTTTATGCGGTCCTTTGTCAAATGCTTTCTTAAAATGCATATAGACAACATCTATTCCATTCCCTTCATTGACCTTCTCTGTTACTTCATCACAAAATTCAGTTAGATTAGTCAAGCACAGTTTGCCGTTTACAAATCCACACTGGCTCTCCTTAATTAACTCAAGTCTCTAATACCTGCCAACTGTGTTTTAGGAGCAAGTTCTCCAACTGTGAGCAGTTGCTGACAGAAATCACAGTGCACTGGGCCCCTCAATGCTCTTCCAACTATTAATGGAGACCATTCTGTATCATAGGTGGGAATTCTCACAACTACAGCAATACCTGCCTGCAGTATGCAGCATTAAGAGCCTGGTGCAAGATCAAACATATATTTCCTGAGAGACTGGGGATAAGCACCTGCCAGCAAAAAGAGTTCAGCAGAGTCAAGAAGTGACAGTCTTCCATCTTGTCAGATAATGGTTTGCACCATGGTGGTCATTGCCTAGCGGGGCTCAGGAACCCTACTCTGGCATGACAGTTTCTGCAGCATTTGCTGCAATGGAAGACAGTGGGCTGAGAAGGTGCCGATTCGTAGGCCTCCGTTTTCTATGGGCCTTTCCTTGGCCAGCTGAGCTTTTTATTTCTGCTTACCTCTTCCAGTGCCCTTCCAAACGGTCAGCCTCCAGAAGCCACAGCCGTCAGCAATGCTCTCCCAGTTGTCATCTTCATATTTCACTTGCAGGTGTCCTTGTAATGGAGGTACAAACGCACAGGATATCGTGACCCAGTGACTATTTCACCGTACAGAACGTCTTTGAGTATATGGCCATCATCCATCCGTCGAACACGGCCGGGCCAGCACAGTCAATGTTGGCTTAGCAATAAGTATATGCTGAGGGAATTAGCACACTTCAGGGCCTCTGAGTTGGTGACCACGTCCTGCCAAGAGATGCTGAGGATACACCCGTGACAGCAAAGACAGAATATGTTCAGCCTTTTCTCATGCCTAAGGTATGTTGCCCTGGCGCCGAGGATGCAGGCTTGGTAAACACGCAGTTTGTGTTCTCAGTCAGGCTGCTGTTATTCCACACTCTCTTAAATAGCAGCTTTAGCTTTTACAATGTGTGTATTGATTTCAGCATCAAGTGATCGATTGCTGGTTCTTGTGGAGCCTAGAAATATGAAGCTAGAAATATAAACTAAAAGAAGAGTCATATTCAACTCAAAACATTAACTCTGTTTCTCTCTACACATGCAGCCGTACCTGCTGAGTTGTTCCAGCACTTTCTATACTTAGTTTCAGGTTTTCACCATCCACAGTATTTTGCTTTTATTCTCCTGAAGGGAAGCTGGGGGAATCAGGAGGTGGGTCTCATGGGCAACATGAGTTCAGAGAGGATGAGAGGAGATAGGAACGAAACTAGACAAAGGTATGAGTACGTGGCTAGGGCAGGGAGGAGCATTACAGGAAGTTTGGCCAACTGGGCTAGTGGAAGAGAGCGGCAGATGCTCCCGATCTTAGTTATAAAGAAGTCCATGAGATCCTTGCACTTATTGTTGGAGGGGAAAGGTTTAAGAAGACCGTTTCCAGTAGAGAAAATGAACTGGGTGTTGATCTACGCATCCCAGGACCTTCCTAGATTATGGAGGTGTTTTAGCAGATGTAAGCATGACCTGATAATGTTTTATGTGATCCAGCCAGATCCGTTCTCCACCCCATCTTTTCAGCTCTGCAACTCTTGGACTTAAGGGAGTGGCAATGAGAGCCATATCAGGGGAACAGCCAGAGTGATCGTTTTATTAAAGATTGTGGCTCAAAGGCAGAGGTGAGGGTGAGGTTGAGCAAATCAAAGGCTGTATAAATGGTGAAAAGAGGGCCAATTTTCTTTTCATTCATGGGATATGGGCATCGCTGGCTAGGTCAGCATTTATTGCCCATCCCTAATTGCCCTTGAAAAGGTGATGGTGAGCTACTTTCTTGAACCACTGCAGTCCATGTGGTGTAGGTACACCTACAGTGCTGTTAGGGAGGGAGTTCCAGGATTTTGACCCAGCGACAGGAATGGTGATATATTTCCAAGTCAGGATGGTGAGAGACTTGGATGGGAACTTCTAGGTGGTGGTGGTCCCATCCATCTGCTGCTCTTGTCCTTCTAGATGGTAATGGTCGTGGGTTTGGAAGATGCTTTCGAAGGAGCCTTGGTGAATTCCTGCAGTGCATCTTGTAGATGGTACACACTGCTGCTACTGTGCGTCAGTGGTGGTGGGAGTGATTGTTTGTGGATGGGATGCCAATCAAGTGGGCTGCTTTGTCATGGGTGGTGTCAAGCTTCTTGAGCGTTGTAGGAGCTGCACTCATCCAGATAAGTGGAGAGTATTCCTTCACAATCCTGACTTATGCCTTGTAGATGGTGGACAGCCTTTGATGTATCAGGAGGTGAGTTACTCACCACAGGATTCCTAGCCTTTGACCTGCTCTTGTAGCAACAATATTTATATGGCTAGTCCAGTTCAGTTTCTGGTCAATGGTAACCCCCAGGATGTTGATAATGGAGGATTTAGCGATGGTAATGCCATTGAATGTCAAGGAGCAATGGTTAGATTTTCTCTTGCTGGAGATGGTGATTGCCTGACACTTGTGTGGCCCGAATTTTACTTGCCTCTTGTCAGCCCAGCCTGGATATTGTCCAGGTCTTGCTGCATTTGCACAAGGGTTGCTTCAGTATCTGAGGAGTTGCGAACGATGCTGAACATTGTACAATCATCAGCGAACCTCCCCAATTCTGACCTTATGATGAAAGGGAGGTCATTGATGAAGCAGCTGAAAATGGTTGGGCCAAGGACACTACCCTGAGGAACTCCTGCAGTGATGTCCTGCAGCTGAGATGATTGACCTCCAACAACCACAATCATCTGCCTTTGTGCTAGGTATGACTCCAACCAGTGGAGAGTTTTCCCCTGGATTCCCACTGGTCCCAGTTTTTCTATAACTCCTTAATGCCTCACTCAGTCAAATGCTGCCTTGATGTCAAGGGCAGTCACTCTCACTTCACCTCTGGAGTTCAGCTCTCTTGTCCATGTTTGAAGGCTGTAATGAGGTCAGGAGCTGAGTGGCCCTGGCAGAACCCAAGTAAGCATCAGTGAGCAGGCTATTGCTAAGCAAGTGCCGCTTGATAACACTCTTGATGACCCTTCCCATCACTTTACTTATGGTGGAGAGTAGATTGATGAGGCAGCAATTGACTAGGTTGGATTGTCCTGCTATTTTTGTACAGGACCTACCTGGGCAAATTTCCACATTGCCGGGTGCATGTAAGTGTTGTAGCTGTACTGGAACAGCTTGGCTAGGAGCACGGCAAGTTCTGGTGCACAAGTCTTCAGTCCTGTTGCCAGAATATTGTCAGGATCCATAGCCTTTGCAGTATCCAGTGCCTTTAGCTGCCTTTTGATATCACGTGGAGTGAATCAAATCAAATGTTAGATAGCTGGGAGTTTGAAAGTGCAGTTTTAAATGAATTCGTAGATAGCTTTTTCCAGATACGGATACAGAAGGAGGTGGTTTTGGACGTGGAAGGAGGATGTGGGTATTGAGTAAAATAAGGAAGTGATCAGAGGTGGTCTTACCTGTAATTGATGCAATGGAGCTAGCAAGACCATGTGAGATGGCAAGGTCACGGGAGTGACCATGAATATAGGTTGGGGAGTTTACATGGAGGGAGAGATTTAAGGAGGATAAGAGGATAATGAACTCAGGGGAAAGAGACCATGACGAGTTAAGATAGTGGCTGAAATCACGCATGATGAAAAGTCATTGGAGCAGAAGCTGAGGGAGAAAAGCAATGAAGATATCTCGGTGAGAAAATCATAGGTCATACAGTAACACTGTTTCAACTGATGCCAAAACTTTGAGAAGCAAAACCAATGCTTGAAAATCTATTTGCACTTTACTCACATACAGTTTAGATGGACAGATTTTCCAAGCTCATTGAAGAACCAGGGCAGGACACATCATGGAAAATTAGGAAGGAACGAAGCCTCAGCTGCAGTAGGGACAGGAAAATCGGGTGGCTCTGTTAGCAGCGACTAATCACAGCTGTACAACTTTTGTCTGGTGTCCAAGTGGAATAGCAGGTGAATCCATGTCTACAGAATGGGGATGAAAAAAGAAAACAGAGGGACTTGGCGATGAATTTTCAGGTCGGCATGAGGGGACGGGGCCTACTTGCCGACGCGTAGAATGACGTACAGTGATGTTGGGCGGGCGTCCTGACATCACCGCCCACCATTTAGATTTTCAGTTCAGCGGGCCTGCACCGGAGTAGGCTGCACGCCCGCTGAACTGTCAAATGTCTATTAAGGCCATTAAGAAAGTAATTAAAGTAGTTAGGAATGCTGCCCGTCGAACCTTAAGGTTGGCGGGCAGGCAAAGAGCCCAGGCGGCCTTCGCATTTTTCATGAAACCTCATCCATGGGCAGGATGAGGTTTCATGAAGGGTTTATTAATTAAATAAAAAATTTTCAAACATTTGATAAACACGTTCCAGCTCATGTGACACTGTCACATGAAGAGACATACCAAATAATTTTTCTCTTCAATAAAAACTTTCATTCTGAACTTAATCTCCCTGAGGCAGCTCTGTGCCTCAGGGAAATTTCTGCACTCATTCGAGGCATGCACGAAAGAGCGCAGGCCCTGACTCAGGGAATCCCCTCCCTACCACACAGGGAGCGCTCAGTGCTTCTGGGTGCATGTCACGCTGGGACACAGCCACAGGGACTGCTGATTGTCGCAGATAGCTTTTTCAAAGACTCACCTTGGTTGTTTACTTATGTTTATGTCACGCCTTAATTGGCCCACCCATGTAAAATGGCGGCACGGCCCCGATTCGGGGCATCGATCGGGTTCGCGCCCACCCCTGCACAACCCCCTTACAGGAGGAAATTTCTGCCCTTGGATTCAATTATCATCTTTTATAACTTTGCTGACACTACCTTTATGGTGCATATTGTTGCAAGTTTCCTCCAAAAAAATCACAAATCCCTTCAGCCATTAAATTTCTTTTTAAGTATAGTTGTTTATGTAATGTGAGGAAACACAGCAGCCAATGTAAAGATATCAAGATCCCACAAGCATCAATGTGGTTATGACCAAATGATGTGCCTTTTTTATTAGTGACATTGTATGAGGGTTAAATGTTGGCCAGGAACCAGGATACAAGGAGAACTCCCCAACTCTTCTACAAGTGCTGCTGTGGGATATTTTATGCCTGCCTTGGAGGGAAGATGGGCCCTCAGTTTATCATCTCATCCAAAAGATCACTTATCTGAGAATGCAGCATAGTCTTACTGCACTGACAATGCCTGCCCAGCCCTTGTGGTTTACTCTTTGGAGTGATGCTTGAACCCATTACCTCTGACTCAGAGATAGGAGTGCTAATGTCTGAGCCACAACTGATACAAATATGTGGATGAGAATGAAATACCAATATTTGGTTCTTACACTTCATGTTCTGCTGCACAAGAAAGCTTTGTTCACCAGGAATGTGGACTCTTAGTAGTTGAACTGTTCACTTTGTGTGAAATGGTCTTGCAAGCTGAAGGACCTACTATATGGAGGACTGGATACCCCCATTCACAATCCCCACTGAATTGGGTAGCAGGAGTCAGGAAATTTCATGGCTTGCTGCACTCACCTTGGGAGAAAGTACCCTGAATGGAGGGATATTGGTTCTGGGGGTTCCAGGTGCAGGTTGGAGCCAGGCCCAGAATCCTGTTTACAAATTGGAGACAGCCACAGGGACTGCTGATTGTGGCGGATAGCTTTTTCAAAGACTCACCTTGGCTGTTTGCTTATGTTTTCAGCCCTTCACCCCTCATCTCTCACACTCCTTCACCCTCTCAAGCCTCACCCATTCTCTATGCCCCATCCATGACAGCTCATGTCATCCCATGATCCCCCCATCCACCACCCTTTGTCCTTATACCCTCAGTGCCAACTCACAGTATCTACCATAGGCAGACCGTGGGAATCATGTTGGGATGAAGTACAATAAAATTCTAAATATCTATTACAGCCTTCACTATATATATGTATAAAAGTCCGATTCATGAAAGCCCATTCAATCCCCTCAAGTACTCATTCCTTCATCAAAACAAACAGTTGTATTCATAGCCCCAGAACAAAGACCTAATCCTTTAATAACCTCTTTGAGCTGTCTATCAAACTGAATTTACAACACTCTAGTGTAATAATGACAGGTTATGGAATGTAGCCAAATATTAATAATACTACAATAATAATACTTAGGGTTATGTCAACAAATAACTACTAAGACTGCTGGAACAGATTGTTTTCAAAACTCTCACAGACATAGACAGGCTGTTTTTTTTTCAATTTTTAAGGGGTTGGCCATTTAAATAACATGACAGCTTGACAGTTTTACATAACTTATCTATATACCTCATAGTTTCTGTTGGATCTGGAGGTGGGATCTGGAGTCCATCTGACATTTTGGATTGGCCAGGGCGTTTCTGCAACTCCGCAAAAATCCAGCCCGGAATGTCTGTGGCAATAATGTCCCAACAATTGCTATGACAGACTACCTAACTACACTCGCTGTTAGTTCAACTGGCCCTTGTCCATTTAATGTTGACAATAATTTAAACTTACTCTGTAGAGATAGATAGCTTTTTTAAAAAGATTTGAACTTCCAGTTATTATCTGATGCGATAACCTGACAAGATTTCAGGTTTTAAAAGTTTTATTGTAACAAATGACTAAACAAACACTATTGACTAAATATTATTCTTGTTTTATGAAGGCTACCTAAACTTTAAATACAGAAACTGACATTCTCCTTGTGTACTTACCAACCATTGCACTCTCCATGTAATTACAGTACTAATAGCAAATAGCCCACAGTGGCTCCCACCCTCCAATGGGTTCTTGCATACCTGCTTCACCAAGTAGCAGCTTCAAGTGACCATCTTCAGACCCCTCCCTCAGTTCTTGGAGAGCTCCTTAGATCCATTACCAACAGTAAAACCTGTTCCAATGTTTCTTCTTCCCCCTACCCTGCCATAACAAATCTCCTGAAATCCATGGAAGGCTGCAGGATGTACCTCTTCAACTAGAGACTGTCTCTCTCCCACACCTGGTGTGGTAGCTTACAAATTTTTCTCTCTGCTGACTGCCCCAAACTTCTGTTTCGCCTGCCAACCCCCCACCCCTACCCCCACCCCCACCCTCACCCTCGTGCTCTCTCTCTCTCCTGCCTAAAAGCCTGGAGCTGGTGAGTCTAAACTTTGTTAGCTCAAATTGGCCTGCCCTTCTGTCCCAGGTACGATAGTTTCACGCCTTTCAGCAAGTTCCTTGACTTGGGCCTCTTATAGCAACTAACCTTGGCTTGTTATCAAGTGGCATTCAGAAAAGGTCACATGACCTTCTTCTTTACTCCATTTTACCTAAAACTAAACATACAGAAATTAAACATGCAGGTTAAAACTGAACAGCCTTTTAAACCTGAATATTGTAACATCTGCAATTCGGAGATAGAAATGGCGTAATGTCCTTAGCTGGGGAAGTGGGATTTGTGTGAACTGTATATCTCCTCAACCAATCGAACTGTAAGGGCAGGATCTTCCGATCTGTGAGCAGTGGTGGGACCCACTCACCAACGCGTAAAATGGCGCAGGGTGACGTCAGGTGGAACTCCCGACATCACCCGCATCATTTCCACTTTCAGGTCGGTGGGGGTGCAGCAGAGTCGGATGTGCGCTCGCCAACCTGTCAACAGCCTATTAAGGCCACTAGAAAACCAATTCAGCTCATTAATGGAACTTAAGGTTGGCGAGCAGGCCGGGAGCCCAGGCGGGCTTGTGAAAAAACATGAAATCTCATCCACTGGCAGGATGAGGCTTCATAAGGGTTTTTAAATTTTAAAAGATTTAAATAAAAGTTATGGACATGTCCCAACTCATGTGGCAGTGTCACATGAGGGGATGTGGCGGGGAATTTTTTTTAAACTCCTTTATTAAAAGTTGAAAATTTGAGCTGATCTCCCCGAGGCAGCACTTAGTCTCAGGGAGGTCTGTGCGCTATTTCGTGCACCTGCACGAAAGAACGCACTCCCGCCTGAGGGAATCCCCCCTGCCCGCACAGGGCCCACCCATGTAAAATGGGGGCGCCGATTGGGAACACACCCACTGCGCCCGCTCCTGCTCTTCCCACCCTGACAGGGGGAAAATTTTGCCCTAAGATTCTGAAGCAAAAGCACCACGATTGATAAGGAAATCTAAGTTAGTATGAATGAGTTCAATGATAAATCAAGTACAGAACGAGAATAAAGAGAGGCAAAGAAAGACTAGATCAAGAGAGTGAGTAAAATATGATGGAACAAAAAAATAAGATTAATTAAAAAAACTCTCCAGCAACAATTTAAAGCTGAAAGAATGAGACTCCATATCTGTTAGTTTCAGTGCTGGAAAGGTTCACTGGCACAATTAATGTCTTATCACATTGGTGAAAAAAGGTACTTAGATTTCAGATGATGACTTAATTTCTGTGGCAAGTTTATTTTTTATCTATAGTGCAGGAACAGGAGCTTCATGCCACTTAATGCATTTGAATGAGGAGACAGACAGTAAGATGCCATTTCCAACAGCAGCTTCTTGATTTCTGTGTTTTATTGTGCATCTGCCCTCTTTTGAAATGGCTGTAGCATTTGCACATAAATATCAGTGTGTGATATTAGCATCACCATTATTTTAACAGCAAATTTTGAGCCATAATATTTGCTTAATTTCTGGAGAGATATTGAGCAGAGTATAAATAGCCCTAACATATCTACATGATTAGCCCTAGTTAAGATGTTATACTTAGAAACCTTTTAGAAGGAAATTTACTTTATTTAGCTGCATTTAACCAAAAATGTGTTTTGTGCATTTTCAGATTTTCTTTTAAAAGTAATGTATAATTCCATTGATAATCATGAAGAAAATCAAAGTAAGTTACAAAGCGCATAGAATGGGTTTAATGTAGCTGCAGACTCCTCATGAACATTAAATCAATGCAATTCAGTGACCTACTTTAACTGGAGAGCTCTGTTCCTTTTTAAACAAAATATAGCCCCATGGCAACCAACAAATAAAAACATCAAATTGAAATAAAGACGAGAAATCCCAATATGATTAAATGTTATGTTGTGCAATGTTGTGCTATTTGTTTAATATGAGAAATTACTCTTGTTTTCAGGAAAAATTCACAATATTTTGTTCATTATTTCAATTTCAGATGAGATGATTATCTAGAATATGAAGAAATAATTAACTGTGGGAATTGGACTGAGGATGTAAATCCTCCACAGTCTCTCGAATTTAATAATGACTAATTTTTTTCTGCATTTCAGGTTATCTGAATATAGACATTTTCTTCCACATAAATAGCTACCTTGGATAATGCAGAAAGGTTTACTCCATGTCAAAATAGCTTGTCTTACAGCTGACAACACATTAATCGCTCTCAAGGTCTTTCATCCAAGTGGTCCACCTTGTCATATGTATTCTTTCATTCTCTACACTGAAGGAAAACTGACTGGAAACTGCAAATAGCTCTGAAGCTGTCCCTTGTCATAAATATTCCTGGCAGCTCCCTCCATTGACCCTGGAGCGACAATGTGTGTCATTAATGGCTTTGAGGAAATTAAAATCGTTGGCACGTTACACACCAGAATCTAAATTAGTCCAGATCCATGGTAGAATTTTGAGTCCCTAGTTCAGTAATCAATCTGTTGGTCTGATGATTCAAAGTATTTCATTCTACCCCACCTGCTCGTCAAACCAGTGAAATCTGACCTGCAACATCCATAATCACAGAGCTGTGGATATCCACGTAATATGGTTTACCACAATATTTTCACAAATTCTTCTGCACTTAAGTTGCAGCCCCATGTAACAGCTTATAACACATGATCATAGAATCTTACACAACAGAAGGAGGCCGATAGATTCATTGTGTTTGTGACACCTCTTCTGAAAATAAGGATGTGATATATGGACACTTGAATGATACTGATCTGATTGGGCATAGTCAACATGGATTTATGAATGGGAAATCATGTTTGATGAGCCTGTAGAAGTTTTTGAGGATGTTACTAATAGAATTGATAAATGGATATACTTGAAGCAGGATTTTTGATTCAGTGGGTGCTTGCGATTGGCGGACCCGGGAGCGGCCAGGGAACAGGCCCCTGACTGCGATCGACCCCCGACTGTGAAAGGCAGGCTGAAATGCTCAGTACTGCTGTGGTGGGGGTGGGAGGAGGGTGAGTGCCGAAGTCAGCACAGGTGCAGGAGAGTGCGGAATGAAAGCTCCCTGAAGGGAAAGAGCTGCCTCAGGGAGTTGAAGGGGAGAATTTTCCCCAAGTCGGGCGAGCCAAGCGGGAGCGAGCACGGGCAGACACGATCGGGTCCGCGCCGCCATTATACGTGGCGTGCCAATTAAGGCCAGCCCAGTGGAATGCACGACTCCCGAGGATAGCAGGCGGCAGTGGGAATGCACTGACCGCTGGGTCCAATGGTGACCCGGCGGCCTGTTTAAATAAAGCCTTTGCAAGGCTGCTCACAATGGCAAGTGGAAGGGCTCACGGAGAGCTTCTAGTGAGCAGGCCAGGCCAGAGGGGAGGGCAGTGGGGCAGGTCAGGCTGGATGGTAGGGGAGTGGGGCAGTGTGCCTCTCGGTTTTCGGATGGATGTCTAGCTGCCCTCCTGGAGGAGGTAGAAGCACGGCGGGAGTTCCTGCTTCCGAGGGACGGGAGGCAGAGGACCCCCCCATCTGACCAAACGTGCCTGGGAGGAGGTGGCCAATATAGTCAGCTCCCAGAATGTGACGCACGTGGGTCCAGAGCTGCAAGGGATTCATCGACCTCCTGCACTTGGGAAAGGTGAGCACCATGTTGGCAGAGGACACTTTATGAAACCGGCAGCCTTTCCCACCAGAGCGCCGACCCCCACCCCCCACCAAACAACTCTGAGTATGGTTACAACATTGTGAATCTTCACAGCATGTCTCCCTCGCTGGGTGGGCCTGCAAAGATTGCCCATGCCTAGTTCACCCTGACAGGGTAGTACTGAAATGGGTTCTGCACCCGCAGCATGTGTGACACTGACACCCAGCGTATAGATTCGGGGGCAAATTCAAGGGTCTGCACCTAGGCAGAGTGCTGGAACTGGGAAGCATGTCAAAATCAGGGTGCAAACATGCTGGGAGGGGAGCTTCCAGTTGGTGGGGCCCCGATCCATCTGCTGGTCTTTGTGCTCCACGTGCTTGTGCCTCCTTGCTTAGCAAAGTGACACCTTGTGTTGCCACATGTGAAGGACGCAGCATTTGGGCAATGGGGGCTCAGCCCTGGTTTCTTTGGGTGAGTGTGCGGCAGCTGCGGGGTGACGAAGAACTGGAGCCCTGCAATGTCCCTCTCTGGCTGGGTTTGCAGGGATGCAATGGGAATTCAGGTACAGGGTGGACTAATCAATGCGCCTCTCTCCTTTTCTGGAGAAGACTGCACACAATTCTGTGGAGTGGATGCGGACTGGCAGAGGCCAGGTCCAGTTGGCCATCATGACTCCATTCGAGCAGCAGTCTATGGATCTGGAGAGGTGCCATGCACCCAGGTCCACTGGAAGCACTGAGGCTGGGATGCCACAGGGAGAGATATTTGCCGAGAACTGAGGTCACCATGCTGAATGCTCAGTGATTGAAGTTTGCAACATGGACTGACCGTTGCTTATGGAAGGATGAGCGCATAATGATCCAGGTGACTAGCATGCACATTGACATTGTCTCCACTTTAACTAATCAAATGTTCTTTGTTTCAGCATCAGCGGACCAGGGCCGGGAGGGGGAGCAGCAGGGGCTTCCTCTCACACCTGAGGGCCCTGAACATTTCGACTTACCAGCGTCACATCATCTCTGCCAGGCAGGCACCAGCGCAGATGCTAGCACCTCGGTGGGAATTAGATCATTGGCTAGTGTCCCAGGGCACAGCGCTGAGGGCACTTCACACTCACTTGAGGTGCAGGCAGAGACAGAGAGTGCTCATGGCGCTGGCAGTCGGAGCACTGCTGGGGACCAGGCACATGCTCGGTCGGTGGCTGATGATGTGCTTCTGGAGTCGTCCGTGAGGCAGCAAACGCTGGAAGTGCAGCAGGAAATGTGGGGGGATCTGGCGGAGACACATGAGACTGTGCGTGGCATGGTGCCCGTTCCAGAGGAGTCCATGAGAAGCATCACTGATGCAATGAGCCTCATTGCCGAGTGCCATGCTTCCTCCATGGATAAAGTGGCGACTCTCGTGGAGAGGCTCCTCCAGGAGAGCAATCAGAGCTTCCTGGGGTTGTGCTCGGACCTGCCAGCCCTCACAGTGACATTGACTTTAGCTGGTCAGTGCCAGTGTGGGAGATGGTTTGGGCACCAAGTATCCCAGCTCGGTGCCCATCCATCTATGGTGAGCAGTGAGATCCGAAGCGACCTCATGTCAGTGCAGCAGCTGCCTGTCATCTCTGCAAGGTCTTCTCAGGGCGCTCCGGATGAGGGCAGCAGATCCTCCACCCCTCTGCCAATGACTGTGGCATCTGATGAGTCTGCGGCGACTGGGAAGGTGCCAGCTATGGAACTAGCCGTTCCCTCCCAGGCGCGGCCATCAAAGGCTCCACGGGCCAGAGGACGGCTGCCAAGATCATCGAGGTCAACAAGACAGCAGAGTCAGCAGGCTGTCTCAGGTGCCAGGCCAGCGAGGGGGGAGCACCTAGACGTAGCACCCATAAGCGTAAATTTAAGGCACCTTAGGCACACCACGAGCTTCTCACTGCTGCTTTTATGTTGCCCTGCTATTAGTTCATGACCACTTGGTGTGATGTGCAACACATTCGTATTATTTTTCTGAACTTCATTTTGTTATATCATTAAATTTTGATATACAAGCATGACCCAGGGTGACTCCTTTCCTCTACAGGTGGATGGATACCCATGATGTTATGAGTGAGTTGTGTGACATTGAGCTTTATTGACCAGGCAGATTTTGTACTCTGGTATTGAGCATGGACCCTGCAGCTCTGGTGTGTGTTGAAGGCCCAGCTGTGGTGGGCTAGCTGAACATTCTATGGATTAAAGCCTCCCGGGTGTCCCTGTTTCCCTGACATATGCCCGGGTCAGTGTCTACCCCCTCAGCATTCTCCTGTGCGTGCTCATCCTCAGACTCACTGCTGGACTAATCGTGTGCAGCCAGAGCAACTACGTCTACATCATCTTTGTCCATTGCGTCATCCCTTTCCAATGCCAGATTGTGGAGAGCGCAGCGTTCAACCGCTATCGTAGATGATCTGGGGGGTACTGGAGTGCGCCCCCTGAACGGTCCAGGCATCAGAAGTGCATCTTGAGAAGACCGATGGCTCTCTCCAACACAGCCGTTTGGAGCCCTGGCTCCTATTGTAACGCTGCTCAGCTTCTGTTCTTGGATGGTGGAGAGGCATCATGAGCCACCTTCTGAGGGGATAGTCCTTGTCACCCAGCAGCCATCCATCCAGCCGGGCTGGAGCACTGAAAAGCTTCGGCACCTGGGAGTGTCTGAGGATGTAGGCATCGTGGGAGCTGCCTGGGTACCTTGCACAGACTTGTAGAATCAGCATCCTGTGATCACACACTATCTGCATGTTCAGGTAATGAAAGCCCTTCCTGTTGACAAAGGGACCCGGCTCACCTGCTTGTGCCTTGATGGCCACATGTGTACAGTCGATTGCATCCCGGACACGGGGGAAGCCAGCAATCACTGCAAAGCCTCTGGTTTGCTCTGTCAGGCTGGCCTCATCCCAGCAGTAAAGGATAAAAGTCAATGTACGCCTGAACAGAGCATCTGTCACCTGCTTGACACGAGTGTGGAAAGCTGACTGGGAGATTCTGCAAAGATCACCCACCGGCCCCCAGAAAGAGCCGGAAGCATAGAAGTTGAGGGCAGCTGTGACCTTTAGAGCCACTGGCATGGGGTCCCCACCCATACTGTTGGCGCAGATCTCAGAGACTATCATCTGACAGATATAGTTGACTGTATCGCTTGAGAGATGGAGCCTCCTTTGGCACTGCACCTCAGATATATTGAGGTAGCTGCTCCACCGCCTGTATACCCTGGCAGCATGATAGTGGCAACTTCTGTAGCTCTTTATGATTTGGACTTCCTGTTGGCCTTCTGCCCCCTGTGCCTGCACCATTCCTCCCAAAGGTGGCTCCCTTGGAGGCTGAGTGTGCATTCCTGGCCTTTTCCCCTTTCTGGCCTCCCTTCTTCCTCAGAGCAGGTGCCTCCAGTGGAGAGCACAACTCCCATTCCCAGGCAAAGGGAAGGCTCCTTAAAACCTGCAGGCTCCAAAAATGATCTTTACTGTAGAGTCCTGACCTGAAGCCTGTTACTCCTGTCCAAGCAGCTGTGAAGAGTTTTGAAGCATTCCTGCTCACAGGCAAGTATCAGTAACTTTCACATTTAAATATCTTACAGATAACATTCATGACCCCGCTCACCCCTCTTATCCTGTCTGTGGGTGAGGTTTATACAAATGTCTCCTACCCGCCTGCCCGTTGTACCCATGCAACATCCTGAAGACCACAAGTGCCCCGAAAAATTGCAGTCAATTGGTGCCTCAAGGGCCTTAACTAGATGATTAATTAATGGCGGGCACGCATCCGAGAGCATCTTGCGCACACCCACCCTCCTAAATATCGTGATGGCGCGTGTTGACGTCATGACTCTCGCCAAACGTCACCGGGCATCATTTGACATGTTGGCATGTGGGGCCTGCCCCCACACACCCACGGGAAAATTCTGGCTGAAGAATTTAAAAACAAAAGCTAAAGATTTTTAAAAACTGGTGAAAAAAACTACGCATCAGAACCAGTAACCAGAACATATGGATGATGAAAATTCGGTCCAGAACATTTTTTTTTAAAAATTAATATCGGAAACCTCATCACGCCTGTGGATGAGGTTTCCTGAAAAATGCAAAGGCCACCTGCCCGAGTTACCTGCCCGAATTGTCTGCCCACCATCTGTAACGTTGGACAGGTAACAAAAAATCTAAGTTAATTACTACTTTAATGGCCTTAATGGGCTTCTTCATTGTCGGCAGGCACACTGCCGACTCCCACGCGCACCCACCAACTGAAATATTGCGCCAGTGCGCAACGATGTCAGGACAGGCTACCTGACATCATCGCGTGCTATTTTACACTCGAGCGTGTTGGGCGCACACCCATACGCCAAGCAAAAAATTCTGCACTTGGATTTACAGAAAGCTTTTGATAAAGTCCCCCATAGTGGGTTGGTTAGTAAAATTAAAGCACATGGGATAGGTGATAATAGGCTGGCATGGATTATGATTGGCTAACAGGCAGAAAATAACAGTAGGAATAAACAGTTCATAACTGGTGGGGTACCACAACAATCAGTACTTGGGCTCCAGATGTTCACAGTATACGTCAATGATTTGTATATGGGGACCAAATGTAATATTTCCAAGTTTGCAGATGACACAAAGCTAGATGGGAATGTTTGGTGAGGAAGATGCAAAGCAGCTTCAAGTGGATTTGGACAGACTTAGTGAGTGGGCAACGACATGGCAGATGGAATGTAATGTGGAAAAATATGAGGTTATCTACTTTGGTAGAAGGAAGAGATGTGCAGAGTATTTCTTAAATGGTAAAAGATTAGAAAGTGTAGATTGTACAAAGGTACCTGGGTGTCCTCAACATTAAGTCACTGAAAGCCAACATGCAGATGCAGCAAGCAATTAAGAAAGCTAATGAAATATTAGCCTTTATCGCAAGAGGATTTGAGTACATAAATAGCAAAGTGTTGCTTAAATTCTTTAGAACCTTGTTAGACCACAGCTGGAATACTGTGTGCAGTTTTGGTTCCCTTACCTTAGCAAAGGTATTATTGCCCATAGAGGAAGTGCAACAAAGGTTCACCAGACTTGTTCCCTGGATGGCTGAACTGTCCTATGACAAAAGATTAGGGAAACTGGACCTGTATATGTGTTAAGAAAAGGGGAATTTGTGTTTTAGTTTCATTTTAAAAGATGCCTGTTTTTTAATGAGACTTTATGACTCTTGAGGGGAAGTTAAAACAAACACAAGGTAGAAAAAAACGGTGCTGTTGCCTAGCAACAGGGGTTCAGAGAGAGGGACCCACAGAGACAGAGAAAACCAGAAAAGCAATTTTAGTTCAGTTGGAAGCAGTTGCCAGCAGAAGCAGGGCAGGAGAGCGAATGGCAAGGTGCAGGTTCCAAAAACCAAAGAAGAAAGCCCCCAAATCCTTGTGTGTGGAACAGGAAAGGTCCCAAGAGGACAGTTAAGTCAAAAGAAAGTACAGGAATCTGGAAAAGGTCCTGCTAAGTGAAGTGAAGAGTGAGGAGTAGAGTAAGGCTTCAAGCTTAAAGGGAGAAATCTTCACCACCCAGATTTAAAGCAATATAGGCTTGCAAGAAGCCAAAGATCCAAGGGGACAGCCAAAGGTCTGTAACTCTTTACTATCGGCATGTGAAGCATTGGTGTCCTGTTGGCATGGCTGAGTCAGTGAGGGAGAGTGTCGCAATCCATTGGAAAGGATTATCAGAAAGAGAGTTCAAAACCCTAGAGCTGGACTCTTGCGGAAGGTGTCTGAGAGAAAGCGTCATTTGAGTGAAGATTCCAAAGAGAGTTCTTTGAAAGTGGAGATTGGAAACCCTCGTGTGAAAGGCAGAGTTCAGTGAGACCATTTGGCTCATAGTGTGACAAATGTCTGGGGGGGAGTGATGAGGGATCCATAGCATCTGTTTGGGGTGGCCTCTGTCATTTGATTTCAGAGTGTGGTGTGTCTGACCACAGGTCGCCTATTGGTTTACATGGACTGTGTACTTATGGTGAACATTATAGTGTAAGATAGCTTTTGTAACTTGTGTTATCATTACAAATTTGTATGTATCTGTAATGGTAGTTGCGGGTGAAGGAGTACTGTAATATAGTTCATCTTTTCTTGTTTAATAAATGCTTTATTCTTTGGTTAAAAGTTCATCAGCTGACTCCCATGACTCTGTACAGTAACTACTCTCCACTTATTGAAACAAAAAATAAAAGTTAGGATCTATCAAGCTGAGTTCCACTCTGGGAACAGGCTTATCCAGTGGTAACGTCATCTGGGATCCTAACAATTTCCCCTCTACTTATTTTGCTAATTATCTTAAACTTGTGACTCTGGTTACAGGTCTTCCTGATACTGGAAACGGTTTGTTCAATTATGGTCTTTTTTTGTAATGCTTGGACCATTGAACTAAATTTGGATACAGCACATTGCCACAGTGCTAAATGTTTAATACAGTTCCATTTGTGTTGATAATGCATTACAAATGTTAGGTTGACTTTTATAACATGGACACCGGAAGAACCACAGCAACAGGAGCTTAACTTCAGCCTACCAACTACCACATCCCCCCACACCCTCACCACCTCACTGCCCCCATTTCACACTCAATCAACATGACAGGACCTTGTTAATCATGCAGCCATTTAATGGTGAATGATTACACAGAAGGGAAAAAGGCTTCTGATTTTCCAAAAGCCGACAAACATTTTGAAAGCTTTCCTTTCCAAAGACTATGCTGGCCAAAACAAAGTGGTTCATAAAACCCAAAATAAATAAGTTGGTCCCAGAATTAGAGTTGAGGCGAGAAAATAGTCCACAGCCTAGCAATGGAGTGGCACAGCAACTGAACTCAGTGTTTTATGGCTGCCAAATTGGAAGTGCCACTCCATGAGATAGGTTCAAGGAGGATTGTTTTGTTTGACTTTTCAGTGAACCTTCCCCAAAGAATGTTAAGCCAGAACAGCCAAGATCAGGTCACGCCCCCATGACCTGAAAACTGATGTAAGGAAAGATGTCAAGGCTCAAGGAAGCTTCTGGCATAAGACTACTTAACATTGCAACTTAACCACAGATTAGCTGTAGGTATTCATGGCACAATTTATCGTCTTTCAGTCCATTCTACGTTAACTGCTAACTCATTCTGGGCCCTCACAAACATAATGGCTCTTTTGCTGCTTAACATCCATGCCTATTATTTGGCATTGCAGAAATTCAGCATGTAGTGTATACTCACCCTGAATATAAGAGTATAAGCAAATGATGAGTTAAACATAGTTTTAAGGCCATCTAAAATTCTGCTGCCTGAATCCCAGTCCAGTTCACCCATCACCTCTGTGCTTGTTTGTGTTACAATCCCATCTGATGTTACTACTGGTCAAACCAAACTCCAGAGTGAAACTTAGCTTGATTTCTTTTTAGAAACCATGGAGGTAAGTTACTGAGTAAATTCACAAGAGGCTGCTGATGAACTTTTAACAAAAAGAATAAAACATTTACTCAACAAGAAAAACTAACTATATTACACCAGGCAAAAAGTTTGGAGAGATTTCAATACAAACTCAAGAAAATGATTCAAATATTCACAATTCCTTCACTCCAGCTATGTCTTTACAGACACATGCAAATTCAGAAAGATAAAAAAATTTACCATATCTGCTTATACTCTAATATTCAGGGTGAGTATACACTACATGTGAATTAGCAGGTGAACTGTGCTCAGACACACCACACTCCAATGTAAATGACAGATGCGATCAAAGCAGGTTCTACTGATTTCTTAACAACCCATCCAGGCTTTTGTCACATTGTGAGCCAACCGGTCTCACTGAAACTCTGTCTTTCTCACGAGGGTTCCTAATCCCCACATTTGAAGAACTCACCTTGGAATTCTCTCCAAACACCTCTCCCACTCGGAAGCCTTCAACAAGGGTCCACCTCCAGGGTTTCAATCTCGCCTTCTGAGATTCATTTCCTCTGGATCTCCAGATAGATTCAAGCTTCACCTGCCAAGCACAATTTCAGATCTTCAGCTGTGCCAAACAGAACACCACTGCTCCAAAAGGGTACCTTTGTCCTTATGGTCCACAGCACGCAGTTACCAAACTTTGGCTGCCCTCTTGGATCTTCAGGGCTTCTCCCAAGACCACTTTGCTTCAAGCCTGCTCCCCGCGGCTCTCTCTCTTTAATTCAGAGCCTATTGCTCTGCTCCTTCTTCTCAATTTGACTTAACAGAATCTGTTTCTGATTTCTGTCCTGGTCCCTTGCCTGAGGCCTTCTCCTGGGACCTGTTTCTGTCCCACTCCCTGGTTTGGGATCTTCTTCTTTGTTTGGGACTTTCAGCCCATCCCCCTCTCTGTGGCCTGCTCTCTGAGACACCTTCTCTGCCATGGCGCTCTATTTCAGGTCACCTGACCTCCAGTTTTACTTCTTTTTCACTTTCTTCTGCGCATATGCACAGGGCTGGTTCCCGGCCTGAAGACATGAAAATGGACGAACCGCGCACTGCTACCCTTTCTCAGCTGGCGCATGCCCCGCCAAATCACTCACCATCCTGACTTAGAAATATATTGCTGTTCCTTCGCTGTCACTCGGTCAAAATCCTGGAATTCCCTCCCTAACAGCAACGTGGGTGTACCTACACTACATGCAGCGGTTCAAGAAAGCAGCTCACCACCACCTTCTCAAGGGCAACTAGGGATGGGCAATAAATGCTGGCCCAGCCAGCAAAGCCCACATCCTGTGAATGAATAATAAAAAAAAGGAGTCCTGAGGCCTACCAAAAACTATAGTTCCCGAACTCTGAACTCCCCAACTAAACTCAAGGTAAGTATCGGAGTTTGTTGCAGTTGACCTACATTCAGTCCTGGTTAAGCTACCTCTGTAATCCCCTCCAACTCTACAAACCTCCAAGATTTGTGCACTCATCAAATGTTGGTCTCTGGAGCACCCCCAATTTTAATTGCTCCAACATTGGTGGCCATGCCTACAGCTACCTAGGCCCTAAGAACTGGAATTCCCTCCCTGCACCTTCTCACATCTCTACCTCTCTTTTCTTCATTAAGGCACTCCTTCAAACCTACCGATTTGACCAGGTTTCGGCCATCTGCCCTAATATCACCAGTATGTCAGATTTTGTTTTACAATGCTCCTCTGAAGCACCTTAGGACATTTTATTTCATTACAGGTGCTATATAAGTACAAGATGTTGTTGTTGTTGTTATTAATAACCGAAAAAGGCTTCACACATTAAATTATTGTAATCCAACCTATTGTATAGTCACTTTCTGGTACACTGAGTGAGATGTGAGATAATCAAAAAGTGACTTTGGGCAGCTCTTGATGGACTTCTATTGCTATTCAGTCAGAAAGAAGTTACAAGTGCTGACCAACCTGATCTATGAGTCAAATAAAAATTTTAAAACTGAAATTAATAGTTTTTGTCTTAGGTAAAGATATTGAAGATATGGAGCTAAGGTAAATGAACTCCATGATCAGCCATGATTGAATTGAGAGGCCTTGGGGTGAGATGCAGCTACCAACCATGTTAGTGAGTGGCAGATAGCCAGAACAGCCTCCAGATACAGAGGCTAGCTGCAGAATAAGCAGGACCTCTCCTGACGAATAATCATTTGTGGAATGCAGTGACAGGGTGATTATGGTGGGTGAGGCAGAGGGTGAGGTACAGCATCCTGTGACATGGCGAGTAAAGGCCGACAGCCAATAAATCCAAACACAACAAATTCCTTTAACAGTGGATCAGCTGATGGTAGTGAAGATGGATGAGAGGTTGCAACATGGCCTTATCCTGTATTATACAGGATCACCTGATCATTGCAAATAGGCAATGTCCCACCAAGACAGTGTGCATCCTGCTGTACAACAGACCTCCCTCTCTAAAAGACACCATGCAAAGGTCCTTCTACTAATGGCAACTAAATGGCAGACAGGCTTAAGGGCTTTATGATAACTTTCTGCTCCTACATTCCTATGCAGCAGTCACCTTTTTGAAATTTGTGTTGGCTGCTCTTTGGCTGATAATGTGCTAGAGGGTATATAAGAGCACTATATAAATACACGTTCCTTCTTTCTTTTTATCTTATATGCCCTGAACCATTAATATTCTATTTGTAACACTTCAAAACCAATGCCCTTCATTAATTTTAACTTGACTTGTCATTCTCCATAAAGATTTTCATCTGGTTGCCTTGTACTCCCATGAAAGTTTATATTGTAAGAATTACTTTTTATGTTAGTGCCTTTCATTCAGCTCTTTCTATTATACTGCAGTTTTGGAACTGTTTCGTTGGATTGGGATTCCGGAGAATTAGCAGGTAAGTCCATTTTTTTAGGCTGTCCAAAAACATTGAAAAGTAAAGAACATTTTCAAAAAGGACTTCCTAAAAATCAATAAAAATTAGAAGCAAAAATGCAATACTAAAGACATACGGCTGGAATTTCAGTAGGTTTTCTGGTTTGAAGATCATCACAATCTTCAGAGGGAATCTCAAATAATTGGTGCAGAAAAGTTTGAAAATTTGGAATGCTCCCTCAAGATGTTGTGGTTACTGGGACAACTGAAGCTTTTAAGACTCTGATCAATAGGGTTTTTTAGGTAGGGTTACCAAGGGATATGGAGCAAAACCAGGTAAATGGAATTGATTTGCCTATCAGCCATGAATTAATTGAATGGCGGAGCTGAATTACATAGGATTAAATAGAATATACAGCACAGATAGAGGCTATTTAGCACAACTAATCCATGCTGGTGTTTATGCTCCACTCAAACCTCTTCCCATCTTTTCTTAACTAACTCTACCATCATGCCACTCCATTTCCTTCTCCCTCATATGGTCCTCCAGCTTCACCTTACATACTTCCATAGTACTCGCTTCAACCACTTCCTCTGGTAGCGATTTACATTTTCACCACTCTTTGGGTAAGGAAGGTACTTCTGAATTCCCTATTGGATTTCTTGATGACTATCTTATATTGATGACCTCTAGTTACTCTCTTCCCCACAAAAGGAAACATTAGCCTGAATTTTTCAGTCGGCGTGAAGGGGCGGGCCCGACATGCCGGTGTGTAAAATGACGCGCGATGACATCGGGCGTGTGTGCCAATGTCATTGTGCTGCCTCGCGATGTTTTGTTCAGTGGGTGCACGCCAGAATCAGCTGCCCGCCCGCTGATATTTAAAAGGCCTATTAAGGCCATTAATGAAACAATTAATGTATTTGTTTACGCTGCCCGTCCAACCTTAAGGTTGGCAGGTAGGCGAAAAGGCCAAGTGGCTTTTACGTTTTTTAACAAACCTCATAGAATGAGCAGGATGAGGTTCTTAAAGAATTTACCACTGAAATAATTTTTCTTTCTGTATTATACCAACATATCTCATCTCATGTGACACAGTCACACGAGGGGACATGTTTAATTCAATTTTAAAAGCATTTATCTATTTATTTCAAAAGCGCTTCAATCTCCCTGAGGCAGCTCTGTGCCTGAGGGAGATCGTGTGCATGTGCAAAAGAGCGCTGATCCCGACTCTCTCTCCTCCCCCACCTGCACATGTAGCGCTGAGCACTACGGCTCTCATCTTATGCTGGGCGGGCCTTAATTGGCCACACCCCTCATAAAATGACGGCGTGGAGCCAATCGCAGGCGCCGGTCAGCTCCGCAACTGTCCCCACCCGCTCCCACTGAGCTCGCCAGCTGACTGAAAAATTCAGAACATTGTCTGTGTATCCAGTCTGCCAAAACTTTTCATAATTTTAAAGATTTCTATTAGGTCACCATTCAGCCTTCTATTTGCAAGAGAGAAGAGACCCAGCCTGTCAATCCTTTCCTGCATGTATACCCGCACGTTTCTGGTATCAACCTCGTAAATCTTCTCTGCACCCTCTCCAGTGCTTCTATGTTCCTTTTATAATACTGCAACCAGAACTGCATGCAAGAGTCTGTGGTCTAGCCAAGGTTTGATATAGGTTTAGCATAGCTTCTGTTCTTTTCAATTCTATTCCTCTAGAAATAAAACCTTTGTGATTTTTCTTATGGCCTTGCTAACCTGTGGCACAACTTATAGTAATTGATAAAAAAAAAACTGCGGATGCTGGAAATCCAAAACAAAAACAAAAACAGAATTACCTGGAAAAACTCAGCAGGTCTGGCAGCATCGGCGGACAAGAAAAGAGTTGACGTTTCGAGTCCTCATGACCCTTCGACAGTTCTGTCGAAGGGTCATGAGGACTCGAAACGTCAACTCTTTTCTTGTCCGCCGATGCTGCCAGACCTGCTGAGTTTTTATAGTAATTGATGTACTTATGCTCCAAATCCCTTCATTTCTCTACCCCACCTAGACTTGCAACTTTCAAGTTATGAGTCATATGTCTATTCTTATAACTAAAATGTGCTACCTCACATTAACCTGTGTTAAACTTCATTTGCCGATTATTTTCCAATTCTGCAAGTCTATTAATTTATTCCTTTTTTTTCGCAGTCCTTCTTAGTGTTGATTAGTACCCAAATTTGGTCTGATTTTCAAATTAGAAATTGTGTTTTTGATCCCAAAGCCCAAATTATTCATGTAAATTGTGAATAGCAGTGATCCCAGGACTGATCCTTGGGGAATACCATTTCCAAACTTCTGCGGCTTAGAATAATTATCCTTTACTCCCATTCTCTGCTTTCTGTCTTGAAACCAGATAGCAATCCATTCTATCACTTGTCCCCTGACTCCACATTCTCTGACCTTATTCATTATTCTATTATGAGGCACTTATTGAAGGTCTTTAGAAAATCCAGATATATTACATCTATTGCATTACAACTGTCAACTGTCACCTCCACAAAAAATTTAACAAGGTTGACCAAGCAAGATTTTTCCTTTTGAAATCCATGCTGATTGTTCATCATTATGAGGTGATTTTTACAGGGGAATGAATTCCTCACACTTCCCCTCCACCACCGCCCCCCCTGCCCACCCCACCCCCCTCAACCCCACCCCACCCCACCAAATCAAAAAGTCAATTGGCTGGGGTGGGGGGGGCCTCAAGTACAGGAATTCCAGCCCTAGACAGCGACCAACTAATCTGACTGGCTGGTAGCTCTGTAATCCCAGAAGTCCCAGGAGCAAATAGTGGCCATTGCTGGGGCTACAAGGATTCCTGAAGAGAAGGAAGATGGATGCCTGACTTAAAAGTAAGTCAGGTAATTTCTGTTGGATAGGGATCGGAGACCCTAACGAGGTGGAGGGGGAGGGTTTTAGAGGCCAGGAGGGAGACACAAAGGGGGAATACCATCTTGGTAGGGTGCCCCCGATGGGCACAGGGACCCCCCCCACCCAAAGGAGGTACCCTCGCCTTTTTTCCTGCCTTTAACCCAAATTGTCAAAGCTGCAGGTTACCCTCCTTCCTTCCACTTTCCTCTGCCCAATGTATTATCATGGCGGAGGTGAAATGAAGTCCTTCAAATGGCCAATAATTGGCTACTTGAGAGCTTCAATAAGCTTAACAGCGGTCGAGCTACCTAATGCCTTACCCGCACCCTTCCCCCCTTCAAATAAGCCAGCAGGAGGGGTGTAAAATTCACTCTTATATTTTCCTTTTCTAGATGTTTTCCTATTCTATCTTTTTGTCGCGGTTCCATTATTTTTCTTACCAAAAATGTTAAGCTGACAGGTTTGTATGTAAGTCCCTGGACATAAATACAGGAGTTACATTAGCTCTCTGCCAGTTGCCCAGTGCTGCTCCTTTTTCTGAGAAAATTGTTATATGTAGTATTGCCTCTTTTATCTATTCCCTAGATTCTATTAAAATATGTGGGTGCTATCAATTTGAATGATTTATCCTCTTTGAGTTTGTTTATTTTATTCAATACTTTTTCTTTTTAATTTTTTAAATGCACTTATCTCATCGCTTTTCTCATTATTCAACATCATGTTCACCTGTTCTATCTCCCTGATAATTACTGAAGCAAAATAATTATTTAATACTTCTGCCATCTCTCTATCATGACCTGTGGTATTGCACTGTCTATCCCTTAATAATCCTATTCTCATCACAGCCTTCCTTTTTATTAATGTGCTTGTAAAATATTTTACTCTTTTGTTTTATGTTCTTTGATAATTTAATT
This sequence comes from Carcharodon carcharias, assembly GCF_017639515.1. Taxonomy (NCBI): domain Eukaryota; kingdom Metazoa; phylum Chordata; class Chondrichthyes; order Lamniformes; family Lamnidae; genus Carcharodon; species Carcharodon carcharias. Next base: position 54,685,847 of record NC_054483.1, on the reverse strand, counting down.
TTATAGTTCCTTCTGGCCTTCCTAATTATTTTTTGACTTCTCTCCTAGTCTCTTTGTATTTTATTTTGTCATGCACTCCTCTGCGTCTATAGACTTACTGTGTGCCTCTTTCCTAACCTTCAGTTGTTTCTTGATGTCCTTATTCATCCATGGAGTCTCACTGGTGTTTAGTCTGTTCTTAGCTTTCAGCGGAATATATTTTTCCAGCACTCCGAACACTCCTTTAAATGTTTCCCATTGTTGTTCTACAGCATTATTTGCCAATATTGTTGACCTTTTATTTTACCAAGTTTTAATCTTAGCCCTTCAAAATCTGCTTTTCTCCAATCTATTAAACTGATTTTCACCATACTTATGGCCTTCTCAATCATCATCTTAAAGTGTATTGTATTATGGTCACTATTGCCTAGATGTTTCGCTACTTTTACTTCTCTTATTGGTTCTGGTTCATCCTTCATTGCTAGACCCAATAATGAATCTTCCTTTGTTGGCTTTATACATATGGATTAGAAAGGAGTCCTGTACACGTTGTAGGAACTCAATTCCCTTATCCTCCTTTACCTACATTTTCCATCCAATTGTTGAAATCCCCCATGATTATGGTTCTGTGTGTTTTACTCATTTCCCAATTTGTCTGCATATTTCTTCCTCCAACTCCCTTCCACTATTAGGTGCTCTGTAATCTACACATATTAATGTAGATCCTTCATTAGCTTTTATCTCTATCTATATAAAAGATATTTTGTCCTGCTGATTGCTGCATGCCCTTTTTCTACTGCCATTATGTTATCCCTAATAATTACAGTTACTCCACCTCCAGTTCCCCACACCCCCCCCCCACCCCACCCCAAACCCACTGTTTTGTCTAAGTATGTCATACCATGCAATGTTTAATTCCCAGTCCTGATTTCTCTGTAACCATGTCTCAGTAATGCTACTATGAATGATTGGTCTATGCCTGTTCATACATTATCACTCATCACCCTTCAAAGCTGCTGTGAGAGATTAGAACAGCCCCTGCAGAAATCCCAATTGCACAGTAAAATAACAAAATTAACAAACAGCAAACTTCTGACCTTTCAAGAACCCCATTATCCATAAATCTTCCTTTAAAACCATTCTAGAAGAAGAAAGGAAGCATCCAATTCATTCCTGTTCTATGCAGATGCAAAATCATGCTGGGTGTCATTTATATTTACTATAATAGTTTTGCATCTTTCAGGAAATTGGTTGGAGGGCCATATTTTACATGAAGTGCTAGTATCAAATAATGAAACGGCATTCACACGTGCTGAATTTAACCGATTTACAAGCCTCAATGGCATTGTTCATGTGAAAACATCTCCACACCACCCTTCTTCAAACAGACTCCCTCAGAGAGCAGCTCAGGTGTTCAAACCTGGTGTGAAGAAATTATCTGGAGATTTGTTAACGACTAAGTTAGCATGATTTCTTTTCCATTGTAAAACCAGTCCTGATTCGACAACTGGTATCACACCTGCAGAATTGTTGATAAAGCATCGTCTCCAGTCAAGACTGAGCCTAATCATGCCAAACTTGAGGGAGAAGGTGGAAAGAAGACAGGAAAGTCAGAAAATGGGGCATGATTGCCACAGTCTGGACAGAACATTTAATGTAGGGGAGAAGGCATTTGTGAAAAATTTTGGAGAAGGACCAGCACGGTTGATCGGTGAAGTAAGTGCCATAACGGGACCTCTTCCCTACCACCAAAGTCAGAAATTGAATAGTAAGGAGGCATGTGGATCACATAAGAAGTGGAGCAACCAACCATCCAGGAGTGATTTCACCAGTTTTCGAGACTGGTTCAGCATTTCCCATTGAAAGAAATCTACCAAGTACTAATGTATTTGAAGCGCCGACTATACCTGAAAGAGTCGAAGAAACAAATGTATAGGTATCTGCTGTAGAGCCAGATGCTCAGATGACTTCAGTAAGGGAGATTCCAAAGCAAACGTCAGAAGCTATAGAGTTGAGGCATTCTACATGCATTAGGAAACCCCCAGAGAGACTGACTTTGTAAATAATTGACCCATGTAAATAACTTGGTGTATTGAAAAATAGTAAAATGTACTTTTCAGTAAAGGAGGAGGGGTGTAGTAATCTGATATGTAATATACCTTTAAGACAAGTATTGGGATGTAATGTCACATGATCTTAATATCCAATAGCAGAGTAGCACGGGCTACCTCTATGTGAGAAAGTCTTGAGTTAGTCACTGATGAGTGAAGACAGAGTTTTATGTTGTGAGCACTCAAGAGTAGTTGCTGAGTTTAATTTGTAAATAAGCAGCATGGCCAGGATTTTACAGTACGTGTGCAAGGGTTGGTCTGACATGCATGCGTGTAAAATGACATGTGATGATATCGGGCTTGTGTGCTGATGTCACCGCATGGCATTGCAATATTTAGGAAGGCGTGCACATAGGGCAGAACCTTCTAGCTGGTGTGCAAGTGACGGAGCCCACACGTCAGTGCTTAAAATGTCGCGCGAGCGTCCCAAAGTCAGAGCGCGGCATTGCGATATTTCGGTCGGCAGGCGCGCTATGCAGCAGGACGCACGTCCGTCATTAGTTAAAGGCTTCATTAAGGCCCTTAACTTGCCAATCATCGATAATTTTGAGGGGCCCATGTGAACTTCGGCTCGTCGCACGGGCTCAATGGGCAGGCGGGTAGGTGATTGTTTTACAAACCTCATCCAGTGGCGGGATGAGGTTTGATATCAGAATTAAAAATGTTTAATAAAGTTTTTGTTTATTTCATTAACATGTCCCATCTCGAGTGACATTTTCACATGAGGGGGACATGTTAATGAATTTTTTATTGTTCTAATTTTTATATCTGCCAGCCTTTCAGTGATCTCCCTGAGGCAGCATTTTGCCTCAGGGAGATGTGCACTCCTTAGTGCGCATGTGCGAAAGAGCGCACTCTCGCAGTTGGGGAATCCCCCCCACCTGCACAGGAAGCGCATAGCGCTTCCCGTTGGGTGGCACGCTGGGTGGGTCTTAATTGGCCAGCCCACTTAAAATGGCGGCGGGGCCCGTTTCGGCAGTAGCAATCGGTTGCCCACCTGCCGCCAAGTCGGTCGGGCCCACCTGCCCATCGAAGGCAAAATCCTGCCCATATGAGTTTGGAGTTGCACCCACCATTAGTAATGGGCCAGTTAAGGCCCTTGAAGCAGCAATTGATTTCCGTTTTGCGCAGCCCATGTGATTTTCAGGGCCTCGCATGGGCACAATGCCAGGTGGGTAGGCCACATTTTTAAAAACCTCATCCAGTGCGGGATAAGAGAGCGAGTGGGCTCGCTAATGCAAGTTGTTAGAACTTTAGACTATTACTTAATGTTACTTGCTTGTGTGAACAGGACAACTTCATTTCGATTCAGAGCTTCTTTGACAGAATTAACAGGACTCCAGAGCATAACACTTGGGACCTTCCAGGTATCAGACAGCCTTCCCTTACCCTGGGAATGGTGATTTTGGTCTCTGCTGGAGGCACCGTCTCTGAGGAGGAAGAGAGGGCCAGAAGGGGGAGGAGGCCAGGTGCCCCTATTCAGCCTCCAGGGGAGCCACCTGTGAGAGGACAGACTCAGGCATAAGGGCCAGCAGGATGTCCAAGGCAGAAGGGGCTGCAGAAGATGCCACTATTCTGCTGCCAGGGTTTACAGGCGGTGATGCAGCTACCTCAATATGTCCAAGGTGCAATGCCAAAGGAAGCTCCACCTGTCAGATGATAGGCCCTTAAATCAGCTCCAATTGTGTGAGTGGACATCCCATGCCAGTGATGCTGAAGGTCACAGTGGCCCTCAACCTCTACACCTCTGGCTCTTTCCAGTGGTCAGTAGGTGATCTTTGTGCAGTCTGCCAATCAGCTGGGACAGACACTCTGTTCAGGCGTGCTTTGACTTTCATTCACTACCACACGGATGAGGCCAGCCAGACACGGTGAGCTAGAGGCTTTGCAGCGATTGCTGGGTTCCCCTACATCCAGGGCACAATCGTCTGCACACATGTGGCCATCCTGGTGCCTTCAACGACAGGGAGGGCTTCCACTCCATGAACATGCAGATAGTGTGTGATCACAAGCTGCAGATGCTGCAAGTCTGTGCAAGGTACCCAGGCAGCTCCCATGAGCCTACATCCTCAGACACTCCCAGGTGCCGGGGCTCTTCAGTACTCCAGCCTGGCTGGATGGATGGCTGCTGGGTGACAAGGACTATCCCCTCAGAAGGTGGCTCATGATGCCTCTCCGCCATCCAAGAACAGAGGCTGAGCAGCGGTACAACAGGAGCCACTCCTCCACAAGGGCTGTGGTAGAGAGAACCATCGGTCTTCTCAAGATCAGCTTCTGATGCCTGGACTGTTCAGGGGACACACTGCAATACCCCCCAAATCGTGTGTCATTGATAGTGGTTGTATGCTGCACTCTCCACAACCTGGAGTTGGAAAAGGGGGATGCAGTGGAGGAAGAAGATGTTGACACAGCTGCTGGCAACAGACAGTAAGTCCAGTGGTGATTCCAAGGACGAGCACACACAGGAGAATGCTGAGGGGGGATTGACGTTGAACTGGGCAACCTCCAGGGAGACAGGGACACCCGGGAGGCTTTGATCCAACACTCCTTCAGCTAGCCTATCAAAGATGAATCACTACCACATGCCAGGGCTGCAGGCTCCATACTCAATACCTGACAGCAACATTTGCCTGGTCAGCAACATTCACTATATGCCTTTTCAATAAAGCTCAATGACAAACAAGTCACTCATAACATCATGGGTTCCCCTTCACCTCCAGAACTAATGAAGTACCCAGAGGCTTGTTGAGAACAAACACATTTACTGCTTTGGAGCCTGGCATACAGAAATCAAAGTAAATGAAAAGGTATTCAACATCACACCAAGTTAAAAATAACTTAAAAGTGGGCCAAAAGAAAACTACCAGTGAAAGCCCATGTTGTGCTGAAGGTGATTTATGTTTACATTTACCGGTGCTCCGTCTAGGTGCTCCCCCCTCGCTGGCACTGGCATCGGAGACAGCCTGCTCACTCTGCTGTCCTGTTGGCCTTGATCACCTTGGTGGGCGTCCTCTGGCCCTTGGAGCCTGTGCTGGTCCCGCCTGGGAGGGAGTGGCTAGTGCCACAGCTGGCATCTCCCCAATCGCTGCAGCCTCATCAGATGCCACAGTCACTGGCAGAGGGTCGGAAGAGCTGCTGCCAGCATCCAGTGTGCCCTGAAAGGAGCCCGCAGAGGCAACATGCAGCTCTCGTGCCAACATGAGGTTGCTTTGGATTTCCCTGCTTATCACTGATGGATGGGCACCTAGCTGGGATACAGGCTGCCCAATCCAACTCCCACACTGACACTGACCAGCTGAGGTCATTGCCGCTGTGAGGGCTTGCAGGCCCGAGCGCATCCCCAGGAAGCCCTGAATGCTCTCCTGGAGGAGCTTCTCCATGAGAGTTGCCACTCTCTCCATGGAGGAGGCAGTCCGCTCGGCCATGAGGCCGTTGCATTGCTCATGCTCTGCATGGAGTCCTCCAACATAGAGACCATGGCACACATTCCCTCATGTATCTCCGCCAGATCTTCCCAAACACCCTGCTGGACTTCCAGCACCTGCTGCCTCAGGGACGACTCCAGAGGTTCATCATCAGCCACCAACTGAGCATGTTCCTGGTCCCCAGCAGTCCACCAACTGCTGGTGCCCTGGGCACTCCCTGCCTCCACCTGCATCTCAAGAGAGTGTGAAGTGCCCTCATCGCTGTGCACCAAAATACTAGCCAACGATCTTATTCTCACAGAGGTGCTGGTATCTGCGTTGATGCCTGCCTGGCTGAAAGGGTGTGACGATGATGCGTTCCGATCACCTGTGTCCTTAGGGGTGAGTGACGGTCCTTCAGGCTCCTGAGACCAAGGGTGAGCCTGAAAAGAAGAACAAGGACATGTGATTAGTTGAAGTAGATACACTGTTAATGTGCATGCTTGCCACCAGGATCAGGGTGCCCTCGTCTTTTCTTTAGCAGTGGGGATTCCATGTTGGAGGATGAAATCAATACATAGTCAACAGTGGAATGGTTGCTATGACAGACATTGTGACCTCAGGGCACTGCACTCTCACTTCCCAGTGGCACCCCAGCCTCAGGGCGGCCGGTTGACCTGGGTGCATGGAGCCTCTCCAGCTCCAGTGCCTCCACCTTGTATCTGGCGATGATGAGAAGGTGGGGCTGCCTTCTGCCAGTCTGCAGCCGCTCAGTGTTATTGTGGGCTATCTTCTCCTGAAAGGAGAGAGGAGCATTGAATAGTTCACCCTGTAGCTACAGTGCCATTGCAGTCTGGCCAACCCCACCTGAGGAATACCTCACAGGGCTCAGCCTATTTGTGACCCTGGAACCACAAAACACTCATTCTAAGCAGCCAGGGCTCACCCCCTTGCCCAGAGGCTGCCTCATTGATACTTGCCACTCACACTCTAAGAACACTGAGGTCCAGGGGAGTGGAAGGGAGGTTGGGGGGGTTGCGGGAACACCTGACTGCTGTGCTATGCAACTCATGCCAACATGGTACTCACCCTTCCCAATCACAGGAGGCCATTAAACCGCTTGTGGCACTGCACCCATGTGCATCTTACCATACCATGGGAGCTGACCCATGATGCCACCTCCTCCCAGGTATGTTTGGTTAGGTGGGGGGGGGTGGGGTGTGGGGGGGGCGCCTCCTCCCATCCCTTGAGACAAGGATATCCCAGCATGCTGCCACTTCCTCCAGGAGGGCAGCGAGACACTCTTCAGAAAACCTCAGGGGCGACTGCCCCATTAACCTGCCCCCCTGCCTGCCCTGTTCTCCAACAAGGTTCTGCATTGCTGACCTGTGAAGTCAATGGCAGACTGAGCCTGGCTGTCTGCACTGTTTTTGACTAGGCCGCCGGGTCGCCATTGGACCCGGCGGACATTGGTCTCCCACCCCTGACCGGCTCTTCCCACTGCTCTCGGGAGACTTAATTGGCCCGCCCATGTAAAATGGCAGAGCGCACCCGATCGCGGGCGGTGGTCGGGTTCCCAATGCCCCCACCCGCTCCCGCCGAGCCCACCCGACACGGGAAATATTCTGGTCCATGCGTTTATTCTAACAGCGATCTCTAGATGTTCTCCGTCTCTGTACCAACTCTGTCGCCCCAAAACAGGCCTGCAACCCAGACCCTTTAGCCCGAACTAACAAAGGGCACTGAATCCAACAAAACTATTATTTACCTCAGGTAGGAATTTTAAAATACTATTTTTGGAATAAAAGTCTGATGACAACAAAAGTCGCTTATTATTTTTCTCATACCCACCTCATTTTGCCATAACTCCTCCAATACTCAATGTAATTTCCAATCACATCTGCTGCCTTTAACTCTATCCCTCCCCTTTGTCATACACGCTCTACCCTCATCACTCGTCCACTATCTCTCAAAAAACGGTAACCACTGTTATGAGAATGCTTTTTTAAAAAGGTACAATTTCTATTTATCCTTTTCCTAGCTGGATTTTCAAAACTGCAAAATATCCTGTAATCCTGTTAAGACAATGGAGGACTGCCAGCCAGCCACAATATATGACATGCATCCCAACCAAGTGGGGTGAAAAGGGAACAGACACCCAAAATTCCCTGAGGAGTGTGAAAGACCCCATCTCCTGTTGGCTTTCCCACTATCTCAAAACTCTTCAAAGGTTTCTGAGATGAGATATCAGGATGCAATTACCTGTTCTACAAAACAATGACCACAGCACGCAATGTCATCAAATTTCTCTGGAATATACAGTCAGCAGGGCTTTTAAAAATTGTTTTACCAAGGCAGGGAGATTACAAGGAGAGATCAGAATGCTGCACTGAAAAGCTACAAGGGAGCTGTTTTTTCTCTGTCTCTCTCTCGCTCTCAAATATTGTGCCAAGATTTGCAAAGTAACCATCCTGAGAAGAGAAATCCACTGCAAACCGAGTTCTTTTGGAAATAAAACATGGAAATCAGCTCCATATAACTACATTCAGGAAGACAACTGAAAAAAACGGCCGCAAGGTGAAATCACCGCATCTAGACCAGCCATAGGAACCGTATATTTCTTTGTTTTAACTTCTTCCCGAACTGTAAAAAAACCCTTCTTATTCTGCCATTTGTACTAGTGTATGTGTGGGCCAAGGGAATGTGTGTGCCATTTAAATGGTGGTTATGATTTAGCTTTTTTATTTTAATTTGGGAGTTAGGTTAATAAACTTATCTTGTTCTTTGTTTAAACTCAGAAAACTAGTCAGGCTGATTCTTTATTATTTGAAAGTATATTAATGGGACTCCTGCATCATTGGCAAAGCACGTCCTTGCTAAATTCAAAAAAGACCCTGTTATGGTCAAATAAAAGCAAGAAACTGCGGATGCTGGAAATCCAAAACAAAAATAAAAATACCTGGAAAAACTCAGCAGGTCTGATAGCATCTGCGGAGAGGAACACAGTTAACATTTCAAGTCCGTATGACTCCTCAACAGAACTAAGGAAAAATAGAAAAGAGGTGAAATATAAGCTGGTTTAAGGGGGGGTGGGACAGGTAGAGCTGGATAGAGGGCCAGTGATAGGTGGAGATAACCAAAAGATGTCACAGACAAAAGGAAAAACAGGTGTTGAAAGTGGTGATATTATCTAAGGAATATGCTAATAGGTGACATTAAGGGTAGAAAGCAGGATGAGCAAGGTACAGATAGCCCTAGTTGGGGTGGGTCTATTATGGTCAGACTTGGAATGGAATACTAGAGAAGTCATTTCACCCCTCCTCACGTGGTCATAACACAACAAATCCAGCTCATTGGGACTAAGTTAGAAAACCATGGCCAGGATTTTAGGGCCCACCGTGTCTCCCCCCGGCAGATGTTGCGAGCCATTTAAATCTCCATTCAGTTCGGCAGGACTATAATATCCCGCCCGGCGAGAGGGTCATAAAATCCTGGCCCATTATTCTTTTTAATGTGTATGGCACCACAGCTCAACTCATTTATAATGCAATAAGTTCTTAAACAATTGCCAGTTTCTGAAACTTAGCACTGGGAAACATGGTTTCATGGGTGCAGGCATACAAAAATGATGATTAAGAAAAGTCCATTGATTCATCTAGCCTGTCCCATTTAATTCTAATGTATTAAGTGACCCCACCTCCTTTTGGCTTTCCCACTATCTCGAAACTCTTCAACAGTTTCTGAGATGAGATTTCAGAATGCAATTACCTGTTCTACAAAACAATGACCACAGCAGACATGGTCATCAGATTTCTCTGGTATTTAGGGTCAGCAGGGCTTTTAAGAACTCTTTGACCAAGGCAAAGAGATCACAAGATCACATTCATCACCCATCCAGATCCACCTCATCTTTTGGGAATGGAGGAAAAAAAGGTGAAGACCCTGACCAGATAGGGTGAAAAATCTGCAAAATTCCTCTCTGATCCCTTTACCTATGTCAAAACTAATCCTGAAGATCACATTGACCCTGACTTATATTACAAGGTTAGGGTATGAGGTAATCTCTGCTCCATGCAGAATTAGGTACCCAGAACTAGGGTGGGTAGAGGATAAAGGGTGGGATGAACTGTAGAATGGCCAAAGTACCAGTGGGCAAATGGTCGGCATAGAGGTGGAACTGGTAGGAACACAGTGTGAGCTGATAGCAGGTTGGCCAGCCCTGGAAGTGAGCGGAAGTCCAGGGATGGGCTGAAGGTAAGACATCAAGGATTGCAGAGGGCAAATGAGTGACTTATTGAGTGACCAGAGATCTGAGACTTAAGAAAGGCAACACAGTTCAGAAACAGGCAGAGAAGAGGCAATGGGGATGGTCAAAGCAGGCATCCTGAGGAGAAGGGAAAACTGGACTAGCACCAAAAAGGCATCTGCAGCATGTGCATAGATTTTTGGCATGTCTTGCACCAAGCACCAATTTGGTGCAAGTGTTAGCATGGGTGTTGGGAGCGTGTGCAGGGTAGACAAATTATGACATCAGTTAATGTGAAACACAATTGACATCAGCGCTTCCATTTTTGACCTCGCCACTCTAGTTAACACTCTCTCTTAGCCTTGCACAGCCGAACGTGCATGACCAGCAGGAAAGACCCCCACCAATGCTATCTGATTAATCTTGACTGGCTCTGAAGAGTTTGTAAAACTGTTTTGAGGAGCTGGTTATAATAGGCAAAGCCTGCATGGAAAGATGCTGCACATGGGGAAGGTGTTTGTTGTGACTGCAAGGGTTCTGGTCAGATCACTTTCTCCCAACCATGGAATCGATAGTTGCAATCCCCCTTCAGCTATATCATGGGGGGAAGGTGGAGCAGAGGCAGCAACAATGAGGATAAGCTGCTCACAGAGAGAGAAGGAAAAGAGGGAGGAGTGCTCTCAGTAGGAGGCTTTATCTGACTAGAGCCTTCCTGGAGCATTGGAGCATTTCTCTCCCCTGCACCTAAGCCTGCAGCAGTATGTATATCATCAGTACTCTACAAAGTTTCCCACAAAATACTGCCAACTCTTGCAACCAGATCTGAAGCCTTAGAGCAAGCAGAGCACTGCCAATGGCTGTGAGGGTGATGGTGACCATCAGTTTCTTCAGGTTGGTATCCTTCCAGGCTGGAGCAGGAGCACCTCCAACATCTCCGAGATCAGCGTCCATTACCACAGAGATGTGAAAAATATTCCTTATACCAGGAGAGGGCAATTCATTGTCTATTCATGATCAAAGAGCAGGTGGGGCACCCACATGGGGCAGAATCTTATGGCCCTGTTTTGGCGGGGGCAGGGCCATAAAATGTGGTTAGACATTCTAAACCCCATTGACTTTGGCAGGAACGTAAAATCCCACTGCCATAAAATTTCGCCCCATGGTTTTGCAAAGTTAGTGGACTTCCCCCATGGTGCAGGGCACTATCGACTCACATGGTTTTGTGGACATTGCATCTAAATACAGAAATGCATCTGCAAAAGATATCACTCCCTGACAGTACAGTTGCCTTCCAACCACATTCAGCACGTCATGGTGATGAATGCCCATTATCCTGGCATCATTCATGATGCTTTCATTCCGCAACCAGTCCCCTGCTCCCTTAATCTTTAGGCCATCATAGCAAACCAGAGAGTGATTGCTTGGCAAAAAGGGTTATCTGTTTAACACCTGGCTCATGTCTCCACTTTACAACCCAATCACATGTGACCAGCAAGCGTATAGGGCAGAATTTTCCATTCCGGAGACTAAGGGCAGAATCGTCCCAGAACTGCACTAAGTGTGGTAATGGGTGTGAAAAACTATGTCTTACCTGTCGGCTGCAATGGCAGATTTTCGCACTATCATCCCTTCCCCCCTCATAAGTTATGCAGTCACGGGACACACACTGTCTCGCTGGTGGGCGGCCTGCGATTTGCCTGCTATGCCGTTAACTCACCAATTCCTCACTCTGGGCACCATATTTAAAGTGCAGCCACGTGCACAGTTCTCAATGCTTGAAGCCCAGGACTGCTCTGATGAAGATATGACGACAAAATTTAAGAAAGGTGCAGCCCCCCAATTCAGTGACACATTCCTGGGCCTTTTGGATGCCGTGGAGAACGACCATGATGCCCTCTAACCCCACTCTGGCCCCAAGAGACCCATCAGTCTCATCACTCCACCTTGAGAGGGGGTGGCAGAGGTAGTCAGTGCCAATAGTGCAGACAAAAGGCCGGCCATCCAGTGCAGACAAAGGGTGAATGATCTCAACTGTGCCACCAGGTTAAGTCAACCATCTCATCACTCTGAACTCACCCATTCACTGGCACCTCATCCACTGCTAGCTCAAGGGGCATCACCACCCACTCTCTCACATCTCCCTCACATCTCCATCTGGCCTCATCTCCTCTGGAGGTTGCCTCCTCATCCCGTCCATGGCTCCACTCAGCACACACGCACACCTGGCATCCTTCTCATTTGGCCTGGCATGCACTTTGCTCACACTCACCCCATCTGTCTTTATGCAGGACAAGATCATACACAATCAATGGGAGAGGTCCCAGGCCGGAGGTGAAGTACCGGACATCAAGGTCCTCAGTCCTTTTGAGAGTTAAACATTGGTACTGGCCAGAGGGGACGTGGACCGATCCTGCAGTGATGTCCGGGTCAAGCATCCACACGAGGATCTTGCACCAGATCATCCCTCTGAGTCCACTGTTCTGTCTGTAAAACGACTGCTGAGACCCATCACGGTGCTCACCCACACCCTCCACCAGTGCAGCGACACACACCTCGGTGGGACCTGGATGCAGAGCAGCCTCGGGATCGCAACCTGGTGAGCACTGCACACAATCTGTTCCACACAGGTGGAGGTAGGGACATCTGAGGTCGCCAGCATTCAGAGGACTGCTGGAGGCAAGGAATCTGCTGATTCTGAGCCAGATGATGCGCCTCTGGACTCGGTCCTCAATCAGCTGTTGGAGCTGCAAAGACAATCACGGGAACACACTGCACTCGTCAGATTGCAAAGGACGATGGAGGAGTCCATCCACCTTCAGTCTGAGGTGATAGTGTTGGCATGCCGACGTACCAAGGTCAACGCTGGCAGGATGACGGCCGCTAATCAGACCTTGTTCCAGAACAGCAGTCCTGCACTGCTGCGCGGGCTGAGCTCCATCATTGACGTTATGGGGTGGCCTCCAACAGTGTCAATGTGAGAGGGATGTGAGGCAGCTCGATCACTCCAGCTTCCCCTTCCCCTCAAGGAGCTAGCCAGCAGACGTCAGGCACCCGTAGGGAGGAGGATTAGCAGCTCAACAACCCAGGGCCATCCACCTAGGTGACTCCGGGAATGTCCGGCCGATCCAAATCCTCTCTTCCTGTGAGCCCATCATCTCCAGCTCCACAGGCTGAGGAGGTTTCACCTGACCCACAGCAGGACACCCAAAGCAGACCAAGGCCGTCCAGTCTCAGCCCTTCAAACGGCCCTAAACAGGGCATAGCAGTCAACAGGCTACCCCCAGCTCCACTGTGGATGTCGGGGGAGAACCAATCAGTAGAGTTAGGAAGGTTAAGAAGATGTAGTTGCACAGTCTGGGCACGGGTGTTAATCACTTGTACATAATATTCACTGTTGTAAATAAACTCTCAAGAATATTTCCTTGTCTATGGCTCCTTGTTATGATGAGCAGTTTTCATGTTACTAAGATGTGAAACCAGATAAAGACAAGTGTCTCAGTCCAGGACCTCTTCCCTGTGCAGTGTGTGACCTTCAGAGCAAAGTAATGGTCCAGCTTCACACTCACTGGTCACATTACTGATGCCCGCACCTCAATGGTGCTTGTCATTGCTGCCAGAATGTCGTGGGCAGGCAACACAGATTCTGTCATTCTCTCTGTGTGCTCTCAGCACCTTTGAGGTGTGGCTGGCCCTCCATTTATTAGCATCTGTGCCCAGTGACAGTGTGGTCCTGGAGGGTTCAGGTGATGTAGGCTGCCAAAGGATCAGGTGCACTTAAAGTTTCACACTGTGTTTCCATAATATGACTTTGATCACAGAGCGCAAGCAAGCTGCCCTCAGCCAGACAGGAGTAGGACATTTGCAGATGCAAGGTGAGGTTGTCAGGACTGCCCTCACTGTATCTCATCATCATCCTCCACGAATTTTGCGGCTATGAGTGTCTCCCAAGCGCTCCTGCCTCATTTGGCCAGTGCAATGGCCTCATTACTGGCATCCCCACCTTTGATGACCTCAACACCCTAACCTCCTTCGATGTCCTCCTCATCAGAGGAGATGTGCAGATCTTCCATTTCCTCCTCAGCCAGGCCCTCCCCATATTGTAGTGACAGGTTGTATTGTGCGCAGCAAGCAACAATGATGCGTGACACCCACAGTGGACTGTCTTGAAGTGCTCCACCCCACCTGTTGAGGCACCAGAACCTCATTTTCAAAATGCCAATCATTTGCTCCAACAAAGTCCGGGTTGCGACATGAGCCTTGTTATACCGTCGCTTTGCTACAGTCCAAAGCCACCGCAAGGGTGTCATCAGCCATGTCCTCTGCGGATAGCCCTTGTCCCCAAGGATCCAACCCTGCAACTTCTATGGGCCCTGGAAGATGTCTGGGATCTGAGACCTGCTGAGGATGTAGGAATCGTGGACGTTCCCAGGGAATCGTGCACAGACCTTGTTATGACACAGCCAATGGTAAATGCTGAGATGTTCAAATTCCAGAGGGAAATTTTAAACAACTGTCCTATCTAATTTTCAATTTGTATGTTTCAAGATGCAGGCTTTGAATTCAGTTACAAGACCATTGAGTCTTAAGAGGTTTTTATAAAACTAAATTAAACATTTATGAATAAAAGAAAAGATTGTAAGCGCATATTATGTCTACGATAATGACTTCTAAATACCCTAATTAGGTTAACTCCCTTTTGTTAAGGAAACAGTAAGACACATGGATCTTAAAAGACCCAGGCAAAGTAAATGATAAAAACAAAAAAACTGCGGATGCTGGAAATCCAAAACAAAAACAGAATTACCTGGAAAAACTCAGCAGGTCTGGCAGCATCGGCGGAGAAGAAAAGAGTTGACGTTTCGAGTCCTCATGACCCTTCGACAGAACTTGCGTTCGAGTCCAAGAAAGAGTTGAAATATAAGCTGGTTTAAGGTGTGTGTGTGGGGGGCGGATAGATAGAGAGACAAAGAGGTGGGGGGGCGGTGTGGGGGTGTGTGGTTGTAGGGACAAACAAGCAGTGATAGAAGCAGATCATCAAAAGATGTCAATGACAATAGTACAATAGAACACATAGGTGTTAAAATTAAAGTTGGTGATATTATCTAAACGAATGTGCTAATTAAGAATGGATGGTAGGGCACTCAAGGTATAGCTCTAGTGGGTTTTTTTTAATATATAATGGAAATAGGTGGGAAAAGGAAAATCTTTATAATTTATTGGAAAAAAAAGGGAAGGGGGAAACAGAAAGGGGGTGGGGATGGGGGAGGGAGCTTACGACCTAAAGTTGTTGAATTCAATATTCAGTCCAGAAGGCTGTAAAGTCCCTAGTCGGAAGATGAGGTGTTGTTCCTCCAGTTTGCATTGGGCTTCACTGGAACAATGCAGCAAGCCAAGGACAGACATGTGGGCAAGAGAGCAGGGTGGAGTGTTGAAATGGCAAGCGACAGGGAGGTTTGGGTCATTCTTGCGGACAGACCGCAGGTGTTCTGCAAAGCGGTCGCCCAGTTTACGTTTGGTCTCTCCAATGTAGAGGAGACCACATTGGGAGCAACGGATGCAGTAGACTAAGTTGGGGGAAATGCAAGTGAAATGCTGCTTCACTTGAAAGGAGAGTTTGGGTCCTTGGACGGTGAGGAGAGAGGAAGTGAAGGGGCAGGTATTGCATTTTTTGCGTGGGCATGGGGTGGTGCCATAGGAGGGGGTTGAGGAGTAGGGGGTGATGGAGGAGTGGACCAGGGTGTCCCGGAGGGAGCGATCCCTACGGAATGCCGATAAGGGGGGTGAAGGGAAGATGTGTTTGGTGGTGGCATCATGCTGGAGTTGGCGGAAATGGCGGAGGATGATCCTTTGAATGCGGAGGCTGGTGGGGTGATAAGTGAGGACAAGGGGGACCCTATCATGTTTCTGGGAGGGAGGAGAAGGCGTAAATGATACGCTGAACAGTCAGATTCAAAATGAGTTCTTTTAACTTCAGTCCCTGGAGGCAGCAGTTTACACATACAGGCTGCAGGCTTTTCACACTTGTTGGATCTTAAACTGCCTCCCTTACAAATAGCCTTTTCTCCTTTATACATATTTTCCTCTTTGAATGCAAATTACCATTGTTTCACTATGTCTTTTGAGCTTTACCTCTCTACTAATAAAAAAAATTCATAGTGCCAATTCCACCAGTAATTTTTGGGAAAAATAAATAACACTATTTCTTACTACTTCTGCTGGCTGGGTATACGTTGCATCCCCATTTTTCAATTCAAGTCACACTAGATTGTTAAAAATGCAAATTGCCCCTTTACACTTCATATTCTAAAACTTCCTCATGTTTACCTAATTAGCATTTCAAACCTAACCTCTTTTCTTACATCAAAACACCCAGACTAGCTGACTCTAATTCAATTAAATCACACACACACACAAACACACCCAGATACATATAGACATATAGGCACACATTCTATTTTACAATAAATTCCAATAACATTATGAACATTATTATGTCTTCCTAACAACATGTAGGATGTATTTGTGGTGGTCGCAGACCAGCTGAACATTCAGTGAGTAGAAGCCCTTGTGGTTCACATACTGGACCAATTGTTGCCATGGAGATCTAAGCACCACATGAGTGCAGTGGATGGCATCCTGCACCTGTGGAAAACCGGAGATCACCACAAATCCCAGTGTTCTTGCTTCCTGTCTTGCCTGATTCCGGCTGAAATGAACAAAGTTCTATGACTTTGTGACGATAGCATCCATGGCCTCCTGGAGATCCCACACAGGTCACCTGTAGACCCCTGGAAGGAACCATTGGAAAAAAAATTCAGTACCATGGTCACTTTCATGGCCACTGGCAGTGGAAGCCCTCCATAACCTCATGGAGCCACATCCTGCAACTGGTGTGCACAGGAAGCCCTGCTGCACTTTCATCTTGAGGGAGGTGCTTCTCCTTTTGCCAAGACAGGCGCCTCCATCACTGTCTTCTCCTTCTTCTCTGCTCTCTGTAATCCATGAGGCATACCGCTAAATCACCCGGCTCCATGGTCCTGATGTTCTCCTCCTCCAGAATCAAAGAGAGAGATGCAGGAGTTAGCATATGTCTCCTAAGGACCTCTCCTGGTTAAGTCTCTGGCTCCGTCTATGTCTCAAGGCCCCTTCACACATATTGGAGAGGCCCTGGCCACCACTTAGATGGCCACTGTGTAGTGCGCTTCGAGGATGTCTGAAACCCCAGTCACCTCTGCCCCACTCCACTTGACCAATTGCCAGCAGCTTTGGCCACTCAATTGCATGCTGTGCTCTCAGCTCAGGTGCTGGCATTCTCCTAACCAGCACTGCAGGGCTGGGCTGTTAGCTTGAACCATGAGGGATACTGGTCCAAACCTTAATAAAGGCATTGCAAGGGGCTGTGCGTGCCTCCACCAGTGACTGCACCATGGTCACCTTTCGCAAGGGAAATGTACAACTGACAATTACTCTGCTGCCCCCTAAAACACATTCATTTGCAGTCTGTGCCCAAGAGGTGAACAGTTCTGGAACATTTAGTGGCACTTTCATGCCTGTGCATTGCTTCAGTGGACATAAAAGCTTCAGAGGCCCAACTCCAAACATATCAATGGAGCTGCGGCTGAACGGTCTCAGATGGAGAAATGCTCGCTTTTGACAAGCTTTTCCAAGCATGTGGCCGCTTCCATCACTGTCCAAGCCCCCTCCCCCTCCCCCTCCCCCAACCTCACCTCCCCCCTGCACCCCAGCATGTGCTTACATACTTCCTTCAGTCTGTGCTGCCTTACCCCCTTACCCCAGCCCCACCTGCACTGGAGCCCTTGCCCCTGACACTGCACTGAAAGCCAGCTGGGAAAAAGCGACTTGCCGGAGCCCCCGCTGAATGCTCTGTGCCTTTTCTTTGATTTCCTATAGGTGATGATCACGAGTGCTTTGCAATGTCCTGTGCACTCACTTCTGAGTATCCCTCAAAGTTCAGCTTGCCAGGTGCACACCTTTTAAAGGCAGTCATAAATCACGCCATTCTGAAGTCACGCTGAAGTGGAAGGCAAATTTGATGTGGAGGGGGGATGATTCTGGTGTGCGGCTACAATGATCAGATGCAAATGCATTAAAATTAAGTTCCTGAAGTTGGATGGCGGGAAACACGGCCCGCCATTGACGGGCAGAGCGGACGATCGCAAACTGGTTTCACGCTGGCATAAAACCGATTTTTGGCCTCCTTGCCATATTGTCTGTTCACACCCATCGCCAATGAAAGCAGAAAATTCTGGCCTCAGTCAACATCCTGGGGGTTACCATTGACCAGAAATTGAACTGGACTAGCCATATAAATACTGTGGCTACAAGAGCAGGTCAGAGGCTAGGAATCCTGCAACAAGTAACTCACCTCCTGACCCCCCAAAGCCTGTCCATCATCTACAAGGCACAAGTCAGGAGTGTGATGGAATACTCCCCAATTGCCTGGATGTGTGCAGCTCCAACAACTATCAAGAAGCTGGACGCCATCCAGGACAAAACAGCCCGCTTAACTGGCACACCACCCACAAACATTCACTCCCTCCTCCACCACCGCACAATAGGAGCAGTGTATACCATCTACAAGATGCACTGCAGAAACTCACCAAAGCTCTTTAGACAGCACCTTCCAAATCCACAACCACTACCATCTAGAAAGATAAGGGCAGCCGATACATGGGAACACCACCACTTGCAAGTTCCCCTCCAAGTCACTCGCCATCCTGAATTAGAAATATATCACCGTTCCTTCACTGTCACTGGGTCAAAGTCCTGGAACTCCCTCCCTAAAAGCACCATGCATGTACCTACACCACAGGGACTGCAGCAGTTCAAGAAGGCAGCTGACCACCACCTTCTCAAGGGCAATTAGGGGTGGGCAATAAACACTGGCCCAGTCAGCGACACCCACATCCTGTAAATGAATGAATAAAAAAAATCTGCCACATTCTGGGGGACTCGGAGGACATCCTTGTCAGTACCCCTGAAGGCACTGCTGCCCTCAATCCCCTGGGATCCAGGGATGTTTGTTCCAGGGATCCATAGGGGTCCTATGAGGCATTTTTCAGTCCTCAACACATAAATGTATCACAGAGGTGACAGGTGCCCTTTACAGTAAGGATCATAATTACATGAGGCTCATGCTGGATGAAGTCAGATAGGCTGCTAGATCCCTAGGTTTCACGACTATCTCAGCATTCCCCGGAATACAGGGTGCAATTGATTGCACACATGTGACTTTGAGAGCTCCCTGGCAGCAGCCCTTGATGTTCATTAACAGGAAAGGGATCCACTCCATAAATGTTCAGCTGGTGGGCGACCATCAGGAGCACATTATGCAGGTCTGTGCCAGGTATCCTACATCCTGAGTCACCTCCAGGTGCCCAGATATTTGAAGGGCTGCAGTGCTTACAGGGCTGGCTGCTGGGTGATAAGGGGTACCCGCTGAAAAGCTGGCTCATGATACCTGTGCATCATCCTCAAAGTGCATCGGAGGTGACATAAATTGCCACGCATTACCTGACAAGATTCATCATAGAACAGACCATTGGGATCCTAAAGATGCACTTCTGATGCTTGGACCGCTCAGGTGGGGCTCTGTAGTGTTCTCCACAGAGGAATCCCGCATAATAGTGCTGTGTTGTACCCTGCACACCTGGTGGTTCAAAAGGAAGATGACTTGCCAGAGGGAGGCATGGAGGAGACTGAGAACTCCTCGGATGGTGAAGAATTGGGAGGACATGAAGCTGAGGAGGAAGATGATGGTGAGCTTCCATGAGAGGATGCCATCAGGGTGGCTCAACATGGAAGACATGCCCATGAGACACTGATAGCCTCACAGTGCCAGGAGTAGTAAGGTGCTGGCTACGGGACCTGAACTCATCTCTCCTGCCTCTTAGTGGCATGCCAGTGATCTGAAAGGCCTTTGTAACCACTCACATCGAGACCAAGGTCAGCATTCTGCCTTGGACCTCCAACTCTCAGGTTTCACCAGGCCCTAAACTTTGGAAATGTCAGCAGCTAAAGCTGCAGTCAGCCGCACTGGGAAGCGAGAGACAGCAATCTGTGCATTAACTGGACTTGATGTCTCCTGCATGAGACACTTCTTGCAGCCACAGAGATGCGTAAATGGCTGGAGATGCCAGCATGGCTGCAGGTCTTGTGTATTGGCATTAACAATGACGACAGCTATTCGAAATGACTCAGCATTACTGGTCACCTTTCAAGGCAATTGAACAGGCATAACTCCATAACAAAAACAGAATTACCTGGAAAAACTCAGCAGGTCTGGCAGCGTCGGCGGAGAAGAAAAGAGTTGACGTTTCGAGTCCTCATGACCCTCGAAACGTCAACTCTTTTCTTCTCCGCCGATGCTGCCAGACCTGCTAAGTTTTTCCAGGTAATTCTGTTTTTGTTTTGGATTTCCAGCATCCGCAGTTTTTTTGTTTTTATCTAGGCATAACTCCATGATGTCTTGTAAGGAATAAAAGTTCATAACGCAATTTGCACTCACTTTCAATTAAGAGCTTGAGACATCTCCCTGGCATTACTCATCGGGCGAGTAACTGATGAGTCAGCTGGACATCACATGAATGTGAGGGTCACAAAAGGAGTTGATCATGGAGTGGGAGCTTAGGTTAACCTCACAATAAGAGGGCACTTAGGTGTATATGAACGACACATTCAAATGACGAGACCATTGTCAGGAACAACAAATGTCTTTACAAAGCTGCATGATATAAACAGTGAGTGAACACCTGTGATCCAGAAGTGATATCAAGGTTTCTTAATCTTTCTAACCCTACCGCTACATCTTGTTGCATCCCTGATATCCACTGCAGATGTGGAAGCAGCCTGCTAAATACTTGTTGTCTTTGATGGCTTCAGTGGGCATCGTCTGGAGGGCCAAAACCTGGAGGGCCCCAACCTGCTTTGAGTTTCCTGCTGTGGGACAGATGCAGCCTCCTCAGCCTATACAACTGGAGCTGAGGGGGTCACATGCAGAAAGGTTTGGGATCAGCTGGGCACGCTCAGAGTCACCTGAGTGGATGGCCCCAGGCGTGTCCAGCTGCTGGTCCTTCTCCCTTTGAGTGCCCGAGGGCCCCTACCTTACTCCTTGAGGGGAAGGGGCACTGGGAGTGAGGCTGGGTGTGCTCCGACCCACTCTCACCTAGAGACTGATGGATGCCACCAATGCCTATAGTGTTTGAGTGCAAGTCCGAGCGCAAATCGCTCAGAATCTGTTGGATCAATGTCTCCAAGGCGATCGCCACCCTTCCCAGGGAAACCTCAAGGCAATTGCATGTCGGAGCCATGGCTTCAGACAGAACACGGAGAGACTCCTCCATCCCTCGCTTTAGTCTGACTGCCTCTTGCAACTCTGCCTGATGTTCCGCCACTTGTCTTTGCATCTCCAGCATGTGTGTGACGGCCACTTCCAGAGGCTCATCATCTGACTCGGACTCAGCGGGTGCCTGTTCTCCAGCAGTCCTCTGAGTGCCAGAGACATGGGCTGTCACTGCCTCCGCTGCTAGTTAGTGAAGTGTTCCCCAGAAAGTGACCCTGAGCCTAATCTAGATGTGTGACCCACCAGGATGTGTGTCTCTGCGCTGGTGGAGGATGCAGGTGAACGCAGTGATGGGTCTCCTTCAAATGGATCCTCATCATCTTTCTCTGAGGTGGCCTGGGGGCTGGGGTTTCTGTTGCCTGTGCAGCTCTGTCTGGACCAGCTGCTGCCTGTAAGAGAGAGAAGATAGATTTAGTTAATGAATGGGCTGAATACGACACTGCATGTCACTCACTGTGAATGTCAGGATGTGATCAGCTCATGGAGGGTTCACCCGTACTGGCTTGCTGGGAGACACCAACCTCACCATCGCCACAGGAGCGATCTCTGCCCTTCCCTGCTAACTCGGCAACATCCTCCTCGAGTTTGGAGAGCTCCTGGGATGTTGGCCATCCCTCCTCCAGTCTGGGATGTCTCCCTCTGATTGTGGGCAAGCTTGTCTGGCATGAAGAGAAATGGATGGGATGTGATGAGAAGGGATGAAGCAGAGATTTGGAAGTGTGCGTGCCTGCTGTGTGTGCTGAGCCCGCCCCAGTAAGGGCTGAAGCTGCTGTTTGTTCAGGGTGATAGGTGAGATGCTGGTGAATAGGCTTTCAATGCTGATACATCCCCCGCTAATATTGTGTGAGGTCCCTGAGCTGTGTGACGCTTTGAGAGCATAATGCCATGATAAGAGTGTGAGTTTGGACTGAGCTGAATGATGATTTACCCTGGCAGAGCGAATGAGATCATTCATCCTCTTCCTGCACTGGATGCCATTTCTCTGGCAGCTGACCTCCTTCGTGACCTTTGGAGAAGGCATGTTTGGCCAGCTCTATTGGCAACATGAGCAGATGGCTGTCTGGATCTCCCTGGCCAAGATAGTGTGCCGCTTGTTGTAGTGAATGAGGTGTAGGCCTTGGAGGCGATGCGCTCGAAAATGTCAACAACAAAGGAGTTCAGAACACTCATGGCCCTGGATGAGATCCTGGTGGAAGAGTAGGCCTAGTCAGCATCCTGTATACTCAGCTTGTGAGATTTCTTCCTCATCTTGGGCAGCTTCTTGGTGAATTCAGTCAGCGACTGCTTCGATGCCTTGCCTGTAGCCACAGCTGCCACCTCAGGCATTCCATTCAACTTGGGCCAACTCAAATGGTGGACAGACTTTGGGGAGTCAGGAGGTGAGTTACTCACTGCAGGATTCCCAGCCTCTGGCCTGCTCTTGTAGCCACAGTATTTATATGGCTAGTCCAGTTCAGTTTCTGGTCAATGGTAACCCCCAGGATGTTGATAGTGGGGGATTCAGTGATGGTAATGCCACTGCATGTCATGGGGCGATGGTTAGATTCTCTCTTGCTGGAGATGGTCATTGCCTGGCACTTGTGTGGCGCAAATGTTACTTGCTACTTTTCAGTCTAAGCCTGGATATTGTCCAGGTCTTGCTACTTTAGTATCTGAGGAGTCGCGTATGATGTTGAACATTGTGTAATCATCAGTGAACATCCCCACTTCTGACCTTATGGTGGAGGGAAGGTCATTGATGAAATAGCTAAAGATGTTTAGGCCTAGGATATGATATGAGTGACCACATCCCTTGACAAGTGCAGATGTGTGTGGCATTGTCTCTCGCTCATCTCCAGATAGGAAAGGCGTCTTCAGTAGACCCTTGGTCGCATGAGTCTGTCTGACCTCCTGATCCTCTGGGTGTTGTTGGGGCTCCTTCAGACTAGGGACCTCAGGCCTGGCCTCCTCTTGAAACTGTGCTATGCAGCGCCGGGCCCTTCTTCTCCTCCTCATTTGGGACTGAGGCATCAAGCTACTCACTATCCTGACTTGTAAATATATCATCATTCCTTCACTGTCGGTGAGGCCAAACCCTGGAACTCCCTCCCTAACAGCACTGTGGGTGTCCCTACATCACATAAACTGCAGTGATTCAAGAAGGCAGCTCACCACCACCTCCTCAAGGGCAATTAATGATGGACAATAAGTGCTGGCCTAGCCAGCAACACCGTCATCCCATGAATGACTAAAAGAAAAGTTAGGATTGAGCGCACGCTCCATTATTCACTCCTCCTTCTCCTTGTAGACAGATGAGTGCAACAGATTAATAAATGACAGGCAATTATAGTCGACATCCCATTCACAACCAAAAAGCAACTGTCAAGTTGTGTTGGCGCTACTTGCCTTTCCCTGATCCAGTGTTACAGCTGAGGTGCTGCCTCACAGATCTAAGTGACCAAGTTGCCATCCCAAATACTTGACATCTCAACCCCTGAGAGGTTGGAAAAGGCTTGAACGCATCCATGATATGTTCACCCCTACCAAAGCCACTCCTGCTATGTCTGCTCTGGTATACTGTTAATGCCTAACTAATACTTTTGCAATGACTGGATGCCCTTTGACCCATTAGCCATGTCAATTGGAGAAAGCATCTTACAGGCTTTCATTGATCGTCTTGCAGATATCCAGCAGCTGTGCTCCCTTCATGGCTGGCTGCATCTTCCATTTCCCCATTCCTCCCTGTGACTGCTCAAATTGATCTACTTTATTGTGACCTCAATGAGTTCTGCACTCTCAAGTTAAAGCGCTCCAGTGCTTCTAATTTCATCTTCTCAAAACACTCTTCCAGACTTCTATCAGCTCAGAGCTCATTTACATATTGTTACTCCCCTGAGTGGGTCCCTGAGTTCAGTCTTGGCCTCCTCCCACACTGCCTCAGACTCCTCCTGTGCAGATTCAGTTTCAATTTTGAACTGCATCATAACTTTGAGTTCTCAAGATGATGGTACTGCATTTTTACTTCTAGTCCAGCTTTGACCATTCCCCTGTCAGTGTCCTGGCCTCTCCAATCTTCCTCGAAACTCAGTATGTGCAGGGAGACCTTCCTCTGGTGTGATTCTCCAGCCTCTCCCAGTAACACTGTATCCCATTGCCATTGTGAACATTCCTGCCCTAACTCCTGAACCCATCGCTGACATACAGAGGTGAGTCCCCCAACCCCCAAGAGATCTTTGAGTAACCCCTCCCCTTATTACATTTTCCCCATTTACAGGCTGCTGATGCCTCCCCTAACCATGACCATTCCACTGGCAGCTCAGTACCGAGCCAGATACCCCCATCAGCCCCAGGTGTAAGACTATGACCACAGCCTGCACAACAAGCTGTTCCTGATCCCCATTGAGTCCGCAGGCCTTGCCCCTCCCTGGAGTGGGAAGATGATGTGCGTGCCATGTATAGCCCTGTAGCATGGCCTGCAAAGCCCCAGGGCTGCCTTAACCTCTCACCCCAATGAAGTAGTCCACAGAGCCCCACGGCAGCCTTTAATCTCTCGACCAGACCTCTTTGCCCTAGTCCAGGGATTATGACTGTCTTTCACTCAGCTTTCTGGTTCCTTCATGACCGGCCACAATGCCATTTCCCCTCCATGAGTTTCTGTGCAACCTGTCCCTCTTGTGCAAGACTTGCCCCCCAACGACAGTCATGAATCTGTGTGCATCCTTTCCCTTGTGTGCCACACTAACCCCTACCTCTCCAGAGTCTATGTACATCCCCTCACATTCATGTAATCCAAACCCTATCCATCCGTCTTCTATGTCAGTGTTCCAGTGTTCCGTGTTGGGCTCCAGCTTCCAATCTTGCCTCTGCCTGCCAAAATGCCCCCCCCCACCCCCTCCCCCTCAAACCCTGCCATAACCCCTTCACCCTCCATCATCCGTTCCCCCCGCTCCCCAGCTGCCATGCCATTCTATGTTTTAGAGTGCTGCCTGTACAATACTGTCATCCCAGAGTAGCCCAGCAGCCACCATGAGCAGCCCAGCTCAACGCCCGCAGCACCCACCATGAGTGGCTCAAGCATGAGTGTGTGCACACACCGGCATCGGTGAGGACCCGGAGCAGCGCTCTTGGAGGTAGGCTCCGAATGTTGCACTCACCTTGAAGTCATGAGTGAAGTGAGGGTGGACTGCTGCACACTACTTATATCTGGTCGTGAATGACACTGGTCTAATTTTCCGCTGGCATAGCACATAATTAAGAGGGGGACTGTGTCTCTGGCGAGTTGTGTTTTTAATGAGTATTCATGACATGCTGATGCATGCAGATGGAGTTCCCATCATGGGTCAGTAGGAAATCCAATCCACATTCATCTGACCCACATGAAAGTGCTGAGGGGAAAATTCCGACTTGCTTTTCCAGCGATGAAATTCCGATTTTTGGTCCCTCTCAGAATTTTCCACTCCTGCCCGCCAAGAAACCCACTGCTGGCGGGACTGGAAAATTCCGCCCATAATGTGAGCCATGCACCATAAGAAACATCATCGAGCAGACAGCTGGGATGGTAAAAAAAATGATTCTGCTACCTCGACCACTCTGGAGAAACCAGAGCAGATGTCCTGATTTGCGATAGTCTGCTGCAGACCCCATATCCTGGCCATCATTAAGGGAATGGTCCTAGCCACCAGGGATTTGGTGAGCACCTGAAGAGGAGGAGGAGGAGAAAAAGTAGGAGGAAGGGAAGAGGCAGCCTGAATATCCAAGTTTCAACCGTACTGTACATGAGAGCCTCATTCAATTCTGACTTCGGAGAATATAACCCCAAATCTCCATTGTACAGCAAACCCACACTTTACCATCATTCTATCACTGACCATCACAATGTCCTCTTGACCACAATGCTGAAATAAAACTCACCATAAAACATTCCAAACCAACTATTTTCAGCAAAGCATCCAATATTCTATACAAAACTCAACTAAACACCTTTCATATCGTTTTCCGTGTACCTCTGCCTTTCCTGGAGCTCCTACGCAATGCTACCTCACTGGTTGTAGGTCCTCAACTGAGTCCTTTACACAAGAACTTGTGTGTAACTTCATACTCCAGGGCTAGTACTCACACTGTTCTTTCCTCCTGCCCTGGCTACAGACCACTCATGCTCAGTGTCTCACCACATGCAAATCCGGCCTTTATGCCATCCGCCAACACAATGCCAGTATCTGAGCTGGTGAGTACAAGTGTAAGATTAAGTGACGTCTTTGCCCTGCCACTTTTGGCCGCATCACTCCCTGGCCAGGTGGCAGTTCTTGGGTCCATGAAGGAGAAATATATAAGGGTTGGGTATGTGGTGAGGGCTTGTGGGTTAGGGGGGCGAGGAGTATTGGAGCTAAGAGATGTTTGCTGATACCATCAGCAGCTCGCATATCAAAAGAGATTGTAGGATAATGGGGGAGTGGGATGTGAGAAGGAGGATTATGTAAGAAGATACAATTAGCTTCTATGGCATCAGCCCTGCTGCTAACCATGGCCTCAGAGATGGCTGCTCCAATTATGGCAAACACCATCTCCTCGTTGGATTTGAGGATATGTAGACATATTTGTCCCCAGTGGTTAATTGCTGCTTCCTGTGATTATTTGTCATGTCCTGCTGGAAGAGAGAAAGAAGTGTGGCAGTGTGAGCAATGTGTTTGGGTGATTTGGCTGCCATGGTGGAATAGCTGACATTGTGTACACACTGTGAGATGTGAAAGTAAGGCTTGCTGCAAAGATAAATGTGTGAAGGTAAGGCTTTAAATGTGAGTCAAGCGTGATAGAAAATGTTGTTAGGTGAGTAGAGGAGGTATGGTAGATTGAACAATGTGTGAGGCTACTGGTTCAGTTGTAAGATGGGATCGCTGACCTTGACCACTCATGTGAGGTCATTAAATTTCTTTCAGCACTACATCAATGTCCACAGGGCGGCAGTCTTTGTATTGACCTCCATGGTTATCTGCTTCCATTTCTGTCCAAACACTTGACTAGAGGGCCTCCTGTCGAAAAAGGACCTCTCTCCTCCTGTCCACGTCCAGCACCACGGCCTGGGGGGGTTCCTTCAAAAAATCTTGGAGCCCGCTCTCTGCCATGTTGTGCAAGCTTGACTCTTTTGAAGGCCAGACACTTTTCTTCAATGGTATTCAACACCTACTGCAGCCAGAATGCACTACCCCTTTAAGAGGTGCAGCCTAGCTTTGTGTAGTGCAGGCTAGCTTTAAGTGGATATAAGGTCATTAAGCTGAAATGTTAACTCTGTTTCTCTTGCTGAGTATTTCCAGCATTTTCTATTTATTTCATTTTTTATTTCCAAATTTCCAGCATCTGCAGTATTTTGCGTTAGTAGATTTAACTGGTGCTATCCTCGCACAAATTTGTACCTCCTGCTGAGGTGTGCAGCCACACAACAGTATTCTTGGCGATAGGCTGCACACCACTACCATTTTAAATTTGCAGCACAAAATTTGCATGCTGCCTGCGTCACTTTGAATGAGTGCAGATTAATCACACATCACAATATTTTTAGAATCATAGAATAGTTTTAACGCCGAGGGAGGCCATGTAGCCCTTTCTGTCCATGCCAGCTCCCTGCAAGAGCTACTCAGTGTTGCCACTCTCCAGCCTTTTCCCCGTAGCCCTGTAAATCTTTTCTCTTCAGATAATTATCTAATACCCTTTTTGAACATGATGATCCAATCTTCCTCCACCACACTCTCAGGCAGTGCATTCCAGATCTCAATCACTCGCTGTGTAAAAAGGTTTTTCTTTATGTCACCTTTGGTCTTTTTCCACTCACTTTCAATCTTGGTCCTCTGGTTCTCACCTTTGGGGCCAGTTTCTCTCTATCCAGTTCTCTAAATGCCTCATGATTTTGAACACCTCTATCAAATCTCTCCTCCAAGGAGAATAGCCCCAGCTTCTTCAATCTATCCACATAACTCAAATGCCTCATCGCAGGAAATGTTTTTGTAATTATTCTCTGCACGCTTTCTTATGCCTTCACATCCTTCCAACGTATGGTGCCCAGGAATGGACACAATACTTCAGTTGAGGCTAAGATTAGCCCAACATGTTTGTAGTTAGGAGTTGATGTCCGCACCATGCACTCCCAGTAGCTGAGGGGTAATGTGCCAAAACAAGAAGCTCAGTTACTAGTGTTTTTCTAAACTTTAAGATGCAAGTCAATTAAGTAACTGATGTACTACGAACTATATGGTAGATGTTAAGGTTATCTGCAAATGCGATGAATAATTGATTGCATTTTTTGTCAGGAGAAATATTTTAAATTATATCCATGTCAGAATACTGCAACATTAGATTGGATAAATGAAATGATCAGTTGTGGTCTCTGGAGATTATTTTGTGTTTTGCCTTTGGCAAAACAGCATCCTCCAAATCATAGCCCATGTATAAAACAAAGTCAACTCAGAAGTCACAGTTTTTATTTTTTCTGGAGGTCAGCATAGCAGCTTTCTTGCCAGAACAGTGAGAAATCTAATCATTTCTTAGAGGTGATGTATGATTGGTATCTCACTCAAGAAAATGTTACCATCAGCACCTTCCACGGAAATGGCAGTACATTTTGAGTACAGTCGCTAATCACATCTCCTGGTCCAAAGAAATCAATTATTTCTCCAAACTTTTGAAATGAGTAATGTGTCATTTGGGCATGCTTCATGGCATGTAAAACTATTGTCAGTTAATTGCAGAATAAATGTTGACATGACCTCCAAACTTCAAACATTTGTCAGTTAGTGGAGCACAAATGTAATACTGCTCCACAATTTATGCAACGCTTTCTACATATTTCTATTCCTAATGCAATTATTAACTGACCTTTGACAACATATTATTCGCTTTGCTAGCTATTATTTGAGACTTCATCAAGTCTTTCGAATACCAAGTAATCATCAAATAACTCACTTGTAATTCTCACTACTACCTTTGAAATAATATTTAGATTTGCCAATACATATTTAAAGAATGCCAAGCTAATGAGTCACAGATATAATTTCACAAGATTACTGTGTGTATCACCACCATCAACACCCTTTCGACCTTTTTTTTATGACATCTTTTGCAATCTCTCCTTTGTCTCCACCTATCACTGGCCTTCTATCCAGCTTCACCTGTCCAACCCCCTTTAAATATTATATATTTCACCACATTATTACTTTTCTTTAGTTCTGAAGAGTCATACGGACTCGAAACATTAACTCTGTCTTTCTCTCCACAGATGCTGCCAGACCTATTAGGTTTTTCCAGCAATTTTTGTTTTTGTCTCAAATTTCCAACATCCACAGTATTTTGCTTTTATCAACTATTGTTGTTGTTTAGTTACACTTCAAAAATATATTTTAAGCACAAAGCATTTTATGACACCCTGAAGTTTAAAAGGCACTTTACAGCTATGAGGCTTTCTTTCTCAAAGTGTATAATTATCTGAAAGGTAATGACTTGATGCCTGCAAATGGTAACAGCACCAACTTATATAGTGAGTTCTTAGATCTTATACTTCCCATGGTGTACCATGGCGCTATACTTGTGTTGAGAGGAGAAAGACAGGCAAACTATACTTATGTCCTCTCACCACATGCCCGTAAGCAGGAGGTGTCTTGAATTATTTTTACAATATGTGATAGTGTGTTTTCCCAAATCCTCAGTTTGTGTGATTCAATTTATTAATAACCCACATTATGACTAACTCAGAAAATTAGTTTATTGAACATTCAAAACCCAGGGGAGGAGTGTTTGCAACTTCCCACTCCATTACACGCATGCACAGTAAGGGGTGGATAGAAAAAGGAGTTTTACAACAGTGCAGAGTGACAGTACACAAACCACGGAAATGAATATTAATTCACGTGATTTCCAGAATCCAGAGTCAGTGTCCAATGAGGAATTCTTTCATGTAGGAGCTGGCGTTCAGCTGGCTGAAGACCAGAGTTGTAGAGTTTGCCTCACAATTGGTGCCGATAACGCAAGATGAAGCTGGCATACAGAGACTGAGTTAGTTCTGCAGGCAATGGTAGGAAATCTAGCAGAATGCAGGCTTTGGGAGTAGGCAGTAACTCTGCCTGGAGCTCTGCTTCTTGGGGGTTCACCGGTTGGATGCTAAACAGCAGACTGCCTGTCAGGTCAATGATGTAATGTTATAACTGTCCAAAAGGCCAGAGGCTTGGGTCATGTGCCATGACCCATTAATTGCAGCTTAACAATCAGTTTCTATGCTGCTGGCCAGAATTCCACCGTTCCGTCTTAGGAGAGAGGTGAGGTGATTATTAGCATCTCTCCCAGTATTTTGAGTTTTGCTCTCTCTCTCTTTTGTGATAGTACAAGGTGGCGAGCCAGTTCATCTGTACTTCCTCTGTTTTCATTAATTACAAGGGGTCTATACAATGACGTGTGAAATTCCATAGGCTGAAAGAATTCTTTTGTTCTTGTAACTCCTGGTGGTAGCTCCCAGAACAAAGGGCTAATCTGGTGGTCATGTGACTTGTCTCACCCACCTTCCTTGGTTCAACAGAAAGTCAATATTTAAAAAATAGTAGAAGAAAAAAGTTGTTAATTTCTTTTCATGTCATATGGACCCATCACTCATAAACTCTGAAAAATCGTCAGTGTAAAAGCTGGTATTAACCAAAGTGATACAATTTAGGAGCATACAAATAGCAAAGCATTTTGAACAGAAAGAAATGGATCATTTTGTGCAGATGTATGACAGTCCAAAGCTTGAGCATCCAGCTTTGTCAGCAGGATAAAATAAATGTTTGGAGATATATTTGTACAGTGTACCTTTGCATATCATCTCACTTATTTTAATGATAACAGTGAGTTCATGAATTATTTTTAATATACAGTTGATAGAAAATCTTCCCAAAAATGTTTCAGAATGAGGGAGCAGCTGAGCTATATATACCAGAAAGTTTGTAAGTTGATTGTTGCATTGTACTAAGTCACATAATTTCAACCTGATGGTAGTATGCGTACTGCAATTAACCCCAAAGTACTTGAGAATTAAGGAGAAAAAGAATAGCAAAAATTCCTGTTCCTGGGCACCTGGGGAGATGCAGTGGAAGTACAAAAGACAAAATTCAGATCAGGCTTACCATTAAAATCTCCTTTGGTTGATTAATCAAAGAACACTCTTTTTTTAATTTGTACACAGAGTGTGGGTGTCACTGGCAAGGCTGGCATTAAATGCCCATTCCTAATTTCCCTTGGTGAAGCCAAACCCAAGACACAGAGCTTTTCTTTATTGAGAGAGTTAATTGACTTGTTTGGTCTCACGTCTCTCCTCCCACACAATCTAGTGTCCTAGCTATCCCCTATTTATATATACTCAAAGACCATTAATATTTATCACCTGTTTCCCTCAACCTTAACAATATAATTGACATGACATTAACATTGGTGAAAGGGCTTCTTGAACTCCTGCAGTCCATGTGGTGTAGACACACCCACATTGCTGCTTACACATAGGTACTGGCAACTGGAATGGGTAACAAAGGGATTGGTATAATTGCATCATATTCTAGCATGCAGTCAATATTTATGGTAGTGGAGAGAAGATTGGCAGAGAACAAGAGGCTCTGGAACTTTGTCAGTTACCTAAAAGATTAATAAGGAGGGAAAAGTTAAAGTACATGAGAAAGCTAGCCAGAAATATAAAAGCAGATAGTAAGAGTTTCTATAGATATTTTAAGAAGAAGAGTTAACAAGATGACTGTAGGTCCTATAGAGAGTGAGTCAGGGGAATTAATAATGGAAAATAAGGAGATGGCAGATGAATTGAACAGATATTTTGCATTGGTCTTCATTTAGAGGATTCAAGTAATATCCCAGAAACATCTACAAATCAGGAAATGGAAGGGAGGGGGGCACTCAAGAAAATCACAATCACCAGGCAAGTGGTACCGAGAAAATTGTTGGAGCTACAGGCTGAAATTGATCCTAAGGCTTTAAAAGAAGTGGCTAGTGAGATAGTTGATGTGTTGATTTTAGTTTTCAAAAAAGCCCTTAGATTCGGGGAAGGTTCCATTAGATTGGAACATAGCAAATGTAATTCCATTATTCAAAAATGGAAGGAGACAGAAAGCAGGGAGCTACAGGCCAATTAGCTTAAATCTGTCATAAGGAAAATGTTAGAAGCTATTATTAAAGATCTCATAACAGGGCACTTAAATAATTTCAAGGTAAGCAGACAGAGTCAGCATTGTTTTGTGAGAGGGAAATTACTGGAGTTCTTTGTGCTGTGGATAAAGGGAAACCAGTGGATGTACTGTACTTAGATTTCCAGAAGACCTCTGATAAGGCACCACATCAAAAGTTATTGTAGAAAATAAAAGCTTATGGTGGTGGAGGTGGTGAAATATTGACATGAAAAGAAGATTGACTAGGTAACAAGAAACAG
The DNA here is from genome assembly GCF_017639515.1 of Carcharodon carcharias. Lineage (NCBI taxonomy): Eukaryota > Metazoa > Chordata > Chondrichthyes > Lamniformes > Lamnidae > Carcharodon > Carcharodon carcharias. The sequence continues at coordinate 54,653,326 of NC_054483.1, read as the reverse complement.
AGAGTAGGCACTAATGAGTAATTTTCTGGTTGACAAGATGTATTGAGTGGTGTGCCACAGTGCTGGGGCCTCAACTTTTACAATTTATGTAAATGACTTGGATAAAGGGACCGAAGGTATGGTTGCTAATTTTGCTTATGATACCAAGATAGGGAGGAAAGTAAGTTGTGAAGAGGATATAAGGAGGCTACAAAGGAAAAAAGATAGATTAAGTGAGCGGGCAAAGACCTGGCAAATGGAGTGTAACGTGGGAAAATGTAAATTGTCCTTTTTGGCAGAAAGAATAAAAAAGAAACATATTACCTAAATTGTAAGAGATTGCAGAGCTCTGAGATTCAGAGGGATCTGGGTGTCCTAGTACATGAATCGCAATAGGTTAGTATGCAGGTACAGCAAGTGATTAGGAAAGCTAATAGGATGTTATTGTTTATTGCTAGGGGAATTTAATACAAAAGCAGAGAGGTTATGATTCAGTTATACAGGGCATTGGTGAGACCAGCTCTGGAGTACTGTGCTGTAGATACAGGTGTCCATAACAATATTGGTAGGAGTGATCACCGCACAATCCTTGTGGAGGCAAAGTCCCATCTTCACATTGAGGATAACCTCCATCATGTTGTGTCGCAATACTACCAAGCTAAATGGGATAGATTTCAAACAGATCGACCAACTCAAAACTGGGCATCCATGAGGCACTGTGGGGCATCAACACCAGCAGAATTGTACTCAACCACAATCTGTCACCTCATGGCCTGGCATATCCCCCGCTCTACCATTACCATCAAGCCAGGGGATCAACCCTGGTTCATTGAAGAGTGTAGGAGGGCATGCCAGGAGCAGCACCAGACATACCTAGGAATGTGGTGTCAACCTGATGAAGCTACAACACAGGACTACTTGCATGCCAAACAGCATAAGCAGCAACTGATAGACAGAACTAAGTGACTCCACAACCAACAGATCAGATCTAAGCTCTGCAGTCCTTCTGAAGGAGGAGGCTCCATAAATATCCCCATTCTCAATGATGGGGAACCCCAGCACATCAGTGAAAAGGATAAGGCTGATATCAACAATCTTCAGCCAGGAATGCCAAGTGGATGATTCATCTTGGCCTCTTCCAGAGGTCCCCAGCATCACAGATGCCAGTCTTTGGCCAATTCGATTCACTCCACATGATATCAAGAAACGGCTGAAGGCGCTGGATACGGGATACTATGGGCTCTAACGATATTCCAGCAATTATACTGAAGACTTGTGCTCCAGAATTTGCCATGGACCTAGCTAAGCTGTTCCAGTACAGCTACAACACTGGCATCTACCTGGCATATCCAACTCAATTACCGCCCCATCAGTTTAATCTTGATCATGAGTAAAATGATGGAACGGGTCATCAACAGTGCTATCAAGCAGCACTTGCTTAGCTATAACCTGCTCACTGAAGGTCAGTTTGGGTTCTACCAGGGTCACTCATCTTCTGACCTCATTACAGCTTTGGTTCAAACATGGACAAAAGAGCTGAACTCCAGAGCTGAGGTGAGAGTGACTGCCCTTGATATCAAGGCAGCTTTTCACTGAGTGCGGCACCAAAGAGCCCTGTCAAAATTGGATTCAATGGGAATCAGGGGAAAACTCTCCACTGGTTGCAGTCATACCTAGCAGAAAGGAAGATTGTTGTGGTGGTTGGAGGTCAACCATCTCAGTTCCAAGGCACCACTGCAGGAGTTCCTCAGGGTAGTGTCCTAGGACCAAACATCTTTGGCTGCTTCACCAATGACTTTCCTTTCATCATTAGGTCACAAGTGAAGATGTTTGCTGATGATTGCATAATGTTCAGCACCATTTGCGACTCCACAGATACTGAAGCAGCCCATGTCCAAATGCAGCAAGGCCTGGACAATATCCAGGCTTGGGCTGACAAGTAGCAAGCAACATTCGTGCCACACAAGTGTCAGGCAATGACCATCTCCAACAAGAGAGAATCTGTCCATCGCTCCCTGGCATTCAATGGCATTATCATTGCTGAATCACCCACTATCAACATCCTGGGGGTTACCATTGACCAGAAGCTGAACAGAACCAGCCATATAAATACTGTGGCTACAACAGCAAGTCAAAGGCTAGGAACCCTGTGGCAAGTAACTCACCTCCTGACTCCCTAAAGCCTGTCCACCATCTACAAGGCACAAGTCAGGAGTGTGATGGAATAATCCCTACTTGCCTGGATGAGTGCAGCTCCCACAACACTCAAGAAACATGACATCATACAGGACAAAGCAGCCCGCTTGATTGGCATCCCATCCACAAACATTCACTCCCTCCACCACCGACGAACATTGGCAGCAGTGTGTACCATCTACAAGATGCACTACAGGAACTCACGAAGGCTCCTTAGGCAGCACCTTCCAAACCCACGGCCTCTACTGTCTAGAAAGATAAGGGCAGCAAACACATGGGAACACCACCACCTGGAGGTTCCCCTCCAAGCCACTCACCATCCTGACTTGGAAATATATCACTATTCCATCACTGTCACCAGGTCAAAATCCTGGAACTCCATCCCTAACAGCACTGTGGATGTACCTACACCACATGGACCGCAGCGGTTCAAGAAGACAGCTCACCACCACCTTCTCAAGGGCAATTAGGGATGAGCAATAAATGCTGGCCCAGCCAGCAATGCCCACCAATTTTAAGGAAGTATTGGTCTCCTTACTTAAGGAAGGGTGTAAGTCTGTTGGAAGTGGTTCAGAGACTGTATAATAGAGTAATACCTGGAATGGGAGGGTTGTCTGATAAGAAAAGGTTGGACAGGCTGAGCTTGTATCTGCTGGAGTTTAGAAAAGTAAGAGGTGACTTGATTGAAACAAGTGGATATGGAAAGGATGTTTCCTCTTGTGAGAGAACCTAGAACCAAGGGTTACTGTTTAAAAATAAGAGACGGAATTGCCCAGGCCCACGGATGTCAAGCATGTTTGTTTTCACCCAAGAGATTAAGGATGAAGGTATGGAACTCGGGGAGAGAGACTGCGAGGTTCTTGAGCAAATTGATATAGGGAGTGACAAGGCATTGGAGGTGATGGCAGGCTTAAAAGTGGACAAATCTCTAGGTCCAGATGATTTGTGTCCCAGACTGCTGAGGGAGGCAAGGCAGGATATCACAGGGGCTCTGACCCAAACTTTTAATTCCTCTCTGGCCACGGGGGAGGTGCCAGAGGATTGGAAAACAGCTAATGTGGTTCCGCAAATTAAGAAGGATTGTAGAGATAAGCCAGGGAACTACAGGCCAGTGAATCTCACGTCAGTGGTAGGGAAACTATTGGAGAAAATTCTGAAGGAGAGAATCTATCTCCACTTGGAGAGGCAAGGTTTGATCAGGGATAGTCAGCATGGTTTTGTCAGAGGGAGGTTATGCCTAACAAATTTGATGGAATTTTTTAAGGAGGTGATCAGGTGTGTAGATGAGGGTAGTGCAGTTGATGTAGTTTATATGGATTTCAGCAAAGCCTTTGACAAGGTCCCACGTGGGAGGCTTATAAAGAAAGCAAATGCACATGGGATACAGGATAATTTGGTAAGGTGGATTCAAAATTGGCTTAGTTGTAGGAGACAGAGGGTGATGACAGAAGGATGCATTAGTGACTGGAAGCCAGTGTCCAGTGGCATACCACAGGGATCTGTGCTGGGCCCCCCATTATTCGTCATTTATATAAATGACATAGATGACTATGTCAGGGGTAAGATTAGTAAGTTTGTGGATGACACTAAGATGGGATGGGTGGTTAACAGTGAGGTTGAGTGTCTTGGGCTACAGGAAGATATAAACAGGATAGTCAAATGGACAGATAAATGGCAGATAGAATTTAACCCTGAAAAGTGTGAGGTGATACAATTTGAATACTTCCTTGTCAAATTATTCCTTCCACTGAACGGCATGACACTAGGAAGTTCTGAGGAACAAAGGGACCTTGGCGTGTGTGTCCATAGATCTCTGAAGGCAGAGGGGCATGTTAGTGGGGTGGTGAAAAAGGCATATGGGGCACTTGCCTTTATCAATTGAGGCATAGATTACAAAAGTAGGGAATTCATGCTGGAGTTGTATAGAACCTTGCTGAGGCCACAGCTGGAGTACTGTGTGTAGTTCTGGTTGCCACAGTATAGGAAGGATGTGATTGCACTGGAGAAGGTGCAGAGGAGATTCACCAGGATGTTGCCTGGGATGAAACATTTAAGTTATGAAGAGAGGTTGGGTAGACTTGGGTTGTTTTCGTTGGAGCAGAGAAGACTGAGGGGCGACCTGATCGAGGTATACAAGATTATGAGGGGCATGGACAGGGTGGGTAGGGAGCAGTTGTTCCCCTTAGTTGAAGGGTCAGTCACAAGGGGGCATAAGTTCAAGGTGAGGGGCAGGAGGTTTAGGGGGGTTGTGAGGAAAAACGTTTTTACCCAGAGGGTGGTGATGGTCTGAAAATCGCTGCCTGGGAGGGTGGTGGAGGAAGGTTGCCTCACATCCTTTAAAAATTATCTGGATGAGCACTTGGCACATCATAACATTCAAGGCTATGGGCCAAGTGCTGGTAAATGGGAATAGGTAAGTAGGTCAGGCGTTTCTCACGTGTCGGTGCAGACTCGATGGGCCGAATGGCCTCTTCTGCACTGTGTAATTCTGTGATTCTGTGTTTGGTGGCACATGCAGACAATATGGCGAGTAGGCCAAAAATTGGTTTCACAACATCGTGAAACCAGTTTGAAGTTGTCCGCTCAGCCCGTCGATGGCAGCCACATTCCCCGCCATCGGATGTACGGGAACCTCATCGCAATATATCAGCATTTCATTATAAGACCAGCCCACTGGAGTCATCCTCTCACCCTGCACACTGGATCATCCGCCCACATCGGCGGGAATACACGCTGGTGCAGAACGCGACTTGACAAGTGTGACGTGCAGAAGTTAGGGCTTAACGTCAGGGCTTTGCTTACATCGCGGACATCGAGGAGTCCAACAGCAGCAGAATACTGGAGGAACTTCCATGGCATGCTGGGTGGATTCTCATGTACATGGCTTTGCTGCAAAGCAGCTCATGGACGATGGAAAGTCACTCACAACAGATGATAGTCGAGGGGTTGGGAGGGGAAGGTCCCGGATCTACTGGGGGAGGAAGAAGTGTCGGGGGTGGTGGGGGTGGAGGGGGGATCGGTGAGGTTGGGAGGGGGGAATGGAGGTGTCAGAGGGGATGAGATTGAGAGGGGGGGTATGAAGGTGTTGGGGGGGGTGAAGAATGGAGGGAGGGAACAAATGTGTTGGGGTGAGCTTGGGACGGGGCAATTAAGGTGTAGTGAGGATGGTTTGGGGGGGGGAGGGAGAACAAGAGCAGGAGGTAACAGGGGAGAAGATGGCAACTGGGGAGGTAGGTGTAAGGGAAGGGGTTCAGAGAGGGGAAGGGGTGTGGAGAAGGGATGGAGTCCAGGGGCAGGCAGGAGTGCAGATAGGGCAGGGAGTAAGGGTGGAGGAAGCAGTAAGGGTGGCTCAGGGAGTCAGGAAGAGGAAAGGAGGGATCCGGGGGGGGGGGGGGGGGGGGGGGGGGGGGGGGGGGTGGCGGTGGGGGGAGGGTTGGTGGGAGAATTAATGGGGGGGAAGCGGTTCCGTGGGGTGGAAGGGGTTCCGGGGGAAGGGGTCCAGAAGGAAGAAGAGATTCTGGGGGAGATGAGGTCCAGGGGTGGGTATGCCCAGGTGAACATGCAGGGATCTGATGGGTCCATGGCCCCCTCCCGGGGAATAAACTAAGGGTGGCTGTGGTATGAGGGAATGGTGAGAATGTCCGAGAGCGGAGTGAGGCGGTAGGTTGGGAGGGTGAGGGTTCGAATGTAGCGGTAGGAGGGACGGCAAGGGTGGTTGGTGGGGACTCGGAGGCAGACACAGACCCTGGGGATGGGAAGGAGGAGGCCGGGGAGTATGGATGAGGGTGGGATTTTCAGGAAGGCCGGGAACGTGCACGTTCACCTGATAACCCCGAAGGAAAAGGGTTGTGGCTGGTAGGTCATGGAGGGGAGACAGGAGGCAATGCCAGGGGGGGGTCAGCTGTGAGGGGGAAAGGAAATCGGTGACTGGAGGAGGGTAAAGGACAGAGGACCGAAAGTAAAACCGAATTAGCACCATGCTGTCCAAATTGAAAGTGAAACAACAGTCGCAATGGGCGAGATCAGTGGGTGGGCAGAGATGCAGGTCAGCTTAGATGGACAACTGTAAGTGAACATCAGCAGGCAGCATTGAAAATCTCAGGGCATTGAGATGAGTGTGATACAGGAGGGATCCGCATGAATGGGGAAGTGCTTGCATGAGGCTCCAAAACACATACACTTCTCCCTACAGAATCACTCGTAGGCCGGCTGCTTCCTCTGCAGTGACAGAGGACGAGGTTGAGGGGGGTCACAAACAAAGGGGACTTGGAGGGAGAGGGCGGCCTCTGAGATTCCTGAGTGGATGGCCCAGGTGTGTCCAGCTACTGCTCCTCCTCCCTTTGGGTGCCCAGGGGCCCCGGCCTGACTCCTTGAGGGGAAGGAGCACCTGGAGGGACATCAAAGTGCCCCGTTTCCCTCTGACATTGACATGGCAGAAACTCACCCTTGGCACCCGGGGTGGAGTGCAGGGCTGCACACATCGCCATGTTCTGCTGGACCAGGGTCTCCATGGCATCCGCCATCCTCCTCATGGAGACCTCCATACATGCACATGTGGGCACCACTTCACCAGAGAGCAGGTGAATACACTCCTCTGACTCATGTGCCACTCTGTTGACACCTTCCAACGGCTCTGCATGATGCTCCCACATCTTCTGCTGACTCTCCAGGATGATTGGAAGGCCAATATCCAGAGGCTCATCATCTGACTCAAACCTCACGATACCTCTTCCCCAGCAGTCCTCGGAATGCTGGGGAGCTCGGCTGAACCTGCCTCCTCCCGCAGCGGATATGTGTCCGTGCAGTAACCACCAGATTGTGAACCCAAGCCTGATCGAGATCTAGGTTCCACTGAGGTGTGTATCTCTGCGCTGGTGCAGTGTGTGGGTAAGCGCTATGACAGGTCTTCCAGGCTGCTTATTTCCAGCTCTTCAATGGAGGAGGAGTCCTCTTCGCTGGAGGTGAGGACGTGGATGGAGCTGAGGGACTGGCTGGCTGACGGTGTCAGTCGCTTCGCAGAGCTCCATGTGAAGCAAAGTAGAGGTAATCAGTGCATGGCAGCAGAGTCAAAAGCAGGAGAGAGATCACTCACAATCGCGCTAAGAGAGGGGTGATGTGGTGCAGGGTCCTCACTTGGGTGTTCACCACCGACCTCACCACAGCCGCAGTCCATGTCCTCACCAGGCAGCGCGATGGCACACTCCTCAAAGTGAGTGAGGGGCCTAATGTGGGCCACACAACCCCTGGCCTGGGGCCCCTCCCTGCTGACGTGATCAGGCTTCTCCTGCATGAAAACAGATGGAGAGAGTGTGAACAGGACACATGGCACTGTGTGGAATGTTTGTGTGGTGAGCAGAGCCATGGACGGGATGAGGATGCGAGCTCCAGGGGCTATGAGCATAATGGAGATGTGAGGGTGTGTGTGAGAGTTAGTGGTGTTGTCCCTTGAGGTGTAAGATCTCTGTGGATGTGTGATGGGTTTGTGTGTGTAGTTGAGAGTAATGAGAAGAGTGAGTTACCCTGCTGAAACACAGGAGATCATTCATCCTGTAGCGACACTGGGTGGGTGTCCTCTTTTGCAGGGCATTGGCACTGACCACCGCTGCCACCGCCTCCCATGCTGGATTGGTGATGTTGCTGCCCCTCCTGCAACCAGAGCGGGGGTAGAGGACATCATGACAAATCTCCACAGTGCCCAAAAGGCGCTCAAGGGATGCATCACTGAACATGGGGGCTGCAGTCATTTTGCTTTTTGGGGTCATGTCTTCCATGCAGTAGTTGTGGGCTGGAAGCACTGAGAGGTGTGCGCATGGCTGGACTTTAAATATGGCGCCCGGTGTCATGAAGCAGCAAATTGATAGCGTGGCGGGCAAATGAGAGACCGGCCGTCATCAAAACAGCGTGATTCTGGGAAATGTATAATTAATGCAGTGAGTTTGGGACAATACAGCGTGAAAATCTGCCATTGCGGCGGGCGGGTAAAGTGTTGTCTTACCCACCCACTCTCACACTTAGTGCAAATCTGGGATGATTCTGCCCAAGGGGTCACCCATTTAAGACGGAGATGGGGAGAATGTTTTTTCTCTCAGTGGATTATAAATCTTTGAAACTCGCTTCCTCAAAAGGCAGTGGAAGCAGAGCCCGTGAATATTTTTAAGGCAGAGCTAGATAGATCCTTGATAAGCAAGAGGGTGAAAGGTTATCAGGGGTAGGTGGGAATGTGGGGTTGAGGTTACAAGCAGATCAACCATGATCTTATTGAATGGCGGAGAAGGCTCGAGGGGCCGAGTGGCCTATTCCTGCTCCTAACTCATATTTTTGTATGTCCCTAAGGATGATCAGAACCTGATACCATCCAATTTAAAAGAAGTGTTAGATTTTCACAGACCATTTCAGCCTTACAAAAGCTCTTTCCCCGATGTGACTTATTATTGGGGCTGTATCAAGGGTTCTTAAAAACTGTCATCTTTCACTGTTTGATTTGCTTTAGTTTATGTACAAGTAGGTAATATCATTTGCACAGTTATGGTATTTCCACATTTCTGCAAGATTTTCATCACTTGTAACTCATTGAATCATTTATTTATTCTCATCACCTGCACATTTTCTTTCATATTCCGATTGACGACTTTGGAAATCATTCGAAGGTGCAATCCTTCAAGATGAACTCGCAAAAATTAGGTCAACCCAGGAACCCATTTTAAATTTAAATGAAAGTCAGGAGATTTGCTGTCAAAGATTACAAATTTTATTTTAGAAGAAATTTCAGGGTTAGTCACATAAGTCGGCAGCATTATTCTACTCATCATAACAATGAATAGAAATATCCACCATCAGTACAATGCAAGGATGAAAATAGCGCTCGTTGGCAATCAATTTTTATTAGTAGTTAAATGACAATTCTGGGAAAATTCTGTCTCTGAGTATGCAAGGATGAATCAGTTCAAGCGACAGTTTGTAGAGGTAGATTTCTCCAGTAACCTTTTGCTTCTTACATAACACAGATTAAACACAAAGAAATTGGATTTTGATTGCAGTACTGTTATTGTGAACTTTTGCGCCTTTGCACGTGTACTTATATTGTATTAACCTTCCACTCACTCTTTATGTTAGCTGATAGAACAAACAAGGGAATTCTCCAAGTTGTCCACATGCAAGCAGCTGGAAACTGAAAATCCAGAATCGCCACTCACATCCTTCATCAAGGAAATTATAACATCATCGCTGGTGCATTCTGTAAAGAAATCAGCAGTCAACAAACTTCATTTTTGATATTCTTTTGTTTTGTTGAAATTAGATTGCGTTTTAAGTGGAAATTGGTGGCAGTCTTTTCCGGGTGTTATTATGTACTTGTGGAGAATAGTTATTCTATAAAGCAGAACTGCCGTGGTGTGAATCACAATTTACACTCTTGCAAGTGGGTGGTTGCATGTGGCATGGGAACCCACCTTCACTGTGAAGCTTTATGAAGAAGCTTGTTGGAGCTCTGCTCAAAGACAGTGAAATAAATGTTTCACTATTGAATGCAGGAAACAAATACAGTTGCCCTTACTGATTAGGAAGATAGAAACACAGGCCAGAATCACCCCAGGCTTGCACAAAGTGCAGTAGCGGCCAACTGCAATGGTGGCTTTTGGTACCATATCATCCCATTCCCGGCGTGTCCCACCTCATTAGTGATGCATTCCCAGGAACCACGCCGGATTGTTGATGGGGCGGCCTCTGATTCGCCTGCCCCGCCGTCACCTCAGGCCTTTAGTAATCCTAGAGCCATATTTAAAGGGCGCCCCTGCACACTGCTAGCTCTCTCTAAGGCATCGGAAGCTTCTGGAAAGTCATGGCTGCCAAAGGGAGGAAACATGCAGCACCCAAATTTAGAGACACCTCTCTCGGGCGCTTACTGGACGCTGTGAAGGCCCGCCGTGAAGTCCTCTATCCCCACTCTGGGCAAATAGCAACAAGCAAGGTCACCAATCCAGCATAGGAGGCAGTGGTGGCAGTGGTCAGTGCCTACGCCCTGCAAAAGAGGACAGCCACCCAGTGCCAAAAAAGAATGAATGATCTTCATTCCACCAGGTAAGTCACTCTTCTCATCACTTTCAACTCACATTCACAGATCCATCACACATCAGCCCACGTCACTCACTGCCAGTTCAAGAGATATCACCATTCACTCTCCCATACACACCTTCATCTGCCCTGCGGATCGTGTCTTCATCCCATCCATGGCATCACTCACCACCCACATATGCTGGGCATCTTTATCATCTGGCCCAGCAGGCATCCTGCTTGCACTCTCTCCATCTGACTTCATGCAGAACAAGCTAGCACACAACAAAAAGGAGCGGTCACAGACTGGTGGAGGAATGCCCAACATCAAGGTCCATACAGACTTTCAAAAAACAGAGTCATCAAGCAGGCTGGTGACAATCTGGACTGTTCCTGTGCTGACGGTGAGGTTGGTGGTGCTCAAGCAAGTGAGGATTCAGCAGTGCAACATCCATCAGACAACCATGCTGTGAGTCAGTTCCCCCATTCCGCAGCCCCTGCCACGCACTAATTATCTCTCCTTGCTTTCACAGGTAAATCTGGGAAGTAGCCGAGGGGGACCACGACCCAGGTCCTCGACTCAAGCCCTGAAGGCACCTTGGAAGAGGAACCTGATGACACCCTAATTGAAGTCTTGTCACAGCGCGCACCCATACCCTTCACCTGCACAGAGACACACACCTTGGTGGGACCTAGTTCTAGAGTAGCCTCGGGGTCATAATCTGGTGAGCACATCGCACTGTCTGATCCACAGCAGGTGGAGGCAGGGACTTCCCAGGCTTCCGTCACTTGGAGGACAGCTGGAGGCCAGAAATCTGCTGAGTCCGAGTCATATGAGGAGCCTCTGGACTCAGTCATGTCTCAGTTGCTGGAGCTGCAAAAGCAAACTGGGGAACATCAGGAAAGGACGTCTGCTGCACTCCTCAGATTGCAAGGCATGATGGAGGTGTCCACCGCCTTCAGTCTGAGGTGATTGCACCGGAACGCCAGTGCACTGAGGTCAACCCTGGTAGGATGGCAGGCGCCATGTAGGCCTTGGTCCAGAACATTGGCCCTGTACTGCTACGTGGGCTGAACTCCATCACTGATGCCCTAGTTGGCCTCCAACATTGTCAACACGAGAGGGGTGCGGGACAGCTTCGTCTCAGTCCAGCTTCCCCTTCTCCTCAAGGAGTCATTCAGGGCCCTCGGGCACCCATAGGGAGGAGGATCAGCAAGTGCACACCCTGGGGCTATCCACCCAGGTGACCCCAAAGGTGTCCAGCCCATCCGAATCCCCTTTCCTGTGACCCCAGCAGCTCCAGCTCCAGATGCTGAGGAAGATGCCACTGCCACACAGCAGGACCCTGAGAGCAGGCCGGGGCTCTCCAGGTCTCAGCCCTCCAGAGGACGTCCATCAATGTCACCACAGACAGGGCAGAGTGGTCAGCAGGCTGCCTCCACCTCCACTGTGGATGTCAGGGGAGCACCAATAATAGCAGCAGGGTTAGGAAAGTTAAGAAGATGTAACTCTTTCGAGAACAAACACGTTTCCATCTGTTTCAGATGAAGTTACATTGTTTCATAGTTTGCCATTGTGAGATTTGAACTCTTGATCTTGGGGTTATGAGCCCAGTACCATAACCACTTGGCTATTTAGGCCAAGCACAGCCTGGGTATGGGTGTTAATCATTTGTGCATAATGTTCACTATTGTCAATAAAGTCCCAAGAATGTCTCCCTGCTTATAGCTCCCTGCTCTGATTAACAGTGTTTGTGTCACTCAGATGTGAAACCTTTCTGCACAAGATAAAGGCAGGTGTCTCAGTCCAGGGACTCTTCCTTGTGCAGTGAGTAACCTTACGACCAAAGTGATGTTCTGGCTTCACACTCACTGGGCACATTACTGATGCCTGCACCTCGATGGTGCTGGTGATTGCTGCCAGAATGTCGTGGGCAGGCACCACAGAGTTCCGTCATTCTCTCTGTGTGCTCTCAGCACCTTTAAGGTGGGGGTAGCCCCCTTATCTCTTCAGCATCTGTGACCAGTGATGCTGTGCTCCTGAAGGGGTCAGGCACTGAAGCCAGACAAAGGATCAGATGCATTTAAAGTTTCACGACTGTGCCTCCATAATATGACCCTGATCACATAGCACAAGCGAGCTGCCCTCAGCCAGTCTGGAGTCAGACATTTACAGAGGCAATATGAACATCTATGATGTGTCCTCACTGCATGACATCATCATCTTCCTGGAATCTAGTGACTGTTAGGGCCTCTGCTGTGTCGCCATGGCATGAGCCTGAGCACTAAGGGTATGTGCGCTGCCATCAGCCACACAGGAGTGAAATGTTCACAGATGCAAGGTGAGGATGCTAGGACTGTCCTCACTGCATCTCGTCATCATTCTCCAGGAATCTTGCGGCTATGAGGGCCTCCCTAGCGCAGCTGCCTCATTTGGCCAGTGCAATGGCCCCATCGCCAGCATCCTCGCCTTCAAGGACTACATCACTGTCATCCCCTTCGACGTCCTCCTCATCGGAGGATACATGCAGCTCCTCCATCTCCTCCTCAGCCAGGTCCACCCCCATTGCAGTGCCAGATTGTGGAACACGCAGCAAGCGATGTTGATGCGGGACAACCTCTGGGGACTGTACTGCAGTGCTCAACCAGACTTATTGAGGCACCGGAACCTCATTTTCAAAATGCCTATCGTTTGCTCCACCAAAATCCAGGTTGCAGCATGAGCCTCATTATACTGTCGCTCTGCTGCAGTCTGAGGCCACCGCACAGGCATCATCAGCCACATCCTCTGTGGGTAGCCCTTGCCCCCGAAGAGCCAACCCTACAGCCTCTCCAGACCCTGAAAGATGTCAGGGATCTGAGACCTGCTAAGGATGTAGGAGTCATGGAAGCTACCTGGGAATCGTGCACAGACCTGCAGAATATGTTTGTGGTGGTCACATACCAGTTGAACATTCAACGAATGGAATCCCTTGCGGTTGACGTAATTGACTGCTTGTTGCCATGGAGATCTAAGCATCACGTGAATGCAGTCGTAGGCACCCTGCTCCTGTGAAAAACTTGAGATCTGCGCAAATCCCCAGCTCTCTTGCATCCTGGCTTTCCTGATATCGGACAAAGTGCGCAAGGTTCTGTGCTTTCGCGAAGATGCGTGACCTCCTGGCTTAATTTGCGTGTGGAGACTTGCAAGACCCTGCACAAGTCTCCTATGGAACCCTGGAAGGAGCCACTGGTGTAGAAATTGAGCACCACTGTCAATGGTGGATGCCCTCCATGTCCCTGTGATGCCAAATCCTGCAGCAGGTGGCAGATGTGACTGACCAGATCCCTCGACATGCGCAGTCCTCGGCGACACTGGTTCTGTCATCTGCAGGAATGGCAAGCGCTGTAATTAGGAAAGCCAATAGAATGTTATTGCTTATTGTGAGGGGAATTGATTACAAAAGTAAGGAGGTTATGCTTCAGTTGTGCAAGGCACTGGTGAGACCACACCTGGAGTATTGTGCACAGTACTGGTCTCCTTATAAAGGAAAGTGTAAATGAATTAGGAGCAGTTCAGCGATGGTTTACTAAACTAATATCAGGAATGGCTGGGTTGTCATACGAGGAAAGGTTGGACAGGTTAGGCTTGTCTCCGTTGGAGTTTAGAAGAGTAAGAGTCGTCTTGATTGAAATCTTTAAAGTCCTGAGGGGTCTTGACAGGGTGGATGTGGTGGTGGATGTTTCCTCTTGTGGGAGAATCTAGAACTGGAGGGTCACTGTTTAAACTCACTCGGTCACTCACTTAAGACAAAGATGAGGGGAAACTTTTTCTCTCTGAGGGCTGTGAGTCTTTGGAACTCTCTCCCTCAAAAGGCAATGAAAGCAGAGTCTTTGAATATTTTTGAGGTAGAGCTAGTTAGATTCTTGATTAACAAGGGGGTGAAAGGTTATCAGGGGTGGGCAGGAAAGTAGGGTTGAGGTTACAAGCAGATCAGTCATGATCTTATTGAGAGGTAGAGCAGGCTCGAGGGGCTGAGTGGCCTCCTCCTGCTCCTAATTTGTATGTTTGTATAGACCCTCAATCTAGCAAAACATCTATGAGCGACGGCTCGCTGTGCATCTTCAAAATACTGCGGATGCCGGAAATCTGAAACAAAAACAAAGATTGCTGGACAAACTCAGCAGGTCTGGCAGCATCTGTGAAGAGGAAGACAGAGTTAACGTTTTGAGTCTGTATGACTCTTCATCAGAACTAAAAGGTGTTTCTTTTTAGTTCTGAAGAAGAGTCATACGGACTCGAAACATTAACTCTGTCTTCCTCTCCACAGATGCTGTCAGACCTGCTGAGTTTGTCCAGCAATTTTTGATTTTGTTCCATGATGCTGATGTTCTCCTCCTGCAGGATTAAAGAGAGAGAGACACATGGTTTAGTATAGGTGTCCTAAGAACCTTTTTTGGTTGACCCTGAAGGCATCTTTACGTATGCATGAGAGTGCTGTCCACAACTTGGATGGCCAATGTTTAGTGAGCTCATTAGCTGTCCGAAACCCCACCCACCACCACCCCAGTCTACTTGACCGATTGGTGGCAGCTTCGGCCATTGGACAGCATGCTGTGCTCTAAGCTCAAGCCCAGGCATTCTCCTAACCCACACTACAAGACTGCACTGTTAGCTTGAACCATAATGGATACTGGTCCAAACCTTAATAAAGACATCACAAGGGGCTGTGCACGCCTCCACCAGTGACTGCACCATGACCACCTTTTGCAAGGCGATTGTAAAACTTGCCCAGTTGGCTAATTGCTCTGCTGACCCCTAAAACACATTAATTTGCAGTCTGCACCCGAGAGATGAAAAGTTCTGGAGTATTTGGTGGCACTTTCGTGATTTTGCATTGTTTGAGTGGGCAGAAAAACTTCAGAGGCCTGACTCCAAGCAATGGAGAAGCAGCTGAACAATCTCAGCTGCAGAAGAATGCTCACTTTTGACAAGCTTTTCCAAATGCATGGCCAATTCCTCACCACCAGCCTCCACGCCCACCCCACCAGCATGTGCTTGAGTCTTTCCTTCATTCTGTCTGTGCTGCCTTGCTCCCCCCCACCACCCCTCTCTACCCCAGCTGTCTGACCTGCACTGGAGCCCTTGCCCCGGCACAGCACTGGAAGCCAGCTGGGGAAAAGTGACTTGCCCGTGCCCCTGAATGCATATTGCCGCTTCCTTGATGTCCTATGGGCGATGCTTGTGAGTACTGCACAAGGTTGTGTGCACTCACCTCCAAGTTCCCCTCAAAGTTCAGCTCACCTGCCTCTTAAAGGCAGTCGCAAAGCATGATGTTCCAAAGTCACGCCAACACGGGCAGCAAATTTAAGGTGGGAGGGGATGATTCTGGTGAGCAGGGCTTATAATTAGATACAAATGTATTAAAATGACATTCCCGATGTCCAGCGGCAAGAAATGCAGCCTGCCATTGATGGGTGGAGCGGACAATCACAAACAGCATAAAACCAATTGTTGGCCTTCTCGCCATATTGTCCCCCCCGCCTGCCATGACGCCAATGGGGCCGGAAAATTCCGGCTACAGGAATGGGAGTGAGCAAATCAGTCCTCAAGTTGGTTCTGCCTTCAGTTAGAACGTGGTTGATCTGTACCTTACCTCCAGCTGCCCACCTTGGTTCCTCCAAACTTTAATGATGCAATTTTCTGTGAAGGTGTAAGTAGGAAATTACACCTGAAATTATAGTCAATCATATGCCCGTTTTTTTCCAATATTAACCAACAACTAAAATTCCTGCCAACCTCATTCGCCAGAACCAGAGTGTAAAACTCCAAATAAAGAAATGAAAAGTTCTGTACAGAATCGGGGCCTGGGGAAAACAGAGAACTCATGGTTCTTTTCTTTAATGTTGAGTTGATTTATAACAATAGTAATTGTATCATATATGAAATATAAGATACTGTTGCATGTATATTGTGCATTGATGTGACATTTATGACAGAGTTAAATGCATTGATTTTCCCTGTAGGTTGGTGGTGATGAATGAGGATTGAAAACAATGTAAAAATGTAACAAGCAGAGGTTGTAGGGAAGAATGAACAAAATAAATTGGCAGGATGGCTGAAGACTTGTGCTCCAGAGCTAGTCGCACCCCAAATATAATATTTCCAAGTTTGCTGATGACGCAAAAATTGGTGGGAATGTGAGCGATAAGGAGGGTGCTAAGAGGCTTCAAGGTGATCTAGACAAGTTGAGTGAGTGGGTAAATACATGGCAGATGCAGTATAGCATGAATAAGTGTGAAGTTATCCACTTCGGTAGGAAAAACAGAATGGCAGAGTATTATTTAAACGGCGATAGTTTGGGAAATATTGATGTACAAAGCGTGTCCATGTACGCCAATCACTGAAAGCAAGCATGTAAGTGCAGAAAGCAGTTAAGAATGGTGTGTGGCAAATAGTGTGTTGGCCTTCATTGCGAGAGGATTTGAGGACAGGAGCAAAGGTGTCCTACTGCAGCTCTACAGGGCCTTGGTGTGACTGCGCCTGGGGTATTGTGCGCAGTTTTGGTCTCCTCAGCTAAGAAAGGATATACTTACCATAGAGGGAGTGCAGCGAAGGTTCACCAGACTGATTCCTAGGATGGCAGGATAGTCATATGAGGCGAGATTGGGCTGACTAGGCCTGTATTCATTGGAGTTTAGAAGAATGAGAGATCTCATTGAAACGTATAAAATTCTGACAGGATTGGACAGGCTGTGTGCAGGGATGATGTTTCCTCTGGCTGGAGGGTGTAACATGAGGGGCCACAGTCTCAGGATATGGGGTAGACCATTTAGGATTGAGATGAGGAGAAACTTCTTCACTCAGAGGGTGGTGAGCCTATGGAATTCTCTACCACAGAGGCCTGTGTAGGCCAAGTCACTGAATATATATTGAAGAAGGAAATAAATTTTGGGACTCTAAAGGCATCAAGGGGTATGGGGAGAGCACAAGAGTACAGCGTTGAGATAGAGGATCAGCCATGATCATACTGAAAGGCAGAGCAGTCTCGAAGGGCCGAACGACCTACTCATGCTCCTATTTTCTAAGTTTCTACGTTAGCCAAGCTGTTTCACTATTGCTGCAATACTGGTATCTAATCAACAAGGTGGAAAATTGCCCAGATATGTCCTGTCCACACAAAGCAGGACAAATCCAACTTGGCCAATTACTACCCCATCAGTCTACTCTCACTCATCAGTAAAGTGATGGAGGGGCTCGTCGACAATGCTATCAAGCAGCACTTACTCAGCAATAACCTGTTCACTGAAGCTCAGTTTGGGGTCTGCCAGGGACGCTCAGCTCCTGGCCTCATTACAGCTTTAGTCCAAACATGGACAAAAGAGCTGAACACTAGAGGCGAGGTAAGAGTGATTGTCCTTGGTATCAAGGCATCCTAACAAAACTGGAGCCAATTGAAATCAGGGGGGAAACTCTCCACTGGTTGGAGTCATACCCTAGCACAAGGCCAATTATCACAGCCCAGGAAATCACTGCAGGAGTTCCTCAGGGTAGTGTCCTAGGGCCAACCATCTTCTTCTGCTGCATCAATGACCTTCCCTCCATCATAAGGTCCGAGTGGAGATGTTCGCTGATGATTGCACAATGTTCAGCACCATTCGTGACTCCTTGTATACTGAATCCTTTTCCACATGCACCAAGACCTGGATGACATTCAGGCTTGAGCTGGTAAGTGGCAAGAAACATTCACACAAGTCAGGCCATGACCATCTCCAACAAGAGAGAATCTAACCATCTACCCTTGACATTCAATGATATTGCCATTGCTGAATCCCCCACTATCAACATCCTGGGGGTTACCATTGACGAGAAACTGAACTGGACTAGCCATAAAAATATTATAGCTACAAGAGCAGGTCAGAGGCTGGGAACTCTGTTGTGATTAACTCACCTCCTGACTCCCCAAATCCTGTCCTCCATCTACAAGGCACAAGTTAGGAGCGTAATGGAGTCATCTCCACTTGCCTGGATGAGAGCAGTTCCCATAATGTTCAAGAAGCTCGACATGATCCAGGACATGGATTGGAACCCCATCCACAAACATTCACTCCCTCCACCACTGACGTACAGTAGCAGCTGCGTCTACCACCTACAAAATGCAGCGCAGCAACTTGTGATGCTTCCTTCGGCAGCACCTTCCAAACCTGTTACCTCTACCACCTAGAAGGACAAGAGCTGCAGACACATGGGAATATCACCACCTTCAAATTCTCCTCTGAGCCACTCGCTATCCAGACGTGGAACTGTATCACCATTCCTTCACTGTTGTTGGGTCAAAATCCTGGAACTCCCTTCCTATCAGCACTGTAGGTATACCCACACCACATGGACTGCATTAGTTGAAGATGATGGCTCACCACCACTTTCTCAAGGGTAACTATAGACCTCCTCCAACGCACAATTCTGTGCATCCCTGTCACCCATACACTTTCAATCTCTATCAATTAATCTCAACCCCTCAGTTCATATGCTTTACTTCATCCTCTCACACTTGGCACTGTTGCAAACCACAGCCCCACCGCACACCATATTTAAACACTGGCAGCTACACAACCATGAAAACCACCACACCTAAGCGTATTCCAGGACATTGACTGGCACACTTCCCTCTTTCTTGCAGGAGAAGATCATGCATAACAATAGGCAGGAGCAATGAACAGGTGGAAGACATGCATGCCTACATGTGTTAATTCTCACAGAGGAAATAGTGCTGTCCGTGGTGGGAAGGGGCATTGCTGGTGGGGCTGGAGGGATCGATGATGAGGGTATCTGCGTCCAAATTGTACCTCATCCCACCAGCTCTTCTGAATCACAAGTCAGCAGGTTCACTGAGGCACTGGCAAGGGAGTGGTGTGGTCACCCATGGAACACAAACCTGCTGTCCTCTTTCACCCCTGCCACTCCACCAGTGCCCTTTCTGTCAGAAAGCCAACATAGATTACGGCAGCTCAGGCCAAGATAGATGTAGTGTAAAACCAGGCCTCCTAGGCCCAGACCAGCCCACAGTTGTCCCCCTAGGCCATCTGCAATATCCTCAACTGAAGGAACTCTTCCACCATCCATGCTGTAGCCAATGGAGACAAACTTTGTAGGACTAATTGGATTGACAAAGGCTACAGAAGACAGGCACTAGGGGAATGTATAAGTTTAATTAGTTTTATTTTGTATGCATTATGCAAATAATTAAAGTTATAAAATTAGATTGGGATATGAATGTTCTGGTAGTTCTTATTTTTATATTGTCAGAAAGAGGACGATGTGATAGTCAATGAGAGCAAAAATGTAAGGAGTGTGAGGATGTTGGTAAACAGGGAGACGTGCAGAGATTACTGGTATTGTCCTTGAATTATTTGTAGACCCTGGTGTCAAAGGATCTGTATGTATTGTATTCCACTTCCTGTTGCATTTCCTCCTCCACCATTTCCTCCTCCTCATTCACCTCAGCATCTCACCTGATCCCCTCACCATCCTCCTCCTCCCTCTTCAAGCATCTTGGTCTGCATGGTTTTTCTTCATTCTCCTAGCCATGTTCAATTCTCCAAGGAATCCCTACCAGGTCGCCCATATCAGCACCAGATTTTATATCACCAAAGAAGCACTTAAGCATCAACCAGCCCTTTTCCTGTAGTCTATACAAACGTTAGTGAAGTATAGGAAAGCTCCAAAGATAAGTACGGTTACACCAGCAACCAGAAGAAATAATCCAGAAACTAACCTATGTGCAGTTCATCACCCCATTAAATAGCTGAGTCCTTCATTCCATTTAGCTTTGTGTTCAGCTGTGCATTAAGTCAAGGTGTTGGCAGGAGAGTGGATTTCAAAACTGGCATTGCTGGTGTTAGTGTTGTTCACTGATTGGTGTTGTGATTTGCCTGCCCTGCATGATCCTGGTGGCTGTTAGGTCCATACAAATATATGAATTAGGAGGAGGAGGCCGCTCGGCCCCTCAAGCCTGCCCTGTCATTCAATAAGATCATGGCTGACCTGCTCCACACCCCTGCCCACCGCCAGTAACCTTTCACCACTTTGTTAATCGAGAATCTAACCAGCTCTGCCTTAAAAATATTCAAAGACTCTGCCTCCACCGCCTTTTGAGGAAGAGAGTACCAAAGATTCACGACCCTCTGAGAGAAAAAATTTCTCCTCATCTTAAATGAGCGACCCCTTATTTTTAAACAGTGACCCCTAGTTCTAGATTCTCCCAAGAGGAAACACCCTCTCCACATCCACCCTGTTAAGACCCCTCAGGGTCTTAAAGGTTTCAATCAAGTCACCTCTTACTCCTCTAAACTCCAGTTGGAGAAGTAAGACATCCTGCTCATTCATGGTATTAGCTGAGTAAACTTTCTTTGAATTGCTTCTAACACAATTACATCCTTCCTTAAATAAGGAGACCAATACTGCACACAGTACTCCACCAAGGTAGCATCCTATGCACTTCCCATCAGAGATACTTGCGCATCCATTTTGAAGCCTGCATTAGATATGCAGCAGCCAAACAAACGCCACAGAGCCCAATTTAGCCCCCATATAATTTTCTAATTTTCTTTGGAAGTAAAGAAACAAAAAAAAAAGTGATGATAGAAAAACTGAGTAAAGAGATCACCAATAATAAAAAGCTACTTATGTTAAAACATCAGGCCACTAATTCTGCGCTTGAGCCTCTGAAAAATGCTATTTGACTAAATGCTGAAATTTTGCTGGGATCCTTAAGAGCAATGCATTGGGGCTGACAAAGTGATTTGCAAAGGGAACAAGAACAATTAGTAAGTAGGTAGTACAAGTCCACTATTCTGTGTTTGCCAGAATCTATCACACAATTTTTGCTTAAAACATAAATCCCACGTCTGCTGAACCACAAAATATCTCTTGTATATGTATCATTTCTGGGCTTCACCATCACGAAGTCTATTGAAAGTGACTGAAGCCAAATTGTAGCTTATTTTTGATTCAAGTGTAATGATGAGTGTTCACTTCATGCCTGGAGTCTAATCGTGGAGAATGATGTGCCTGAATTCTTTGGCAGTCTTATTCTATCCTGTTAGTCCAGATGTTTGAGGCTAAAGGGAAGTTAATTAAACTTAATAATTGGGATCAGTCTTTGGCTCAAGGAATCATCAGATTCTGAGCTCCCCAAAGCTAAAGTTTGCATGAATTAGAACATTCCTTAATAGCTGAAAGATACGAGTCAATTGTAACTGAATGTAAAATAAGATGGATGGAGTCAGGAATGATATTACTGGCAGCAATGGTCTGAGAGGTAGAAGCAATTTAAAAAAATCATTGCTGTTAAGTTGTGAAATTTCTCCTGCTGTCAAAGGTGCACTATTGAAAACTGCTGCTGAGGCATGGGGAGGCCGAAAGCTGGTCTTAAAGGTGTAGCATTGTCAATCCTCTAGGATTTCCTGGTTACTCCAGGAATTAATAATTAATAGCAACCCTGTTAGCAAGCCAAGAGAAAAATCATCGGAGTATTAAAAAATTATTCTTTTGCATTCTCATTTCTCATCAAAGATTTATTCATTTAAAACCGATTTCCATCGTGGCCAAGGGCAAAATTAAGGTAAGTTTTCCGATCAATTATTTTTCCAAGTAAAATATAAAAATACAAAAAATGATAGAGTGAATTACTCATGATTGATCATTAGAGTAGGTCTTTACATTATCGGCATTCAAAGTTTAATACTTTTTTCCAGTTATTCACTGAGCAGATGAGAGATGGTTTTGGAGTAGGCTTAAATCTTGTCATTTTGCATCTTAATTCAATTAGTTGTTTTGAGTTCCATAGCTGGCAGCTATGAGATCTGTCTGTGGGTAACAAGTAGTGAAATTTGGAGTTTGGCAGTGATCTCACAGAAGAACGATAAGAGTTGATTGCGTCTGCTCTCGAGTGTCTTCTGACTGCAATCATATCAGACATCTGAGTAATTATGGTAATCAGGGCCAAGAATGATTTTGCATGCCCTTTCCTGAACACTTTCAATGGTTTTACATTGCTGTTTTGTGATTGCACTCAACCATGTGGGTCCCCCGTATTAATAGCTGTTAGACTGGGTCTGTGGCACATGGTGAGGGAACCAACAAGAGGAAAACATATGCTTGATCCTGTCCTCACCAACCTACCTGTCCATGATATATCTGTTCAGGATAGCGTTGGTAGGAGTGACCACCACAAAGTCCTTGTAGAAACAATGTCTCATATCCACATTCAGGATATGCTCCATCATGTTGTGTGGCACAACCACTGTGCTAAATAGGATTGATTTAAAACAGATCTAGCAAATTAAAACTGGGTGCTATAGGCCATCAGCAGCAGTAGAATTATACTCAGCCACAATCTGTAACCTCATGGCCCAGCATTTCGTCCAATTTATCGTTACCACCAAGCCAGGGGGCCAACCCTGGTTCAATGAAGAGTACAAGAGGGCATGCCAGGAGCAGCACCAGGCATACCTAAAAATGAGGTGTCAACCTGATTAAACTACAACACAGGACCACTTGAATGCCCAACATCAGAAGCAGCATGTGATACACAGCGTTAAGTGATCCCTCAACCAATGAATCATATCTAAGCTTTGCAATCCTGCCACATCCAGTCATGAATAGTGGTGAACAAGTAAAAACTAACTGAAGGAGGAGGTTCCAAAAATATCCCCAACCTCAAGGATGGGGGCGCCCAGCACATCAGTGCAAAAGAAAGGACTGAAGCATTTGCAACCACCTTCTGCCAGAAATGCCAAGTGAAAGATCCATCTCGGCCTCCTCCTGAGGTCCCCAACATCATAGGTGCTGATCTTCAGCCAATTTGATTCACTCCACATGATATCAAGAAACGGCTGAAGGCACTGGATACTGCAAAGGCTATGGGCTCTGACAACATTCTGGCAATAGTACTGAAATCTTCTGCTCCAGATCTAGTCGCGCCCTTAGACAAGCTGTTCTAGTACAGCTACAATACTGGCATCTATCTGGCAATGTGGAAAATTGACCAGGTATGTCCTGTTCACAAAAAGCAGATAAATCATATCAGGCCAATTGCTGCTCAGTCAGTCAACTCTAGATTATTAGCAAAGTGATGATAGGTGTCGTCGACACTGGAATTAAGCACCAATTATACAGCAATAACCTGATCACTGATGCTCAGTTTGAGCTGCACCAGGGCTACTTGCCTTCTGACCTCATTACAGCCTTAGTCCAAAAAGAGACAAAAGTGCTTAACTCCTGGGGTGAGGTGAGAGTGACTGCCCTTAACATCAAGGCAGCATTTAACTGAGTGTGGCATCAAGGAGTTCTAGCAAAATTGAAGTCGATGTGAATCGTGAGGAAATTCTGGTTCAAATCAGTTCTATTGTTAAGTGAGCTAACAGCCATCTGTACATGCTTCAAAAGCTGAATTACCATTCCCCCTCAAGTGATGATCTCAACTATTTTCATATCTTTTGTTGTTGGTACTTTTTTTATCCTTTCACAGGATGTGGGCCTCGTCAGCTAGCCCTGCATTTATAGGTTGTAACCATATCTCGCACAAAATAAGATGGTTGTGGTTGTTGGAGGTCAATCATCTCAGTCCCAGAACATCACTGCAGGAGTTCCTCAGGATAGTGTTCTAGGCCCAACCATTTTGAGCTGCTTCATCAACGACCTTCCTTCCATCATAAGGTCAGAAGTGGGGATGTTCATTGATGATTTTGGCACAATTTTCTATGCCATTTGCAACACCTCAGACACTGAAGCAGTCCACGACCATTTGCAGTAACACTTGCGCAACATTCAGGTTTGTAACATTCGTATCACACAAGTGCCAGGCAGTGACCAACTCCAACAAGAGAGAATTTAACTATTTCTCCTTGACATGCAATGGCATTATCATCGCTATCAACATCCTGACCAGAAATCTTACTGGGACAGCCAAGTAAATACTGTGGCTAAAAGAGCAGGTCAGAGGCTGGGAACTTTGTGGCGAGTAACTCACCTCTTGACTCCCCAAAGCCTGTCCACCATCTACAAGGCAGAAGTCAGGAGTGTGATGGAATACTCTCCACTTGCCAGAATGAGTGCAGCTCCAACAACACTCAAAAAGTTCAATACAATTCAGAGCACAGCAGCCCACTTGACCAGAACCTCATCCACCATCTTAAACATTCACTCCCTTCATTACCGACACACATTGGCAGCAGTGTATACCATCTACAAGGTACATTGCAGCACGTGAAGCCTCCTTCTACAGCAACTTCCAAAGCTGCGACCTCTACCACCTCGAAGGACCAGGGCAACAGATTCATGAGAACAGCATCATCTCTGCAAGTCACCTCAGCCGCCCCTCCAACCTACACACTGCCCTGACTTGGAGCCATATCACCATTCCCTCACTGCCACTGGATCAAAATCATAGAAGCTACTCCTTAATAGCACAGTTGGTGCACCTGTATCATTTGGACTGCAACAGTTCAAGATGACAGGTCACCTGCACTTTCTCAAGGGCAATTACAGATGCACAACAAATGCAGGGCAAGCTAGAGAGGCCCAAATCCTGTGAAAGAATAAAAAAAGTACCAACAACAAAAGGTATGAAAATGGTTATGAGATCATCTCTTGAGGAGGAATGGTATTTCAGCTTTTGACGCACGTACGGACGGCTGTTAGCTC
Organism: Carcharodon carcharias; assembly: GCF_017639515.1. NCBI lineage: Eukaryota > Metazoa > Chordata > Chondrichthyes > Lamniformes > Lamnidae > Carcharodon > Carcharodon carcharias. The sequence goes on along the minus strand of NC_054483.1, from coordinate 54,628,416 downwards.
ACTGAACAATAGAACTGATTTGTGTCCTATTTTAGATCTGCCTGGATAAATATACCCAACAGTTTGACAGTGTTATGATGCTGGATTATGATGTCATTCATTGACAATTTAGGAAGGGCCAGTTTGTTTTGAGCGATTCAGATATCAATAAATGTGCACTCATTGGGGTTAAGCTTTATTCCATTCACTACAGGCCATTGTGAACTCGCTCAAGAACAGCTGACTTGCGAGATTCAGCATGAAGGCAACGCTTTTTGATAGCTGCCAGGTCACCAACATACCTGAAGCGTTGAATGCCAGGATCAACTTCTCTGCAGCCAGCATCATTGATCACAACAAGGAAACCAGTGGGCCCCATCTTAGTTCGCTGGGGGATTCCAGCATGCAGACACATTCACTCGGACACTTTGTAAGTGAACTTGACACGTGTGATTTGAAATGAGGACACTTTCTTCGAATACTTTAGTTTATTTGGTTATACAAATCTTGACCATGGGTATTAAGATGTTGACTGATAGTGAAGAGTCATTCAAAGGGGTTATGAGATGGGTATTCACTTCTGATTGGTGCAGGGGATATTGTCACATGAGGATAGACATGTTGGGCAATCAATGGCAGGAGTGATGGGGGCAGGGTAGGTTGAAGGGACGAAGTCATGTGATTTAACCTCCAGGAATATGTCCAACTAGAGTTGGCACCCCAGTCAAGGAGGCAGGTGGAGTTTTCCCACTTTCTTGCCAGTGGTAAGGGTTGCAGAAATTGGTGTTATCCCTTTATAATAAATTCCGATCACAAAACCAATTGAACTGGATTCCAAATGCTGACCTGACCAAAACATAGTAATAACCGAAACCGACAAAATGACAGAAAATTATTACATGGCCTGTAACCGGACGGAACAAAGTAACTGGCTTGCTTCTGAGGTCTACTTAATAGACATCTGAATATTGTGATTTCAGCATTAACATAGGAAAACTTGAACCCCAGGCACTACTGGATTATGCAACACTGCCATCAGTGGCAAATACACAGCACAGATGGTGCCGCAACATAGTTTTGCAGGTTTGTTTGTGCTTGTTTACAGCAGAGTAGAACAGTTGCTAATGATGATCAGATCTGCAGCACGATTCTGCTGGCTAGTGAGAATAGAGATAAGGAACTCGGCTGTTCCCGACTATTTCCAGCAGTATAAAGAAGGCACTGAGCAGAATTATATATTTCCTGAATCTGCAAAAGTTTGCTGGTGAATTGATAAGTTATATATCAATCATACCAAATCATGTAAAAACAAGAGAAGGAAGCAGCAGAAAAGTGCCGAACTGTCGAACTGTCATAGATATAAACTGGGCATTTACTTACAAAAGCAAAATACTGTGAATGTTAGAAATCGAAAATAAAAGCAGAAAATGCTGTCACTATTAAGCAGATCAGGCAGCAGCCGTAGTGAAAGAAACAGAGTTAATGGGTCAGATCTTACGGTGTCGGGAACACTACACTTCAGTTGATGTGATGTATCGGGACCTGTAATCCTGAGGCACACACATGCGCTGTAATTGTCCAGGAAATTTAAACGTGTGATGGGTCAGTTTGCACTGCCACAGACACTACACGAATATCTCTTACACTGATCTCAGTGTCTCAGACTTGGGTTAGGTAGGTGTTACTTACCTGGATACTTACCCTAGAATCATTATACTATTTAATCTCAGAAATATAACTCAGTGATTAACAGTGTAACTCAACCCATCACCACCCACACATACCCCCCAACACTCCCAACAAACCCCAACCTCAGTACAAACCCCACCAAATCGACCTGAATACCTCCCCAACGTAAACCAACTACCCTCCGACCCAACCTGACACCCCACCTGCTCATTCACCCACTCACCCACCCACCTATTCACCCACATGCCCACCCACCCACTCACCCATGCACTCATTCACCCATCCACACATTCACTCACCCACTCACCTATCCACTCACTCACCCTCTCACATACCCACCCATCCACTCACCCACTCACTCAACCACCCATTCACTCACTCACCCACTCACTCACCCCTCAATCACCCATCCACTCTCTCACCCCTCAATCACCCATCCACTCACTCACCCACTCACTCACTCACACACCCATTCACTCACACCCACTCACCCACTCACTCACCTACCCACTCATTCTCTCACCCCTCAATCATCCTTTCACTCACTCACTCAGCCATCCACTCACTCTCTCACACCTCAATCACCCATGCACTCACTCACTCACCCACTCACTCACTCCCTCACCCCTCAAACACCCTTTCACTCACTCACTCACCCACTCACTCTCTCACCCCTCAAATCACCCAGGCACTCACAGAAAATCTTTGTGACCTTTAACAGCTTACCTGAATAAGGCAGCTGATGTCATAAAAAGTAGGTATGTCCCCTACGTTGATCCTCTTCTATGGTGTTCCCCATCAATGGTCGCATTGAAGTATTGTTGGTGCAGCCAGATTTGGAATGTCCGGCTGGAATGGTAAGAGCAGTCAGCAGCAATCACCCTGTCACCGACAATGACCAGCAGCTCTGGGCCATAGTTAATGTTAGTTAGCAATGTGAGTTAACATTTAGTCAGTTCTGAGAAAAGGTCATCCAGCCTGAAACTTTGTTTCTCTCTTCACAGGTGCTGCCAGCCCTCCTGAGTATGCTTAGCATTTTCTGGTAGGATTTACTTATTTCAGTGACACTCAAGTTTATGAATAAATTCCTAATGAGTTAGTTAATCATTTTTACACTGGTGATTCATATCTTAATGGCTGACCAAATAAGGTGCATCAAATATTCAAATTAGAAAGCAGGAATAATAAAAACATCATCCTGTTATTCATCTGCATAGATATGAATGCATTGTTGGGTGAATCGTAGAGATAATCAGATAGACATCCACCTGCTTTTAATTTTCAATTTGTGACACCTTTATGAATAATAAGCAAATGTATGAACGAAGTATGTGTTAAAGACAAAATATCTATCAATAACCTGCGCACATATTAACTGAACAAGAGATAAAAAATACAAAAACACTACATGCTCTCTTCCTGGGCCTCAGTTCCAGTCCAGCACAAATGAAAATGAGAAAATCTCCCCTTCTAATGTTTTTTCAAAATCCTCAGAGTACACAAGTAGGTAACATGGAACTATCTCTCGCTTATTATAACTTGAAATAAAATTTTACAGATTCAACCAAAAAGTCTAAGATGTTAGGTGGCATGGGGAAAGGAAACCCATAAGGATTGAGGATTGGCCTGTTGATGCTGAAACATAATTAACAGCCAGATCTTGCTGGAAAAATAATGGTGTGTTACCGATGCACACCATTATTAATGTTCCAACAGTCAAATTCACGGGATTAAAAGGTACACTGAGTGGAGCAAATCTCCAGAAGCTGATGATTGATTTTGGTTGCTCTGCCATTTGCTTTGCACAAAGAGCATCCAGACCTTAGACTCCTTGTTATTTTTAAGAGCCTGCTGGATTTGCACATTAATTGCCCCATTAAACCTGCCCCTGGAGGTTAGTGTGGCGATTAAGAACCTAAGTACATTTTTAACAATGTGATAATTGTTAATGTAATGCCAATAATCTTTGCTGGCCCAGATTTGCACTAAGTGCGGTGGCAGGTAGGGAAAACGATGTTTTACCCACTGGCCGCGATGGTGGGTTTTCATACCGTATTGTCCCAAACCAGCCTCATTATTTATGCATTCCCTGGAAACACGCCATTTCCATGGAGGGCGGGCTCTCATTCGTCCTCCGACCATGACCCTGCCGTTGCATCACACGGGCCGCCATGTTTAAAAGGCAGCCGCCAGCACACCGCTCATCGCTACCAGCTCACCACTGCTGCCCTGGAGACAAGACCAGCAAAGGAAAAAAGACCACAGCCCCACGGTATAATGTTGGGTCCCTTGAGCGACTGCTGGATGCTGTGGAGGCCCCTCAGGATGTCCTGTACCTCCGCTCTGGCCACAGGATGGGCAACAACGTGACCAATCCAGCTTGAGAGGCAGTGGCAGTGGTGGTCAGCGCCAAAGCCCAAAGAGGACAACCACTCAGTGCCGCAAGAGGATGAATGATCTCCTCCGTTCCGCCAGGGTAAGTCACTCTTTTCATCACTCTCAACTCACACAATCAAAAAACCCACCTCAGGTCCACAGGGCCCTCACTCACGGCCAGTTCAAGGGTCATCACCATTCACTGTCTCACACACATTGTCCTCAGCCCGTTCATGGGACGACTCACTGCCCACACTGGCCAGGTACATCTATCATCTGGCCTGGCAGGCATGCTGATACACTCTATCCATCTCTATTCATGCAGGACAAACTGGCTCACAACAAGAGGGAGAGGTTGCAGACTGGTGGAGGAATGCCAAAAATCAAGGTTCTTATGGACTTGAAAACAGAGTCACCCAGCTGGCCGACGATGACCGGGACCGGTCCTGTGCTGACGGTGAGGTCAACGCTACTCTACCAAGTGAAGATCCAGCAGTGCAATATCCATCAGATAGCAATGCCATGAGTGATGTGTCCTGTTTCAGAGGCCGCTGCCTTGGGGCATCTGCCAAACAGCCAGGAGAGTCCATGACCCAGGGCTTCAAATCAAGCCCCGAAGAAACGTCTGAAGAGGAATCTGGAGGCACCCTCCCTGAAGTCCTGTCACAGCGCTCGCCCCCACCCTCCACCAGCACAGAGACACACACCTCGGTCGGACCTAGCTCTGGAATAAGTACGGGATTACACACTGGTGAGCACAGTGCACAGCCTGATCCACAGCTGGTGGAGGCAGGGTCTTCCCAGGCCACTGGCATTCTGAGGACTGCTGGAGGTCAGAAGTCTGTTGAGTCCGAGTCTGATGATGTGCCCCTAGACTCGGTCATGGCAGAGTTGCTGAAGCTGCAAAGGTAAGCTCGGAAACATCAGGAAGGGATGTCCCCTGCACTCCTCAGATTGCAAGGCATGATGGAGGAGTCTGTCCGTCTTCAAGCTAAGGTGATAGTGCCGGCATCGCAATGCACCAAGGCCAACACTGGCAGGATGGCTGCCGATATGGAGACCCTGGTCACTCCTGCACTGCTGCACAGACTTACCTCCAGCGCTGATGCCGTAGTTGACCTCCAATAGTGTGTGCACGAGAGGGGTGCCGGGCAGTTCAATCTCACTCCAGCTACCCTTGCTCCTCATGGAATCAGCCAGAGGCCCTCAGGCACCCATAGGGAGGAGGATCAGCATGTGCACAGCCCATGGTCATCCACCCAGGTGACTCTGGGAGTGACCGGCCCATCTGAATCCCCTCTTCCTGTGAGCCCCACAGCTCCAGCTCCACAGGCCGAGGAGGGTGCCACTGCCACACAGCAGGACCCCAAAGCAGGCCGGGGCCCTCCAAGTCTCAGCCCTCCAGAGGATGCCCACAAAAGTCATCACAGGCAGGGCATTGCAGTCAGCAGGCTGCCTCCACCTCCGCTGTGGATGGCCGGGGAGCAGCTGGACACAGCGGCAGGGTTAGAAAAGTTAAGTAAAAGTAGTTGCACAGCCTGGGGATGGGTGTTGGTCACTTATACAAATTGTTCACTATTGTCAATAAACTCCAAGAATTTCTCCATGTCTATGGCTCCTTGTTCTGAAGAGCAGTGTTCTTGTCACTCAGATGTGAAAGCTTTCTGCAGAAGACAAAAAGCAGGTGTCTCAGTCTAGAACCTCTTCCCTGTGTTCTGTGCAGCCTTCAGACCACAGTAATGGTCCAGCCTCACATCCCCCGGAAACATTACTGACGCCTGCACCTCGGTGGTGCTGGTCTTTGCTGCTAGAATGTCGTGGGCAGGTGCCACAGAGTTCTCTCATTCTCTCTCTGTGCTCCCAGCACCTTTACGTTGGGGCTGGCCCCCATCTGTGACCAGTGATGCTGTGCACCAGGTCCTGAAGGGCTCAGGTGGTGAAGGCGGACACAGCATTGGATGCGTCTAAAGTTTCATGGCTGTGTCTCTATGAGATGGCCCTGATCATGGAGTGCAAGTGAGCTGTTGTCGGCCAGACAGGAGTCAGACATTCATAGAAGCTAAGTGAAGATCTATGGAGCGTCCTCACTGCATGTTGTCATCATCCTCCTGCGATTGAGCGACTATTAGGGCCTCCACTGCATCTCCATGACAGGAGCATTCTCATAGAGGGTATTGGTGCTGCCGTAAGCCAGGCTGGAGTCAAATATTCACAAGTGCGATGTGAGGATCTATGGGGATACCTCACTGCATGTCGTCATTATTCCACAAATCTGGCAGCTATGAGGGCCTCCCGAGCACGCCTGCCTGGTCTAGCTAATGCAAAAGCCTCATCCCATCATCTTCACCACCGAGGACCCCCTCAACCCCATCCCCGCTGCCGTCCTCCTCATCGGAGGAGACCTCCAGCTCCTCCATCTCCTCCTCAGCCAGCTCCTCACCCTGTTGCAAGTGCCAGGTTGTAAAGGGTGCAGCAGATTACGATGATGTGTGACTCCCTCTGCGGACTGTATTGCAGGGCTCCACCAGACTGGTTTAGGCACTGGAACCGCATCTTCAGCATCCTGATGATCTGCTCCACCGAATTGTGAGTTGCAGCATGAGCCTCATTATATTGTCGCTCTGCTGCAGTCTGAGGCCGCCGCATGGGTATCATCAGCCACGGCCTCTGTGGGTAGCCCTTGTCCCTGAGGAGCCAACCCTGCAGCCTCTGTGGACCCTGGAAGATGTCAGGGATCTGTGACCGACTGAGGATGTGGGCGTCATGCACACTCCCTGGAAACCGTGCACACATCTGTGGGATGCGTTTCTAGTAGTCGCATACCAGCTGCATGTTCAGTGAATGGAATCCCTTGCAGTTGATGTAGTCCACCGAGTGTAGCGATGGAGACATGAGCATCATGTGGGTGAAGTCGATCACACCCTGCACCTGTGGGAATCCTGAGATCTGGGTGAATCCAATGGCCCTTGCATCCTGACTGTCCCAGTCCTGGGCGAAATGCGCAAAATTGTGTTCCATGGAGAAGATGGCATCCGTGACCTCATGGGTACATTTGTGGGTGGTGGATTGTGAAATCCCACAGAGGTCACCTGTGGAGCCCTGAAAGGAGCCACTGGCATAGAAATTGAGCGCTGCAGTCACTTTCACAGCCACTGGCAGTGGATGCCCTCCAAGACCCCTTGGCGCCAAATCCTGTAGTTAGTGGCAGATATGAGCCACCAGGTCCCTAGACGTGTTGACGACACTGGTTCTCAGTCATCTGCAGGAATGGCAAGTGGCGTGTATAAACCCTGGGTGTCACTAGGCACCGACCAGCCACGGCTCACTGTCGCTCCGGGGCATCGTGCATGGGATCTCCAGCAGCCGGTTCTTCACAAGGTTGCTGCTCCTGCCTTTGTGTAGCCTGGATCCTCAGTCGCTCTCTCCTCCAACTTTTTCACTCTTTTTAGGCAGTCAGGCATACAGCTAGGTCACCAGGATCCATGATCCTGACATGGTCCTCCAGCAGAATGAAAGAGAGAGAGAACAAGACATACTTAGCATAGGTGTACTTACCATCCTTTCCTAACCCTGTGTGACCACCCGTTAATGCTTCCCGGAGAGTGGTGGTCACCCCTCGGATGGCCAGAAATGAGTGCACTGCATGGCTGCCCTGCCAACCTACGACATGGGGGACACTGGTCCAAACTGGGATGTTGAGATTGCAAGAGACCGTGAGTGCCTCCAGCAGTGACTGCTACATGGCCAGCGTTGCGAGGAGATTGTACAACTTATGCAGGCCAACTGCTACACAGTCCAGTGAAGTGGTTGCAGACTCACAGTCTGTGCCGGGGTGGTGGGGATTAAGGTCTGGATGGCTTGGTGGCACACTGGTGCCTCCACATTGCTTGAATGGGTGGGCAGTCTAGGAGCCCATACCCAATCATATCACTGTGGCTGTGCCTGATCTGTCTCAGTTGCAGAGGGATGGCCAGTTTATACAGGTGTCCCTAATGCATGACTACTTCCCTCACCCACCCTGTCCCCCCATCTCGACTGCTTGTGCCCAGGGTCCAACGCCAGGGCAGCCTTTGCCCCCTGGACTCCCCCAGCCCGAGTACAGTCACCTCTGGGGCTAGGCAGCAGTTGCCTCCAGACACCACCCCCGCCCCCCCACCCCGAAAATAGTCACCTCCGAGGCATGGTGGCACTTCACCCAGGCCCCTCTGGCGCCCCTGAAGCCAGAGCAACCAGCGACCCTGGCAAGCTGTGGAAAATGATACTGTTCACCCACCTCAGTTCCCCCAAAGTGAAAGCCGCCAAGTGCACGTCACCTCTGTGCTATTGTGAAGCACATCGATGCGCTTTCCTCCCGACGTGGATGGACGATCCAGTGGGGGTCCAAAGCCTGGTAAGATGGCCTTTTAATGAGGTATTGATGTATTACAATGAGCTCCCCGCTGACCATTGGCGGGAAACGCAGGCCGCCATCAGCAAGCTGAGTGGACGATCGCAACCTACCTTCCCGCCATTGTTAACCAGATCATGCCATATTGTCCACACCCGCCACCTATCATGCCCGTTGCCAGCAGGCATGGAAAATTCTGCCCTTAATTTAAGAAAGATAAACTTTCACAACAACATGGCTGATTTGATTGATAAGTGCTTACCACCAGTGGCTTACTTTTACTGCTAACTTTAAGACTTCTTTCTCTGATTTTCCTTCCAGCATTTTCTCTTGCCCTTATATTCCTAAAGGCAGTGACTTCTGGTGAGATGTTTGTCATTGGATGAGGCAGCCCTCCAGAACCAGAATCCAATGCTCTTCACAGGTTAGCCTGCTGGTGAATGTTAATGGGCTATTCATCCATGGAAAATGTTCTTGTTAAGTTCAAGCTTATCCAATTATGTTGATATCCAGCAGAAGTTACTGCCTGGTGACCTAGGTTGAGAATTACTGAAACCTCATTGGTTTTCCCAATCTGTATAACAACAACTTGTACTCATGTAGCACCTTTAACGTGATGAAACATCATGGGCAGAATGTTCTACCCCCGCCCACCACTGGGATCGTCCAGTCCCGCTGAAAGTCAATGGACTTTTGGCTGGGCCGCTGAATCTCCTGCAGCAGGTCCTACCATGACAAGACCAGAAAATCCCAGCCCAAAGGTGCATTATAAATCAAAATTTAACACTAAGGGGCCATTAGGGCAGATGACCTAAAGCTTGGTCCACGAGGTAGGTTTTAAAAAGTGTCTTAAGGAGGAAGGTGAGGTAGAGAAGCGGAGAGGTTTAGGGAAGGAATTCCAGTGCTTAGGGGCTAGGCAGCTGAAGATATGGCCTTGAATGGAGGAGCAATTAAAATCGGAGATACGCAAGAGGCCACAGTTGGATGACAGCAGATATCTCAGAGAATTATGGGGCTGCAGGAGACGGTTGAGATAGGGAGTAGGGGCAATGTAGGAATTTGAAAACAAGGACAATAATTTTAAAATCAAGATGTTGCTTGATTGGGAGTCAATGGAGGTCAGTGAGCACAGGGATGATAGGGGAAATGGGATTTGGTGCAACTTAGGACACTGCCAGCAAAGTTCTGGATGACCGCTCAAGTTTACAGAGGGTAGAATGTGGGAGACAAGCCAGGAGTGCATTGGAACTGTCAAGCCTAGAGGGAAAGCATGAATGAGGCTTTCAGCAGCAGCTGGTTGACTGGGGCAAGTGTGGCGATGGAACAAAGGTGGAAGTAAGTGGTCTTAGTGATGGTGTGAATATGTGGTTAGAAGCTCATCACAGAGACAAATATGACTAAGGCAAACAGACTGACTTAGTCAGAATGTTGTCAGGGAGAGGAATAGAGTCAGTGGCTAGGAAGTGGAGTTTGGCATGGAATCGAAAACAATTCTTCCCAATGCCTAACTGGAGGAAATTTCTGCTTATCCAGTACTGGATGTTAGACAAGCAGTCTGATAATTTAGCAACAACGGAGGAGTTGAGAGAGGTGGCGGTGATGTCGAGCTGGGTGTCATCATTGTACATGTGAGAGTTAATGCTGTGCCTTCAGATGATGTTGCCAAGGGACAGCATGCAGTTGAGAAATAGGAGGAGGCCAAGGATAGATCCTTGGGGAACAGCGGAGGTGACTGTACGGGAGCAAGGAGAGAAACCATTACAAGAGATACTCTGGCTATGATTATAAAATGAGAATAGGACCAAGTGAGAGCAATCCCACTTCATGAAAGTGAAAAGGCATTAGAAAGGACTCTACCCTCCATAAACTTGAAATCATCGTAAACTCCGTCTTAATTCACAGCAATTTCTATTCCCAACACCCCTGTGCTTACTGACCTACACTAGCTCCTGGTAAAGCAGCATCTTGACTTTAAAATTCTCATCCTTATTTACAAATCACTTCAATGCCTTGACCCTCTTTATCTCTGTAATCCCTTCCAACCCACAGCCCTCTCAGATATCTGTGTTCCTCTAATTTTCACCTTTTCTGCCTTCCTAATGATAATTGTTCCACCATTAGTGCTGTGCCTTCAGTTGCCTTAGATGCTGGAATTCCCTCCCTAAACCTCTCTGGCTCTCTACCTCATTTTCCTCCTTTGAGACCTTCCTTAAAGCCTTCTTTCACCCAGCTTTTGATCAACTGACCTAATATCTCCTTTTGTGGCTCAGAAGAACTGCCTCACATCCAACCTATTTCCTCCCTTAAGTAATTTCTACACAATTACTGTCCACTAGATCATACATTATACAACATATTTGTTGTGTTTTTATAATTATATAAAAGCACCAATCACTCATAAGGGGTTGGGTAAACATGTCATGGGTTCACTTATTTAGACTAGGTACATGAGAACAGATATACATGGATAGAAAGCTTGAAGACACCAGCAGCAGAGCAAGAAAAGCAAAAGTGAAACTAAAATTGGATTGCATGATACACTTCCCTTCAAGTGATGCCATCTACAAGAAAATCATATTGCAATAATATTTATTACAAACATACACACTCGCATTATTATCTAAATGTACTTCTTTCCTCTTCACCTTTTAATACTTCATCTCTTTCTCACCTTTGTCCCACATTTGTCATGTGTGCTTTCCAAACCAGAAGTTTGCTTCAGCAGAGTTTTTCCTTCAGCTGTAGGTTACTTGATCATATTTGCCCTATTTTGAGTGTCTCTGTCTTTTCTCAGACAGTGTCAGGATCCCTCTTGCCCTAAATTTCATTCCTCTTACCATCAGATTTGCTTGACTATGTTCCACCATTTACCTCATCATCCGAACACGACACTTAATAATTGCTCCCCAGGCATTTTGCTTTCTGGAGGAACTTTTACCTCCAGGATACCCTTGACCTTTCTTCTGTCATGCACTTTCCTGTACACCTATAGAAAATGTCACACCTACACAGTTGCCTCTTCCACTATATTATTCAGGAAAACTACTTCCACATGAACCAGCAATTTGCATGTATCTCCTTCATATGAAAATATCAAATTGATAGACAGTAAAAGACCAACTGGTCCCTCCAACATGTTCCACCATAATGGCCAGAGCATCATGATTAAACATTTTACAAAACCACAGAATCATAGGATCATCACAGTGCAGAAGGAGGCCATTCAGCCCATTGTCTCTGCTCTAGCTCTCTGAATGAGCAATTCACTTAGTGCCATTCTCCCACCTCATCCCCAACCCCCACCCCTGTCTTCCTGTAACCTTGCGCATTCTTCTTTTTCAGATAATAGTCTAATTCCCTTTTGACTGCTTTGATTGAACCTGCCTCCACCACACTATCAGACAGTCCATTTCACGCTTGCGGCGTGAAAAAGTTTTTTCTCATATCGCTTTTGTTTTTTTTGGCAATTTCCTCCAGTCTCACCCCTTTCTTTTGTTGTTTAGCTTTATAAAGGGATTTGTTTATCTTTTGATTTTTGAGGTTGAATGAAGTCTAAACCAAAGCACTGACACATCTTTCTAATATCCGGATAAACTTGCCATTTTCTATATCTCTGTAGTTGTAATTTTGGATTCCAGATAGTGAGTAAGTCATAGCAAGTGGTGTGATTTATATGGGTTCCCCTTTAATTAAGAAGCCTTGAACAGTCGATATAATATTAAAGGCCAATGACATATCAATATCAGAAAGTGTATGTCTTTCTGCACTATAATCTTGTGTACAGATAGATTATTAAAACACTGCCAAACCTACATATTAGAGTGATAAGACACTGTCACCAAGGTCACTGAGCTGATTGTAAATATTGCAAAGATTACCTTTCATTAGAATATTGCATTTTATGATGCACATGGCGTTTGAAAACTACAGAACTCATTTGATGACCAATTTATCATCTGGAGAAGTGTACTAATATCAGAAAGCTCATTCATTCTCCATCCAAAGGATTTCTGCTTAAAAAATAGAAACTGTTTCTTTTTCCCTGGAAACAGTTTTATTTAAAGAAATATACACAGGAAGGATTGACAGGGAGTAGAAAAGCTAATCCTTTTGTATTACGTTGCCACACACAAGACTTAGTTATACAATGACATGTGGCTGCTGTCCAAATCCTAGGCCGGCACAATGTGTGTTGAGTATCTTTTCACTGCATCTATGGGAAATTTAGACGGTGAAGGGATGATAATATTACAATACACTCAAATTGATAGTGGGCATGTACAAACAGGCAACCTGGGAGCCAGGGTTGGCAACCCTCAAGTATTATCCTTGAATCTTCAGGAATTAAAGATGAATCTCCTGGACAGTGCTACAAGGCTGTTGCACCTGGTTGAAGAGACAAGAACTAAGAGATAGCTGTTTAGGATTGAGGTTAAGCTGTTAAGGATTGAGAGTGAATTTCTTTACTCAGAGGGTTGTGAATCTTTGGGAGCCTGTGGATGCTTAGTCATCGAGTTTATTCAAGACTTGGAATCAAGGGACAAGGGAAAGTGAAGTTGAGGTAGAAGATCAACCTATGATTTTTTTGAATGACAGTGCAGGTTCGAGGGGCTTTATTGTCTACCCCTGCTTCCATTTCTTTTGTGCTTGACAACAACATTGGTGCCTCAAAGACTGCAACAGTGAGCTGCTTTTAACAGTCTTGAAGAAACAGACACAAGGGGGTAGAGTTTGATTTTCCATCAGAATCAATGGCAATAAAATTTGGGGAATGTAAAACAGCTTGCCAGTTGGCTATCAACAATTTTGCACTAATGGACAAGATCTATACCAGACACTCAACATGCAAAGCCAAAATGTCCTCAAAAACATGGTCACATATTGCCATTGATATGAATGTTTGGTGCTACAAAGACACTGGAACAGACTGCACTGGTGGTTAATGTGAAATTTGACAATAAAGCCAAAACTTAGATTAGTGCAGAGAGGGTGCAGAATCCAATTTTCTCAAGGATGTACCAGTGATCTCCCTGTCTACAGATGGCTAATTTGAGAATGCAGCTGGTCTAGGATGACATTCATTGATCTCACTGGCAAAATCCATCATTGTGCACACAATCAGTGCTTGTAGCACCTAACAACTAAAAGTCTTTCTTGGGCAAGGAAGCAGTCAGGATAAGTTCAGTTTTCCGACCCCATGATCCGTAATCCTGCTCTGTTTCTTTATTACATCCATTTTTGTGGGAGCCATGGGTGCCTAGCCGGCTAATAGCATTAAGCTGTCATATGATGCATCCTTTTCCCAATGTTTCAAGAGTCCCCACCATTTGCAGTTATTGTTCAAGTGAAAGTAAACAGAAAATCAAAATTAGTAAACATTTTGTACCTTTCCACAATGCCATAGAAAGACAATTCTTGCTAAAAGAAATGAATTAGAAGCCACTTCCTGGGAATAGAAGTGACTTGCAAAATAACTCATTTACATTGATGTAAAATATGTAACAACTCAGGAAAAAAACATGGAGTGCATACAGGTCTCATGATTGCACAATGCAATAATAAATAGGAAAAACATGTCCCAATTCAGGAAATCTGATAGGTCTTTAAAGCAAACTCCAGCCCTTAAATAAACTCTGTCCCCAATTTCAGCCTCTTTGGGGTCCCCAGCTTAATTAAACTAACTTATCTCAGGTCAAAGAAAAAGTAAAATCCAAACGCACCAGTAGGACAGCACCTGGTCCGAAGTTTGCAAGAGGCCCCCGATGGCCTGTAAGCTGCATAATACCTATTGTAATGATCTGACCTATTCTCAGCAAATTCAATGGTCCTGTCTTGCCCTGTGCTTCCCTTATATTTGAACAAGGCTTCACACCTTAAAAACAGATATTTCGTACAAGTTTTATTTCTTTGTAATGAAGCATGTGGCTGGTTATTGACAATCATCACTTAATTCAGCAACTAAAACACAGTATGTATCATTCCCACATACCTGCATGCTTCTAATTACACCTGTATCACTACACCTTGCCTTAAAATACCCTGTTACTGTTGAATACCAAAATGGATTGTACTCTACTTTTACATTCCAATGGACCACTTTGACATCAATAAGTATCAGTAACAAAAAAAGTTCCATCTAGTAATTATGTCTGTCTCTCATTCACCTTCTATATTCATCATAAGGTAGTTTAATTCCATACTTGTGACATAAAGAACACCTGCATTTTCTTTGCTTGTTTAGCACTTTAAATATCCACTCTTCACAACCAGTGAAATACTTTTAAAGTGTAGTTGTTACTATAACGTAGCCAAATGCAACTCCCAAGTTGCACACAGCAAGTTCTCACAAAAAGCGAAGATAAGTGACCAGTCATGCAATAATAAATAGGAAAAACATGTCCCAATTCAGGAAATCTGACAGGTCTTTAAAGCAAACTCCAGCCCTTAAATAAACTCTGTCCCCAATGTTTTAGTGATGTTTGTGGAGGGATAAATATTGGCTGGGCCACCACACAAAGTCCCTAGTCTTCTTCAGATTGTACCATGGGATCTTATACATCGCGGTAAAATAGAGAGGCGGGCCCCAGTGCAAAAAATGGCCTCTCTGACAATGTAGCAGCCACTCAGTGCTGCACTGAAGCACGAGCCTAAATTGTGTGTGGAGTCCTTAGGTGGGGCTTGAACCAACAAGCTTCTAACTTCAATGAAATGTTACCTGTAAGTAAGCCAGAAAGACTTTAAACCATAGAATCACCAATTTGCAATGAGTGACTTGTGGCTATAAAAGAATCATATGCAGTATTTGCCCCTAAGCTTCATATAGACTGAGAATTAGCCCTTACAGAAATTAATCTCCTTAGCTTTTTTCTTTGCTCCCGGCCTCTATGTAGGTTTGTTTCATGCATCCAGTTCTCTGCTTTAAATATCCTGAATATTTCTTTATTTTTAGGTCTGACTGCCTATTTTACTACATATATTATATAAAAGGATGTTTTTGACTTTGACCCACAACCTCATGGGATGAGTCAGGTTAATTTATGCCTTCGAGCTCACAATTTTCTTTTCAGGTTGTCAAATTCTTTCTATAACTTCAAAGAGAGACCCTGAAATACCATGATTCTCTCTCCATGTTGTCAACTTTGTAATTCAAATTAAATAGTTTTAAAGCGAGTTATATTCCTTAGTAAAGACATCAATACTTCAGCATTTTAATAAACAGTTGCTTCCTAGTGAATTACTCCAGTTCTTTCAGCTGAAAACAGTAATGATATATATGTAGCTCTGATTTTTGCCAAGAGCAGTCTCTTTTATTACAGCGAATGGGGTTAGATTACAGTCCAAAATGGTCATTCTGGCATCCCTTTCCCCCAATTACTCTTAATATTGACTCCTTTATCATCCTAAATAACATTTAGAGGCTGAATGTTGCCATTTTACTTGTGAGCTGAGCATACTGGGGATGGTGTTGCAAAATCACACCCCTGAGGAAAGGCTATAGCAATGCTCATCATTTGCACTCTTGATAAGCAAGGTACAGAGGGTGGAATCGTCCCAGATTTACACTAAGTGCAGTAGTGAGTGGGTAAAATGATGTTTTACCCGTTAGCCGCAGTGTCGGGTTTTCACGCTGTATCGTCCCAAACCCGTCGCATTACTTATGCATTCCCAGGAAACACGCCATTTTGATGGTGGCGGACGCTCACTCACCCACCATGCCATCACCTCACCGTTTCATCAAGCTGGGCACCGCATTTAAAGTCCAGCCACATGCACACATCCCAGCACTTCCAGCCCATGACTACTGCAGGGAAGATGTCCACAAAAGGCAAAAAGCTGCAGCCCCCCAGGTTTTGTGAAGCATCACTGGAGCACCTTTTAGACACAGTGGAGGCTTGCTGTGATGTCCTCTAACCCCAGTCTGGCCATAGGATGGGCAGCAGTGTGACCAACCAGACTTGGTAGGTGATGGCAGTGGTGATCAGTGCCAATGCTGCACAGAAGAGGTTGGCCATCCAGTGCAGATAGAGGATGAATGATCTCATTCGTGCAATCAGGATAAGGGAACCATCTCATCACTCTAAACTCACACACTCAAGCCCATCACACATTCACTGGCACCTCACTCACTGCCAGCTCAAGAGACATCACCACTCACTCTCTATCTCTCACACACGCCCTCACATGTCCATCTGGCCTCACCTCCTCTGGAGACTGCCTCCTTAGTCCTCTCCATCTTGAGGCGATTTGCACAGATCAACATGTGCCCACCACAGACACCCTGGGATACCCTCCTTCCCCAGTACAGCCCTTGTCCTGCAGCCTCTTCCCTTGCCTAAGGCCACTTACCCCTTCACCAAGCAAGCCCTAGCCCTGCAGCCATTACACTACAGGTATTGTGAAATGCCTCTGGACCTTTTTCCAAAAACTAGCTTGGACTTGGTCTCAAGCTTTTCGGTTTTGAGACCTTCTACCCAATTGGTATACTGTAAACACTTCAAGCCAGCTAAAATGAGGCAACAATTTATTCTTACACAGAATTTACAGCACAAAATCAGGCCAATGGACCCAACTGGTCTGTGAAGGTGTTTATGTTCTCGCACCCCTACTCCATCTCATCCTATCAGCGTATCCTATTCCTTTCTCCCTCACGTATTTATCTAACTTCCCCTTAAATGCACCTGCACTATTCACCTCAACTATTCCTTGTGGTAGCGAGCGCATGTTCTAGCAACCCTTTGTGGTAGGAAGTTTCTCCTGAATTCCTAAATGGGTTTTTTTATTAATTATCTTGCATTTATGGTCCCTAGTTTTGGAGTTCCCCCATGGACAGAAATATTTCCCTAGGTCTAACCAATCAAAACCCATCATAATTTTAAAGACCTTTTTATCAGATCACCCTAATTTCCTACAAGACAAACATTTAAAATTTAATTAAAAGAAAAGATGTGGGTTATTTTAATTTTTATTGCTAGGCAATAATGTAATAGTGAATGGGGAGCCTGCTCACACACATTTGGATTTTCTTGACACCATTGAGGCGAATGGAAATGAAAATGTGAACGATGTGGCTGATCTGATATTGTCCACTTACATTATGTATAGTCCCATGCTGAATTATACGCCTTCCAATTGAGCAGGTTCCAGTCCCCCACTTGCCCCCACCAACCCATTTAGCTAGTCATGAAGCCAGGCGATCATTTTACAGGAGAAGCAGGTTCTGAAGTCAGGATTCCACCCGCATTTGAAAGAGGTAATTAAGTGACTTGTTCTTGTGATTAAAGGACCAACTGATCAAGCCAAAATTTATGTGGTGTTTTAAAATTTATGGCCCTGTCCAGGCAAAACGGGCAGTTGTAAATCTCACCGGGGATATGAGGCTGTTGAACATCTTTCCCTTTTGCCTGCGATGACTGTGGTAGCTGTCCTCTGGTCACTCAAGGCAATGAGGGCCCCACCATGGTGACAGAGTCCTGTTCTCTGACAGTTTAACCCAAGTGTCTCACATTCTCCAGGCACTCGCAATCCTAGCCAAGGTACCAGTAGGAGGTATCTGAGATGGCGGTTGGTGCGGAGTGAGGGTGAGATGGTGCACCCTCTGAGGTCCCTTCCTGTTCCTCAGAGGTTAGCGCAGGCCTTTTGGGGATGGCTGCTGCTGCTGATGTCTGACCTGCTGCACAAAACAGAAAGAATGTCATTGAACACGAAATCATATCACATCATATCAGCGAAGGTAGCAACATCTCAAAAGTTATTGATCGCCTTCGAACACTTCACACAAAATAATGTCCTTCCCATCCTTTCAGATCCTCACACTGTAGTCTCATACAATAACTTCATCCCTAGCATGCCATTATCTGTGGCACACTCATTCATTCACTCACTACCCCCAGCACTAATTCCAGTCTCTCCATGGACCATGGACTTGCAGCCCTGGCTGCTGCACAGCTGCAGTGTGTCCATGTCAGGAGGAAAACCAAGCTGGACACACCCCCACCAGTCATCAACCTCTCCCTGTCATTATGGCCCCCCTTCTCCTTGACAGAAAGTGGCGAATGAACTATTCTCCTTTGAGAAAGGACCATGCCCTTGTGTTTGACGCTATATCATGAATTGTTTCAATGCAGCACCTATCATGAATCTCACCACCCCATCTCCCTCTTTCCATAAAACGCACACTCCCAGTTGCAAAACTCACTCATCCTTGCTGCTGAGGCACCTCAATAATGCTATGCATCCAACGAATAATTAGGGAGCCTTTTGCCAGTCACCATGCCCATCACCCACACAACCTGCCAAATGTGTGCGCCTGCTATGCGAATAATGATTATCGCTCACCCTCTGGGGCAAGAGAGTCATTTAGCCTCGTGCAGGTCTGCCACACAACCTCACCTCCCGGCTCCAGTGCCAGCTCCATCCAGGTTGCCTTGATCTGTTTGGGAGATCTCCTTTTCCTGAAGTGCAGCATCAGCACATCGCCCCAGGCAGTGGCATCCCAGAGGAGGGCATGCAGGGAGTCACCATAGAACTGTGGTGCTATCCAGATACTGGAGTCCTCCGTATGCCTGGGTATTTTCAGTTTTTGATTGGCTGCAGGCTAACCAGTATTGGGGGAGGGGGTCAGGGGCAGGACATGGGGGGTGGCAGAGGAAGAGGGGTTGGCAGAGGGGATGGGGGGGGGTGGTTGGAGGCAGGGAGGGTCGCAGAGGCAGTGGATGACCTGGTGGATCTGTTTCCTTTCACTTTCAGGAGTGCAGCTGATGGAGAGGCTTTAATGTTGAATTATTAGTCAACTACTCAGCTGGTGGCCTCAATGTAACCACAGTATTTAAATGTTTGCCAGCTTAACTGAAGTCTTTTCCCATGAGACCTCATTAGCGATGGTGCCAGCCTTTAAATGTCAGGCCAGACAACCCTTCTGGGTTATGGCCCAACACCACTGCTGCTGAATGTCCCACCCATGGAACGTAATTTGCTGGTATCAGCAGTGTGGAATATGAAAGCGTACTAATTATACACACACACACACACACACACACACACACACACACACACACACACACACGCACACACATGTAACTTCCATGTTCCCCAGCATCGGATTTGGGGGATACCACATCTGGGAATTTCCTAGGTAAGGGTTTGCACGGCAATTGCCCAGATGTGCGCACTTCCCCTGGGCAACCGAAAATGCTGTTTGAATCGCAAACTCTGACGGTTCTGTCGGGGTTATGCCATTAGCTACCCAGAAAACATTAGAAGAATTAAAACCTTTTCTAACTCCTGAGTAACTACTATAAAGACCCCGACCAACCCTATGGGATTCCCCTCACACCATGACCTGCCCCCACCCCCCCCAAACCCCAATCCCCTGACATCCGGCACCCTGAATCGCCTCGATCTCTGACACCTCCCACCCTGCTGATCCCCCACTCCCCCAAACTCTGACACTTCCCACCCCCCAACCCCCAAATCCCTCCCAAGGATCTCAGACCACCCCCCACCCACAGATTTCCGACCTCCAATCACCCCTTTGACTGACGTCCGCCCCTGACCTCGGAGCCCCCCCACTCCCCACGAACTTCCAACCTAGCCCCCCCCCCCACAATCTCAGACACCCCATGAACCCCCCCAGACCTCCAACCCCACCCACCACAACCCCCTTCTGGATCTCCAACCGACCTTCGCCCCCAACCTCGGACCCCCCCCCCACACCCCATGGACTTCTGACCTTCACCCCTGACCTTGGATCCCCCCACAAACCCCACTGAATCTTGAACCCCCCCCTCCAGACCTTCGACTCCCACCCACGGCCCCCAAGACATCCAACTCCCCCTCCCCCCACCCACCAACACCCCCCAACCTCCGACTGACCTCAGCCCCCGACCTCGGTCCCCTCCTCTTGCCTCAGATGTCCCTCCCCACATGGCTTCCAACCACCACAACCCCCCCACCCCCAGACCTCTGACTGACCCCCAAACCCTCCCAGACTGCCCCTAGGCACCTCCACCCCCAAATCTTATCCACTTATCTTAGACACTTACCTTCCCCCTGGCCTGTTAATTTCCCTGGCCACTTTAACTTACCTGCTTTGCAGCAGATGCTGTAGAAAAGGGGGCCTTCTTGAATATGCTGGAGCCAGACTTCACTGGGGCCTGCTGGTGTCTTTCGATGAAGGCCCCAAGCAGCTCTGGCGAACGGAAGTGAAATTTTCAAGATCAGGTAAGTACGTATTTATTTCTTCTAATTCCTGTGGGCCAGCGTTTCCGATGCTAATCAGAAGTTATAGTTCAATAAAATAAAAATAGAGGAATTCTGCCAAAGGTTAAAAGTCAGTGGTTCAAGGGAAAAGGAAAGATAGTGGAGTTCTTGAAATGGCATCTGAGTTATGTGGTTGGTCTCTCAGCACTGCAGGTTACTCTATTTCAGCATGTAGAGCAACCTAGGAGCAGCTTATATTCACTTCCAGCTGTGAACTGGCTCTGGACTACAAAAGGGCTGTGGTCTTCCTTCACAAGCAGTTGGTCCTTCTTCTCAAATCAAAGCTGAAACCAATTTAAACACAGTTCCCGGTATGTTTTTTTCACAAAAAGCCATATACTACCATATGACCCCCAATCAGAGTTCTTCAATTAACCCTTTAATGATGTCTTTCAAAACACAAATCCTTCTAGAATGTTCTTAGTCTTTGATAATGAACTATTTTCTGTAATTAAAGTGTTCATCACAATACAAATATGATTTTATAAATATGAATACTGACTGTCCTCCTCTATAAGGACATGGAGGAGGAGGAGGAAGGAAGCATAGAGATGCAACAATCATGCATGCTATATAAGCAACCCCATCAAAAGATCAGCAAAATACAGAAGTCAGTTGTGTAAAAAATACAGCTTCCTCCAAAGGCAGAAAGTGAGTGATGTTGACTGTTGGCAACTGACCTGCGATCTCTTCCCACTGAGGTGCAGGCTTTGTGCCTCTAATAAGTGTGAAGGTGTTATGGAGGTCAGACGGAAACAATCAGCTCCTGTTTCTCTTTGTGACATGTGCCCTCTTTCCCAACTCTTGACTTCTACCTGTTAATCCTTCTCTCTTGCTTCTTTTCATCCTATTAAGTTGCTCATTTATCATCAAGCTTCTGAAAAGTTCAAACTGGAAGTGTTAAGCCGTCTCTTTATAGATACTGTGTACTTTGAATGTTTTCTGTTTCTAAAGACAGTAACGTCTCCATTTATCAATCAGCATCATTCTAAAAATAAATGGGCTGGTGTCTGCATTAAAGCAATGTAGCAGAAGATTCATGCTTAGGAGCCAAGGCTATAACATGTTTGCTGAATTCACATCTGTGATTCGGGATAATAAAAAACAGTTTGTCTGTCTGACTGCCTCACAAATATGGTGAGATTTTAGTCCAAATTGGCTTGGCCAGTAATGACATCTTACATGTCACTATACAATCTGTGCATCAACTTACCTCCTGTTTAAAATTAGCATCAAACTTTTAGCATTTTAGTTGCTTCCCACTGAGTACTATGAACAGAACCCCAGATCCCACTCATGAAGCCAACTATAACTCACTTACATTAACAGGTCAGCATAGGCATGGAGCATGAATCATCTTCCGCTGCTGCTCACCGTACATAGAAAGCAAAATATGAATAAGATTGAACTGAAAACTTACACTTGACATTTACATTAATTCAGTTCAACAATAAATAATAAATATAACAATGAACCTAACCATTGGCAGGAATGGTAATTGGGATAGATTAATTTTCCTGTGACTATTCCTGATTGATGAGGCTATTCACCGAAACTGCTTTAACTCATTGTTATCCTTCTTTCTCTTGTCTTCTCTCAGTGAAAATCAAGATGCAAAATGGCTGATATCAACATTGCCTGAGTTCATTTCTGCTGGACATTGAAAGATGCTTATAGCTTATGTCCTTCTGTTCTAAAAATGCACCACTGTATTCCTCGAATCATTAACACAAATGTTTAAAATTAAACTATCACTAACAGCAACAATTCATGTTTACTTGAAATCCACAAAATTTGGCAATCCATTATGTGGCTGTGCTAAAGAGCAGAAGATAAATTGGTGAAATTATGGTTATCAATGCAAGTCCACTTCAAGGTCAGCAGAGCAGCATTGTATAAGTGAAACTCTCCACATGTTGGATTTTCCCGGCATCATCCTTAGTTCCAGGTTGGGACCCGGAAGCGGCAGCGGCAGGATACTCCCCAGAGACAGCCAATTTAGAGACGGCCTCCAGCCCCCACCGCCCACCACCCATTCCCCCAACTTAATGATGGCAGACAAGCCAGGGAAGTGAGAGTCTCAATCAGAGGGCCCGTAGCGATGTCAGGCTGCAGATTTGGTGGATGCTGCTGAGGTAGGCAGGCGAATGTGTGAGCTGCTCAGCATGAAGGCACCCTCAGTTGCCTGCAGAGAATTCAACAAATAAAGAGGACTGAAACCAGTACGGTCATTGGGATAGGGGGTAAAATACTTCAGCAGAACAGGTGACAGGTGATGTTCCTGCCTTTAATCTTCACAGCCCCATTTTTGGAGCCTCCAGTTTTGATGGCCACCCAGCCTGTAGCCTCCAAGAAGCTGGCGGCCTCCACGCACAACCGGAAAAAAACAGCACTGTTGCAAAATAGCCCCTAGGCTGGGCACTGCCGTAGAGTGGGCCTCTGATTCTGGTCTCAGCTCGCCCCTCCCACCCCAGGAAAGTACCTCAGAAGTGGGAATGCATGGGGGAGCTATCCCAATGCAGGTCCCCCTATTCTCCCTGCCTCAAACTCCACCTCACAGGGCTGGGAAACTTCAGCTCCACATTTCAGTTTTTGGATTAAATATATACAGGGCGCAAAACCCATTAGCCCACCCAAAGTGGATAGAGGGATAGCGGTATGGGATTGATGTACACTCACTGCTTCCAACACAGGCAGCAGCACACCAACATTGTGCTACCTAATTAACATGATTGCAACATCCAGCCATCGCATGGCAGGGGTCCCGCATTGTGAGAGGACAACACCAGTGATACATAATGTTAGGAAGAATGAGAAAATACAAGTGAATTGGTACAATTTTCAAGTGGTGCAAGAACAGAGAGACCTGGGGATGTCTGTGCACAAATCTTCAAAAGTGGCAGGATAGGTTAACGAAGAAGCTAATGAAGTATCTGGGTTCAAAACAAAAATAAAAATACCTGGAAAAACTCAGCAGGTCTGACAGCATCTGCGGAGAGGAATACAGTTAACGTTTCGAGTCCAAATGACTCTTCAACAGAATTCTATGTTTACCCTATCAAACCCTTTCATAGGCTTAATGACCTCTATCAGGTCATCCCTCATTCTTCTCTTTTTTAGAGAAAAATGCCTCAGCTTGTTTAAATCATTCCTGATAGGTGCCATTCTCAATTTTGATATCCTCCAGTAAATCCTTTTTTTAACCTTCTCCTGTGTCCCTTTTAGTTACTGCAGAAGCCAGAAATGTGTACAATACTCCAAGTATGACCTAAACAAGGTTCTGTACAAGTTTAACATAACTTCATTGCTTTTCAGCTCTATCCCTCTAGAAATGAACTCCCGTGCCCTGTTTGCTTCATTTATGGTCTTATTAACCTGTGTCACTAATTTTGGTGCTTGGTGTGCATGTAGCCCCAGGTCTCTCTGATCCTGTACTCTATTTAGTCATATATTTTCCAAGGAGGAGATGGCTTCCTTCTGTTATGTATGTTATGCACTCAGTTTTACTTCTTACTTCCCCCATGAATTTTCTTGTACTTTATGATATTGTTATGATCCTGGACCAGACCCCCCACCCACCCCGCAAATGTTTGGCATGATCAGGTTAGGGACCATCAATGTTTTGTTTAAAGTGGATAAAAGTATGAGTTTCAAGACACTCACTAAGAGAATAAAACCACAAGATTTTATGGTTTTTGAACAAATAAAAATAAATTTTCCTTGTAAATGTCATAAAGATAAAATAATTTACAATATCTATCTTATACTCTAGCATTCAGAGTTAATATGAGGTACATGTGAATTAACAGGCAACCTGTGGTTGAACACACCACACTGCACAATAAATGGTTGTTGTGACCAAGACAGATTCCATGGATTTCTCAACAACCCACCCAGTCAGTAAGCACTGTGAATCAACCAATCTTGTTCAAACTCTGTCTCTCTCTCAAGGGATTGCAGTCCTCACCTTCAAAGATCTTGTCTTGGAATTCTCTCCAAAGGTTGCCCCCTCTTAGGTGGCCTCAATGATGGCTCACCTCCCAGGGTTTCATCTCACCTCCAGAGATTCGGTTCCCCTGTATTCCGCAAGCTACAATCTCCCCAGCTACACCAAGATATAAATGGCTGCCAGGGCTTCTTCTGAGCCCTAACTCTTTCCAGCACAGAGCCAGTGACTTTCACCAACTTCTGAACTCCCCGGGATGTCTCCTCTGCCCTAATTGCATGGAGCTGGTGGCATAGTGGTATTGTCACTGGACTAGTATTCCAGAAGATCCAGGGTAATTCGCTGGGGACCTGTGTTTGAATCCCACCATGGCAGTTGGTGAAATTTGAATTTAGTTTTAAAAAATCTGGAGTAAAAAGTCTGATGATGACCACAAAACCATTGCCGATTGTCATAAAAACCCATCTGGTTCATTAATGTCCTTTAGGGAAGGTAATCTGCTGCCCTTAACTGGTCTGACCTACATGTGACTACAGACCCAGTCACAGGAATGTGTTTGACTCTTAAATGCCCCCTGAACAAGGGCAATTAGGGATGGGCAATAAATGCTGGCCTAGCCAGCGATGCCTACATCCCATGAATGAATTAAAATAAAAGCCATCAAAGATCTCCTGGGACTTCTTCTGAGCCCCAACCACCCAGAACCAGGTAACAGCAGCACTTTTGCTGCCTGAACCCTACTAACAGCATCGCTTTTTCAATATGACCTTTTTGCCTGTTGGAGGACACTCACTCCCCCAGCAAACACTCACATAAATTGAAAACCCTAGAATATTCTTAGGCTCCACTCATCTCCATAATGATGTAACCTTCCAGGGCTCACTGAATACTTTTAAAATAATTGTAGCTCTAACTTCCGAAGCAAAACAACTCCCTGGGTTTGCATTTCTTTGCAAGGAGTGTAGATACTGTGTCTCCAATTCTCCAGCTAAGTAAGCCCACCTGCTGTTTTACGATCTTAATTTTGTAGCTGTTGACCCCTTAGGTCAACATAACCCAACCTTTTAAATATACTAGTCTTCAAGCTGCTTTAGTTGCATTTATCCCATTTTCTACAATTAAACTTTAATATCCCCAGAACTAAAAATTATCTCTATTACTATGAACCACGAACTAGGTATTTATAACAATATCTTCGAGTTATTTACTTCTGTCAGGACCACACAAAAGAATACCACAGTCCTCTAGAATTTATTTTAATTCTCATCAATTCTCACTATTTTCTGAGGTAAGACATTTTCTTTAATACCTCTTGGCTGTGGATGGCTCAGTCACTTGTTCCAGTTGCCTTCACAATGATTCCCAGCTAATTCTGATGATTGCTTTCTTTGCACAAGGCTCTGCGAGAGCCACTGTAGATTTCTTCCACTTGCTGCAAGAGTAAATCTTCCATTTGCTTTTCCCTCACAAAATCCAAACTGAGATTAGGTCCTCATCCATGTTCCACACAAAACGATGAAGTTCAGTGTTTCCTCAGCTAAACTGCTAGCCTGACTAACACCCACCAGCTTTGGCTATCTTGTCTCAATGATCCAGACTGCCAGAACCCAAACTGCAACTAACTTCCTTTGGAGCAAACACCCAGATAAATTGAACACAAGAACTTCTCATCAACAATAGCTTATCCAGATGTCAACATGGCATGTTTTGGGATGTCCTCAAACAGACCGTTGGGTTAATTATCCATAACTTAACATTTCTTCTGTGATCTGAAGAAATAAATGGATTTTACGATCTTACAACTTGCTTGTATACTCCTTTTTGATTCTGAAATCCGTATAAATAAGTTATATTTCTAATATATGTGATTGTCCTTTCTCCCAACTCTCTGACCCACAAAGAAATCCTCATGTTTGTAAAGCTTCTTTCAGCTTCCTTGTATCTGAGAATTCCATATATAATGTAAGTTGTTTATTGAATTAATCAAGACCCTTCATCCATACCTAAGGTTTGAGAATGGGTTATCCATTGTTTAAGTATTTACAGGGATCTCTGACCTTGGAAGATAAACACAGATTAGCTTTTAAGTGTAACCAATTTCAAACTTGATTGAATTTATATACTTCAGGGTTGTTTAGCAGTTTCTTAGCCAGATGCACCCATTTATTTACATTTAAAATTTTAACTTTCGATCTACAAATTATATTCCTAAAACTAAATGTTATTTTATAGATCATATAAATTATGAGCAAAATATTCTTGAAAATATCTTTAATGCAGAAAATGTGTTTTTACTGATCTGTTTTAAAGTGCTTTGAAGTTGTTTGCATGAATAGAATGTGCTGTGATGGAAGTTTTTGGACATTGCCCGTATACTTCACAGCTGCTGTACGTCCAGCTCTCTGTTCCAATCAAGTGGGGCTGGTCAGGTAGGAGCTACTGGTATGGACAGGAGGAGGTTAAACTTAATCAGCACTAATTTTTCCTCTTACCGCCCATCCATAAACAGAGGGTGTTTTGATTCGTTTCCCTCTTTATAAACAGTGGCACATTCCCAACCCCTCAGTTTTTTGTGCTTTCCAATTTTCCGATAATAATTCCAGAGCAAACTCAAAGTATGAACTTAAAGGGTTAGTTTATTGCACACATTCAAAATACAATTGGTGGGGGGGGTGGGGGGGGGGTTGCAATGTTGCCTCCTTTGCATTCATACAATAAAAGAAGGATAAAGAAAGGAAATACTTTTTAGTGCAGAGAACACTGAGAAAAGAAATATTGTTTCACGAGGGTTCCAGATTCCAGGATCAAAGTCCAATCAGGTTTCCTTTCACTGAGGTCAACGAGCTGAAAACTGATGCTGGATAATTCACTTTTCTGGTGGTGTTGACTTCACATGAGGAGATAGGCATGCAGAGATGAATCAGTCTTGTAGACAATGGTACAGAATTTCCATCAGAAGCAGTATAAATGTGGGCCAGGTGTCCAACCTGGGCCAAATCTCCTTATCTGTGAGGCTGCTAATCAAATGATTAAAAACCAGACTGAGACATTGCCATTCAGCAAGGCAATATTACTGGTTCCACGAGCCAGAGGCCCATGTCACATGATTCCCACTTCTCCACATTGTCTTTGGCAAAGGACGTGTATCCTTCGTCTGGCTCCCCAAGATTTTTAAATGGTTAAGTGCCTCAACCATTAAGAATTGAAAGGAAGGTTGCAAGGCCCTTTGTCTTAACAGACGAGCAGACTCTTATTGGACAGCCTGGATTATGAAAATGCAGGTGGCCTTTGTACAGCTGTCTTTGATTTTGGTTTGAACAACCCACAGGGGGTCATTAGTGGATTTTTAAGGATAACAGTATGTGAGTTTCCTCAATGCTGCCAGGTAGCTTCTTTGGTTTGGGGTCACAGACAGACATAGGTTCAGCTATTTTCGGTCTTTGTTCAATTTTAATTTTTTAGAGACAGCAATGAGCATATCTCTATATATTTTACTAAAAAAAGGATACAGGATGCGGTCTTAGTCCCTCAGACCACATATTATTCACCACTATATATGCACCTTAAATGTTGTTAGTTCTCTGTAACTGCATAGGCATCCCGTTAAGGAACTGGTGGTCTGATTTATCACACAAAAAACCCTTCAGCTGGGCAATTCATAAAGAATTCATCGCAAGTTTGAGTCTTGAAGAAGGCTCATAGAAATAAAACTATTGATTAAAATAACAATAAAAAACAAGGTGAAATATTTGAAAATGCCAGTGCTTGGTTAAATAAAAATGTCACCAAGTCATCATAAGAATAAAAAATATTGTGTATTTCTGTTGTATTTTTAGCATTAATTCAGGATCGCACCTCCCCACTGATTTACGACCCCCACCCATTGATTCAAAACCCCCACCCACAGATTCAGGACCCCATGCACTCAATCAGGATCCCACCCACTGATTCAGGATCTCAGCCAGTAACTTAGCATCCCATCCACCAACACTATGAACAATCCAGTCTCCCTCTGCACCATCTCTTACTCCCGAGATGTTCTAAGGAAAGTTTTGTTATCATCCTTTAGAATTTCTCCCATATTTTGCACATCATACCATGTCATGCTTCCTCTGATTCTTTACTTATCCCCGTCATGTTCCTTCCCTGTGCATTTCAAAATTTGCCAAGCCTTTTCTCTTCCGGGATTATTTAGGCCTAATGCATTCCATCACTTCTCTTTGCATCATTTCAGTTTCTAGCCGTGCTTTTATCCTTAATTCATTTCAGCCTGTCCAATTAAAAAGTATCACCTCAAAGTGATACTATTTTCCCTCGACATCTCCCCTTTAAATAGCTTTTCCTGCTTTATTCTTTTCTTACAGTATTTCCTCCCTGAAATCCAATTTTTTGATAGTTTTTATTTTTATAATGTTCTCATTTCATCCTGAAAGTTATCAAATGTTTTTTTTTTATTTGTTTGTGGGATGTGGGCGTCGCTGGCTAGGCCAGCATTTATTGCCCATCCCTGATTGCTCTTGTTCAGAGGGCATTTAAGAGTCAACCACATTGCTGTGGTATGGAGTCACATGTGGGCCAGACCAGGTAAGCTCAGCAGATTTCTTCCCCTAAAGGACATTAGTGAACCAGATAGATTTTTACAACAATCAGCAATGGTTTCCTGATTGTCATCAGACTTTTAATTCCAGATTTTTACTGAATTCAAATTTCACCATCTACCGTGATGGGGTTCAAACCCAGGTCCCCAGAGCATTGTCCTGGGGTCTCTGGAATACTAGTCAGTGACAATATCACTATGCCACCACCTCAATCACTAGTTCTTTAAAGCTCCCTTATTTCAACTTGCCTTATTATTCCATTCTCTTTTTTTTTGGAATAGATCCAAGACCAGGATTTTCCAGTCATCAGGCGAGTTCAGCGGGGCGAGTGGGAGTGGCTGCGAATCGGACCGCAACTACTATTTCACAGTGGCTGGCCAATTAACAGCCAGCCAGCATGAATTGCATGCTGCAGCGCTGCCTGTGTGGGGAGGGGGAGGAGGGCAAGTGCAGAAATTTGCTTTGATGTATAGTAGTTATGAGATGTTAAACAGTAAGGTAGAGGGTACATTTGCATTTTGCTGAATAAACCATTCAAAGACTGGGGGTGAAATCTTGCACCCAGCTAGGAGACACCAAGCAATATGTTTATATTACTAATAAAATTGGTACTATGAGAGGGGTCTTATTGTTAGAAGAGGTGGAATTCAAAGGGCCTGGTGATACAATGAGAATTTGCATTCAAGGGGAAGGCTAGGTATATACAGAAAAGAGTTTTGTGTGTGTAGATCAGAGGCATGGAATATCAAAGCCGCCTGTAAGCCTACAATGGTGCAAAGGAACCAAATTGCACGGGATCTCATTTTGAATTCATAAGAAAAAATGTGCTTTGTTTGGTGTCTAAGTCTACGGCCTGAATTTTTCAGTTGGTGGTCAGGCGAGGGCTGTCACAGAGCCAACCGCAGCCCGCAATCAGCTCTGTGCTGCCATTTTACATGGGTGGGCCAATTAAGGCCCACCTAGCGTAATATGTGAGCAGTAGTGCTCAGCGCTACCTGTGCGGGCAGGGGGAGGAGGGAGAGTCGGGGCCAGCACTCTTGCACAGATGCACGTGAAGGGTCAATTCAATCGTGCCTCAGGACGATTGAAGTGCTTTTGAAATAAATAAATAATTGGATTAAAAAGTTAATTAAACATGTCTGAAATGGGGCATGTTTTTATATTTCAGAATTTTTTTTATGTAATTAGCAAAAGCTTTAGGAAACCTCATCCCACTTGTGGATGAGGTTTCTTAAAAAACGTAAATGCTGCTTGGGCTTTTTGCCTGCCCGCCAACCTTAAGGTTGTACAGGCAGCGTAAAGTTGACCTTAATTACTTCCTTAATGGCTTTAAAATGCCATTTAAATATTGGCGGGCATGTAGACAACTCTGGTGCACAGCTGCTGAATGAAACATCGCAAGACAGCAAGATGACACTGGGACGCACGCCTGACATCATCGTGCATCATTTTACACACCAGCGTGATGGGCCCGCACCCCCCATGCCGATTGAAAAATTCAGGCCTATGGGTTATTGTTGCCTTGGTGGAGATTTACCTGGGAGTGATTAATTTGGGGATTTGTTTAAAAGTTATTATTGTAGTAATTTGTAGACTTGTGTATGTGTTTAATTCCTGATTCGCTATATCGTGAAATGTTGAGTCAATATCAACTGGAGAAATCAAGCATAGAATTCCAACGTTATGGAGGAGAGAAAATCCCCATAATGGGAAGTGTGTCTGTTCTAGTCACATACGAGGAGCAATGTGCAAAATTGCTCATCATTGTAGACTCGTTAGGTAGAAACTGGTTATCAGCACTTAAGTTAAACTAGAGCATGCTTTTTTGTGTAGAAGCAAAATTCACAACACAAGACGACATGTTCATCAAGAACCATCAGATGTTTAGTGAAACTGGCAAACTAATTCAAGGATATAATGCCAACCTACAGGTTCAAAGGAATGCAAGATTAGTTTATTGTGGGTCTCATCTTGTGCCCTCAGCTGTAAGGGAGAAAGTGGCACAAGAACTGAAAAAGCTTGAGATTGAGAACACTACCCCTTAAGTAGAACAGAGTAATTTGGCTACTCCTATGGTAGTAGTACCAAAGTCAGCTGGAAGTGTAAGAAAATGTAATAATTATGAAATAGTTGTAAATCAGATACTGGAATGTAATCTGTTGTAATATGCCTATAAGGGATGTCAGCATGAGATCAAAAGAAGGGAAATGTGTCATCTGATCCAGTCTTAGTTTCACTTTTACTTTGAGCAAAGCATACACACACAAGATTTATACCTATGTATAATTGTTCCCATGTGCCCAATTTTAATAATGAGCCACATGTGTTTACCAAATCACTCATGAGCGATAGGTGCCTTGTGTCTTGTACAGTAAATAAGATGACATGGTGATCAGCAGTGGTAAGACAGGTAGCAACAAGATTAAGTACATGGTGAACAGCCTTAGACCATGCTACATGGCATGAGACAACCCTTGACATTCTGGTCAGACCACAGTGAAGTTGCAGCATTGGAGAGTGTGGTGACTGTGAAGACTGTGGTGTCTCTGTGGAGACACAGTGCTGAGCTTGTGCTCAAATAAAAAGCTGGCAAGCAGATGGATAACTTGGGGAGAGATTGTAGCAGACAGCCTGTAAGTTCTGTGAGTGGGACAGCGTGTCAAGAGGACCAACACCAGATTAACTCAGTCAGGAAAGGTGAGTGACCAGGGTGTGCGCTGGACTGATGGCAAGCAAGGCAAATCAAACAAAAAAAAAATTAATAAAAATAAGGCTGGAGAAGGTTGTAATTATAACGGGCTGCTTCGGGAGTTGCTGAACAATAAATTGAATAAAAAGCAAAGACACCATTACTCCATGGTGCGTTTTCGCCATAACTATCTTCATGGGTGGAGCATCAGAAAAGCACGCAAAAGCAGTCAAAATGTCCAAAAAAATTCCCCAGTTTGAACTGGGATGCAGCTGACCTAATATCCAAGAAAAAAAATGCTTAAACAGTGTTTAAAGGCATGGTTTTTTGATTCAGCTGGATCTGAACCATACAAGCAAGCCATAAAAATTTGCCTAGCAATTGAGAATAAAGGACTACACAGGCTGAACATGTCAGGATTAACAGAAGAGCTAAAGGATGCCCAAAAGATATGGACTACTCTGGAAGACCGGTTCAGAACCAGGTTAAACTTCTGCATTCATTGACTAGAGTTCATGTTATTTTGACAACAGCCTACAGAATCCATAGACCACTTCATCAGCAGATGCAGAGAAAAGGGTATGTGATGTGATTTTTCAAATGCAGAGCTAGCAGGCAGAATTGTTAAATTGGTGATCACGTTAACTCCCATGGAAGCATTCCAGAAGGATCTGCTAGACAAGCCCCAAAATGTATAGCATCAAAGAGCTTCTGAATGATGGACTTAAGTATGAAGCAATCCTCACAGGTTGATAAAGCTTACGGGTCCTGAGTAAAACCTCAATTTTTGATGCACTGTCTAGAACACCCAAACCCAGCAAGACATGTGGAAAGTGTTGCCTTCTGCATGCACCAAGGGAATGCCCAGCTTTTCATCAATTCTGCAAAGCATGTGGCAGAAAGGGCCATTGACAGCGGCAATACACTGGAGCAAAGGCTGATGCAGCCACAAAGAACCATGCACTGATCCAAACAGACCATACAAAACAAATATCTTCAAGCAAAAAGAATGACCATCTGGTATCCCATCAGAAGCATATATATGAGGTGGTTGACAAACCAGGAAATGACAGTGATGTGCATGATGAGACGGGGAGTGGTAAACACATATTTCACACCATCAATCTTATGGAAAATGAGTACAATCAATCTTCCTGGGTGTCACAGATATTCTACATCATGGAAACTAAAGGCCCAACGACTGCAGGTCTACTGACATTTCATGACCTCTCATTAGTAGCAATCATTAGAATCAGTCAGACATTACAAGGCAGATCAACCTCAGACACTACTCATCTCAGTCCATAACCTAACATATTTCAACAAAATTGGCAGTTTCAAAGGAGCTGCAACATTACACTTGCAGGACAATGCAAGTCCCTCAATTGATCCACCATGTAAGTGCGGCATCTGCATACAAGATGATTGAAATTGACAAAATGAAGAAAGATGGGATAGAAGAATAGAAGACCACACAGATTGGTGCAGCTCAATCAAATGTGTCATAAAGGAAAATTGATCATTGAGAGTATGTCTCAATCCACGACATGTAAACGCAGCTTGAAACCCTCCTTAGGAGAGTTAAATCTGAGATTTTCAGGTGCAAAGTTCTTCTCAAAGCCTGATGCAAAGCACGGTTACAGGTCAGTACATCTCACAGAGAAGTCACAGGAGCTTGCTACGTTTCATACCCTATTCAGACGATACTACTTTCAACGATTTCTTTTCGGGCTATTAGCGAGGATTTCTTTCAAGCTCACATGGACCACATTACAAGCACTGTACCAGAAAGCATCTGTATCACAGTTGATATAGCTGTTGTGGGAAGAACAAAGCAAGAACATGATCATAGTCTGCATTTATTGATGCAAGTGGCATGTAATGAAGGATTGATTTTCAACATTCTGAAATGTGTCACTTTCTTCAGTTCTATTTATTCCAATGCTGGCAAATATCCCAATCCAAGTGAAATAGAGGATATTAAAGCCATGCTAACACCTCAAGATAAAGATGGTCTTCGAAGATGTCTCGGTCTCTTTAATTTCTTGACTCCATACATTCCTAATTTCATTCAAAAACCATCCTCGCTAAGGGAATTGTTGAGAGAGGATGTGCCTTTCCTGTGGCATGAAGGCCACCAAAACCTCTTCAAAACACTGAAACAATCATTATCAGAAGCATCGACATTGTAATTTTGCAATCCTAGGGAGACAACCACCCTGGAGATAGATGCCTCACAGAAAGGTCTGGGAGCAGGCATGCTACAAAATTGCATTTGCTTTAAAATCTCTGTCAGTAACGCAATCCAACTACTCCAAAATTGACTGGAAAACATTAGCTTTAGTGTTTGGAGCCATGCATTTTCATACTTATCTATTTGATAAAAGGTTTGTGGTAGAGACCGACCGCAAACCACTGAAGGTGATTTGGTGAAAACCATTGACCAGTGCACCACCAAGATTGCAACACCTCTTGATAAAGGTTCATGGTTACAACTGTGAGATTAGGTACAAGCCAGGTAAATTGATGGTCACATCAGATACACTAAGCAGATTGCCTAATCCAGTGAAAGCAGAAGATATATTCTTACATTTACAAGTTGATTTAATTGACATCAAACTGAAAGGTGTTCTCCAAATTGATCTGATATTGTTTGCGTAATGCAAATGCCAGCAGCTACAAGAAGAAATGGCTGAAGATTCTACACAACAGAAACTATAAAAACATGATCGAAGCATAGCCCGATTCAATTCACCATGTCCACAAACATGCCAGACTATGTTGGCCTTATCAGAATGAGCTAGCCATCCCGCAGGGTGTCATTTTTAAAGGCAGGCTATTTACCATGCTGGAAGCTTTGTGACCTGATATTCTTCAACAACTTCATCACTCTCACATGGGCATAGATTGGATGAGAAGACTAGAAGAGAGGCAGCCTGTTGACCAGGTATTAACAATGACGTTGAAGTTGTCATCAAGAAATGCGAGGCATGTCAAGAGCACATACCAAGTCAGCACAAAGCACCATTGATTCCACATGAGGTTCCTACCCATCCTTGGTCCAATATTGGATCTGGCCTCTTTTATGTCCATAGCATGCCATCATCTCGACTACCAAGTACCCTATTATTCCACAAATGTACATACGTCAAGCACAACTGTCACACGCTCTGTGTGCTATTTTCAGTTCATTTGGTGTGCCTAAGGAGATCATTACACATTACGGTCCGCAATTTATTGATAGGCCATTTCAAGATATCTGTGAGAAGTGGAATATTGATCACACTACTTTTTCTCCTCATTACCTTAGATCTAATGGCCTAGCTGAATGAATGATTCACACAGTGAAATCCTTAATTCTCAAATTTATACGGACCAAGCAAGATCTACACATTCCAATGTTAATTCTGCCTTTAAGTGCAACTATTCCATCACTGGCAGAGCTCATGTTTGGCAGACCAGTGCACACCAATCTACTTACTCTTGCCCATTCTACTCACTCAGAAACTAGAGATCAACTTTTAAAACTACCAGAGAAGATGGCCAACATGCATGATAAAAATGGGGGTACAGAATTGCCAAGTTTACAGTTGGGGTAGCAAGTTCACATCTCGGATCTCATAGAAGGTAAGTGGCAACCCAGCTAAGGTAACAAGGATTTGTTCAGAACGAAGGTCCTTAAAGCCATTATGCAAAAAGGTGTGATGGTGAGACATAACTGAGGACAAATCAGGTCCATTCCAGTTCCCCAACCACTGTACAGTTCTATTACATCGAGGAAAAGATCCCGAAGGCAACCAGGAACACCATCCAAGAACGGCAACCCCACAGGTCATTGTGTGCAATTAAAAAAACCTCCAGGCAAGGTTACCATCACAAGATATGGGCATACCAGAGGATTCGGGAAAGCATGCAGTTCTTGCAAAGGCACGCAAATGTGAAATGTTTCAAAACTCAGTATTTAGGTCACATGGTAGAAAAAGATGGGTTACATCCTACCAAGAGCCATGAAAATATAAGGTGCACACACACATTTGGTCAAGATATTTGGTCGTGGAAAGTTTAGGTTTGTAATATAAATTATGTGTTATCACCTTCAGAGGTTCACAAAGAGAGCGGAGTTGGGAAGTATCAAATGAGTCTAATGAAATGGATAGTTGGGATATGAGTAGAGTACCAATAATTACTCCAACACACGTTGTGTCTAAAACAACTTCAGATCAGAGTCAGACAAACATGTCTGATGAAGTAGAAAATTCAATTGAAGATCAAGGTCAAAATCTGTCTTTATTTGAGAAAATGTGGTGTTTACACACATTTGGTCAATATGATTTTGGTAGTGGAAAGTTTAGTCATCTCTTCAGCCCCTTTTGATTGACATTGTGTTCTCACACTCTCACTTTTTTTGACAATTTTGAAGAACCACAAAAAACCCATGCACCCATAGTTAAATCCCACAATCCATGTTAAAATCTCTAATGGGCTATGAATATATTAAAATTGACAAACTGCTTCTCCTCGGGGGTTGCTCATGCTGTTGTTAAATGTAGAAGTTGGTTGTTGGAGCTGGCTTTCTGGCACACTGTCAATTTCAGTGCTTTTAACCTCCCACCCTTTCCCAAACCCAATTGCCCCTACAAGTAAACATTCCCCCAATTTAGTCTGTTGACAACTTGACAGCTGCAAGGGCTGCACAGATGTAAAAATAGGTTACTTGAGTTTTATTGTTAATCTGCATCAAGCCAGCTTGTTCATTTTAATGCTGCCAGCTAACACTCTGACACTGAGCACAGAATCGTCCCAGATTTGCACTAAGTATGGTAGCCAGTAGGAAAGAGGATTGGCCACAATAGCGGCTTTTCACACTTTATTGTCCCATTCCTGCCTCATTAATAATGCATCCTTGGGGAACATGTCGTTTCACTGGCAGGCAGCCTCTGATTCACCCGCCATGCCATCACCCCACCACTTTCGCACACTGGGCACCATATTTAAAGTTCAGCCGTGCGCACACCTCTCAGTGCATCCAGCCCAGGACTGCTGCACATGGCCTCGAAAGGCAAGAAGACTGCAGACGCTGATTCAGTGAAGCATCCCTGCAACACCTTTTGGATGCCGTGGGGCCCACCATGATGTCCTCTATCCCCACTCTGGTTGTAGGAGCAGCAACATCACCAATCCAGCTTGGGAGGTGGTGGCAATAGTGGTCAGTGCCAATGCTGCCCACAAGTGGTCAGCCATCCAGTGCAGAAAGAGGATAAACAATCTCATGCATGTTGCCAGGGTAAGTCAACCATCTCATCACTCTAAACTCACACACTCACAAGGCCATCACACAGTCACTGGCATCTCACCCACTGCCAGCTCTCTCACACATCCTCACATCTCGATCTGGCCTCACCCACTCTGGAGATTGCCTCCTCATCCCGTCCATGGCTCCACACAGCACACACATATGCCAGGCATCCTTCACATGTGGCCTGGCATGTGACTTGCTCACACACTCTCCATCTGCCTTTGTTCAGGACAAGACTGCACACAATCAACAGGAGAGGTTCCAGACCAGGGGAGGAGTGCCGGACATCAAAGTCCTCACTCCCTTCAAAGACTGCGTGTTAGAGCTGGACAGAGAGGTTGTAGCCCATTCTTGCAGTGATGGCGAGGTCAGCGCCAAGCATCCAAGTGAGGATCATGCACCAGATCATCCTTCTGGCAACTCAACTGTGACTCCACTGTTCTGTGTACCGCGGTGGCCATGCACTAATAATCTCCACTTACTCTCATAGGCACATCTTCCACTTCACCCTTAGACAACCTTGGCCCTGGCCCCAGTGCTGGCAACACCTCAGATGAGGACCCTGAGGACAGCACCCTCAAAGACCAGTCACAGCACTCACCCACACCCTCCACCAACATAGCGATACACACCTTGTTGGGACCTACATGCACAGCAGCCTCAGGATCACATTCTGCTTAGCACAGCACACCATCTGTTCCACAGCAGGTGGGGGCAGGGACATCCGAGGTCGCTGGCAATTGGAGAACTGCTGGAGGCAAGGGATCTGCTGAGTCCAAGTCAGATGAGGAGCCTCTGGACTCGGTCCTAAATCAGTTGGTGGAACTGCAAAGACAATCATGGGAACATCAGGAAGGGATGTCCGCTGCACTCCTCAGATTGCAAGGCATGATAAAAGAGCCTGTCTGCCTTCAGTCTGAGGTGTTCGCTCTACCATACCAACCCATCGAGGTCAACACTGGTAAGATGGTTGCCACAATGGAGACTTTGGTCCAGGACGTTGCTCCTTCACTGCTGCGCCGGCTGAACTCCATCGCTGACACCATAGTTGGCCTCCAAAAGTGTACGTAAGAGGGGTGCAGGGCAGCTCGATCTCAGACCAGTTTTCTCTTCTCCTCAAGGAGTCACCCTTGGGCACCCATAGGGAAGAGGATCAGCAGGTGCACACTATGGGGCCATCCACCCAGGTGACTCCAGGAGTGTCTGACCCATCCAAATCTCCTCTTCCTGTGATCCCAGCAGCTCCAGCTACACAGGCCGAGGAGGGTGCCACTTCCACACAGCAGGGCCCCTAAAGCAGGCCGGGGCCTTCCAGGTCTCGATCCTCCTGAGGATGCCAACCAAGGTCATCACAGACAGGGCATAGCAGTCAGCAGGCTGCCTCCAACTCTGCTGTGGATGTCAGGGGAGCACCAAGACATAGCGGCAGGGTTAGGAAAGTTAAGAAGATGTAGCTCCACAGCCTGGGTATGGGTGTTAATCACGTCTACGTAATGTTCACTATTGTAGATATAATCCCAAGTATTTCCCCCTGCCTTTGGCTCCTTGTTCTGATGAGCTGTGTTTGTGTCACTCAGGTGTGAAACCTTGGTTCCTGCACAAGATATAGGCAGGTATCACAGTCCAGGGCCTTTTCCCTGTGCTTTGTGCAACCGTCCCAGCACACTGGACATGTCAGTCATGCCTGTATCTCGACAGGGCATATCATTGTTTCCAGAATGTCCTGGGCCAATGACACAGATTTCTGTCACTCCCTCTGTGTGCTCCCAGCGCCTTTGATTTGCGGCTGGCCTCCCAATCATCAGCATCTGTGTCCAGTGTCAATGTGGTCATGAAGGATTCAGCTCACGCAGGACTCCATAGGATGAGGAGAAGTTAAAGTTTCCCTGTTGCATCTCTATGACCCTGTTCACAGAGCAGAAGCGATCTGCCATCAGCCAGACCGGAGTCAGACATTCACATAAGCTATGTGAGAATCTATGGAGTGTCCCCACTGCATGTCGTCATCATCTTTCTAGAATATAGATATTATGGGCGTCTGCTGCATGTCCATGACAGGAGCCTTATCACAGAGGGTATGTGCACTGCTAACAGCCAGACTGGAGTTAAACATTCACAGATGCAAGGTGAGGATCTATGGCATCTCCTCTCTGCATGTCATCATCATCCTCCACAAAACTAACAGCTATGAGGGCCTCCCGAATGCACCTGCCTCGTCTGGCCAGCGCGAAGGCCTCATTGTCACCATCCTCGCCTTCGAGGACTTCATCAACTTCCTCTTCGATGTCCTCCTCATCGGAGGAGACGTGCAGCTCCTCCATCTCCTCCTCAGCCAGCTCCGCCCCCTTTGCAGAGCCAGGCTGTGAAGGCAGCAGCAAGCGACAACAATCCGTGACTCTCCCTGCGGACTGCATTGTTGGGCTCCACCAGACCAGTCCAGGCACCAGAACCTCATTTTCAATATTCCAATGGCTTGCTCCACTAAGGTGCAAGTTGCAGCATGAGCCTCATTGTACCTTCTCTCTGCTGCAGTCTGAGGCCGCCAGACGGGCATCATCAGCCATGTCCTCTGCAGATAGCCCCTGTCCCCGAGGAACCAACCCTGCAGCCTCTGTGGATCCTGGAAGAAATCAGGGATCTGAGACCAACTGGGAATGTAGGAGTAATGGGAACTGTGCACAGACCGTAAGGTGCATTTGTGGTAGTTGCAGACCAGCTGAATGGAAGCCCTTGCGGTTGACGTAGCTAACTGCTTGTTGCCGCGGAGATCCAGGTGTCACATGAGTGCAGTCAAGAGCAGCCTGCACCTGTGGGAAACCTGAAATCTGAGCTAATCCCAGCACTCTTGCATCCTGGCTGTCCTGATCCTGCGCAAAATGCAGAAAGTTGTGTGCCCTCACAAACTTGGCATCCGTGACCTCATGAATGCATTTGTGGGTGGAGGCTTGTGAGATCCAACAGAGGTCACCCGCGGACCGCTAAAGGAGCCACTGGCATAGAAATTGAGCGCAGCAATCACTTTCATGGCCACTACCAATAGATAACCTCCATGTCCCTATGGTGCCAAATCCTGCAGCAGGTGGCAGATGTGACTGACCAGTTCCCTGGACATTTGCACTCTTCGGCGACAGTTTCTCGGTCATCGGTAGGAATGACAAGTGCCATCTATAGACCCTGGGTCTAGCTATGTGCCAACCGGTGATGGCTCACTGTGGCTCTTCAACAGTGTGCATGGAAGCCCTAGCCACTCCCTCTTCTTGAGGGTGCTACTCCTGCCTCTGTCCAGCTAGGCACCTCTGTAGCTTTCTTCTCCTTCATCTGCACTCCATGTAAGCCATGAGGTACATGGCTAGGTGTCCAGCTCCATGCTCCTGATGTACTCCCCATGCAGGATGAAAGAGAGACTCGTGGGTTAGCATGGGTGTACGAAGAACTTCTCTTGGTTAAGTCTGAAGGTCCCTTAATGCATCCAGGACAGTGCTGGCCACCACTTAGATGGCCAGAGTTTAGTGTGTTTCATGGCTGCTCAAAACCGCACCAATCTCCCCTCCACTCCACCTGACCAATAGGGGAGGTGGTGGCATGGCGGTATTGTCACTGGTTAGCAATCCAGAGGCCCAGGGTAATGCTCTGGGGACCCAGGTTCAAATCCCACAACAGCAAATAAAATCTGTATTTAAAAGTCTAACAATGACCATTGCCATTAAAACTCACCTGGTTCACTAACCCTCTTTAGGGAAGGAAATCTAGCAGGCCATTCAATTGTATCAAAGTGCTAAAAGGTCAATACAAAGGAATGAAACTGGATGGATCAACCTAGGCACTGGAAACAACAATGGTAAACTCAGCCCTGTTGAACCTGAGTAGTCCTCCTTACTAACACCCGGGCATTTGGGAGAGTTGTCTCTTAGACTAGTCAAGCAACAGCCTGACAGAATCATACCATACAGATAATGTCCCAAACACCATCCCCATCCCTGGGTATATCCTGTCCCACCAGCAGGACAGACCCAGCAGAGGTGATGGCACAGTGGTATACAATTGGGAGTCCTCAACATCCACTCTGGCCCCCATCAAGTCTCATGGCACTGGGTCAAACATTGCCAAGGAAAACTCCTGCTGATTACCACATGCCCCCACACACACCTCAGCTGAAAAATCAGCATGTTGAATACCACTTGCAGGAAGCACTGAGGGTGGCAAGAGTGCAGAATGTACTCTGGGTGGGGACTTCAACGTTCATCACCAAGAGTGGCTCAGTATCACCACCGAGCTGGCTGAGTCCTAAAGGACATAACTGCTAGACTGGGTCTGTGGCAGGTAGTGAGGAAACTAGCAAGATGGAAAAACATACTTGACCTCATCCTCATCAACCTGCCTGCCACAGATGCATCTATCCATGATAGTATCAGTGGGAGTGACCACCACAAAA
The DNA here is from genome assembly GCF_017639515.1 of Carcharodon carcharias. Classification (NCBI taxonomy): domain Eukaryota; kingdom Metazoa; phylum Chordata; class Chondrichthyes; order Lamniformes; family Lamnidae; genus Carcharodon; species Carcharodon carcharias. The sequence goes on along the minus strand of NC_054483.1, from coordinate 54,586,766 downwards.
TCCTTGTGGGGATAGAGTTGAGTCATCACATTGAGTATACCCTCCATAGTGTTGTGTGGCACTACCACTGTGCTAAATGGGATGATTGCAAACAGATCAGCAACTGTGGGATGAATTGTACTCAACCACACTCTGTAACCTCATTGCCTGGTACATCCCCCACTCTACCATTGTCACCAAGCCAGGGGATCAAACCTGGTTCAATGAAGAGTGCAGGAGAGCATGCCAGGAGCAGCACCGGGCATACCTAAAAATGAGGTGTCAACCTGGTGAAGCTACAACACAGCACTACTTGCATGCCAGACAGCATAAGCAGCAAGTGATAGACAGAACTAAGTGATTCCACAACCAACAGATCAGATCTAAGCTCTGCAGTCCTACCACATCCAGCCATGAATGGTGGTGGACAATTAAACAACTCACTGGAGGAGGAGGCTGCACAAATATCCCCATCCTCAATGATGGAGGAGCCCAGCACATCAGTGAAAAGTTAAGGCTGAAACATTTGCAACAATCTTCAGCCAGAAGTGCCAAGAGGATGATCCATCTCGGCCTCCTCCGGATGTCCCCAGCATCACAGATGCCAGTCTTCAGCCAAATCAATTCATTCCATGTGATATCAAGAAACGGCTGAGGACATTGAATACTGTAAAGGTTCTGGGCCCTGACAATATTCCAGCAATTGTACTGTAGACTTGTCCTCCAGAATTTGCTGCACCCCTGGCAAGCTGTCCAGTACAGCTACAACACTGGTATCTAGCTGGCAATGTGGAAAATTGCCCAGGTATGTTTTGTACGCAAAAAGCAGGACCAATCCAACCCAGCCAATTGCCGCCCATCAGTCTAATCTCGATCATCGGTAAAGTGATGGAAGGGGTCATCAACAGTGCTTTCAAGCAGCACTTGTTCAGCAATCACCTGCTCACTGACACTCAGTTTGGGTCTGCCAGGATCATTCAGCTCCTGACCTCATTACAGCTTTGGTTCAAACAAGGACAAAAGAGCTAAACTCCAGAGATGAGGTGAGATTGACTGTGTTTGACATCAAGGCAGCAATAGATTGAGTGTGGCATCAAGGACCCCTAGCAAAACTGGAGTCAATGGGAATCAGGGGGAAAATCCTCCACTGGTTGGAATCATAACCAGCACAAGGAAGATGGTTGTGGTTATTGGAGATCAGTCATCTCAGTTCCAGGACATCACTGCAGGAGTTCCTCAGGGTAGTGTCCTAGGCCCAACCATCTTCAGCTGTTTCATCAGTTACCTTTTTTCCATCATAAGATCACAAGTGGGGATGTTCAGTGATGATTGCACAATGTTCAGCACCATTCATGACTCCTCAGATATTGAAGCAGTCCATGTCCAAATGCAGCAAGACCTGGACAATGCCCAGACTTGGGCTGACAAGAGGCAAGTAACATTCATGCCAAACAAGTGCCAGGCAATGATCATCTGCAACAGGAGAGAATCTAACCATCCCCCCTTGACATTCAATGGCATTACCATCGCTCAATCCCCCACTATCAACATCCTGGGAGTACCATTGACCAGAAACTGAACTGGACTAGCCACATAAGTACTGTGGCTACAAAAGAAGGTCAGAAGCTAGGAATCCTGCGACAAGTAGCTCACCCCCTGACTCCCCAAAGCCTGTCCACCATCTACAAGTCACAAGTCAGGAGTGTGATGGATACTAAAAACAAAAAAACTGCGGATGCTGGAAATCCAAAACAAAAACAGAATTACCTGGAAAAACTCAGCAGGTCTGGCAGCATCGGCGGAGAAGAAAAGAGTTGACATTTCGAGTCCTCATGACCCTTCGACAGAACTTGAGTTCGAGTCCAAGAAAGAGTTGAAATATAAGTTGGTTTAAGGTGTGTGTGTGGGGGGCGGAGAGATAGAGAGACAGAGAGGTGGAGGGGGGTGGTGTGGTTGTAGGGACAAACAAGCAGTGATAGAAGCAGATCATCAAAAGATGTCAACGACAATAGTACAATAGAACACATAGGTGTTAAAGTTAAAGTTGGTGATATTATCTAAACGAATGTGCTAATTAAGAATGGATGGTAGGGCACTCAAGGTATATCTCTAGTGGGTTTCTTTTTTATATAATGGAAATAGGTGGGAAAAGGAAAATCTTTATAATTTATTGGGAAAAAAAAAGGAAGGGGGAAACAGAAAGGGGGTGGGGATGGGGGAGGGAGCTCACGACCTAAAGTTGTTGAATTCAATATTCAGTCCGGAAGGCTGTAAAGTCCCTAGTCAGAAGATGAGTCATCTCAGTTCCAGGACATCACTGCAGGAGTTCCTCAGGGTAGTGTCCTAGGCCCAACCATCTTAAACCAGACTCTATTGTAAACCACTGATTAATATTGTAGTCTGTACTAGACAGCCATTGGGTAATACAGTCACGTGGTCGATCTGCTCACATTCTCTTAAAGGTGTATTGCACCTCAGATTATCACATCCCTCCCCCTTTACTCAAAAGTATAATTTACAATCTTTGCAATATTTCAACTATTTACATAAATAAACCATCTACAAATTCAGCCTCTCTGGAGGCTTCTTCAAACGTGTCGAACGTCATAGTTCTATGACTTTGGATGGTTTATCCAAGGCGTCGCTCTCAGGAGTCATCTGTCCACTAGGTTCTCCAGTAGGAACCTGTACATTTGCCTCTTCGACTCTCTCAGGCCCAAAGGATCCAACAGGTATTTCCAAACCAAGGTGAGTTCCTTCTAGATGCGGTGCAGACTCAAATGGGAATGCTTTCACCCTCTTTCAGGCCCAATTGCATGCACGCCTGCTACCCCTTCCCTCCTAGTTCAACAATATGAAGGTCAACTGTTAGGAAAGTTCTCAAAATCAAGGAATTAGGCAAGGCTAAGTTCAACAAGATATGATCAGCTTCCTGTTGTGTAAAAAAAAATTTCAGGGTCCTGTTAGTAATTCTGTTTTTTCTTCCTACGTGTCTTCTTTTGATGGGTTTTCTTCCTGGCCATGTTGACTTTAATATCAGCCTTCTTTTCAACTTCCCTATTGGCCAGACTAGGCTCAGGTACGAGGTCAACTTGAGGGAACTCCTCATCAGTCAGCTCCTTTGAAAACTCAGGGGTCTCTGCTTTTAAAGCTTCTTGGCTTCCATGTTGCTGATTCTTCAGCTCTTCCATTTCTTTTTTATATTTGTTAGTTGTTTCCTGGAGAATTTTAAGCATTGTTGTGTTTTCTCAGCTAATTTATTCTTCATCTCATCCAGAGATATGCTGAATTCTTTCCTTTCTTCCTCATACCTTTTAGTCATCCAAATTAGGATTTTAGGGAATCTTGCAAAATGTGAAAGTCCTCCAGCAGGTTTTCTTTTTCTTTTTGGAGGTTACTGACTTCAACTCGAACTCTGTCCTGAAGCATTAGCTCTACGAATTTCTTTTGTTGAGTCCTTTTTCCAAACAGTAACATTGCTTGCTTCTGATTAAGATCTCAGTAATCTCTCAATATTAATCTCTCTTAACCAGTTCCTTCCAAGGAGACTCGATCATCTGTCTGTTATCACTATTAGGGGTGGATTAACAAACTGGCTTCCATACTGTACTGGAAACTTGCACATACCTCTTACTCGTATGTCTTCACCAGTCTACGTCTTTAATTTAGCATCTGAATTTTCCAGATTTAGTAGTGGTCTCCTCCATTTAGATCTTTGAACGTATGTTCCCCTGCAGCTGTTGTGGATGTCCCTGTACCCACTTGCATTTGAATAGGTTTCCACTGTCACATAAATTGGCTCTGTTTTACCCATTTTTAAATTGTGTAGTGAGTAAATATCTGACTCTGTTTCTTCTGGTTCCTCTGTTATGTGGATTTCATGATTTCTACCTTTCTGCTTAAAATGTTGTCTCAATTTGTCCTTACAATATCTCATAATGTATCCATTACAACGGCAGCAGAAACACCCAATCCTTTTAAATTGTTGGCATTTGCAGGCTGTCTGGTTCCATTTTGGCCATTATTATTGCGGGTTTTCTCTGTTAAACAATTGCTTTTTGCTGGTCTGTTGATGGTTGTTGTTTCCCACCTTTCTGCAGAGCTCTGCTCTTCCGTACCATTTCTAACCGGTGCTTCCCTTCTGACATGAAGGATGGTGCCATTTTGTGCTCACTTGATTGCTTCTTAATCCCTGACTACGCTCCCCATTGCAAGCACCAACTCCAGTGCCTTACTGAAGACTAAATTCGTTTCTGACAACAACTTTTTTTGAATGGCGTCTTCATTAATCCCACATGCTAATCAGTCTCTTAACATGTCGTTAATTGACATCCCAAACTCACAATGCTCTGTCAGTTGTTTTAAGGTTGCTATGTCGCAAGCGACTGTCTCTCCAGGGGCGTGACACTGCAAATTAAATTTAAAATGCTGCATAGTTACCGAGGGTTTGGGCTGAAAGTGGGTCACAAAATTTACCAACTCATCAAAGCTCTTGGAATCTGGGGTGTTGGGTGCCATGAAGCTACGAATTAGGCCGTATGTTTTACTGCCACATGTCGATAAGAGGATCGCTCGCCTCTTCTCCTCCCCCAATATGTCGTTGGCCAAAAAGAAGAATGCGAGGCATTCAATATAATGTGACCAGTCATTGGTGGTCTGATCAAACAGGTCGATACGGCCAAACTGTATCACACTGGAGGGAAATAATTTCAACAACTATGATGAAGGCTGTACTCACAATCGCCTTGCAAGGTTCGGCTGATTTACTTCTGTTGAATTTCTGCAGCTTTCTTTAGTATCGCCAACTGCTTGTGTTTTGCCTCATCGCCAGTTAATATGTTCCTTCTGTCAGGTTGCTTTACTCAGTGAGCACAGTTGCACACCTATCTACGGGTGAGTGAGTTGGCAAACAATATACTAGAGACGCAGAGACCAATATAAGATAAAGCACATGCTGTTTATTAACACAAGTAACGGAACACTAACACAATGTGTGCTTCTCCAACCTGACCCTACTCTAAACTATCAATTAAAATTGTAGTCCGTGATACACAGCAATTGGATAATACCGTTTCCTGATCAATCTGCTCACATTCCCTTAAAGGTGTATTGCACCTTAGATTACCACATCCCACACTGCAAGGCTGCACTGCTAGGTTGAGCCATGGGAGAGACTGGTCCAAACTAGGACAATGACATTGCAAGAGGTTGTGAGCACCTCCACCAGTGACTGCTCCCTGGCCAGCTTCAGTAAGGAGATTGTACAACTTGCCCAGTCATCCAATTGTTCTGCAGCACACTAAAACTAATTATTTTGCAGTCTGTGCCCGAGGGGTGAAAAAGTCTGGAGTATTTTGTAACACTTTCGTGCCACTGGCTTTCTTGTGCGGCAGATAAGCTAGAGGCCCGACTCCAAGCATGTCAGTGTGGCTGTGCCTGAAATGTCTCAGCTGCAGAGGAATGGTCACTTTCTCCAAGGTTTCCCTAATGCACTGCCACTTCCCTCAACCCCCCAGCCCACCACCCCCCACAACACTCCACCCACATGTTCTTGTGCGCTACCCTCAGACCGGGCTGCCTTGACCCAAACTTGCCTTGGACGCAGCGCAGCCCTTTCCCCGGCACCAAACTGTCAGCCAGCCAGGAAAAAGCGACTTGGCTGTTCCCTCACCTGAATGCACAGCGCCTCAACCTTGAAGCCAGATGGGTGACCTTCGTGAGCGCTGCACAATCTTAGCATGCACTCACTTCTGAGTTCCCCTCAAAGTGCAGCTCGCCAGGGTGACACCTTATAAATACTGTTGTGAATGATGTTGGTGTGCAATCACACTGACATGCTTGGATAATCCAGAGTGGGAGGATGATTTCAGTGAGCAGAGCATATAAGGATATGCAGATGTCTTAAAATGACATTCTCAATGTCCAGCAGTGGGAAACGCATCCAGCTATTGATGGGCAGACCGGACGATTGCAGACTGGTCTCACGACGCCATGGAAGTGCCTTTTGGCCTTCTGCCATATTGTCCGCTCATGCCCACCATGACGCGCGGTGCCAACAGGAACAGACATTTCTGCCCTGAGACCGCAACTGATTATGTACAGGAAGTGCTTCCCCTAGCGTTGTGGTGCAAGTCAACGCAGCCTTTACTGAACACAACTCTGCTTACATTGGTTGGCATCTACCTAGGTGGACCTCTAACCGTGCTGCCCAGCAGAGAGCTCCACACATCCCTTGGTAAACAGTGCACAGAGCCTTCTCTCAGCAGTTTAAAATGTCAATGTTCCTTCGGAGACCTGGGAGGGGAGAATCCCACCTTTAAAGTTTCAAACAGAGGTCCAGCCATTTTTAAAAAATCCCAGGAGATCCAAAGAACTGAACATTTGTACACCAGGTCGGACGCAGGGTTGGGGCTCAATCTTCGGCTCAGCAAGCGTAAGCGGGGGCCTGCTCGCTGAGGCATAAAATGAGGGGTGTGATGTCCGGCGTGCAGCCCGACGTCACTGTGTGTCATTTAGATTTTCAGTTTGGCAGGCGTGCAGCCGAGTCAGCTGCGGCCCACCAAACTGTCAAAGTCCTGTTAAGGCCATTAATGAACTAATTAAGCCTACTGAGAAAGCTGCCCGTCCAACCTTAATGTTGGTGGGCAGGTGAATAACCCAGGCGGCCTTTGCATTTTTCATGGAACCTCATCCACAGGCGGGATGAAGTTTCATGATTCAAAACTTTCAGAAATATCTTTATTAAAATTAATGCATATGTCCCAGCTCATGTGATAGTTTCACATGAGGGGACATGTCATAAAAATTTTTACAACACTTTATTACACTGTTTAAACTTGAAATTAATCTCCCTGAGGCACCTCTGTGCCTCAGGGAGATTTCTGCGTTCTTTCGCACGCATGCATGAAAGAGTGCACTCCCGACTCAGGGAACCCCCCCAACTGCCCGCACAGGGAGCACTTAATGCTTCTGGGCATGCGCCACACTGGGCAGGCCTCAATTGGCCCACCCACGTAAAATGGCGGCATGGGCCTGATCAGGGGCGCCAATCGGTTCCGCACCCATCCGCGCCTGCCCCAGCACAACCCCCTTAATGGGGGGGGAAGTTCTACCCTTGCGTTTACAATCCACATGGTGTCAAATCTCAGCAGTATGAGACTACTCCCTCTAGGGAGTCTTACTTTGCTTTGCCTCAGATTCAGAGTGGGCCCCGATCCCAAAGCTACAGTGCCAGTTTCAGTATTAATGCAAAATGTAAATTACTTCAAACTAACTCCATATTTGTAGTGAAAATACAACCATGGATTAATTTAATAATTGTGGTTGCTTAAGTGAGGATAATAGCGCTGGAGAATAGAAAATGTTTTTATTCAATAACCAATGAGTATATTAAAAATGCAAATGGTACTTATGGCAGTATCTAGATTTTTCAGGGAATCACTAAGAACAATATTAATATTCACAGCACACGACAATTACTGACCAATTTTCACACATCATTATTATTGTATTTTCAACAACAGTGAAATGTGCACAGGGCCGTCATTTAAAATTTATGCAATTATTTGATTTTTATCATTGGAAATCAACTATATTTTGCACCTTTGTTTCTACTCATCATTGAACACAATGGAAATATTTTTGTTTCAGTGAAATATCTGTGCTTCGAAAGGTAACGTGTTGGGGAATGCTTTTCTCACTGAGAATTAGTATCCCACGTTCCCGTGTTAGATGCAGCTCAGGTCAGATTTGAAGACCGAGTTTATGTCAGTTCCTCCAAAACTCAATATTACACGTTGGGTTTAAATAGGCATAAAGACTGCAAACATCATCGCAACAATTTCCAATTTGTTTTTCTCTATTTTCTGGCAATGTTCCAGCTATGCTCCGCGTCAACTGGAATTCAAAATGTTCACATTTGGTTCTGCGTCTGTAAGTACAGGACTCAAGCCATAAGTTGCGATGGTTGCCCATTCAATCTGGCAGTGTTATTCTTTACACACTGCTTTCACTGATGCTGCAATGCAGAAAAGGAATTTCACTGCAAGACTATAAAGATGGGGTATGAATATGCCTTAGAAGTCTCAATAATTTTGGTGGTCGTGCCTTCAGCCATCAAGCCTAAGAATTCCTTCCCTAAGTCTCTCTATACTCCTTTAACACCCTCCTTCAAACCCTCCTCTTTGACCAAGTTTTTACTCACCCCTACTAACATCTCCTTCTTTGGCTCAATGGCAATTTTATTTGATTACACTCCGTGAAGCTCCTCGGGACATTATTTTTCTACATTAAAGGCACTACATAAATGCAAGTTGTAATCTGCTCTAACCACTTTCAGTTTCTCACAGCAGTCATTTCAAAGGCCTCTCTGAGTGACTTCATGATGTAGGGGTAACCAGCTGAAAAGGAGCTAGCGTACTCAGCACTGCAAAGGAGTTCAATCAATGTACCAGGTTGGAATAATCAGTTGGCTTAAGCCTTTGAATAATGCTAATGGCTGTTAGTGTTAACTCCCTTACAATTTGGGTTCATCACTTGCTTTGCAAATAAATTTACTCCTGTAAATACATTGTCAATACTTACTGTTTAAATATAAATGTTACAAGAATATTTTAATAAAATGTCAGGAGAAGGATAGCATTTCAAAGTTAATCGTAATTTGGATTAACTGGTTCTTTTTTTCATTGGAACTAATGATAACATTTGCTTTTTTTACTGTGATTTGTCATGATCAATGCTATGCGAACATCTATCCTGGCAATGTAAAGACGCCAATGGTGATTTCTAGCTCCCTGGTTCACCATCAGTGCCCATGTTATGCAGTTGTGAATTCTTTGAAGATTTTCTTTTAACGCAGCAAGGTCATTGTTCATCAGATCAATCAATTCATTATTCAGTGATGGAGACGTAAATACCACATACTGCTATATTCCCATTTTAATCAATTCTGGTGCCTGTAAAATTCAATCACTGATACACTCAACAATCTAGCTCAACTGTAATCTTTCCAAAATTGAGACTGTCCTTCGACAAGTCAGATTGTTCTCTAATAACCCAGGTGTGATTGAATGATCTCAATGGACTCATCTGTGTCCATTGGACTGTAATCAAGAACAGCAGACTGATTGAAAGACCATTGTTGAAGTCCTTTAATCAAGTTCTACGTCCTCACTTCCAGCTAAGGACCATTAAGGTCGTTTTTTTTTTACTGATTTTACTCGTTGGTATGTAGGTCAAAATAATTATCTGCTGGCTTAAGCTTACAAATATTTCAAATCTCCAACTATTTGGGATAAAAATTATCTTCAGCCATGTGCTTCCCATTTGTCCGAGTTTCTAACTTTAATTGGTGATTCATGCTGTACAGTGTCTGCCTTTCTAAAGAAGAGGAACAAGACCATGGCTAATAGATCTCCGAGGTATTCAGCAGCAACTTTCCAGTCTGGAATGTAATCAATCTACACTGGGAAAGTCTTGATATGTCTTCAAATTTCAATGAGTATTTTTGCACTGGTATTGTGGATGACGTTGACAAAGCCATAACATTTAAGTTAATCATGTACCATGCCAGATTTTTTAAAAAAAGATTTGTTCATGGGATGTGAGCATTGCTGGAAAGGCCAGCATCTGTTGCCCACCCCTTTTTGCTCAAGAAGGTGGCAGTGAAGGTAACAGGATTCCTTCTCTAAAGGGCATTCATGAGACAATTGAGTTTTTACAAGCATCTGGCTGCTTTTGTGGAGTCTTAGAAGTTTATAGCAGGGAAGGAGTCCAATGTGCCTCAAGAGCTATCGAATTAGCCGCGTGCCCCACTTCTCCCCACACCCCGCATTTTTTCAAGGATTTTGAAGGTTACAAGTGAATCTGCTTCCGCTATCCTTTCGAACAGCGTATTCCATTTCATAACTCTCTGTTGGAGAAGAACAACCCTCCTCAACTCCCTTATGGCCAATTATCTTAAAACTGTATCCTTTGGTTCCTGAACATCCTCCAGTCCTTCTTATTTACTATATCAAAACCCCTCATAATCATGGAACACCTTCTCTGCTGAAAGAGAAACAATCCTCACTTCTTTGATCTCTCCATTCTTTCATTCCACTGTCTTTCATTGTCACTTTTTTGGCGCCTGCCCACAATATTTACCAGTAATAGAATTCAATTTCCCCACTTATTGTGGTGGGGGTCCCTCGACCATTACTGAAGATCTACATATTATATTTTAAAAAGCTTTTAACTACATAAATATGCTGAAATGTGATTTAATAAAAAGTAATTAGAACCAACATACATACAAAACTTTCCCAGCAGGAAAATTCAGTCTGGTTGATCAAAGCTGCCCCTTAGTGTGATTATTGAAACATCATGATTAAACAAAACTCATGTCCCCCAACTCCCATCCCCCATTGTCACCATCCCTACACCCCCACGCACCTCACCCCCATACCCCCACCACCCGCCACCACCCCTATTCCAATCCCAGGAACCATATAATCTCCTGAAAGAGGCAAAACAACAGAAAGTAAACAGGCCAATAAGGTAAAAAAACATTCTGGAAAATTTCATTCCAACCGAAAACAGTCCAGATGATTCCATGGAGCGAATGTTATCTACAAAATGAATGTCAGTGGGGAAACCAGCTGAGCAAATTAATAGCACACCCTCACCTCAAACAAATGAACTCCCAACAGCTTAGCAATACTCTGATCTATCTCACTGGTACCTCCTAAACATGTTAATGCTCAGCTGCCATTGTGCCTGACACCCACCTGCTCATAAATTGGCCCGAGAAAACATATATTAGCCTTTAGTTTGCCTTTTGTGCTGATTGTCTTAACATACAAACTAACATGCATTCCTACGTTCCTATGATCATTTTACGGAGTCAGATGAGGCAGACAGTGAAGGAGGAAAAGAAATGAGAAGGGGAAGGAGGTTGTTGGAAAGTCACATGACAGGCAGGGGGTAGGAGTGTGGGTAGCTGCAGGCCAGGGAAATGCAGAATGTAATAACAGTGGCTCATTGACAACTTCAAGCAGCAATTTCAAGAACATGTACACACTACATACGGGACAGAGGCGGCTGTTATCATTAGTGTCATCGTGGTGCCTATGCATGAGGCTTGAACAAGGACCCCTAATACGCTCCTTCAAGTGCATCAGTCATTTACCACCCAAATCTCACCACTCAAATGTCACTGCCAAGACATGGAGCCATAAGTTCTTCACTGCATTGATCAGGCCAATTAGTACAACGAATGCTGAATCTATCCTGCTGCAGATTTCTCAGCACTTGATCAAGATATAGATCTCCATGGAATTCCAACTTTAGGTGACCAATAGTTGCTTTGCTGAATCTATTTTGGGCCAGTCATCAACAATTTCATCACAATGATTATATAGCTGATATTGGCTGCCCTACTGTACATACATCTTTAGCAGGATTTCATATTTGGGAATGACTGGGAGAGAAATGGTCTGTACCCCCTCCTATATCACCACCAATGCAGTTCTTGAGTCAACTACTGGGACATGTTAGAAAGCAGACTATAAATTGCTCTATGCCTTAAGCCAAACTCCAGCAGTAATGCCTCATTACAATTTAACAAATTTCAATGTTTCACAAACATTCCAAATTGGTGTATTGTGAAAGATGAGGTCTCAGCACTACAACATCCCAGGCAGGCTGTACTGTGACTCAGCTTGCTACTGCTGGCAGAATACCTTGTACACAGCTGAGTGCGCTGCATTTTAGTGATAACATATTGTACCTGAAATGGTTTGGAAGCCCTCATGTAGAACCAGTGTTAGCTTTAGAGACTGTGACCTGGAGTGAGCTGCTGAATATTTTAGTAGAAACATCAGGTTGTGACTACAGTTTGCAGATTACATTTAGTTTTCCAGTACATTTGGTAGAGGAGAACCAGCAAAAACAAGAAAGTACTGCCATGATGTTATGTTGCACACAAGCCATATTGTCAGGTGCACGGTTAACAGAAAGAGTCTACTCCAATCGGTATGTTACAATAATTTGTATTTATTTATATCTCTTTTTAATGTAGCAAATTAGACCAAAGCACTTCACAGGAGCATTATCAAATAAAATTTGACATCACATCACATAAAGAGATATTAGAACAGGTGATCAAACTCTTGGTCAAAGGGTATAAATACTGTCTTAAATGAAGCAAAATATATAGAAATGCAGAGGTTTAAGGAGAGAATTCCAGACCTTTGGGCCTGAACAGCTGAAGCCACAGCCACTAATCTGGAACTAAAAGGAGAGCAAATTCCTAGGAAAACCAAGGTTTAAGAGAGATATTTTAACAGATTATGCAATCTCAATGAGGAAGAGGAAATATTTACCATCCAAATAGCATTGCCAGTGGATGTGGAAGTCACTGTCTTCCTTAAAGGTTTGTTAAAGGCAGAGATGAGGGAGAAGTGAAACTCCAATTCCCTTCTCATACTGTTCATTAGTGTGTTTTTGAAAAGGAGGATGTGTGTGTTTCTTAACCCCTGAGTTTGTGGTCAATTTGAATAACCAACAGCAAGCTTTTATGGGTTTAAATTAAGGGGATTATTTATTCACATTTTCACTATGAAAGCCTAACGCTATGTCACCCACTCAGAACTTACACACACACACACACACAAACACACACACACATAAGGACACTCACACACTCGAAATGAAATACAGTTAAAGAGAATAGTGCACTTTTACAAATGGTAAAATGTAAGGATTGTTCATAATTCACATGTTCAGTTCACCTGAGGAAAAAGTATGCTTTGCAGGCCCAGTGAAGGAGTTTTCATTCCTGAAGAGTAGGCTAGGTGGGCTCAACAGCCAGAGTTGTATATTAGGATTATTCCAGGATTCCCTCAGATAGATGAGTTTCAGCAGGTCATGAAGTTAGTAATTTGTAGGCTTCTTACCAGGATGTCAAGTTTCTGTACTGGTGGACTTTCATTATATACTTAGGGGGAGGTGGTGACATAGTGGTATTGCCACGGGACTGGTAATCCAGAGACCCAGGGTAATGGTCTGGATACCTGGGTTCATAATCTCACCACAGCAGATGGTGGAATTTGAATTCAATAAAAAAAAAATCTAGAATTAGAAGTCTGATGATGACCATAAAACCACTGCCAAATGTCATAAAAATCTATCTAGTTTAGTAATGTCCATAAGGGAAGGAAATCTGCTGTCCTTACCTGGTCTGAGCTACATATGACTCCAGACCCACAGCAAAGTGGTTGACTCTCAATTTCCCTGTAAATAAGGGTAATTAGGGATGAGCAATAAATGCTGGCCCAGTGATGCCCACATCCCATGAATGGATAAAAAAAAATACTTTTATGGGTTGTCACTGGCTGGGCCAGCGTTTATTACCCATCCCTAATTGCCCTAGAGAAGGTGATGTTGTACATGTGGTGTAGGTACACCCACATCACTGTTAAGGAGGGAGTTCCAGGATTTTGACTCAGCGACAGTGAAGGAACGGGGATATATTTCCAAGTCAGGATGGTGGGTGGCTTGGAGGGGAATTTGCAGGTCGTGATAGTCGCTGGCCTTCTAGGTGGTAGATGTCATGTGTTTGGAAGGTGCTGTCAAAGAAGCCTTAGAGATTTGCTGCAGTGCATCCAGTATATGGTACACACTGCAGCTTTGGTACACCAATGGCAAAAGGGGTGGATGTTTAAGCTAGTAAATAGTGTTACGGACAGGAGCGGGATTATTTTAAACAGTCCTGATTTCTCCTCTCACTACACGTCTGTAAACAGAAAGGTATTCTTGATTTTTGATTTCCCCCTTTTTAAGAGGAGGCATATTTTCCCCTATGCTTCAGTTTTGGGTTACCCAATTCTCTAGTAATAACTCGGCAGCAATCGCGAGATAAGGTAAACTGAGAGGGGTAGTTTATCTTACACACACACAAAATGTGGGAAGGGGTTTCGCAATGTCTGCCCCTTTTGCATTCATACAATGAAAGAGGGATGAGGGAAAGAAAGGGGTACAAGGCAAGAACATGATAAAAATAAGAGTTATGGTTTGATATGAGACCAGAGTCCAGAATCAAATTTCCAATGGGATATTCCTTCAGAGGTTAGCGGGCTGAAACTGTTGCAGGGTGATCTGTCTTTCCAGGAGCGAGGATTTCCACGTTTGAAAAAGGCACATAGAGATGAATTAGTCTTGAAGGCACAGATACTGGAGTTTCAATGTTCCAGTAGTTCACTATGTAGATGAGGGCCAGGCACTTCACCCGGATAGAGCTCTTTCTTCTGCTACCTGTTAGATGATAAAATGGTGCCCTGCCTGGGTTCAGTTTCACATGGCAATATTGCAGGTTCCAGCAATTTGGGGGAGGTTATGTGACATATCTCCCACTTCTTTTCCTGAGTTTTGGACAAAGGATGTTTTTTCCCAGGTCTGGAACCTTTAGAGGTTGAATAGAGGAGCCAGGGTCCTTTTTGTCCTTGTAGAGATACCATCTTTGTTGGCCAGCTCTACCTTAGAAATGTAATGTGCATTTCTTTGGAATTTGATTTTCTGCAGGCAAAGGGGCATTAGCGCCTCTTTACAGATAAAGTGGTTCCTGCTGGTTTCTGAAGATTAGAAATTCCTCTGCTATGATTCATAGCTAATCAGAGAAAAGCCTTTGTCGATTCAAAAAACAATAAAATAATGGTTTTATAGAGTAGTCAGGTTGACATAGATATGTATATATATATATATATTCATTTTGGATGTGGTCTTTGGGAAGGAAGATTAAGAATTCCAGAGACTTGCTCATATTTTGGGCCAAGTAGAGGACACCATTTCCAAAAGGACAAAACTCCGGAAGCTTCCTGGGAGTTTGTCCGGCTCAGACACACATAGTGCCATGCCCGCCAATGGGTAAGTTTCTGTATCAAGAGGTTCTGCTGCATTACCCACCGGGGACCTCTGGGGGGAACTATTTATCTGAAGCCCCACTAGGCCAACTGGCTTTCCTCTCAAACTCCAGCATCTGGGTCTGGAATGACCTATTTTGTTGCAATGGGAACACACCAGCCTTCGGGAATTCTCCTTTTGGGCTTGAAGTAATTATGGTTTTATTTAGTGTGTAATGTACCTTTAGCAGTAATACTTGTTAGGCAAGACCACATGATCTGTAGTAACCAATAGTGCAGGCTACCTCAGCAGTAAGTGTAGAGATAGAGTTGGAGTTGAAAGCACACGTGCAGTTGCTGCTAAGTACATTGTAAATAAACTTAATGTTTCCACCCAAAAAGTGTCCGCTGATCAACTCTATCAATAATAGTACAACTCAGCCACCTGACAACAAACCGGCAATGAGAATAAAACAGGATTGAACAGAAAGAATCAAGTTAAAAAGAAATTGGCACTGTACCTCACCCAATGATTGTAAGTAGCAAGCTTCATTAGAATTGAACAAGTTATCATCTCTCAAAATGCCACAATTTGGGAGAATTGATCCTTTTGAACCAACCACAGACGATTGGTCTCAAGACATAGAACACCTTACGTTCTTTTCTCAAGCGAACAAGATTACAGGGGAAGAGAAGAGGCAAGCAATCCTCTTGAGCACTTTAGGGAGCAAAACCTACAGTTTGATTCGAAGTTTGATGGCACCCAGTGCCCCAGATTTAAAGAATTTTGATGAATTGGCAGACCTAGGTCCTCAGTCACAATGCAGAGGTCCAGGTTTAATTCACAAAATAGAGCCCCGGGTGAGACAACTGCATGCTATGTGGCAAATTTGAAGCATCTAATGGAACATTGTGAGTTCAGTACCACTCTGAATGACATGCTCAGAGATCATTTAGTATGTGGTGTGAAAGAGGACACTATTCAGAAAAGATTATTGTCTGAAGTGAATCTGGATTTCAAGAAGGTGCTAGAGATAGTGCCGGCCATGGAAAGTGCAGTAAGAGATTCAAAAGCAATACAGGGTGTGCAAAATGGCACCGTCCTCCACATCAGGTGGAAAACCTCAACCAAAAGAGGCGCAGAAAAGTGAGACTCTGCCAAGAAGCAGGAAACAGGCCCTGCTAGCCAAAGAATAAAGAAAAATAACTTAGCAGCAAAATTGAAGAATAATTTTAATGGAGGTGGAAAATGTTAGTCTTTTAGCAATTGCCGGTTTTAAAAATTCGAATACTACTATTGTCATAAAAATGGACATATGATGAGGCAATGCAAGGAAAGATTCAAGCAGGCTTGTAAACAAAAGAAGAAACCCAATGACATCTACAATATAGAAGAGCCTGAAACAACAAATTCAGGCATTTACTCATTGTTTAATCTGAAAGTTGGAAAGACAGAGCTAATATTTGTCACAGTCAAAGTAACTGGCAAACCTGTTAGAATGGAAGTGGACACAGGAGCTTCCACTACAGTAGTAACATACTTCAGACATTTGAATAATGGTGAGCATCAATTAAGTTTTGAAGAAACAGATGCCAAGCTAAAAACATATATATGTGAAGACATTCAAGTAAAAGGCATAAGCAGAGTAACTGTCCATTATGGGAGCCAGTCGGCAAAGCTATCAGTGTTAGTATTGAGAGGCAGAGGACCAAGCCATCTAGGGCGAAATTGACTGAAGGAAATCAACCTTGATTGGCCACTGGGATTTCAAGAGAAAGCTGAAAGTGTTCCTACTTTGAAAAAGGAGTATGTAAGGACTCAACAACCTGAAGAAATGCAGGCTGTCTTAAGCCAAAATAAGGAAGAACAACAGAACAAATTCGAAGAGACTCTGCTTGATGACAGAGCTCGAGATGAGGTGAGCAATCTCTGAAGGGAAAAAGAAAACTTGTTGAAAGACCTTCACACACTGCAGGATTCCCTCACGTCAAAGTTTGTACCTCTGGAAAAATATGAAGGGAAACAGAAAGAATTCAATATTTCTCTGAACAAACTGAAGAATGAGTTGGTAGGGAAAACACAACAATGTTCAATTTTCCAGGAGACAGCAAACAAATGCAATAAAGAGACATAAGAGCTGAAGTATCAGCTAAGTAAAGCCAAAGACACAGAATTTCTCAAGAAGCAGAAGATATTGAAATTTTGGGAGACTCAGCCACTGAACTCAGACAAGTTGAGCATGCATCTAAGAGAAGTCTGGCCAACAGTGAATTCAAAATGAAGGCCGAGAGTAAAGTCTGCACTAGAAAGAAGAAGGCACGTAGAAAGAATATACAGAAATACTAACAGGGGCTTAATTCTGGCAGCATACAAATATGCTTTCGTACATAGGCCTGGCAATCAAATCGCAAACGCCGATGCCCTTGTTCATTTGCCTTTACAAGAAAATGATGAGCACGCCCCATTTCCACAGGAACTTGTTTTACTGTTAAATTTCTTAGATTCCTTGCCAGTACGTGCTCGACAAATCATAGGCTGGACAAGTTGGGACCCAGTCCTACCTCAGGTACGAGAACAAGTGCTACATGGTTGGTCACAGGAGCCCATATCTGATGAAATGAAACCATACTTCAACAGAAGACATGAAATAACCAGCCAGGATGGCATCTTATTGTGGGGACCATCAGTGATAGTTACTCCAAAGGGAAAGGAGCCACTTTTAATTGAACTACATAGTGCCCATCCAGGAATTTCCCGAATGAAGACCATGGCACACAGCTATCTAAGATGGCCTGGGATGGATGTTGAAATAGAGAGTTAAGTAAAGCCCAGTTTGCAATGTCAGCATCTGTAAAAGTTGCCAGTGACAGCTCCATTACATCCATGGGAGTGGTCAGGTAGACCTGGGTGTGGTTACACATTGACTAAGTTGGACCTTTCCTGGCAACAATGTTTCTGCTCATTGTCGATGCCCATTCAAAATGGTTGGACGTACAAGAGATGAAGTCACCAATGTCGGCTGCTACAATTGAGAAACTGCGTCAGAGTTGTGCCATTCACAGACTACCAGAAGTAGTTAAAAGGATAAAAGAGCGTGAGGAGAGCGGCGGAGACATAGGATAAAAGAGCGTGAGGAGAGCGGCGGAGACGCAGGATGAAAGAGTGCAAGGAGAGCAGTGGAGACACGGGATAAGAGAGCGCGAGGAGAGCAGCAGAGACGCAGGATAAAAGAGCGCAGGGAGAGCGGCGGAGACACGGGATAAAAGAGCGCAAGGAGAGCGGCGGAGACACGGGATAAAAGAGCGCAAGGAGAGCGGCGGAGACACGGGATAAAAGAGCGCAAGGAGAGCGGCAGAGACACGGGATAAAAGAGCGCAAGGAGAGCGGCGGAGACGCAGGATAAAAGAGCGGCAGAGCCACGGGATAAAAGAACGAGAGGAGAGCGGCGGAGATGCAGGATAAAAGAGCTCGTGGAGAGCAGTGGAGACGCAGGATAAAAGAGCGTGAGGAGAGCGGCAGAACCACGGGATAAAAGAGCACGAGGAGAGCGGCGGAGATGCAGGATAAAAGAGCGCGAGGAGAGCAGCGGAGACGCAAGATAAAAGAGCGCGAGGAGAGCAGTGGAGACACGGGATAAAAGAGCGCGAGGAGAGCAGCAGAGACGCAGGATAAAAGAGTGCAAGGAGAGCGGCGGAGACACAGGATAAAAGAGCGCAAGGAGAGCAGCAGAGACGCAGGATAAAAGAGCGCAAGGAGAGCGGCGGAGACACGGGATAAAAGAGCGCGAGGAGAGCGGCGGAGACACGGGATAAAAGAGCGCGAGGAGAGTGGCGGAGACACAGGATAAAAGAGCTCGAGGAGAGCGGCGGAGACACGGGATAAAAGAGCGCGAGGAGAGCGGCGGAGACGCAGGATAAAAGAGCGTGAGGAGAGCGGCGGAGACGCAGGATAAAAGAGCGCGAGGAGAGCGGCGGAACCACGGGATAAAAGAGCGCGAGGAGAGCAGCAGAGACGCAGGATAAAAGAGCTCGAGGAGAGCAGTGGAGACGCAGGATAAAAGAGCGTGAGGAGAGCGGCGGAGACGCAGGATAAAAGAGCGCGAGGAGAGCGGCGGAACCACGGGATAAAAGAGCGCGAGGAGAGCAGCAGAGACGCAGGATAAAAGAGCGCGAGGAGAGCGGCAGAGACACAGGATAAAAGAGCGCGAGGAGAGCGGCAGAGACGCAGGATAAAAGAGCGCGAGGAGAGCGGCAGAGACGCAGGATAAAAGAGTGCGAGGAGAGCGGCGGAGACGCAGGATAAAAGAGCTCGAGGAGAGCGGCGGAGACGCAGGATAAAAGAGCGCGAGGAGAGCGGCAGAGACGCAGGATAAAAGAGCGCGAGGAGAGCGGCAGAGACGCAGGATAAGAGAGTGCGAGGAGAGCGGCAGAGACGCAGGATAAAAGAGCGCGAGGAGAGCGGCAGAGACGCAGGATAAAAGAGCTCGAGGAGAGCGGCAGAACCACAGGATAAAACTGAAAAAGTGACATCACAGGAAAGCTGTGACTTGATTGGTTAGTAGGAAATCTGCACCAAATTTGAAAATAAACACAGCAAAGCTAATTAATAAGTTAATTATCTAAGTTGAGATGGCTGGGCAGGTGATGTGGGAGCTGGCAGATCCCGTTGCGAGCCGCAGTGACCATATCTGCAGCAAGTGTTGATTCCTGGAGGAACTCCGGCTCAGAATTGATGAGCTGGAGTCCAAGCTCCAGACGCTGTGGCACATCCAGGAGAGGGAGAGTTACCTGGACGCTTTGTTTCAGGAGGCGGTCACACCCGGTTGATTAAGTACCTCAAATTTGGTCAGTGGTCAGGGTAAGCAGGATGTGACTGCAAGTGAGGCAGGTAGAGGGATCCTGTGTTCAGGAACAGAGGAGCTTCAGCTCTTGACCTTGTCCAACAGATAAAAGGTATTTGCTCCCTGTGTGGATGAGGAACAGGGCTGTAGGGAGGATGAGCCAGCTGACCACAGCACCGTGGCACAGGGGGCCATTCAAGAGGGGGGAGCAAAAAGACAAGTGGTCGTTGTAGGGGATTCTATAGGGGAATTGATAGCATCCTTTGTAAGCAGGTTCGAGAGTCCCGCATGGCATGTTGCCTGCCCGGTGCCAGGGTGAGGGACATCTCTGACCGGCTTGAAAGGATTTTGAAGAGGGTGGGGGGAGGATCCAGTTGTGGTCCACGTCGGGACAAATAACATAGGTAAGACTAGGAAGGAGGACCTGTTTGGGGATTATCAGGAACCAGGAACTAAATTAAAGAACAGGTCCTCAAGGGTTATAATCTCTGGATTACTACCCGAGGCACGTGCAAATTGGCATAGGGACGCGAGAGTAAGGGAAGTAAACATGTGGCTAAAGGAGTGGTGCAGGAAAGAGGGATTCCATTTCGTGGGGCACTGGCATCAGTATTGGAACAGGAGGGATCCGTACCGTTGGGACAGTCTCCACCTGAACCAATCTGGGACCAATGTTCTAGTGAAAAGGGTAAATAGGGTGGTCAACAGAACTTGAAACTAGAAAGTAGGGGGGAAGGGAAGGTTAAAACTCCAAGAAGTATGACTAATGGGAAACAAAGCAGCCGGTTAGCATTTCGGGGGGTGGATTCAACTTCATGGAAAATTATGAAAAAACTGAAAAGGAAGGAGAGCCCAGGAGAGGCTATTAGAGTCTCCAGAACACAAAATAGGACAGAGCGTTTGGAAAGGGCTAGGAATCTAACTTCAAGCACATCAGATAAAGGGTTGACAATGAGAAAGGGGAAGGGAAATACAGGACTGAAGATGTTGTATCTGAATGCACACAGTATATGAAATAAGGTAAATGAGCTTGTGGCGCAGATTGAAATTGGCAGGTATGATGCGGTGGGCATTACGGAGACATGGCTGCAAGGGAATCAGGACTGGGAGCTAAATATCCAAGGATATACATCCTATCGAAAAGATAAGCAGGTTGGCAGAGGGGGTGGGGTTGCTTTGTTAGTAAGAAATGAAATTAAATCGATAGCAAGAAACGATGTAGGGTCAGATGTTGTAGAATTTGTGTGGGTAGAGTTGAGGAACCACAAAGGTAAAAAACCTTAATGGGAGTTATGTACAGGCCTCCAAACAGTAGTCAGGATGTGGGGCACAAGATACACCAGGAGATAGAAAAGGCGTGTAAGAAAGGCAAGGGGATTTCAATATGCAGGTAGACTGGGAAAATCAGGTTGGTAGTGGATCCCAAGAAAAGGAATTTGTGGAATGTCTACAAGATGGCCTTTTGGAGCAGCTTGTGGTGGAGCCCACTAGGGAACAGGCAATTCTAGATTTAGTGATGTGTAATGAGGCAGATTTGATAAGGAGCTTAAGATGAAGGAACCCTTAGGAGGAAGTGACCATAATATGTTAGAATTTACCCTGCAATTTGAGAGGAAAAAGCTGGAATCAGATGTAACGGTATTACAGTTTAATAAAGGTAACTACAGAGGCATGAGGGAGGAGCTGGTCAGAATTGACTGGGAGATGAGCCTAGCAGGAAAGACAGTGGGACAGCAATCGCAGGAATTTCTGGGAGTAATTTGGGAGACACAGCAAAAATTCATCCCTAGGAAGAAGAAGCATCCTAAAGGGAGGACGAAGCAACCATGGCTGACAAGGGAAGTCCGGGACAGCATAAAAGCTAAAGAGAAAGCATACAATGCGGTGAAGAGCAGTGGGAAGCCAGGGGATTGGGAAACCTACAAAGACCAAGAGAGGACAACTAAAAAAGAAATAAGGAGGGAGAAGATTAGATATGAGGGTAAACTGGCCATAGAACCATAGAACACTACAGCATAGAAAACAGGCCATTCGGCCCTTCTAGTCTGTGCCGAAATATTATTCCGCTAGTCCCATTGACCTGCACCTAGTCCATAACCCTCCAGACCTCTCCCATCCATGTATCTAACCAATTTATTCTTAAAACATAAGAGTATGCCTGCATTTACCACGTCAGATGGTAGCTCGTTCCACACTCTCACCACTCTCTGAGTGAAGACGTTCCCCCTAATGTTCCCCCTAAACCTTTCTCCTTTCACCCTAAAGCCATGTCCTTTCATGTTTAGCTCTCCTAACCTAAGTGGAAAGAGCCTACTCGCATTTACTCTGTCTATACCCCTCATAATTTTGTAAACTTCTATCAAATCTCCCCTCATTCTTCTACGCTCCAAGGAATAAAGTCCTAACATATTTAATCTTTCCCTGTAACTCAACTCCTTAAGACCCGGCAAAGTAATATAAAAAACGATTGCAAGAGGTTTTTTAGATATATAAAGGGTAAGAGATAGGTAAATGTGGACATTGGGCCACTGGAAAATGATGCTGGAGAAGTAATAAAGGGGAACAAAGAAATGGCGGAGGAACTGAATAGGTACTTTGCATCAGTCTTCATGGAGGAAGACACGAGTAACATCCCCAAAATTCAAGAGAGTCGGGGGGCAGAGGCGAGTATTGTGGCCATTACCAAGTAGAAGGTGCTAGGAAAACCGAAAGGTCTGAAGGTGGATAAATCAGCTGGACCAGATGGATTACTCCCCAGAGTTCTGAAGTGCATGGTAAAATAGGACAAAGTCAGCATGGTTTCACGGGGAGGTCATGCCTGACAAATCTGTTAGAATTCTTTGAGGAGGTAACAAGCAGGTTAGACAAAGGAGAGCCAATAGATGTTATCTACTTGGACTTCCAGAAGGCCTTTGACAAGGTGCCGCACGGGAGGCTGCTCAGTAAGATAACAGCCCATGGTGTTAGAGGAAAGGTACTAGCATGGATAGAAGATTGGCTGTCTGGCAGGAGGCAGAGTGTGGGGATAAGGGGGTCCTTCTCAGGATGGCGGCCGGTGACTAGTGGAGTTCCGCAAGGGTCAGTGTTGGGACCACAACTTTTCACTTTATACATTAATGATCTAGATGAAGGAACTGAGGGCATTCTGGCTAAGTTTGCAGATGATACAAAGATAGGTGGAGGGACAGGTAGTATTGAGGAGCCGGGGAGGCTGCAGAAGGATTTAGCCTGGTTAGAAGAATGGGCAAAGAAGTGGCAGATGGAATACAACGTGAGGAAGTGTGAGGTCATGCACTTTGGTAGGAAGAATAGAGGCAAAGACAACTTTCTAAATGGGGAGAGATTTCAGAAATCTGGAGTGCAAAGAGACTTGGGAATCCTAGTCCAGGATTCTCTTAAGGTTAACTTGCAGGTTGAGTCAGTAGTTAGGAAGGCAAATGCAATGTTGGCATTTATTTTGAGAGGACTAGAATATAAAAGCAGGGATGTGCTGCTGAGGCTTTATAAGGCTCTGGTCAGACCACATTTAGACTATTGTGAGCAATTTAGGGCCCCGTATCTCAGGAAGGATGTGCTGGCCCTGGAGAGGGTCCAGAGGAGGTTCATGAGAACGATCCCAGCAATGAAAGGCTTAACATATGAGGAACGTTTGAGGACTCTGGGTCTATACTCTATGGAATTTAGAAGGATGAGGGGGGATCTGATTGAAACTTACAGAATACTGAAAGGCCTGGATAGAGTGGACGTGGGGAAGATGTTTCCATTAGTAGGAGAGACTAGGACCCGAGGGCACAGCCTCAAAGTAAAGGGAAGACCTTTTAGAACAGAGATGAGGAGAAACTTCTTTCGCCAGAGAGTGGTGAATCTATGGAATTCATTGCCACAGAAGACTGTGGAGGCCAGGTCATTGAGCGTATTTAAGATGGAGATTGATAGGTTCTTGATTGGTAAGGGGATCAAAGGTTACAGGGAGAAGGCGGGAGAATGGGGTTGAGAAACTTATCAGCCATGATTGAATGACTGAGCAGACTCGATGGGCCGAATGGCCTAATTTCTGCTCCTATGTCTTACAGTCTTATGGCCTTATTTCCAATAACGGCACAGCATTTACAAGTGCTGAGTTTCAATGGTTTATCAGCCTCAACGGTATCTATCACTCATGTGAAAACTGCACCGTACCAGCCTTCCTCAAATGGATTGGCCAAAAGGGCAGTTCAAACATTCAAGCAGGCATGAAAAAGCTAACTGGTGATTCCTTGGCAACCAAGCCAGCACGCTTTCTTTTTCATTGCAGGACTACCCCTCACACAACAACAGGTGCACACCTGTGGAGTTATTGTTGAAACGCTGTCACAGGACGAGATTGAGCTTAATAATGCCAAATTTGGAGGGGAAGGTGGAAAGGAGTCAGGGAAGCCAGAAAACTGGACATGACTGGCATAGTCATGAGAGGAAATTTACCATGGGAGAGACAGTATACATGAAGAACTTCGGGGAAGGACCAAAGTGGTTACCGGGTGAAATAAGTGCAGTGACTGGACCTCTATCTTACCACATGGAGGTGGAAGGCTGGATCATCGCTAAGCATGTGGACCACTTAAGGAAGAGAGCGACAAATTACCAAGATTTGGTTCCACTAGTGATCATGACCGGGTCTGTGTTTTCTATTGGAGGATACTCAAACCAGGACTGCCATATTGATGTTCTTGTAAGAGTTGAGGATACAGAACTGCAGGTGCCCACCAAAGCATCTGATGTTCAGGCAACTCTGGAAACTGAGAATTCTGACAAAGAATCTGAAGTTGTGGAGCTGCAACGTTCCACATGTACCAAGAAACCACCTGAAAGACTGAACCTGTAAATTCCTTACCCAGTGTAAATATTATGTTGTCTTGAAAAATATGTACTTGTAAATATAATATGTATAGCCAAGTTAAAGGCGGAGGAATGTAGTAATTATGATTTATTTATTGTGTAAGGTACCTTTAAGAATAAAAACAAAAGACTGCGGATGCTGGAAATCCAAAACAAAAACAGAATTACCTGGAAAAACTCAGCAGGTCTGGCAGCATCGGCAGAGAAGAAAAGAGTTGACGTTTCGAGTCCTCATGACCCTTCGACAGAAGTATTAAGAATAATACTTGTTAGACAAGATCATATGATCTGTAGTAACCAATGGGAGAGTAGTGTGAGCTACCTCACAGAATCACAGAATCTCACAGTGCAGAAGCGGCCCTTCGGCAGTCAGTTAGAGATAGAGCTGGAGTTAAAAGCACACGTGTAGTTGCTTTTGAGTACATTGTAAATAAACCTAATGTTTCTACTGATCAACTCTATCATAAACAGTACTACTCAGCCACGCTACAACAGGGCTGTACGGGTCCTCTTGCACCCCCTTTTGTGTTTTCTTTTCTGAGTGGGTCCCTTTCCTCTCTAGATTGCCCTGCTTTTCTTTCCAATGCTCATTGGAATGGTTTGGAAAGGGTCTGTCTGATTTACAGGCCTATGGGTTAGGTCATAGCTGCCTGCTGTGACTGCTGCAACCCCGGCTGTGAGGATTTTCTGCTTCCATAGGTGCATTTGCAGACTGGAAGGTAGGCAATTCTTGAATTCCTCCATCAGTACCAGCTCAGGCAATCCCTCATAGGTGCATGGGATTTTTGGGGATCTTATCCGTTGGTCAAGCACGATTTGTTTCAGCCATTCAAACTCAATGTAGGTTTGGGTTGGCTTCTTACGAGCATTCCAGAATTGCTGGCAATATGGCTCTGGTACTAACTCATTGGCACTTTGGATGGCAGCATCAGTCTGCTCATAATTTAGGGACACCTCAAAAGGCAGCATGGAGTAGACCTCTTGGGCTCTCCCTGACAGCTGCCCTTGAATTAAAAATGTCCAGGTCCCTGAGGGCCATTTTAGCTGTCCTGCTATTTTTTCAGAGATGGTAAAAAATTACTCCACATCAGTCTTTTCAAATTTGGGAAGGAATCTCACATACTTGAGGGCCTCAGAGAATGGTTCGGGTTTGGGGGATAGGGAATGCTGCTAGGAAGAGAGAGATTTTCCCTTGCAGCGGCCAGTTGTCTGCACTCTCTCTCTCCCTTTGAGCTGCTAGCCCCATTTCCCAATTTTCGGAGCTAGAATTCTCTTTCCTTTTCTTGTTCCCTTGCTATCTCTATCCATTCTTTTTTCTCCTGTTCCTTTGCTCTCTCCCTCTCTCTTTCTATCTCTCTTTCCCTCTCCTTAAATTCTAGCTTCATTTTAAGCTTTTTCAGCTTGATAGTGGCCAGGGAAGGGATTCGTAGCCATGAATGAGCTCTGCATCTGACTGCTCTACTGATAATGTCAGATCCAGACGTTCCACCAACGCCAGGATTAATTCATTTCTTTTGATTTCTCTGGGCAATTTGAACTGCATCTCCTGAGCTACAGGTTTCAATTGATCTGTGTCAAGGGTCTCCAAACTTTCCTGCTTAAATTCTCTTGCTGAATAAACATTTAGACATCAAATGTTGCCATTTTCTCACTGTTAGGACAAGAAATTTACTGGGGCAAGTTGCTTGTCTTAAAATTAGTTCCAGCCACCGGACATTCCCTTTTTGGCTTCCAGTTGATTTTTTTTATCTCTAATGTGGTTCGTCTCTTAACTTGGATTTGAGTCAAATTCAAATTGGATGAATCCCAGATGTGAGCTCCCAATTTCTGTTCTGGACCAAAGGGCAGGTTCATTTAAACAGTCCTGATGTCCCCTCTCACTACCCTACCGTAAACAGGAAGGTGTTTTCAATCTCTGATTTCCCCCTTCATAAGTGGAGCATGTTTTCCCCAACCCTTCAGTTTTGCAGCTATCGAATTCTCTACTAATAACCCCACAGCAAACTCGAGATAAAGCAAACTAAGAGGGGTGGTTCATTTTACACACACGCACATAAAATGAGGGAAAGGGTTTTGCAATGTCCACTCCTTTGGCACTGATACAATAAAAAAAGGATAAAGAAAGGGGTACAGGGCAAGACTATGGTGAAAATAAGACTTATTGGGTGGAAACGCCCCAGGTTTGCACTAAGTGCGGCAGCGGGCGAGAAAATTAACATTTTACCTGCTGGCCACAATGGCAGCTTTTCACACAGTATCGTCCCAATCCTACCTCATTAATCATGCATTCCTGGGAAACACACTGTTTCGATGGTTGGCAGGCTCTCATTTGCCCACCAGCTGTCACGTCACTGCTTCCTCATGCCAGGCACCATATTTAAAGTGCAGCCCATACCTCTGTGTTTTCAGCCCAGAACAGCTGCACAGAAGACATGGCCACAAAAGCAAACAGACTGCAGCCCCCAATTTAGTGACGTGTTTCTGGAATACCTTTTGGATGGAGTGGAGGCCTGCTATGATGCCCTCTACTCCCACTCTGGCCACAGGAGTTCCAGCAATCTCATCACTCTGGCTTGGGGGGGCGATGGCAGTGATGCTCAGTGCCAATGCTGCACAGAAGAGGTTGGCCATCCAATGCAGATAGAGGATGAATGATTTTATCTGTGTCGCCAGGGTATGGCAACCATCTCATCAATCTAAATTCACACACAAGACCATCACACATTCACTGGCATCTCACTCACTGCCAGCTCAAGGGACTTCACCACTCACTTTCTCTCTCACATACCCTTGCATCTCCATCTCACCTCATCTCTTCTGGAATTTGCCTCCTCAGCCCTCATCAACTTGGGGCCAGTTGCACAGCTCAACTTGTGCCTTCACACACACCCTGGGCTATCCCTCTTCCCAAGTACAGCCCTAGCCCTGCAGCCATTGAAAAGCCACCCCCGCCTAATGGCTGGTCTGGTAGGTAGAGACCTGGCCATGAGTCCCACTAAAAGTGATGTGGTGCTGTCTGTGTGAAGCCTGGAGCTGATGACTGTGAGTGCTGCCCGAAGCAAGGTAGGCAAACACACCTTGAAGTCCCGAGCGAAGTGCAGTTCACCAGATGCATGTCATTTATGTACAGTTGTGAAACATGTTGGCATGTAATCACACTGACATGCTTGGGTGATCCAGTGTGGGGGATGATTCCAGCAAGCTGGGCTTATAATGATATGCAGATGTATTATAATGAAGTTCCTGACATCCGACGGTGGGAAACATGGTCCGCCATTGACAGGCAGAGCGGACGATGGCAAACTGGTTTCACAATGATGCAAAACTGATTTTTGGTCCTCTCGCCACATTAACCTCTCATGCCACCAAACATGCCCACCGCCAACGGGCACGGAAAATTCCACCCACGGTTTCATGTGAGTCCAGAGTCCAGAATCTAAAGTCCAGTGGCATATTCCTTCAGAGGTTAGCAGGCTGAAACTGTTGCAGGGTGATCCGCCTTTCCAGGAGTGAGAACTTCCAGAATGGGAGAAGGCATGTAGAGATGAATTAGTCATGAAAACACAGGTACAGAAGTTCCAATGTTCCAGTTGTTCAGGATGTAGATGAGGGCCAGGCACTTCACCTGGACAGAGCTCTTTCTGCTGCTACCTGTTAGATGATAAAATGGTAGACTCCTGGGTTCAGTTCCAAGCAGCAATATTACAGATTCCAGCAGCTTGAGGGAGGTCAGGTGACCACCAAATAGTGGAAGGGAGTTAAAACAGCAAATATGCAGACAGATTTCTGAGTACAAAAACATTCAAGCAGAAATAGTTAGAGACTTCAGCTACCCTAATATCAACTGGGATATGAACAGTGTGAAGAGCACACAGGGCACAAAATTCTTGAACTTCATTCAAGAGAACGTTTTCAGCCTAAATGCAACAAACCCAATGAGAGAGGATGCAATTCTAGATTTAGTCTTAGGAAATGGAGCTAGGCAAATGGATGAAGTAGCAGTGGGGGACCATTTTGGAGATAGTGACTATGATACCGTTAGATTTAACATTGTTGTGGAAAAGGACAAAGATAGAACAGGAGTAAAAGTTCTAAATTTGGGGAAGACAAATTTTACAAAGCTGAGAGTTGAAGTGGCGAAAGTGGACTAAATACAGCTGCTAGAAGGGAAACTGTGTCAAATCAGTGGGATGTATTCAAAAGCGAGATTCTACAGGCACATTGTATACATGTCCCCACAAAGTATAAGGGTGGTACTGTTAAATCTAGAGCCCCTGAATATCCAGAAGCATAAAGGCCAAGATAAAGCAGAAAAAAGAAAGCATATGACAGTCACAAATGCTTACTACTTTGAAAGCCCAGAGGTGCATAGAAAGTACAGGGGTGAAGTGAAAAAAGGGAAAGCAAGGAAAGGATACAAAAAATATTGGCAGGTAAAATCAAAGAAAACCTAAAAATGTTTTACCAGTACATTAAGAGTAAGAGGATAACTAAGGAGAAAGAGTAGGGCCTATCAGAGATGTACGTGATAACTGGTGCGTTGATGCTGAAGGTGTGGGCAGAATTCTCAATGAATACTTTGTCTCTGTTTTCACTGAGAGAGATGATGCAGACATTCTAGATAAGGAGGAGTGTAATATAGTAGATACAATAAGGATAATGAGAGAGGAAGTACTGGAGGAACTGGCATCCTTGAAGATGGATAAGTCACCAGGGTTAAATGGATTGCATACCAGGCTGTTGAAGGAAGCCAGGGAGGAAATAACAGATGCTCTGAGGATCATTTTCCAATCCAATACAGACAAAGTACTAGAGGACTGGAGGTCTGTGAGCATTGTGAGAGTTATTTTAAAAGGGTG
The DNA here is from genome assembly GCF_017639515.1 of Carcharodon carcharias. Classification (NCBI taxonomy): domain Eukaryota; kingdom Metazoa; phylum Chordata; class Chondrichthyes; order Lamniformes; family Lamnidae; genus Carcharodon; species Carcharodon carcharias. The sequence continues at coordinate 54,557,336 of NC_054483.1, read as the reverse complement.
TAGGGGATAGGCAAGAAAATTATAGGCCGGTCAGTCTAACTTCGGTGGTGGGCAAATTATTGCAATCAATTGTGAGATACAGGATAAACTATCACTTAGAGAGGCACAGATTGATCAGGAACACTCAACATGGTTTTGTTGGAGAAGATCATGCCTTACTAATTTAATAGAATTTTTTGAGGATGTAACAAGGAGGATTGAGGAGGGCAGTGCAGTGGATGTTGTCTGCATGGATATTAGTAAGGGCACTTAACATGGTGCTGCCTAGTAGACTGGTCAGAAAAGTGAACTCCCATGGGACACAAGGGAAGGTGGTGAGTCAGATACATAATGGCTCAGTGACAGGGAGCAAAGGGTAATGGTCGATAGATATTTTTGCGAGTGGAAAGCGGTTTCCAGTGGTGTTCCACAGGACTCAGTGTTGGGGCCCTTGCTGTTTGTAGTATATATTAATGATTTGGACTTAAATGTTGGTGGCATGATTGGGAAATTTGCAGATGACACAAAAATTGGCTACATAGTTGATAGTGAAGAGGTTAGCTATTGTCTCCAGAATGATATCAATTGTTTGGTTGAGTGGGTGGAAATGTGGCAAATGGAATTCAATCCAGAAAATTGTGAGGTAATGCATTTGGGGAGGGCAAACAAAGCAAGGGAATACTCAGTAAATGAGAGAATATTGAGGGGTTGCGGAAATGAGAGACCTTGAAGTACATGCCCATAGATCCCTGAAGGTGGCAGGACAGGTGGTAAAGAAAGCATATGGAATGCTTTCCTTTACAAAAGCAGAGATGTAATGATGGAACTGTATAAAACACTGGTTAGGCCACAGATGGGATTTTGTGTACAGTTCTGGTCACCATATTACAGGAAGGACATAATTACCCTGGAGAGAGTGCAGAGGAGATTTTTTTTAAAAATTCATTCATGGGATGGGCTTCACTGGCTGGGCCACTATTTATTGCCCATCCCTAATTCCCTTGAGAAGGTGGTGATGAGCTGCCTTCTTGAACCGCTACAGTCCATGTGGTGTAGGTACATCCACAGTGCTGTTAGGGAGGGAGTTCCAGGATTTTGACCCAGCGACAGTGAAGGAACGGCGATATATTTCCAAGTCAGGATGGTGAGTGACTTGGAGGAGAACTTCCAGGTGGTGGTGTTCCCACGTGTCTGCTGCCCTGTCCTTCTCATTGGTAGTGGTTGTGGTTTGGAAGATGCTGTCGAAGAAGCCTTAGTGAATTCTTGCAGTACACCTTATAGATGGTACAGACTGCTGCTACTGTGCATCAGTGGTGGAGGGAGTGAAGGTTTGTGGATGTGGTGCCAATCAAGTGGCTGCTTTGTCCTGGATGGTGTCAAGTTTTCTGAGTGTTGTGGGTTCGCACTCATCCAGGCAAGTGGAGAGTATTCCATCACACTCCTAACTTGTGTCTTGTAAATGGTGGACAGGCTTTGGGGAGCCAGGAGGTGAGTTACTTGCTGCAGAATTCCTAGCCTCTGACCTGCTCTTGCAGCCGTGGTATTTATATGGCTAGTCCAGTTCAGTTTCTGGCCCATGGTAACCTCCAGGATGTTGATTGTGGGAGATTCAGTGATGGTAATGCCATTGTATATCAAGGAGCGATGGTTGTTGGAGATGGCCATTGCGTGACACGAATGTTACTTGCGAATATACAATAATATGCGAATAGTATATTAATAAGCAAATAATTAATTATTCCCATTCATTGGCTCACTTACCATTGTGAGTGTTAAAACTCCATTCCTAACCTACATTCTGAAAATAGGAGTACCTTGTGTTAAGCTTGTTTTCTTTGTCACATTTGGAAAGGAAAAGTAATTCTCAATAATGCACCAACAGCAGTTTCTGGCTTCTCTCTCCAATTTTGCTCTCTGGTGTGAAGGCAATTGGCTTCTGTTCAATCGCTCAGCAGTAACACTGAGATTGAGAAGTCAGCAAAAGATTGAAGTTGTATTCCATCAGTCTATAGTGAATCGCAAAGTGCTGTGTCAAACTGACCTGAAGATTTTATTTATGAGTAAGGGTTTAGTGAACTGACAGAGGTGTAATGGCTTAATGGTTCAATTTTGTTTGGCTTGTGTCTTAACCCTTTGCTAACATGTCTATACCATTTTATTATAGTTCTGACCCAAATAGAACACATAAATGTATCTAGGCCCCCTCTCCCTGAAAATAACAGATAGAAACAAACTCTGGAAAGAAAGAGCAGGTTCCTTACTATTTCTATGGCTTTCCAAAGACTATTTTCACCTTCTGTCACCTCTTATAACAGCATGCAGTTTCAAGCTTCAGTTCCTAATAATAGATGAATGGTTCTAGTTTTCACCCAAGGAGAGATTGCTCTTGTTTTACCTGCAGATGAATGGGTGATTCCATAAATCATCAAGGCACAGACAGGTGAACCTGTAGGGGCTTCATCTGAAAATGCATAGATAACAGCTAACTTCATTCGAGGATAATAGCTTCTCTGAGCTTATTTACTACAAGGAAACATGCAAGCTATAACTTGTGCATCTCTTCTGTCAATCTGTTAGTGAAAATGAAGCAAAACCTCAACTATGATGTTGTTGCAATCTTGCCAGAGTCAGTGAATAGTTAAAATAGAAACAGAGGCCAGGATTTTCTTGCCCCGTTGATGATATTGTAAAACAAGTTTGGAATTGTCTGCTCACCCATCAATAGCAATCTGCATTTTCTGCCACCGGGCATTGGGAATGTCATTTTAATACATATACATATAATTATAATCCCAGCCCACCAGAATTATCCCCTCACATTGGATCATCCGGGCACATCGGCATGATCGCATGCCAACGTGTTTCACAACTGTACATAAGTGACGTGCACCTGGTGAGTTGCACTTCGCTTGTGACTTCAAGATTTGTTTGCCTACCTTGCTTCAGTCAGCGCTTGCTGTCACCAGCGCCAGGCTTCACAGACAGCACCACATCACTTTTAGGGGGGCTCATGGATCGATCTCTACCTACCAGACCAGCTGTAAGGCGGGTGTGGCTTTTCAATGGCTGCTGGGCTAGGGCTTGTTTGGGGTAGGAGAGAAGAGACCTCAGGCAAGGGAAGAAGCGACAGTATGAGAGCTGTACTAGAGAAGGTGGGTATCTGGTGGGGGGAGTGGGGGGCACATGTTGATCTGTGCAAGTGGGCCTCAAGATGGTGAGGGCTGAGGAGGCAGTCCCAGAGGAGATGAGGCTAGATGGAGATGTGAGAGAGTGATTGGTGATGTCCCTTGAGCTGGCAGTGAGTGACATGCCAGTGATTGTGTGATGGCCTTGTGAATGTGCGAGTTTAGAGCGATGAGATGGTTGACTTACCCTGGCAGCACCCTCTTTCTGCACCAAATGGCTAACCTCTTCTGTTCAGTGTTGGCACTGACCACCATTGCCACCGCCTTGCAAGCCAGAGTGGTGAGATTGCTGGACCTCCGGTGTCCAGGGTGGGGGTGGAGGACATCACGGCGGGCCTCCAAAAGGTATCCCATGGGTCACTGAACTCTTCTTGGTTTTCAGGGCCATGACCTCACTGAAGCAGTCCTGGGCTGCAAACATTGAGAACTGTGTGCGCGGCTGCAGTTTAGATGTGGCACCTGGTGTGAGGAAACAGTGAGGAAACGGTGTGGCAGGTGATTCAGAGGCTGTTCACCAGTGAGACAACGTGGCTGCATAATTAATGAGGCAGGTAGCAGGAAATTTGGCGTGAATATCTGCCATTGCGGCTGATGGATAAAATGCCCTTTTTCTCGCACTTAGTGCAAATCTGGGACGATTCCTCCCAGAAAGTGCTGGACATGCTCAGCAGGTTAGGTAGCATCCACGAAGAGAGAATTGGAGTTAATGTTTCAGGTTTCAGCATCTTTCATCAAACTTTCATCAAATGTTTCTCTCTCCACAGATGCTACCTGACCTGCTGAGTGTTTTCAGCATTTTCTGCTTTTTATTCTGGATTCCCAGCATCCAAAGTCCAGGTACAGTCCTTCAGATCCAGCAACCTCTGGACCTAGGCTGTGCTGGATTTCGAATATTGACGGATTTCAGGCGGGAAGTTTGGGCCGTGTGCAGTTCGGGTCAAGCCAGGTTGGGTGGGGTCAAAGGTCTCTTGGAGCATGGGATAGAGTGGTTTGCAAAGTAGTGAAGGCGGTACCTAGTCTGGAGCCACATGGCACCAATGCAGTGCCTAGCAACTTACTAGGTAAGTTATTTTATAAAAAATTTTACTGAATTAAAATTGATGCAGGCAACATTATAAAAGTGTCCAGTTTTCAGATAATTATGATTTTTGGACAGCCAAGTTTGAGACACTGTATTTATATTTTGCTTATGTATTAGAGAATATCTTAATATTCTGCTCCAAGCTGAACAAATTTGGATTTACGTGATCCCAATACTGGAGCTGCACACACACCTTCTATAGTTTCTCATGCTAATAATGAAAACAATTTAGTCAACTTACATCACAAATAAAATGAGCTTCATCCAAAAGTAGATAATTTTTGAAATAGTTTAAACTGCTTTGTAATTAAATGTGATTTATCAACTTGTAATCCAGCCCATTGCACACATTCCAAATTTACCTGCTCTCTTGTGTGCAATATCCCCCAAGAAAGCCTGGGAATATCTTTGTAATATTTCTATCAGCAATACAAAAATAACACTTAGATTTAATGTTTTTGTCTGCTCTTTAAACTTGCTTGCTAATTTAAAAATGTGAATGGCTAAGGAACAGAATGCCAAAGAAAATTCATGACCTAATGTAAGAATCATGGACTAAAGTTGTTCGCCTTGGCTCGGTGGTAGCATGTCTGATACAGAAATGTTATGGGTTCAGGCCCACTACAGAGATTTGTGTCCATCATCAAACTGACACCTCAGTGTAGTACGGATGGTGTGCTGCACTGACAGAGGGGCCCACTTTTCCAATGAGATGTTAAAACATGTCCCTGTCTGCCCTTTCAGGTGGACAGAAAAGATTCTGTTGTAATTTTCAAAGGCCCAGGGCAATGTTCCCTCTAATTTCCCTGCACTGCACAGGTCCCTTTAATATTGTCACTCAGCCGTGCATGTACATTTCTTAAAGGAACCACTGCTTATGTGTGGCTCATGATTGCTGTACGACCAGACACCCAGGCAGCTTAGGGGGAACATTGACGAGGGGATGTTCTTCGCAATTTCCTGATTAATATTTAACCCTTAACTAATGTCACTGAAACAGGTTATCCAGTCATAAACTCACTGCTGTTTGTCAGAACTTGTTCTATGCAAATTGACTCCTGCATTTCTCTGCATTACAATTGTAAGTGCAACTTAATTGGTTGTAACCTACTTGGCGATGTCTTAAGATTAAAAATAAATGTGCTATGTAAACTTGTACAGAATCTTGGTTAGCCCACGCTTGAGGTTAGTGAATATTTCTGGTCTCCAAAGCACGTGCGGCACTCGGGAAGTTCAAAGAAAGATTTACCAGGATGAAAGCAGAACTGGGAACTTTCATCTATCAGGAAAGATTGAACAAGGTGCAGCACTTTTCTCTAGAAAAGAGGAGACTGAGTGGTGACCTGATAGAGGTCTCTAAAATTGTGAAAGGCATTGATAGAGTTGACTTAGGAAGGAATAGAAGGATATGTTGATGAAGTTAGATGATGAAGGGTGGGAGGATCTCGTGTGGAACACAAATACCAGCATGGGCCTTTTGGGCTGATCTACATCTTCTATAAGGCATAGTTTAGGAATGTGATGGAATACTCTCCACTCGCCTGGATGAGTGCAGCTCCAACAACAATTAAGTAGCTTGAAACCATCCAGTACAAAGCAGCCCACTTGACTGGCACCCAACCACCTCCTTAAATATTCACTACATCCACCACCGATGCACAGTAGCAGCAGTGTGTGTACCACCTAAAAGATGCACTGCAGCAACTCACCAAGTCTCCTTTGCAGCACTTTCCAAACCCACAGCCTCTACCACCGAGAAGGACAAGAGCAGCAGATACATGGGAACACCACCACCTGCAAGTTCCCCTCCAAGCCACTCCCATCCTGACTTGGAAATATATAATCATTCCTTCACTGTCGCTGAGTCAAAATCCTGGAACTCCCTCCCTAACAGCACTGTGGGTGTACCGACACCACATGGACTGCAAAGGTTCAAGAAGGCAGCTCACCACCACCTTCTCAAGGACAATTAGAGATGGGCAATAGATGTTGGCCGAGCCAGCGACACCCCCATCCCATGGACAAATTTTAAAAAACAAGGCCTTTTTCACTGCAGTAAATATTCTCTGATACTGTGTAATAAATGCAAGTTCTTTCTTCATAAATTACACTGTGGTTGTAACCCTTGAATTTTCATCGAAATTCAGTAAATGGATGGCTGTGCCTGAGTGAACTTCCAATTTATGGTCCTTTCGAAGCAACACCCATAATTAATTTTAATGAATTACTAACTGTTCTAGAACTTATCATTCAATTCCTCACCATTCCCTGGATGTTTTTGTAAGTGGTTAATTTTCATGTGTGCTTACTCTGCCTTTTCTCAAGGAAATGCTTCAGGTCACAGTTGGCTTCCCAGCAAATTAGTGGACATATTCATCTATTTTAGGCTTCACAGAAGCATTACTGGGCTATTCCCTCTTCAGTTACATGGTTTCAACGAGGTCAAGCAGAATCCATAATGCTGGCTCCTGAACAACCAATGCCCTTTCTGCCATTTTTGACCAGAGATTCAGAGTGTCTGACAGGGGTGTCAAAACATAGGACCAATACGTTGTATGTAGGCACATTTGATGAGAATACATAGGGCAGAATCGTCCCAGATTAGCACTAAGTAACATAGCAGGCAGGAAAAATGATATTTTACCTGTTGGCCCCAATGGCGGCTTTTCACACCATATCGCCCCAAACCCACTTTATTAATCATGCATTCCCAGGAAACACGCTGTCTCAATGGTGGGTGTGCTCTCATTCACCTGCCACGCCACCACTTGCCACTTCATCATGCTTGGGTACCATATATAAAGTGCAGCTGTGAACACCACACAGTGCTTCCAGACAAGGATGCTGCAAACAAGGTATGGCCTTAAAAGGTGAGAAGACTGCAGCCCCCTGGTTTAATGACACGACCCTTGAGAGCCTTTTGGACACTATGGAGGCTCATCGTGATGTCCTCTACCCCTGCTCTGGCCGCACGAGGGGCAGCAACATCACCAATCCAGCATGGGAGGTGGTGGCAGTGGTGGTCAGTGCCAATGCCTTGCAACAGAGGACAGCCACCCAGTGCCGAAAGAGAATGAATGATATCCTCCATTCCGTCAGGGTAAGTTGCTCTTCTCACTGCTTTCAACTCAGACACTCACAAACTCATCACACATCCACAGGGATCGCACTCACTGCCAGTTCAAGGGACATCACCATTCACTCTGTCACAAACACCTTCATTGCCTGCATCCCATCCATGGGACCACTCACCACCCACACATGCCAGGCATACTTATCATTTAGCCTGACAGGCATCCTGATACATTCTCTCCATCTCTATTCATGCAGGACAAGCTGGCACACAACAAGAGGGAGAGGTCACAGACCAGTGGTGGAATGCCTGAAATCAAAGAGCTCACAGACTTTGGAAATAAAGTCTACAGCTGGCCGCCGAGGATCTGGACAGTTCCTGTGCTGTGAGGATCCAGCAATGCAACATCCATCAGGCAACCATGCTGTGAGTGATGTGTCCTGTTTAACAGGCCACTGCCATGCACTAATTATCTCTTTCCTTTCGCAGGCACAACAGGGAAACAGCCAAGGGAGAGGAGGCGATGGTGTAGTGGTATTGTCACTGGACCAGTAATCCAGAGACCCAGGGTAATGCTCTGTGAATCACGCCACGGTAGATGGTGGAATTTGAATCCAATAAAAATCTGGAATTAAAAGTCTAACAATGGCCATGGAACGATTGTTGTAAAAACCTATCTGGTTCACTAATGTGCTTTAGGGAAGGAAATCTGTCATCCTTACCTGGTCTGGCCTACATGTGACTCCAGTGTGGTTAACTCTTAAATGGCCTAGCAAGCCACTTAGTTGTAACAAACCAGTACAAAGTCACTAAAAAGGAATGAAGCCAGACATACCACCCAGCATCGACCTAGACACCAGAAACAACAACAGCAAACCCAACCATGTCGACCCTGCAGAGTCCTCCTTACTAACATCTGGGGGCTAATGCCAAAATTGGGAGAGCTGTCTCACAGACTAATCAAGCAACAGCCTGACATAGTCATCCTCACGGAATTATACCCTACAAACAATGTCCTAGACACGACCGTCACCATCCCTGGATATGCCCTATCCCACTGGTAGTACAGACCCAACAGAGGTGGCAGCATAGTGGTATACAGTTGGGAGGGAGTTGCCCAGGGAGTCCTCAATATTCGACTCTGAACCCCATGAGGTCCCATGGCATCAGGTCAAACATGGGCAAGGAAACCTCCTGCTGATTACCCTCAACAGATGAATCAGTGCTCCTCCATGTTGAACACCACTTGGAGGAATCACTGAGGGTGACAAGGGTGTAGAATGTGTTCTAGGTGGGGGACTTCAATGTCCATTACCAAGAGTGGCTCAGTAGCACCACTACTGATCAATCTGGCCAAGTCCTAAAGGAAATAGCTGATAGACTAGGTCTGCGGCAGGTGGTGAGGGAACCAACAAGAGGGAAAAACATACTTGACCTCATTCTCACTAACCTGCCTGCTGCAGATGCACCTGTCCATGGCAGTATCAGTAGGAGTGACCACCGCACAGCCGTTGTGGATACGAAGTCTCGCCTTCACATTGGGGATACCCTCCATCGTGTTGTATGACACTACCACCATGCTAAATGGGATAGATTTTGAACAGATCTCGCAACTCAAGACTGGACATCCATGAATTGCTGTGGGCCATCAGCAGCAGCAGAAGTGCACTCGAACACAATCCGTAACCTCATGACCCAGCATATCCCCCACTCTACCATTACCATCAGCCAGGGGATCAACCCTGGTTCAATGAAGAGTGCAGGAGGGCATGCCAGGAACAGCACTGCATTCCTAAAAATGAGGTGTCAACCTGGTGAAGCTACCTGCATGCCAAACAGCATAAGCAGCAAGTGACAGACAGGGCTAAGCGATCCCACAAACAATGGATCAGATCTAAGTTCTGTAGTCCTGCCATATCCAGTCATGAATGATGGTGGACAACTTACTGGAGGAAGAGTATCCACAAATATCCCCTTCCTCAATGATGGAGGACCCCAGCACATCAGTGCAAAAGATAAGGATGAGGCATTTGCTGCAATCTTCAGCCAGAAGTGCCGAGTGGATGACCCATCTCCGCCTCATCCAGAGTTCCCCAGCATCACAGATGCCAGTCTTCAGCCAATTCAATTCACTCCACCTGATATCAAGAAACGGTTAAAGGCACTGGATACTGCAAAAAAGGGCTATGGACTTTGACAATATTCCAGCGATAGTACTGAAGAATTGTGCTCCAGAATTTGGCACACCCCTAGCCAAGCTGTTCCAGTACAGCTACAAAACTGGTATCTACCTGGCTATGTGGAAAATTGCCCAGGTATGTCCTGTACACAAAAAGCAGGACAAATCCAACCTAGACAATTACCGCCCCATCAGTCTACTCTTCATCATCAGTAAAGTAAGGGAAGGGGTCATCAACAGTGCTATCAAGCAGCACTTGCTTAGCAATAACCTGCTCATTGATGCCCAGTTTGGGTTCTGCCAGGGCCATTCAGCTCCTGACCTCATTACAGCCTTGGTTCAAACATGGGCAAAAGAGCTGAACTCCCGAGGTGAGGTGACAGTGACTGCCCTTGACATCAGGGCAGCATTTGACCGAGTGTGACATTAAGGAGTCCTAGCAAAACTGGAGTCAATGGGAATCAGGGGGAACCTCCTCTGCTGTTTGGAGTCATAGCACAAAGGAAGATGTTTGTGGTCAGTCATCTCAGCTCCAGCACATCACTGCAGGAGGTCCTCAAGGTATTGTCCTCGGCCCAACCTTTGCAAGCTGCTTTATCAATGACCTTCTTCCCATCATAAGGTCAGAAGTGGGTTTGCTCACTGATGATTGCACAATGTTCAGCACCATTTGTGACAACTCAGATACTGAAGCAGACCATGTTCAAATGTAACAAGACTTGGATAATATCCGGGTTTGGGCTGACAAGTAGCAAGTAACATTCGCGCCACACAAGTGTCAGGCAATGACCACCTCCAACAAGAGAGAATCCAACCATTAACCTTTGATGTACAATGGCATTACCATCGCTGAATCCCCCACTATCAACATCCTGGGGGTTACTATGGACCAAGATCTGAACTGGACTAGCCATATAAATACTATGGCTACAATGGCATGTTGGAGGCTAGGAATTGTGTGATGAGTAACTCATCTCCTGACTCTCCAAAGTCTGTCCAACATCTACAAGGCACAAGCCAGGACTGTGAAGGATGCTCTCCACTTGCCTGAATGAGTGCAGCTCCAGCAACACTCAAGAAGCTTGAAACCATCCAGGAAAAAGCAGCGCACTTGATTGGCACCACATCCACAAACATTCAGCCCCTCCACCACTGACGCACGGTAGCAGCAGTATGCACTGTAGGAATTCATCAAGGCTCCTTCGACAGCACCTTCCAAACCCATGACCATTACCATCTAGAAGGACAAGGGCAGCAGATACATGGGAACACCAGCGCCTGAAAGTTACCCCCAACTCACCATCCTGACTTGGAAATATATCACCGTTTCTTCACTGCCGCTGGGTCAAATTCATGGAACTCCTTCCCTAACAGCACTTTGGGTGTACCTACACCTCATGGGCTGCAGCAGTTCAAGAAGGCAGCTCACCAACACCTTCTCAAGGGCAATTAGGGATGGGCAATAAATGCTGGCCCAGCCAGCGAAGTCCACATCCCGTGAATGAAATTTTTTAAAAGTCCAGGACCCAGGCCCTCGACTCAAGCCCTGAGGACATTTGGAAGAGAAATCTGCTGTATCTCCAAGTGAAGACCCATCTCAGTGCTCCCCCACACCCTCCACCTGCGCAGGGACACACACTTCGGTAGGATCTACAGTTGATTTGGGTCAGGAGTGACAGTGAGTGAGGGAGGTAAGGGGATTGAGAATCCCTAGCAATTGTACAATTGGTTTAATCCGTGTGGATGAAAACAGTGGATGCAGGGTAGATGCGCAAACTGACCATGGCATCCTGGTGCAGGAAGCCATTCAACCAGGGGTAGTTAATAGGAAGGTAGTGGTAGTAGGGGACAGTATAGTCAGATGGATAGACACAGTTTTCTGCAGCTGAGAGCATGAGTCCAGACACCTGTGTTGCCTGCCTGGTGCCAGGGTTTGGGATATCTGCTCTGGGCTGGAGGGGAACTTGCAGCAGGAGGGGGAGGATCCAGTGGTCATAGTCCAATGACATCGATAGAACTAAAGGTTCTGCTGAAGGACCATGAGCAGCTAGGGGCTAAATTAAAAAGCAGAACTTTGAAGGTAATAATCGCTAGATTACTACCTGAGCCATGAGCATATTGGCATAGGGTAAATAAGATTAGACTGTTAAATGCATGGCTGAAAGATTGGTGTGGGAGAAATAGGTTTTGATTCATGAGGCACTGGCACCAATACTGGGGAAAATGGGAGCTGTACTGTTGGGACAGTCTTCACCTGAACCGTGCTGGGACCAGTGTTTTGGTGAGTTGTATAACTAGGGCAGTAGAAAGGGCTTTAAACAAAGTAGTGGGGGCAAGGGATCATGTTTGGGAAGATGTGATCAACTAAGTAGAGAAGACAAGGCAACAGAGTAAGTTGGCAATAAGGGAAATGATGATTAGAGCATGGTAGGAAAGGACAGAGTGTATGAAGCTAAGAATGCACCAGCAGATAATGCTAGATGTTACTGTAAAGAAAATATCATTTTTTTTCCAATATTACTGTGGGATACTGTGTAGCAGCCTTGTGGGGACTGTGTGTAATGTTTGTGTGTGTGTGTGTGACTGATTTAATTAAGCTGGAGACAGTCAGACTGCAAAGTTTAAGTCATCAAAGAGTTAGGTATAAAGCAAGCATTTTTGAAGTGGAAATGGACAAGCTAAGATGGGATACAAGTAAATACAACATGAAAAGGAATTTGCATTAGGAAATAGATGAGAGTGAATTTTTAGTTATTCAATTTCAAAGAGAGGAAAATGAAGTTTAACAACGGGCAAAGATCATAAATAAATAAAGCAAAATTATTAAGTTTATTTTTCCCAAAAGTGGTGGCCATAGAGACAACATGAAAGATTTTTAGATTCTGTGAAAGTAAGTTAAAAACAATGAGTTTAAAGATGAAAGGGGAATAATATATTTAAGGAAAGATTGAAAGCTGTATGAGGTGTGTGGTGATGTGATCTTGAAGAGTGTGCTGTGTGACCACAGTCCTGTGAAGGAAGCAGCTTCTAGTCACCCCAGAGAAGTTTCTGGTTGTTCCAGAAAGCAAGGCTTTGTTACAAGCCTTGGGTTTCCATTGTTGAGTGAGAGGGAGAGAGAAGCTTGTGAAATATCTCCCCTATAGCAACAGTGGGTTTCTTGTAGTAATATCACTGGATGTTTTATAGATAAGAATCTATAGGATTGTTGCATGGAAAGGGTGTTTATTTGTGAGTCTAACTAAATAGAAATCTTTTGGGAAATGTTATAAGACTAAATTTAACTGTGTAACTGTAATCTTGTGTGTTTTAATCTAATATTTAAAATCTCCAAAAGTAGTAGTGGAATGTTTGCTTCTGACTTCAGTATGCATATGTACTTGTAATAAAAATACAAATTGCAAATCATTCTGATAGCTCAGCCAAGTTTATCTTTAGAGTTTGGTCAGCCTGCCAATTACCACCTGCCATATCATAATATTATAAAAATAGTAAAAAGATGGAACTAAAGGCTCTGTATCTGAATATATGTAGCATTTTTAACAAAATAGATGTATTAATAGCTCAAATGGAAATAAATATGTATGATCTGATGGCCATTACAGAGACATGGCTACAAGATGACAAAGGCTGGGCCTCAGTGTTCAAGAGCACATGACATTTAGGAAGAGCAGGAAGCTGGGAAAAGGTGGAGGGGTAGCTCTGTTAATTAAGTATGGCATTGATATAATAGAGAGAGGTGACCTTAGTTCTAGAGATCAAGTTATAGAATCAGTTTGGGTAGAGATGAGAAATATTAAAGGTAACATGTCACTTGTTGGAATGGTTTATAGGCCCCCTAACAGTAACCACACTGTAGGATGGGGTATACAGGAAGAAATAATGGGGGCTTGTGATAAAGGTACAGCAATAATCATGGGTGATTTCAATCTACATATAGATTGGACAGATCAGCTTGGCAAATTTAGCTTGGATGATGAGTTCATTGAATATTTTCAGGACAGTGTCTTAGATAGCAGATCTAAGAGCCAACCTGAGAGCAGGCTATAAAAGATCTGGGACTGTGCAATGGAATAGGGTTAATTAATGACCTCATAAGAAAGGTGCCACTAGGTAGCAGTGATCATAATATGACTGAATTTCACATTCAGTTTGAGGGACAGAAGAGTGGATCTAAGACTAATGTTTTAAACTTAAATAAGGGCAATTGTGAGGACATGAAGACAGAACTGGCTAAACTGAACTGGGAAAGTAGGTAAAGGGATAGATCAGTAGAGATACAGTAACAGACATTTAAGGAGATATTGCAGAATATTCAGAAAAATACATTCCAGTGAGAAAGAAAGACTAAGCGAAAGACACAACATCTGTGGCTAATAAGGAAATTAAAGATAGTATCAAATTGAAAGATGAGTGGAAGGTCAGAAGATTAGACAGAGTATAAAGAATAGTAAAGAATGACTAAAAGATTAATAAGGAGGGAGAAATTAGAGTAAGAGAGAAAACTAGCTAGAAATATAAAAAGAGAATTTCCACAGGTACTTAAAAAGGAAAAGAGTAAGTAAAGTGAGCATTGATCCTCTAGAGATTGACTCTGGGAAATTAATAATGGAAAATAAGGAAATGACAGATGACTTGAACAGTTATTTTGCATCTGTCTTCACAAATAACATCCCAGAATTAATTGTGAATTGGGAGGTGAAAGGGAGGGAGGAACTTAAAACAATTGCAATCACCAGCAAATGGGTACTGAAAAAATTATTAGAACTAAAAGCTGACAAGTCCCCTGACTTCATGCTAGGGCCTTAAAAGAGGTGGCTGCTGAAATAGTATTTGCATCGGCTTTAATTTTCCAAAATTCCCTAGATGCGGGATAATAGCAAATTGGTCTGAATTCAGATTGGAAACTAATGACTGTGACTCCTCTATTCAAGAAAGGACTGAGACAGAAAGCAGTCCAGTGCCACAAAGATCAGTGCTGGGGCCTTAACTATTTACAATTTATATCAATGACTTGGATGAAGGGGCTGAATGTATGGTTGCTAAATTTGCTGATGAAAAAAAAGATAGTTAGGAAAGTAAGTTGTGATGAGACCATAAGGAGTCTGCAAATGATTATAGATAGGTTAAGTGCCAGGTGGAGTATAATATGGGAAATGTGAACTTGTCCATTTGGGCAGGAGAAACAGGAAAGCAGCATATTATTTAAATGGAGAAAGATTGCAGAACTCTGAGGTACAGAGGGATCTAGGTGTCCTGGTACATGAATCACAAAAAGTTAGCATGCAGGCACAACAATTGATTATGGCAAATGGAATGTTGTCAATTATTGCAAGGGAAATACAATATAATAGTGGGGATGTTTTGCTACAGTTGTACAGGGCATTGGTGAGACTACATCCGGAGTGCTATGTACAGTTTTGGTCTCCTGTTTAAGAAAGAATATAAATGTGTTAGAAGCAGCTCAGAGAAGTTTCACTCGACTGATACCTGGGATGGGGCTGTGGGGTATCTTATGAGTAAAGGTTGCACAGGCTGGGCCTGTATCCACTGGAATAAAAACAGAAAGTGCTGGAAAAACTATAGCAGGTCCGTCAACATCTGTGGAGAGAAACAGAATAAATGTTTCGAGGCTTGTATCGATTGGCGTTCAGAAGAATGAGAGGTGATATTACTTAAACATGTAAGATCCTGCAGGACTTGACAAGTTTGATTCTGAAAGGATGTTTCCCCTTGTAGGAGAGGCTGGAACTAGGGGACACAGTTTAAAAAAAGGGGTCTCCCATTTAAAACAGAAATGAGGGGAAATTTTTTCTCTGAGAGGCTGGTGAATCTTTGGAACCCTCTTCCCCAGAAAGCGATGGAGGCAGCGCATTGAATACTTTAGGGCTGAGGTAGATAGATTCTTGACTAACAAGGGAGTCAAAGATTACCTGGGATAGGCGGGAATGTGGAGTTGATGTTACAATCAGATCAGTCATGATCTTATTGAATGGCAGAACAGACTCAAAGGGCTGAATGGCCTACTCCTGTTCCCAAATGGTATGTTTGTAATTCCATTCCTGCACCATTGCCTATAGTGATCAGATAATATACCCTTTTGTGAAGCTTTATACTGTTCCATGAAGTATCTCTGAAATTGGCCTCCTAAATTAGAGCTAAAAAGTAAGTTCAGCATCCCCATGACTTTGAATGGAGTATGGGTCAGAAGTAGAGCTGAACCGCACTCCAAACCGTACTCCCATACAGCACTCCTCTCCATTGGGAGTGGGGGATTCAATTAACTTACTCCCATTATCCCAGAAATTATGATGTTGATTTTATTGGATGAACACTTAATGCTTCTTCCAACATTCCTTGGTCCATTATAGCAATGGAAGCATTTACAAGCATTTAAGTGTGGCTGCAAGAAAAGACAATAAAATGCCCCAGCTACAAAAAAACCCAAAATGTTCAGATTATTTTTGTTTCTGGAACTCGAGTTAAAAAAACGGGTGTTTGATCTTTCAATATATGTGGATTAAAGAGACCACTAATTATGTGTCTCAGCCTTCACTAATATAAAACTCATCCCTCCTAAGTAATCAAAAAGCAATTGTGATGCTGTAACAATCTACATTATAACCAGCGGTAGAGCCTCTAGGAAGACCAATAACATTTCCTCTACATGCACTAGACAAACACTGCAAATTAGAGCACTGTATTACACAGACACACAGAATCTAGAAACACACCGTTCAATCCAACTGGTGGTGTTTATGCTCCACACAAGCCTCCTCCCACCGTTCTTCATCTATCCTTAACAACATAACTTTCTACTCCTTTCTCCTTCATGTGTTTTTCTAGTTTCCCCTTAAATATGTGTATGTTATTCATCTCAACTTCTCTTTGTGGGAGCGGGTTCCACATTCTAATTAGCCACTCTCTGGGTACAGAAGTTTCTCCTGAATTCCCTACTGGATTTGTGACTGTCATATATTTATGGCTCCTCGTTTGACCTCCCCGCTCAAGTGTAACTAAATTGCGTCATACGAAAATAGGGGAATTAAATAGCTTAAATATAAAACGGAAGAACTGGAACATAACATGAATTATTTCCCAAAGCAGTTATATATAATCAAGGTATTAAAATGATTATTGATTGTGAATTCATACATCTATGTTCAAATGTATCTCAGAGAAGCTTCTTTTCTATGTACAGCTTTCCTCATCTTGTGAAATATTGTACATTTAATGAGACATTTATTTAAATTGGTAGAAAAATGCTTGCTTTATTATACCCTTTGGCTATAAGTGATGAATGAACTGCTGCCTGTACAAATTAATTCTGATCCAAGGCAACAAAACCTCAGCAACCCCCAGCCAGAACTGAACTGTTAACATTGATATTTCTTACACTGAAATCGGTTACAGTGCAGTTATTAGTTGTTTTTATTAAAACAATGAAAACTCCTGTGTATAGTGTGCACAGGAATGCACATTAAATTCATTTGTAACTGAAAGTATTGAATATTGTGCTCCTCTTGTTGGCTTAAATACCATTTTAACCAATATTGATTTGCTGAATTATAGATCAGCAAAGATCTCACAGAAACTGACAGCAAGGTAACCACTTGCAAAGCTAAAATTTGGACAAATAACCTTACCCAATTTGATTTTTTTTTCAAAATGCTTCCAGCCACCAGCTCAGGTTTCTGACCCAGCTGATTATCTAGGCATATAAGAAAGAGCTTGCCTTTCTTTTTGTCCTCAGGACATCCCAAAAAGATTCAAAGCAAATCAACTCTTTTTGAAGTGTGATCACCAATAAATAGCCAATGAGCTATGTTGCATGATAGATCTGTAAAACATTTGCAAAGAACAATAGTGAGATGCAAGAAATAGAAAGAGAACTAAAAGATTTAGCCCTGAATTTTATTCTGGAAGCAGATTCTGTATGGAAGGTTCTAGTGTGTGTGGAAAACCTGGAAGAATGGATTTCCCAAATGCCCTGCAGAATTTAAGAGCAGGGTTCCTTTACATTTTCTTCCTTGTGGTCTTCCCACCCATAGGCAGCGTGATCGACAGGCTGGAAGTCTGTGTCACAGGCCTTGCCTAAAGGCAGGGCTAGGCATCAATGCAAGGCAAATGGCAGGCGACAGCTCTGTGCACTGATCATCGCTCTGTCACACTGCAATAGACCTAATAGTTTGTTCAGTTATTTGCTGGTATCTTCCTAGATTGAATGCCAACATAAACTAATGAAGTCAATCTTCCTAAACCAGATTTTACTCTCACACCTGTCAGGATTTGGCTACCCTTCACCTGAGAGAGAAAAGAATTTCCTGTTCTCCTGTTGCTCCTAGCTAAGCACATATGGGGAGCCTTTTCTCTCACACATGCATGGCATGCACTCACCATTTTTTTATTGTAGATAACTAGGAATAAATTTGAGGACAAAAGAATAATGTTACTTGCATCTTCAGCAGATTTTTTAATGTTGTATAATTAATATTACAATCATTACTTTCAGGAGGCTTTCTACATTGAAGCTGTATGCACCAAGCTGAAGAGCATCAGTGCTGGGCAATGGAGCATTTTCCAAGTTTTAGCACTTCATATCAGTATCACACATTCCCAGAGTGGGTACTGCACAACCAGATCCAAAGTAAAACTCGCTCTGCTCTAACCTAATACTGATTCTTAATTCCAATTTTTAAAAAGGTTTTTTTTTTTTTGGCGAGTATTTTAGTTCAACCATTCAGTTTCTGCAGCTTTCTAAATTACTTCTCTGGATAAAATTGTTTATTAATGCCCCATCGTGAGTAGCTTTTAGTGTAATCCCATACATGACAGAAATCGAGATGAGGCTATCCATGGAAAATGGAGAGTTTCATTTGTTGATTCTTAGCTGAATTCAAACCCAGCTTCTTGGACAATGTTCAAACTTAAGACATCGTCCTTTCCCTTCATAATTAAACCATTCTTCTCTTATATACACTGCCTCTGCAGTCAAGCTTGCACTTCAAGCTAGCTTCCAAGTCATTATTGGTTCTAGTCTGGTTACCTATTGACAGTTCAAATGAGTCTTTCCCTTGTGTCTTTTCCCTAACTTATAGTGTCCTTTTGTAACTTTGTCATTGTCTGTTAAAGTGCCACTTTCACCAATTTGATACTGAAATAAAATCTATCATATGTTGGTGGATCGATGATTCTTCTCTCTGGGGCTATGCTACCTATTTACTCTTGTAGCTCAGACAGCAAGAGAAAGGTCCATGGAATAGTTGAAGGGAGAAACAAACATTGTTTGTCCATATGAGAATTAATTTATCCACCTCATCATGATTCACTTGCACTTAAGGTCACTCTGTCTGAATATGTAGCATTCATCATAATGTATCCTGACATTTAAGCAAGTCACCATTGCTAGTTAGGGACCTAAAAAGATATATCAACTAGTCACAATTAGATAAATGAATTCCTTCTCTTTGTTTCATTGCTGTTAATACTTCGCAGTTCAGGTCATAATAATTAAAGTAACTCATTTAAGTCCAACCAAATGCCTCTCCAGTTTTATCATAAAGCGTTTTTTTTTCCATAAGGAGTTTGCCTGGGGATCAGTGGAGACTGAAAATCAGGCAAGGTTCCATCTCACGAAGTCGTTGCCAATTATTTGCTGCTTGCAGCTTTTTTTTGAGCTTTACAGGTACTTTAGGGACTCTCATGCAAAGCAGATTATAGCTTCATTTACTATGTTAACTTATTGCTTCTGAACAAGTTTGTGTCCAACTTTCCATGATTCTCAACAGATTGCACTGAAATAAGGCTTAAAGTTGGGCGCATTCTGGGATGATTTTCTTTTTAGGGAACCCGCTCACTGTTTTAGTAATTAGCAAATTTGCTGTTTCTCTAATATCTTTACTGCATCTTTCCATTATCTCATGTAAAGATCTTCTGATTCTCCAACTGCTGTTTTTGAATTATCAAGGGGCCCTGTGATGTTCAGTTTGGTTCACCATTCAACAGAAAATAGATGCATGCGTATTAGCAAAGTATAGAGAATAGCAACAAGGCTGATCACAAATGTAAAGGAAAAGAGAAACGAGAAATGCAGAGAAATTGCACCTTGGGAACAGGGCACATGGCCCAATCAGCCCTTATAGGCATTTCCTCCCAAAGCTTGAACTTTACAATCTAGAAATCAAGGAGGGGGAATCTCAACAAAGTATATCAAATGTTAACTGGTTTAGATAATTGTAAAATCAGGTCATTCTTTCAAGGTTCGGCATGAATTTAGAGCCAGAGAATATAAATGAAAATTTATGAAAAAATTATTTTAAAGAGTTATGAGCAAGACTTTACACATAACAAGTGATAAATGGTTGGAATAATCTGTCAGGCAGGAAAGCAGGATTTTGATGTGCTAGCGCAATGTCATTGACAGAATGTATGTGCTCTCTTACTGTCTGTAATCAGTATGTTTTGTATGGAAAGAGGTGTGTCTTCTCATGTTCTTGGAGTGTATAATTCCACTTAATATTTCAGCAGCAAGCTTTTGTGAGTTTAAAATAAAGGTTATTTATTATCCCATACTTAGCCTGAATTAATTTAAGGTCACACACTCAGTCTCACTCTTACATCCATGCAGAGATTGGATACAGATAAATATAATGCACTTTTACAGATTACAGATAATTCACTCTCTGATTTATGATTTCCCATCTCCCATGTGGCAAGCTTGCAGTTTCTTGGATGGACTTGATGATTTAAAGTGATGGTCTTGTAAAGGGAAGGGTTTACAGCAGATCAATATCTAGGAGGTTGGTTCTCAGGTGAACTTTGAAGCTAGAACAGGTTAAGTACTTTGGTTGCTTAATGACTTACAGCTAGTTTTCGAGTCTGGTTCTCAGGCTAGCTGATGACTAATGGCTCTGATGGATCTCTGAGTCCTGGAGTAATAACAGTGCAGTTCCTGAAACCAGCTTCGATCACATGACCACTGGATTAACACTTTTGAAGCTCACCCAGTCTAGTTTGGATGGGGCAGGCTACTGTGATACAATGGAAGTTGATGTTGGCCATTGAGTTTTGACCTTTTATCCAGTATGAAACATGGAGAGAACCTGTCTGGAAACTCCATTGTCTTTAGGTGTTGGCCCACCTTTAAACAACGAGATCTGTGAATTCCAAAAATGTCTGTGACATAGTCTGACCTATGTCCATATTTAATTAGATATTCACCGGAAACTTGCCACTGTCTGTAGTCCAAATGCCAAAAGAAACACGATTTGGGCCAGCCATCTTAACAGCTTGTTTGTGTCCAATTTTTAAAACTATTGACTGAAAGTTCATAATATGACATACCTTTGCAGGACATGAAAGCAGAATGGAAATGAGCTTCAATAGGTCAAATGGCCATTTCTCATCTCTGACTTTTTATGTAAATTAATAAATCAGAAACAAACATTATTTTAAAAAGTAAAAAAAAACATTGAACTGAGCATCATAATGTTGCTGTTCAACCACGATGCAAAGGAACAAGACCTTTGCCTAGTTGGTAGTATTCCTGTCTCTAGAAGGTCAGAAGGTGTGGGTTTAAACCCCTCTCAGTGGGCTGAATTTAATTTGTTCCTCCTGCACTTCAGGCTTTCACAGCAGTTGTTGACCATCTTCTATGGTGTCAGCCTGCAGCTGGTAAAGCCCCAGTCATGGCCACAATCTTGGGTAAAGACATGCAGCCATGCCTATCCCCCACTAGTTAATTGCTGCTACCTCCGGTTACAAGCCACCTTGTCTTACAAGAGACAAGGAAGCGTGTCAGTGGGTATGGGGTAATGCGTTTGGATGATGTTCTGCCAAAGTTGAATAGCTGACCAAGTGTGAAAGCTCAAATGTGAGGGTGAGACTGGCAGCAGTGCTAACTGAGAGTGGGATGAGGCAATGAATGTTGGATTTCAGTCATCCTTGATCGAGACTGTTGGTTGATAAGTGAAGAGGGCATGGTGAATGGAGCAGTTTATGAGGCTAGTAGTTCATTTGTCAGGATGTGGCATCTGAAGATGCCTTCACTGAACTTGACCACTCATGTGAGGTAATTGAACTTTTCGTGGCACTGCATCCAAATGCAGTTGGCCACTGCCATTGACTGTGATACCGATTGACCCACTGTCTTTGTAATGTCTGTATGGAGGTCCTCCTGGTCCCCTGAGGGAAGAGGACCTCACTGGCCCTGTCTACCTCCTGCATCCAGTGTTGCAGTAGGGGACCTGGGGGGCAGGTTCTCTGCCCTATTTTGCCACTCCTCCTTTCGCTCATGAACTCTTTGACAATGGTGCCACCACCTGCTGCAGCCAGAATGCCCCTTGCCTTTAAGAGGTGCAAACTAGCTTTAGTGCAGGTTAGTTTCATGTATTCTTAGCCTTATACAAATTTTGGCCCCTCCCTAGAAATGCAGCTACCCAGCAGTGCATTTGGTGCTGGGCTGCGCGCCACTAGCATTATAATTAGCAGACAGTACGATGTTTGCACATTGCAACCCCTATGCCCATTTTCAGGAACAAATCAAGTTTTTAGCCCAGTGATTTGAATGACTCCCTTGGAGATGTTCATCTGCCTGAAAAGCTCATTTCCCAGTTGGATGTTGGAAGTGATGCTGTTAGATTGTGACTCTCGTACAGGAGGACACTGATTAAGTTGTTTAATTCTACAGAAAATGCTTGTTTATCTTTAGAACTCACGGTGTAATCTTTTCTGTCAAAGAAATTGATAGATATAATGCAACTAATGCAGTTGTAAAATCGTTCAATGTTTGGTGTCAATTTTAGTGATTTTTTTTCAGGGGCACATTGGATATATACCTGGCCTGATCTTTCTTTTAAGCGTTTGTCAATAGGAAGCGCTGACTGGGGCAAGGTACTCCTTGAAAGCTACAGTAATGACATTAAATACTAATCAGCTTTTATTCCAGAGTTTAAATCTCATTCAGTTAGTTCAAAGCTTTAACGTCAGCATCCTGTAACTACGGATGTAGATCACCCTTTATGATTTTTATGCAAGAGTATGAAATCCCTTCCAATGATTATGCACCAGCTGTAGCTAAGAGGACCAGAAGGCAGCCAGGATTCAAATATCTATCAACGTTGTTCCGAGGTGCAGACTAAGAAGGAGCCTGCACTCAGGTACAAGCCAAAACACCGAATATGTATCCTCGCCACTCAGTGTACTTATGGTGTAAATATCCCTAGAAACTGAGTAAGAACAGCACCCTCAATATCCCCTCGGTTAGACTGCGCTCCTTTATGTGGAGAAACATATTAGGAACAGTGTTAA
Source organism: Carcharodon carcharias (assembly GCF_017639515.1). NCBI lineage: Eukaryota > Metazoa > Chordata > Chondrichthyes > Lamniformes > Lamnidae > Carcharodon > Carcharodon carcharias. Next base: position 54,534,534 of record NC_054483.1, on the reverse strand, counting down.
CACAACCACCCCCTGTCAGGATTGGGTGCAATTAGGTTTTACATCCCGTATTGGTGTCATTGGAGAGCAATATAGGGCATATAGAGAATAAATTGCGCATTCCACCTGATCCCAATGAATTTCCCATTCAGGGAGTTAGGTTATAAAGAACCTCCATGTTATCACCAATTGCCTTTTTCCCAAAAATGTACTTTATTCATAAAATTTGTAAAAGTACATTGCAAAACATTTCAACTTGAAAATTACCGGAAGTGCGATAAAATTATCTTGTCTCCATTTAGTGTGTTCCACTCGAAGGTGCCGCTGTGCAATTGTAATACTCTCGACGTTTACAAATACTTTCCATGTCAAGCATAAAGACTGAGGGCAAAAACATTTCAAATTAAAAACTTACAGGGAAATGCTGTAGAATTCAACTTTTCTCCATACAGAACGTTCTGCTCAGAGATGCCTCAATACAATTTCAATACTCTTTGATATTTACAATGTACATTCTATGTCAGGTATACAGCCTGAGGGGATTCTACAAATTTTCCAGCCCCTCAATGATGCTCACAACAGATGATGGTCGAGGGGGTGAGAGAGGAAGGTCTGGAGAGGAGATGGAGTACAGGGGTGAGGGGGGTTACTGGGGAGAAGATGGCAACTGGGGAGGTGGGTGTAAGGCTGGTGGAAGGTGTAAGGGAAGAAGCTTGGAGGAGAGAAGGAGTGCGGAGAGAGGAATTAATCCAAGGGGAGGAAGAAGTGTGGAGAGGGGACGAAGCCTGGGGGGAGGAAGGAGCGCGGAGAGGAGACAGAGTCCGGAGAGAGGATGGAGTGCGGAGAGTTGAGGAAGAAAGGGTGAGGATGAAGTAAGGGTGGAGAAAGGAATCAGGAAGGGGGAGGCACTAAGTGGCTGGGGGGTGGGGGGGTGATGTCCAGGGTAGGGGGGGCATTGGGAGGGCTAATGGGGGGGGTGGAAGGGGATCTGGAGGGGGGGCGGGGAAGGGATCTAAAAGGGGGGATGTCCAAATGAACACACAGGGGAGGGGTCTGATGCCTGTCCCCTGGGGAGCGAACTTTGGGTGGACATGGTATGAGGGAATAGTGAGAATGTCCGAGAGCAGAGTGAGGCAGTGGGGTGGGAGGTTAACGGTTCAACGGTAGCGGTAGAAGGGATGGCATGGGTGATTGGTGGGGACTCGGAGACAGCCTGGGGTTGGGAAGGAGGAGGTCGAGGGGGTGAATGTGGATGGGGTTGGGATTTTTGGGAAGGAGGGGAATGTGCATGTTCACCTGGATATCCCCGAAGGAAAAGGGTTGTGGTAGGTCACTGAGGGGAGATGGAAGGTGGTGTCAGGGGGGTCAAATGTGATGTGGGAAAGGAAATGAGTGACTGGGGGCGAGCAAAAGACCGGGGAGCTGATCAAAAAGTGAATCCAGACCATGCTGTCCAAATGGAAAGTGAAACGACAGTCATGTTGGACGAGCACAGGTGCTGAATGGGAGTATGATCAGTGGGTGGGTGGAGATACAGGTCAGCTCAGATGGGCAACTGAAAGCGAACCCCAGCAGACAGCATTCAAAACGTTCAGGACATTGAGATGAGTGTGATATGTAAAGGATCCATGTGCACGGGAGAGTGCTTCCACGAGGCTCCTAAAGACACTGCCACACACACACTTCTCCCTCCAGAATCACTCATTGGCCAGCTGCTCCCTCTGCAGTGACAGAGGAAGAGGCTGAGGGGGTCACAGGCAAAAGGGACTCAGAGGGAAAGGGCAGCCTCTGAGATTCTTGAGTGGATGACCCAGGGGTGTTCAGCTACTACTTCTCCTCTCTTTGGATGACCGGGGTGAAGGAGCTCCTGGAGGGATGTGGGGGTGCCCCATTTTCCTCTCACATTGCCACTAAAGGAACTCACCCATGGCTCCCACGATGGAGTGCAGGTCTGAGCATTTCTCTGCGTCCTGCTGGACCAGAGTCTCCATGGTGCCCACCATCCATGGAGACCTCCATACACACACATGTGGGCATCACTTCATCAGAAAGCAGGAGGACGCACTCCTCCAACTCACATCCCACTCTCTGAGGGCTTTCAACACCTCTGCGTGATTTTCCCAAGCCTTCTGCTGACTCTCCAGGATGAGTTAGAAGGCCAAATCCAGAGGCTCATCATCTGACTCAGATCTCATAGATGCCTGATCCCCAGCAGTCCTCCGAGTGCCAGGGAGCTTTCACGAACCTGCCTCCTCCTGCTGTGGACACGTGTTCATGCGGTGACCACCAGATTGTGAACCCAAGCCTGCTCTAGATCTATGTACCACCAAGGTGTTTGTATCTGCACTGGTGAGTGTGTGGGTAAGCACTGTGACAGGTCTTCCAGGCTGCCTATTTCCACCTCTTCAATGGAGGGGGTGTCCTCTTGGCTGGAGGTGAAGACCTGGATGGAGCTGAGGGACTGGCTGGCTGAGGGTGTCGGTCGCTTGGCAGAGCTCCCTGTGAACCAAAGTAGAGATAATTAGTGCATGGCCAAAAAGTCAAAAGCAAGAGAGAGAGCACTCACAGTCACGTTGAGAGAGGGATGATGTGGTGTTAGGATCCTTATGAGGGTGTTCACTGCCAGGCCTCACCATCAATGCAGGCATGGTCCACGTCCTTACCAGTCAGTGCAATGGCATACTTCTCGAAGTGAGTGAGGGGCCTAATGTGGGCCAGTCCACCCCACCCTGGGACCTCCCCCTGCTGTTGTGAGCCAGCTTCTCCTGCATGGAAACAGCTGGAGTGAGTGTGAGCAGGAGACATGGCACTGTGTGGAATATTTGAGTGGTGAGAGGAGCCATGGACGGGATTAGGACATGAGTTCCAGAGGGATTGAGCCTGATGGAGATGTGAGGGTGTGTGTGAGAGTTAGTGGTGTTGTCCCTTGAGGCATGAGATCCCTGCAGATGTGTGATGGGTTTGTGAGTTGAGAGTGATGAGAAGAGTGAGTTACCTTGGCAGAACAGATGAGACCATTCACCCTTTCTCGGCACTGGATACCTGTCCTATTTTGCAGGGCATTGGCGCTGGCCACCACTGCCACCACCTCTCAAGCCAGGTTAGTGAAGTTGCTGCCCACCCTGCAGCCAGACCGGGGGTAGAGGACATCATGGCGAGCCTCCACTGCATCCAAAAGGCACTCAAGGGACACATCATTGAACCTGGGGGCTGCAGTCTTCTTGCCTTTCAGGGCTATGTCTTCTGTTCAGCAGTCATGGGCTGGAGGCACTGAGAGGTGTGCGCGCGGCTGGACTTTAAATATGGCGCCCGGCATGTTGAAGCAGCGAGATGGTGGTGTGGTGGGCGAATGAGAGCCTGCCAGCCATGGAAACGTTGTGTTTCCAGGGAATGCAGTGGGTTTGGGACGATACGACATGAAAAACCGCCATTGTGGACAGCAGGTAAAAATTCGTTTTACCCGCCCGCTGCCACACTTAGTGCAAATCTGGGATGATTCTGTCCATTATCTTCACCTACTACTTTTCACAATTGCTGAGCTAAGACTGTGAATTCAAAAGGACAGGAAGGAATGCATTGGTGCTTTAACAAACTGCACCTACCATGTCTACCTTGCCTAACCCTACTTGTTCATACAATGTGACCTGGAAAATAAATGAATTTTATGATCCAAGCAATTGCCATGCTCTAACCAAGATCATAGGGCTGTAATAAGAGTCTGCTGTAATTGGACATTTTATGAGAATAACCTTCATATCTGTTGTGAATTTGTATTCGCAGTTCCAGTATGAACGAGGTTTAAACATCCTGTCACTCTTTCATACAATTCACCAAATGGATCCCAGAGGAATGTGATAGCGTGTCGTCATTCATAGCCTTCTCTGCATTAAATCACTCAGTCCTGTGCTTTGTAAGCACCTTTGTAAGAAATTCCCCTGCTCAGGGAATAACTTGGGACGTGCTACTTTCCAAATCTCTTTGCTCCTGAAACCACACTGTGATATGCTAATGTAAGAATGTTTAATGGTATTTTAAACAGGTTACAATCTCTACTGAAACAGCACTTTGAGACTTGAACTTCACATGCTCCCATTGCACTTCCCTTGTTTATGCTGGGGCTTGACATCTATGTGTCCGTTAGACATGGCATGACACCATCCCACTCCCTGGATCAAAGAATTTAATTTGAGCTGGCATCAGCGCTACTTAAGGTGAGGCCATCGTTATCAGCTGTCCCTCAATTCTAGGATAGCATCTACTCAGGGTGGTGAGTTTCTGCCATGAGTTTTCATGTGACTGAACGGCATAATTCTCAACCCACAGATCTTTGGGCACACAGGGAAGAATATCCCATCGGGTAATGGGGCCTGGAGTGCAGGATTTACTTCCTTTTCTTTCCTTTGCTGCCACTGCTTTGCTTCATCATTAAGAAGTTGTGACTCAAAGGGTGATGCAGCTTGATGACAAATTGTCACCATTTTGAATAATTGGTATTCATTAATGTCAATGTTTTAAGGAGAGCTTCAGAATGTCTTTGAAGCATTTCTTTGTCCTCTCCTGGAACACTGAGAGTTGAGAAACAGGACCTGGCAGGGGAGTAACTTTTCAGGCATCCAGACACAATGTCCAGTCCATCGAAGTTGATTTTGAGGAATTTTGCAAGAATGCTCATGGAAGGACACTATTTGTTCGACAATCCTCCCATCAAATCCAAAGGATGTGGCGGAGGCATTGCTGATGGAGTTTCTCTGGTGCTCTTATGTGTTAATGATACACAGTTCTGATCTCACTATGGCACAGGAGTGGGGTGACGGCAACTGCTATGCTTGGACTTTTGTTGGCTTACGGAGGTCATTGTTGTCAAATACTCATTGCTGTAGTTTAAGCTGATGCAGTTGACCTGGTGTTGGATCTCCCCATCAATGGTGGTCTTTTGAAAGAGGTGGCTGCCAAACTTTGGGAAGGGCTCTCCATACTCCAGAGTCTCAGCTTCAACATATATGGGGGGTGGAATATTTGGCTGACAAGGTAGAGGTTAATTTTGTTTTGGCCACATTCAAGGGCAGGTTGAGTTTCTCACATGCAGAATTTAAGAGATGGAGAGTGATTTGCAAGTCTGGTGAAGAGTGGGCAATGACACTGCCGTCATCTGCAAACTGTAGATCAGGTATGTCTATGGTGGTTAGTATAGTTTTTGCAGAGAGGTGACTGAGGTTAAAGAGTTTTCCATACAGGTGGTATTTAATACTAACACCAGAAGGCAATTTTTTTTATTCATTCATGTGATGTGGGCACCGCTGGCTAGGCCAATATTTATTGCCCAACCCTAATTGCCCTTGAGGAGGTGGTGGTGAGTTGCCTTCTTGAACCATTGATTCTTGATAAGGTAAATAGCCACTGTCTAGTAGATTTTAAATAGTATGGGAAGTATTGCAAAGCCTAACTTGACCCTGGTCCAGAATTTGAAGGTGTCTGTTTCAGATCTCCCTCTCAAGACAGTTGCAGTCAAACCATCATTGGGCAATCACAGGATTGTGATGAAGTTTCTTGGATATCCAAATGTTTGGAGCACAATCCACAGAGCCTCATGATTTACTGAGTCAAAGGTTTTGGTCAGGCCGATGAGTGTAATGACATTTTTAGGATTTGTCTGGCAACATAGACCATGTCAGAGGTTCCTCTGGAAGTCTAAAGCCACACTGTGTCTCTGGGAGGATCTCCTCAGCCACAGGAAGTAAATGATTCATGGGAATGCATGTCAGGATTTTCCCAGCTGTGGACAAGAGGGAAATACCTTGATAGATGCATGATTTATCCCCCTCACCCACCACCCACCCCCCCCACCCTTCTTGATAAAAGTTACAATTATCACATTCCTGAAGTTGGGGGCTGGAGGATTCCTTTTTCCTCTCAAATCCATAGGATGAGTGCACACAGTCTTAGTGTGAGCAAGATCCTGTCAACTTTGAAGACCTCAGCTGGAACACCATCGGAGCTGCAAACATTGTTGTTTTTCATCTGTTTGATTGCTTGTTGCAGCTCTCCTACTGATGGTGGTGTACTCATGAATTTAACACAGGGTACTGGAGGATAGTCTGGAGAGTAGCAGCTCCCCCTGTGGATTCACGGTTGAGGAGTTGTTAACATGTTCTTTCCAGTGTTGACAAATGGCATTATGATCTTTAAGAAGAGAAACACCATCCTCAAAGCAAAGAGAACTTTGTCCATTTGACCATGGTTTATAGATGGCCCTGATGGCTTCGAAAAAGCTTTGCATCTCATGATGGTCAGCATATTGTTAGATCTGTCAGTCTTTTTCTTACCACGAAATGTCCTCTACTTTCGGATTTGTCTTTGAGCATCAGCCTTGAGCTGTTGGAATGCTGCCTTCTTGATTTGGCCTTGGCTTGTTCTGCCAGGCAATGAGATCATGGCAGGGTGATTACTGCTGAACTGTAGGTGAAGTGCTTTGAGTCTTTTATCTACACAGTTGGGGAGTTCTGGAAGTGCATCCGATGGCAAAAGTAATTCTGTGGACACAAGGGTTGCTGTCAGCCTCTCTTTTCCAGTAGAAAGTATGTCACCTGCTTATTCCTCCAACTGGCCTTTTATAGGAAGGCTGGTCTCACTGAGGGCAGCGATGTCATTTGGGGTTTTGATAGTTCACATGGTACAATTGCAGTCCTTCTTTCTGGACGGACACTCTCAAGATTATCCTTGAGTGTTCTAATATTCCAAGTCAAAAAATTTAAAGTTTTCTTTCTTTGACCATGGTGATCCTGCAGGATGTGTTATCACAGAATCACAGAATCACAGTGCAGAAGAGGCCCTTGGCCCATCGAGTCTGCACTGACACGTGAGAAACACCTGACCTACCTACCTAATCCCATTTACCAGCGCTTGGCCCATAGCCTTGAATGTTATGACGCTTCTTTATGTGCTTCTTTTTCCACGAGAAAGTGGGACAGCCTATTTTAGGGCACCTTTTCTAGCCTCTTCCCCATTTGGGGTGAACAGGGGGTATCCTGAAGAGGACAGTTCAGTCACAGATGCTACTACCCAAAGACACTCTTGCCCCTGCACAGGTGTCTGCATGTAGATTCTTGATTTGGGATTCCCAGGTTCATAGCCCTGTCCCTGTTGCCAACTCTCCATCACTACAGAACTTAGCAGATGGACCCATGACTCTGTTTAACGTGGGGGCCTTGGACGGCGTCATTGTCCACACAATCTTGACAAGTTGGTGGTCAGATTTCAGTGACCGTGTTGAGTCACGATGACCAGGAACACTATTGCTGCAGTCTTCTGCCTTTGCAGCCAGTGAGATGCACAGCCTTCCTGTTCTGCCGTTGAAGATTTTTTGAACCACAATTTGTCTGCCACCTCTCCCAATCTTGCTGCCATGGGTTGTCCTACCAGGGGCAAGAAGCTTTCTACGGCATCAGTTGAGGGATTGTCGAAGCACACAACCATGATCTTATTGAATAGTGGAACAGGTTTGAAGGGCTGAATGGCCTACTCCTGCTTTTAAGTCCTATGTCCTATATTCCGCAAAAGTCTCTCGACCACACCAAGGTGGTGATCCACAGAGCAGGTGAGGGCAGCACTTTGCCGAAAGAAATTAAATAACTTATATTTGTATAGCATTTCTCAAACTCAGGGTGACCCAAAGCGCTTTACAGCCAATGAAGCACTTTTGAAATATATTCACTCTTGTAATGTCGGAAACGCAGCAGCCAATTTGCACACAGCAAACTCCCATAAATATTAATGAATAAATAAATTATAAAGTAATCTGTTTTAGGGATGTTGGCTAAGGGACAAATATTTGCGAAGACACAGGCAAGCCTCCCATATACTTCTTCAAATAGTGCCATGGAGTCTTTTACATCCAGCTGAGAGAGCAGGCAGCTTGGCTTAGCATTTTATTCAAAAGATGACAATTCCAACAGTTCAGCCCTCCCTCCCTACCTGTGTCTTACTATGTACTACTTGGGTTAATTGAACATTTAGCTGATCTTTAAAATAAGCTCCAACAAAGAAAAACTGATTTTGCAAGGTATTTTTATAGGTATAAAAAAAATTGACTTAGTTATCTGTGCAAGTGATGGATTTCATGAACTGAATAGTGGTAGAAATATTGTTAGATGTACAGTCAAAGTATCACCATCAACTGCCCAATGCACATTCTAACCTATAATGTCCCCATTTTCTCAAAAAAACTAACCCTTGATCATTCTGTTCTTGCTAAGTACCAACCTATCTCCAACCCATTTCTTCCCCTCCAAAGTTCTTCAATGTGTTGTCACCTGCCAAGTCCATGACCATGTTTCCTGGAACTCCAAGTGAAATTTAATGGTCGCTGTGGTGGGCCCCTCTACCAATTGGTGAGCCAGTGGCAATTCCACTGCAGCCATTTCCAGGAGCCCCGTCTGGGTTAAATCCCAATCAGGCAGTCTGCTGATTGCTGTTGAGGTTCCTGGCTCCTCTAGGGGGATTTTCCCACAGGAATTTCTCCTACAGGGAAGGAATCCCATCTCCAAGAGCTGCTGCCCAATCAGATGCCAGCAGTTCTCCCTTATAAGCAGCACCACTAGAAGTAGTGACCACTACCAGTACTGCAGTAGGTCCAAGGATGCTGGAGCTCCAGAACGTAGGTAACTGGGATCATTAGGAGCTGGGAAAGGGGGCCAGTGTAAAGAGCAGGGGTGGATGTCCTCCCATGGGTCCCTCCCTTGCCACTGACAGGTCCCTCTATTGGGCATAGGATCCCAAAGAAGAAGGGATTCCCCACTAGCCTGCAGGCACATCCAACAGGGTTTACCTGGCTGTTTTCCCACATGGCATGGCCCTCACTTACCACTATTTCAATACCAGCAGCAGTGGGATGAGATCCTAAAGTGGCTCTTAATTGGCTACTTAAAGGTCATAATTGGTCTCTGGGCAGGAAGGCTTTTCTCCGCCCCATTTGTCCCAGAGTTAACTGGGGGGAGTCAGGAAGTCAAAAGGCCCTCCACCCCGAGCCTTCCCATCCCATTATATATCCCCCTTGCTCTCGGGGAATATTAAATTCCACCCTTCATATCTGAATCCCTCCAATTAGGTTTCCACCCTGCCATAATACCAAAACAGCTCTTATCAAAGCCACAAATGACATCCTATGTGACTACGACAAAGTTAAACTTCCTCTCCTTATCCTTCTTTAACACACTGACCATACCATCCTTTTCCAATCCCTTTCCACCATCATCCAGCTGGTGAGATTGATTCATCTGGTTCTATTCTTAACTATCTAATCGTAGCCAGACAATTACCTGCTGTGATATCTCTTCCCACTCATGCACCATTTCATCTTGTGCCCCAAGGATCTATCCTTGACCTCCTCTTATTTTTCATTTACATGCTGCCCCTCGGTGACATAATCCAAAAACACAGTATTACATTAACACGAGAACACAAGATATAAGAGCAGGAGCAGACCACAAGGTCCTTTGAGCCTCATCCACCACTCAATGTGATCATGGTTGATCTTGGGCTTCAAAACCAATTTCCCATCCGCTCTCCATATCCTTTAATTCCCTGAGAGACCGAAAATCTGCCTATCCCAGCCTTAAATGCATTCAACAATGGGGCATCCACATCCCTCTAGGATAGAGAATTCCAAAGGTTCACAACCCTTTGAGTGAAGTAATTTCTCCTCACCTCAGTCTTAAATGATCGTCCCCCCCCTTTATCCTGAGACTGTGCTAAAACTGCACACAGTACTCCAGATGTGGTCTCACCAAAACCCTGTTTTGATGACAACTGAAGCAATTCTTTATTCTTATACTCCAATCCCCTTGCGATAAAGGCCAATATGCCATTTGCCTTTCTAGCTGCTTGCTGCACCTGCAAGCTAACTTTCTGTGTTCGTTGTACAAGCACACTCAAGTCTCTTTAAACATCAAGTTTCACACCTTTTAAAAAATATTCTGCTTTTCTATCCTTATTACCAAACTGAATAACTTCACACCTCCCTACATTATACTCCATCTTTTTCCCATGCACCTAACCTGTCTATACCTCTTTGTAGCTTCTGTGTCCACCCCACAGCTTACCTTTCCACTTAGCTTGGTATCATCAGCAAACTTAGATACATTACTCTCTGTCTCTTCACCTAAGTCACTGATGACATCCAGTTCGACCTCACCACCACCTCCTCTGACTCCCTCACCTTCTCCAAACTATCAGATTGCTTGTCTGACATCCAGTGCTGAACGGGCAAAAATATGCTCAATTAAATATTGGGAAGACCAAAGCCATTGTCTTCAGTCTCCACTACAAACTTCTTTCTCAACTCCATCCCTCTCTCCTAACAACTGTTTCAGGCTGAACCAAGCATTTCGCAACATCCATAACATTGTCCACTCTGCCCGTCTCAGCTTATCAGCTGTTGAAACCCTCAACCATGACTTTGTTACCTCTATTCCTGACTATTCCAACACCCTCCTGGCCAGCCTTCCACATTCTATCCCTCTTACACTTGATGTCATCCAAATCTCTGCTATCCATGTTCTTTCTTGCTTCTAGTCCCATTCACCCACCACCTCTATGCTCACTGACCAGCAGTGGCTCCCATCGGGGATGAGAATCCTATGGTGTTATTTTTTTCTTCTTCATGTTTAGTTGTTAATAGTACTCATTTTCTGCTGCTGATTTAGTGCTGATGATCTTCTGGTTCTGCTTGTTCTACGATATACATGATTTTCAGTTTTCTTGCCCCTCCTTATCTTTGTAATCTCCTCCAACCCTACAACCCTCCAAAATATCTGTGGTCATCTAATCCTGCCCTTGTGAACGTGCCCAGTTTTACCTGCTCCACCATTGGTGGCTGTGCCTTCAGTTGCCTGGGCCACAAGCTCTGGAATATCCTCCCTACATGTCTCTGCCTGTCTGCCTTGCTTTTCTCCCTTAATTCACTCCTTAAAACCTACTTTTTTGTTCAAGCTTTTGGTCATCTGACCAAATGGGCTGGTGACAAATTTTGCTTTATAATGCTCCTTGGGATGTTCTATTGTGTTAAAGTCGCTATATAAATACAAGTTGTTATTGGCGGTCTCCCTGTAGAATCCATGCATCACATTCAGAAACTGCAAAATTCCACATGTTCTTGGCAGAGATAGTCAAATCTCACCTTTTGCCTGCAGCACTCATGAATTATGAACTTCTCATGCTCTTGAAATGGCTATCATAACTCGCCTTTCAATGGTAAGGAATCAACTATTGCCATTACCTTGTCTCACAAAATATACAAATGTTTTTCTATAAGAGAAATAGATTGAAATTGCAACTGAATATACAAGATAGCCTGTATAGTACATGACAGTTGAAGATGTATGTATTGCTCTAGCAGATCAGAGCCTGCCTGCTTTGGTAATAAACCAAAAGAGGATAGTACAGATCTTAGGTTCGATACATGACTGCAAATGCACTAATTTATTTCTTGTCATTGCTGCATAGAAGCTTATGATTTATTGGTGCAGATGAAAACAATTGTCTCTGTAGCTTTCATGATTTGAGGCTGGAGAGCAAAATAGCGTAATTTATCTACAACATCTTTACATTCTCAAAGAGTTCATAATCTTTGCTTCGCAAGAGAGGATCTATTAATGCATTTAGATTCCAGTCATAGTTTCTGAGCTTTGTTTATATTCTTTGTTGTTATTTTTTTCTTCTTCATGTTTATTTCTTAATAGCACTCATTTTCTGCTGCTGATTTAGTGCTGATAAGCTTCTGGTTCTACAATATTCATGATTTTCAGTTTTCTCCCTCTGCTTTTGGCACTCATTTACAAAAGAGTTTCTAAAGCGCCTGTGTAAGTGCTTGTACATATCTTTTCACAGGAGGGATTCCTAAAAGAAAATGGTCTGGAATTTGCAGAAGTCATTTGGAAACACTTTCTCATTACTTATTTGTTACTCACGAAGTGAAGTTATCCACAGGCCTTTGGGCAGCGAAACACAAATTTCATTTGTACAGCTGCTCTCTGTTAATGTCTAACTGTTCATCTTGACTGTGATATGATGTTAGCATTGGCTGCCTCTAGACAATCCAACATTGCAGCAAGAACATGAGCAGGCTCTAGACACTATCACCGCATATGTAGATGGTCTAATGCCTGCATCAGGCATGGTTAAAGGAAGCACCTTGTTCATTTCGCTCAATATGCTAGAGTGCATGTTTGTGGTTGGATATGTGCAGGCGCTTTCTACCCAATATTTTGGAGCCTTTGAAAACTATGTAATATCCTTAAAATTGGTGCCACGCAGCCCAATTTAACCCCCAATGAATTTACCTACTTATCCTCTAGGGTAATTCCCTTTGTGTCCAATTTTGTATCTGATTAAATACTTATAAAAATTAATTCAAGGCTTCATAAAGACTGCAGAGTGTACACTTTTAAAGGCAAACAATAACAAAAATATAACAAAAAGACTTAATGACATTTCAAAATTTTCAGATTTCTGTGTACACACAAAACTAGCATTCGTTGTCCATTATGGATAATGAACGGAATTTCCCATTCTGGAGACTAAGGCAGGAAAGTCGGCGTAATTCCCACTGAGCAGTGGGGCAGGTGAACATGCGCAGCCTTCCGCTTTTCAGTTCACTAATCATGCATCACTGAGGAGCTTGGTGAATCTTATGGTGAAGCAGGAAGGAAGTCACCTGCTCCTCCGTTACCCATGGGGTTGAAGGTCATGGCGCTATATTTAAACGGCACCCGGACTGACATTCACTCACTGCAGGCCAGGAACTCTGCATTGCTCCTCCAGAGTCCTTGCAGTCACAGCTCAAACTGGAAAAGCTCGCAGGTGTGAGCAACTACATCCTGGGACATTCGAGGTACCTCCAGCATTGCCTTTCATTCATCTCTTGATAAGAGCAGCACCGGTGATACACCTATGGTCGGGCCAATGCTCACTTTTACAGTGGCCCATGTTCGCCAGCCTCTTGACCTTATAGAGCCCCGTTGCCTCTTGTTGCTCTGGCCCTTGTTCCTCGTGGCCCTGTGCCAACAGGTGAAGGGCCCTCTTTCTCCTCATCTGGCTGAGAGCCATTACCAAGGCAGGGTTGCCTGCAGCCTGCATCATCGACACCTCAGTGGATGTGTGAACAAATTGAACGTCCTTTACAGGTTTTGCTCCATCTCAAAGCCAGAAGGCCCATGCTAAATACTTGACCTGGCCTCTGTCTAGACATGGCGACCCACCCCACTCCTTCCAGGTAAAGGACATCCTGGAGGACCGGGGATGGGTGTTCCTCCCATTCTTACATGACTGCATATGCGCTTTGACTGGGGTGACTCACACAGACACTCTTCTGCTTGTCTCCACTACTCTTGAAGCTCTATGGAGAGACCATTGGCTTGGCAGCACAGAAAGACTAACCACCTGAGCATTTGTCAGCCATGACCATTTACCCAAGAGCATGGAGGTTTGGAGTCGTGAGTTGGCTGCTGTCCACCAGCTGTGCCCCTTGGAGGCATCCACCTCCCTCCCTCCCTTCATCCCTGCCTCTGACTGCAGCCAGTGGCAAATGGCACAGAATGAACAGCAGCTCCACACTTTGCTGGGATCCCGATGTTATGAGACCCATGAGTGGGGAACAAGCCTGCTGCCATGTGGGTTTCACCATATAGAGGAAAACACAAGTGAGCATCTTTAACATCCAGTTGCCTCATAATTATTAGGGTCTCCCTTTAGTCAGACACTTGTGCTGACCTTGAACTCCACTCACCCCTAAAGACCCTCCACCCACTTTGAGGGCACTGACTGACTAACTGTGTGGTCAAGGTCAGTTTAGAAAAATGGTCTACGTTACCTTTCAAACTCGCTGTACCGCCTTCTACCCTCACCCTGTCACCCACCAACTTACTCACCCAATATCCTCTGCCTCTGCCCCTTGAACCTCCCCCCGTTACCCTGGACCCTATAACAATGCACCTCCACATGCCCTTCCTCCCCTCAGAGTCAACACCCATTACCATCCCCATGCCCAGCCTAACCCTGCCCTCTCCCATGATCCAAACCATCTGTCTTGTCCCCCTCTTTGAGCCATCTGTTGAAACCTTCTCCTACCAGACTCTTAACCTGGACCTGCCACCCTACCCACTACCCCCCTCTGACTGTGACTGTTCCCTCCTATCACCAGTACCCTGAGATTTCCCCAGGACCCCACTGTGGACACCAATGACCCACACACTAAGACACTCACCCCACTTCCCCAGGACACTCTTTCCCCTGACTTCCCCAGACAGTAACCCCCATCCACCACCTTTCCCAGAGATAAACTTCCCCTCCCTTCCTCGGACATTCCCCTCTCCTTCCCTCATAAGCCTGCCTCACCTGCCCAGCCTTTGCTCCACCCTTCCACCCTACCCCACCACCCTGCTTCCAGCCTTCGCCTGCCTCCTTTGTCCAGTCTTGGCACAGCATCTGCTAATGTCACTCGATATGAGTGAAGTTACACGAGGTCCCCAAGAAGGTGAAAGCAACATCGACGGGCCTCAAAGTCATGGAAGAGGTGAAGCTCACCAGGCACATGCCACTTATATACAGTTGTAAAACTGAATGTTCTAAATTCTCACTGGCGGGAGGCTTAATTTGGGAGGCGAACTTAATTCCGGGAAGGTGGCCTCTTAATGAGTATGCATGAATGCTAATGCATGTAAATTTGGTTGCCGACATTGTTCATCGGGAAGCTCAACCAGCCTTTAACCCACCTTAAAAGTCGAGAGAACAGAATTCCAAAAGCTTATCCCGCCTTCAGGAAGCAGATCTTTTGCCTCCTGCCAAATTAAGTGCCTCGGCCCAGCACAATTCCTGCTGCTAACAGGAGCAGAGAATTCCACCCAATATCTATTATAGAATCCACCCAATTCTCGTTTCCATTCATTGCCGATTGAAATGAAAATCAGACAGTTCCTACAACAGGCATTGCCTATAACTAACGGCCCTCAACAGTCTTATGCTGTAAGAATGAATATTTCGAGAAAAGACATTTAACATACTTGAAGCATATGTTTATTGACTGGTGCTGTAGTTAATGAGTGTGCCCCTGGAGGTGCTGTCTTTCAAATGAGGCATGAAACCAAGACTTTGGGCAGAATTTTTTGGTCAGTGTTTGGATGTACGCCCGACCTGTTTGGACGCGAAACTGCGCGGAATGATGTCAGGTGAGCATCCCGACGTCATCCCGCGCTCACGCAATAGTTCGGTCGGCAGGGGCGCGCAAAAGTCAGGAGCATGCCAGTTGACAATTAAGAGGCCTATTAGGTCATTAAAGTTGGTGATTGCCTCCGATTTTTCGTGGTCCGTCCAACCTTACAGTTGGCAGACGGGTGAATTTACCAAGTGGACTTTGCATTATTCATGAAACCTCATCCAAGGGCAGGATAATGTTTCCATTATTAAATGAAAACAAATAAAAGAACCTATGCACAGCATTTTTATCTTGTCTATGTTCAAGTGATTGATTGTGATGCTCGGACATTTTGTTCCTGATTTTACAAACTTTATTTAACTCCTTTCAAGTCTTCAGCTTCCTGAGGCAGCTCTCTGCCTTCAGGGAGCTTACATCAGCGCCTGCCCTCCTCCCAACCCCACCCCGACAGTGTTGAGCATTTCAGCGTGCGCTTATGCTGGCTGATACAGCCGTGTGAAATCGCGGTCGGGGGCCAATCGCAGTCGGTAATCCGTTCCCCGGCCAATCCCGGTTCCACCGATCGCGCCGCTCTGCGGACCGAAAAATCCTGCCCTTTGTCTTTCGTGTTCAGGTGGATACAAGAGACCCCATGGCATTTTGGGAAGAAAAGGACAAAGCTCTCTCAGCGTCCAGCCAACACTCTTCACTCAACTAATGCTGCCAAAAACAGACAAAGCCATCATTATATTATTTGTTGTTTATGGCTTTTATGTGCAAATTGGCTGCCGCATTTAACTACACAACAACAGTAACTGCACATCAAAAGCATTTCTATGGCTGGAACACCCTAAGAGTCTGATTAGATGCTACAAATATAAGTTTAACTCTTTTGTGTTACTCTGCCATTCTTTATCAGAAGTCTCTGTTGTAAATAAAGGACTTGCATTTATGTCATGCCTTTCATGACCTCAAGATTTCCCAAAGCACTTTACAGTCATTGACGTATTTCTGAAATAAAAACAGAAAATGCTGGAAAAACTCAACAGGGCTGGCAGCATCTGTGGAGAGAGATATAGAGTTAACATTTCAAGTCCAATGTGGTCTTCTTTGGAACTGGAGAGAAGTAGTAATGTGACGGGTTTTATGCTGTTGGAAAAGGGGCGGGAGAAGCAGGTGGAGCAAAATAGAAGGTTAGGGATAGGTTAGAGGGAAGAAGAGATTAAATGACAAAGATGTCATAGAACACAAGACAAAGGGAGTGGTAATGATACAAATAAAGACTAAAGCTTTGGTCCAGAGTAAGTGCTAATTACAGAATAAAGGTCAACACTGTTTGAAAGCAAAATAGCAGAATGTGTTAATAGCAGAAAAAGGGTCAGTACTGTCTGAAAGCTAAGCATGAGAACAAGATACAGACTGGCACTTTGGGGGGGTAGGTTTTGTATTTCTGAAGAGTAGTCACTGTTTCAAAAAATGAAACATAGCCACAAGTTTGCACACAGCAAATTCCCATGAACAGCAGTATGATAATGACCAGATAATCCATTTTACTGATGTTGTGTGGGGGATAATTTTCAGAAAACATACCAGGGTGAATTCCCCAGCTTTTTTTCTTAAATATTGCCATTGGACCTTTTATGACCAGCTGAGAGGGCAGACAGAGCTTTGGTTTAATGGCTCATTTGAAAGATAGCATCTCCAACAGTGAATTCCCCAGTCCTAGAGTTTCAGCTTGGATTATGAGCTGAAGTATCTGAAGTGGAACTTGACCCATAACCTTCTGACTCAGAGGAGACAGTGCTGCCAACTGATCTATGGCTGACATTTTGGATTGGCAAATGACTACATTGTAGGATGTCACTTGAAAGCAATTTTTAAGTCATTATTTAAAGCACAAATTGCACACATTGTCAAATACCTGAAGTACCTTCCGATGTTAAGGGATGAATATATTACAGACCTTAGCAGATCTTGGTAAGCTATGTGTCAAGCATAATAACTGCGTAAGCACAATGTGTGTTACCCACAAGATAATTGGTGCTTTACTCTATAAAGAGGGATTTATGTTCATGTAAGGCCAAAAATTCCACAGATTGGAATACATATTCCAGCACCCAGCAGTATAGTGCAGCATGTAATATATTGCAGGCTGTGGACAAATTCAACAGCTGAAGAAAGTCCAGAATAAAATTTATTGGGCAAGCCAGTCATCTGCTCCAGGAGATTTACAAAGAGACATCACTGCTATTATTGTTTATATTTCTCCCTGTGAATGAGATACCCTTTGGATTTCAATATTCGGTAGGAATTCAGGGACAGAATTTCACCCTTGTCGGGCAGGCTCGGCGGGGGTGGGCAGGGGTGGTCGGGAAGCTGACCTCTTCCCACGATTGAGGCTGGAAGGTGAATTCACGTTGGCGGGCCAATTAAGGCCCGCCCATCATGAAACACGAGCGCTGCCTGTGCAGGCAGGGGGAGGAGGCGAGCGGGACAATGCTAGCCTTCATGCATGCGTGGGAATGCACATTACATAGTCTCCCTGAGGCACAGAGGGGGATGAAGCATTTTTTGAAAAATAATAAAGAACTATCACATGAGTAGGGACATGTTATTAATTGAATTTAAAATTTTTAATTTTATTTTTGCTTTAAGGAAACCTCATCCTGCCCGTGAATGAGGTTTCCTAAAAAGTGCAAAGGCCACTTGGCCTTTTTGCCTGCCGGCCAACCATAAGGTTGGACGGGCAGCAAAAATTCCTATTCAATTGATCCATTAATAGCCTTAATCGGCCTTTTAATTGTCAGCAGGCACGCTGCTGACTTTGGTGCGCCCCCACCTGCTGAGCTAAATATTTTACCCCGAAACCTCAGTTTCTAGAATCATAATCTAAGGGTGAATTTGAATAAAACAGGAAATCCTTCAAGACCTTCTATTAGGTAAATAATGAGTGATAAAGATAGAGAGGAGATAGCAAGGGCCCTGGTCATAAATTTTCAATCATCTTTAAACCTGCAAGTTGTGCCCTAGGACATGAGATTAGTTACTGTAGCACCTTTGTTCCAGAAATGGCAGAGGGATAAATCAAGTAACTCTCAATCAGTTAATCTGACAACAGTTGGGGCAAATATTCGGAATCCATAATTTGATAAAATTATTACATTTGTAAATTAATCATGGATGGCCATTATGAATTTGTAAAAGGCAAACTGTGTTTGACAAATTTAATGGAGTGTTTTGAAGATATGACCAACTGAAAAAGACAGCAGGTATCGTCTATATGGATTACCACAAACATTTGATAAAGTGTCTCACAAGAGGCTCATTAGCAAACTTAAAACATAAAGTATATGAGAAAATTTAGTTAACATGCAGAAAATAAGCAGTTAGGGTAAATGGGTGTTACTCAGACTGGAGAAGGTTGGAAATGATGTTTCCCAGGGGTCAGCAAATGGTCCAAAGAACAAAGAAAAGTACAACACAGGAACAGGCCCTTCGGCCCTCCAAGCCTGCGCCGATCATACAGCCTGTCAAGCTAAAACATTTTGCACTTCCGGGGTCCGTATCCCTCTATTCCCATCCTGTTCATGTATTTGTCAAGCTGCCTCTTAAACACCACTATCGTACCTACTTCCACCGCCTCCTCTGGCAGCAAATTCCAGACACTCACTCTGTAAAAAACTTGCCCCACACATCTCCTCTAAATTTTTCTCCTCTCACATTAAATCTATGTCCCCTAGTAATTGACTCTTCCACCCTGGGAAAAAGCTTCTGACTACTCTGTCCATGCCACTCATAATTTTGTAAACTTCTATCAAGTCGCCCCTCAATCTCCGTCGCTCTAGTGAGAACAATCCGAGTTTCTCCAACCTCTCCTCATAGCTAATAATCTCCAGACCAGGCAGCATCCTGATAAACCTCCTCTGCACCCTCTCCAACACCTCCATATCCTTCTGGTAATGTGGAGACCAGAATTGCACGCAATATTCCAAGTTGGCCTAACCAAGGTTCCATACAGCTGCAGCATGACTTCCCAACTTTTATACTCAATACCCCTGCCAATGAAGGCAAGGATGCCATATGCCTTCCTGACTACCTTATCCACCTGCGTTGCCACTTTCAGTGGACCTGTACACCCAGATCCCTCTGCCCATCGATGCACTTAAGGGTTCTGCCATTTACTGAATAATTCCTACCTGTATTAGACCTTCCAAAATGCATTACCTCGCATTTGTCCGGATTAAACTCCATCTGCCATTTCCCCGCCCACATCTCCAACCGATCTATATCCCATCGTATCCTTTGACAATCCTCTTCACTATCTGCAACTCCTCCAACCTTAGTGTCGTCTGCAAACTTACAAATTAGCCCAGTTACTTTTTCCTCCAAATCATTTACATATACTGCAAACACCAAAGGTCTCAGCACTGATCTCTGCAGAACACGACTAGTCACAGCTTTCCATTCAGAAAAGCACCCTTCCACTGCTACCCTCTGTCTTCTATGACCAAGCCAATTCTGTATCCATCTTGCCAGATCACCTCTGATCCCGTGCAACTTTACCTTCTGTACCAGTCTGCCATGAGGGACCTTGTCAAAGGCCTTACTGAAATCCATGTAGATAACATCCACTGCCCATCCATCGTCGATCATCTTTGTCACTTCCTTGAATAAACTCGATCAAGTTCGTGAGACACAACCTCCCCTTCACAAAACCATGCTGCCTCTCACTAATATGCCCATTTGCTTCCAAATGGTAGTAAATCCTGTCACGAAGAATCTCCCTACCACTGACGTAAGGCTCACCGGCCTGTAATTTCCTGGATTATTCCTGCCACCCTTCTTAAATAATGGAACAACATTGGCCATTCTCCAGTCCCCTGGGACCTCACCCATAGCCAGTGAGGATACAAAGATTTCTGTCAAATCCTTAGCAATCTCCTCCCTTGCCTCCCTCAGTACTCTGGGGTAGATCCCATCTGGCCCTGGGGATTTATCCACCTTAATATTCTTCAAGACGCCTAACACCTCCTTTTTTTGATCTCAACTTGATCCAGGCTATCTACACACTCTTACCTAGACAAACCGACTGCTAAGTCCTTTCTTTGGTGAATACTGATGAGAAGTACTCATTCAGTATCTCTCCCATTTCTTCTGGCCCCACACACAGATTCCCACCTCTGTCCCTGAGTAGGCCTACCCTTTCCCTGGCTACCTTTTTGCTTTTTACATACGTATAAAAGGCCTTGGGATTTTCCTTAATCCTGGTTGCCAATGACTTTTCATGACCCCTTTTAGCCCTCCTGACTCCTTGCTTAAGTTTCTTCCTACTTTCTTTATATTCTCCATGGGCTTCATCTGTTCCCAGGCTTCTAGCCCTTACGAATGCTTCCCTTTTCTTTTTGACTAATCCACTATTGCCTTTGGTAAATAGATCATTTGGACTTGGGTATAGGGAACATAAGTTCAAAATTTACTGATCACACAAAGACCAGACATTTGTCCAAACAGCAAGGTGGACTGGAAAAGAGGAAGAGATAGACAGGTCATTTACAGTGACAGAATCAATTTAACATGGATCAATGTGAAGCGATACATTCCAGGTGAATAAACAAGGAATGGGAGAATGCACTCTATGGAATGGCCCTGGAGGCTGTGTATAAGCAAAGAGACCAAACAACATTTGGCTCAGTAGTAGTATTCCTTCTTCTGAGTTGGAAATTGGAGGGTTTTAGCCCCAAAGAGTGGAGACCAGAGCACCAGGTCTGAACTCTGATATTGAGTAGGATACCTGTGACCAGTGCACCATTGTATGGGTAATGAGCCCATAAAGCCCTCCCACTGCATAGGACTAACCACCCTTTTAGCTGGTGTAAAGATAGTTATGGCCAGGGAAGGAGTGTTCGTGGTGTAGACTGTTGTCCACTACTCTCCGTGGGAAGATACAACAACAACTGTGTACACTTTGAATAATATCACAGTAATCCATGTAGATTCTGGTCTTTTGCAAAGAAGAAATTCTTCAGGATTGAATATTTCAACCATCAGCATTTTATCTTTTGTTTTCTGCATGAAAATGTAAAGGTCTCATGGAGGAGGGGAATGTTTTTGGAGTTGTGATTCAGGTAGAAGAAGACATAGGCAGAATGGAGGTCACAGGGAAACCAAGGAGAAGGAGGAGAAGGGGAAGGTGGCCAACAATTTGTATATTACATTACTGCTTAAAAGGATAACAACACCTTGAGAACATCTGTAGAACCGATAACCTTAGTAAGTTGTTTCTTTTTCTGGCTTGTAGCAGCTGTTAGGGGTCAATTTGTCTTTCTGTAATTTAAATAATGATACATGGGCAATACAAGGCCTCCAGCCAAAGCTAAGTATTAAAATAGTTGAGGTTTGTTTGCTGTATCTATGTCAGTGGAGGATAAACCTTGCAGAGTAAGGTAATAATGAGTTCCCTAAGATCCAAATAAAGCTGAGGGATGTCAACTAATCTTTAGGTCTTTTTGCTACAGATCAAAGCAAACTGGTGACCTAGAAAAATTGTATTAAATGGTGCCAAAGGTTATTTAAAGAAAAGGACAGGAGTATTGTGATTTAGTGAATTTGACTTTTTTTAAAAATCATACCTAACTCAATGGGCCAAATAGATTACTCTTGTAATCTATCACCCTGCATTATAGTAAAAATGCATCTTAAAATACAGAGCAGTGTATGTGTATTGGTAAATCATATTTTGCATTGCTCACAGTGAGATGGAGGTTTCATAATGGGGTATGCACGTAACAGAAATACTCCTATCAGTATAGGCATAATGCTAGGATTTTCAGCCTATAATCTGCTTTTCAAGTGCAGTCACACTTGTAATGTAGAAAACATGCTGCCAGTTTGTGTACAGCAAGCTCCCACAAACAGCAATATGATAATGACCAGATAATCTGTTTTAGTGATATTTTTTGAGAGATCAATACTGTTTAGGATACAAGGGGAAATCACCCTGCTCCTCATCTAAATAACGCCATGGGATCTTTTTCACCTCCTGAGGAGGTGGACAGGGCCTCAGTTTAACACCTCATCTGAAAGACGGCACTTCCATCAGTACAATACTCCCTCAGTACTGGAGTTTCAGCTTGGATTATGCGCTGAAGTCTCTGGAGTGGAACTTGAATAACAAAATTCTGACTCAGCGGAGAGAGCGCTACCAACTGACCTATGGCTGACACTTTGGATTTGGAAATGACTACATTGTAGTTAGATGCCACTTGCTTACATGTATTGTTAAATATCGAGAATGCCTTCCAACTGCAAGGGATGAATATATTACAGACTTTAGCAGGTCTCAGTAAGGTATTTGGCAAAGATATCAATTTTGTAAGCAGAACGAATGTTACTCACAAAATTGGTGCACTCTTACTTCAAAGTGGGATTTATATTGCTATGCAGTCAAAAATACACAGAGTGGAATACATATTCCAGCACCCAGCAGTATAGTGCAGCAGACTGCAAACAAATACAACAGCTGAAGAGTGTCCAGAATAAAATTTATTGGGCAGGCCAACCACCTACTTCAGGAGATTAACAAACCAGCATTGCTGCTTTTGTTATTTATATTTATTCCTGCGAATGAGATATCCTTTGGATTTCAATATTGGATACAATTTCAGAAACCTCTGTTTCTAGGATCTTAATCTAAGGGTGAATTTGAATAAAACAGAAAATCCTTTCAAACCTCCGATTGGGTGAACAGTGAATAAGATATAAACATATTTGCATATTAAGGCATGTACCATACACTATTTATAAAAGTCAAAGAAAAATATTAGAGGCGCTGGTCATAAATTTCCAATCGCCATTAATTCTGCAAGTTGTGCCATTAGACTTAGGAATAGGCAATGTAGCACCTTTATTGCAGAAATGGCAGAGGGATATAAGTTAACACAATCAGTTAATCTGACATCAGTTAGGGCAATTTTTTTGGAATCCATAATTTGATCAAATTGGTAAGTTTTTAAGTTGATCATGGGCAGCCATTATGAATTTGTAAAAGGCAAGTTGAGTTTGATAAATTTATTCGAGTGTTTCGGAAACCCCTTGTTTTTAAACAGTGACCCCGAGTTCTAGATTCTCCCACAAGAGGTAACATCTCTCTACATCCACCCTGTCAAGTCCCTTCAGGATCTCATATGTTTCAATCAAGTCACCTCTTACACTTCTAAACTCCAGAGGATACAAGCCTAACCTGCCCAACCTTTCCTCATAAGACACCTGCCTATTCCGGTTATTAATCTAGTAAACCTTCTCTGAACTGCATACAACGCATTTATATCCTTCTTAAAATAAGGAGACCAATACTGTGCACAGTACACCAGATATGGCTTCACCAATTTCCTGTATAACTGAAGCATAACCTCCCTACTCTTGCATTCGATTCCCCTTGCAATAAACGATAACATTCTATTAACTTTGCTAAATACTTGCTGCACCTGCATACCAATCTTTTGTGATTCATGCACTAAGTCACCCAGATCCCTCTGCATCTCAGAGCTGCCCAACGTTGTTCAAGTTCAAACTGGGCTGGTTGACTCCGATTGGTCAAGGCATTGCCCTGGGAATGAACCAGGGAATGTCTGTTCCTAAGCTTTTGTTTAGTTGAAAAAGGCGCAATGTGTGGACATGTTCCTTCTGTCTGCAAAGGAC
Organism: Carcharodon carcharias; assembly: GCF_017639515.1. Taxonomy (NCBI): domain Eukaryota; kingdom Metazoa; phylum Chordata; class Chondrichthyes; order Lamniformes; family Lamnidae; genus Carcharodon; species Carcharodon carcharias. The sequence goes on along the minus strand of NC_054483.1, from coordinate 54,510,674 downwards.
AAGGCCCTGTGTGTGAATATATCTGAGCAACGGGTGAAGCTTCCCGTTGCACGATGTTGCTGTGAAGAAGCAACACGAGTGGCATTCTCCACTAACAGGCTGCTGCCATCAAGCCAAAAAGATGTTCTGCCTATCACACAAATGAGCAATGTGGTATATGAATTTCAATGCCAGTGTAATGCCAGGTATATGGGAAATGCCAACAATTGGCAGATCGTATCAAACTGCACATCCCTTTGGCTGTTTGCAACAGGCAAAGTACTGACTGTACCCAATAAGCTGTGATTGAAAACTCAAAACATAGGGCAAAACTTTTATCGTGGCGGGCACGCGCACACCCGTTCGAGTATAAAAATGCGCTCTGACGTCAGGCGAGTGTCTTGACATCACCCACAGTCATTCGATATTTCAGTCAGCGGTCATGCGCCAGAGTTGGCAGTGCGCCCTTTAAAGGCCATTAACAAGGTAGTTAAAACAAATTTTTCGCTGCCTGTCCAACCTTATGGTTGCTGGGCAGGCGAAAAGGCCAAGCGGCCTTTGCACTTTTTAGGAAACAAGAGGTGACATGTTTTATAATATTTTAAATTTCTTTTTTTTAAAAACTCTTCTTCTCCCTGAGGTAGCCCTATGCCTCAGGGGGATTGTCAAGTGTGCACTCGCGCATGTGCAAAGTTCACATTCGCCCTGCTCGCCCTCCTCCCCCCCACTCACACAGGCAGCGCTGAGCGCCACTGCTCACGTTTCATGCTGGGCAGACCTTAATTTGCCCACCAGCATGAAATCGCCTTCCGGCCTCTATCATGGGCAGCGATCAGCTTCCCACCCGTCCCCGCCGAGCCCGCCCGACAAGGGTAAGGTTCTGCACATAGTGTCCAACATTAGGTGTGATTTCACAATTGGACAACATCTGCTAAACAGTCCTGATTGTGCTAAGAATTACACTGAAAACCAGTTTAAGATTGTCACTCGGGCTCACAAGTGTGGTTCATTTACACTTGCTAGAAACCACATGTCTTCACACACAGGGCCCTGACCTTTGTAGACAGAAGGAACATGTCCACAGACTGCACTTTTTTCAAATAAATGAAAGCTTAGGGAACAGTCATTCCCTGATACATTCCCCAAGGCAATGCTTTGACCAATCAGTCAACATGTTCGGATTGAATTTGAACAAACCTAGGCAGTTAACCTTTCCATACTCCAGTCTCTATAGGTACACCTCAGCCAATCAGTGTCCACATGCCAACCAACTCACACTCTCTTCTGATGCAGTATAAATTGTTGTTCCCCTGTTACTGTTGGTAATTTCTTGCAAGCTATCCTGATGAGTGCAGGATGAAAAACTTTGACAGAATGTCTCTTTTTTCAGCAATACATAATAGAAACAAAAATTTGGTCAACATACAGGAAACAAACAGAGTAATTGGGCCATGTTCTGACTGGAGAAGGGTTGGAAGTGATGTATTCCAGTGGTCAGAATTAGGCCCACTTTTGTACCTTGGATCATTTGAACCCTGGTAAAGGGAACACAATCACACAAAGGCATTTGCCACCATCATGAGCCAGAAATGCTCTGTGGATAGCCCATCTCAACCTCCTCCTGAGTCCTGAACATCACAGATGCCAGTTTTCAGCCAATTAGATTCACTCCACATGATATCGAGAAATGGTTAAAGGCATTGGATACTGCAAAGGCTATGGGCCCTGACCACAACTTAGCAGTAGTACTGAAGACTTGTGCTCTAGAAGTAGCTGAAACCCTAACCAAGTTGTTCAAGTAGAGCTACAACACTAGCATCTATCCAACAAAATGTATAATTGCTCTCCACAAAAAGCAGGACAAATCCAACCTAGCCAATTACGGCTCCATCAATTCACTCTTGATCATCAGTAAAGAGATGGAGGGTGTCATCAACAGTGCTCATCAATGTTCGGTATGGGTTCCGCCAGGGCCACTCAGCTCCTGACCTCATTATAGACTTGGACAAAAGAGTTGAACTCAAGGGGCGATGTGAGAGTGACTCCACTTGACATCCAGGCAGCATTTGACCGAGTGTGGCATCAAGGAACCCTGGCAATATTGAAGTCAACGGGAATTAGGGGAAAACTCTCTGCTGGTTGAAGTCATACCTAGCACAAAGGAAGTTAGTTGTTGTTGTTGGAGGTTAATCCTCTCAGTCCCAGGACATCACTGCAGATGTTCCTCAGGGCAGTGTCCTAGGCTCAATAATCTTTAGATGCTTCATCAATGACCTTACTCCCATCCTAAGGGCAGAAGTGGGTATGATTGCACAGTGTTCAGTATCAGTTGCGACTCCTCAGATACTTAAGCAGTCTATTCCCGCATACAGCAAGACCTGGACAATAGTCACACTTGTCTAATAAGAGGCAAATAACATTCACGTCACATAAGTGCCAGGCAATGACCATCTCCAACAAGAGAGAATCTAGCCATCTCCCCATGACATTCAATAGCATTCCTATCACTGAATTCCCCACCATCAACATTTTGGGCATTACCATTGACCAGAAATTTAACTGGAGAAACCATATAAATATTATGGCTACAAGAACAGATAAAAGGCTGGAAACTCTGCGGTGAGAAACACAACTCCTGCCTGTCTACTACCTATAAGGCACAAGTCAGGAATCTGTTGGAATACTCTCCATTTGCCCAGATGAGTGTGGCTCCAACAACACTTAAGAAGCTCAACACTATCCAGGACAAAGCAGCCCACTTGACTAGCGCTCTCTTCACCACCTTCAACATACACTCCCTCCACCACCAATGCACAGGGACAGCAGTGTGTACCATCTACAAGATGCACTGCAGCAACTCACTAAGGATCCTTCGACAGCACATTCCAAATCCATAAACTCCACTACCTAGAAGGACATTGGCAGCAGACACATGGGAAAATCACAACTTGCAAGTTCCCCTCCAAGCCACTCGCCATCCTGACTTGGAAATGCATCGTTGTTCCTTCACTGTTGCTGGGTCAAAATCCTGGAACTCCCTCCCTAACAACACTCTGGGTGTACCAACACCACATGGACTGCAGTGGTTCAAGAAGGCAGCTCACCACCACCTTCTCAAGCGCAATTAGGGATAAGCAACTACTGCTGGCCTAGCCAGCGAAGTCCAAATTCCGTGAAAGAATAAATAAAAATGTAGGATGTTTGTCAAATAGTGAGGAGAACTGGAAAAGAGTTTAGGGAAATATGGACATGCTATAGATAGTGGCAGAATTAATTTAAGTTTGATCAATGTGAGTGATTAATTGTACGTGAACAAACAGGAAATTGGGAGAATGCATGCTATGGAAATTCACTGAAGGCTGTGGATAAACAAAGAGATCTAGTGGCTCAGTGGTAGTATTCCCACATCTGAGTCAAAATGTGTAGGGTTTGAACCCCAATGAGCTGAGACTGGAGTACCAGCTCCAAGCTCTGACATTGAGCAGGATACCCATGCCCATTGTGGTTTTGGATGACACCTCCTACGTTTAATGGTTTGTTAACCTATAAGACCCTTCCTTTTAGTTGATGTAGAGATGGTTATGGCCAGGGAAAGACTATCCATGATGCGAACTGCAATCAGCTTGAGAATCTTTATGTACTTTCACCATTATTCTCCAAGGAAAGAGTTGGAGGTATAAACACAACAACTGTGTACACTTTGAATAATGTCACAATAATCCATGTAGATTTTGATCTTTTATAGAGAAGCAATTCTACAGGATTAAATATTTCAACCACCAATATTTTGTTTAATTCTTTGTTTTCTGCACAAATATTTGATGGGAGGAGATGAATGTTTTGCAGTTGGGATTAAGGTAGAAGAAGACGTAGGGAGGTTGGAGGTAACAGGGAAAATGAGGGGAAGGAGGAGAAGGGGAAGGCAGGCCAACAATTTATATATTACATTACTTCTTACGAAGAATAGCAATACCTTGAGAACATCTGCAGAACCAATAACCTTAGCGAGTTCCTTCTTAATTGTAGCAGCTGTTAGGGGTCAATTTGTCTTTCTGCAATTTAAATAATGATACATGGAGAAAACAAGGCCTCAGGTCAAAGTCAAGTATTAAAATAGCTCAGGTATGTTTGCTGTATCTATGTTAGTGGAGGATAAACCTTGGCAGAGTAAGGTACTAATGAATTCCCTAAGATCCAAAATAGGATGAGGGGTATCAACTAATCTTAGATCTTTTTGCTATGGATCAAAGCAAACTAGATGCCCTAAAAATATGAAAACATTGAAATTAAATGATGATAAGGAATGTGAAAAAAGGCAGGGGCATTGTGATTTATTGCATTTGACATAAAAAGACAAAATATCATGCTGGACTCAATGGGCCAAATAGACTACTCCTATTTCTATCATCCTGCATTATAGTAAAAATGCATCTTAAAATACATAGCAGTGTGCCAGTAAATCTCATTTGGAATTGCCCACAGTGAGATAGATGTTTTATAAGAATGGGATAATATTCAATTACTAACATACCACTATCAGCAAGGGGATGACCATAGGACAGTGCTTCCCAAACTCTTTCCCAGTGTGACTCTAGCTTAATGCCTCAGACTTCATGTGACCTTGAGGATGAGGAGTATAAATACTGTGGCTACAAGAGCAGGACAGAGGCTAGGAATCCTGCAACGAGTAACTCATTTCCTGATTCCCCAAAGTCTGTCCACCGTCTACAAGGCACAAGTCAGGAGTGTGATGGAATACTCTCCACTTGTCTAGAAGAGTGCAGCTCCCACAACACTCGAAAAGCTTGACACCTTCCAGAACAAAGTAGCCCACTTGATTGGCACCACATCCACAAATATTCACTCCCTCCACCACCGATGCACAGTAGCAGCAGTTTATACCATCCACAAGATGCACTGTAGGAATTCACCAAGGCTCCTTAAACTGCACCTTCCAAATCCATGACCACTACCATCTTGAAAGACAAGGGCAGCAGATAGATGTGAACTCACAACCTGGAAATTCCCCTCCAAGTCGCTCACCACCCTGACTTGGAAATATATCACCGTTCCTTCACTGTCGCTGGGTCAAAATCCTGGAACTCCCTCCCTAACAGCACTGTGGGCGTACCTACACCACGTGGACTGCAGCAGTTCAAGAAGGCAGCTCACCACCACCTTCTCAAAGGCAACTAGGGATGGGCAATAAATGCTGGCCCAGCCAGCGAAGCCCACACCCTGTGAATGAATTTTTAAGAAAGGGGTTACACTGCAATGTTTTCTTAAACAAAAGTAAACATCTAACTTTTCACAGGCCTCAATGATCGGTCCATTAGGTCACAACCACAATCAAGAAGCATGAGGGCCCTCAGCTTTTAGCATTCAGTCCAAACTCTACAGCAGCCATTGCCACCAACGGCAGCACTGCTGAGACTGAGGAACTGCCTCCGAATCTTTTAAAGGGTTGGGTGCCCCAACAGCAACTAATTAGTTGCTAGACAAACTGAAAATGCAGCCAGCAGTCCACAAACAGCTGATTCGGGGTTGCGTCTGAACTTTGGGCTTGTTGTTGGGGATCTCTTCACTTCAACAAAGTTCTGGACAGTAACATGCTCAAAAGGAAATTGTATGAAAAAAAAACATTTGCAGGACCATGGAGAAAGTGCAGGGACATAGAACAAATTGAACAGCTCTTTCAAAGGGCCAGCACTGACATGGTAGGCTAAATGGCCTCTTTCTGTGCTGTAAGATTCCATGAGTTTCTGAGTTACTGCTTCCGTGACATTACTGGTAAACAATTGTATCAAGTCCTCAAAAAGTAATATCCAGGATATTAGCACAAATTTCATTCTTAAACAAGTGTTTTTAAGGAATTACCACAGCGCCATTTGTTCTTGCCTGAGTCGACCTGACAATCCACTCCTCTGTGGGAGCAAAATAGCTTCCAGTCTCTCATTTCGATTGAGTCCTGTTATCTTTGTACTCTAGTGCCATAAATACAGTCCAATTTAAATAAAGTGCTTACATGTATATTATTCAAACGTTTCACCATTCAGCTTACCTAGGTTCAGTGTAATGTACTGTACAGACCCACAGGAGGCCTGCAAATATTTGTCAAAGAGCACAGGAATTGTTGTGATTGGCAACAGCCCAGAGGAATCCATTTAAGTCTGATTAATGACAAGCTTCAGCCTAACAGAAAAATGATTTGGGATCATTTTTGTCTAATTGCAGACCTTCATGAATGAATGTAATCCACTGATCCCACTATATTTCCCTAATGGCTCTTTTAGCCTTACAATGCACCACATCTTAATCTGTCTTTACATAAGCTCTCAATTGGTCCAAAGAGACTTCAGGCACTCCATTAAAGATTCTGTGCCTTCACCTACCAGCTCTCCTTTCCTTCACAGTTACCTTAATAAGATCCTACTGAGTGGATGAGCATCTACTAGACACTAGTTTCATGTTTCTTTATGCTTTTGGCTGCAGAGAGCAGTAATTCACTGGCCACTAATCTCCCTCAATTCCATTGTGTCAGCCATCATAAAGACCTGGTTCCAGGCTTCACTGCCAAGCAATATCCTTCTACTGGTTACATCTCTCACAGAACAAAGCCCATCAATAACTCTTAACTGGTGGTCAACTGTCTCATGACCAGCATCCACCCTAGGATGGCTATGGGACATGTTGAGGTCCTGAAAAGTTTAATATAAATGAATGTCTTTCTTTCTTTCCCAATCATATTGTATCTTGCCACAATTACATGGCTGATTCCTAAATTTAGATGTGGCTTAAGAGGAATAATTGCCCAGCCTAAAACTGGTCTCCTAGGAAGCAGACAATGAGGCGGTCTTTAAGATCTCCTCAGGTATGGAGAATGTAAATCCAGGATCCTGTCGAGCACAGGGCTTGAAGAACATAGGATACAGCTGGGTGTAGGTTAAGATTGTCAAAAGAAAATAAGAAATTTAGGCAACACCTTTTAGTAAGAGGAAGATAGAATTGTAGAAGGGAAGCCTCAGTAAATTTCTGCAAAGGGCTAGATGTAATTCTATTAACTAAAGAGATGATGGGCAATTAGTTCAGAATCACAGTAAGGAAGCTGATGGGAGGTTTGTAAAGGTAGGATGGATGGATGGCTCAATGGACTTCTCCTGTCCAAAATATTACTGTGTTAAGTTCCACATCTTTAACTGCTAGATCCACTGTGCGATGGGGCACTTTGATCAGGAGGATAATGGGAATGCCAACACATTTAATGGTGAATTGTGCTATTCATTGTGCCTCACAGAGAGAGTGCCCAGTGCTTGTTGTCCACTTAATGAAGTTTATAACCCACCATTGTCAGATATCTAATGGCCAACCAGTAACCATTCCCTATGAGCATAGGTAAGCATTGTATCTATAGTGTGAACTTAGCAATAATATGAATAAGATGGCAATAAATAGAGGATGAAACTGAGACAGAATTCCAGTGCCTGAGCCAAGCATTTCTCCAGAGAATGTTTGATGATTTATCAGCTGGAACTATTGACAGCACATGAAGAGTTAAATCTGTCATTAAGGGCCGAGTTCCTCTTAGCCAGCTCCAGATAACCATGTAAGTCAATACCTTAAGAGGCAGGGAGTTCTTACCTGGACAAGCAGCAGGACGCTTAACAATACTCTATACAGCTAATCTGCATAAATTTTTAACCTTTTAAACTCTAAGCACACTTGAGATTCTCTGAGCAGTGACTCTAATGACCCTGCATCTAAGTTCTCTCAGCTTTGATAAGTGGGGAACATTCCTATGGGGAGAGACTGTGCACTCTATATCAGGCAAGAGTTCTACTCTGGAGATGCTGCCAGACCTGCTGAGTTTTTCCAGGTATTTTTGTTTTTGTTTTGGATTTCCAGCATCCATAGTTTTTTGCTTTTATATAAGAGTTCTACTTATTTGGGTTTCTCTGTAGTTTAGTCTCTTAAGCAAAGTAACGATTTTGCACAAAGGATAAATACCCAGCTGAGTCAACAATGATCTGAATCATGTCCCTTCTCATTCTAGTCTTCAATGAAAACAGGTTCAGTTTTGAAGAAAAGAAAATATGTATCAGCATAAGTTATCCATCCAATAGACACACAGCAGCAGTTAACCAATAAGGTGCTTTATTATAGTGGATGAGGGTAGATGAGGCAGCCTATTAGTCACCAATGATGAAGATACATGCTGGGAATTTCTGTGATCTTATCACGGGAATGCTGAATATCAGATTCCACAACTTTTATTCCACTTGTAATATCAAACTATTTATTTTAAATGGATAATGACTCCATTAAAATCATGGGAAAAGCAATGTGTTGCAAGTACTTTAAGCATCTGCATGATGATGTGGTTCAGGGAAATCTTTAGTCCACAGTTAAAAGGCACATTTCACGTTAAATTTGTCTATGAAATTATCTTCACTCTTTGAGAGCTTTCCAATAAGTTATGTTATTTTATAGAGTCTTAGCAATGGCTGAATGTTCACACTCTCGCCTCTGAGTCAGAACATGTTGGGTTCAAAGACCACTCCAGGGACTTGAGCTCAAAGCCTAGACTGACCCTCCAGTGCAGGACTGAGAGAGTCCTCTGGATGAGATATAAAGATCCCTGTCAGCCCTCACAGGTGGACACAACAGATCCTATGCACTGTTCAAAAATGTACATGAGGGTTCTCTCTGTGTCTTAGCTAATTTTTCCTTTCTGCCAGCATCACTAAAACAGAGGAACTAGCCATTATCACATTTCTATTTGTGGGATCTTGTTGTGTGCAAATTAGCTGCCTTCGTTCCTACATTACAACAGTAACCACACTTCAAAAGTAATTCATTGTAAAGTAATTTGGAATGTCCTTAGGTCATGAAATTAGGACAGAAGTTGAAAAAAAAACTAGGAAGACAAAGAGGTACTATGAAATTAAAGTATAGGGAGCATGAAACAAAATAGTAAGATATTCCACATACACCACCTCCAAATTTAAGATTAAAAAACGGAGAAATTAGAATTAGACTAATCAGACTCAAAGAGGATGAAACCCCTGGTCTGGACAGATTGAATCCATGTATTTTAAAAGAATCTAAGGAAGAGATAGCAAGACAATACTACAAATGTTTAATAATTTGTTTGAAAAAGATGTAGTGCCACAGGACAGGTGGATAGCTAACATAATGCATCCAATTAAGAAGGGAGACAAAATATGCCAAGATAACTATAGACCAGTCAGCTTAATGTCACTAGTGGGAAAAAATAATGAAATCTCTACTAAAGGAGAATATAGAAAAACATCTAAAAAGCAAAAATGCAATATGAATACTCAGCAGGAATTTCAAAAGGGAAAATCTTGCTTGACTAAACTTACTGAATGCTTTGAAAAGGTAACAGGGAGTAGACAAGAGTGATTCACAGAATCAAAGAGTGGTATTTAATAGGGGCGACAGGGATTCCATCCTCCTGTGGAGTGCCAGTGAGAGTCCCACATTGCCTCTTTTTGGGAAGGGCCGCCACATCATGTGCCATTTAGGCACTTGATAAGCTGCGGCGGGCATTCACCACGATCAAGGATGTGTGGCGTAAGTCTCGCCCACGGAGACCTGCTGGCCAATCAGAGGCCGGCAGCTCTATTGGAACGCAATACCAATGGGGAGTCAGTGTCTGCTGCTGATGCACCCACCCAAGGCCTATCGTCATTGTGGGATCCCAGGCCACAGGCCATTGAAGGCGGGAAGGGGTTGCGGGGCGGGTGTTGAGGGATCTGAGATGGGCATGAGGGGGTTCGGCTGCAGGGGTAATGGGGTGGCTCTCAGCAGGCACCCACACACCAGCGCCCTCACCTCCTCCACTTTCCCGATGCCGGGCTGCCTCCATCAGGCACCTTTGAACATGGAACCCCTACAGAAATCCGCATGCAATCCCACATAGGTTTGCATGTCATGGTCCCTGCATGGCAAGCCCCCACCCACTGCTAGGTTAATACCAGTGGCAGCGAAATGAGGCCATTGAGTGGGCAATAATTGTCCATTTAAGGGCCTCAGTTGATGGCGGGGTGGGTAGACCATGGGTGGGCCTTCCCGCCACATTGTTAATCGGGGTGAAGGCGAGAGGGGGGTGGGGTTCCCACCTTCTTGCCTGATTAAATTCCCCCCACCACCAAATTTGCTGTTGTGTATTATGCTTCAGAGATATGCAGAGCTATCGCACCAGGGTCTATTTGTACAGGAGGAGCTTCATTCAATGTTTTAAAATGTCTGCTCTCATGCTTGCAGCTGCTTGCTTCAGTTTAGTTTCTCTTTCTCAGTCACCACACCCAGGCTGACCTAAATTACACAATGAGCAGACAACAGTCAACAGACACACATAATCAAGCAGAAAACCACTGAACAATTGAACACCACCGTCACGGGGGAGGGCATTAAATACTACCCATGGAATCTTAAAATAGTACAGCACAGAGGAGGCCAATTGGTCCATCAAATCCCTGCCATCTCTTGAAGCGCAATCCAGCTAGTCTCAATTGCCTGCTCTTTTTCCATATCCCTGTAATTTTTTTCTTGTTCCAGTATTTATCCAATTCTCTTCTGCCAATCAGTAGATGTAACTTATCTAAATTTTGAAAAGGTCTTCAATCAGGTGTCATATAATAAATGAATGGAGAAGGTCGGAGCATTCAAAATCAGAGGACAAGGAGCAGAAAGGACAGTGAAAGCTGGGAGCAGGGATAAAGGGTAACTATTCAGAATGTAAAAAGTTAAGTACCACAAGTGCTAGGGCTACTGTTATTCATAATTTGTGTTATGATTTAGTCTTTGAAATAAAAAGCACAATTTCTAAATTTGTGGATGACACCAAACTGGGAAGTAGGGTGGGTGGATAGTTGATACTGCGGAGGCCTGCAACAGATTACATACAGGCACTAATAAACTTGCAGAATTATCACACAATTGGCAAATTAATTTCAAAATAGGTAAGTGAAAATTACTACATTTTGGTAAGAAAAATAAGGAATTCACATATTACTTGGAAAATAAGATTCTAAATGGGGTAGAGGGAAAAAATGGTACTCAGAGTGGAAATACAAAATTTTTAAAGTAGTGGCACGTATCAATAAGGCCAAAATGAAGGCAAAGGAAACATTTGGGTTTATTCCTTCCTCAAGGGATAGAACTGAGAAATGGAAAAGCTATGCTAAATTTGTATTAATCCTTGTTAGATCACACCTAGACCACTGACTTAAGTTCTGGTTGTTATATTATAAAAAGGATATAGAGGCACTGGACAAGGTATAAAGATGATTTACAATAATGGTACCTGGAATGCAGGTTTTGTGACACAGTGGGTAGTGTTGCAATGGGTAGTGCCCCTATCTCTGAGCCGAAAACTCTATGTTCAAATCCCATTCCAGGACTTCATGGCCAAAGAAGGTGTGTTTATAATGTGGACAAACAGATAGATTATCAACCTGCAAATCCTTCCAACACACCCCAATGGTGGGTACTAAGGGTGGAATTGTCTGGTCCAGTTGGCGGTGGGTATCATGGTGAGTGGGGGTGGACAATTCTGCGTGAGGGGCAGAAATTGGTTTCATGATGGCTTGAAAACACAGTGGGATTATCCAATGGTGTCCACCATGGAGAAATGCAAATCCAACTGGAGGCTGGCATGAACCCAGGGGCTTGCATCCAATAATGGGATGCAAAGAAAGGCCTGACCGGAATTGCCCGACCCCATACCTCACATACTATTACGCTGGTGGGAAAACATGCCAGCCCAGAACACATCTGGGCAAGTTTTTTTTAAATTTATTTATAGGGTGTGGGAGTCGCTGACTAGGCCAGCAATTATTGCCCATCTCTAATTGCCCTTGAGAAGGTGGTGAGCTGCCTTCTTGAACTGCTGCATTCCATGTGGTGCAGGTACACTCACAGTGCTGTTAGGGAGGGAGCTCCAGCATTTTGACCCAGTGACAGTGAAGGAACAGCGATATATTTCCAAGTCAGGATGGTGAGTGGCTTGAACAAGTCGGGACTTACCATTAGGGCCTTGCTCGGATTGCAGACATTCGAGGAGAAGAAGATGCTGGAGCTCTGCAGCTACCAGACCCAGAGGAACATGTGCATCACATGCTGGGTGGATTCTTATGGAAATGGCTCAGCTGTGAAGCAGTGCTCAGAAGATGGGAGGTCTCCATTGATGCCATGGGTCTGCTTCGGAACACCATGGTCTTGGCCAAAGGCTGCCAGGGATAATCGGTGAGGGTGGGCAGAGGAAGGTCCAGGTGTGAGTGGGACACAAAGGTGTACCCAGAGGATTGGGAGAGGAAGGTCCAGGTGTGACTGGGAGAGGAGGGTGTACTAGAGAGGAGGGTGAGCTTGAGAGTGGGGGAATGATGGTGTCGGGAGGGGCTGAGATTGGAAGGTGGGAGGAAGGAGTAAAGGTGGGGGAGGTTGTAACGGGGGAGAATGCAGCAAGTGTGGAGGTAGGTGTAAGTGGGAGGAATGTGTATGAGAGGGAGTTCGGAGGGAGGAAAGTGTCTGGGAAAAGGAGGGAGTTTGGAGGAGGGAAGGTGTCCGGGGGCAAGGAGGGAGTAAGTGTGCAGGAGTAATGGTGTTCAGGGCGTAAGGCAGGGGGAATGTCCAGGTGAACGTGCAAGGGATGAGTCTGTGGAGTCAATGACTGCCTCCTAGGGAGTGAACTGAGGGTGTGCATGGTAGGAGGGAATGGTGAGTGTGAGAGGGGCAGAGAAAGCCTGTAGGGTGGGAGGGTAAGGGTGCTTCAGTAGCAGAAGAAGGGACAGCGAGGCTGGTTGCCTGGGACTCGGAGCCAGACACGGACCCTGGGGGTGAAAAGGAGGAGGTCAGGGAGGTCAATGTGGATGGGGTTGGGACTCTCAGAAGGTAGGGAATGTGCACTTTCCCCTGGATATCCTTGAAAGACAGTGGTTAGGGTTGGTAGATGATGCTGGGGAGGTGGAAGGTGATGCCAGGGGTTTGACAGTTATGGGGGAAAGGACATGGGTGACTGGGGGAGGGAAAGGATGGGGGAGCTGACGAGACACTTGACCATGGCCATGGTTGCCGAAATCAAAAGTGAGCGGAGCTCATGTTGGACAGGCACAGGTGCCGCATGGGAGCGTGGTCAGTGGGTGGGCAGAGATGCCGGTCAACTCAGACAGACAGCTGAAAGTGAGCCCAACAGGCAGCATTAAAAATGCTCAGGACATTGAGATGAGTTTGATGGATGAAGGCTCCGCGTATATGGGAGAGTGCTTGCGTGAGACTACAAAAGGACCTGCCACACACACACAGAATCATTCATGATCCAGCTGCATGCAGCTGAACTGCTACTATGTAGCATGCAATGCAAGGACCCGCAAAGCCTGTCAATGAAGCAGAAAGACGTCACACATTATTCAGTGCAAGTGAATATATTTCAGATTATAAAGCAACAAAATGTGTTCAACATTGCAACCACTTATGCATAGAAATTCTTAACTTTCCTAGGCCTACCACTTCTTCTAGGTGCTGCCCTGACATCTGCAGCAGGGGTGGAGACAGCCTGTGCAATAGTTGGCCCTGTTAACTCTGATGGCTTCGGTGTGTGTCCTCTGGAAAGTTGAGGACTTTAGGGCCCTGCCTTGCTTTGGTGTCCTCCTGTGGGCCAGCTGTTTCTTCTGCAGTGACAAAGGATGAGGTTGAGGGGGTTACAGGCAAAGGGGACTCAGAGGGAGAAGACAGCCTCTGAGATTCCTGAGTGGATGACCCGGGGGTGTCCAGATGCTGCTCCTCCTCCCTTCAGGAACCCGAGGGCCCCGGCCTGACTCCTTGAGGGGAAGGAGCACCTGGAGGAGCATCAAGGTCCCCCATTTCCCTCTTATGTTCCAACTGCGGGAACTCACCCATGGCTACCACGATGTAGTGCAAGCCTGTGCACATCTCCATGTTCTGCTGGTCCAGGGTATCCATGGTGTCCGCCATCCTTCCCATGGAGACCTCCATACACACATGTGGGCATCACTTCAGCAAAGAGCAGGCAGATGCACTCCTCCAACTCACGTGCCATTCTGCTGAGGGCTTCCAGCAGCACTGCATGATATTCCCCTGCCTTCTGCTGACTCTCCAGGATGAGTTGCAAGGCCAAATCCAGCAGCTCATCATCTGACTCGGACCTCACAGATGCCTCTTTCCCAACAGTCTTCCAAGTGCCAGGGAGCTCGGCTGATCCTACCTTCTCCTGCTTCTGACACGTCCACGCAGTGACCACCAGACTGTGAACCTGAAATCTAAATCTAGGTTCCACCGAGGTGCGTGTCCCTGCGTTGGTGGAGGGTGTGGGTAAGTGCTGCTTATTTCCAGCTCTTCAATGGAGGAGGTGTCCTCTTCGCTGTTGATGAGGACCTGGATGAAGCTGAGGGACTGGTTGGCTGAGGGTGTCGGTTGCTTGGCAGAGCTCCCTGTGAACAAAAGTAGAGACAATCAGTGCATGGCAGCAGAGTCAAAAGCAGGAGAGAGAGTAATCACAGTTGCGTTGACAGAGGGATGATGCGGTGCAGGATCCTCACATGGGTGTTCGCCGCCAACCTTATCGTCACCACAGGCACGGTCCACATCCTCACCAGTCAACACAATGGCACACTCCTCGAAGTGATTGAGGGGTCTAATGTGGGCCACTCCACATTAGAGAGATGTGGGACCTCTCCCTGCTGTTGTGAGCCAGCTTCTCCTGCATGAAAACAGATGGAGAGAGTGTGAGCAGGACACATGGCACTGTGTGGAATGTTTGTGTGGTGAGCAGAGCCATGGACAGGATGAGGAAGTGAGCTCCAGGGGATATAAGCCTGGTGGAGATGTGAGAGTGTGTGTGAGAGTTAGGGGTGTTGTCCCTTGATATGTGAGATCCCTGTGGACATGTGATGGGTTTGTGAGTGTGTGAGTTGAGAGTGATGAAGTGGTTGACTTACCCAGGCAGAACGGATGAGATCATTCATCCTCTTCCTGCACTGGATGGCTGACCTCCTCTGTGCTCCGGTGATGCTGATCGCCACTGCCACTGCCTCCCAGGCCAGACTGGTGATCCTCCTCGACCTTCTGTTCCAGAGCAGAGGCTGAGGACATTGCGGTGGCCTTCTACTGCCCGTGGTGGGCAAATCCGAACCCGCCCACCGGCGATCTAGCGTGTTTCCTGTGAATGCATTATTAATGAGGCAGGATGCGTCCAAAAGGGGACGATATGGTGTGAAAACCAACCATTGTGGCTGGCAGGTAAAACATCTTTTTTTATGCCCGCTACCGCACTTAATGCAAATCTGAGATGATGCCACCCCAAGAGTGGGAGAGATTTCTTGTCAGCATGAGGTGGAAAGAAAATTGGAGCCTTTACCTCCCTCAGTGAGCTGTAACATACACACCAGAAATGCCAGGTTATACCTATTAGGAAAGGACGAACAGCATGGGTTCCCTTTCTCTTGAAAAGAGAAGCCTGAGGAGGTGACCTAATAGAAATTCCAAATTCTGAAGGGTTTCAATAGAGAAAACACGCAAGAGTTTTTTTCACTTGTGGGCAAGAGCAAAACTAGAGGACCTCAATATAAAAAAGTTACCAAGAAATAGTGTAGAGAATTCAGAAGACGCTTTCTTACCCTGTGAATGTGGGGCTCACTACAGCAGTGGTAGTTGAAGTGAAGATCCATTTAAGGGGAGTTTAAATAAGCATAGTGTGCAGAAGGAGCAGAGGGTTATGCTGATAGAATTAGATAAGTAGATATGGAGGATGCTTACGTGGAGCTGGCATGGATTGGTTGGGCTGAATGGCCTGTTTTTGTTTTGTATTGTTTATGTAATTCTATGAAATTTGCGATATAAATGTAAGTCTTTTCTTTTTATATATGTGGTAGGCGGTTTCGTTAAACCTTCGAGGTGCTTTGCAGTCAAATATTTGGCAAACAAGTACATAACCACATCTATCATTACTTGAAAGTCAAGTGGCAGCAACAGATTGCCCTCTGTTATGCCTTTCAATTATACTTCCATCAAGATGACATATCGGGAAATAGTAAAGGCTGGTTATTAGTATTCTGAGACTTAAGATGTTAAACTTGGGTCACAGACCTTCTCCTCATCAATCCAAGTTGGTTAATATTTCAAGCAAATTTTTTCAGTCTGTCAATTAATGGTCCATTAGAATAATTATTTTGAAAAAGATCATACATGGAGCTCCAGAAATTACAAATATATAAAAATTCAGAATAAGCATAAACCCAATTTTGTATCTCAACTTTCTAAATCGGTGCTGCTAAAAGATATTAGGTGCAAAATTTGGCTATGGAGAGCTGGTGCCACAGAAGCTGCCGGCCCTCAGAATAGTGGACACAGTGCTTCCGGCCATTCCTAATCCAGCCTGTGTAACATACCCATGCTGCCGGCGAGGGTGCTGCCACAGACGTGCCATCTGTGTACCATAAGCTTTGACGGCGGGCAGACCATGACATCATGCAGCCTCTCAGGCTGGTTTAACACATGTTCTGTGAACATGGGCTATGCAGGTTCAGTGAACATCCTCTGCTAATCATTCACAGCATTCAGCTGCACAAGCAATGTCCCACTCATGCTTTTTAAAGGACAAACCATCCGACTTCAGGGAGTACTGTGGTATGATTTTTGATGAGCTCTAGTGACTTGGTGGGTTATTCTTGAATGGGATGCGGGTGTCATTGGCAAGGCCAGCATTCGTTGCCCATCCCAAATTGCTCTTGAACCGAATGACTTGCTCGGCCATTTCTGAGGGACAGTTCAGAGTCAACCACATTGCTACATCCTGACAGGGAGGTCAGAGGAGCTTTATGACCTGGCCATAGAAAGGCTGCTACAGTCATGGGGCAGCAGTTTGCAGTCCCCCTGGGTCGGCAACATGACATGAAAATGTATCTGAGGCTGCAGAGTGGGGAAGCTCTGCACACAGGGAGGAGGAAGAAAGGGATTCTCCACGGATTGCTCTATTTACCTGGGGTCTTCAAGGGCCACTTCTCCTATCTCTACCTTAGCCAGAAGAGTTCACCAAGGAGGTGGTCACAGAACTTTGCACTTCCTTCAACAG
The DNA here is from genome assembly GCF_017639515.1 of Carcharodon carcharias. Taxonomy (NCBI): domain Eukaryota; kingdom Metazoa; phylum Chordata; class Chondrichthyes; order Lamniformes; family Lamnidae; genus Carcharodon; species Carcharodon carcharias. Next base: position 54,493,585 of record NC_054483.1, on the reverse strand, counting down.
AACCTGCAGCTGCACACCCAGAGTGAGATAAAAACAAAAAACTGCGGATGCTGGAAATCCAAAACAAAAACAGAATTACCTGGAAAATCTCAGCAGGTCTGGCAGCATCGGCGGAGAAGAAAAGAGTCAACGTTTCGAGTCCTCATGACCCCTCGACAGAACGGTACACAGAACCCAGAGTGAGGATGGTTCTGTGATTGGCCATCAAGGTTACTATCACTCTCAACTTCTACATGACCGGGCTGGAAGATTGTGGAGCAAACCATTGGCATTTCCAAGCAGGAGTTCCACTGCCCGGGTCATTCAGTTGGTGGGGTTGGGGGAGGTGGTGGGGGGGTGAGGGCAGAGGGGAGTAGCCCTACAATTCTCGCTGGATGTCTCTAAATTCATGGTGATCTGCTGCATCCTCCATAACCCTGCTATTGTGAGGGCACAGCATTGCCACCAGGCATGCAGACGCCACCTCAGAAGAAAGAGGAGGAGAAGGAAGAGGAGAAGGCAGGAAGGTGGCATCCAAGACTCCTTGCTCCAACAGGCTGCCTGTGAGTCCCTACTCCAGTTCCCTTAAGAAGTTGTCTCAACATTATTCCACACTTCCCCACCTTCTCACCCTACTATGACATCCCATCACAGTATCCTTTATAGAAGCATAGAGTCATTGGACAGGATTTTCCCTTCATACTCTATCCCTCTACTTATAAAGCTCAGGATCCTGTACTCCTTTTTAACCTTTTAACTTTCTCAACCTGCCTTACCACCCTCAATGATTTGTAGTCTTTCTGTTTGTGCGCCTCAATTGAGAATTGTATCTTTTATTTCATATAGCCTCTCCTCATTCTTCCTGCTAAAATATATCACTTCACATGTCTCTGCATTAATTTCATTAGCTACTTGTTCCCCCATTCCACCAGCCCTTGTCCTCTTGTGGTCTATCACTATTCTCCTCATAGTTCTCAATACTTTTACGTCAGCCCCAAATTTTGCAACTAAGCCCGTTAAACCCAAGTTCAGATCATCAATATATTTGAATAAAAGCAGTAGTCATAATACCAATCACTAGGGAACCCCATCTTCCTCAAGTCCAAAAATCTCAGATTCACCACTACTCTCTATTTCCTGTCACTCAGCCAACTTGTATCCATTCTGCCACTGTCCATTTTATTTCACTGGCTTCAACTTTGCTTGCAAGTCTATGTGGCATTTTATCAAATGTCTTAAATCAATTTACAGGAGCCACATCACTTATTACCCTTATCAACTCTTCTGGTACTGCACCAGAAAATTCAATTCCACAATTTGCAGAAAATCTGAAAGCAGAAAGTTGGGTGAAGGAAAGGGGGAGGGTGGAAAGCAAGAGGTCCATGGTCACACTATTTGTAGCTTTCACTTTGTGCCAGATACAAAGATGAGGGTGAGTTGGGATTTGAGAAGGTGTAAAAAGTAGGAACATACCATCATCCTGAATGCAATAATGGATACAACAGCCTCTGTCAAAAGTGACCCCATGATGTGGAACACTGTTTGCTTCAACATGCTCAAAGAGATGCCAGTGCGCATAGTCCCCTCTGGTTCTGTTCTGTTCCCCATGTTTATGAATCACTTAGTCCTACAAGAGAGAGGGAAGAATGTTAGTGAGTGCATTGCAGTGTTTTGGTGACCTGCCTGTCTTGAATGAATAATATATAATTTACGGAGGTTCCAAGAGGTGGATGTGAGGCTGGCATTGATAATATCATTTTGCATTTCCTTGTTTCTTTTCTCTTTTTTTACTTCTATCTAATCGCTTTATACTCCCTTTTTCCTCATCCTTTCCTTTATTGTTTATGTGCTTAGTGTATGTCTTTTATTTTAGTTTCAATTTGACCCTTATATCTTTATTGTTTCATTATTATTAGTTTGTTCTTATTTTTTCAGCAGAATAAACTGCCCCTGAAAATATTTCTTTTTAAATATTTCCATTGTTGTTCTATCTTTCAGTCATCTTTTTCCATTTACCTTTGCACTGTGGTGGTAGAATTCTCTACTTTGTGAATTTAGCAGCTCAGTGTTAAAAAATGAATATAAAGTGAATGTACTGATTACAGGGATTAGGAAACCCGGTAATGCTTGTCTTTACATTCAGTTTACTGTTAATCACATAGCATCTATGTTACTGAACATCTAGCCCTTATTGCGAAGGGGCTGGAGTATAAGAGTAGGGGAGTCTTGCTACAACTGTACATCACAATGATGAGCCCACACCTGGAGAACTGTGTACAGTTTTGGTCTCCTTATAGATGGAGGGATATAATTGCATTAAAGGCAGTTCAGAGAAGGTTAACTACATTGATTCCTGGGATGAAGTGGTTGTCTTATATGAGGGAAGGCTGAGCAGGTGGGCCTCTATACTCAGAAAAGCTTAGAAAAATGAGGGGTGATCTGACTGAAATATATAAGGGGGCTTTATAGGGCAGATGCTGAGGCAAGGTTTTCCTTTGAGGGGGAATCTAGAACCAGGCGCACAGTTTCAAAATAAGAAGTCTCCCATTTGAGACAGAGATGAGGAGGAATTCCTTCTCTCAAACGGTCACTAATCTTTAGAATTCTCTATCTCAGAGAGCAGTGGGGGATGGGTCATTGAATATATTCAAGGCTGAGTTAGACAGATTTTTGATCTACAAGTGAGTCAAAGGTTATAGGGTGCAGGCAAGAAGCTGGAGTTGAAGCCACAGTCAGATCTGCCACGATCTTATTGAATGGTGGAGCAGGTTCAATGGGCCGAATGGCCTATCCGTGCTCCTATTTCTAATGTTTTTATATTCTTATGTTCTGACAAAATGGAAAATTGCCCTGGCATGTCCTGTCCATAAAAACCTGGACAAATTCCATCCAGCCAATTACTGCCCAGTCTATTGTTAATCATCAGCAATGTGATGGAAGGTGTCTGTTGTCAATGGTGCCCTCAAACTTATTCAGCAATAACCCACTCACTGATGATCAATTTGTGTTAAGTGAGGTCCACTCAGCTCCCCACTTCAGAACAGTGCTGGTTCAAACATAAACAAAAGAGTGAATGCCAGAGGTGAGTTGAGAGTGACTGGACATGAAGACAGCATTTGACAGGGCATGATATCAAAGAGTCCTGGTAAATTCAAACTCAATGGAAATCAGGGGAAAAACTCTCTACTACCAGGGGTCATATCTAGCACTAAGGAAGATGGTTGAGGTTGTTGGAGTCCTATCATCTCAGTCCCAAGGTATCACTGCAGGAGTTCCTCAGAGTAGTGCTCTAGACCCAACCATCTTCAGCTGATTTGTCAATGACCTTCCTTCCATCATAAGGCCAGAAGTGGGTATGTTTGCTGATGATTGCACAATGTTCAGTTCCATTTGTATCTCCTCGGATATTAAAATAGTCCATGTGTAAATGCAGCAAGACCTGGACTTCACTTAGAGTGGTCTGATAATTGGGAAGTACATTGCCTACACCGTTGCCTTTAAGTTCCCCTCCAAGTCAGACACCTTTCTCACTTGGAACTATATTACCATTCCTTCACTGTCCCTGGATCTAAGTCCTGGAATTCCCTCCCTAATAGAACTGTGAGTGTCCCTACACCAGATGGAATGTAGCAGTTCAAGAACATGGCTCACCACAAACTCCTCAAGGGCAATTAGGATCAATAACCCAATCTGCATCATATACATATCCATTAGAAAGAAGTAAGTGCTCATTGAAACTAAACCCTTTGATCAGATTCACCCTCAGCTGTGTATATTTATCTGGCCATGATGAGCCATGCCCTGTGGATTGTTACCTTTAGTCACTGGGGTTCCTTCTGGGTCATTCAGCTCCAGGTTTACTCCTAGACCATTGAGAGCTACTGAATGGGGGAGCATTCCCGAGTCTCAATCAAATTCAGGGCTGGCAACCAGATGCTCTGTAGACCCAATCAATTTCACCCAACTTAGCATCTCTCCTCACAAGCCAATCAGCTGCCATGGAATTTTTCCAAATCTCTCCTCATCTCACAATCTTTCAGAAGAATCTGGAGTGCTCTCACCTTCTGAAGCTCAGTCACTCCCAGGCCTCTGAGGCTTTGCCAGGCTCTTCACCTCCTGCCCTTTTCATCACTGACTGCTGACTTCCAGAGACACCTCCCCTGCCATTCCCACCCCCTCCCCAAGCTCACTGATTCTCTACTTACAGATTGCCTTTCTCCCACGCATGCTGATCGTCCAATCACAGATTTGCTCTCTCCCATGCTCTCTGTTCTTCCAATCATATAATCCTTCTCTCCTATACTTGCTGCTCCAATAATCACTTCTGTACTTTTTCCCAGTCTCTCTAGCTGCTCATGCTTCTGCTGTTGAGTTTGATGCTCAGTCACATCCCCTATTCAAACCTGTTGTGAGTGACCTGTTTATTTCAACATGCAGCACATTCAGTATTGCACTGTAAAGGGAACATTGATTATGATCACTATTTCCTCACTGTTCCCCCACATCCACTGCTATTATCTGCTCTAATCATTTCCCATTACTATATCCAACAGTGATTCCTCTCTGGTTGAGCTTCTTGTGTTCTGGATAAGAAAGGAGCTCTGAAAATGCTGTAAAAACACCATTGCCTTTTATCCTTACACCTCTTCCCTCCATGATCCATTCTCTGAATCCATACAGATACAGTTCCTCTCTTAATGTTCATTGGGCGGAATATTCCGAGCCCGTTGGTTGTGGGTGTGATAGGTGGCATGTGCGGAAAATATGGTGGGACCCACTTCACAACGGCGTGAAGGCCAGTCGTGATCTTCTGCTCAACCCGCCGATGGTGGGCCACGTTTCCCACCATCGGTCGGCAGGGAGCTAATTGTATTAAAATTATACTAGCATATAATTAAAAGGCCATCCCACCAAGCTCTTGGAACCCCACCATATCGTCCGTCCACGTCGGTGGGAAAGCACGCTGACGTGTTTCACAACAGCACACAGACACCGTGCACTTGGCGGCCTTCACTTTGGGGGAACTGAGGTGAGTGAGCAGCAGCTTCTCCACAGCTCGCCCATTGTTTACAGGCCTCAGAGACACCAGGGAGCAGGGGAAACTGATGCCTGGCTCCGCAGGTGACCGCTGAAAGGTGGGAGGTGTCTGGGGGCAAGTGCTGGCCAGCCTCAAAGGCGACTGCTGAGGGGGTGGGGGAGTTGTGTGGTGTTTTGGGGAAGTGTTGGTCAGCCTTGGAGGCAACTGCTGAGGAGTGGGGTCAAGTGCTGCCCTGCTGCTGCATCCCGCGCACAGGCAATCGAGGTGGGGATCAGGATAAGCAAGGGAAGTGTCCACACATTAGGCACACCTGTATAAACTGACCATGCCTATGCAACTAAGACAGATCAGGCGCAGCCATAGTGATAGGATTGGGGTTGGGATCCTAGCCTGCTCGCTCATGAAAGCACCACAGAGGCACCAAAGGGCCACCAATCACTCCACACCTTTGTGGAGGATGATGACGACATGTAATGAGGTGTCCCCATAGATCCTCACTTTGCAGTTGTGAACATTTGACTGTGAGAATTCTCCTGTCCTGGAGATGCAGTGGAGGCCCTAATAGTCACTCGATCACAGGAGGATGATGACAACGTGCAGTGAGGACACTCCATAGATCTTCACATAGCCTCTGAGAATGTCTGACTCAGAGACGCATCCATGAAACTTTAGACACATCTGATGCTGTGTCCGCCTTCAGCACCTCAGCCCTTCAGGAGCTGGTGCACAGCATCACTGGTCGCAGATGCTGGTGTAATGGGGGCCAGACACCCCCACCGCCCCCCCCCCCTTAAAGGTTCTGAAAGCACACAAAGAGAATGAGAGAACTCTGTGGCGCCTGCCCACTACATTCTGGCAGCAATGACCAGCATCACCAAGGTGCAGGTATCAGTAATGTTTCCAGGGAGTGTGAGGCTGGACCATCACTGTGGTCTGAAGGCCGCACAGAGCACAGGGAAGAGGCCCTGGACTGAGACACTTGCCTTTATCTTGTGCAGAAAGGTTTCACGTCTGAGTGACAAGAACACTGCTCATCAGAACAAGGAGCCACAGGCAGGGAGACATTCTTGGGAGTTTAATGACAATGAACAGTAAGTACAAGAGATCAACACCTGTGGCCAGGCTGTGCAACTACTTTTACCTAACTTTCCTAACCCTGTCTTGGTGCTCCCCAGACATCCACAGCGGAGGTGGAGGCAGCCAGCTGACTGCGATGCCCTGTCTGTGATGATTTTGGTGGGCGTCTTCTGGAAGGCTGAGACTTGGAGGGCCCCGGCCTGCTATTGAGGTCCTGCTGTGTAGCAGTGGCTCCCTCCTTGGCCTTTGAAGCTGGATCAGCGGAGGCCACAGGAAAAGGAGAGTCAGACGTGTTGATCACTCCCAGAGTCACCTGGGTGGATGGCCCCGGACTGTGCACCTGCTGATCCTCCTCCCTATGGGTGCCCGAGGGTCCCTGGCTGACTCCGTAAGCGGAAGGGGTAGCTGGAGTGAGATTGAGCTGCCCAGCACCCCTCTCGTGTACAGACTGTTGGAAGCCAACTATGGCATCAGTGATGGAGTTAAGGCTGCGCAGCAGTGCAAGAGCGTCGTTCTGGACAAAGGTCTTCATGGCAACCGCCATCCTACCAGTGTTGACCTCAGTGCACTGGCATGCCAGCACTATCACCTCAGCCTGAAGACAGCCGGACTCCTCCATCATGCTTTGCAATCTGAGGAGTGCAGCGGACATCCCTTCCTGGTGTTCCCAAGCTTGCCTTTGCAGCTCCAGCAACTGTGACATGACCGAGTCCAGAGGCTCATCATCTGACTCAGACTCAGCAAATTTCTGGCCTCCAGCAGTCCTCTGAGTGCCAGACACCTGGGAAGTTCCTGCCTCCGCCTGCTGTGGATCAGACAATGTGATGTGCTCACTAGATTATGAACTCGAGGCTACTCTAAAACTAGGTCCCACCGAGGTGTGTGTCTCTGTGCTGGTGAAGGTGTGGGTGAGAGCTGTGATGGGAATTCAGAGAGGGTGCCTTCAGATTCCTCTTCAGCGGTTTCTTTGGAACTTGATTGGAGGCCCTGTGTCATGGACTCTGTCGGCTGTTTGGCAGATGTGCCTATGGATGCAAGGAGAGATAACTAGTGCATGGCAGTGGCCTGTGAAAAAGAACACATCACTCACCGCATGTTGCACTGCTGGATCCTCACTTGGAAGAGCAGCGCTGACCTCACCATCAGCACAGGAACAGTCCAGGTCATCGTTGGCCAGCTGGATGGCTCTGTTTTCAAATTCTGTCAGAACTTTGATTTCCAGCATCCCTCCACCTGTCTGTGACCTTTCCCCCTGCTGTGAACTAGTTTGTCCTGCATGGATAGAGATGGGGAGAGTGTATCAGGATGCCTGCCAGGACAGAGGATAAAAATGCCTGGCCTGTGTGGGTGGTGAGTGGTCCCATGGACGGGATAAGGACAATGACAGTGTGTGTGAAAGATGATGTCCTTTGCACTAGCAGTGAGTGAGGGGCCTGTGGGTGTGTGATGTGTTCGTGAGTGAGTGAGTTGAGAGTGATGAAAAGAGTGACTTAACGTAGTGGAGCGAAGGAGATCATTCATCCTTTTGCGGCACTGGGTGGCTGTCCTCCTCTGCAGGGCATTCACGCTGACCACCACTGCCACTGCCTCCCAAGCCAGGTTGGCGAAATTGCTACCCATCCTGTGGCAGGAGCAGGGGCAGAGCACATCCCAGCGGGCCTCCACTGCATCCAGCAGTTGCTCGAGGGACCCACTGTTGAAGCGGGGGGGTTGCAGTCTTTTTGCCTTTGTTGGCCATGTCTCTCAGGCAGTGGTGGTGAGCTGGTGGCAGTGAGTGCTTTGCTGGCAGCTGCCTTTTAAATATGGCAGCCGGAGTGATGCAACAACGGGGTGATGACAGGCGGGCGAATGAGTGCCTGCCCACCATAGAAACAGCGTGTTTTGCAGGAGTGAATCTATAATGAGGCAGGCTTAGGAAGCTACCGCCTGAAAGCCCGCCATTTTCATCAGTGGTAAGGACTCCATTTTACCCGCCCGCTATCACACTTAGTGCAAATCTGGGAAAATTCCACCCATTATGTATCATTTTCATACCACCATTATGTTATTGAATGTCAGACCTTACATGGTGTACCGCTATCAAATGCAATTCTACCTACTTCAAGTCCAGGAGACGTCTTGTCCACATTACAACTGGACAGGCTTTCAGAGTAACAGGTAAAGAACACCGACCTAGGCAAACATCAGGGAATTATATTTCTTTAATTTTATTTTTTTCTGGTTATGTTTTGAAGGTATCTTGGCCCAAATTTGCTGGGTATATTTATTGAAAATTCAACGGACCTGTGACAGAGGATCAATGTTTTCCATAATATCGTAGTAATGGGCTTTTTCAGCCTTATTACTGCTGACCTTTTGTCCCTAAAAGCTGACTGCAGTTTATAACACAAAGAGTAATTCCTAAAGGAATTTCCATGATTTCATAACTCACCTCAACCCTTTTCCTTGTGATGTGTTGGTGACCGTGTTAAATTATCAAAAATCTATAATCATACTTATAATATTTAGCTTGCTTTCATTAAACTATGGAGCACTTCAAGGACAATCCTCTTTCCCCATTTTGATCTTTTTCACATAAAATAGACACATGGTATTGCTTTATGATAATACAAGGATGGAAGAGATGTTAAAGCCTGCTCATGCCAATAACCAGAGGAAACAGATTTAAGGTAATTGACAAAGAGCCAGGGGTGAAATGAAGAAAGAAATTTTACACAGTGAGTTGTGATGCCCTGGAATGCAATACCTGATAGGGCAGTGGAAGCAAATTGAATAAATTTTGATATGGAATTCAATAAATATTTGAAAAGATAACATTTGCTGAGCTATGGAAAAAGAGCAGGGAAGTTGGACTAATTGGTTTATAGGGAGACATGGTGTAGTGATAATGTCATTGGATTTGTAAGCCTGAGGACATGGGTCCAAATTCCACCACAGCAACAGGTGGAATTTTCATTCATTAATAAAAACCCTGGAATTAAAAGCCAGTCTCAGTAATGGTGCCCATCTGGCTCACTACTGTCCTTTAAGGAAGGAACTCTGCCATCCTTACCCAGTCTGGCCTACTTGTGACTCCAGACTCACAGTAATGTGGTTAACTCTTAACTGCCCTCTGAAATGGCCCAGCAAGCCACTCAGTTCAAGGGCAATTAGGGATGGGCAAAAAATTCTGGCCTTGCCAGTGATGCCCACATCCCGTGAAAAAAATTCAAATAAACTTTCAAAAAATCAGCACAGCCATGTTGAAGCAAATGGCCTTCTCTCCATTATCATTCTAAAATTCTGTAACTTCTGGCTAATATCAAAGTCTCTTGAAAATCTTTATTTCTCCTCTATTTCCGACCTACTTTGTTTCATCATTATGACTGGTTCTGCCGAAATACAATACAAAATTTCCAAAAAATATTTAATGTGTGTTTTCAATGGTCTGAAATGAAATGTCATTTTAGCTTCATTAACCACCTGAGACATCAAATAATTGGAAAGTCTAGATATGAAACAATATCATATCAACATCTCCTTATTCAACTAAATTCTCTTCACTCAATCCATTCCAAGATCGCACGTTTGGATAAATTTAGTGAAAAATCAAAAAGATTTGCCTACAAAAAAATTCATTCATATCCAAGATAAATTTGAGATTAAGCCTCTGAGTGAAACACCAATAAAATCTTTGAAACAAAAACAGAATTACCTAGAAAAACTCAGCAGGTCTGGCAGCATCGGTGGAGAAGAAAAGAGTTGACATTTCGAGTCCTCATGACCCTTCGACAGAACTTGAGTTCAAGTCCAAGAAAGAGTTGAAAAATAAGCTGGTTTAAGGTGTGTGTGGGGGGGTGGTGGGGGGTGGTTGGGGGGGGTGGTGGGTGGAGGTGGGTGGGGGGGGGCAGGGTGGTGGTGGGGGTGGGTTTCCAGGTAATTCTGTTTTTGTTTTGGATTTCCAGCATCCGCAGTTTTTTTGTTTTTAATAAAATCTTTGACATCGTTTCCATATATGAGTACTTCAAACTTTAACTCAATTTAGGCTAACATTTACATTAAAATGGACCCTAGAACAACCAAAGATCCATTAAAGGGGTCTATGAATGGTGTCTTTTAGAGAGAGGCCAGTTGCACTGCAGACCCCACACTGTCTTGGTGGGGCATTGCCTTGTTGCAATGATTAAGTGAGCCTGTATAACTGAGGGCGAGGCTGTACTGCATCCTTTCCTCCATCTTCACAGCCATCAGTCGATCTGCCCTTGAAGCATTTTGTTGTGTTGAGACCTATTGAATGGCAGCCCTTGCTTGTCATGTCACAGGGTGCAGTAAAATAGGTCATGGGGGTTTTGAATGAGGTAGAGGTACCACCCTCCCTCTTCCTCAAGCCACCCCATCCTAAGCACTCTGTGGCTGCTTATTCATCAGGAGAGGTCCTGCTTATTTTTCAGCTTGCCTCCACATCTGGGGTTTGTTCCACTATCTGCTACCCACCAACATGGTTGGTATCTGCAGCTCAGCCAACCATTGAAAGAAATGAGCACAGACAGTGTTTATTGTATTTGGTTGTATTTTCAACTATGTCAGTTGTGCCAAATTAAACACTACCATGAGTTTCTCAAAATACCCCTGTTTCAAGCAACACTTGTTTAAATATCTTCAAAAACCAACCCATTCATCAATCACCATCAATAAGAAGTTTGTCAAGCTCATTGATAAGTTTCTCTTCTCCTCAGTGATAAACACAGGATAGAATGAAATGAAAAAGTACTGTTTGGCTCCCTCCTCCCACAGGCCATATGAAAAGCTGTACTGTCACTGAATTTCCTGAAGGAATTTAAACTCCTGGGCGAGAAGAAATTTCATGAGATTTTTTTTTTTGATCCCATAAAGCAAAAGAGCAAAAAAAACTAAGAGCAGAGTTTTACCCTTGACGTGCGGGCGCGGGCCCGACACACCTGTGTGTGAAATAAAGCACGTTGACATCAGCCGAGCACCCCGACGTCAACGTGCACTCCCGCAACATTTCGCTAGGCAGGCACGCAATGAAGACAGATGCACCCACCATTAATTAAGTGATCTGTTAACGCCCTTGAGAGACCAATTGACTCCAAGTTTACCAAGCCCATGTGATTTTCAGGCCGTCACATGGGCAAAATGGATAGGCAGGCAGGCCACAATTTGCAAAACCTCATCCACGGGTGGGATAAGAGGGGTCAGTGGTCTTCACAAAGCGAATAGTGAGGAGTACAAGATATCTCTTAGTGCTGCTTGCTTCTGTGAACAGGACAGCTTCATTCCGCTTCAGCACTGCATTCAGAGCATTTAGAGGCTTCAGTTCAGAACTCAGTGTTGTCTTCCAGGCCCCCAGAGGATTCATACTGAGTGGGTCCTTCCAGGTATCAGACAGCCTTCCCTTACCCTGGGAATGGGAATTGTGCTCTCCGCTGGAGGCACCTCCACTGAGGAGGAAGAGAGGGTCAGAAGTGGGAGGAGGCCAGATATCTCAATTCAGCTTCCAGGGGAGGTACCTGTGGGAGGAGAGGCACAGGCACAAGGGGTGCAGGGCCAGCAGGAAATCCAAGGCGCAAGGGGCCACAGAAGAAGATTCTTCATGTGTGGGTGGGCACCCCATGCCAGTGGCACTGAAGGTCATGGTGGCCCTAAATTTCTATGCTTCCGGCTCTTTCCAGGGCTCAGTGGGGGATCTGTGTCTCCCAATCAGCTGTCCACAGTTGCGTCAAACTGATGACAGAAGCTCTGTCAGGTGTGTATTGGTTTTCATTCATTACCTACGGACGAGGCCAGCCAGACACAGTGAGCCAGAGACTTCGCGGCCATTGCTGGCTTCCCTCGCGTCCAGGGTGCAATAGACCTCACACATGTGGCCATCAAGGCGCCAGCAGGTGAGCCCGGTGCCTTCGTCAACAGGAAGGGCTTCCACTCCATGAACATGCAGATAGTGTGTGATCACAGGATGCTGATTCTACAAGTCTGTGCAAGGTACGCAGACAGCTCCCACGACGCCTACATCCTCAGACACTCCCAAATGCCAAGGCTTTTCAGTGATCCAGCCCAACTGGATGGATGGCTGCTGGGTGACAAGGGCTATCCCCTCAAAAGGTGGCTCATGTCGCCTCTCTGCCACCCAAGAACAGAGGCCGAGCAGTGGTACAGTAGGAACCACACCTCCACAAGGGCGGTGGTAGAGAGAATCATAGATCTGCTCAGGATGCACTTCCAATGCCTGGACCATTCAGGGGGCGCACTGAAATAGCCCCCAGATCGTGTGTCACTGATTGTGGTTGCATTCTGTGCTCTCCACAATATGGCACTGGAAAGCGGGGACCCAGTGGAGGAAGAAGATCTTGACGCAGCTGCACAGACAACAGATGATGAGTCCAGTAGTGAGTCCGAGTATGAGCACAGTGAGGAGAACACTGAGGGCATAGACGCCGACCTGGGTAACCTCCAGGGAGGCAGGGACACCTGGGAAGCTTTGATCCAATGCTCTTTCAGCTAACCTACCAAATTAGAATCACCACCACATGCCAGGGCTGCCGACTCTTTATTCGATCCCTAACAGGACCAGTTCCTTGGTCAACAACATACACTGTGTGCCAGTGCAATAAAATTTAAGGAGTCACACGTCCATCAAAAATCATAGCTTACCCTGCACCTACAGAGCAAATGAAGCATCCAGAGGCCAGTTGGAAAATAAGCATCTCATTTACTTCTGAGTGACAAGCATAGCAGAAAATAACATTCGCAGGTGTTTTACATCATACCATTAAAAAAAAACAGAAAAATGGGGGAAACAAATTTCACCCATGATCAGGCCGTGATGTGTTTAAGGTGCTTTAAGTTTTCGCTTGCGAGTACTCAGTCTAGGTGCTCCCCTGACTCTGGCATCGGCATCTGAGGCAGCCTGCTCACTCTGCTGTCCTGTTAGCCTTGCTGACCTTGGTGGGCATCCTCTGGCCTGTGGAGCCTGTGCTGGCCACACCTGGGAGGGGCAGCCAGTGCCACAGCTGGCATCTTCCCAATCGCCACAGCCTCATCAGATGCCACGGTTATTGGCAGAGGGGTGGAGGAGCTGCTGCCATCATCCGGAGCGCCCTGAGAGGAGCCCTTAGAGATGACAGGCAGCTCATGCGCCAACATCAGGTCATTTTGGACCTCCCTGTTTACCATTGATGGATGGGCGCCTAGCTGGGATACTGGGTGCCCAAACCATCTCCTAACCTGACAGTGACCACCTGAGGCTATTGCCAGTGTGAGGGCTTGCAGGTCCGAGCACATCCCCAGGAAGCCCTGATTGAGTCCCTGGAGGAGCCTTTCATAAGAGTCGCCACTCTGCCCATGGAGGAGGCATTGTGCTCGGCCATGAGTGTCAATGTAGTGCTTATGCTCCACATGGACCACTCCACAACAGACAAAATGGCACGCATTCCCTCATGTATCTCCATCATATACTCCCGCAGACGCTGCTGCACATCCAGCAGCTGCTGCCTCAGGGCCCAGAGGCCCATCATCAGCCATCAACAGAGCATGTCCTGTTCCCCAGCAGTCCTCCGACTGCCGGCACCCTGGGCACTCTCTGCCTCCGCCTGCACCTCAAGTAAGTGTGGAGCGCCCTCACCAATGTGCACCGAGATACTAGATGCTGATCTTCTGTCCACCGAGGTGCTGGTGTCTGCGCTGGCACCTGCTTGACAGAGAGGGTGTGATGCTGGTGCATGCTGCACATGGTGGTCCTCAGGGATCAGGGGTGGGCCTTCAGGCTCCTCACAACAAGGGCTGCTGGAGAGCCTAAAAGGGAGAAAGACATGTCATTACTTTAAGTCATTACACTGTCAGTGTGTGTACCTGACCCCCTGATGAGACAGAGATCTGCATCATGGTGCCTTTGTCTTTCCATTATCAATGAGCATTCCAGGTTCGAGGCTCAAAGACTACACTGCAATGGTTGCACAAAGCCACATTCTCACCTCAGTGCACTGCACTCTTACCTCCCTCTGGCACCCCAACCTCACCACAGTCGCTTGATAGAGGTACATGATGCCTCTCCAGCTCCAGGGCCTCCTGCTCATATCTGCTAAGGATGAGGAGATGTGGGGATCCCCCGCCAGTCCACTTTCAGCATTGTTATGGGATGCTTTCTCCTGAAAGGAGAGAGGATCATTGATTGGTTCACCCTGTACCTGCATTGCCACTGCAGCCTGGCCAATCCCACCTGAGGAACACCTCACAGGGCTCAGCCAATTCGTGACTCTGGAGCCTCAAGACACTCAGTCCAAGCAACCAGGGCTCAGCCTGTTGGCCAGCTCCTGTCTCATTGACATTTACTACTCACACTGTAACACCGCTGATGTCCACAGTGTGTTGGGCAGCTCTTACCTGTTCTGCAAAGTAACCTATGCCAACACGGTACTCACCCTTACCGATCGCAGGATATCATTAAAGCGCTTCCGGCACTGGACCCATATGTGCCTCACCACATTATGGCTGCTGACCCTGGATGCCACCTCCTCCCAGGCCTTTTTGGTGAGGTGGAGAGGGGGGATCCTTCTCCTCCCATCCCTGGGGTCAAGGGTTTCTCACCTGGCTGCCACCTCCTTCAGGAGAGCACCGAGTGACACATCTGAAAAATGCTGGGCCAACTGCCCCGCCGACCTGCCCTCCCGCCTGCCATATCCACCTGCTGGTAAAATTCAATAGGATTCTGACCAATCATATGAATTTAAGAACATAAGAAATAGGAGCAGGAGAAAGCCATACGCCCCCCGAAACTTACTCCACCATTCAATAAGATGATGGCTGTTAAAGTGTCAGCTGTGGGTCAGTTGGTAGCACTCTCACCTCTGAATCACAAGGATCTGAATTTAAATCCCACTCTAGAGCTTCAGCACATAAAATCAAAGCTGACACTCGAGTGCAACACTGAGGGAGCACTGCACTGTTACAAGTGCTATCTTTTGGCTGAGATGTTAAACCAAAGTCCCATCAGCCTCCCCAGGTGAATGTAAAAGATCCCACAGCAATATTTTGAAGAAGAGCATGGGAGTTATTCCCAGGGTCCTGGCCAATATCTATCCCTTAATCAACATGACAATAAATTGATTACCTGGTTGTTATGAGTAAAGTTTTTAGCTCGGCGGGCAGGCGCATGCCCGGCCCAACTGAACGTAAAATGACATGCGATATTTCAGCCAGCGGGCATGCGCGGAGTTGGCAGCATGTCCGCCAACAATTAAAAGGCCTATTAAGGCCATTAAAAAGTTAATTAGCAGAAATTTTTCGCTCCCCATCCAACCTTACGGTTGGCGGTCAGCTGACAAGGTCAAGCAGCCTTTGCACTTTTTTGGAAACCTCATCCGAGGGGGGGATGATGTTTCCAAAAGCAAATAGAAATCAAATGAAAACTTTATTTTTTCATTAATAACATGTCCTTGCTTGTCTGGCACTTGTGTGACGTGAATGTTGTTTGCCACTTATGAGCCACAATATTTTTAGTGTTGGTAAATGCAATGGGAATTGATATAATCCGTATGTGATATTATCAATCATTCATGACATTAATGGTAGAAACAAATCAAATTAATGAAACAAATTAAGCACTGGAATGCATTTAAGGACATTGGATCCTAAATCAGTGCTGGTTCTCGTAAACTGTAAATTGATAATTGGCAAGACCATTTTCCGAATGTTGTGTCAAATTTTTGAGCTCCTGCCTTCAATAGTATATTGCTGCATAAGAGAGAATTCAGTAAAGGATAATGAGAATGAGTAAGGGAACTGTGACTCTGAATGATAAAGAAGTAGCCCAGAACAGAACTAGTTTTCATTGAAAGGGGATTAAGAAGGGACATAATTCAAGTTGGTAGAATGCTGAATTGCACGAATATTGTAGATATCAAACAGGCCAAATTAAACAGTACAAGGAAAATTCGGCAAGATTCGCACAACACTGAGGATTATAAGAATATTTTACTCATATTTATTAGTACATACAAAAACAAATTAAAAGTAGCTGATTGATTAACTGGTTAAGAATGCAAATTAAGTCTACAATGGTAAGAACAGACAGGGTTGGACAAATATCATGTTAAACCTGAGGGAGAAATTTGAGTAGCACAGGTTTCAAGCACCAAATGGACATCGTGATGTTCACAAGATTTTTGCAGGTGAGGGTAGTCATTTGGCATATTTGGGTTCACATATGCAGAATGACACTGATGTCTCCTTATGAGCATCTCCAGTTGGTTCTTAAACGATTTTAGGGTTTTCACTTCATTATTCTAACCAAGAGTCGATTCCAATTATTGATCATTCTTTATGTTGTTATGTTAAATGTATCAAATATATCGCAAATAATTATGTCAAATATTGATTTTTAATCCATCAGCTGAAAACATGAAACTGGACTTTTAAAAGACAGACTTTGTTGAAACAGAGACTGTTACAGCAAAATGTTCAACACTGATTCATATTACTACATATCCCACATTCCAACCCTATAGAGAAGAGACAGCAAATCTGCAAAACCCTTATTCACAGACAATGGCATCCCTCTGGATTTTGTAATTTCATTCCTGCCCTATCAACAAGACCCATGGAAGCCACCTACTGTATTCAACAACTGAAGATAAACCATTCAAAGTTTAATTCCTTGGACTCAAAGACCTTGGGCAGAATTTTATGCCCCGTGGGTGGAGGCGCGCCCGACCTAATCAAGCATAAAATAGCGCGCGGTAACATTGGGCGAGCTTTTCGATGTCATTGCGCACTTGCGAAATATTTCGCTCAGCGGGCCGCATGAGAGTCGGCAGCGGACCCACCGACAATTAAGAGGCCTAATAAGGACATTAATGTATTAATTAAGTGCGATTTTTTGCTGCCTCTCCAACGTTACTGTTGGTGGGCGGGCAAATCGGCCAGGCAGCCTTTGGATTTTTAAGGAAACTTCATCCAAAAAAAAACTAAAATATTTTGACAAATTTTTTGTAATCTATATGTTCATGTGAGGGGTTCTGAGGTGTGGACATTTTTTCCTGCATTTCCAAACCTTTATTTCATGGTTTAAAATTCTTCAGCTCCCTAAGACAGCTCTCTGCCTTCGGCGAGATTTCGTTGTGTGCTTCCCCGCACCCTCGCAGACTTCAGCGCTCACTCTCCTCCCGCCTCCACCGCAGCAGCGCTGTGCCTTTCAGCGTGCGTTTCAAACTGGCTGGCCCTTAATTGACCAGCCAATGTGAAATCACGGTCAGGGACTGATCGCGGGCAGCAGCCTGTTTCCCAGCCGTTCCCGCGCCCGCCTGATGATCCAAAAATCCTGCCCCTTGATTTTTCAGTTAGCTCTCCAAATGAGCTAATTGAGTTATAATTGGAATATATAATTATGTTTGAATTACAGGCAATTGGAGAGAGATCACATGACCAGCCAAGTCCTTTGTGTAAGCAAGCACATGTTGTTCTGGGCAAAACTGGACTAGCAGTTGAGGTATGTGGGGCTCCTGCGTCTCTCTCTCCACCCAGCTAACAAGTTTGGACCCTGTCTGCTAATTTGACTTTATCTCCATTCTGCAGTAGACAGAGATTTTTAAAGGAAGAACTCAACTCCATGGCTGTGTCCAGGCATCCACATCTTTAAATTGGATGCATCAAGACCATCAAATTCAACATAAAGCCAGTAGAGACTCCAAGCTACGAACTGTGAGCTTATTTTATTTCCTATGTACTGTAATTTGGCCAATGTATCCTCCCCTACTCTGTAATCTGTATTTGTGTGTGGACTTTCAGTGTGTATATGCGTGTGCAGAAGTTGGAGCATATTTTTATTATTTTACTCAGATTGGATTAAAATAATAAAACTATACTAAAGCTATAATAAAAATAACCTCCTTCTTCCCCATACTCAAGAAAACCTGTCCAACTTGTTCCTTTATGATCACAGTGTATAAACAGTTAAGTACTCACTGAATTGGGAAATGTAACCTTGGTCAAATGATGAGAGGAAAAAGAGGGGAGCCAGTCAATCCCTCCTTTCCTAATCAGATCAACATGAAAAAGAACTCCCTGTTTTCAGCCTTAAATTTTCCTTTTACAATTTGAAACTGTGTCCTTTTACTACTTTACTTTCTTCATACCATTTTACTGTTTTATTTATCTCAACCAAATCACCCCTCTGATGCCCCCTTTAAAGGCTGAAGAGCCCTGGTTCCTTCAACCTTTCCTCATAAATCAGATCCTCTAAAACTAGGGGTCGCCCCTTTGGTTATCCTTTACCCAACCTCCAGAGCTTGTGTATTTCCCTTGTTTCTCAACATGTGAGCAGGCAACTACAAGCTTTGTTAAGATAACAACCAGCCCTGACTGCCAATTTACAATTAAACCCTGAGCTCAATACTTGGACTAAAATAACGTATACACTAACCATCTGCTCTCTCATGCGCATTTTGAAATTAAATTCTTCAACTTGTTGCTGTGGCTCAGTTGGCAGCATGTTTATCTCTGAATCACAAAGTCCTAGGTTCAAGTCCCACTTCAGTACAAAAATCAAGGTGGGCTCTCCAATGCTGTGTTCAGGGAGTGCTGCACTGTGTGGCAGTGCTGTCCTTCACATGAGGTATTAAACTGAGGTCCCATCTGCCTGTTCAGGTGGATGTAAAAGATCCCATGGCACTATACTGAGGAAGGCCAGGAGGATTATCCCAGATGTCCTAGCTAATATTTATTCCTTGATCAAATTCATGGAAAACAGATTATCTGGTTGTTTTCACCTTACTGCGTGTGGCAGTTTACTAAGTGCGTTTCCTAAATCACCACATTGATTACATTTCAAAAACAACTTCATTGGTTATAAGGCAATTTGAGAGGTTGGTGGATGTGAAAAGTGCTATATTAATGCACATCTTTCTTTTTTTAAATTAATCTGCTTTAATTTTATTTTGCATTGATTGAACTAATGGAGTCCGATGAGATGACCAACTTTGTCCATGCTTGGGTACTAGGTACAAAAAACTCAGGAGTAATTCTTTGTGGAATATTATGCTGACATCATTTCCAGCTATTACAATAAAAGTTGGCAGATTTCTTCATCAAGAATAACAGGAAGGCCACTCTATAATGGCAGATTTGAGGCACTGGATGCCTGACAAAAATCCCATATTACCACTGATTCTTCAAATGACAAAACTCATTATTCTAAAATGTTATTCTGGTTAAAATAAATAAATATAATGAGTGTGGACATAACTGTAATCCTCTTAGTGCATGTCATGTCAGCCAAAATATTAACTTACCTGGTGATTTCATTCAATTTTCACTGTAATACAAAATTTAGTTTCAAAACAACTAAATTAAATCATATAAGATGGGCCTGTTTCAGATTTCGTGACAGTCAATCAACATCTTACAGCTTCAACTGAGAATAAACTTATAGATTTTTAGAAACGTGGATGTCTGAATTGGCAGGGTTTTCTGGTCCACATAGATAACTTAAGGCATCAGCATTGCACATGAGGGAGCCCAGAGATGCCTTCACTCAGGATCAATAGAAACAAAGTAATTGTTGGCAAATACCACACTTGTGCTAGTATAGCTAATATAGTTCCACAGGTACCACAGTGTAAAGGGAAAAGGCGCCTGAGCCCTATAATGAAATGTAGCGATAGTGTCTTGCTGAATGTAATAAATAGATTTTTTTCAAAGGTTTTTCCTAAGAAGCAAAATCTCTATTTTCAAATACTGTATGTTCACTGATCAAATTATTTTCATTTGAAGAGCCAGCGGACTAAATTTTACCATGTTATGGTCTCAGTAGAGATCAGTGAAGTTTTTACTTTTTCCCCTGTTTTTTGCTTACTTTTCTCTTGCTCAATGGATGAAAAAAAATATATTTATCCTCTTTTGCTTATTGGGAAGACCTGATTTTTAGATGTCACTGATGCATACCATTCTTAAACAGTGCAAGATAATTATTTAGTAAAAGAATTAAAGTCACCAGGTTCACAGTTTAAAACAAAAGAATTTTACTACACCAAAATGAAAGAACATAAATACTAATTAGTCAGTTACATTAAAGATATTAAAAGTACAATGAATATATTTATTTTTAATCTAAACTGAATTTGTTAACTCAAATTTTCTTCTACACCCATTTAACTTATATCCCCAAAAAACTCAGGTCAGATACTTATCAGGAATTGAAAGATTAACCACTTGGTCCGAATACTATTTCATAGATTCATACAACGGTTAAGATTTCTTGGGCCTTCAGAATTCTGGAAATCTGAAAGCAAAATAAATGCAGAAAATATAAACCAGGTTGTCCCTTCAAATTTCCTCCAACCTTTGCACAATTGAGGATTCCCAGTTCAAAACAGGTGTCAATAACATCTTAAGCATAGCATAGCATAGCATAGTCAGAATTCTCCTGATTCTTATGTTCCTTAACTCTGGAGACTTGCACCTAGGAACTTTCCCTGTTCTAAGCTTAGCTATCCCAGAAATCCTACTCACTGTAGTAGAGTCCTTCAGTTATCAATTGGGAGGTGGGTATTGTGGTATTGTCGCTGGACTAGTAATCCAGAGATCCAGTGTAATTCTCTGGAATCTGAGTTCGAATCTCACCATGGCAGATGGTGAAATTTGAATTAAAAGTCTAATGGTGACCATGTAACCATTGTCGGAAAACCCCATCTGGTTCATCAATTTCCTTTAGAGAAGGTGTTACTCCAGACCCACAACAATGTGGTTGACTTTTAAACACCCACAAACCACTAAAAGTCCTTAAAGGAATGAACCATCCGGCACCAACTTAGCCCTGTTGACTCACATCTGGGGGCTTGTGCCAAACTTGGGAGAGCTGTCTCACAGACTACTGCCTGATGTAGTCATACTCACGGAATCATACCTTATAGACAATGTCCCAGGCACAGTAGTATACAGTTGGAAGGGAGGTGCCTTGGGAGTCGTCAACATCAACTCCAGACCTCATGAGGTCACAAGACACCAGGTCAAACATGAGCAAGGAAAGAAATTTCCTGCTGATTACCACGTACTGCCCACCCACAGCTGATGAATCGATACTCCTCCATGTTGAACACCACTGGGAGGAAACACTGAGGGTGGCAAGGGCGCAGAATGTACTCTGGGTGAAGGAACTTCAATGTCCATCACCAAGAGTGGCTCGGTAGAACCACAACTGACCAAGCTGGTCGAGTCCTAAAGGACATAGCTGCTAGACTGGGCCTGCAGCAGGTGGTGAGGGAACCAACAAGAGAGAAAAACATACTTGACCTCATCCTCACCAACCTGCCTGCCTCAGATGTCCATGACAGTATCGGTAGGAGTGACCACCGCATTGTCATTGTGAATACCCTCTGTCGTGTTGTGTGGCACTACCACAGAATCACAGAATCACAGTGCAGAAGAGGCCCTTCAGCCCATTGAGTCTGCACCGACACATGAGAAACACATGACCTACCTACCTAATCCCATTTACCAGCACTTAGCCCATAGCCTTGAATGTTATGACGTGCCAAGTGCTCATTAAAGGATGTGAGGCAACCCGCCTCCACCACCCTCCCAGGCAGTGCATTCCAGACCGTCATCACCCTCTGAGTAAAAAAGTTTTTCCTCACATCCCCCCTAAACCCCCTGCCCCTCACCTTGAACTTATGCCCCCTTGTGACTGACCCTTCAACTAAGGGGAATAGCTGCTCCCCATCCATGTCCATACACCTCATAATCTTGTATACCTCGATCAGGTCGCCCCTCAGTCTTCTCTACTCCAACGAAAACAACCCAAGTCTATCCAACCTCTCTTCATAACTTAACTGTTTCATCCCAGGCAACATCCTGGTGAATCTCCTCTGCACCTCCTCCAGTGCAATCACATCCTTCCTATAATGTGGCAACCAGAACTGTACATAGCACTCCAGCTATGGCCTCACCAAGGTTCTATACAACTCCACCATGCTAAATGGGATAGATTTCAAACAGATCTAGCAACCCAAGACTGGGCAACGCTGAGGCGTGGTGAGGCAGCAGCAGAATTGTATTCAACCACAATCTGTAAACTCATGGTCTGGCATATCCCCCACTCTACCATTACCACCAAGCCAGGGGATCAACCCTGGTTCAATGAAGAGTGCAGGAGGGCATGCCAGGAGCAGCACCAGGCACACCTAAAAATGAGGTGTCAACCTGGTGATGGTACAACACAGCACTACTTGCGTGCCAACAGCATAAGCTGCAAGTGATAGACAGAGCCAAGTGATTCCATAACCAATGGATCAGATCTAATCTCTGCAGCCTTTCACATCCAGCCGTGAATGGTGTGGACAATTAAACAACTCACTGGAGGAGGAGGCTTCACAAATATCCCATCCTCAATGATAGGAGAGCCCAGCACATCAGTGCAAAAGATAAGGCTGAAACATTTGCTACAATCTTCAGCCAGAAATGCCAAGTGGGTGAGCCATCCCTGCCTCATCCAGAGGTCCCCAGTATCACAGATGCCAGTCTTTAACCAATTCAATTCCCGTCTCGTGATATCAAGATATGGCTAAAGGCACTGAATAATGCAAAGGTTATGGGCCCTGACAATATTCCGGCAATAGTACTGAAGACTTGTGCTCCTTAACTTAGCTAGGCTGTTCCAGTAGAGCTACAGCACTGGCATCTAACCGGCTATGTGGAAAATTGCCCAGGTATGCCCTGTACACAAAAAGCAGGGCAAGTCCAACCTGGCCAATACTGCTCACTCAGTTTACCCTCAATCAACAGTGAAGTAATGGAAGTGGTCATCAACAGTGCTGTCAAGCAAAACTGGCTGACGCTCAATTTGGGTTCTGCCAGGGCCACTCAGCTCCTGACCTCATTAAAGCCATGATTCACACATGGACAAATGAGCTGAACTCCTGAGATGAGTAAGAATGACTGCCCTTGACATCAAGGTCACATTTTTCCGAATGTGGCATCAAGGAGCCCTAGCAAAACTGGAGTCAATGGGAATCGGGGAAAAACTCTCCACTAGTTGGAGTCATACCTAGCACAAAGGGAGATGACTGTTGTTGGAAGTCAATCATCTCAGCTCCAGGACATCACCGCAGGAGCTCCTCAGAGTAGTGTCCTCGGCCCAACCATCCTCTTTCCATCATAACGTCAGAAGTGGGGATGTTTATTGATGATTACATAATGTTCAGCACCATTCACAACTCCTCAGATACTGAAGCAGTCCGTGTCCAAATGCAGCAAGACCTGAACAACAACCAGGTTTGGGCTAACAAATGGCAAGTAACATTCGTGCCACACAAATGCCAGGAAATGACTATCTCCAACTAGAGAGAATCTAACCATCGCCCCTTGATATTCAATGGCTTTGCCATCACTGACCCACTTTCAATATCCTGGGGGTTACCATTGACCAGAAACTGAGCTGGACTAGCCAAATAAATAATGTGGCTACAACAGCAGGTCAGAGGAACCCTGCGGCAAATAAATCACCTCCTGACTCCCCAAAGCCTGTCCACCATCTACAAGTTACAAGTCAGGTGTGTGATGGAATATTCTCTCCTTGCCTGGATGAGTGCAGCTCCAACAACACTCATGAAACTTGATACCATCCAGGACAAAGCAGCCCACTGGATTGGCAACCCATATACAAACATTCACTCCCTCCACCACCAACAAACAATGATGCACTGCAGAAACACACCAAGTCTCCTTAGGCAGCACCTTCCAAACCCACGACCACTATCATCTAGAAGGACTAGGGCAGCAGATACATGGGAGCACCCACCACCTGGAAGTTGCCCTCCAAGCCACTCACCACCCTGACTTGGAAGTATATTGCCGTTCCTTCACTGTTGCGAGTCAAAATCCTGGAACTCCCTCTCTAACATCACTGTGGGTGAACAAACACCACATGGGCTGCAGCAGTTCAAAAAGGCAGTTCACCACCACCATCTGAAGCGTTATTAGGGATATGCAATAAATGCTGGCCCAGCCAGTGAAGCCCATCCCTTGAATGAATAATTTTAAAAAAAATCTTTAACCCTTTTAGCCAGTGCACAGAATCTCAACTAAATTTGGCTTTGAAAAGATGTTCCCTGCATCGAGCTCATTCTAAATTAAACTGCATGAGAAAGCAACCACACACAGGAATCTACTCCCCACTGTAATTAACATATTGTTTACCTTTTTCAACTATTGTTTATCTCCCAAGAAGTCTGGTCACATGATCAGTTGCTGGAAGCAAGTTGCTTTTACAAGAAATTATCTTCCAGAGAAACCTAATCCTTAAATGGACCATCACACCAAAGTAAATGAAAATGTTTATCCCCAAAAGCATGTGGGTCATCACAACCATCACTGCCAGGAAAGTGAGCTAGCAGGCCAGATTGACTGCCCCTTATAGAACTTAACTACCTTTCGCCCTATTGAGTTTAATGAAGCAAGCATCCAAGGGGTTCTGAAAGCAGTGGCCAATCCACTTCCCAAGGTTACTCACCAGGTGACAAAGCTGAAAATTAGCCCCTGCAGTTGCGTGACTCAGTGGAGACCAGCTAAATGATGTAGACTGATTTTAAAACGTTGTACACGCTGTTGTCTAGGCATTCACTCTCTGCCTCACTACCTTTGTTCCTTTAAAGCACTCCTTAAAACCTACCTCTTGTCACCTGTCCTATCTCCCTAAGTGACTCAGTGTCAGATTTTGTTTGATAACGCTCCCATGAAACACTTTGGGTTATTATACTGTGTTCAAGCCACTATATACAGGTCAGTTGGGGTCCAGGTGCCTTGGCAGATCTGGAGAAGCTCTTCAGCTCGCCCTATCAAGGGTCTCCAGAATGGTTGTGGTCTGCTGTACCCTTCACAACATTACACTGAAGACGAGAGATGACCTGAAGGAAGAGGAAGATGCAGAACAATTGGCATCCACTTCCAAGGTGGAGGGAAAGGAAAGCTTGTAGAAGTAGAAGCCAGATGTGTCCATTGTGCCTGCAGCCACTCACCTGACTATCAAGGAAGCCCACAAAGGCCTCATCCAGGTAAACTTCACCTAATCGAGTGCCTGAGAGTATCTAACAGTGTCATCTGAGACCATGGACCTTCCATCCCATCAACACAATTCAAATCCATTTATTTCACAGTCAAAGATCCAACCCTCAATTAGCACCCTTTCTTTTTTGTACAACCTGACCTTACCATTCACCTGAAGGCTCCTGTCCTAAGTGAATAGAGGATACAACCAAGTAGAGGCCAGGAATTCCAACAAAGTGTTTAATTCATTGAAATAAATATTAGTGCAACACCATTACTAATTGCTGAATACATTCGTGAATCCCGTTGTGCAACTATTAAGTCTTCCTCTTCCGCTCTCTCTTACTCCTACATGGTTTCACCTCCCTGGATTCAGAGGAGCTGGAGGCAAACTGCTCGTTCCCCTGCTCTGATAGATGAGACATGCTTGGCAGACATTCTCTATGTGGTGGAAGTGGTCAGGGCCATGGCAAAGACTACCCACCTGTACCTGCACAGGGCAGGGTCAGTCATCGGGGTAGGAAACAGCATGTGGGTATCTAACTGAGGGGTCAGAGAGCCAAAAGGTGAGAAGCGGGAGTGCTTTGAGAAGAGTTGCCTCTGCTATGTGCCCTTTCTCCATCTTCCTTCTCAGATCTACATGCACTTCTCTGCTAGACAAGAGCTGGAGAGAATTTGGCTGCCTGTCAGTGAGGTGCTGAGCCACCAAGGCTCCACCATGTGTAGCACAGCAGTCATGGTGTGCAGACCATTGATGGGAGCCAGTATGCACTCAGTTATTTGCTGCTTCAGATTCTCTTTGCAGGCAGCCACTCTATCCTCAGAGGTGGACAACAGCACAAATGACTAAGACATCATGGCACTCATGGTAGAGATGGACTCGTCCAATCTCTCGCCAAGGCTATACACTGCCACTGTAAATGCTGACAGAATTTCACACATTCCCCAATGCTGCTCTACAAGTTCTCCTTTTGTGATGAAGCTCAACATCTACATCCAGCTAACCGAAGCTTGAAATGTCCTGTAGCCTCGGAGGGGACTATCCACTGCTGCCCTTTCTCCAGTGCATGCTCCTGGTCACATGTGTCGTGCACTTCATCACGTGATAACCTAACTATCCTTAATGCAGAGGCAACTGAGTCTTGTGTGTCTGCCTTTGAGGGAGGATGTATGTGAGTCATGTGATAGTGCATCCTCAGAGTGCTCTCCCTCCTCTGAAGACTCCTCAGCCTCCTTCCGCAACTGTTCCATCACCCTTGAAGAATCTGTGGAGTTAAGGGAATGAATTAATTCTGACATGGGGAAGGAATTAAACTTCAGCAGAGGCACATCATGACATTGTGGTATGTGCTGACATCAAAATTCTGAGTGACTGTTAAAGTGCCACATGTCTCTGGACCACCTCATCTCTCCATCAATGATACCCAGTATGTGTATCATACTGTCAATTTCCATGGCTTCCGACTCCAATAAAATCAGGGTGGTAAAAGCAAAATACTTCGTATGGTGGAAATCTAGAACAAAAATGAAAATACCTGGAAAAACTCAGCAGGTCTGACAACATTTGCGGAGAGGAACACAGTGAATGTTTTGAGTCCCTATGACTCTTCAACAGAACTAAGGAAAAATAGAAAAGAGGTGAAATATAAGCTGGTTTAAGAGGGGGTGGGACAGGTAGAGCTGTATAGAGAGCCAGTGATAGTTGGAGATTGCCAAAAGATTCATAGACAAAAGGACAAAGAGGTGTTGACGGTGGTGACATTAGCTAAGAAATGTGCTAATGGGGACAATAAGGGTGGAAAGCAGGACAAGCAAGGGACAGATAGCCCTAGTGGGGGTGGGGTGGGGGGGTGCAATCACAATAGGCTAAAAGGTAGAGATAAAACAATGGATGGAAATACATTTAAAAATAATGGAAATAGGTGAGAAAAGAAAAATATATATAAATTATTGGAAAAGGGGGGATCAGAAAGGGGGTGGGGAAGGAGGAGAGAGTTCATGATCTAAAGTTGTTGAACTCAATATTCAGTCCGGAAGGCTGTAAAGTGCCTAGTCGGAAGATGAGGTGCTGTTCCTCCAACTTGCATTGAGCTTCATTGGAACAATGCAGCAGTCCAAGGACGGACATGTGGGCCTGAGTACAGAGTGGTGTGTTGAAATGGCAAGCAACAGGGAGGTCTGGGTCAGTTATGGCTGCAGGACCAGCCCCAGTTCTCTGCCTCTCCCCAAGGGTGTGTACCTTCTTCTTCATGAGGGGAACAGAGAGTAATGGGTGTGAGAAACGGAATGTATGTTCAGGATAGAACGAGAACGTATGTGAGGGATGGGTGTGAGAAGGTGATAGGATGTGTGCAAGTGTTAGCTGCTCAGATGGAGATTTGAGGAAGCGAGTGGAGGAAAGGAATGTGTGGAGCTGCAAGGTGTGTATGTTAGAGGAATGCTGTGCTGGAGAATACTCAGGAAGTCAGGTAGCGATGGCTGACACCTGAAAATAGTAAGACACTCTCCTGCACTATTGAGGTTACCAAAGCTTTCTCGACACCTTACCCACCTTACTTCATTCCTACTGCTCACAAACTCCGCTGCTACCAGCAATGCTTGTTTTGTCAGTGACGTGGGCCTTTTTCACCCATCCTGAGGAATCAGCTTGCTGGATTGTGCCGGTGACGATGGAGAGCCACCCCCAGGGCCCCAAACGGGAGGAACCCAGTGCAGCATATTGCTGTTGGTATCCAAACAGCGGCCCACTGCAAGACAGTCAGCCTGATCAGAGGGCTGGCAGTCCAGGAGCCTCAGCAGTGCCACCACTAGCAGTGGCCATTGCTGGGACTGCACCTGGAGGATGAGGGTGAATTGATGGCCGAGGACCCTTAAAGAGTTGGGGGCAGCCATGGCCCAGCAATCGGGGTCAGTGGGGCTGGTGGTGAGGCTGTGAAGTACCGATGGATGCTGTGGCCTGGGGGGGGTGGAGGCAGCCACTGCTGCCAGGGAGCCCCTCAACGGGCCATAGGAGTACCCAAATAGTTGCACCCCCCACCCCCACCAGAGACCATTGGGAGGCTGCCAGTTTTCAATGGTTGACCCCCCCTATATGGTGGTGGGCCCTCTTGAAGTGGGCAAAATGCCCTCAGAGGGGGGAAAGGAGCCCTTAATTGATTACAAGTGACTCAATTAGGTTCCCAGCATGAGGCTAATCTTTCCCGCCACTGGCAAAATGGCATGGTGGCAGAAAGACATTGGCCTTCCCTCCCAACAGCTTCACAGCCATGTTGTCAGGCTTCCTTCTTGACCCTTCCCCAAAGGGGCCCAGAAATTCTCCAGCCGACATGTCCCTGCTGGTCCTCACCACCTCCAGCACCCCCTTAAGGGAAGAGTCAGAGAACCGGAGGGCAGCTTTCCACATCTTCCTTCCATTTCTTTGCCTCCACAAACGTTCGCATTGAAGGTTCCCTGTGGCCATTCTGACACCTGTCGGGGTCGCTTTAGAAAAAGATCTTCCACTGACAGATACACCCTCTCTGATTGGTCAGGAAACCCAGAAACGGAATGCCAATACCATGGCTCAGTTAAAGAGACGAGGTAGTGCCTGTTTCAGTGACTGCCACCAGCCTCCCAACTGCATCGGGTCTGCTTAGATAAAATTCTGCCCTGCACCTCGGAAAGCAATCCTCATCTTCAAGAGGGGAGGGGAGGGAAACAATAAAAACCTTTGAGGAAAAGACAAAAAAATGCACAGATAGGAGGACATC
Organism: Carcharodon carcharias; assembly: GCF_017639515.1. Taxonomy (NCBI): domain Eukaryota; kingdom Metazoa; phylum Chordata; class Chondrichthyes; order Lamniformes; family Lamnidae; genus Carcharodon; species Carcharodon carcharias. The sequence continues at coordinate 54,464,710 of NC_054483.1, read as the reverse complement.
AGCTTATATGTTGGCTTTCCCAAAATTTTTCCAATAGGCACAGAACAAACCAGTATAGGCATCGGGGGAAAAACTTGTTCACTCCCCCCTCCCCAAAGAAAGGGTGCAGGGATCAGAGTGCACAATTAATCCATGAATGCTGCTTCTGATGCAGGAAGCACACCAACTTTGTGTTGCCAGTTAATCTGCATGATTGTTGCATACAGTCAGCGCTAAACATGTTGTTGATTGACTGCATGTCTGGGCAGAGGGCCCTGGTTTGTGGGAGGTTACCACTGTTAAAACATTCAACTGGAGCAGGTGCTGGAATTGTTTCTGGAAGGGATCCTGAGCAGAAAGAAGAGTTAATTATGCTGAGTGAGGAGAGAGCATTCTTTAAGGGACTCTGGCACTGCACTAGATATCTTGGTGGAGGACGTGGAGAGGGGAAGAAGATGTAATTTATACATGGGGCCGGTGGTTGGGGGGTGGGTGCCAGGATGCCATCCAGACAAACCCCGATAAGGCAGTGGGATGAGGTGCCAGAGAGTCAATCCCTGAAGGCCTGAATTCAGTGCCGCAAGAAGTTCAATGACCTCCCATGAGTGGTCAAGGTCAGTGAATGCATCTTCAAATGCCATGTTCTACCAACCACACCATTAGCCTCAAACAGTTCTGGATGCACCACTCCCCCATCACCCACCTCTCAAAAATACCCATCAATCCTAACTCACACCTAACATTCATAGCTTCTCGACTCCAGACAAGCAATTCTCACAGCCACATCCCACACACACATGGCCAGTCTTTAAACATGACTGACAAATCACCCAAAAACATTGCACCACACTCACTGAAGTATTTCCCTCTCTGTTGCAGGACAAGTTGGCAGGTAACTGAAGGCATCAGGAGCTAACCAGCAGGCACTGGCACGGCTGAATGCCTTTCCTCTGATGGAAGAGACAGAGGCATTGGGGCAGCCATCACTGAGGCTGTGGCCAGCGGGAGGGCTGAAACCATCTAAGATGACAGAGTTCTCATACTTACTCTTTCTCACATGCCACTTGCCCTCATCCTACAAGTTCCTGCGATTGACACGCTGTGGATGGTCTAGCCATTCATCTCTTTCTATCCCTCACCACAGCCCTATCCTTGTGCCTTTCTCCTTTCAGATACCCAAGAACTGGCACCTGTCCAGACATTGGTGGAAGAACAAGAGGTGGAAGAGCAGGAAGACAGTGATGAAGAAGAAACAGTCACTTGCTCCCACACTCAGCCACCAGATACAGACACTGTGCATACTTTAGAGGATAGTTTAGAGGCAGGATCAGCACATGATGAGACACAAGGCATGAGTGTTCTGCAGCCAGGACAAGGGACAAAGGTAGCAAAGGTGACAGCTCACCACAGGCAAGATCACACATGAGCTCTGGTGCAATGGGCTCTGTTGAGAAACTCGAAAATGTTGATGGGTATGCAGAATGAAATACTTGATACCCTGCCAGCAATGTCAAGGAGCCTGAAAGGGTCCAGCACCAACTTGGCACAGCGCTTTGCACAGAGCATGGAGTCCAGTGTGGCCGTGGTGGCAAACTCCATTAACAGATTCCTGGACCCAGCTAAGATTTATGTCTGGTGACCATTAACACAGCTTCCAACACAGCACAAGCAGAAGCCACCAAACATCTGGGTACTGCAACAGAACCTCCAGCTGCCCTGATACAAACTCAGCTTACTGTCAAGCAAGCTCAAAATATTGCCTCATCACTATTGACAGCAGTGTTCAAAGGGGTTTGCAGCATGTCTCAGCAGTGCAGCAATCTGTCCTCCAACAGATTACTAGGATTGCTGATGTGGGTGGAGGCAGAGACTAACAGTGGCCCCAAGGAGCACAAACTTGCTGTCCTCTCTCAGAGTGACAGCATTCATCCTCCCACCACTGTCACTTCACCAGCCAGCCAGCCCGGACTGCTACCACCCACGCTGAGATCGTCCAGTCCAAAGCCAGGACTTCCAGGATCAGAACTGCTCAAGGCCATCCTGTGGGGCCATCTGCAGCCTCCCCCAGTGAAAGTCAGCAGCCTTAAACCAGCCATGCTGCAGCTATGTGTAGGAATGCTAAAACCCTGTAAAACGTAGCAATGACTGGTACTGGTCTGAACTGGTCTTCTATACTTTAAACTGGAACTCTAGTTTGGACCAGTACCAGTCATTTCCAAGTTTTACTAGTTTTTCCTTCTGGGAGACCAGATAAAGACACACAGAAGACAGGCGCTGAGGGAAGGCACAAGAGAGATTAGCTGACGCATGTATGCAATATTGCAAATTTGCAAATTTGTTTTTGAATGTTTACTTAGTGGATGCTGTAGTGGTCAATGATAGAGGGAGAGGAAGGTGTAGGACTTTATGAATGGGCAATTGTGGGTATGTTCACAGTTATCACAGTCAAGTGAGTCAATTATATATGGTCCAACCCAAAAGGAGCTGTATTGGTTGCCTTCTCCCTTTCTCTTCTTCCTTCTCTTTTTCCTCCTCCTCTTCCTCTTGTTCCTTAGCTGGTTATCATTTAACTGGTGACAAAGGCTATGCCCTCATGATGACAAGGTTGTGCAACATGTGGCAAACCATTACAAATCTTGATATGTGTTCTTTGTCCTTTTGTCTTTGACATCTTTTGGCTATCTCCACCTTTCACTGGCCCTCTATCCAGTTCTACTTGTCCCACCCCGCCCTCCCCCCCCTTCTTAAACCAGCTTATATTTCACCTCTTTTCTATTTTTACTTAGTTCTGTTGAAGAGTCATAAGGACTCGAAACGTTAACTGTGTTCCTCTCCGCAGATGCTGCCAGACCTGCTGTGTTTTTCCAGGTATTTTTATTTTTGTTTTTGATATGTGTTCTGTCGGGTGCTGCAGAGATCCCTGAGGGCAGCCCAATTAGCAGCAATGTCATTTAAGCACCTCATAGTATACTCCATCACACTGCGTGTAGCAATATGGAATTAGTGATATGCTAGCTGCCTACACGTGTATCTGATTGACCTCATGATCTGCCTATTCTACATACATCCAGCTGACGCTCCCTCACACATGCTAATGCCCTCATCAGAATGGCGTACAATGTTAATTAGACCCCAGCACTGCCATTTTGAGGATCAATACTGACCTAACGCCAACTCTTAAACACTCACAGTTGAACATTCATTCAGTAGCAGGAAAGACTCCCCACCAGTGCTAGCTAAAGGGATGATCAACAATTTACAGCTTAGTTGCTGATTGATTTCTATTGGTTCTGTCTATGGTTATATAGGTTTGATAGGTCTGAAGTTCTTCAAAGCTGCTGAGCTTTACCAGTCATGATGTAACACATGCTAAAGGATGTTGCCCTGACTTCAAGGATACTCTACAAACCTTTTGCTCCCAGACATGACACAAGTTTATATTCCCTTTGGACAGCATGAGAGGGAGAATGAGCAGAGATGACAGAGAGCAGGACAAATTGCTGGAAGGAGGATGAGGAGGAGGGGGGAAAAGGATGTATGCATACCAGAAATGTGCACATATGCAAAGATGCCAATTTGAAACCAAAATGGCACTAGTAGTGCCAAAGAACAGGTGCTCTGGAACTGAATTTTGTGGCTCTGTATAGGTGGGTCAATGATCACATGATACATGAAAAAATAAAATGAGGAAAAGAGAACCAAAAAATCCTTACTGGCATTAAGATTCAGTCTTGAAATGGCCATGAATGTTTTCATTCAACTGGCCTCCTTCTTCACACATTAATATTTCATTAACAAGCTGTCCTGTTGGTTTCTTATCATTAAATACTTTCAAAGACTTTTTAGTGTGTTCTCAGCCGAGCACAGCCAGCTAACTTGATCAAAAAAGAAACTCACACAGTTCTTCATCATTCTGCTCTGCAGCAGCTGTCCCTGAGGCTGTACCCAACTGGAAGGAGGACAGGAATGAGAATATCAAATCCCTCTTACTGGAAGGAAGGAACCCAGTGTTAACCATCAAAGATCCACAGTCCAGGAATCTGTGCCGTCTTTATTTATTTACAGGGTGTGGACTTCACTGCAAGTTCCAACTTTTATATCCCATCCCTAAATTGCCTTGACAAGGTGGCAGTGAGCCACAAACTTAAACCGCTGCGGTCCATGTGGTGTAGGTACACCCAAAGTGCTGTTTGGGAGGAAGTTCCAGGATCTTGACCAAGCAACAGTGAGGGAATGGTGATATAGTTTCAAGTCAGGATGGCGTGTAACTTGGAAGTGGACTTGGAGGTGATGGTTTGCCCAAAGTTGTGCTCGTCCTGTCCTTCTAGGTGGTAGATATCAGGGATTTGGAAGCTGCTGTCAAAGAAGCCTTGACGAGTCATAACCTTACACCTCATAGATTGTACAAACTGCTGCCACTGTGCATTAGTGATGGAGGGAGTGATGATTTAAATTGGTAGATGGGGTGTCAATCAAGCAGGTTGCTTTGATGTGGATAGTGTCAAGCTCCTTGAGTGTTGTGGAAGCTGCACTCATTTAGGCAAATGGGGAGTCACACCATTGAGTTGAACCTTGTAGATAGTGAAAAGGCTTTGGGAAGTTGATGGAGAATACCCAGACTCTAACTTGTTCTTATAGCCACAAATATTTAGGTGCTCGTTCAGATAAGTTTCTGGTCAATGGCAAACCCCAAAATGTTGATGGTGGGGGATTTAGCAATGGTAATGCCGATGAATGTCAAAGGGAGATGGTTGGTCTCTCTCTTTTTGGAGCTGGTCATTGTCTGCCATGTGTTTGGCACAAACGTTGCTTGCCACTTATCAATCATCAGCAAACATCCTCACTCCAGAGCTTATGATGGAGGGCGTGTCATTGATAAACAGCTGAAGTGGTTGTGCCTGGGAAACTCCTGGGGCAGAGATGATTGAGCTCCAACAAACACAACTATCTTCTTTTATGCTAGGAATGACTCCAACCAGTGGAGAGTTTTCTCCCCAAACCCCATGGGCTTCAATTTTATGATTCCTTGACTCCACACTGATCAAATGTTGCTTTGATATCCTGGAAAGTTACTCTCACCGCAACTCCTAAATCTAGCTCTTTTGTTCATGTTTGGACCTAGGCTGTAATGAGGTCCAGAAATGAGTGGCCCCTTCAGAACCCAAGCTAAGCATCTCTGAACAGGTTATTGCTGAGAAAGTGTTTGATAGCACTGTCAGCGACATCCTCCACCACTTTGCTGATAATTGAGAGTAGACTGAGGGGACAGTGATTGGCTGGATTACGTTGGTCCTGCTTTTTATGAACCAGACATAGCTGGACAATTTTCCACTTTGTCAGGTAGATTTAGTGTTATAGCTGGATTGGAACAGCTTGGCTAGAGGTGTAGCTAGTTCTGGAACAGAAGTGAGTATTAATGTCAAGGATGTTGTCAAGGCCCATAACCTTTGTTGCAACCAGCATGCTCAGCCATCTCTTGATCTCATGTGGAATGAACCGAATTGGTTGAAGACTGCCTTCCATGATACTGGAGGCCACAGGAGGAGGTTGAGATGGATCATCCAGTTGGCACCTTTGGCTGAAGATTGTTGCAAATGATTCAGCCTTACCTTTTGCACTCATATGGTGATGGGGATGTTCATGGAGCCTCCTCATCTGATTTGTTGGTTAATTGTGCACCACCATTCTTGATTGTATGTGGCAGGACTGTAAAGCTTTGATCTAACCTGTTGGTTGTGAGATCTCTTTGCTCTGTCTAGAGCATGTTGTTACCACTGTTTAGCACGTATGTAGTCCTATGTTGTAGCTTCACCAGGTTTTAGGTATATCTGATCCGCTCCTGGCATGCTCTTCTTCACTCCTCATTGCACCAGTGTTGGACCCCTGGCTTGATAGCATTGGTAAAGTGAGGAATATGCCAGGCCATGAGGTTCCAGACTGTGGTTGAATATCATTCTTGTTGTAGTTGATGACCCATAGCACCACATGGATGCCCAGTTCCAAACTGCTAACTCTGTTTCTAATCACTTAGCATGGTGGTAGTGCCACACAACATGGTGGAAGGGTGTCCTCAGCGAGAAGACAATACTTCACCTCCACAGGATTGTGCAGTGGTCCCTCAAATCAAAATTGTCATGGATAGATGCATTTGCAAGAAGTTAATTATTGAAGATGAGGTTGAATTTTTTTTCCTTCATGATTTTTCTGTCCACCAACCACAGACTCAGTCTGGCAACTATGTCCTTCAGGATTCAGCCAGCTTGGTCAGTAGTGGTCAACCAAACCATACTAGATGATGAATATTGAAGTCCCCGTCCCAGAATACAATCTTTGCTTTTGCTACAATCAGTGCTTCTTCCAAGAGTGTTCAACACAAAGCAGTATTGATTCATCAGCTAGGGGAGGGCAAAAGGTGACTATCAGCAGTAATTTTCCTGGTCCATATCTTATTTGATGCCATGAGCCTTCATGGGACCCCCAGGGCCACTCGCTCCTCACTGTATACCACTGTGCCACCACTTCTGACAGCCCTGTCCTGTCAGTGGGACAGGGGGGCATGCCCAGGGATGATGAAGGAGGAATCTGGGACATTGGCTGGAAACTTATGTTTCTGTGTTCACCTTGCGCAGTTTGGGGGCAGGCACAGCTTTCACCTTTCATCCTATCCTCCCACAGCTAAAGAATTGCCACAACCAGTCTGTGGACTCGTCAATCACAAGGAACAAATGGAAAAATTGTAAACTACCACCACTATCCCAGGAAATCAGTGATATATGGACAATTGTGGAATGAGTGTTTGATAAACCATAAAGGGAATTTACTTTCTATCTTCTTGTAACATTCTGATTTTTGCTGCTTTATTTCATGAATTAAACAACATTCTTAGAATAGAATTTTATGTGTGTTCATTTCTTCTAGGAACTAATTTTAAACCCCACTTAATGAATGTGGGGAAGCAGCAATTAAAATAAGGGCATCTACGTCCCTTCTGTAATCTGGCCGCCTTCCTGTGGGTCCCAATATTAAACTGCTCTTTTAAACACACCAGCAGCTTTTTAGGCTAATTGACAAAAGAACTAGAGGGGAGAGGAGGAGAGATTATTTTACACAGTCGTGGATCCATTGCCTGAAAGGGTAATGGAAGCAGATATAATAGTATGTTCATAAGGGAATTGGATATCTACATGAAAAGGAAACATTTACAGGGCTAAGAGGAAAAAGCACAGGAGTGAGGCTCAATGGATGGCTCTTTCAAAGAGCTAGAATAAGCATGATGGGCCAAACAGACTCCTTCTGTACTGCAGTATTCCATGACACCAGAAGAACAGCATCAGGGTTCTTTAAATATGAAAATCAGATTGCAATGGGCAGTGGAGCAGTGGTGGTTTCCCGATCAGTTTGTACCTGTAAGGAGTCCAATCAGGGGCTAGAAGTGGCCCAGGCAGGTAAATTTAATAACTTTATTTTTTGGTTTCCTTGATGAGTGCCCCTCCAGGCTTCACGAGGTAATCTTGGACCTCTCTTGTCCCAGCCATCTCCCATTCACCTGATAGCAATCGCCCCTACCTCCACCCCTCCCTCACTACTTACCTGACCAATGGGGATAATTGGCATGGGTCACCGACATTGGATTCCTGCTGCCCAAGTTCCTGCTTCCATCCATCTGCCAAGCAGTGCACCTGGGTGTGTTCAGGCAGGGCTCCAATGGAATTTAAGGAAATAAGACCCAGCTCTGAAATCACATGCATCTTGTCACATGGCAGAGCAGGCTCGAAAGGCCAAATTGCCTGTTCTAGCTCTTATTTCTTATGTTCTTAAGCATCATCCGCCATTCCCCCAGCCCTATCTTGCTTCACCATTAAAACTGGGGCTTAGTTCCAGCACTCCATTTGACAGAACACATCTGAATAAGCCAGACCCACAATGTTAAATGGGAATCATAAGATTTGTGGGAATCTATAATTTAAAGAAAAAATATGTCTAGGCTTTTGCTCTTTTCCATATTATAATGTTTTTGACCCTTATGATAGCATATTATTCTGTCTGCTATTATAATTATTTGAAACAGATTAACACCTGTTTTAGGTTCTTCAAGCAAGTGGTTACTCATATCCAAACAGCAAGGGAGCAACCCAGGTGACACACCAGACAGAAACAGGAGGTAGTAAATATGATGGCTCGGGGCACTGTTTTCACCAATGCTACCATCCAAGGGACCAACGTAGGATGGCAAGAGGACCTGGTGGGCCCAGGCAGCATGCAAATCAGAGCCTTACGATGTATGCAGGACTCTGAATGCCATTTTAGGACTCAGCTGGGTGGAGCCTGTATTGTACCTGTTCCACACAGATTCATGTGGCAGCCCTGCTGAAGTGGAGCCCAAAGAATTAAGTTTTAATTTTTGCTGTGGCTCCTACTTATTTCTGAGATAGGAGCTCAATGGGACCACACGACATCAGCCCCCCACCCCTAGCCAATATTGCGGTGATCTGTAATCAGTCACACGTTAATAAGACCCAGGTCTTGAAATGGGGCAGGTTGTGTGAAACTGCATAGAAAGACAATCTACCAAAGTAATTTCTAGACTTTGATCCCAGAATGAGTCACTGATATAATAATAGTTTAAAAATATCTCCTCATTACAGTCACTGCCACATAGCCTTACAACCTTCATCAGAAGCTAGCTTCCTGTAATGTTTTGACCTGGTGCAGTTTGCTGTCTTGCGCTTTTAGGGTTAAAATCCATTGCCTGGAACCACATGGGTAAGGTAGTTCATTCAATGTAGACAAGGGGAAATCAAGAACAAGTAAACCATTAGATAAAATCAAAAAACTGCGGATGCTGGAAATCCAAAACAAAAACAGAATTACCTGGAAAAACTCAGCAGGTCTGGCAGCATCGGCGGAGAAGAAAAGAGTTGACGTTTCAAGTCCTCATGACCCTTCAACAGAACTGGGTGAATCCAAGGAGATGGGTGAAATATAAGACGCTTTAAGGTGGGGGCGGGGTGGGGGTGGTTGGGTGGGGGGAGAGAATTGGAGGGGGGTGGTGTGGTTATAGGGACAAGCAAGCAGTGATAGGAGCAGATAATCAAAAGATGTCACAGACAAAAGAACAAAAGAACACAGAGGTGTTGAAGTTGGTGATAATATCTAAACGAACGTGCTAATTAAGAATGGACGGTACGGCACTCAAGGTACAGATCTAGTGGGGGTGGAGGGGGGCATAAAAGATTTAAAAATAATGGAAATAGGTGGGAAAAGAAAAATCTATATAAATTATTGGAAAAAAAAAGGGGAAGAAACAGAAAGGGGGTGGGGATGGAGGAGGGTGTTCAAGATCTAAAGTTGTTGAATTCAATATTCAGTCCGGAAGGCTGTAAAGTGCCTAGTCGGAAGATGAGGTTTGCGTTGGGCTTCACTGGAATAATGCAGCAAGCCAAGGACAGACATGTGGACAAGAGAGCAGGGTGGAGTGTTAAAATGGCAAGCGACAAGGAGGTTTGGGTCATTCTTGCGGACAGACCGCAGGTGTTCTGCAAAGTGGTCGCCCAGTTTATGTTTGGTCTCTCCAATGTAGAGGAGACCACATTGGGAGCAACGAATGCAGTAGACTAAGTTGGGGGAAATGCAAGTGAAATGCTGCTTCACTTGAAAGGAGTGTTTGGGCCCTTGGACGGTGAGGAGAGAGGAAGTGAAGGAGAGGTGTTGCATCTTTTGCGTGGGCATGGGGAGGTGCCATAGGTGGGGGCTGAGGAGTAGGGGGTGTTGGAGGAGTGGACCAGGGTGTCCCGGAGAGAACAATCCCTATGGAATGCCACCAGGGGGGTGAAGGGAAGATGTGTTTGGTGGTGGCATCATGCTGGAGTTGGCGGAAATTGCGGAGGATGATCCTTTGAATGTGGAGGCTGGTGGGGTGATAAGTGAGGACAAGGGGGATCCTATCATGTTTCTGGGAGGGAGGTGAAGGCGTGAGGGCAGATGCGCGGGAGATGTATATGGAACATTCCTTGTTCCAGTCCTACTCCGGTCCCCTCCCACAACTCTTTCTCCGGTACATCGATGATTACTTCGGTGCTGCTTCATGCTCTCGTTGGGACTTGGAAAAATTTATTAATTTTGCTTCCAATCTCCACCCCTCCATCATTTTCACATGGTCCATCTCTGACACTTCCCTTCCCTTCCTTGACCTCTCTGTCTCAATCTCTGGTGACAGACTGTCCACCAATATCCATTACAAGCCTACCGACTCCCACAGCTACCTCGACTACAGCTCCTCACACCCCGCTTCCTGTAAGGACTCCATCCCATTCTCTCAGTTCCTTCACCTCAGTTGCATCTGTTCTGATGATGCTACCTTCAAAAACAGTTCCTCTGACATGTCCTCTTTCTTCCTTAACCGAGGTTTTCCACCCACGGTCCTTGACAGGGCCTTCAACCGTGTCCAGTCCATCTCCCGCGCATCTGCTCTCATGCCTTCTCCTCCCTCCCAGAAACATGATAGGGTCCCCCTTGTCCTCACTTATCACCCCACCAGCCTCTGCATTCAAAGGATCATCCTCCGCCATTTCCGCCAACTCCAGCATGATGTCACCACCAAACACATCTTCCCTTCACCACCCCTGGTGGCATTCCATAGGGATCGTTCCCTCCGGGACACCCTGATCCACTCCTCCATCACCCCCTACTCCTCAACCCCCACCTATGGCACATCCCCATGCCCACGCAAAAGATGCAACACCTGCCCCTTCACTTCCTCTCTCCTCACCGTCCAAGGGCCCAAACACTCCTTTCAAGTGAAGCAGCATTTCGCTTGCATTTCCCCCAACTTAGTCTACTGCATTCGTTGCTCCCAATGTGCTCTCCTCTACATTGGAGAGACCAAACGTAAACTGGGCGACCGCTTTGCAGAACACCTGCGGTCTGTCCACAAGAATGACCCAAACCTCCCTGTCGCTTGCCATTTTAACACTCCACCCTGCTCTCTTGCCCACATGTCTGTCCTTGGCTTGCTGCATTGTTCCAGTGAAGCCCAACGCAAACTGGAGGAACAGCACCTCATCTTCCGACTAGGCACTTTACAGCCTTCTGGACTGAATATTGAATTCAACAACTTTAGATCTTGAACTCCCTCCTGCATCCCCACCCCCTTTCTGTTTCTTCCCCCTTCCTTTTGTTTTTTCCAATAATTTATATAGATTTTTCTTTTCCCACCTATTTCCATTATTTTTAAATCTTTTATGCCCCCCACCCCCACTAGAGCTGTACCTTGAGGGCCGTACCATCCATCCTTAATTAGCACATTAGTTTAGATAATATCACCAACTTCAACACCTCTGTGCTCTTTTGTTCTTTTGTCTGTGACATCTTTTGATTATCTGCTCCTATCACTACTTGCTTGTCCCTACAACCACACCACCCCCCTCCACTTCTCTCCCCCCACACCCCGCCCCCCCCCCCCCCCCAAAGCCTTAAAGCGTCTTATATTTCACCCCTCTCCTTGGATTCACCCAGTTCTGTTGAAGGGTCATGAGGACTCGAAACATCAACTCTTTTCTTGTCCGCCGATGCTGCCAGACCTGCTGAGTTTTTCCAGGTAATTCTGTTTTTGACAAGTAAACCATTGTTTGGTGTTAAGGGACAGATGGAAGCCTGAACCACTTGGGAGCTGGAATCGCTTTAGCTGCAACTTCACAAAGAGCAGCAGCTTTGAACTAGAATGAGTAGAAGCTTGTCATCTTGGGGATGACAAGTACCATCCTATTCTCATCTCTCTTCAAATGAATGAATCAATATCTACCATCTCTCTAGGGAGTCTGTTCCATAGTTTCACCATGTTCGCTCACTGCCACTTCCTCAATCCTTGGAGCCTTTAGTATGAAAGGATGTGCAGACCTCTTGAGAGGATATCCTCCCATCAGACACTTCTCCAACCAGTCCCTGCTGCCAAGCATTCCTATTAGACAGCCCATGATTTGCAAAAGAGAAGTTCAAGAGGTAGCGCCAACATGACAATCATCATTAGGTGGGTAGAGCATAAAATTATCAGGACCAACGTGATCTCGTGGACTAGTCGCAATCATATAAGGAAGTCGAGAGGAATTTCCCAGACTCTTCCCCAAATTGGCCTCGGTTTTTATTCGACGTCTTGCCTAGCTGAGGAGGTCACCTGGTTTTGGTGAGGTGGGGAGTTTACATGTTGTAATGCACATACAAATGTATAATTATGATAAGCTATCATAGTTGCATGTTCATATGTTCTTATGTATCACTGCTTCGCACAAACGATCCAACAATGCCAGGCTTCTTGAAGTAGGTGTTGTAATGATACCCAAGTAACAGCACTTGTCAGACCATGTTGCTTTGTGCCTGTTGTCTCTCTCAGCTTTGTCCTCCACTATTGTTACTCAGTCCACACTGCTCTGCATTAAGTAAATGCCTCCTACAGGACAGCAATAATGCAAGAGGTGCAATGCTGCACATCCTTTACCAGCTGCAGCAAACTGCCCATGCCAGACTCAAAGATATTGAAAATGTTTTCTTCTCCTGCATTAAATTCTGCCTGAAGACAAACCTGGTATGATGTCAATCCATTGCCCATGCCACTGTCATCTGTTGTGAGCTTGCAGCCTCACCAGATCTTTCTGCCATTTCCACTTGAGTTTCACCTGGCGACTCTTCCTCAGACACACTAACTATATCCTTAGAGATGTTGGAGGTTGGGGGAGGCAAGGGAGAGGGCTTGGCATGTCAAGCGGCACAATGTTAGACACTATACCCTTTTGGTTTACCTTTTAGGGAGAACCTAAACGGAGAGAGGAAGAATTATCAAGGCTCTCTGAATGAAGACAGCTAAGATCCTAGTGTTTTAATGCATTATACAACCACTTAATGTGACCCCTAATGTGAGGATTCATACAGAGAGTGGAGTAGATCCTGACTTTAAGGATTCATATAAAATAAGTGATAGCATGTAAGCAACCTGTTCTATAGCTATCCTATTTTTTATTTCCATTTACTCAGTCTCCAGCCCATAGTCCTGAGCAATGAGGCTTGACTCCAGAAATGCAGCCTCCCTGAGTTTGCCCTGTTGTAATCTTGTGCTTCAAGTCATACTGAAAGAAATGAGCCAGCTCCTCCCCACGACATGACTTCAGTTACGATAGTGTGAGCATTATAGAGTCCCATTGCCCATAAGTTAGCATTTCCTCATTCATAAAATGCTTTTGCTGAGTTGATGCCCAAGCTGTCTAGAAAACCCTCTCGCTGCTCTCCTTTCTCGTCCTGCTCTGAGGCAGGTTTTTCAAGCAGAGCTCGCGTTTCAGAATTGCAATGTGTTTACAGCCTGCACAACTTAAGCACTGCCTTCACTTCTGTGAGCCCTGAAGAACAGCACTGGCATGTTTGTTAACTTGTACTGCAGCCTGTCTTCAATCTGGAGGCACACTGCTTGAATCTGAGAATGCTGGTTTGCATCACAGTTTCGGAGACATCAGCAATAGCATCTTTATTTTTTTGTACAATGCCCTGAGAACCAGGCCTGAATACATAAAAAGAAAGACAAACAATTTGGACCCTGAATTCAATTTAGGCCAGTGAGAATTCACCAGGGTAGACCTGTCTTTGTGCAATAGTGCATAATGCACGATAGAGAATCAGCAGCCCACTTCTCCTAGCTCCTTTCCACTCAAGTTATAATAGATGGACAATCAGACATGTTTCGGGTGAAGACTGGAGTATGACAATTCTTTGTACTGTTGTCAAAATTATTCAATCTGTACGCAGAACAAATATTCAGAGAATTAGATGTACTTCCAGGAGTAAAATTTGGAAGAAAGACCTAACAACTTGCTTAACACACAGCACTACTTCAGAATCAGAAGAGACACTACAAAATATCGTAGATCAAGTAAATTTCTTGAAGTATAGAATATGGATTGAGTATGAACACCAAAAAGACAAAACAATGATAGCCAGAAGGAATACATTAGAAGAAATGAAAGTGAAGATTGAAGTGTATGGTGCCACACTAGAACAAGTGAATAAGTTTGTCTATTTATGACAAATGATAACAGAACATGGTAGGTCTGATGCCAAAGTCAGAAGATGGATAGAGATAGCCAGGAGATGAAGGATGTATTAACAAGAAAACTCAAGCTTGTAACAAGGCCAAACTTATAAGATTCTCCACTTGCCTGTATGCCTCAGAAACATGGACAAACAATGGCACTCCCTCAATACTGCACTGAAATGTCAGTCTACATTTTTTACTCAAGTCCTCCTGACTCAGATACTAGTGCTACTAACTCAGCCATGACCAAGACCTCCTATTTTACTGCTAGGTTCAAGGGCCAAAATTTTTCAAAAAACACAGAGGCATGCCACTTAAAAATAGATTTGAATCTATTCTCCCTATATCTGCTGGAGTTGCTTGCCTACATAAAGTGCTCAGTCCCTTTTCCAATCCCAGTTGTTTCCTTTCTCATCCTCCTAGTTTTACCAACCTCATGAGATTCAATGCCCCCATTAACAAACAAACTGGATATCATTCGTAGAATTTTACTTCCTCCCCTCAGCGAAAAATAAGAGGAGGAGCAGATTAAATGCAGCAGGAGACTTACCCGTTCACCTCCCATCCTGATCCTGCTGATTGGAATTTTTATAATCTGAAAAGCAGCAAATTTTAATCTTCTGTGGTGGTAGTGCAAAAACTCCTAATGCAATATTCAAAAAGTTTTCTGCTACACCAGATCAGGTCCTTGTTTAAACATGCAGATCTGCACTGGTGAGCCCTGTAGACCTGTCTGCAAATGTATCCAGGATCAGAGGAGGTCTCAAGTGGTTATTTTCTGTTATGGGTCAAGGCTGCTTGCCCAGAGCAGATAAGGAAACCACAGTGTCCCCATGCCACAGGCTTCCCACTTCCTCTGAACATTCAACTGTCATTTTAATGCCAAGGACTGCTCAGCTGGATCCCCTGGATAGTCTCCTGCTACCAGAAAATTCATCACTGATTACTTGGATGAGGGCTGGGAGTTAAAACCTGAGGAGGACTGAGGAGTTTGCCACCCACCTCAGCTCCTGGCTTCACCAATCCTGCAAACTCCTTTAATCATTTCAAAAGCAAGCCAATTTAACACTGGGTGAGGCAAGGCTTGAAAAGAAGAAAGGCTTCCATTTACATTGCACCTTTCATGACATCCCAGGGCATTTTGCAACCAATGAAGCACTTTTGACATGTGGTCTCTGTTGCAATTTAGATAACACAACAGCAAATTTGGGAATAGCAAGGTCCCACGACCTGCAAAGAGTTAAATGACCAGGTTTTGGTTGAGGGGTAAATATTAGGACAGCAGTGAGAGCTCTCCTACTTATCTTCAAATGATGTCATTGGATCTTTTACAAAATGCCTGAGAAGGTGGACAGATTCGCATTTTAATGTCTCATCCAAAAGCCAGCACCTCTGACAGTGCAGCACTGTGCCAAGAGTGAATCATGAATCCATGACCTTCTAACTGAGTAGCAAGAGTGCTTCCCACTGAGCCATGGACTACATAAATGTAAAACTAAATTGGCATTAACAAGAAATCTCTCTCTCCCTCCTACACCACCTTTTTTTGACTGCCGTCTATCTCGCTCTTCCCCACTTAGCCGAATGCACTTTCTGAATTTTATAGAACACAAAACAAAAGACACAACAGGCGTGTATAATTAGAAGCTATTATCAGTTGTTCGCTTTCACACATACAGGTGGGCAGTCTCTCTCTGGGTATTTTTTAATTAAGGAAACACTCAGTATATTGCATATTCAAAGGAAATATTACTTCAATTAAGTTTTTGATGTTTGTCCTCTTGTTTTTCAAAATTATTTGAAGAACTACCAAATCAAAGCACTTGTAGCTGAAGAAACATACCCTATCAGTACATCTGGCTAAATGGTACAGATGCATCCTGGAAGATTAGGTACATTGCAAATATTCAGACTGTGTGATGCAGATTCAACTGTGTCAGAGTCATATGTCTAATCCAAACAAATCCAAATTCAGCCTTTTGGAAGAAACTGCGGCCTCAAGTTAGAACCATAATGAAGAACATAAAAAAGACATAAATGGTAATTTGTTGGGGTTAGCATGTTATTGTGAAATATGTAACTTTTCATTTTTGTTTAAACCTTATTTTGGACAGCAAAAATTTCAGTTACTGAGAAAGGAAATGCTGACTAAGAAAACAGTTCAGGAAGCATTTTACGTGGTTCCTGAGAACTTGATGGTCATATAATCACAGAGTGATAGATTCTCATTGTAAATGGCAGCTAATGTGTGTCACACAGCATGACATCCTTAACATTGAAAATGCTTACCACAGTGCCATCTGCAGGAATAACAGGTACTGCAGGTACTTAAGATGAGTTCCCAATGAAACACGGGCACTCCATGCTAAATTTAATATATGACAGATAAATGTTCTACAGGCCAATTAGATGGAATTGAAAATAAATGAAGCATTGAAAGCATAGAATAGGACTCTGCAATGCGTTTTGGAAAAGTAGGAAATTAAAATCTGCCGTGGCTGCATTGCAAAAATTTAAATGCTTTATACAAAGGGTTAAATAGGGTATTCTGCTGTTCTGTTGCACATAAATCATTCAACTCCAATCCATGCACAAATTCAGATATCTTTCCAGTGTTCATGTTATTAGTTCTTTGTGTGATAAGATGTCCCACTTCTCAATGAAACAAGATCATACTGTCGTTAGAAAAATTTAAGATGAGGTATGGTGTAATCAGGTCCCAACCTTATATTAATGATTAACGTTGTGTATACAGTGAAAAAACATGCAGTTAAATCCTTTTTATTCCTGACTCAGCTACACACAGGTAATCCAGCTTTCATCAAGATAGGTCTTCGTTTGGAAAAGCACTCTAAAACCTAATAAGTCTTCTCAGAAATGTTTTATAAAGTTAAGATCTAAGCAATTGAAACGCAGGTGATATATTTTGTAGTTTTATGTAGTAAATGCATTTCTCCTCAGCTCAGGTTATTATGGTTTCGAATAAGATCTAAAGTCATATAATAGGCTTCAAAACAGTCACTACTTGTTATTTATTTCAATAGCTGCTCCCTGCATTACCTAGCACAGTTTCAGTATCCCAGGGGAAATGAGCCTCCACTGCCAAATTGATATACCGTCACATCAATACGGGGCTAAAGAAAGCTCATACTCATCGTGCACTCATTGAGCAGCTTCAGAACTTCTTGACTCCTATGCTAGATCATTTAACACTAAATGCATATCACAAAATAAGGCTTATTGTAGATGTTGCTACGATTAAGGGGGAGACTTTTCACTCTGTATTGAGAAATTATGCACCCTGGATACTGTGCTTTACTGCCCATCAGAATTAATGGATGGAATATTATAGGCTGTGGTTATCCATTTCCCTCATACACTCTAAAGCACCATTTTTCTAAATTTCCCTTTAAATCCCTTCTCTTATTAGCCAGAATTAAGTTTTATATTTATTTCTTTAGCTGCTGTAGGAGGAGACAGGAGGGTGAGCTGAACCCCTTCCCTCTCTGTTAGGGTATTCCTCCTCCTAATTTTGAGAAGTGTGGTGTTGTACATATTGTTCACCTGAAGCTACCACACAGAATTGTACCAGCAGAGAGAGTCTGCAAGCAGATGCAGGGAGTCTGAGAAAGCTGATTAATAAAGAACCCATGTTTGCTCATGCACTTTTAACTCTGGCCTGTCTCTTGCTGTTTCAAGTCCCAAGAACCTCACACTGACAAAGAGGATACTGCAAAATAGAAAGGGATGAATCTTTTTGGAGGGTTTTGTCTACTCTCTGCATAGAAAACAGCATTTTAAGTTGCAGACGCCATTTTAACTTGCAGACTTAGACCAAGCAATCAGGCTGTGTTAAAGGCACATAAGCTTAGATCAAACAAGCAGGAAAGCTTTAGAGACAAGATTCATCACTATTGCTAATGAATATGGTGTTGTCTATGCCCAACCTACCCCCTTTTGAAGTATATTTTGACTCTTCATCTGTTTTCTTACATTGGCAAAAGTGTTTGTGACATTTTGAAGGGGTGATGACAGGTTTTGCCATCACAGAGGATAAAAGGAAAAAGGCATGAATTTTCCACCATGGCGTTGAAGAATTAGAAGACATTTTGAAACACTTACACTTCAGCAAAATGAGTACGACTCAACTATAAAGGCTAGTTTCACCCAAGGAAAACACAACATAGAAGACAATCATCTTCAGATGCACACAAAGCAAGAAGCCAATGAGACAAATGACCAGTATAGCATACACGTGAGGCGGCTAACAACCAAATGTAACTTTGGTGATGCCGAACATGTTGCAATGGAATCAAGACACAAATCATCAAAGGTTGTCTGTCCAGCCAACTATGCTGGAAAACTTGAGAAAGACAGAAACTGTCAGTGCTGTTGGAGCTCAAAAGGTCATTATTGCTTACCATGTCCAGAGTTACGAAAGTCAAAGCTGCCAAAACCACACTCCAAGTTCAGCTCCTGTGAACACTATTCATCGTTCACATGCCAGGATGCCACCAGCAAAGCAACAACAGCAGTCCCGCAAACACAGTTGTGACTTGTCCAAACAATTTTTCCAGTGTGGTGGAGTTTACCCACACTGAACAGAGTATCCTGCTGCTGGTAAATACTGCATCGCAGCTGGAAAACCCAACCACTGTGTTCCTGTTTGTCGCTCATCAGCCAAATCAATTAATAAGACCAATACCAACAGAAAGTGCCACGTATGCGTAACACAGCAAAAGGGTGAGGGAATATAGCTAGCTAGAGGCAGGTGACCCTGAACATACTTTTGTGCTCTCTTTCATATATAGCAAATGACCACGTGTGTAAGTGACCATTGGCTGCTCAGAAGTAGATGTTCTCATAGATACAGGAGCATCTGTCAATGTAATGGGGACAAAATGTTCAAGAAACGTCAGGATTGCCCCAATCTGCAAAACAGGGAATAAGAAAATTTCCCCTTACAATAGTGCCAAACCACTGAAAATTCTCAGGACTTTCTTATTTTACCAATCTCATTCGAAGACACCAGAATTAATGCTGTATTTTATATTACATCTGGAGAATGGCAACATACTTATCAGTTTCCACATAGCAACACTTGGGCACATAACTGTTGTTACATTCTCAATTCCTACATACACTATCAACATTCTCGAAGTATATGCTAACAGCTTCGCTGCTTTAGGCAGCTGGAAGGCATAACATGCAAATTGCGTGTAGACCCCTATATGCCCCAGTCATGCATCACTGATGATGAATACCATTTCCTGTCGGGAAGCAGCCAGAGGAGGAACTTCAGCGTCTACTTGTTGGAGGTGAGCCGACCCCTTGGGGCTCACCCATGCAAGTTGTCAAGAAACCCCAGAACAAGAACCAGATTAGAATCTGCACTAATATGCAGTCACCAAACCAAGCAATACAATGAGAAAGACACTTGACACTGACAATTGATGATGTCACAGAGAAAGTGCACAGTGCTGAACACTTCGCAAAACGTGACCTCACTGCAGGATACTGTTAAATCGCGCTTGCAGAATAGTCAAGGTGTTTTTCAGTATTCTCCACTCACATTGGACTTTTTCAATGCAAGAGTCTCAACTTTGGAGTCAATTCAGCAGCTGAGTTATCTCAGCACATGATTCAGTCTGTGTTTCAAGACTTGAGGCATGCTGAACATCAGTGATGACATTCTTATCTTATTACGGTTGCACTGAAAGTGAAGTCATGTGTTCAGAGGTGAAGGGGTGTCACCTGATCCACAGAAAGCTGAAGCTACTGCCAATGCTGTGGACCCTACAAACATGCAGGAAGCCCGGAGTCTGCTAGTACCCATCATGTAATCACGTCATCCCTGACCTCGCTACACCATATTCCCCAGTATGTAATCTGACAAAAGAGACTGCCAAGTGAGAGTGAACTACATCACACAAACAGGCTGTACACCAGATCAAACAATGGTTGCCAGCAAGTTGCACAAATGCCTATTTCGACCCCGAGGGCAGGATTTTGAGTTTGGCATCTGGGTGTGAATGGCAGGCCAGGAGTGTCTGGGAAACAGACCCCTGACCACGATTTCACACTGTCGGGCCAATTAAGGCTCGCTGAGCATGAACGGTGGCTCTCCAATAGTCGGCAAGCGGTGCGGAGGCATGGGTGGGGCCTGTCGGCCGCTGGGTTCAATGGCGCTTTGGCGGCCGGTTTAAAACCGGGAACAGTCAAGCCCTGGATGGCTGCCGGTGACAAAGACATCTTCGGTGTTGTCAACAGGGGATTAAAAATTATGGATTCTAACGTGGCTGCAGACACCAGGCACTCAACCCCCCGGTTTTCGGATGAGTGCCTCGTTGTCCTCCTGAAGGGAAATGGCTGCCTGGAGGAAGGAAGAGGCCACTGCACCACACAAAAGAAGCTTGGAAGGAGTTGACAGTGCTGGTCAGCAGCCATGATGTTGTGCAGTGCATCCAGGTCCAGTGTCGCAAGTGGTTTAATGACCTGCTGCGCTCAGGAAGGGTGAGTACCACGTTGCATGGATCAGTGTGTTGAAGTCTTAAGGGCTGACCGTCCACCCCCACCCCCACCCCCCCGTGGAGCTCAGGGATTTAGAGTCTGAGTGCCAATTGTCAATGATGCCAGAGCTGGCCAAGGGGGTGATCCCTGGCTGCCTGGACTGAGTGCCTTGCGGCTCGAGGGCCACAGACCTTGACATGACCTTCAAAGTGTTCTTCAGGTGACATTTCACACTCGCTTGAGGTGCAGGCAGAGGCAGAGAGTGCCCAGGGCCCCGGCAGTCGGAGGGCTGCTGGAGACCAGGACAATGCTCAGTTGAAGCCAGAAGATGAGCCTCTGGAGTCGTCCATTAGGCAGCAGATGCTGGGTGTCCAGCGGGATGTGCGGGAGATTCTGGCAGAGATCCATGTTGGTATGTGTGCCATGGTCTCTGTTGTGGTGGAGTCCATGTGGAGCATGAACACTGCATTGACCCTCATGGCCGAGCACACTGCCTCCTCCATTGAGAGAGCGGCGATTCTCATAGAGAGGCAGCTCCAGACACAGTATCAAGTGTTCCTGGGGTTGCGCTTGGACCTGCAAACCCTCATACCAGCACTGCCCTTGGGTGGTCAGTGCCATGAGGGAGATGGGCGAGGCACCCAATAACCCAGCTAGGTGCCCGTCCATCAATGGTGAGCAGGGAGGCCCACAGCGACCTCATGTTGGCACACGAGCAGCCTGTTGTCACTGCGGGCTCTTCTCGGGGCGCTCTGGATGATGGCAGCAGCTCCTCCGCCCCTCTGCCAATGACCGTGGCATCTGATGAGGCTGTAATGACTGGGGAAATGCCAGCCGTGGCACTGCTCCCTCATAGGCAGGGCTAGGCACAAGCTCCATGGGCCAGAGGACAGCTGCCAAGGTCATCAATGCCAACAGGAGAGCAGAGTCAGCAGGCTGTCTCCAATGCCAGTGCCAGCGAGGGGGAGGCCCCAAGATGTAGCACTCACAAACATAAGTTTAAGACACCATGAGCACAAGAGGGACTGGTCATGGGTGATCTCCTGTTGTGCAACGTTTTGTTTATCTTAACTGGTCTAGGGTTGAAGACCAGAGAAGGTTCAGTTAATTTGTCTCGATTGTCAACATGAGATAAATTTTCTTTTGTCGTAATGGCCTGAGTAAGCTTACCTTTTCTATTTAATGTGGTGCAAGGTACACCAGTATGTAATGCTGGACATGGGTGGCTCAAAACTTTATGGCAGGGGAATGGAAGCGGTAGCCCTGGCATGAGGTGATAGCGGTTATTTGGCAGTCTAGCTGAAGAAGCATTGGATCAAGGCATCCCTGGTGCCTCTGCCTCCCTGAAGGATACAGAGTTCTGCCTCCACACCCTCAGCATTCTCCTCACTGTGCTCCTCTCCTGACTCACCACTGAATTCATCATTTGTGGCCTATGGAGCTGCCTCAAAATCCACTTCCTCCAGTCGGTCCCCCCTTGCCAGAGCCAGATTGTGGAGAGCACAGTGTGCAACCACGATCAGTGACACACACTCTGGGGGGTATTGTAGTTCTCCCCCTGAATGGTCCAGGCATTGGAAGCACATCTTCAGAAGACCTATGGTCCTCTCTATCACCGCACTTGTAGAGGCATGACTCCTATTATAACACGGCTCTGCCTCTGTTCTTGGGTGGCAGAGAGGGGTCATAAGCTACCTTTTCAACAGATAGCCCTTGTCACTCAGCAGCCATCCATCCAGTTGGGCTGGAGCACTGTACAGCCTTGGCACCTGGGAGTGTCTGAGGATGTAGGTGTCGTGGGAGCTGTCTGCGTACCTTGCACAGACTTGTAGAATCTGCATCCTGTGATCACACACTATCTGCATGTTCATAGAGTGGAAGCCCTCCTGTTGACGAAGGCACCCGGCTGACCCGCTGGCGCTTTGATGGCACATGTGTGCAGTCTATTGCACCCTGGATGCAGGATAAGCCAGAAATCACTGCAAACCTCCTGGCTCGCTCAACCTGGCTGGCCTCGTCTGTACGGTAAAGAATAAAGGTCAGTATCTGCCTGAACAGAGCTTCTGTCACCTGCTTGACGCAACTGTGGACTGATTGGGAGACTCCACACAGATCCCCCCCACTGAGCCCTGGAAAGAGCCGGAGACATAGAGGTTGAGAGCCATTGTGACCTTCAGAGCCACTGGCATGGGGTGTTCACCCACACAGTCGGAGCTGATCTCAGGCCCAATCATCTGGCAAATGGAGACCACAGTCTCCCTTAAGAGGCAGAGCCTCCTTCGGCATTGCATCTCAAAAATATTGAGGTAGCTGTATCATTGCCTGTAAACCCTGGCAGCAGGATAGTGGTGTCTTCTGCGGCCCCTTCCGTCTTGGACTGCCAGCTTGCCCTCCGCACTCTGTGCCTGCTCCTCTCCCACTACAGGTCACTCCCCTGGAAGCTGCATTAGAACACCTGGTCTCCTCTCCCTTCTGCCCCTTTCTTCCTCCTCGGGTAACAGAAGGCTGTCTGATACCTGGAAGGGTCCACATGGTTTGAATTCTCTGGGGTCCTTGGAGACACCAAGGAGTCCTGAAATGAAGCCTGGAAATGCTAACAATGAAGCCCCGAACAGAGATGAAGCTGCCAAATACCAATAAGCAACCAGCAGCAAACTATCTACCAAACTCCTCACTACTAGCACTGGCAATGTTGCTGACCCTTTTTATCCCACCCGTGGATAAGGTTTTTGAAATAGTCGGTTGGCTGCCTGCCCATTTTGCCTGTGCGATGAGCACAAAATCGCACGGGCAACAAAAAATTGGCGTTAATGACGTTTTAATGGCCTTAACTGGCCTCTTAATTAATGGCGGGTGCAGCTACAGCACCCGCGTGCATCCTCTGACTGAAATATTGCACAAGGGCGCGATGATGTTGGGTTGCTCGCCCGACGCCATCACTTGCTATTTTACACTTGAGCATGTCGAGCGTGCACCCTCACATCTAGCGAAAAATTCTGCTCTGAGAAAACCACTCAGCTAGTCATGGATACAAACCCAGTTGACTTAGGTGCCGTTCTCATACAAAACAATGGGGCAGGTAATCCATCACTTGTTGAGATGACAATTCAATCATTAACATACTTAGCAACTTTTTTCACAGAGAGAAGCTCTTTCAATCACAAAAGGTATCTTACGTTTTCATGATATTTGTATGGAAGTGAGTTTGAAGTCATAGCCTACTCATCAGCTACTCACTTCCAAAGTATTGTCTTTGTCTGCGGTTCTATCTAAGCTTTTGGACTAATATGATATTGTTTGAATCCACCAAGGTTACAATACTTGTCACATACAGAAGGTGGGTATCAGATTTATAGCGACACCAGCTTATCTGTAAACTCATTCACCTTCAAGCCAGTGTGTCACTGTTTAATACAACACAACTGAAATAGTCAAGAACAGCAAACACCTATGATTATATCTGTTTTCAACATACTATGTCTCTCATTCACTAAGAAGGGGAGGGATGAAGCATTTAGTTTTGAAAAGTGTAATGCTGTATATATCATTCACTTGAAGTTACCAGACAGGATTGTACTGGCAGAGGGAGTCTGCAAACCAAAACAGGGAGCCTGAAGTAGCTACTTAATAAAGGGACAGTGTGCTCATGCACTTTTAATTCTTGTCTGTCTCTGGCTGTTTCAAGATCCACGAACCTCACACTATGGACTTCCTCCACTAGGACCATCAATACCATGTCCAAGAGTTGCGTACCTCTCCATGTGTTTCAGATGGTTTCCTTCATTTTGCATTTAATGTTGTTTTCCAAAACCAAGTATCTCATATGCTTTCTCAAAAATGTATGAATATGTGCTGCCAGGTCTCCTGGTCTTGAATCATCCTGCCCCACCATCCCCCCACAGTACCCCCCCACCCCGCCCCACCATCCCCCTGCAGACCGCCCCCCCCACCCCCACCCCACCCCAACATCCCCCCACAGACACCTCCCACCCCACTCCACCATCTCGCAAAGTAGTTTGGCTCCAACAAAGCTCAAAAAGCTCCACACAATCCAGGACAAAGCCTCCCACTTGATTGGCACCCCATCCATCACCATAAACATTTACTCCCTCCGCCATTGACACACAATGGCAGCAGTGTGTACCATCTACAAAATGCATTACAGCAACTCACAAAGGCTCCTTCCAAACCCACAACCACTACCACCTAGAAGGACTGGAGCAGCAAACACATGGGGACACCACCACCTGCAAGTTCCCCTCTAAGCCACAGTCCATCCACTGGGTCAAAATCCTGGAATTCCCTCCCTACCAGCACTGTGGGTGTACCTACACCACTTGGACTGCAGTCATTCATGAAGGCAGCTCATCACCACCTTGGTACTTTCAGGATGGCATGGCAGCCTGCTTGCAAATGCTTGAATGAATACATATGACCCATCAATGGCTTCAAACTGACAGCAATTCCCCTGCATGATTAAGGAAATGGGTTGCTACCCATGGGCATATCCAGCCCACATCATGAAGTGGGTAACTTAAGGAGACCCAGTCAATGCCAAAGAGCTGATCGCACTGTGGGAAAGAGAGATCGCTGCAGAATATCCCCAATATTCTCCAGGTCACACAAGCTTGGTGACCCCCAAATCTTAAGAATGGGACTGAATTGCGGGCAGATAAGCCTGTAGTGAGGAAGAGGGTAGCAAGGGGGCACTGAAGAGCAGCAAAGTTGGTTGCCCAGCAGGCGACTGCACTGCCAAGATTCCCAACTATGTTAATATGCCTTGGCAGCAGGAAGACATTGGACTCCCCTCCTGACACCTTGTCCCACCTATTTTCAGTTCTTCAGCTTCCCAGGCCATCTCCAAAGGACCAGGAAAATTCAGCCCATAGGCTTCCAGGCATACTAAAGAATGATCTTGCGTACAGGGTGACTGAGAAGAAATGGAGCCCTTGCTGGTACCATGGATAAATAGGTAGGAAGTCCTCAACTTGACCCACAAGCAATTTTTTGCAGGTCACTGGAAATGGAGAATGATGTTGGGATGATTCTTCTGGCCAGGTGTGTTTGAAGCGTTGCACAGGTTCTTTAACTCTAGTCACCAGGGTCAGCTGTGTGGACTGAGACCTCACTATCACCTGCAGTCTCTCCCCCAATAGTTGAGGTGCCCTTTCAAAGGGTCGCTATGGACCGCAAGGAACTGCTGGACAGATCAGTTCAGAAATCAATATATTTTAGTGGCTGTTGACTATATCACATGATATCCTGAGGTTGTTCCACTAAAGAATACAGCCTCTAAAACCTTAGTGAGTAAATTAATTAAGATATTCTCCAGGGTTGTGATCCCAAAAGCAATTTTAACAGACCCTTTGTGTCCAAACTGATGAAAGACCTTTGTACCTTGCTCCACATTAAGAGTCTAAAGATCTCCGGGATCCACCTCAAACCAATCACTTTGGGGATAAGTTTAATATTCGGTATTCAGCAGCAGAATTGGATAATGTCATCATCCACTGGACTGCGTTCACATTTATGTAAAATATAAGCTGTATTAGGCAGTCTAAGGATATTTGGATATTTGGACTCACAGTAAATCTAGAGAAATGCCACATTGGGTTATTGAAGAACAAATACCTGGGGTACACCATAGTGGGTATGGCGAGGTGGGGTATGAAACTTCAGGTAAACAAAATCAAACCTATAACAGCTGGCCATAAATGGGGAATAAGAAGTAAATCCACCCATTTGAGGATTGTCAGTTCTTACTGACTATTTACCCTGAAACTGGTACCTGAGGTGGAATAGGAGAAGCGCATGAGAATGGCAATGCCCTCTCTGGTGCATACGCCTGAGTGGTCGCTAGGCCCGAGGACTCTAGTCTGGGTGGGGAGGTAGGGTTGGCATGTGCAGCAGGGTGATTGAGGGCCAATGTGTCAGCTGTAGGTTGATGAGGTCTCTAATCCCAGATTAAGGGCATAGCCCCTTAACAAACCTCATCATTTAAAGAAAGGGTGGGGCCCTTTTAAGAACACTTGCTTTAAATGGTAATTGCAACTTGAATAGAGGAGATGGCCCCCAACCAGCTGCGCATAAAAGAGGTGGCTCAAGAGAAGTGAGAAAAGGTTAGATGATATTGGGAGTTGGAGCACTCTTTAGAACTACAGTTTGTAGGCGACTATGAGCCAGGTTTTTCTCCCAAGGCAGTTAGCTCGAGTTGGGAACTTTACCAACTTTGACACACCTGCCTCCTGAAAAAATGCCCTGAATGGTGTGATTTTCCTTTGTGGGGGACAGTTAGATGCAGGATGGAGTTGGGCCCATCATCCCTGGGCACAGATTGGAGGTGGCCATGGACTGCTGAGTGCTGAGGCAGGCTATTTAAAAGGCCTGCCTCGGTTCTCTGGGATTTTTTCCAGTTATCTTGTTAAATATTAGGCCCTCTGGCCTCCAACCCTCACACCCTCATTCACTCCCCATGTCCCATCCATGGGATGCTGCACCCCCCACCCATTCCCCCATGGCCCCCCAAAACCTCCATGCCAACTCATGCCATCCCATGCCCCCCATCCACCACTCTTTGCCCTTTACATCCCCCTTACCAACTCACTCAGTATTCATCCTGGGCAGGCATGATGAGCCATGATAAGATGAAAGAAAATAAAGATCTAATTATCAATATAGCTTTCACTATAATAAAAAACTCCCGTTCGTGAAAGCCCATTCCAAACCTTAAAAGCATCTCAAGTACTTAATCACTTATCAAAACAAACAGACCCCATAGCTCCAAATCAAGAACAGCTAATGCACTGAAATACTTATATTTTTGTGCGCAAGTCTTAAACACAAGAGCAAAACACTGTCCCAGTCTCCACCCTGATTGCCTGGGGTCCTGGCGCAGATTGGTGATTTTCTGCAACACAAGTAAGTCAATTGATTTGATAACAACCCCCATCCCCACCATATTTGGCTGGGTGGTCAAGTGTGTCACTCCACGGTACCTTGACAGAGGGATCCAGGAGTGGGCCTCACCCTGTTTGTAGACATACTGGACTACTGTTATATTGGTTTGTCTGAAGATACTGTCTTTACCTACACTGAGATTAAAAGTAGACAATGACCTATTTTAACGTTGACACCTCAATTCTGCGGGAATGACAAAGTGAAGTTATCCATGACCACTGGACTAGAAGCCCATTTATTCTGAAGCATGCTATATGTCGAAGCATTAACTGAAGGACCTGATAGCTGTAGTACCAACCCTGGGACCACCCACTCTTGTTCAGATGCTGTGACAAAGAAACCCTCTGGAAACCATATTGGTAAATCAAGGTTCAACTGGGGAAATATCCCAAACAGCTGAACCTTGCAACAGGGTTTTGCTCACTCACTTTCAGTGTGGAAGAGGGGGCAGTGTAATGTATCCAAATTTGCTGACAATACAAAAATAGGCAGGAGGGCATGTTGTGATGAGGACATAAGGAATCTGCAAGGGGATATAGATAGGTTGAGTGAGTGGGTAAAAACTTGGCAGATGGAGTATGATGTAGGAAAGTGTAAGTTCATGCACTTTGGTAGGAAAAATCAAAAGGCATACAATTATTTAAATGAAGGGAGACTCCAAAAAAAGTGCAGCGCGGAGGGATCTGTGTGTTCTTGTGCATGAAACACAAAAAGTTAGCAAGTAAGTAAGAAGGCAAATGGAATTTTGGCCTATATTGCTGGGGGATTGGAGTTTAAAAATAGGGAAGTCTTGTTACAACTGTACAGGGTGTTGATGAGGCCACACCCAGAGTACTGTGTACAGTTTTGGTCCCATATTTAAGAAAGGATATATTGGCAGTGGAGGCAGTTCAAAAGAGATTCACTAGGCTGATTCGTGGGATGAATGGGTTGACTTATCAAGAATGGCTAAACAGGTTAGGCCTTTACTCATTAGAGTTTAGAAGAATGAGGGGTGAACTTATTGAAACGTACAAGATTCTGAGGGGGATTGGCAAGGTAGATGTTGAGAAGATGTTTCCACTAGTGGGGGAATCTTGAACTAGGGGACATAGTTGTAGAATAAGATAACATTCATTTAAAACTGAGATGCAAAGGAACTTCTTCTCTCAGTGAATGTCTGGAATTCTCTACCTCAGAGAGTTCTGAAGGCTAGGTCACTGATTTTTAAAATATTGGGAAGTTGAGGGCTATGAGGAGCTGGCACAAAAGAGGAGTTGAGGCCTGGGGCAGATCAGCCATGATCTTATTGAATGGTGGGGCAGGCTTGAGGGACTGAATAGCCTATTCCTGCTCCTATTTCTTATGTTCTTATGTAAATGTGAAGCACATAGACTTCCTTGGGTCTCCTGGTCCCAAGCACCTGAAGTGATCCACATCCACTTGGAAGTCATGGAAATGGTTCACTCACCCTGTTCTGTGGTGGACTATCAAGGCAGGATCACTGTTTGGCTAGGCTCAGCTGGTCAGGGTCTTAAAATGTAGTTGCTATGAGTTCCCTGCATTCCAGGTCCTAAACTGGAATGACAAGGTGACAAAGTACAAGTACATTGCAGTCCAATGAAAGCCATGAAATGATCATTTTCCTGTATCTGGGTTGGGCTAAGCTACAACGTGAGACAATGTCCACTGAAGTGTCAATCCAAGATTGCCTGAAGGTTCTGCTAGAAATGCTTGAAGCCCGGCATGTGGTCCTCCAAGTAAGCCCTCAGCATTAAAGGGCATCTGCAGTAATTGCTGCTGCAGTTCCTGAAGGAGTTCCAAGGTGCACATCCAGCTAAAGTGATGATGCAGATTCACCGAATGATCAACCTTGCTCCTACATTGAGGGAAGCCACTCAGCCTGCTGGTACAGCATGTGACCTCTGATGCTGGTCCTCACTTAAGGACAGGAGTTTCTCCCTCAACTCATCTGCATTAACCCTCTGATAAGAAATCCCAGTGATTTGGCAGCAGGGAATATGGATATCTGCTAAACCTTGCAAACAGGTCCACTGACTCCCACATATCTCACCATTTGGATGGATGGAACAGGACCTGAATGGTCCTCTCCCTTTCTGACACTTTCATCATTGAAGATCACTAACTGCATTAGGGAACTGAGGAGTGTGAAGCTAGGTGGCATCATGGGCACTGTCAGCCTTGACCATAACCGGAGGGTGTTTATCCAATTCTTCCAAACTGCCTGAGAGATTCCAGGATAGCTACCACAAATGTTGATGCCAGAAGCCTTTGAATGACCTCAAGAAAAGAAAAGACCGTGGTCCTATCAGTCTGCCAACTCGGCTTCTGGAGGCAACTTGCTCAGGTTGGACCAACAGGGAAGGCTGATAGAGTCCTTGGAACAGGGGTAATGGTAGCCGTACCAGCTATGAGCTCATGAATACACATGCCGATCAAGTTTAACCATCAAGGAGTGAGCCCCTGCTACTCAGGCTGCCGACACTGAGCCAGGCACATCCTCCATTCGAATGAGAGCCCTTGGAACCCGGATGCCCCTTAGGAGTTGGAGGGAGAGGCTGAAAGTGGCTTCACAATGTGGTGGGGTTAGAGGAGGAAGTGGCGGGGTGGATGCGAGGCACAAAGGAGAATTTCCAGTGCCCTCACCAAGTGGAACTCACCCACAGCATAGGTGACCCTGAGTGCTCAAGTCCTCAAAGGCTGGTGCCCCAAAAGAGCTGGACTAAACTGGAGACCAATGTTCCAGGGCTGAATTGGGATTGTTAATGAGGTGATGCTTGCCTCTGGTGAAGGGTTCACTAACAGTCAGTAGGCACGGATAGCTCACCACTAGCTGGTATGAGAAGGATATGCTGCTTCTTTATCCTGGAGACCTCGGTACAAGTCTATACCAAGGCTTCACCCTCCGGTGTGGACTGCGAGAGAAGGAACTAGTTGACGAGTGATTTTGACTAGCCCTTTCCTCTCTACATCATCGAAGCAGTGACTGGAGCCTCCTCCATTGAGAATTTCCTATACAGTCCCAAGGTGGACCTCTAGTGAACATCAGTTGGAGATGTCTGTATGAACCAAGTCCTAACCAGTGTCAGTACAGGTAACCCTAAGCATTGTCAAACCGAACTTGAGTTGGCATCGGCTCAGTGCCTGATGCTGATGCAGGGACATGAAGGGCTGTACTTAAAGGTGCAGCCTGGGGAAAGGGTTAAAAGTAACAATAAACACAGATGTCAGAATAAGTCACAGCAGAACTTGTTTGGATGACCTTCGTGCCCAAACCACAAACCATAGACAAAAGGTATCCTCTCAGTCACTGCAATCCAATCAATAAGTGTCTTCCTCTGCTTCAAATATTTATCTAACTTTCTCTTAAAAGATTGCAATGGTCTTTCCCTCAACTATTCCCTGTGGGGAGAATTCCATGATTCTAAACAACTCTAAAGAGGTTTCTCTACTGACTTCTTGTGATCATTTTAAGTTGTTGACCCCCTTCAATGATTCCTCACTCAGAAGAAATAAAATTTTGCTATTCACTTCATCAAAACCTTTTATCATTTTAAAAGCCTCAAATAAATCTCCATTGGCTCTTTAGTTCCAGTTGAAATAGTCAAGTACTGTTGGTTGGATGTGATTGGGGGTTAGCCCTATCGTTGAAGCACTGTTGAAGTAGGGGTTATGCTTATCTCTGGGTACTTACTTTGCTTGCATCATCAGACCCAATGAGCCAGCCCCTAACTTGACACCTATATTTGTAATGTTAATTCTTGTCTTATTTGATTCTAGCCATTTACTGGAATTTATTGTAATTACTATCCTGAGTGGTACACAAGGTACACAAAGGGGTCGTTCGACACTTAGAATTTGCTAAAACTGGGAGAACAAATGTGCCAGAAGAAAGATAGGATTTAACACAATCTCCATCCGTTGATTATCTTCTTAGATGGGCCCATGAGGGGCTGGTTTTTAGCGCCAATTAATAAAAAAAAATTTTAATGTACAGTTGTCATAGACAAATGGACAGAACATGCAGGAATGGCGTGGGAATTTCAGATACACCACTCCCTACGCTGTGGTATCTCTGCCGACATTGATTCGATTTCAGTGGTGAGGTGCTCTCTCTTACTAAGATCCACTTGCTTCTGTGGTTTTATCCTTCACAACTTTAAGCTGTGGGTTGTTTGATTATAAACAGCTTGACCATAACGTGTAGTAGAAGAAGAAATTATACGTAAAATCACTCAATTGCCATAGACATTTTATAAATCCCTCATTCAGTAAACTATTTAACTTCTAAATGCTTAGTGCAGGTGTAGGTGTAAAACTTAACAACTTCAGCTGTTTCTTTACCTGCATCATCTTTGGCCACAGATTTTGATGCCACCTAAGTATTGAATGCAGAAGATTCCGTCAGTTTTGAAGTTCGACAACTGGCATCTTCTGCAGAGTCAGAAAGAAAGTCCAGAATGGCTGCAATACCATCAGCTAAACAGGATCATTGACACAGAGGAGCTGCCTGATGTGATTGGAGTGCTTTAGATGGCAGTACCTGAGCTAGCAGGCCTGGGAAGTCCTTGGCAAGGCTGGGCAATACCAGTAACACCTGGGTAAAGAGTTTCTCCCTGACTCCTCCATATCCTCGTCTGAGGTGAAGCTTTAGCTTTAAGTTTTCCCACCACCCTCTCTGAGCTGTCTTCACATTCTCTGTTCTGTCTCTTTTTTTCCTCTTTCTCTGTATCTACTCCCTATCTAGTTTAGATGGATAGTGTGTGATTCAGGATATCACCATCAGCACAGGTTCAATTCCTGTTCTGGCTGGAGTAGACTTGCCCCCTGCCTGCTCACCTGCCCCATGCATGATTTGGAGGTGGGCTCCTCAAGCTATATAACTGATTGTCTCTCTAATAGAGAGAGATGCCTACAGTTCCTCATGGGCTATGACTAATCACCTACCTACTCCCTATCTCTAACTTTTCCACTGGCAACGCCTTCTGTGTTTTACCAATGCTTCCATTACCTGCCACTATTCTGGCTGAGTGTGGTCAACTTAGAATACATGCTGCCAGTTTTTCTAATGAAGAAAATAAGCTTTGAGTTTTGCAGCTCAGGATCAGTTGAGGGTGGCGATTGGGCAGGCTGGAATTCTGCAGCTGTGGAATTGTGATTATCGGTCCCACTGTTTTTTTCCTGCATAAATTACAAAATGTACTCCTAATCTCACTTGTGCTGAGAGCCTGATCTCTGTTTCTGGCATCTCAAACACTAACATTCTCACAACCTCACACACTGAAATGAGCAGAGTGAGGAAATCCCACCTAGAACCATAGAAGCATACAACACAGAAGGAGGCCATTTAGCCCGTCACGTCTGTACTGTTTCTCAGGAAGACCTATCTAATTAGTCCCACTTGCCCAGATTTTACCTCTGAAAATGTCTCCTTTGCAAGTACAGGAAATATCCAATTCCCTACTGAAAGTTAATATCTGGGCTCGGAGGAGGAGCAATGGGACATGTACCAAGCTCAGTCGAAGCCGTTTCTTTGGGATTACCGACAAAGAGGAACATCCAATCCTAAATTTCTATTTGGGGGTCCAGTATCCACTCTCTAGGCCTCGGCTTACCTGTGTATAAAGTCACAGGAGATCTCACAGTGACAACAAATGAAGCACTCAGCCCTGCTGTGTCTCAACATTACTGGATCTGTGTAAATGTTCACATTGCAGCATCTGCTCAGTTTGCCTGCTGGAACAAATGATAACCATCCTGGCCCATTCCCCATCTACTGCTGTTCAATTAAACCACAGAAGGGGGACCATTGGGGATTGTCACCCCAAAGACAGTGCGAGACTGATTGATACAACCTAATGCCAGCCTTTCCCTGTTTCCTTTTACATTATTCGTTTTCAAATTTCCATAGTCTATTTAGTGGATTTTACAGTTTCTGGCTCCATAGCCAATTGTTTTAATCCTCTATGTAAACAATTTCTTCAACTCGCAAAGCTCTTCAGAACTTCTACTCAACCATTTTCGT
Source organism: Carcharodon carcharias (assembly GCF_017639515.1). NCBI lineage: Eukaryota > Metazoa > Chordata > Chondrichthyes > Lamniformes > Lamnidae > Carcharodon > Carcharodon carcharias. The sequence goes on along the minus strand of NC_054483.1, from coordinate 54,431,168 downwards.
TCCTAAATGGATCAGCCAGTTATTCAGTGCAGCTGCATTCCTTTCACTTAAACTGGCTATTCAGCCTCCTGCCTCAGGTTTATCCAGTTTACAAACCTATTGCGATGTCCAATCTCATTGTGACCTGGGGTATGAGGGCAAGATTTAACTTGTGATGTCATGGTTTGGCCTGTCCAATTGATTGGGCCCCTGAATGAAAAAGTGCTTGGCAAAAACCCTTGGGTTTCATTTAGGTTACAAAGACATGATGTGCTGGAGTGCAATGACATGTCTCCATTTGGTGAGTACTCAGAGAACAAGATCATGGATGATGGCAGTAATGAGATTGTTTACCTTCTACCATATAGTTGAATATATATTTACAGCAGCAGGAGGAGGCTATTTAATGTTTTGAAATATTCAGTTGAACTAACTTCAACACATTTTGGGGAGGAGAGAGTTCTAAATTTCCACTATTTTTTATGTGAAGGATTTCTTCATGACATTGGGCAGAATTTTCCTTGCCCGCTGGGGTGGGGCGTGCTCGATGCTGTGAGTGGACAATATGGTGAAAAGGCCACAAATCAGTTTCAAGATGTTGTGAAACCAGTGTGCAACCATCCGCTCAGCCCGTCAATGGTGGGCCACATTTCCCGCTGGCAGATGTCGGGAGCCTCATTGTAATACATCTGCATATCATTAAAAAGCCAGGCCGCCAGAATAATCTCCCCCCCCAACCCTTGCTGGATCATCTGCCCATCCACTGATGGGTTTCACAACAGCATATATAAGGCATGCACTTGGCGGGCTGCACTTTGAGGGAAACTCGGAGGTGAGTACACAGTAACATTACACAGCGCTTGCAAGGGACACCTGTTGGACTTAAAGGTTGAGGCGACTTATGGGGGGTCAAGGCTGCCCTGCAGTTGAGGCAACTTGTGGGGGCGGGCAAGGACTGCACGGTGGTTGATGGTAGTGCACAAGCACGTGCAGGGTGGTAGGGAGGGAAGTGGGCATGATTAGGGAATTCTTGTATAAATTGACCATTCCTCTGCAGCTGAGACAGTTCAGGCACAGCCACATTGACATGCTTGGAGTCAGGTCTGTGTGCCCACTCAAGTAACGCAGGGGCATCGAAGTGTCACCAAGCACTCCAGAGCTTTTCACCCCTCAGGCAAAGACTACAAAGTAATGAGTATTTTAGTGGACTGCAGAACAGTTGGACAACAGGGCACATTGTACAATCTCCTTGCTAAAGCTAATCACGGAGCAGTCACTGGTGGGGGCGCTCACAGCCCCTTGCAGTGTCATCATTCAGGCTTGGACCAGTCTCCCCATTGTTCAGTGTAGTTTAGAGAATGCCTGTGTCTGAGCTGAGAGCACAGCATGCAGTCAAAGCTGCATGGAGGGCAAAGCTGCCGCCAATCAATCAGGTGGAGTGGGGCAGAAGAAGGTAGGGTTTGGGTAGCCACGCAGTGCACTAAACTCTGGCCATCCAAGTGGTGGCCAGCACTCTCTGGGATGTGTAAAGGGGCCTTCAACGTTAACCAGGAGTTCTTAGTACACCCATGCTAACCCACACATCTCTTGCTTTCATCCAACAGGAGGTGTATATCAGGATCATGGAGCCTGGTGAACTAGTTGTATGCCTTGTGGTGTACAGAGAGTGAAGACAACGGAGAAGAGAGCGACGGAGTCGCCTGGCTACATAGAGAACCGAGCAGCACCCTCAGGAAGATGGATGTCTGGGGCTTCTGCACAAGCTACTGAAGAGCCACAGTGAGCTGTCGCTGGTTGGCACTTAGCTAGACCCAGAGTCTATAAACACCACCTTTCATCCCTGCAGATGACCGTGAACCAGAGTCACTGAAGACTGCGCATGTCTAGGGAAATGGTCACTTACATCTGCCAGCTGCTGCAGGATTTGGCACCACGAGGACATGGAGGGCATCCACTGCCAGTGGCCATGAAAGCCATGGCGGCAGTCAATTTTTACTCCAATGGCTCCTTTTAGGGCTCCATAGGTGGCCTCTGTGGGATGTCACACGCCATGCACAAATGCATCCATGAGGCCATTGATGCCATCTTCGTGAGGGCACACAACTTTATGCATTTTGCCCAGGGCCAGGAAAGCCAGAATGCAAGAGCGATTGGATTTGCCCAGATCTCGGGTTCCCTACAAGCGCCGGGTGCCAGCGACTGCACTCACGTGGCACTCAGATCTCCATCGCCACATACAGAGCAGAATTTTGCCGTTGGCAAGCAGAGAGTGGCAGAACCCCCGACGTCATCCCGCCCCATTTAAATTTTCAGGAAAGTGGGAGCACAGCCAAATCAGCTGTGGGCCCACCGCCCTGTCATTGGCTAATTGAGGCCATTGACAGGATCGTTGAAACAATTAAGGGACCGGCCCGTCCAACCTTAAGGTTGGTGGGCAGGCCAGGAGCCCCGGCGGCAACTAGAAAAAACATGAAACCTCATCCACAGGCGGGATGAGGTTTCATGTAGGGATTTAAAAATTTTAATAAAGTTTTAGTGTAAATTATGAACACATCCCATCTCGTATGACATTGTCACATGAGGAGGGCATGTTAAGGATTTTTTTTCTACTTTTAATGTTTTTAAAAGTGGAAGCGATCTCACTGAGGCAGCACTTAGCCTCAGAGAGATATGCGCTCTTTCGTGTGCATGCGGGAAAGAGCGCACTCCCGCTTTTGGTGAATCCCCCCCTCACCGCCAGCACAGGGAGCCCATAGCGCTTCCTGCTGGACGTCACGCTGGGCAGGCCTTAATTGGCCCGCCCATGTAAAATGGCGGCGGGGCCCTCTTCTCCGGCGGGGATCGGCTCCCTGCCCGCCGGAGATTGGGTTGGGCCCACCCGCCCAACAGGCAGAAAATTCTGCCCACAGTCAACTATGTCAACCGCAAGGGATTCCATTTTCTGAATGTGCAGCTGGAGTGCAACCACCACAAATGTATCCTGCAGGTCTGCGCATGGTTTCCAGGGACTGTCCACGGCTCCTACATTCTCAGGCGGTCTCAGATCCCTGATGTCTTCCAGGGTCCGCAGAGGCTGCAGGGATGGCTCCTTGGGTTTAGGGCCACCTGCAGAGGCCGTAGCTGATGATACCCGTGCAGCAGCCTCAGACTGCAGCAGAGTGAAGGTATAACGAAGCTCATGCTGCAACTTGCACCTTGGTGGAGCAAACCATCGGGATGCTGAAAATTAGGTCTGGTGCCTGGACCAGTCTGGTGGAACCCTGCAATATAGTCCACAGAGGGTGTCATGCATCATCATCATCTGCTGCACCCTTTATAACCTGGCGCTGCAAAAGGGAGAGGAGCTGGCTGAGGAGGAGATGGAGGAGCTGGAGGTCTCCTCCAATGAAGAGGATGTCAATGGGGATGAGAGTGAGGAGGTCCTCGAAGGCGATGATGATAGCAATGAGGCCCTCGCACTGGCCAGATGAGGAGGCATGCTCAGGAGGCCCTCATAGCTGCTAGATTTATGGTAGGTGATAATGACATTCAGTGAGGAGACACAGATATTGCATCTGTGAACTTTTGACTCCTGTCTGGCTGATGGCAGCGCACATACCCACTGTGATAATGCTCCTGTCATGGAGATGCAGTGGAGGCCTTAATAGTCAATCAATTGCAGGATGATGATAATATGCAGTAAGGACACTCCATTGATATTCACATTAGCCACTGAGAATGTCTGACCCCTGCCTGGCTAAGGGCAGCTCACTTGCGCTCTTGATCAGGGTCATATCATGGAGACTTAGCCATCAAACTTTCAATGCACCTAATCCTTTGTCCGCCTTCAGCACCTGACTCCTTCAGGAGCACAGCACCACCGGTCACAGATGCTGAAGAGATGGGGGCCAGCCCCACCTTAAAGGTGCTGAGAGCACACAGAGAATGACGGAATTCTGTGACGCCTGCTCACAACATTCTGGCAGCAATGACAAGCACCATTGGGATTCAGGCAGCACTAATGTACCCAGGGGGTGTGAGGTCAGACCATCATTTTGTTCTGAAGGCTGCACAAAGCACAGGGAAGAGGCCTTGGACTAAGAGAAAAGCAAAATACCGCGGATGCTGGAAATCTGAAATAAAAACAGAAAATGTTGGAAAAACTCAGCAGTTCTGACAGCATCTGTGGAAAGAGAAACAGAGTTAATGTTTCGAGTCCATATGACTCTTCTTCAGAGCAAGGACTGAGATACCTGCCATTATCTTGTGAAGAAATTTCACATCTGAGTGACAGGAACACTACTCATCAGAACAAGGAGCCAGAGGCAGGAAGACATTCTTAGGATTTTATTTACAATAGCGAATATTAAATACAAGTGGTTAACACCCATGACCAGTCTGTGCAGCTACATCTTCTTAACCTTCCTAACCCTGCCACTATGTCTTGGTGCTCCCTGGACATCCACAGTGGAGGTGGAGGCAGCCTGCTGACTGCTACACCCTGTCTGTGATGACCTTGATGGGCGTCCTCTGGAGGGCCAAGACCTGGAGGGCCCTGGCCTGCTTTCGGGATCCTACTGTGTGGCAGTGGTACCCTCCTCGGCCTGTGGAGCTGGAGCTGCCAGAGTTACAGGAAGGGGGGATTCGGATGGGCTGTACATTCCTGGAGTCACCTGGCTGGATGTCCCCAGGGTATGTGCCTGATGATTTTCCTCCCTATGGCAGCCGCCATCCTACTATTGTTGACCTCGGTGCATTGGCATGACGGTGCTATCGCCTCAGTCTGAAGTTGAACAGATTCCTCCATCGTGCTTTGCAATCTGAGGAGTTCAGTGGACATTCCTTCCTGATATTCCCGAGCTTGCCTTTGCAGCTCCAGCAACTGTAACATGACCCATTCCAGAGGTTTGTCATCTGACTCAGATTCAGCAAATTTCTGGCCTCCAGCAGTCCTCCAAGTGCCGGACACCTGCCAAGTCCCTGCCGCCACCTGCTGTGGATCAGACAGTGTGATGTGCCCACGAGATTGTGATCCTGAGGCTACTCTACAGCTAGTTCCCACTCAGTTGTGTCTCTCTGCGCTGGTGGAGGGTGTGGGTGAGAGCTGTGATGAGACTTCAAGGAAGATGTCTTCAGATTCCTCTTTAGAGGTTTATTCAGGGCTTGATTGGGGGCCCTGGATCATGGACTCTGTCAGCTGTTTGGCAGATGTGCCTGCGAAAGCAAGGAGAAATAATTAGTGTATGTCAGTGGCCTGTGAAACAGGTCACAGCGCTGAAAGCATGGACGTATGTTGCACTGCTGGATCCTCACTTGTTGGAACACTGCCACGTGGAAATGGAATGTTGTGATGATAACAGAGATCTGGCTTAAAGAATGATAGCACTGGTTATTAAATATTCCTGGATACAGGATGTTCAGGAATGAAAGGGAAGCAAGGAAAGGAGGAGGGGCGGCAGTATTGATTAAGGGGAGCATTGCAATCAGTGCTGGAGAGAGAGGATGGCCCAAAGCGGTCAAGGATGGAATCTATTTGACTAAAGCTAAGGAACAAAAAAGGTGCAATTATATTGCTCTATTAGCCACCCCGACTAGTGGGAAAGATGTAGAATAATAAATTTACAGAGAAATTTCAGAAAGGTCCAAGAATTATTGAGTAGTTTTTTATGATCAGGTGAGAAGGGTGAACTGAATCCTTTCTATTCAATCTCCTCAGTTGGTCACAACAAAGGTTTAAGTTTCTTTATCATGAGGATATTCCTTTTCCAAATCAGAAGGTATTTAACTATTTAAGCTGTCAGCAATAAGGAGCCAATAAGGGTTCCTTGATTCAAAGAAAGAGCAAATTTATTAACCACTAAACACAAGAAAAATAATAAAGACGTGACATCAGGCATTCGGCCCTCATGCAGTCATTCGGGCCCACACACACACACACACACACACACATACATATACACAAATACAGAAAGCAGAGCTAAGGAGAGTTAGAGTCCAATAAAAAAAATATACAGTTATTTGTCTTTTCATTGTCCTTGAGGTTAGTTGGTTCCTTGGATGCGGTCAGATGTAGGAGATGCTATGATTATTATGAAAGCTCAGTTCGCTGGTAGATTTCTGGTAGTTGGCTTCGTGACACACTTTTATTCTAAAAGAGAGAGAGGGTTAGAACATCACCTTAAGCCTGTTTCCTCTGCTGAAGTCTTTCTTGACACCGTCTATCTCACTTGCAATCTCTTGCTAATGGATGGGCAGCCTTGCCTTGAAATACTTCACCCATTGTGTATTTCCAAGAGGTTTGTCTGTGGCAGCCATTGTTTCATTACCTAGTACTTTAGATTTTTAATGCCTCTTCCTTATACAGTTAGAAGTTTCAATGAGTGTCTGGATTATGGGAAATGGCTCTCTTTTCACACTTCCCTGAGGGTGATTTGTTTGTTTCTCACCTCCACTTTGGAACATGTCCTTGCATTTTTAAGCAGCTTGTTCTATTTCAGTTGAAGTTGCAAAATTTCCAATCAGTTGAGAGTTTAAAAAAATCATCTTTTCAAGAATAAAGGGACATAGCCTCATGACACCTCCTTGTCACAAGAAAATAAAATGGGATTCACTCGCATTTCATTACAAGTATAATAACAGAAAGCAGAAAAAAGCATATTCACTTCCATTCACTCTATTAATCTAATTGCATCCATCCTGTTCTACTGTGCTTTTGATATCCAGAGGACCCTAAATTATGTTAGACCCTGGATAATATGTTCTTACATTGCTTTCTTCCTTTTCAGGTGGTTGGTTACAAACAAAACCTGTCCTCATTTGAAAAGCTCTGAAGTTGCTTTTGTTGGCATGACGATAAACTTGTAAGCCTGTCCCTGTTCCTTGCTGTAACTCTAGATTAAGTATCACCTAAGGAGTGTGGTTGGTTTACCTAGCTGTTAGCTCCCAGATTGCTGGTAACAGACAAGTTGCTCTGGGTTACCTGTTAGGGGTATTCTTTGCCTTCCACCGGCCCTGTCTTTATGCTGCTTAGCACAGAGTCTTGTAATATGCAAATACTTCTGATTGCTAAAAACCAAAAAAACTGCGGATGCTGGAAATCCATAACAAAAACAGAATTACCTGGAAAAACTCAGCAGGTCTGGCAGCATCGGCGGAGAAGAAAAGAGTTGACGTTTCGAGTCCTCATGACCCTTCGACAGAACTTGAGTTCGAGTCCAAGAAAGAGTTGAAATATAAGCTGGTTTAAGGTGTGTGTGTGGGGGTGGAGAGAGAGAGAGAGAGAGAGAGGTGGAGGGGGGGTGTGGTTGTAGGGACAAACAAGCAGTGATAGAAGCAGATCATCAAAAGATGTCAACAACAATAGAACAAAAGAACACATAGGTGTTAAAGTTGGTGATATTATCTAAACGAATGTGCTAATTAAGAATGGATGGTAGGGCACTCAAGGTATAGCTCTAGTGGGGGTGGGGAGAGCATAAAAGATTTTAAAATATTTAAAAATAATGGAAATAGGTGGGAAAAGAAAAATCTATATAATTTATTGGAAAAAAAAGGAAGGGGGAAACAGAAAGGGAGTGGGGATGGGGGAGGGAGCTCACGACCTAAAGTTATTGAATTCAATATTCAGTCTGGAAGGCTGTAAAGTGCCTAGTCGGAAGATGAGGTGTTGTTCCTCCAGTTTGCGTTGGGCTTCACTGGAACAATGCAGCAAGCCAAGGACAGACATGTGGGCAAGAGAGCAGGGTGGAGTGTTAAAATGGCAAGCGACAGGGAGGTTTGGGTCATTCTTGCAGACAGACCGCAGGTGTTCTGCAAAGTGGTCGCCCAGTTTACGTTTGGTCTCTCCAATGTAGAGGAGACCACATTGGGAGCAACGAATGCCGTAGACTAAGTTGGGGGAAATGCAAGTGAAATGCTGCTTCACTTGAAAGGAGTATTTGGGCCCTTGGACGGTGAGGAGAGAGGAAGTGAAGGGGCAGGCGTTGCATCTTTTGCGTGGGCATGGGGTTGTGCCATAGGAGGGGGTTGAGGAGCAGGGGGTGATGGAGGAGTGGACCAGGGTGTCTCGGAGGGAGCGATCCCTACGGAATGCTGATAGGGGAGTGGTGAAGGGAAGGTGTGTTTGGTGGAGGCATCATGCTGGAGTTGGCGGAAATGGCGGAGGATGATCCTTTGAATGCGGAGGCTGGTGGGGTGATAAGTGAGGACAAGGGGGACCCTATCATGTTTCTGGGAGGGAGGAGAAGGTGTGAGGGCAGATGCGCGGGAGATGGGCCGGATACGGTTGAGGGCCCTGTCAACGACCGTGGGTGGAAAACCTCGGTTAAGGAAGAAGGAGGACATGTCAGAAGAACTGTTTTTGAAGGTAGCATCATCGGAACAGATGCGACGGAGGCGAAGGAACTGAGAGAATGGGATGAAGTCCTTACAGGAAGTGGGGTGTGAGGAGCTGTAGTCGAGGTAGCTGTGGGAGTCGGTGGGTTTGTAATGGATATTGGTGGACAGTCTATCACCGGAGATTGAGACAGAGAGGTCAAGGAAGGGAAGGGGAGTGTCAGAGATGGACCACATGAAAATGATGGAGGGGTGGAGATTGGAAGCAAAATTAATAAATTTTTCCAAGTCCCGACGAGAGCATGAAGCGGCACTGAAGTAATCATCGATGTACCGGAGAAAGAGTTGTGGAAGGGGGCCGGAGTAGGACTGGAACAAGGAATGTTCCACATACCCCATAAAGAGACAGGCATAGCTGGGGCCCATGCTGGTACCCATAGCCACACCTTTTATTTGGAGGAAGTGAGAGGAGTTGAAGGAGAAATTGTTCAGCGTGAGAACAAGTTCAGCCAGACGGAGGAGAGTAGTGGTGGATGGGGATTGTTCGGGCCTCTGTTCGAGGAAGAAGCTAAGGGCCCTCAGACCATCCTGGTGGGGGATGGAGGTGTAGAGGGATTGGACGTCCATGGTGAAGAGGAAGCAGTTGGGGCCAGGGAACTGGAAATTGTTGATGTGACATAAGGTGTGAGAGGAATCACGGATGTAGGTGGGAAGGGACTGGACATGGGGAGAGAGAAGGGAGTCAAGATAACGAGAAATGAGTTCTGAGGGGCAGGAGCAAGCTGAGACGATCGGTCTACCGGGGCAGTTCTGTTTGTGGATTTTGGGTAGGAGATAGAAGTGGGCCGTCCGAGGTTGGGCGACTATCAGGTTGGAAGCTGTGGGAGGGAGATCCCCAGAGGAGATGAGGTCAGTGACAGTCCTGGAAACAATGGCTTGATGTTCAGTGGTGGGGTCATGGTCCAGGGAGAGGTAGGAGGAAGTGTCTGCGAGTTGATGCTCAGCCTCCACGAGATAGAGGTGAGTGCACCAGACAACAACAGCACCACCCTTGTCAGCGGGTTTGATGACAATGTCAGGGTTGGACCTGAGAGAATGGAGTGCAGTAAGTTCAGAGAGAGACAGGTTAGAATGGGTGAGAGGAGCAGAGTAATTGAGATGACTAATGTCGCGCCGACAGTTCTCAATGAAAAGATCAAGAGAAGGTAAGAATCCAGAGGGATGGGTCCAGGTGGAGGGAGAATATTGGAGGTGGGTAAAAGGATCCGTTAAACTGGGAGAGGACTCCTGCCCAAAGAAGTGAGCCCGGAGACGAAGACGGCAGAAGAAGAGTTCAGTATCATGCCGAACCCGAAATTCATTGAGGTGAGGGCGTAAGGGTATGAAACTAAGTCCTTTGCTGAGCACTGAACGTTCAGCATCGGAGAGGGTAAGGTCAGGGGGTATAGTGAATACACGGCTGGGGCTGGGATTGGAAGATGGGGTGGGGACAGAGGGACAGGCAGGGGTGGAGGGTCCTAGATGGGTGTAGGTGTCGATGAGTTGTTGGAGCTTGCGTTCCTTAGCACTTGAAAGAGAAAAAGTTTCTTGTTGAGGCGTCGGATGAGCCGAAGAATAAAATGAAACTGGGGGCACGCGCAGCTTTGAAAAAGGGTACGGCGGTGCTGCTGGAGGGAGAGGTCGAGTGTGTTCATATGGCGGCGCATGGCACTAAGTCTGGATTTCAGAATGTGACGGGATGATCTGTTCTGATGATGCTACCTTCAAAAACAGTTCCTCTGACATGTCCTCCTTCTTCCTAAACCGAGGTTTTCCACCCACGGTCCTTGACAGGGCCCTCAACCGTGTCCGGCCCATCTCCCGCGCATCCGCCCTCACACCTTCTCCTCCCTCCCAGAAACATGATAGGGTCCCCCTTGTCCTCACTTATCACCCCACCAGCCTCCGCATTCAAAGGATCATCCTCCGCCATTTCCGCCAACTCCAGCATGATGCCACCACCAAACACATCTTCCCTTCACCCCCCCCTATCAGCATTCCGTAGGGATCACTCCCTCCGGGACACCCTGGTCCACTCCTCCATCACCCCCTACTCCTCAAACCCGTCCTATGGCACCACCCCATGCCCACGCAAAAGATGCAACACCTGCCCCTTCGCTTCCTCTCTCCTCACCGTCCAAGGGCCCAAACACTCCTTTCAAGTGAAGCAGCATTTCACTTGCATTTCCCCCAACTTAGTCTACGGCATTCGTTGCTCCCAATGTGGTCTCCTCTACATTGGAGAGACCAAACGTAAACTGGGCGACCGCTTTGCAGAACACCTGCGGTCTGTCTGCAAGAATGACCCAAACCTCCCTGTCAATTGCCATTTTAACACTCCATCCTGCTCTCTTGCCCACATGTCTGTCCTTGGCTTGCTGCATTGTTCCAGTGAAGCCCAACGCAAACTGGAGGAACAACACCTCATCTTCCGACTAGGCACTTTACAGCCTTCCAGACTGAATATTGAATTCAATAACTTTAGGTTGTGAGCTCCCTCCCCCATCCCCACCCCCTTTCTGTTTCCCCCTTCCTTTTTTTTCCAATAAATTATATAGATTTTTCTTTTCCCACCTATTTCCATTATTTTTAAATATTTTAAAATCTTTTATGCTCTCCCCACCCCCACTAGAGCTATACCTTGAGTGCCCTACCATCCATTCTTAATTAGCACATTCGTTTAGATAATATCACCAACTTTAACACCTATGTGTTCTTTTGTTCTATTGTTGTTGACATCTTTTGATGATCTGCTTCTATCACTGCTTGTTTGTCCCTACAACCACACCCCCCCTCCACCTCTCTCTCTCTCTCTCTCTCCACCCCCACACACACACCTTAAACCAGCTTATATTTCAACTCTTTCTTGGACTCGAACTCAAGTTCTGTCGAAGGGTCATGAGGACTCGAAACGTCAACTCTTTTCTTCTCCGCCGATGCTGCCAGGCCTGCTGAGTTTTTCCAGGTAATTCTGTTTTTCTTCTGATTGCTAGCCTGGTCTGCTTTGATCAATTTTAACCCCTCATTGTCCACCTCTATAACCTCTATAATTTATTAACTCAAATCCAGGCACTTTTACAAATCTGATTTCTAGGAGGTTTGTGGGCTGTAATTTGATTTTTGCCTCCTGTAGTAACTCTGGGTTAGCATCCAGCACTTCACTTTTACTGAATTTTCCATCAACTCTGTCCTGGCTGAGGTTTAAAGCTTGGTCTGTTTTGCTTATTAGTGGTTAACCCTGCATAAGTTTTACTAGCTATTCCCGTTGCGATCTCCACAAGTATCGTCTGCGTTGGGGTAGCTTCTCTTCTCTTCCTCTTTTGTTTTTGGAATGGGTGTCCCCTAATCCGTTCCATGTCCCCTGGAGCACTACAGCTCCCAAGTGAATGTTTAGCTCCTGCTGTACTACCCTGAGGCTCTTCAAATGAGTCGGGCATCAGCCTCACTCTTTCTTGGCCTATTTGGAAACTTCCCTGGCCCCTATTTAAATCTCCCATGAAGGTGTCTGCTAAACAGATCACTGGCTCTCTTCCTTCCTCCTTTTTAACCCTTACAGGCCACTCATGGACCTCTTTTATTTCTGCTGGTCTGGCTTCAAGGCCTGTAAATTCAAACTGCTGTTCCTCAGCTACCACAATTCCCACGGATTCTATCCTGAGGTGTTTTACTTCTACTGACCTAGTTTCAACCTCTTGAAGTTCCAGTAGCTCTTCCCTAGCTACTGCAACTCCCACAGGTTTCATTGTCCCCCTTTGGACTTCCGAACCTCTCACAGTTCCCTGTACTCCTATAGATACCTGATGGCTTACTCCAGCCTTTTCAGCCTCCCTGGACTATCACTGACCTTTCATGAGTTCTCTTTTCCAGCCTGCCTCGGCTGCCTCTACCTCCCTATACAGACATGTAGGGCAGAATTTTGCCCTTGATGGGTGTGCAGGCCCCACCGGCTCAGCAGCTGGTGGACAGTCGACCCCCGCCGCTGAAACGAGGCCTGCCGCCATTTTGACTGGGCGGGCCAATTGAGGCCCACCCAGCAGTCTTCCTGACAAGAAGAGCTATGTGCTTCCTGTGCTCGGTGGAGGGTGGGGGGTGGATTCCCCAGCTGTCAAAGTGCGCTCTTTCACTCAGCACTGCTCCCTGAGACTAAGAGCTGTCTCAGGGAGATTAGTGACAGTGCACAAAAGTTAAAACATAGAAAAATAAAAATATTATTAACATGACAATGCCACACGAGATGGGACATGTTAATAAAAACGACAAACTTTATTAAACTTTTTAAAAACGGACATAAAACCTCATCCTGCCAGTGGATGAGGTTTCATGTATTATCAGAAGCCCGCTGGGGCTCCTGGTCTGCCCGCCAGCCTTAAGGTTGGACGGGCAGGTCTTTAATGATCTTAACTAGCCTGTCAATAGCCTCAATTGGCCATTGACAGGTCGGCGAGCGGACAGCTGATTTCGCTGTCCACCCGCCTTCCTAAAAATTTAAGGGGACCGGGATGACGTCGGGGGTTTCTCCCAACCTCATCCTGCGTCATTTTCCCATCAGTAAGTGGGCCCCGCCCCCAAATTGCCGACGGGAAAATTTTGATCGTAGTCTTACCTCTCTTTCTTGCTGACTTCTTTGGAAAGTTTCCTCTCTCTCCCTTTCTTCTCTATCTTTTGCTCTTTCCCTAGTTAGGAATTATAACTCTATTCATCCCAGCTGTATTTTCATTAATTCTATCTTTTCTCTTTCACTTATTTCAGGTTTGCAACCTAATTCTCTGGCCACAAGTGGTAACATTTTATATTTCCTGATTTTCGGGTGAAACTCTAACTCCAATTCCTTTGCTGTATTTTTTAACTCCTCAACGGACAGAGCCTTTAAATCCTCAAAAGTAATTTCCATCTGTTCTAAAGGGCACGGGCATCAATGTGGACATTTTAGCACTTTAGTATTACAGACCAAAGAAAACCTTCTGCAGTTTTTCAAATTGCTTTTCAAAGATAAATGTACTTCCCCCACTCCAATTCTTTTGTCAGTCTGTGGGAACAATTCTGGACATAAGCCCCCAATTTGTTATGATCAGGTGAGAAGGGGTGAACTGGCTCCCCTCTACTCAACCTCCTCAGTTGGTCACAACAAAGGTTTAAGTTTCCTTTTCATGAGGATGTGCCTTTTCCAGGTCAGAATATATTTAACTATTTAATTTGTGAACAATAAGGAGCCAATCAAACAAGGTTTCCTTGAGTCAAAGAAAGAGCAAACTTATTAACCACTAAACCCAAGAAAAATAATAAAAATGTGACGTCAAGCATTCGGCCCTTATGCAGTCTTTCGGGCCAATACATACACACTCACACACAAACACAAACACAGGTATCATAAATAAGGACAGTTAGAGGCCAATAAAAAAAAAGTTAAAGAAAATACAGTTAAGTGTCCTTTCATTGTCCTTGAGACATAGATTTTAAACATTGTAGACAATTTAGATTAGCTGGTTCCTTGGATGCAGTCAGATGTAGAAGATGTTGCAATTATTACAAGATCTTGGTTCACTGGTTGATTTCTGGTAACTTCTCGAATCAGGTGATACACATTCATTCCTAAAGACAGAGAGGGTGAAAACACCGCCTTAAGCCTCTGCTGAAGTCTTTCTTGACAGCATCTGTGTCACTTGTACTCTCTCTCTAGTGGCTGGGCAGCCTTGCCTTGAAATATTTCACCCATTGTGTATTTCCAAGAGGTTTGGGTGTGTTTCTATGGCAGCCATTGTTTCAATATCCAGTACTTTGCATTTTTAATGCCTCTTCCTTAGACAATTACGAGTTTCAGTGGATCTCTGGAGAATAGGAAATGTCTCTCTCTTCACACTCCCTTGGGGGTAATTTTTTTGTTTCTTACTTTCACCCTGGAATGTGGCCTTACATTCTTAAGCAGTTTGTTCTGTCACAGTTCAAACCACAAAATTTTCAGTCAGTTGAGATTTGAAAAATTGCATTTTCAAAAATAAAGGGGCGTAGCCTCATGACAAGTTATAATAGGGACTTTAATTATCTGAATACAGGCTGAGATAGTAGTACTGCAAAGGGCAGAGGAGCAAGAGTTCCTGGCATGTGTCGAGGAGAATTTTCTGCATCATTCTGTTTCCAGGTCAACGAGAAAGGAGGCATTGATGGAACTGGTTTTCGGGGTCAGTTGGGACAAGTGAATCAAATGTCAATAGGGGAATATTCAGGGGACAGTAATCATTATATCATAAGATTTAGATTGGCATGAAATAGGACAAGAGACAATCAGAGTAAGAATAATTACTTGGGAGAAGCTAACTTCAGTGGGGTGAAAATAGATCTGGCCCAGATTAACTAGAAGCAAAAATTGGCAGGGAAACTGTAATTCCACAATGATATAGTCAAGGTATAATTCCCACAAGGGGGAAAGGTAGGCCAAACAAATCCAGAGAACTCTGGGTCATGCTAGATATGGAGAGTAAGATGAAGCAGAAAAAGGGTGCTTACAACACATGACAATATTTTGCATCTGCCTTTACCAAGAAAGAAGATGCTGCCCAGGTTATGGTGAAAGAGGAGTAAGTTCAGACACCTCATGAGTTTTAAGTTGATAAGGAAAAGGTATTGGATAGGACAACTGTAATTAATGTTGATAAGGAACCAGGATCAGCTGAGATGCATCCAAGGATACTGAGGGAGGTGAAGGTGGAAATTGCAGAAACACTGGCCTTAATTTTCTAATCCCCCTTTTATATAGAGGTTGTGCCAGGAGATTGGTGAATTGCAAGTGCTATGCCGTTGTTCAGAAAAGGGTGTAAGGCTAAGCCCAGCAACTGCAGACCAGTCAGTTTAGCCTGAGTGGTGGGGAAGCTTTGAGAAATGACAAAATTAATAGTCGCTTGGGCAAATGAAGTTTAAGAAAAGCCAGCATGGATTTGTTAAGGGCCAATCATGTTTAGCTAACTTGAGTTTGTTGTTGAGGTAATGGAGAGGGTTAACGAGGGCAAGGTTCATGTAATGAACTAAAGGCCATTTGATAAAGCGTCGCACAACAGACTTGTGAACAAAGTTAGAGCACATGGAATAAAATGGACAATAGTAACATGGTTACAAAAATCTCCGCGTGTCAGGTAACAGAAAGTAGTGGTAAACAGTTGTATTTGGACTGGAGAAAGTTATATCATGGAGTTCCCGAGGGGTTGGTCTTAGGACACCTGCTCTTCCTGCTTTATGTTAATGACCTAGACTTTGGCATACCAAGCACATTTCCAAAATCTGAAAACAGCACAAGTCTTGGAAGTATTGTGTGCTGTGAGGAAGATAGTGTTAAACCTCAAAAGGACATAAACAAGTTGATGGAATGGGAGGACAAATGGCAGATGAAATTTAATGCAGGGAAGTGCAAACTGATTCATTTTGGTAGGAAGATTGTGGAGAGACAATATAAAATAAAGGTACAATTGTAAAGGGGGTACAGGAGCAGAGAGACGTGGGTGTGTATGTGCACAAATCATTGAGGGTGACAGGATAGGTTGAAGGAGTGGTTAATGAAGCATACAGCATCCTATGCTTTATTAATAGAGGCATAGAGTAAAAAGCAAGTAAGTTATATTAAACCTGTATAAAATACTGGTTCAACCTCAACTAGAGTACTATGTCCAGCACACTTTAGAAGGATGTGAAGGCTTAGAGTGGTTCCACAGATGAGGGACTTCAGCTACATTTATGGATTAGAGAATTTGGGACTGTTCTCCTTGGAAAAGAGAAGGTTAAGAGAAGATCTGTTTGAGGTATTCAAAATCATGAGCAATCTGGACAGAGTAGATATGGAGAAGTTGTTCCTATTATGGAAGAATTGAGAACCAGAGGGCAGATTTAAGCTGATTGGCAAAAGAAACAATGGCTACATGAAGAAAAACTTTCTTACACAGCAAAATTAGGATCTGGAAAGCATTGCCTGAGAGTGTGGTGGAGGCAGCTTCAATCATGGCATTCAAAAGGGAATTGGATCATTATTTTAAAAGGAAACATTTGAGGGCTGTGGGGAAAAGGCGGGGAGTAGGACTATATAAGTAGCTCTTGCAGAGAGTCAGTATGAACATGAGATCCAAATTGCCTTTTTCTGTGCTGTAGATTTTCTATGATTTTATGAAGCCATTAGAGGGGTTTGGAACTCGGCCAAGCATTCATAAATGGAATTACATTGCACAGCTGAATAAACAAAGCTTGCAGAGCTGAATATATTAAACGATCTTGAAGTGTGGAACAGATGGTGATCAGTGGCTAAATAGGGGGCTGGACTGAGTACATTAAAGCTTTTATAGTTAAATAATATGATAAAAACAAAAAACAGCGGATGCTGGAAATCCAAAACAAAAACAGAATTACCTGGAAAAACTCAGCAGGTCTGGCAGCATCGGCAGAGAAGAAAAGAGTTGACGTTTCGAGTCCTCATGACCTTTCAACAGAACTGAGTGAATATAAGGAGAGGGGTGAAATATAAGCTGGTTTAAGGTGGAGGGGGGGGTTGGGTGGGGGGAGAGAAGTGGAGGGGGGTGGTGTGGTTATAGGGACAAGCAAGCAGTGATAGGAGCAGATAATCAAAAGATGTCACAGACAAAAGAACAAAAGAACACAGAGGTGATGAAGTTGGTGATATCTAAACGAATGTGCTAATTAAGAATGGATGGTAGGGCACTCAAGGTATAGCTCTAGTGGGGGTGGGGGGAGGGCATAAAAGATTTAAAAATAATGGAAATAGGTGGGAAAAGAAAAATCTATATAAATTATTGGAAAAAACAAAAGGAAGGTGGAAGAAACAGAAAGGAGGTGGGGATGGAGGAGGGAGTTCAAGATCTAAAGTTGTTGAATTCAATATTCAGTCTGAAAGGCTGTAAGGTGCCTAGTCGGAAGATGAGGTGCTGTTGCTCCAGTTTGCGTTGGGCTTCACTGGAACAATGCAGCAAGCCAAGGACAGACATGTGGGCAAGAGAGCAGGGTGGAGTGTTAAAATGGCAAGCGACAGGGAAGTTTGGGTCATTCTTGCGGACAGACCGCAGGTGTTCTGCAAAGCGGTCGCCCAGTTTACGTTTGTTCTCTCCAATGTAGAGGAGACTGCTTTGGGAGCAACGAATGCAGTAGACTAAGTTGGGGGAAATGCAAGTGAAATGCTGCTTCACTTGAAAGGAGTGTTTGGGCCCTTGGACGGTGAGGAGAGAGGAAGTGAAGGGGCAGGTGTTGCATCTTTTGCGTGGGGAAGGGGAGGTGCCATAGGTGGGGGTTGAGGAGTAGGGGGTGATGGAGGAGTGGACCAGGGTGTCCCGGAGGGAACGATCCCTACGGAATGCCGATAGGGGGGGGTGAAGGGAAGATGTGTTTGGTGGTGGCATCATGCTGGAGTTGGCGGAAATGGCAGCGGATGATCCTTTGAATGCGGAAGCTGTTGGGGTGGTAAGTGAGGACGAAGAGGATCCTATCATGTTTCTGGGAGGGAGGAGGAGGCGTGAGGGCGGATGCGCGGGAGATGGGCCGGACACAGTTGAGGGCCCTGTCAAGGACCGTGGGTGGAAAACCTCGGTTAAGGAAGGAGGACATGTCAGAGGAATTGTTTTTGAAGGTAGTATCATCAGAACAGATGCGACAGAGGCGAAGAAACTGAGAGAATGGGATGGAGTCCTTACAGGAAGTGGTGTGGGAGGAGCTGTAGTCGAGGTAGCTGTGGGAGTTGTAAGCTTGTAATGGATATTGGTGAACAGTCTATCACCAGAGATTGAGACAGAGAGGTCAAGGAAGGGAAGGGAAGTGTCAGAGATGGACTATGTGAAAATGATGGAGGGGTGGAGATTGGAAGCAAAATTAATAAATTTTTCCAAGTCCCGACGAGAGCCTGAAGCAGCACCGAAGTAATCATCGATGTACCGGAGAAAGAGTTGTGGAAGGGGACCGGAGTAGGACTGGAACAAGGAATGTTCCACATACCCCATAAAGAGACAGGCATAGCTGGGGCCCATGCGGGTACCCATAGCCACACCTTTTATTTGGAGGAAGTGAGAGGAGTTGAAGGAGAAATTGTTCAGTGCGAAAACAAGTTCAGCCAGACAGAGGAGAGTAGTGGTGGATGGGGATTGTTCAGGCCTCTGTTTGAGGAAGAAGCTAAGGGCCCTCAGACTATCCTGGTGGGGGATGGAGGAGTAGAGGGATTGGACAGCAGCAAGAGAAAGAGTCAGGGAGCAGCAGACACTGTCCCAAAATGCTGCCAATCGGGTCACATGGTTCTACATGAGATCTGTCACAAAACAACTTTAAATCAAAGCTCACAACAGTAAACGAGAATACAGCTCCCATTAAACAACTGACATTAAAGCAAAACAACTTAAAACAGGATAACTTAAAACCGGGATTCAATGTATAAGTTCCATAAGTAATAACACAAGATAACCATGGTGAGAAGGACCTTTCAATGTCCAAAATTTTCTGCTAATTGTCATTGTTTTTGTTCCCATCAGAAAGTAAACCAGTTCAGTCCTTCTACCTGACAGTGTTCACTCCTAGACAGATCAGGCCGTTAATCAAAATCAGGGCAGCTCCATCCCCTTCACTTAAATGTGTTATTCAGCCTCCTGCCTCAAATTTATCCAGTTACAAACCTATTGTGATGGTTGACCTCACTGGGACCTGCACTGAGAGGGTGAGGCTTACACTGTGATGTCACAGTTTGACCTCTCCAGTTAAGGGGACCACACTTTGAAAAAGTGTTTGGCAAATCTTATAATTAGAGAAAGGCCATTCAGGAACATAATCAGGAAAAACCTTATCACATAAAGGTTAGGAGAAATCTGGGGCTTGCAGCCGCCAAAAGGCTGTGAGTGCTGAGGGATAATTGAAGCTTTCAAGACTGAAATCAATAGATTTTTGCTGGATGAGGGTACCAAGAGGTCTGGAGCAAAGGCAGATAAATGGAGTTGAGGTACAAATCAGCCATAATCTAATTGAATGGAAGAACAGGCTCAAAGGGCTAGATGGCTTACTCCTGTTCCTAATGTTCCTATATAATACATTATTGAAAACCCTATTGATTGCTCTGTCCTGTCAAAGAGAGAAATGTAGCCCAGTGTGCCTGGCTGCAATCTGAGCACTCAGGTGTGAGGTAAAAACTGGCATTGTGACCTCCCTGATGAGGGACTGCCACTTACTCCATGCATAGGAACCCAACAGATGAGGGCGTGGGGTCTGTTCCAAGCTGCCATCATGTGTTCAAAGCTCCTGGAAAGGCTGTTCAATTAACACCAACAACCTCTTGTGCATGGTTCCTTATAAATGCTGGTCTGCAAAAGCAGAATCTCTCTTCTCCATCCTCCACCCACATTTCTCTTGCTCCTCATTGAGCACCTCCATTTGCTCTTGTTCACTTTTGATCAATTAATTTCCCATAAAATGAGCATCTCAATCCAACCCTCATGCTGGATGGATCTGTACGACTGCTGATGGGAGAGAGAGTAAAAAAAACTTAGATTTCTTGAGAGTAGTGAAAAGTTTATGCCAAGGATTGATATCAGAAACAGAATTGTTATGAACACCAATTTTTTAAAATTCTTTTTTGGTATGTTGGTGTCACTGGAAAGGCCAGCAATTGTTGTCCATCCTAATTGCCCTTGAACTGAGTGGCTTGCTAGGCCATTTCAAAGAACAGTTAAACATTAACTACATTGCTGTTAGTCTGGAGTCACATGTAGGCCAGACCAGGTAAAGACAGCAGATTCCTTTCCCTAAAGGACCTTAGTGAACTCAATGGGTTTTTACAACAATTAATGGTAGTTTTATGATCATCATTACTGAGACTAGCTTTCAATACCAGATTTTATTAAATGAATTTAAATTCCACCAATGGTGGTGAGATTTGAACCCATGTCCTCAGAGCTTTAGTCTGGGCCTTTGGATCATGAGAGAAGTGCTATTACCACCATATCACCATCTCCCCTGATGGAGCTAAATGGGTGACGGTTATGTGTGGAGTTGCTCAGGATCCATTTCTGCTCATGACTTTTCTTTTTGATCCAGAAGTGGATTAAAAAGAATATTCTAAAATCACTGTGGATTAATGCATGTGGATTTAAAATTGTTGAATGGACAAATCATGGGGCAAATATTACTTTACAAAGACATTACAGTGCAGGAACAGGCTGTTTGGCCAAGTTAATACCGGTGTTCATGCTCTGTGTGAACCTCCTCCTGTTAATGTTGCAGTCCTGTCACCATGCAAGTGAGAGCAGCTATTACCAATTGGGGAAAGGTTAGGGCACGATTTTTAAGTATATAAGAACCAATTTCCACCTGTGTGGGGAAAAATGAAAAGGGAGTCTGTACCTCTGCTTTTAAGGGTTTTGTGAATAAACCTATGTTAAAGAAAGATGGATTATTCCTTTACTCCGTGAATGAGCAGTGAATTATAACATACCCACCTTATGTCATCTCACCTATTTTTTTCTCCTTCATGTATTATTGGCCTTCGCCCTGAATGCATTAATGTGCATCAACTACTCCATATTCTTCCCATTCTCTAAGCAAAAAAGTTTCTTCTAAATATTTTATTGAATACTTTGGTACATTTCAATTTTAATACATTTTATTATTATCGCCTTTAGCTCAGGACTCCACCCATCCCACCTCACAACTCCCAACCCCACCAAAAGTGGAAACATCTTCTCTACATCTGCACTATCAAACACTTTCACAAATTTAAATTATTTAAGTACACTGTGTTTTAGATTCTATTGGTAGGACCTCTGAGGCAAATGAGAAATAGTCTACTTGGGCTTTGGTACATCCAAGAGTGGAATATTGCAACTCATTTTGAACCCTGTGCTTGAGGAAGGACATTGAGGCAATGGCAATGATGCAGAAAGGATATTATCAAATCTTCAAACTCTTAATTTTCAGGATAGACTGCGAGAGTTGGAGATTACTTGTTCAACCATTACCTCTGTGCTTGCTAACCTACATCCCCTTCCATCAACATCTCACGTTTAAAGTTCTCCGAGTTGTTTTGAAACCCCATGCTATGGCCCCACCCCTCCCTACTCCAAGCCTATGTGTCCCTGAGGTTTCTGTGCTCCTCCAGTTCCAGCCTCTTGCATGTTGAATCAACTGTTAGTTAACCTACATCTTTCTTCTATTGTTTATAATGAGATGCTTGGTACAAGCATGAAAGACTTGCTGGTGGAATATTTGGAACAGAATTTATTCAGACACAGTAAAGCTGCACAAGGAGTACAAAGGAACAGCTTCAAATTTCTCTCTCTTTTGAGCTCTCCAACTAACTCTTGAAAACCATTCTCCTTTACACATCTCAGTTTTCCAACTTAATTATTTCAGGCACATTTCACAAATAAGATCTCAAGATTTCTCAGTTCTCAGTTCCTTTTAATAACAGTTCATTTACATGAACAGCCTTGCTTACTGCAAAAGTATTTCCTACAAACAAGACATTGTGCTCGATCTGTTCTAGGGACCAGTTGAGAACAGTCTATTGAGAGCACATTTACACAAACATCTACTCCATATGGTTAATTGGCCACTGCCTTGGTTTATTATGCTAGTCACAAAAGTTATACATCAATCATGCATGATCAATGTAATCCCAGTCACTTATTTCCTTGCAGAGGCATTCCTTGTCAATGATAGACATTTGAAGTAAAACATAATACATCCTTCCTTTTCATTGACACCCTATTGTTTTCCTGTCAGTTTGATTAATAACCCTTAATATGAGCAACTTTGCGCATCCCTGATGTCCATCACTCTACTATTAGTAGCAATGAATTCAGTTGCCCAAGCCTTAAGCTCCAAAATTCTCTCTCTAAACCTCTCTGCCTCTCTCTCTCTCCCCCTTTAGGACACTCCTTAACCTCTTTTGGTCACCTGTACTATTGGGCCAAGTTTTGCTGTAGGAGCGAATCTAACAGTGACTGCTGTTAGTTAGATTTGTCTTTGCACGTTGATGTTTTGACATTTTTTTGTGCAACTAGTTGCTGAAAGTACCAGCTGATAAAATTGCAATGAGGAAAACCAGTCATCTGGGACCTGAGTGAATAGGACAAGCAATTGTGTATCTCCTAAAAATCAAATTGACAGATGCAAACAGTGTAAGACTGAGAAAGAAATGCAAATTAAAGTGAGTGAATTAAATGTCAATTCAGGTACAGAATGAGAAATAAAGACAGAGAAAACAATTAGATTAAGAGGGAAAACAAGAAATAGAAAGGAAAAGTTAAAAATGTTAATTTTATATTTGACAGTTTTACAATCTCCAACAACAATTGAAACCTGAGGGGATGAGGCTACACACTTATATAGTTATTTTTCAGTGCCAGAGAGCTTGTTTGGTAATAGTTAACAGTTATTACTTTATTAAAAGGGTACTTAGCCAGGGATGGACAAGACTTAACTTTCTTTGGAATGTTTAACTACTATCTACTGCACCAGTAACTTCACAATGCTCAATGCATTTAAACATAGGGTTGTCATCCCTCCAAGATTGGCTGGGAGTCTCCAGGAGTTGAAGATCAATCTCCAGGATCTGGAGAAAGAACGTCTGGACGATAAAATAGGATTGTTTTTAATGTCATTTTCTTTGAATATTTCTCTTTACCAGATATAAAAATATAGAAATGGGGAAAAAAAGCTGTTTGGCTGACGGCAAGCATCATCCAATTTGGTAATGAATCCTTTTGCTTTCCAATTGGCATAGGAAGGCAGTGCATCACAAAGATGGATATTTTAGCTCAATGATAGCTGGAGTGTGGGGACAAGTTATATGATGAAACCTCCAGGAATACACAGTTAGCAACCCTATTTGAATGGTGAGGTAAACAACAAGATGTTGGGCTTAATCCTGTGCTGCTCCTGAGAGTGGGGAGCAAGGAGAGAGGGGAAACTTAACTGAGCAGGAGGCCAAAGATCAGCTTCCGACTGTAGGATGAACTTTTGCAATTAAGTTCAGGGAAGTTTGAAGGCGTGTCAAGCTTCCTGATGGCAGGCATTGGGAAGTGCATTTACATGCCGTGCATTTCATTAAAAGGCCAGCTCACCAGAATTAATTTTCCTTCCCAATTAAGTTATTGGTGAGCGAGCATTACATGGCTTCAGATTTATGACTGCATATAAGTGGCATGTAGCAGACAAGGCAGTCAGCATGCTGGAGTTGGAGTGAGCAGCCACTGTTTTTATCCTGCTTGTGTGGTGGCAGTCTAAGGGGCATGGGACAGGGAGGCTGGATGAGGGAGGGAGTCGAGGCCAGGGGTGAGACAAGGGAGAGAAGGCGAGGCTTCGGGGACATGAGATGGAGGGAAGGGCCTTACATGAAGGGTGTGGGGTTCCTGTGAATGGGTGGTGGGGTTGGGGTTTCTGAATAGGGATGGTGAAAGAGAGATGGTCTTAAAGGGTGGGGTCAGAGCTGCCTACTATGGGGCCCTGGAGGTTGAACTGAGGTTACCAGGCAGCAGAGAGAACAGTCACAGTGAGCAGGGAGTGGGATGTGGTAAGGTGACAGGTCCAGGGTCATGGTCAGGTAGTGGATGATCTCATGGGGTGTTCAAAGAAATGGACAAAACAGGTCCATTTTGGGGTCAGAGTCAGGGTGGGCATGGGGATGGCAACAGGGAAGAGAACGCATGTGGAGGGAGATAGGCTCAAGTGTAATGAAGAGCAGTTCAAGGGTAATAGAGGGGAGGAATAGTTATATTGGTTAAGGGTGATGGGGGTGATGTTAGTGGGTGACAGGGGAGGGGAAGAAGTTGATGGAACGTGTCTGGAAAGTTACATGCACCACTGTGTTATGGCTCTTCTTCACAATACAATTGTTCTGTATGTGTGAATATTCGAAGTGGGAGGAGGGTCTTTTCAGGTGGATGGAACTAAAGGTGAGCACAACTGACTGACTAAAGCGACATCCTAACAATCATAAGCCAACTGGATGAGAACCATGCTTAGATGTTCTCTCTCTGGTGAAGCCCATGTGGCAGCAGGTTTGCTCCCTGACTTATGGGTCTCATAACATCGAGATCCAAGGAAGCCGGGAGCTGCAGTAACATCTGAGCTGCAAGGCAGGGAGGTGGGAATGCGGGGGGTGGGGGGAAAGGAATGGAGGGAAGGAGGCAGGAACTAGCTCCCCGGGGTCTGGTGGGGGCAGGGCAAGTGTGTGGTGGGGAGGTAGGTGACAACAACGTGCCGGCTTAGAACCTCAAGGGTCGCGGAAGATGGTAATAGCTGCTAATGGGTTGGGTGGTACATCTATGATGGCAAGGCAAGGGTCCCTCAAATGTGTATTGGGGGTGATGGAGGGAAGCCCAATAGAATTTGAGGGAGGGTGCACAGACATGGCTTTCATTATCCTGCAGTCTTTATGCACATGGATGCATAAAGGAGAGGAGAACTCATCTGCAGTCCTCCAAGATGGTTTTCACCATGGTGGGATGGCGGGGGATGCCAGGGATAGACTGATGCTAGGTTCAGGGCTTCCCATTGGCTGAAATGCTCAGGGCTGGCGGGGCAGCTTCAAAGAATATGCTGACTAGATAGATCATTGCAATTTGTTCACAGATCACCTCAGACCTACATGATGTTGGCTCCAGGCAGCCCTGCACTCTTGCTAGCTATGGTCCAGCTGAGGATGAAACAGCAAGGCGTTAACTTCCTGTCCACTCTGTCATTGTCCTTCCCGTGCATGCATTCTAATGAGCTGATCAGCGTGAGACCGCGCGTGGCCAGCTGTCCAGCCCACGAGAGGAAATCACTCTCACTTCCACTCCCAGCTTCCAATTTATACTCCAGACTGGAAGATTTCACCTGTCGTTTTTGCAAAGCTAACATCTCGGACAGCAAATTCCAGATTTTTGACTTGAACACTTGTCTGCGCTTGCCAGAAGCTGCTGTACCATTTGCACAAAGGTAATGATAAGTGCCATTAACCTCAACTTTAGTTTGGCAGGAAAATCTGGACCAATGCCTCCCTTTAGATTTGCTTGTGCCAACAGGGAGATGGCGTAGCGGTACTGTCACTGGACTATTACACTAGAGATCCAGGGTAATGCTCTGGGGACCTGGGTTTGAACCCCACCATGGCAGATGGTGAAATCTGAATTCAATAAAAAAAATCTGGAATTAAAAGTCTGATGACCATTAAACCGTTGTCAATTGTTGTAAAATCCCATCTGGATCACTAATGCCCTTTAGGAAAGGAAATCAGCTGTCCTTACCTGGTCTGGCCTTGGCTTCAGACCCACAGCAATGTGGTTGACTCTTAAATGGCCTAGCAAGCCACTCAGTTCTCAAGGATGATTAGGGATGTGCAATAAATGCTGGCCCAGCCAGCGATGCCCACATCCCAAGGACGAAAAAAAAATTACCTGCCAAGTATCAGTTCTGTGAGCTTTCTCAAGGCATCTCCTGCTTCTACTCTCCCCAAACATCTCCTACTTCTACTCTCCTCAAAGGCACACAGGAACAATTTCAACAATATAAGTGGGAAATCCACTTGTCAATCCGAGGGGACTGCACCAAGAAATCAGCCACAGAGGCATCAGAAAGTAATTGCTGTTCAAACTATACCCTTGCAGCTCATCCCTAAGTTCCATTCTAGTTAGAATTTACGTATGTCCAGATAGATTTTTTTGTCATCTGTATGGACTGTTATCTTTTGTTTGTCCTTACAGGTGTACTGATATTTTCCTAAAATGCATTTAATTTAACAAATGTTAACACCCTGAAAAGGAGAACATTCATACTTCAACTACACCCAACATTTGTCTGGCTATAACAGATACAGCCCGCGCTTCATATGATTTCTCAAATGAAGAAGGTGGCACCAAAAAAAAGTATTTCTTGTGGGACAGCATAGCAAGAAGAAAATCTTAATTACAAATTCTTTTCTGTTTGTCAAAACCATTAAGCCTAACCTTACAACTCCTGGACTATTATTAACTGCAATCATTTTCATTAGCAAAGATCAGTGTATGTACAATAAAATGAAATTAGCGAGTAGAAATCATTTTGTTGGCACAAGCATGGTCAAAGTGATTTATGTTCACTGTGTTAATGCAAACCCATAAATCAGACATTTACAGCAAACAGAAACAGCCAGATGTGTTTTATTAGATGTGTTATATAAAAGTAGCATTAATAAAAATGGGCTTGACTTAAATATATCGCAGCATGTGAATAAATGGTCATGGAATAACCACAATTGGTCACGAGGTTGGAGGTATCAACATTTTTAATTCATTCTTGGCATGTTGGGTGCCACTGGCAAGAGCCAGCTTTTACTGCCCATCTCCAGTTGTTCTGACATGTTGGGCAATAAATGCTGGCCTAGCCAGCGACGCCCGCATCCCGTGAATGAATTTTTTAAAAAACTGAGTGGTTTGCTTGTAGGACAGTTAAGAATCAGCCATGTTTCTGTGGGGGTGGAATCTTATAAAGGCCAGATCAAGTAACGATGGCAGGTTTCCTTCCCTAAAGGATATTGGAGAACCAGTTGGGTGATTATGACAATCCAATAGCGTCATCATTTCTTTATTTTCAGATTTAAAGAAAACTGAAGCCAGTATTTCAGGCAGCAATGGTGGGATTTGAACTTGGATTCGCTGAGCACAGTAACATGACTACTGCACCATCATACTTCTTCCATACCTTGCAAATCTAATCCAAATAAGTTGACAGATTGCTGCCTTATAAAGTCAAGAGCTTTTCAAGAAACACATCAAACCTCCATGCAGAGTTCACTCAGGGCAGAGAGCTAGGAAGTGTGATCTCTGAAGTGTTGCTGTAAAAGCTACATAGACCTGACACAAGAATTGAAGCATAATCTTTATGGTAAAGTACGTGATTTGGGAAATGCAAACAATTTAAGGATCAGCTACAATTTTGTATTACATATCATTGTTTATTTTACTAGAAGCCCCTTAAAGCTGCTAAAACCCAAATACTTTAATGTGTTTTACTTTCCTTGGTAATTTCTGACATGCTTTAAATCCAGAATTAACATTCACAATTAAAATGCTGCGTTTCAAAAATTCAGTATTCCAACGTTAATGACTATGGCAAAAACTGCACTTGTGCCTAGTTAATAAAGGATAGTCGACAAACGAGGTGAGAGACAGTGTCAGGCTAGAAGAAAAGCCTCACAAATGTAAAGAAAAGCCGAAGTCCAGCAGCCTGTTAAAGCTATAAAAAGCAACAGAGGAAAACAAAGTGAAATGCGCAAGAACAGGTTATGAAAAAAAAGCTTGTAAGGGATATCACAAATGTTCCTATAAATATTTTAAGAGAAAGGGGAAGGTAATGGGGAACATGAGCCCAATAAAGACGGTTGCAGGAGAGCCTATAGTGGATAATAAGGCAACAGCAGGCATGTTACGTAAA
This sequence comes from Carcharodon carcharias, assembly GCF_017639515.1. Classification (NCBI taxonomy): domain Eukaryota; kingdom Metazoa; phylum Chordata; class Chondrichthyes; order Lamniformes; family Lamnidae; genus Carcharodon; species Carcharodon carcharias. The sequence goes on along the minus strand of NC_054483.1, from coordinate 54,403,427 downwards.
TACATTGAAATCTGGTAACTACAGATTAATATCAGTTGTTGCGAAGTGACTAGAGCCTGTCATTAGGGACGAAGTGACTGAGCATTTGGACAGGTATCAAGTAATCAAAGAGAGTCAGCATGGATTTGTGACTAAGCTAGTTGAACTTTTTTGAAGAGTTCACCAGCATTAAAGATTGATGCAAGAGAAAATATTAAAAAATTATAAGGTGGAAAGAGGACTGTTAATGGGTGATGTCTATATAAATTTCCAAAAGGCACTTGATAAGGCTCTGCACAAGAGAATTTGGGTCACATGGAATTGGAATTTACCCTAATGGCATGAATCAGTAATTGTTTAGGACAGTGCTATCTAATGGGATTTCAATGCTCACCAAACCTGCAGTGATCAGGTTACCATATTCACCCAATGATACAAAATACATGCAATGTTAATAAAAGAAAGGCACAATCTTTTGAAAATAAGTTTGAGAATTAAAGTGTCAGCAATCAAGACATTCTCTAGCAGAGCCAGGAGAACAGTTTCAAAAGGGTTTTATATTCAAGCATGTTTACACTCTCAAAAGGTGGTGACAATCTGTTAAATGAAATGTTCTGCTTCTGGCAGTGAACTCTTATTTTATTTCAGAAAACCAAATTACTTCATGAGTAAACTGTCCCTATTTTATCTGAATTGATATACCAGCTGACCCGGGGAAAGAAAAGAAGTGACAAATCTCCACATATTGGCTTCTGCGCTCTGACTCTTGCCTTGCTTATGCTCTGTTGCTTGCCATTTCTGAACACAACATCCAGACATTTAATAGACCATTGGCTCATGGACAACCTCCTGTAAACTCTCCTATTATGCCAAAAGCACCCTATCCCTTTCAATTACTCATTTCAGCAGGGTGAAGGCTTTACACATTTGGATGTTGCTGTACCATCCCAGCTGGCCAAAATTGCACATTTCAACCCTCACTGGCAGCCATGCAACTCATACAGGTCAACTGCTTTGCAAAAACTGCTAACCACCTGCTAAACAAAGCCAGGTTCTTCAATTAACACCACATCTCACTGGATTCCCCAAGAAAATGTTGACAGCAATCAGACCACTGTCTTTCTGAAGGCCGGCCCTGCTTTCACAGCACTTAACACAGTGGTCCCACAGATCAGAGTGTATCATTTAGAGACACCCAGAGAGAACAGGAACAGAGAAGACAATAAAAATGGTGGACTACTTTCCTTGTTTCCAGATCACTAAGAACCTGACAACTGTGCTATGTTCTGATAAACATAGTCACAGTCAAAACAATATGTGACTCCTGTCTAACAGCAATGTGATTGATTCTAGCTTGCTCAATTAGGGGGAATACAAATAGCAGTCAAGCAAGTGATATACATTGTCATACCCACCGCTGCACCTTAACACAACTCAGTATTGTTTGGTTCCAAAAATGAAGAGTGTCAATTCTCCACATGTCTGTGACTGATTCACCACATGAGTGAGTGGCAAACATATTGGACAGCATTGCTATAGGAAGTGGTAGGCAGAGAGCAGGCTTGTACAACCCATGGCCTGGGGTCCACAAGTTAACCCTCTGGAGCTGACCCCTCATCCTCCTGGGTCAGGTGAAGTACAGACAAGGCAGAGAGAGGAAGTGCATCTCTTTACAGCATTCTGAATATCTCCTCAGTAAGATGTCCAAACATCCTAAGCCCGGGTGGTGAGTGAGTGACTCTGAGTGAGTGAGGTAAGTCCATGAGTCTATGTGGGTGTGTCTGTAAGAGTGGGTTTGTGTGAGTGAGTTTGCATGAGTGAGTGAATCTGTGTGTGAGGATGTCCATGAGTCTCTGTGAGTGGGTCTGAATGAGTGGGTCTGTGTGAGTGGGTTTGTATAAGTGAGTGAGTTTACGTGAGTGAGTGAATCTGTGTGCAAGTAGGTCCATGAGTCTCTGGAAGTGGGTCAGTGTGAGTGAGTGAATCTGTGTGTGAGGAGGTCCATGAGTCTCTGTGAGTGGGTCTGTGTGAGTGAGTGAATCTGTGTGAGTGATTGAGTCTGTGTAAGTGAGTGAGTCTGTGTGAGTGAGTGAGTATGTATGAGTGAGTGAGTCTGTGTGAGTGAGAGAGTCTGTGTGAGTGAGTGAGTTTGTGTGAGTGAGAGAATCTGTATGAGTGAGTGAGTCTGTGTGAGTGAATGATTCTGTGTGAGTGCGTAAATATGTAGGAGTGAGTGATCCTGTGTGAGTGAGTGAGTCTGTGAGCGTGAGTGAATCTGTGAGTGAGTGAGTCTGTGTGAGTGATTGAGTCCGTGTGAGTGAGTGAGTCTGTGTGAGTGAGTGAGTCTGTATGAGTGAGTGAGTCGGTGTGAGTGAGTGAGTGAGTCTTTGTGAGTGACTGAATCAGTATGAGTGAGTGGGTTTGTGTCAGTGAGTGAGTCTGGATGATTGAGTGAGCCTGTGTGAGTGAGTCAGTGAGTCTGTGTGAGTGAGTGAGTCTGTGTGAGTGAGTGAATCGGTGTGAGTGAGTGAGACTGTGTGTGAGTGAGTCCGGGTGAGTAACTCTGTATGAGTCAGTGAGTTTGTGTGAGTGAGAGTGTCTGTGTGAGTGAGTGAATCTGTATGAGTGAGTGAGTTTGTGTGAATGAGTCCGTGTGAGTGAGTGAATCTGGATGAGTGAGTCTGTATGAGTGAGTGAGTCTGTGTGAGGGAGTGAATCTGTGTGAGTGAGTGAGTTTGAGTGACTGAGTGAGTCTGTGTGAGTGAGTGACTCTGTATGATTGAGTGAGTTTGTATGAGTGAGTGAGTCTGTGTGAGTCAGTGAATCTGTATGAGTGAGTGAGCTTGTGTGAGTGAGTCTGTGTTAGTGAGTGATTTAATGTGAGTGAGTGAATCTGTATGAATGAGTAAGTCTGTGTGAGTGAGTGAGTCTGTGTGAGTGAGTGAGTTTGTGTGAGTGAGTGAATCTGTATGAGTGAGTGAGTTTCTGTGAGTGAGTGAGTCTGTGTGAGTGAGTGAGCCTTTCTGAGTGAGTGAATCTGTATCAGCGAGTGAGTTGTGTCAGTGAGTGAGTCTGTGTGAGTGAGTGAGTCTGGTGAGTGAATGAGTTTGTGTGAGTGAGTGAGTCTGTAAGTGAGTGAATCTGTATGAGTGAGTGAGTTTGTGTGAGTGAGTGAGTCTTTGTGAGTGAGTGAATCTGTATCAGTGAGTGAGTTGTGTGAGTGAGTGAGTCTGTGTGAGTGAGTGAAACTGCAAGAGTGAGTGAGTCTGTGTGAGTGAGTGAGTCTGTGTGAGGAAGTGAATATGTATGAGTGAGTGAGTGTGTGTCAGTGATTGAATCTTTGTGAGTCAGTGAGTCTGTGTGAGTGAGTGAGTTTGAGTGACTGAGTGAGTCTGGGTGAGTGAGTGAATCTGTGTGAGTTAGTGAGTTTGTCTGAGTCAGTGAATCAGTAAGAGTGAGTGAGTTTGTGTGAGTGAGTGAGTCTGTGTGAGTGAGTGAATCTGTATGAGTGAGTGAGTTTGTGTGCGTGAGTGCGTCTGTGTGAGTGAATGAGTTTGTGTAAGTGAGTGAGTCTGTGCGAGTGAGTGAATCTGTATGATAGAGTGAGTTTGTGTGAGTGAGTGAGTCTGTGTGAGTGAGAGAATCTGAATAAGTGAGTGAGTTTGTGTGAGTGAGTGAGTCTGTGTGAGTGAGTGAGTCTGAGTGAGTAAGTTTGTGTGCGTGTGTGAGTCTATGTGAGTGAGTGAATCTGTGTTAGTGAGTGAGTCCGTGTGAGTGAGTGAGTCCGTGTGAGTGAGTGAGTCTGTGTGAGTGAGTGAGTGAGTCTGTGTGAGTGAGTGAATCTGTATGAGTGAGTGGGTTTGTGTGAGTAAGTGAGTCTGTATGAGTGGGTTAGTCTGTGTGAGTAAGTGAGTCCGTGTGGGTGCGTGAATCTGTATGAGTGAGTGGGTTTGTGTGAGTGAGGGATTCTGTGTGAGTGAGTGAATCTGTATGAGTTAGTGAGTGTGCGTGAGTTAGTGAGTCTGTGTGAGTGAGTGAATCTTTATGAGTGAATGAGTTTGTGTGAGTGAGTGAGTCTGTGTGAGTGAGTGAGTTTGTGTGAGTGAGTGAATCTGTATAAGTTAGTGAGTCCGTGTGAGTGAGTTAGTCCGTGTGAGTGAGTCTGTGTGAGTGAGTGAGTCTGTGTGAGTGAGTGAATCTGTGTGAGTGAGTGAGTCTGTGTGAGTGAGTGAGTATATGTGAGTCAGTTTGCATAAGTGAGTGAGTCTTTGGGAGTGAGACGGTGTGAGTGAGAGAGTCTGTGTGAGTGAGTAAATCTGTATGAGTGAGTGATCCTGTGTGAGTGACTGAGTCTGTGTGAGTGAGTAAATCTGTGTGAGTGAGTGAGTCCGTGTGAGTGAATGAGTTTGTGTGAGTCAGTGAGTCTGTGTGAGTGAGTGAATCTGTATGATAGAGTGAGTTTGTGTGAGTGAGTGAGTCTGTGTGAGTGAGAGAATCTGAATAAGTGAGTGAGTTTGTGTGAGTGAGTGAGTCTGTGTGAGTGAGTGAGTCTGAGTGAGTAAGTTTGTGTGCATGTGTGAGTCCGGGTGAGTGAGTGAGTCCATGTGAGTGAGTAGGTCCGTGTGAGTGAGTGAGTCTGTATGAGTGAGTGAGTCTGTATGAGTGAGCGGGGCTGTGTGAGTGAGTGAGTGATTCTGTGTGAGTGAGTGAATCTGCATGAGTGAGTGGGATTGTGTGAGCGAGTGAGTCTGTGTGAGTGAGTAAAAGTGAATGAGTGAGTGAGTTTCTGTGAGTGAGTGGGTCTGTGTGAGGGGGTGAATCTGTATGAGTGAATGAGTTTGTGTGAGTGAATGAATCTGTATGAGTGAGTGAGTCCGTGTGAGTGAGTGAGTCTGTGTGAGTGAGTAAATCTGTGTGAGTGAGTGAGTCTGTGTGAGTGAGTGAGTTTGTGTGAATGAGTGAATCTGTATGAGTGAGTAAGTCTGTGTGTGTGAGTCTGTGTGAGTGAGTGAGTCTGTGTGAGTGAGTGTGTCTGTATGAGTGAGTAATTTTGTGTCAGTGAGTGAGTTTGTGCGAGTGAGAGAATCTGTATGAGTGAGTGAGCCTGCTTGAGTGAGTGAGTCTGTGTGAGTGAGTGAATCTGTTTGAGTGAGTGAGTCTGTGAGTCTGAGTGAGTCCGTGTGAGTGAGTGAGTGTGTGTGACTAAGTGAGTCTGTATGAGTCAGTGAGTCTGTGTGAGTGAGTGAATCTGTATGAGTGAGTGGGTTTGTGTGAGTGAGTGAGTCTGTGTGAGTGAGAGAGTTTGTGTGAATGAGTGAATCTGTATCATTGAGTGAATCTGTGAGTGTGAGGGAGTCTGTGTGACTGAGTGAGTCTGTATGAGTGATTGAGTCTGTGAGTGAGTCTGTGTGAATGAGTGAATCTGTGTGAGTGAGGGAGTCTGTGTGAGTGAGTGAGTCTTTGTGAGTGAGTGAGTTTGTGTGAGTGAGTGAGTTTGTGTGAGTGAGTGAATCTGTATGAGTGAGTGAGTTTGTGTGAGTGAGTGAGTCTGTGTGAGTTAGTGAATCTGTATGAGTGAGTGAGTTTGTGTGAGTGAGCGAGTCTTTGTGAGAGAGTGAGTTTGTGTGAGTGAGTCAACCTGTATGAGTGAGTGAGTCTGTGTGAGTGAGTGAGTATATGTGAGTGAGTTTGCATGAGTGAGTGAGTCTTTGGGAGTGAGTCTGTGTGAGTGAGAGAGTCTGTGTGAGTGAGTGAGTCCGTGTGAGTGAGTGAATCTATATGAGTGAGTGATCCTGTGTGAGTGAGTGAGTCTGTGTGAGTGAGTAAATCTGTGTGAGTGATTGATTCCGTGTGAGTGAGGGAGTCCGAGTGAGTGAGTGAGTCTGTGTGAGTGAGTGAGTCTGTATGAGAGGGTGGGTTTGTGTGAGTGAGTGTGTCTGTATGAGTGAGTGAGTCTGTGTGAGTGAGTGAGTGAGTCTGTGTGAGTGAGTGAATCTGTATGAGTGAGTGGGTTTGTGTGAGTGAGTGTGTGTGAGTGAGTGAGTGAATCTGTATGAGTGAGTGAGTGTGTGTGAGTTAGTGAGTCTGTGTGAGTGAGTGAATCTGTATGAGTGAGTGAGTTTGTGTGAGTGAGTGAGTCTGTGTGAGTGAGTGAATCTGTATGAGTGAGGGAGTGTGTGTGAGTTCGTGCGTCAGTGTGAGTGAGTGAATCTGTATGAGTGAGTGAGTGTGTGTGAGTTAGTGCGTCTGTGTGAGTGAGTGAGTTTGTGTGAGTGAGTGAATCTGTATGAGTGAGTGAGTCTGTGTGAGTGAGTGAGTCTGTGTGAGTGAGTGAATCTGTGTGAATGAGTGAGTCCGTGTGAGTGAGTGAGTACATGTGAGTGAGTGAGTCTGTATGAGTGAGTGGGGCTGTGTGAGTGAGTGATTCTGTGTGAGTGAGTGAATCTGTATGAGTGAGTGGGTTTGTGTGAGTGAGGGAGTCTGTATGAGGTAGCGAGTCTGAGTGAGTGAGTGAGTCTGTGTGAGTGAGTGCTTCTGTATGAGTGAGTGGGTTTGTGAGAGTGAGGGAGTCTGTGTGAGAGAGTGAATCTGTATGAGTGAGTGAGTTTGTGTGAGTGAGTGAGTCTGTGTGAGTGAATGAGTCTGTGTGATTGAGTGAGTCTGTGTGAGTGAGTGAGTCTGTGTGATTGAGTCAGTGAATCTGTATGAGTGAGTCAGTTTGTTTGAGTGAGTGAGTCAGTGTGAGTGAGTGAATTTGTGTGAGTGAGTGAATCAATATGAGTGAGTGAGTCTGTGTGAGTGAGTGAGTCTGTATGTTTGAGTGAGTCTGGGTGAGTGAGTCTGTGTGAGTTAGTTTGTGTGAGAGAGTGAGTCTGTGTGAGTTAGTCTGTGTGAGGGAGTGAGTTTGGGTGAGTGAGTGAGTCTGTGTGAGTGAGTGTATCTGAATGAGTGAGTGATCCTGTGTGTGTGAGTGAGACTGTGTGAGTGAGTGAATCTGTGTGAGTGAGTGAGTCCATGTGAGTGAGTGAGTCCGTGTGAGTGAGTGAGTCTGTGTGAGTGAGTGAGTGACTCTGTGTGTGTGAGTGAATCTGTATGAGTGAGTGGGTTTGTGTGAGTGAGTGAGTCTGTATGAGTGAGTGAGTCTGTGTGAGTGAGCGAGTGTGTCTGTGTGAGTGAGTGAATCTGTATGAGTGATTGGGTTTGTGAGAGTGAGGGAGTCAGTGTGAGTGAGTGAATCTGTATGAGTGAGTGAGTTTGTGTGAGTGAGTGAGTCTGTGTGAGTGAGTGAATCTGTGTGAGTGAGTGAATCTGTGTGAGTGAGTGAGTCTGTGTGAGTGAGTGAATCTGTATGAGTGAGTGGGTTTGTGTGAGTAAGTGAGTCTGTATGAGTGAGTTAGTCTGTGTGAGTGAGTGAGTCTGTGTGAGTGTGTGTGAGTGAGTCTGTGTGTGAGTGAGTGAGTGTGTGTGAGTGAGTGTTTGTGAGTGAGTGAGTGAGTCTGTGTGAGTGGGCGTTGTGTGTGAGTGAGTCAGTCTGTGTGAGTGAGTGAGTGTGTGTGAGTGAGTGAGTGAGTCTGTGTGAGTGAGTGAGTGTGTGTGAGTGAGTCAGTCTGTGTGAATGAGTGAGTTTGTGTGAGTGAGTGAGTGACTCTGTGTGTGTGAGTGAATCTGTATGAGTGAGTGGGTTTGTGTGAGTGAGTGAGTCTGTATGAGTGAGTGAGTCTGTGTGAGTGAGCGAGTGTGTCTGTGTGAGTGAGTGAATCTGTATGAGTGATTGGGTTTGTGAGAGTGAGGGAGTCAGTGTGAGTGAGTGAATCTGTATGAGTGAGTGAGTTTGTGTGAGTGAGTGAGTCTGTGTGAGTGAGTGAATCTGTGTGAGTGAGTGAATCTGTGTGAGTGAGTGAGTCTGTGTGAGTGAGTGAATCTGTATGAGTGAGTGGGTTTGTGTGAGTAAGTGAGTCTGTATGAGTGAGTTAGTCTGTGTGAGTGAGTGAGTCCGTGTGAGTGAGTGAATCTGTATGAGTGAGTGGGTTTGTGTGAGTGAGGGATTCTGTGTGAGTGGGTGAATCTGTATGAGTGAGTGAGTGTGTGTGAGTTAGTGAGTCTGTGTGAGTGAGTGAATCTGTATGACTGATTGAGTTTGTGTGAGTGAGTGAGTCTGTGTGAGTGAGTGAGTTTGTGTGAGTGAGTGAATCTGTGTGAGTGAGTGAGTCCATGTGAGTGAGTGAGTACGCGTGAGTGAGTGAGTCTGTGTGAGTGAGTGAGTCTGTATGAGTGAGTGAGTCTGTGTGAGTGAATGAGTCTGTGTGAGTGCGTAAATATGTAGGAGTGAGTGATCCTGTGTGAGTGAGTGAGTCTGTGAGCGTGAGTGAATCTGTGAGTGAGTGAGTCTGTGTGAGTGATTGAGTCCGTGTGAGTGAGTGAGTCTGTGTGAGTGAGTGAGTCTGTATGAGTGAGTGAGTCGGTGTGAGTGAGTGAGTGAGTCTTTGTGAGTGACTGAATCAGTATGAGTGAGTGGGTTTGTGTCAGTGAGTGAGTCTGGATGATTGAGTGAGCCTGTGTGAGTGCGTCAGTGAGTCTGTGTGAGTGAGTGAGTCTGTGTGAGTGAGTGAATCGGTGTGAGTGAGTGAGTCTGTGTGTGAGTGAGTCCGGGTGAGTAAATCTGTATGAGTCAGTGAGTTTGTGTGAGTGAGAGTGTCTGTGTGAGTGAGTGAATCTGTATGAGTGAGTGAGTTTGTGTGAGTGAGTCCGTGTGAGTGAGTGAATCTGGATGAGTGAGTCTGTATGAGTGAGTGAGTCTGTGTGAGGGAGTGAGTCTGTGTGAGTGAGTGAGTTTGAGTGACTGAGTGAGTCTGGGTGAGTGAGTGAATCTGTGTGAGTTAGTGAGTTTGTCTGAGTCAGTGAATCAGTAAGAGTGAGTGAGTTTGTGTGAGTGAGTGAGTCTGTGTGAGTGAGTGAATCTGTATGAGTGAGTGAGTTTGTGTGCATGAGTGCGTCTGTGTGAGTGAATGAGTTTGTGTGAGTGAGTCTGTGTGAGTGAGAGAATCTGAATAAGTGAGTGAGTTTGTGTGAGTGAGTGAGTCTGTGTGAGTGAGTGAGTCTGAGTGAGTAAGTTTGTGTGCATGTGTGAGTCCATGTGAGTGAGTGAATCTGTGTTAGTGAGTGAGTCCGTGTGAGTGAGTGAGTCCGTGTGAGTGAGTGAGTCTGTGTGAGTGAGTGAGTGAGTCTGTGTGAGTGAGTGAATCTGTATGAGTGAGTGGGTTTGTGTGAGTAAGTGAGTCTGTATGAGTGGGTTAGTCTGTGTGAGTGAGTGAGTCCGTGTGAGTGCGTGAATCTGTATGAGTGAGTGGGTTTGTGTGAGTGAGGGATTCTGTGTGAGTGCGTGAATCTTTATGAGTGAGTGCGTTTGTGTGAGTGAGTGAGTCTGTGTGAGTGAGTGAATCTGTGTGAGTGAGTGAGTCCATGTGAGTGAGTGAGTCCGTGTGAGTGAGTGAGTCTGAGTGAGTAAGTTTGTGTGCGTGTGTGAGTCTATGTGAGTGAGTGAATCTGTGTTAGTGAGTGAGTCCGTGTGAGTGTGAGTCCGTGTGAGTGAGTGAGTCTGTGTGAGCGAGTGAGAGAGTCTGTGTGAGCGAGTGAATCTGTATGAGTGAGTGGGTTTGTGTGAGTAAGTGAGTCTGTATGAGTGAGGGATTCTGTGTGAGTGAGTGAATCTGTATGAGTGAGTGAGTGTGTGTGAGTTAGCGAGTCTGTGTGAGTGAGTGAATGTTTATGAGTGAGTGAGTTTGTGTGAGTGAGTGAGTCTGTGTGAGTGAGTGAGTTTGTGTGAGTGAGTGAATCTGTATGAGTTAGTGAGTCCATGTGAGTGAGTTAGTCCGTGTGAGTGAGTGAGTCTGTGTGAGTGAGTGAGTCTGTGTGAGTGAGTGAATCTGTGTGAGTGAGTGAGTCCGTGTGAGTGAGTGAGTATATGTGAGTCAGTTTGCGTAAGTGAGTGAGTCTTTGGGAGTGAGACTGTGTGAGTGAGAGAGTCTGTGTGAGTGAGTAAATCTGTATGAGTGAGTGATCCTGTGTGAGTGACTGAGTCTGTGTGAGTGAGTAAATCTGTGTGAGTGAGTGAGTCCGTGTGAGTGAATGAGTTTGTGTGAGTGAGTGAGTCTGTGTGAGTGAGAGAATCTGAATAAGTGAGTGAGTTTGTGTGAGTGAGTGAGTCTGTGTGAGTGAGTGAGTCTGAGTGAGTAAGTTTGTGTGCATGTGTGAGTCCGGGTGAGTGAGTGAGTCCATGTGAGTGAGTAGGTCCGTGTGAGTGAGTGAGTCTGTGTGAGTGAGTGAGTCTGTATGAGTGAGCGGGGCTGTGTGAGTGAGTGAGTGAATCCGTGTGAGTGAGTGAATCTGTATGAGTGAGTGGGTTTGTGTGAGCGAGTGAGTCTGTGTGAGTGAGTAAAAGTGAATGAGTGAGTGAGTTTCTGTGAGTGAGTGTGTCTGTGTGAGGGGGTGAATCTGTATGAGTGAGTGAATTTGTGTGAGTGAGTGAGTCTGTGTGAGTGAATCTGCATGAGTGAGTGAGTTTGTGTGAGTGAATGAATCTGTATGAGTGAGTGAGTCCGTGTGAGTGAGTAAATCTGTATGAATGAGTGAGTTTCTGTGAGTGAGTGAGTCTGTGTGAGTGAGTGAGCCTTTCTGAGTGAGTGAATCTGTATCAGCGAGTGAGTTGTGTCAGTGAGTGAGTCTGTGTGAGTGAGAGAGTCTGGTGAGTGAATGAGTTTGTGTGAGTGAGTGAGTCTGTAAGTGAGTGAATCTGTATGAGTGAGTGAGTTTGTGTGAGTGAGTGAGTCTTTGTGAGTGAGTGAATCTGTATCAGTGAGTGAGTTGTGTGAGTGAGTGAGTCTGTGTGAGTGAGTGAAACTGCAAGAGTGAGTGAGTCTGTGTGAGTGAGTGAGTCTGTGTGAGGAAGTGAATATGTATGAGTGAGTGAGTGTGTGTCAGTGATTGAATCTTTGTGAGTCAGTGAGTCTGTGTGAGTGAGTGAGTTTGAGTGACTGAGTGAATCTGGGTGAGTGAGTGAATCTGTGTGAGTTAGTGAGTTTGTCTGAGTCAGTGAATCAGTAAGAGTGAGTGAGTTTGTGTGAGTGAGTGAGTCTGTTTGAGTGAGTGAATCTGTATGAGTGAGTGAGTTTGTGTGCGTGAGTGCGTCTGTGTGAGTGAATGAGTTTGTGTAAGTGAGTGAGTCTGTGCGAGTGAGTGAATCTGTATGATAGAGTGAGTTTGTGTGAGTGAGTGAGTCTGTGTGAGTGAGAGAATCTGAATAAGTGAGTGAGTTTGTGTGAGTGAGTGAGTCTGTGTGAGTGAGTGAGTCTGAGTGAGTAAGTTTGTGTGCGTGTGTGAGTCTATGTGAGTGAGTGAATCTGTGTTAGTGAGTGGGTTTGTGTGAGTAAGTGAGTCTGTATGAGTGGGTTAGTCTGTGTGAGTAAGTGAGTCCGTGTGAGTGCGTGAATCTGTATGAGTGAGTGGGTTTGTGTGAGTGAGGGATTCTGTGTGAGTGAGTGAATCTGTATGAGTTAGTGAGTGTGTGTGAGTTAGTGAGTCTGTGTGAGTGAGTGAATCTTTATGAGTGAATGAGTTTGTGTGAGTGAGTGAGTCTGTGTGAGTGAGTGAGTTTGTGTGAGTGAGTGAATCTGTATGAGTTAGTGAGTCCGTGTGAGTGAGTTAGTCCGTGTGAGTGAGTGAGTCTGTGTGAGTGAGTGAGTCTGTGTGAGTGAGTGAATCTGTGTGAGTGAGTGAGTCTGTGTGAATGAGTGAGTATATGTGAGTCAGTTTGCATAAGTGAGTGAGTCTTTGGGAGTGAGACTGTGTGAGTGAGAGAGTCTGTGTGAGTGAGTAAATCTGTATGAGTGAGTGATCCTGTGTGAGTGACTGAGTCTGTGTGAGTGAGTAAATCTGTGTGAGTGAGTGAGTCCGTGTGAGTGAATGAGTTTGTGTGAGTCAGTGAGTCTGTGTGAGTGAGTGAATCTGTACGATAGAGTGAGTTTGTGTGAGTGAGTGAGTCTGTGTGAGTGAGTGAGTCTGAGTGAGTAAGTTTGTGTGCATGTGTGAGTCCGGGTGAGTGAGTGAGTCCATGTGAGTGAGTAGGTCCGTGTGAGTGAGTGAGTCTGTATGAGTGAGTGAGTCTGTATGAGTGAGCGGGGCTGTGTGAGTGAGTGAGTGATTCTGTGTGAGTGAGTGAATCTGCATGAGTGAGTGGGATTGTGTGAGCGAGTGAGTCTGTGTGAGTGAGTAAAAGTGAATGAGTGAGTGAGTTTCTGTGAGTGAGTGTGTCTGTGTGAGGGGGTGAATCTGTATGAGTGAGTGAGTTTGTGTGAGTGAATGGATCTGTATGAGTGAGTGAGTCCGTGTGAGTGAGTGAGTCTGTGTGAGTGAGTAAATCTGTGTGAGTGAGTGAGTCTGTGTGAGTGAGTGAGTTTGTGTGAATGAGTGAATCTGTATGAGTGAGTAAGTCTGTGTGTGTGAGTCTGTGTGAGTGAGTGAGTCTGTGTGAGTGAGTGTGTCTGTATGAGTGAGTAATTTTGTGTCAGTGAGTGAGTTTGTGCGAGTGAGAGAATCTGTATGAGTGAGTGAGCCTGCTTGAGTGAGTGAGTCTGTGTGAGTGAGTGAATCTGTTTGAGTGAGTGAGTCTGTGAGTCTGAGTGAGTCCGTGTGAGTGAGTGAGTGTGTGTGACTAAGTGAGTCTGTATGAGTCAGTGAGTCTGTGTGAGTGAGTGAATCTGTATGAGTGAGTGGGTTTGTGTGAGTGAGTGAGTCTGTGTGAGTGAGAGAGTTTGTGTGAATGAGTGAATCTGTATCATTGAGTGAATCTGTGAGTGTGAGGGAGTCTGTGTGACTGAGTGAGTCTGTATGAGTGATTGAGTCTGTGAGTGAGTCTGTGTGAATGAGTGAATCTGTGTGAGTGAGGGAGTCTGTGTGAGTGAGTGAGTCTTTGTGAGTGAGTGAGTTTGTGTGAGTGAGTGAGTTTGTGTGAGTGAGTGAATCTGTATGAGTGAGTGAGTTTGTGTGAGTGAGTGAGTCTGTGTGAGTTAGTGAATCTGTATGAGTGAGTGAGTTTGTGTGAGTGAGCGAGTCTTTGTGAGAGAGTGAGTTTGTGTGAGTGAGTCAACCTGTATGAGTGAGTGAGTCTGTGTGAGTGAGTGAGTATATGTGAGTGAGTTTGCATGAGTGAGTGAGTCTTTGGGAGTGAGTCTGTGTGAGTGAGAGAGTCTGTGTGAGTGAGTGAGTCCGTGTGAGTGAGTGAATCTATATGAGTGAGTGATCCTGTGTGAGTGAGTGAGTCTGTGTGAGTGAGTAAATCTGTGTGAGTGATTGATTCCGTGTGAGTGAGGGAGTCCGAGTGAGTGAGTGAGTCTGTGTGAGTGAGTGAGTCTGTATGAGAGGGTGGGTTTGTGTGAGTGAGTGTGTCTGTATGAGTGAGTGAGTCTGTGTGAGTGAGTGAGTGAGTCTGTGTGAGTGAGTGAATCTGTATGAGTGAGTGGGTTTGTGTGAGTGAGTGTGTGTGAGTGAGTGAGTGAATCTGTATGAGTGAGTGAGTGTGTGTGAGTTAGTGCGTCTGTGTGAGTGAGTGAATCTGTATGAGTGAGTGAGTTTGTGTGAGTGAGTGAGTCTGTGTGAGTGAGTGAATCTGTATGAGTGAGGGAGTGTGTGTGAGTTCGTGCGTCAGTGTGAGTGAGTGAATCTGTATGAGTGAGTGAGTGTGTGTGAGTTAGTGCGTCTGTGTGAGTGAGTGAGTTTGTGTGAGTGAGTGAATCTGTATGAGTGAGTGAGTCTGTGTGAGTGAGTGAGTCTGTGTGAGTGAGTGAATCTGTGTGAATGAGTGAGTCCGTGTGAGTGAGTGAGTACATGTGAGTGAGTGAGTCTGTATGAGTGAGTGGGGCTGTGTGAGTGAGTGATTCTGTGTGAGTGAGTGAATCTGTATGAGTGAGTGGGTTTGTGTGAGTGAGGGAGTCTGTATGAGGTAGCGAGTCTGAGTGAGTGAGTGAGTCTGTGTGAGTGAGTGCTTCTGTATGAGTGAGTGGGTTTGTGAGAGTGAGGGAGTCTGTGTGAGAGAGTGAATCTGTATGAGTGAGTGAGTTTGTGTGAGTGAGTGAGTCTGTGTGAGTGAATGAGTCTGTGTGAGTGAGTGAGTCTGTGTGAGTGAGTGAGTCTGTGTGATTGAGTCAGTGAATCTGTATGAGTGAGTCAGTTTGTTTGAGTGAGTGAGTCAGTGTGAGTGAGTGAATTTGTGTGAGTGAGTGAATCAATATGAGTGAGTGAGTCTGTGTGAGTGAGTGAGTCTGTATGGTTGAGTGAGTCTGGGTGAGTGAGTCTGTGTGAGTTAGTTTGTGTGAGAGAGTGAGTCTGTGTGAGTTAGTCTGTGTGAGGGAGTGAGTTTGGGTGAGTGAGTGAGTCTGTGTGAGTGAGTGTATCTGAATGAGTGAGTGATCCTGTGTGAGTGAGTGAGACTGTGTGAGTGAGTGAATCTGTGTGAGTGAGTGAGTCCATGTGAGTGAGTGAGTCCGTGTGAGTGAGTGAGTCTGTGTGAGTGAGTGAGTGACTCTGTGTGTGTGAGTGAATCTGTATGAGTGAGTGGGTTTGTGTGAGTGAGTGAGTCTGTATGAGTGAGTGAGTCTGTGTGAGTGAGCGAGTGTGTCTGTGTGAGTGAGTGAATCTGTATGAGTGATTGGGTTTGTGAGAGTGAGGGAGTCAGTGTGAGTGAGTGAATCTGTATGAGTGAGTGAGTTTGTGTGAGTGAGTGAGTCTGTGTGAGTGAGTGAATCTGTGTGAGTGAGTGAATCTGTGTGAGTGAGTGAGTCTGTGTGAGTGAGTGAATCTGTATGAGTGAGTGGGTTTGTGTGAGTAAGTGAGTCTGTATGAGTGAGTTAGTCTGTGTGAGTGAGTGAGTCCGTGTGAGTGAGTGAATCTGTATGAGTGAGTGGGTTTGTGTGAGTGAGGGATTCTGTGTGAGTGGGTGAATCTGTATGAGTGAGTGAGTGTGTGTGAGTTAGTGAGTCTGTGTGAGTGAGTGAATCTGTATGACTGATTGAGTTTGTGTGAGTGAGTGAGTCTGTGTGAGTGAGTGAGTTTGTGTGAGTGAGTGAATCTGTGTGAGTGAGTGAGTCCATGTGAGTGAGTGAGTACGCGTGAGTGAGTGAGTCTGTGTGAGTGAGTGAGTCTGTATGAGTGAGTGAGTCTGTGTGAGTGAATGAGTCTGTGTGAGTGCGTAAATATGTAGGAGTGAGTGATCCTGTGTGAGTGAGTGAGTCTGTGAGCGTGAGTGAATCTGTGAGTGAGTGAGTCTGTGTGAGTGATTGAGTCCGTGTGAGTGAGTGAGTCTGTGTGAGTGAGTGAGTCTGTATGAGTGAGTGAGTCGGTGTGAGTGAGTGAGTGAGTCTTTGTGAGTGACTGAATCAGTATGAGTGAGTGGGTTTGTGTCAGTGAGTGAGTCTGGATGATTGAGTGAGCCTGTGTGAGTGCGTCAGTGAGTCTGTGTGAGTGAGTGAGTCTGTGTGAGTGAGTGAATCGGTGTGAGTGAGTGAGTCTGTGTGTGAGTGAGTCCGGGTGAGTAAATCTGTATGAGTCAGTGAGTTTGTGTGAGTGAGAGTGTCTGTGTGAGTGAGTGAATCTGTATGAGTGAGTGAGTTTGTGTGAGTGAGTCCGTGTGAGTGAGTGAATCTGGATGAGTGAGTCTGTATGAGTGAGTGAGTCTGTGTGAGGGAGTGAGTCTGTGTGAGTGAGTGAGTTTGAGTGACTGAGTGAGTCTGGGTGAGTGAGTGAATCTGTGTGAGTTAGTGAGTTTGTCTGAGTCAGTGAATCAGTAAGAGTGAGTGAGTTTGTGTGAGTGAGTGAGTCTGTGTGAGTGAGTGAATCTGTATGAGTGAGTGAGTTTGTGTGCATGAGTGCGTCTGTGTGAGTGAATGAGTTTGTGTGAGTGAGTCTGTGTGAGTGAGAGAATCTGAATAAGTGAGTGAGTTTGTGTGAGTGAGTGAGTCTGTGTGAGTGAGTGAGTCTGAGTGAGTAAGTTTGTGTGCATGTGTGAGTCCATGTGAGTGAGTGAATCTGTGTTAGTGAGTGAGTCCGTGTGAGTGAGTGAGTCCGTGTGAGTGAGTGAGTCTGTGTGAGTGAGTGAGTGAGTCTGTGTGAGTGAGTGAATCTGTATGAGTGAGTGGGTTTGTGTGAGTAAGTGAGTCTGTATGAGTGGGTTAGTCTGTGTGAGTGAGTGAGTCCGTGTGAGTGCGTGAATCTGTATGAGTGAGTGGGTTTGTGTGAGTGAGGGATTCTGTGTGAGTGCGTGAATCTTTATGAGTGAGTGCGTTTGTGTGAGTGAGTGAGTCTGTGTGAGTGAGTGAATCTGTGTGAGTGAGTGAGTCCATGTGAGTGAGTGAGTCCGTGTGAGTGAGTGAGTCTGAGTGAGTAAGTTTGTGTGCGTATGTGAGTCTATGTGAGTGAGTGAATCTGTGTTAGTGAGTGAGTCCGTGTGAGTGTGAGTCCGTGTGAGTGAGTGAGTCTGTGTGAGCGAGTGAGAGAGTCTGTGTGAGCGAGTGAATCTGTATGAGTGAGTGGGTTTGTGTGAGTAAGTGAGTCTGTATGAGTGAGGGATTCTGTGTGAGTGAGTGAATCTGTATGAGTGAGTGAGTGTGTGTGAGTTAGCGAGTCTGTGTGAGTGAGTGAAAGTTTATGAGTGAGTGAGTTTGTGTGAGCGAGTGAGTCTGTGTGAGTGAGTGAGTTTGTGTGAGTGAGTGAATCTGTATGAGTTAGTGAGTCCGTGTGAGTGAGTTAGTCCGTGTGAGTGAGTCTGTGTGAGTGAGTGAGTCTGTGTGAGTGAGTGAATCTGTGTGAGTGAGTGAGTCCGTGTGAGTGAGTGAGTATATGTGAGTCAGTTTGCGTAAGTGAGTGAGTCTTCGGGAGTGAGACTGTGTGAGTGAGAGAGTCTGTGTGAGTGAGTAAATCTGTATGAGTGAGTGATCCTGTGTGAGTGACTGAGTCTGTGTGAGTGAGTAAATCTGTGTGAGTGAGTGAGTCCGTGTGAGTGAATGAGTTTGTGTGAGTGAGTGAGTCTGTGTGAGTGAGAGAATCTGAATAAGTGAGTGAGTTTGTGTGAGTGAGTGAGTCTGTGTGAGTGAGTGAGTCTGAGTGAGTAAGTTTGTGTGCATGTGTGAGTCCGGGTGAGTGAGTGAGTCCATGTGAGTGAGTAGGTCCGTGTGAGTGAGTGAGTCTGTGTGAGTGAGTGAGTCTGTATGAGTGAGCGGGGCTGTGTGAGTGAGTGAGTGAATCCGTGTGAGTGAGTGAATCTGTATGAGTGAGTGGGTTTGTGTGAGCGAGTGAGTCAGTGTGAGTGAGTAAAAGTGAATGAGTGAGTGAGTTTCTGTGAGTGAGTGTGTCTGTGTGAGGGGGTGAATCTGTATGAGTGAGTGAATTTGTGTGAGTGAGTGAGTCTGTGTGAGTGAATCTGCATGAGTGAGTGAGTTTGTGTGAGTGAATGAATCTGTATGAGTGAGTGAGTCCGTGTGAGTGAGTAAATCTGTATGAATGAGTGAGTCTGTGTGAGTGAGTGAGTCTGTGAGAGTGAGTGAATCTGCATGAGTGAGTGAGTCTGTGTGAGTGAGTAAATCTGTGTGAGTGAGTGAGTCCGTGTGAGTGAGTAAATCTGTGTGAGTGAGTGAGTCCGTGTGAGTGAATGAGTTTGTGTGAGTGAGTGAGTCTGTGTGAGTGAGAGAATCTGAATAAGTGAGTGAGTTTGTGTGAGTGAGTGAGTCTGTGTGAGTGAGTGAGTCTGAGTGAGTAAGTTTGTGTGCATGTGTGAGTCCGGGTGAGTGAGTGAGTCCATGTGAGTGAGTAGGTCCGTGTGAGTGAGTGATTCTGTGTGATTGAGTGAGTCTGTATGAGTGAGCGGGGCTGTGTGAGTGAGTGAGTGAATCCGTGTGAGTGAGTGAATCTGTATGAGTGAGTGGGTTTGTGTGAGCGAGTGAGTCTGTGTGAGTGAGTAAAAGTGAATGAGTGAGTGAGTTTCTGTGAGTGAGTGTGTCTGTGTGAGGGGGTGAATCTGTATGAGTGAGTGAATTTGTGTGAGTGAGTAAGTCTGTGTGAGTGAATCTGCATGAGTGAGTGAGTTTGTGTGAGTGAATGAATCTGTATGGGTGAGTGAGTCCGTGTGAGTGAGTAAATCTGTATGAATGAGTGAGTCTGTGTGAGTGAGTGAGTCTGTGAGAGTGAGTGAATCTGCATGAGTGAGTGAGTCTGTGTGAGTGAGTAAATCTGTGTGAGTGAGTGAGTCTGTGTGAGTGAGTGAGTTTGTGTGAATGAGTAAATCTGTATGAATGAGTGAGTCTGTGTGAGTGAGTGAGACTGTGAGAGTGATTGAATCTGCATGAGTGAGTGAGTCTGTGTGAGTGAGTAAATCTGTGTGAGTGAGTAAGTCTGTGTGAGTGAGTGTGTTTGTGTGACTGAGTGAATCTGTGTGAGTGAGTTTGTCTGTATGAGTGAGTAATTTGGGTCAGTGAGTGAGTTTGTGTGAGTGAGAGAATCTGTATGAGTGAGTGAGTCTGTGAGAGTGAGTGAGTCCGTGTGAGTGAGTGAGTGTGTGTGACTAAGTGAGTCTGTATGAGTCAGTGAGTCTGTGTGAGTGAGTGAATCTGTATGAGTGAGTGGGTTTGTGTGAGTGATTGAGTCTGTGTGAGTGAGAGAGTTTGTGTGAATGAGTGAATCTGTATCATTGAGTGAGTCTGTGAGAGTGAGGGAGTCTGTGTGACTGAGTGAGTCTGTATGAGTGATTGAGTCTGTGTGTGAGTCTGTGTGAATGAGTGAATCTGTGTGAGTGAGGGAGTCTGTGTGAGTGAGTGAGTCTTTGTGAGTGAGTGAGTTTGTGTGAGTGAGTGAGTTTGTGTGAGTGAGTGAATCTGTATGAGTGAGTGAGTTTGTGTGTGTGAGTGAGTCTGTGTGAGTTAGTGAATCTGTATGAGTGAGTGAGTTTGTGTGAGTGAGCGAGTCTTTGTGAGAGAGTGAGTTTGTGTGAGTGAGTCAACCTGTATGAGTGAGTGAATCTGTGTGAGTGAGTGAGTATATGTGAGTGAGTTTGCATGAGTGAGTGAGTCTTTGGGAGTGAGTCTGTGTGAGTGAGAGAGTCTGTGTGAGTGAGTGAGTCCGTGTGAGTGAGTGAATCTATATGAGTGAGTGATCCTGTGTGAGTGAGTGAGACTGTGTGAGTGAGTGAGTCTGTATGAGTGAGCGGGGCTGTGTGAGTGAGTGAGTGAATCCGTGTGAGTGAGTGAATCTGTATGAGTGAGTGGGTTTGTGTGAGCGAGTGAGTCTGTGTGAGTGAGTAAAAGTGAATGAGTGAGTGAGTTTCTGTGAGTGAGTGTGTCTGTGTGAGGGGGTGAATCTGTATGAGTGAGTGAATTTGTGTGAGTGAGTAAGTCTGTGTGAGTGAATCTGCATGAGTGAGTGAGTTTGTGTGAGTGAATGAATCTGTATGAGTGAGTGAGTCCGTGTGAGTGAGTAAATCTGTATGAATGAGTGAGTCTGTGTGAGTGAGTGAGTCTGTGAGAGTGAGTGAATCTGCATGAGTGAGTGAGTCTGTGTGAGTGAGTAAATCTGTGTGAGTGAGTGAGTCTGTGTGAGTGAGTGAGTTTGTGTGAATGAGTAAATCTGTATGAATGAGTGAGTCTGTGTGAGTGAGTGAGTCTGTGAGAGTGATTGAATCTGCATGAGTGAGTGAGTCTGTGTGAGTGAGTAAATCTGTGTGAGTGAGTAAGTCTGTGTGAGTGAGTGTGTTTGTGTGACTGAGTGAGTCTGTGTGAGTGAGTTTGTCTGTATGAGTGAGTAATTTGGGTCAGTGAGTGAGTTTGTGTGAGTGAGAGAATCTGTATGAGTGAGTGAGTCTGTGAGAGTGAGTGAGTCCGTGTGAGTGAGTGAGTGTGTGTGACTAAGTGAGTCTGTATGAGTCAGTGAGTCTGTGTGAGTGAGTGAATCTGTATGAGTGAGTGGGTTTGTGCGAGTGAGTGAGTCTGTGTGAGTGAGAGAGTTTGTGTGAATGAGTGAATCTGTATCATTGAGTGAGTCTGTGAGTGTGAGGGAGTCTGTGTGACTGAGTGAGTCTGTATGAGTGATTGAGTCTGTGTGTGAGTCTGTGTGAATGAGTGAATCTGTGTGAGTGAGGGAGTCTGTGTGAGTGAGTGAGTCTTTGTGAGTGAGTGAGTTTGTGTGAGTGAGTGAGTTTGTGTGAGTGAGTGAATCTGTATGAGTGAGTGAGTTTGTGTGAGTGAGTGAGTCTGTGTGAGTTAGTGAATCTGTATGAGTGAGTGAGTTTGTGTGAGTGAGCGAGTCTTTGTGAGAGAGTGAGTTTGTGTGAGTGAGTCAACCTGTATGAGTGAGTGAGTCTGTGTGAGTGAGTGAGTATATGTGAGTGAGTTTGCATGAGTGAGTGAGTCTTTGGGAGTGAGTCTGTGTGAGTGAGAGAGTCTGTGTGAGTGAGTGAGTCCGTGTGAGTGAGTGAATCTATATGAGTGAGTGATCCTGTGTGAGTGAGTGAGTCTGTGTGAGTGAGTAAATCTGTGTGAGTGATTGAGTCCGTGTGAGTGAGGGAGTCCGAGTGAGTGAGTGAGTCTGTGTGAGTGAGTGAGTCTGTATGAGAGGGTGGGTTTGTGTGAGTGAGTGTGTCTGTATGAGTGAGTGAGTCTGTGTGAGTGAGTGAGTGAGTCTGTGTGAGTGAGTGAATCTGTATGAGTGAGTGGGTTTGTGTGGGTGAGGGATTCTGTGTGAGTGAGTGAATCTGTATGAGTGAGTGAGTGTGTGTGAGTTAGTGTGTCTGTGTGAGTGAGTGGATCTGTATGAGTGAGTGAGTTTGTGTGAGTGAGTGAGTCTGTATGAGTGAGTGAGTTTGTGTGAGTGAGTGAATCTGTATGAGTGAGTGAGTCTGTGTGAGTGAGTGAGTCTGTGTGAGTGAGTGAATCTGTGTGAATGAGTGAGTCCGTGTGAGTGAGTGAGTACATGTGAGTGAGTGAGTCTGTATGAGTGAGTGGGTTTGTGTGAGTGAGGGAGCCTGTATGAGTTAGCGAGTCTGAGTGAGTGAGTGAGTCTGTGTGAGTGAGTGCTTCTGTATGAGTGAGTGGGTTTGTGAGAGTGAGGGAGTCTGTGTGAGAGAGTGAATCTGTATGAGTGAGTGAGATTGTGTGAGTGAGTGAGTCTGTGTGAGTGAGTGAATCTGTATGAGTGAGTGAGTTTGTGTGAGTGAGTGAGTCTGTGTGAGTGAGTGAGTCTGTGCGAGTGAGTGAATCAATATGAGTGAGTGAGTCTGTGTGAGTGAGTGAGTTTGTGTGTGAGTGAATCAATATGAGTGAGTGAGTCTGTGTGAGTGAGTGAGTCTGTATGTTTGAGTGAGTCTGTGTGAGTTAGTCTGTGTGAGGGAGTGAGTTTGGGTGAGTGAGTGAGTCTGTGTGAGTGAGTGTATCTGAATGAGTGAGTGATCCTGTGTGGGTGAGTGAATCTGTGTGAGTGAGTGAGTCCATGTGAGTGAGTGAGTGCGTGTGAGTGAGTGAGTCTGTGTGAGTGAGTGAGTCTGTGTGAGTGAGTGAATCTGTGTGAGTGAGTGAGTCCGTGTGAGTGAGTGAGTATATGTGAGTCAGTTTGCGTAAGTGAGTGAGTCTTTGGGAGTGAGACTGTGTGAGTGAGAGAGTCTGTGTGAGTGAGTAAATCTGTATGAGTGAGTGATCCTGTGTGAGTGACTGAGTCTGTGTGAGTGAGTAAATCTGTGTGAGTGAGTGAGTCCGTGTGAGTGAATGAGTTTGTGTGAGTCAGTGAGTCTGTGTGAGTGAGTGAATCTGTATGATAGAGTGAGTTTGTGTGAGTGAGTGAGTCTGTGTGAGTGAGAGAATCTGAATAAGTGAGTGAGTTTGTGTGAGTGAGTGAGTCTGTGTGAGTGAGTGAGTCTGAGTGAGTAAGTTTGTGTGCATGTGTGAGTCCGGGTGAGTGAGTGAGTCCATGTGAGTGAGTAGGTCCGTGTGAGTGAGTGAGTCTGTGTGAGTGAGTGAGTCTGTATGAGTGAGCGGGGCTGTGTGAGTAAGTGAGTGATTCTGTGTGAGTGAGTGAATCTGTATGAGTGAGTGGGTTTGTGTGAGCGAGTGAGTCTGTGTGAGTGAGTAAAAGTGAATGAGTGAGTGAGTTTCTGTGAGTGAGTGTGTCTGTGTGAGGGGGTGAATCTGTATGAGTGAGTGAATTTGTGTGAGTGAGTGAGTCTGTGTGAGTGAATCTGCATGAGTGAGTGAGTTTGTGTTCGTGAGTGCGTCTGTGCAAGTGAATGAGTTTGATGTAAGTGAGTGAGTCTGTGTGAGTGAGTGAATCTGTATGATAGAGTGAGTTTGTGTGAGTGAGTGAGTCTGTGTGAGTGAGAGAATCTGAATAAGTGAGTGAGTTTGTGTGAATGAGTGAGTCTGTGTAGTGAGTCTGTGTGAGTGAGTGAGTTTGTGTGAGTGAGTGAGTCTGTGTGAGTGAGTGAGTCTGAGTGAGTAAGTTTGTGTGCGTGTGTGAGTCTATGTGAGTGAGTGAATCTGTGTTAGTGAGTGAGTCCGTGTGAGTGTGAGTCCGTGTGAGTGAGTGAGTGTGTGTGAGTGAGTGAGAGAGTCTGTGTGAGCGAGTGAATCTGTATGAGTGAGTGGGTTTGTGTGAGTAAGTGAGTCTGTATGAGTGAGGGATTCTGTGTTTGTGAGTGAATCTGTATGAGTGAGTGAGTGTGTGTGAGTTAGTGAGTCTGTGTGAGTGAGTGAATGTTTATGAGTGAGTGAGTTTGTGTGAGTGAGTGAGTCTGTGTGAGTGAGTGAGTTTGTGTGAGTGAGTGAATCTGTATGAGTTAGTGAGTCCGTGTGAGTGAGTTAGTCCGTGTGAGTGAGTGAGTCTGTGTGAGTGAGTGAGTCTGTGTGAGTGAGTGAATCTGTGTGAGTGAGTGAGTCCGTGTGAGTGAGTGAGTATATGTGAGTCAGTTTGCGTAAGTGAGTGAGTCTTTGGGAGTGAGACTGTGTGAGTGAGAGAGTCTGTGTGAGTGAGTAAATCTGTATGAGTGAGTGATCCTGTGTGAGTGACTGAGTCTGTGTGAGTGAGTAAATCTGTGTGAGTGAGTGAGTCCGTGTGAGTGAATGAGTTTGTGTAAGTGAGTGAGTCTGTGTGAGTGAGTGAATCTGTATGATAGAGTGAGTTTGTGTGAGTGAGTGAGTCTGTGTGAGTGAGAGAATCTGAATAAGTGAGTGAGTTTGTGTGAATGAGTGAGTCTGTGTAGTGAGTCTGTGTGAGTGAGTGAGTTTGGGCGAGTGAGTGAGTCTGTGTGAGTGAGTGAGTCTGAGTGAGTAAGTTTGTGTGCGTGTGTGAGTCTATGTGAGTGAGTGAATCTGTGTTAGTGAGTGAGTCCGTGTGAGTGTGAGTCCGTGTGAGTGAGTGAGTGTGTGTGAGTGAGTGAGAGAGTCTGTGTGAGCGAGTGAATCTGTATGAGTGAGTGGGTTTGTGTGAGTAAGTGAGTCTGTATGAGTAAGGGATTCTGTGTGAGTGAGTGAATCTGTATGAGTGAGTGAGTGTGTGTGAGTTAGTGAGTCTGTGTGAGTGAGTGAATGTTTATGAGTGAGTGAGTTTGTGTGAGTGAGTGAGTCTGTGTGAGTGAGTGAGTTTGTGTGAGTGAGTGAATCTGTATGAGTTAGTGAGTCCGTGTGAGTGAGTTAGTCCGTGTGAGTGAGTGAGTCTGTGTGAGTGAGTGAGTCTGTGTGTGAGTCTGTGTGAATGAGTGAATCTGTGTGAGTGAGGGAGTCTGTGTGAGTGAGTGAGTCTTTGTGAGTGAGTGAGTTTGTGTGAGTGAGTGAGTTTGTGTGAGTGAGTGAATCTGTATGAGTGAGTGAGTTTGTGTGAGTGAGTGAGTCTGTGTGAGTTAGTGAATCTGTATGAGTGAGTGAGTTTGTGTGAGTGAGCGAGTCTTTGTGAGAGAGTGAGTTTGTGTGAGTGAGTCAACCTGTATGAGTGAGTGAGTCTGTGTGAGTGAGTGAGTTTGTGTGAGTGAGTGAATCTGTATGAGTTAGTGAGTCCGTGTGAGTGAGTTAGTCCGTGTGAGTGAGTGAGTCTGTGTGAGTGAGTGAGTCTGTGTGAGTGAGTGAATCTGTGTGAGTGAGTGAGTCCGTGTGAGTGAGTGAGTATATGTGAGTCAGTTTGCGTAAGTGAGTGAGTCTTTGGGAGTGAGACTGTGTGAGTGAGAGAGTCTGTGTGAGTGAGTAAATCTGTATGAGTGAGTGATCCTGTGTGAGTGACTGAGTCTGTGTGAGTGAGTAAATCTGTGTGAGTGAGTGAGTCCGTGTGAGTGAATGAGTTTGTGTGAGTCAGTGAGTCTGTGTGAGTGAGTGAATCTGTATGATAGAGTGAGTTTGTGTGAGTGAGTGAGTCTGTGTGAGTGAGAGAATCTGAATAAGTGAGTGAGTTTGTGTGAGTGAGTGAGTCTGTGTGAGTGAGTGAGTCTGAGTGAGTAAGTTTGTGTGCATGTGTGAGTCCGGGTGAGTGAGTGAGTCCATGTGAGTGAGTAGGTCCGTGTGAGTGAGTGAGTCTGTGTGAGTGAGTGAGTCTGTATGAGTGAGCGGGGCTGTGTGAGTGAGTGAGTGAATCCGTGTGAGTGAGTGAATCTGTATGAGTGAGTGGGTTTGTGTGAGCGAGTGAGTCTGTGTGAGTGAGTAAAAGTGAATGAGTGAGTGAGTTTCTGTGAGTGAGTGTGTCTGTGTGAGGGGGTGAATCTGTATGAGTGAGTGAATTTGTGTGAGTGAGTGAGTCTGTGTGAGTGAATCTGCATGAGTGAGTGAGTTTGTGTGAGTGAATGAATCTGTATGAGTGAGTGAGTCCGTGTGAGTGAGTAAATCTGTATGAATGAGTGAGTCTGTGTGAGTGAGTGAGTCTGTGAGAGTGAGTGAATCTGCATGAGTGAGTGAGTCTGTGTGAGTGAGTAAATCTGTGTGAGTGAGTGAGTCTGTGTGAGTGAGTGAGTTTGTGTGAACGAGTAAATCTGTATGAATGAGTGAGTCTGTGTGAGTGAGTGAGTCTGTGAGAGTGATTGAATCTGCATGAGTGAGTGAGTCTGTGTGAATGAGTAAATCTGTGTGAGTAAGTCTGTGTGAGTGAGTGTGTTTGTGTGACTGAGTGAGTCTGTGTGAGTGAGTGTGTCTGTATGAGTGAGTAATTTGGGTCAGTGAGTGAGTTTGTGCGAGTGAGAGAATCTGTATGAGTGAGTGAGCCTGCTTGAGTGAGTGAGTCTGTGTGAGTGAGTGAATCTGTTTGAGTGAGTGAGTCTGTGAGAGTGAGTGAGTCCGTGTGAGTGAGTGAGTGTGTGTGACTAAGTGAGTCTGTATGAGTCAGTGAGTCTGTGTGAGTGAGTGAATCTGTATGAGTGAGTGGGTTTGTGTGAGTGAGTGAGTCTGTGTGAGTGAGAGAGTTTGTGTGAATGAGTGAATCTGTATCATTGAGTGAGTCTGTGAGTGTGAGGGAGTCTGTGTGACTGAGTGAGTCTGTATGAGTGATTGAGTCTGTGAGTGAGTCTGTGTGAATGAGTGAATCTGTGTGAGTGAGGGAGTCTGTGTGAGTGAGTGAGTTTGTGTGAGTGAGTGAGTTTGTGTGAGTGAGTGAATCTGTATGAGTGAGTGAGTTTGTGTGAGTGAGTGAGTCTGTGTGAGTTAGTGAATCTGTATGAGTGAGTGAGTTTGTGTGAGTGAGCGAGTCTTTGTGAGAGAGTGAGTTTGTGTGAGTGAGTCAACCTGTATGAGTGAGTGAGTCTGTGTGAGTGAGTGAGTATATGTGAGTGAGTTTGCATGAGTGAGTGAGTCTTTGGGAGTGAGTCTGTGTGAGTGAGAGAGTCTGTGTGAGTGAGTGAGTCCGTGTGAGTGAGTGAATCTATATGAGTGAGTGATCCTGTGTGAGTGAGTGAGTCTGTGTGAGTGAGTAAATCTGTGTGAGTGATTGAGTCCGTGTGAGTGAGGGAGTCCGAGTGAGTGAGTGAGTCTGTGTGAGTGAGTGAGTCTGTATGAGAGGGTGGGTTTGTGTGAGTGAGTGTGTCTGTATGAGTGAGTGAGTGTGTGTGAGTTAGTGCGTCTGTGTGAGTGAGTGGATCTGTATGAGTGAGTGAGTGTGTGTGAGTTAGTGCGTCTGTGTGAGTGAGTGAATCTGTATGAGTGAGTGAGTTTGTGTGAGTGAGTGAGTCTGTATGAGTGAGTGAGTTTGTGTGAGTGAGTGAATCTGTATGAGTGAGTGAGTCTGTGTGAGTGAGTGAGTCTGTGTGAGTGAGTGAATCTGTGTGAATGAGTGAGTCCATGTGAGTGAGTGAGTACATGTGAGTGAGTGAGTCTGTATGAGTGAGTGGGTTTGTGTGAGTGAGGGAGTCTGTATGAGTTAGCGAGTCTGAGTGAGTGAGTGAGTCTGTGTGAGTGAGTGCTTCTGTATGAGTGAGTGGGTTTGTGAGAGTGAGGGAGTCTGTGTGAGAGAGTGAATCTGTATGAGTGAGTGAGATTGTGTGAGTGAGTGAGTCTGTGTGAGTGAGTGAGTCTGTGTGAGTGAGTGAGTTTGTGTGAGTGAGTGAATCAATATGAGTGAGTGAGTCTGTGTGAGTGAGTGAGTTTGTGTGAGTGAGTGAATCAACATGAGTGAGTGAGTCTGTGTGAGTGAGTGAGTCTGTATGTTTGAGTGAGTCTGTGTGAGTGAGTGTGTCTGTATGAGTGAGTAATTTGGGTCAGTGAGTGAGTTTGTGCGAGTGAGAGAATCTGTATGAGTGAGTGAGCCTGCTTGAGTGAGTGAGTCTGTGTGAGTGAGTGAATCTGTTTGAGTGAGTGAGTCTGTGAGAGTGTGAGTCCGTGTGAGTGAGTGAGTGTGTGTGACTAAGTGAGTCTGTATGAGTCAGTGAGTCTGTGTGAGTGAGTGAATCTGTATGAGTGAGTGGGTTTGTGTGAGTAAGTGAGTCTGTATGAGTGAGGGATTCTGTGTGAGTGAGTGAATCTGTATGAGTGAGTGAGTGTGTGTGAGTTAGTGAGTCTGTGTGAGTGAGTGAATGTTTATGAGTGAGTGAGTTTGTGTGAGCGAGTGAGCCTGTGTGAGTGAGTGAGTTTGTGTGAGTGAGTGAATCTGTATGAGTTAGTGAGTCCGTGTGAGTGAGTTAGTCCGTTTGAGTGAGTGAGTCTGTGTGAGTGAGTGAGTCTGTGTGAGTGAGTGAATCTGTGTGAGTGAGTGAGTCCGTGTGAGTGAGTGAGTATATGTGAGTCAGTTTGCGTAAGTGAGTGAGTCTTTGGGAGTGAGACTGTGTGAGTGAGAGAGTCTGTGTGAGTGAGTAAATCTGTATGAGTGAGTGATCCTGTGTGAGTGACTGAGTCTGTGTGAGTGAGTAAATCTGTATGAGTGAGTGATCCTGTGTGAGTGACTGAGTCTGTGTGAGTGAGTAAATCTGTGTGAGTGAGTGAGTCCGTGTGAGTGAATGAGTTTGTGTGAGTGAGTGAGTCTGTGTGAGTGAGAGAATCTGAATAAGTGAGTGAGTTTGTGTGAGTGAGTGAGTCTGTGTGAGTGAGTGAGTCTGAGTGAGTAAGTTTGTGTGCATGTGTGAGTCCGGGTGAGTGAGTGAGTCCATGTGAGTGAGTAGGTCCGTGTGAGTGAGTGAGTCTGTGTGAGTGAGTGAGTCTGTATGAGTGAGCGGGGCTGTGTGAGTGAGTGAGTGAATCCGTGTGAGTGAGTGAATCTGTATGAGTGAGTGGGTTTGTGTGAGCGAGTGAGTCTGTGTGAGTGAGTAAAAGTGAATGAGTGAGTGAGTTTCTGTGAGTGAGTGTGTCTGTGTGAGGGGGTGAATCTGTATGAGTGAGTGAATTTGTGTGAGTGAGTGAGTCTGTGTGAGTGAATCTGCATGAGTGAGTGAGTTTGTGTGAGTGAATGAATCTGTATGAGTGAGTGAGTCCGTGTGAGTGAGTAAATCTGTATGAATGAGTGAGTCTGTGTGAGTGAGTGAGTCTGTGAGAGTGAGTGAATCTGCATGAGTGAGTGAGTCTGTGTGAGTGAGTAAATCTGTGTGAGTGAGTGAGTCTGTGTGAGTGAGTAAATCTGTGTGAGTGAGTGAGTCCGTGTGAGTGAATGAGTTTGTGTGAGTGAGTGAGTCTGTGTGAGTGAGAGAATCTGAATAAGTGAGTGAGTTTGTGTGAGTGAGTGAGTCTGTGTGAGTGAGTGAGTCTGAGTGAGTAAGTTTGTGTGCATGTGTGAGTCCAGGTGAGTGAGTGAGTCCACGTGAGTGAGTAGGTCCGTGTGAGTGAGTGAGTCTGTGTGAGTGAGTGAGTCTGCATGAGTGAGCGGGGCTGTGTGAGTGAGTGAGTGAATCCGTGTGAGTGAGTGAATCTGTATGAGTGAGTGGGTTTGTGTGAGCGAGTGAGTCTGTGTGAGTGAGTAAAAGTGAATGAGTGAGTGAGTTTCTGTGAGTGAGTGTGTCTGTGTGAGGGGGTGAAT
This sequence comes from Carcharodon carcharias, assembly GCF_017639515.1. Taxonomy (NCBI): domain Eukaryota; kingdom Metazoa; phylum Chordata; class Chondrichthyes; order Lamniformes; family Lamnidae; genus Carcharodon; species Carcharodon carcharias. Next base: position 54,374,963 of record NC_054483.1, on the reverse strand, counting down.
CTGTATGAGTGAGTGAATTTGTGTGAGTGAGTAAGTCTGTGTGAGTGAATCTGCATGAGTGAGTGAGTTTGTGTGAGTGAATGAATCTGTATGAGTGAGTGAGTCCGTGTGAGTGAGTAAATCTGTATGAATGAGTGAGTCTGTGTGAGTGAGTGAGTCTGTGAGAGTGATTGAATCTGCATGAGTGAGTGAGTCTGTGTGAGTGAGTAAATCTGTGTGAGTGAGTGAGTCTGTGTGAGTGAGTGAGTTTGTGTGAATGAGTAAATCTGTATGAATGAGTGAGTCTGTGTGAGTGAGTGAGTCTGTGAGAGTGATTGAATCTGCATGAGTGAGTGAGTCTGTGTGAGTGAGTAAATCTGTGTGAGTGAGTAAGTCTGTGTGAGTGAGTGTGTTTGTGTGACTGAGTGAGTCTGTGTGAGTGAGTTTGTCTGTATGAGTGAGTAATTTGGGTCAGTGAGTGAGTTTGTGTGAGTGAGAGAATCTGTATGAGTGAGTGAGTCTGTGAGAGTGAGTGAGTCCGTGTGAGTGAGTGAGTGTGTGTGACTAAGTGAGTCTGTATGAGTCAGTGAGTCTGTGTGAGTGAGTGAATCTGTATGAGTGAGTGGGTTTGTGTGAGTGAGTGAGTCTGTGTGAGTGAGAGAGTTTGTGTGAATGAGTGAATCTGTATCATTGATTGAGTCTGTGAGAGTGAGTGAGTCTGTGTGACTGAGTGAGTCTGTATGAGTGATTGAGTCTGTGAGTGAGTCTGTGTGAATGAGTGAATCTGTGTGAGTGAGGGAGTCTGTGTGAGTGAGTGAGTCTTTGTGAGTGAGTGAGTTTGTGTGAGTGAGTGAGTTTGTGTGAGTGAGTGAATCTGTATGAATGAGTGAGTCTGTGTGAGTGAGCGAGTCTTTGTGAGAGAGTGAGTTTGTGTGAGTGAGTCAACCTGTATAAGTGAGTGAGTCTGTGTGAGTGAGTGAGTATATGTGAGTGAGTTTGCATGAGTGAGTGAGTCTTTGGGAGTGAGTCTGTGTGAGTGAGAGAGTCTGTGTGAGTGAGTGAGTCTGTGTGAGTGAGTGAGTTTGTGTGAGTGAGTGAATCTGTATGAGTTAGTGAGTCCGTGTGAGTGAGTTAGTCCGTGTGAGTGAGTGAGTCTGTGTGAGTGAGTGAGTCTGTGTGAGTGAGTGAATCTGTGTGAGAGAGTGAGTCCGTGTGAGTGAGTGAGTATATGTGAGTCAGTTTGCGTAAGTGAGTGAGTCTTTGGGAGTGAGTCTGTGTGAGTGAGAGAGTCTGTGTGAGTGAGTGAGTCTGTGTGAGTGAGTGAGTTTGTGTGAGTGAGTGAATCTGTATGAGTTAGTGAGTCCGTGTGAGTGAGTTAGTCCGTGTGAGTGAGTGAGTCTGTGTGAGTGAGTGAGTCTGTGTGAGTGAGTGAATCTGTGTGAGTGAGTGAGTCCGTGTGAGTGAGTGAGTATATGTGAGTCAGTTTGCGTAAGTGAGTGAGTCTTTGGGAGTGAGACTGTGTGAGTGAGAGAGTCTGTGTGAGTGAGTAAATCTGTATGAGTGAGTGATCCTGTGTGAGTGACTGAGTCTGTGTGAGTGAGTAAATCTGTGTGAGTGAGTGAGTCCGTGTGAGTGAATGAGTTTGTGTAAGTGAGTGAGTCTGTGTGAGTGAGTGAATCTGTATGATAGAGTGAGTTTGTGTGAGTGAGTGAGTCTGTGTGAGTGAGAGAATCTGAATAAGTGAGTGAGTTTGTGTGAGTGAGTGAGTCTGTGTGAGTGAGTGAGTCTGAGTGAGTAAGTTTGTGTGCATGTGTGAGTCCGGGTGAGTGAGTGAGTCCATGTGAGTGAGTAGGTCCGTGTGAGTGAGTGAGTCTGTGTGAGTGAGTGAGTCTGTATGAGTGAGCGGGGCTGTGTGAGTGAGTGAGTGAATCCGTGTGAGTGAGTGAATCTGTATGAGTGAGTGAATTTGTGTGAGTGAGTGAGTCTGTGTGAGTGAATCTGCATGAGTGAGTGAGTTTGTGTGAGTGAATGAATCTGTATGAGTGAGTGAGTCCGTGTGAGTGAGTAAATCTGTATGAATGAGTGAGTCTGTGTGAGTGAGTGAGTCTGTGAGAGTGAGTGAATCTGCATGAGTGAGTGAGTCTGTGTGAGTGAGTGAGTTTGTGTGAATGAGTAAATCTGTATGAATGAGTGAGTCTGTGTGAGTGAGTGAGTCTGTGAGAGTGATTGAATCTGCATGAGTGAGTGAGTCTGTGTGAGTGAGTAAATCTGTGTGAGTAAGTCTGTGTGAGTGAGTGTGGTTGTGTGACTGAGTGAGTCTGTGTGAGTGAGTGTGTCTGTATGAGTGAGTAATTTGGGTCAGTGAGTGAGTTTGTGCGAGTGAGAGAATCTGTATGAGTGAGTGAGCCTGCTTGAGTGAGTGAGTCTGTGAGAGTGAGTGAGTCCGTGTGAGTGAGTGAGTGTGTGTGACTAAGTGAGTCTGTATGAGTCAGTGAGTCTGTGTGAGTGAGTGAATCTGTATGAGTGAGTGGGTTTGTGTGAGTGAGTGAGTCTGTGTGAGTGAGAGAGTTTGTGTGAATGAGTGAATCTGTATCATTGAGTGAGTCTGTGAGTGTGAGGGAGTCTGTGTGACTGAGTGAGTCTGTATGAGTGATTGAGTCTGTGAGTGAGTCTGTGTGAATGAGTGAATCTGTGTGAGTGAGGGAGTCTGTGTGAGTGAGTGAGTTTGTGTGAGTGAGTGAGTTTGTGTGAGTGAGTGAATCTGTATGAGTGAGTGAGTTTGTGTGAGTGAGTGAGTCTGTGTGAGTTAGTGAATCTGTATGAGTGAGTGAGTTTGTGTGTGAGCGAGTCTTTGTGAGAGAGTGAGTTTGTGTGAGTGAGTCAACCTGTATGAGTGAGTGAGTCTGTGTGAGTGAGTGAGTATATGTGAGTGAGTTTGCATGAGTGAGTGAGTCTTTGGGAGTGAGTCTGTGTGAGTGAGAGAGTCTGTGTGAGTGAGTGAGTCCGTGTGAGTGAGTGAATCTATATGAGTGAGTGATCCTGTGTGAGTGAGTGAGTCTGTGTGAGTGAGTAAATCTGTGTGAGTGATTGAGTCCGTGTGAGTGAGGGAGTCCGAGTGAGTGAGTGAGTCTGTGTGAGTGAGTGAGTCTGTATGAGAGGGTGGGTTTGTGTGAGTGAGTGTGTCTGTATGAGTGAGTGAGTGTGTGTGAGTTAGTGCGTCTGTGTGAGTGAGTGGATCTGTATGAGTGAGTGAGTGTGTGTGAGTTAGTGCGTCTGTGTGAGTGAGTGAATCTGTATGAGTGAGTGAGTTTGTGTGAGTGAGTGAGTCTGTATGAGTGAGTGAGTTTGTGTGAGTGAGTGAATCTGTATGAGTGAGTGAGTCTGTGTGAGTGAGTGAGTCTGTGTGAGTGAGTGAATCTGTGTGAATGAGTGAGTCCATGTGAGTGAGTGAGTACATGTGAGTGAGTGAGTCTGTATGAGTGAGTGGGTTTGTGTGAGTGAGGGAGTCTGTATGAGTTAGCGAGTCTGAGTGAGTGAGTGAGTCTGTGTGAGTGAGTGCTTCTGTATGAGTGAGTGGGTTTGTGAGAGTGAGGGAGTCTGTGTGAGAGAGTGAATCTGTATGAGTGAGTGAGATTGTGTGAGTGAGTGAGTCTGTGTGAGTGAGTGAGTCTGTGTGAGTGAGTGAGTCTGTGTGAGTGAGTGAATCAATATGAGTGAGTGAGTCTGTGTGAGAGAGTGAGTTTGTGTGAGTGAGTGAATCAACATGAGTGAGTGAGTCTTTGTGAGTGAGTGAATCTGTGTGAGTGAGTGAATCTGTATGAGTGAGTGAGTTTGTGTGAGTGAGTGAGTCTGTGTGAGTGAGTGAATCTGTGTGAGTGAGTGAATCTGTGTGAGTAAGTGAGTGAGTCTGTGTGAGTGAGTGAATCTGTATGAGTGAGTGGGTTTGTGTGAGTAAGTGAGTCTGTATGAGTGAGTTAGTCTGTGTGAGTGAGTGAGTCCGTGTGAGTGAGTGAATCTGTATGAGTGAGTGGGTCCGTGTGAGTGAGGGATTCTGTGTGAGTGGGTGAATCTGTATGAGTGAGTGAGTGTGTGTGAGTTAGTGAGTCTGTGTGAGTGAGTGAATCTATGACTGATTGAGTTTGTGTGAGTGAGTGAGTCTGTGTGAGTGAGTGAGTTTGTGTGAGTGAGTGAATCTGCATGAGTGAGTGAGTCTGTGTGAGTGAGTGAGTTTGTGTGATTGAGTGAATCTGTGTGAGTGAGTGAGTCCATGTCAAGTGAGTGAGTCAGTGTGAGTGAGTGAGTCTGTGTGAGTGAGTGAGTCCGTATGAGTGAGTGAGTCTGTGTGAGTGAGTCTGTGTGCGTGTGTGAGTCCGTGTGAGTGAGCGCGTCCGTGTGAGTCAGTGAGTCTGTGCGAGTGAATGAGTCTATGAGTGAGTGGGGCTGTGTGAGTGAGTGATTCTGTGTGCGTGAGTGAATCTGTATGAGTGAGTGAGTTTGTGTGAGTGAGTGAGTGTGTGAGTGAGTGAGTTTGTGTGAGTGAGTGAATCTGTATGAGTGAGTGAATCTGTGTGAGTGAGTGAGTCTGTGTGAGTGAGCGAATCTGTATGAGTGAGTCAGTTTGTGTGAGTGAGTGAGTGTGAGTGAGTGAGTTTGTGTGAGTGAGTGAATCTGTATGAGTGTGAGTTTGTGTGAGTGAGTGAGTCTGTGTGAGTGAGTGAGTCTGTGTGAGTGAGTGAATCTGTGTGAGTGAGTGAGTCTGTGTGAGTGAGATTGTGTGAGTGTGTGAAACGCTATGAGTGAGTGGGTTTGTGTGAGTGAGTTTGTGTGAGTGAGTGAGTTTGTCTGAGTGAGTCAGTTTGTGTGAGTGCGTGAATCTTCATGAGTGAGTGAGCCTGTGTGAGTGAGTGAGTGATCCGTGTGAGTCAGTGAATCTGTATGAGTGAGTGAGTTTGTGTGAGTGAGTGAGTCTGTGTGAGTGAGTGAATCTGTGTGAGTGACTGAGTCTGTGTGAGTGCATGTATGAGTCTGTGTGAGTGAGTGAATCTGTATGAGAGAGCGAGTCTGAGTGAGTGAGTGAGTCTGTGTGAGTGAGTGCTTCTGTATGAGTGAGTGGGTTTGTGAGAGTGAGGGAGTCTGTGTGAGAGAGTGAGTTTGTGTGAGTGAGTGAATCTGTGTGAGTGAGTGAGTCTGTGTGAGTGAGTGAGTCTGTGTGAGTGAGTGAGTCTGTGTGAGTAAATGAATCTGTATGAGTGAGTGTGTTTGTTTGAGAGAGTGAGTCTGTGTGAGTGAGTGAGTCTGTGTGAGTGAGTGAGTTTGTGTGAGTGAGTGAATCTGTATGAGTGAGTCAGTCTGTGAGAGTGAGTGAGTCGGTGTGAGTGAGTGAATTTGTATGAGTGAGTGAGACTGTGTGAGTGAGTGAATCTGTGCGAGTGACTGAGTCCATGTGAGAGAGTGAGTCCGTGTGAGTGAGTGAGTCACTGTGAGTGAGTAAGTCTGTATGAGTGAGTGAGTCTGTGTGAGTGAGTGAGTCACTGTGAGTGAGTGAATCTGTATGAGTGAGTGAATCTGTGTGAGTGAGTGAGTCTGTGTGAGTGAGCGAATCTGTATGAGTGTGTCAGTTTGTGTGAGTGAGTGAGTGTGTGAGTGAGTGAGTTTGTGTGAGTGAGTGAATCTGTATGAGTGTGAGTTTGTGTGAGCGAGTGAGTCTGTGTGAGTGAGTGAGTCTGTGTGAGTGAGTGAATCTGTGTGAGTGAGTGAGTCTGTGTGAGTGAGTTTGTGTGAGTGTGTGAAACGCTATGAGTGAGTGGGTTTGTGTGTGTGTGTCTGTGTGAGTGAGTGAGTTTGTCTGAGTGAGTCAGTTTGTGTGAGTGCGTGAATCTTCATGAGTGAGTGAGCCTGTGTGAGTGAGTGAGTGATTCCGTGTGAGTCAGTGAATCTGTATGAGTGAGTGAGTTTGTGTGAGTGAGTGAGTCTGTGTGAGTGAGTGAATCTGTGTGAGTGACTGAGTCTGTGTGAGTGAATGTATGAGTCTGGGTGAGTGAGTGAATCTGTATGAGTGAGCGAGTCTGAGTGAGTGAGTGAGTCTGTGTGAGTGAGTGATTTTGTGTGAGTGAGTGAATCTGTGTAAGTGAGTGCATCTGTGTGAGTGAGTGAGTCTCTATGAGTGAGTGAGTTTGTGTGAGTGAGTGAGTCTGTGTGAGTGAGTGAGTCTCTATGAGTGAGGGAGTCTGTGTGAGTGAGTGAGTCTGTACGAGTGAGTGAATCTGTATGAGTGAGTGAGTCTGTGTGAAAGAGTGAGTCTGTACGAGTGAGTGAATCTGTATGAGTGAGTGAGTCTGTTTGAGAGAGTGAGTCTGTGTGAGTGAATGAATGTGTATGAGTGAGTGAGACTGTGTGAGTGAGTGAGTTTGTGTGAGTGAGTGAGTCTGTGTGAGTGAGTGAATCTGTGTGAGTGAGTGAGTCGGTGTGAGTGAGTGAATTTCTGTGAGTCAGTGAGTTTTTGTGAGTGAGTGTGTGTGAGTGATGGATTTTGTGTGAGTGAGTGAGTCTGTGTGAGTGAGTGAATCTGTATGAGTGAGTGAGTCTGTGTGAGTGAGTGAGTCTGTGTGAGTAAATGAATCTGTATGAGTGAGTGTGTTTGTTTGAGAGAGTGAGTCTGTGTGAGTGAGTCTGTGTGACTGAGTGAGTCCGTGTGAGTGAGTGAGACTGTGTGAGTGAGTGAGTGACTCTGTGTGTGTGAGTGAATCTGTATGAGTGAGTGGGTTTGAGTGAGTGAGTCTGTATGAGTGAGTGAGTCTGTGTGAGTGAGTGAGTGTGTCTGTGTGAGTGAGTGAATCTGTATGAGTGATTGGGTTTGTGAGAGTGAGGGAGTCTGTGTGAGTGAGCGAATCTGTATGAGTGAGTCAGTTTGTGTGAGTGAGTGAGTGTGAGTGAGTGAGTTTGTGTGAGTGAGTGAATCTGTATGAGTGTGAGTTTGTGTGAGTGAGTGAGTCTGTGTGAGTGAGTGAGTCTGTGTGAGTGAGTGAATCTGTGTGAGTGAGTGAGTCTGTGTGAGTGAGATTGTGTGAGTGTGTGAAACGCTATGAGTGAGTGGGTTTGTGTGAGTGAGTTTGTGTGAGTGAGTGAGTTTGTCTGAGTGAGTCAGTTTGTGTGAGTGCGTGAATCTTCATGAGTGAGTGAGCCTGTGTGAGTGAGTGAGTGATCCGTGTGAGTCAGTGAATCTGTATGAGTGAGTGAGTTTGTGTGAGTGAGTGAGTCTGTGTGAGTGAGTGAATCTGTGTGAGTGACTGAGTCTGTGTGAGTGCATGTTTGTGTCTGTGTGAGTGAGTGAATCTGTATGAGAGAGCGAGTCTGAGTGAGTGAGTGAGTCTGTGTGAGTGAGTGCTTCTGTATGAGTGAGTGGGTTTGTGAGAGTGAGGGAGTCTGTGTGTGAGAGTGAGTTTGTGTGAGTGAGTGATTCTGTGTGAGTGAGTGTGTCTGTGTGAGTGAGTGAGTCTGTGTGAGTGAGTGAGTCTGTGTGAGTAAATGAATCTGTATGAGTGAGTGTGTTTGTTTGAGAGAGTGAGTCTGTGTGAGTGAGTGAGTCTGTGTGAGTGAGTGAGTTTGTGTGAGTGAGTGAATCTGTATGAGTGAGTCAGTCTGTGAGAGTGAGTGAGTCGGTGTGAGTGAGTGAATTTGTATGAGTGAGTGAGACTGTGTGAGTGAGTGAATCTGTGCGAGTGACTGAGTCCATGTGAGAGAGTGAGTCCGTGTGAGTGAGTGAGTCACTGTGAGTGAGTAAGTCTGTATGAGTGAGTGAGTCTGTGTGAGTGAGTGAGTCACTGTGAGTGAGTGAATCTGTATGAGTGAGTGAATCTGTGTGAGTGAGTGAGTCTGTGTGAGTGAGCGAATCTGTATGAGTGTGTCAGTTTGTGTGAGTGAGTGAGTGTGTGAGTGAGTGAGTTTGTGTGAGTGAGTGAATCTGTATGAGTGTGAGTTTGTGTGAGCGAGTGAGTCTGTGTGAGTGAGTGAGTCTGTGTGAGTGAGTGAATCTGTGTGAGTGAGTGAGTCTGTGTGAGTGAGTTTGTGTGAGTGTGTGAAACGCTATGAGTGAGTGGGTTTGTGTGTGTGTGTCTGTGTGAGTGAGTGAGTTTGTCTGAGTGAGTCAGTTTGTGTGAGTGCGTGAATCTTCATGAGTGAGTGAGCCTGTGTGAGTGAGTGAGTGATTCCGTGTGAGTCAGTGAATCTGTATGAGTGAGTGAGTTTGTGTGAGTGAGTGAGTCTGTGTGAGTGAGTGAATCTGTGTGAGTGACTGAGTCTGTGTGAGTGAATGTATGAGTCTGGGTGAGTGAGTGAATCTGTATGAGTGAGCGAGTCTGAGTGAGTGAGTGAGTCTGTGTGAGTGAGTGATTTTGTGTGAGTGAGTGAATCTGTGTAAGTGAGTGCATCTGTGTGAGTGAGTGAGTCTCTATGAGTGAGTGAGTTTGTGTGAGTGAGTGAGTCTGTGTGAGTGAGTGAGTCTCTATGAGTGAGGGAGTCTGTGTGAGTGAGTGAGTCTGTACGAGTGAGTGAATCTGTATGAGTGAGTGAGTCTGTGTGAAAGAGTGAGTCTGTACGAGTGAGTGAATCTGTATGAGTGAGTGAGTCTGTTTGAGAGAGTGAGTCTGTGTGAGTGAATGAATGTGTATGAGTGAGTGAGACTGTGTGAGTGAGTGAGTTTGTGTGAGTGAGTGAGTCTGTGTGAGTGAGTGAATCTGTGTGAGTGAGTGAGTCGGTGTGAGTGAGTGAATTTCTGTGAGTCAGTGAGTTTTTGTGAGTGAGTGTGTGTGAGTGATGGATTTTGTGTGAGTGAGTGAGTCTGTGTGAGTGAGTGAATCTGTATGAGTGAGTGAGTCTGTGTGAGTGAGTGAGTCTGTGTGAGTAAATGAATCTGTATGAGTGAGTGTGTTTGTTTGAGAGAGTGAGTCTGTGTGAGTGAGTCTGTGTGACTGAGTGAGTCCGTGTGAGTGAGTGAGACTGTGTGAGTGAGTGAGTGACTCTGTGTGTGTGAGTGAATCTGTATGAGTGAGTGGGTTTGAGTGAGTGAGTCTGTATGAGTGAGTGAGTCTGTGTGAGTGAGTGAGTGTGTCTGTGTGAGTGAGTGAATCTGTATGAGTGATTGGGTTTGTGAGAGTGAGGGAGTCAGTGTGAGTGAGTGAATCTGTATGAGTGAGTGAGTTTGTGTGAGTGAGTGAGTCTGTGTGAGTGAGTGAATCTGTGTGAGTGAGTGAATCTGTGTGAGTAAGTGAGTGAGTCTGTGTGAGTGAGTGAATCTGTATGAGTGAGTGGGTTTGTGTGAGTAAGTGAGTCTGTATGAGTGAGTTAGTCTGTGTGAGTGAGTGAGTCCGTGTGAGTGAGTGAATATGTATGAGTGAGTGGGTCTGTGTGAGTGAGGGATTCTGTGTGAGTGGGTGAATCTGTATGAGTGAGTGAGTGTGTGTGAGTTAGTGAGTCTGTGTGAGTGAGTGAATCTATGACTGATTGAGTTTGTGTGAGTGAGTGAGTCTGTGTGAGTGAGTGAGTTTGTGTGAGTCAGTGAGTCTGTGTGAGTGAGTGAATCTGTGTGAGTGAGTGAGTCGGTGTGAGTGAGTGAATTTCTGTGAGTCAGTGAGTTTTTGTGAGTGAGTGTGTGTGAGTGATGGATTTTGTGTGAGTGAGTGAGTCTGTGTGAGTGAGTGAATCTGTATGAGTGAGTGAATGAGTCTGTGTGAGTGAGTGAGTTTGTGTGAGTGAGTGAATCTGTGTGAGTGAGTGAGTCTGTGTGAGTGAGTCTGTGTGAGTAAATGAATCTGTATGAGTGAGTGTGTTTGTTTGAGAGAGTGAGTCTGTGTGAGTGAGTCTGTGTGACTGAGTGAGTCCGTGTGAGTGAGTGAGAGAGACTGTGTGAGTGAGTGAGTGACTCTGTGTGTGTGAGTGAATCTGTATGAGTGAGTGGGTTTGAGTGAGTGAGTCTGTATGAGTGAGTGAGTCTGTGTGAGTGAGTGAGTGTGTCTGTGTGAGTAAGTGAATCTGTATGAGTGATTGGGTTTGTGAGAGTGAGGGAGTCAGTGTGAGTGAGTGAATCTGTATGAGTGAGTGAGTTTGTGTGAGTGAGTGAGTCTGTGTGAGTGAGTGAATCTGTGTGAGTGAGTGAATCTGTGTGAGTAAGTGAGTGAGTCTGTGTGAGTGAGTGAATCTGTATGAGTGAGTGGGTTTGTGTGAGTAAGTGAGTCTGTATGAGTGAGTTAGTCTGTGTGAGTGAGTGAGTCCGTGTGAGTGAGTGAATCTGTATGAGTGAGTGGGTCTGTGTGAGTGAGGGATTCTGTGTGAGTGGGTGAATCTGTATGAGTGAGTGAGTGTGTGTGAGTTAGTGAGTCTGTGTGAGTGAGTGAATCTATGACTGATTGAGTTTGTGTGAGTGAGTGAGTCTGTGTGAGTGAGTGAGTTTGTGTGAGTGAGTGAATCTGCATGAGTGAGTGAGTCTGTGTGAGTGAGTGAGTTTGTGTGATTGAGTGAATCTGTGTGAGTGAGTGAGTCCATGTCAAGTGAGTGAGTCCTTGTGAGTGAGTGAGTCTGTGTGAGTGAGTGAGTCCGTATGAGTGAGTGAGTCTGTGTGAGTGAGTCTGTGTGAGTGAGTGTGTCTGTGTGAGTGAGTGAATCTGTGTGAGTTCGTGAGTCTGTTTTAGTGAGAGAGTCTGTGTGAGTGAGTGAGTAAGTGCGAGTGAGTGAGATTGTGCGAGTAAGTGAAATTGTATGAGAGAGTGAGTTTGTGTGAGTGAGTGATTCTGTGTGAGTGAGTGAATCTGTATGAGTGAGTGAGTCTGTGTGAGTGAGTGAATCTGTATGAGTGAGTGGGTTGGTGTGAGTGAGTGAGTCTGTGTGAGTGAGTGAAACTGTATGAGTGAGTGAGTTTCTGTGAGTGAGTGAGTCTGTGTGAGGGGGTGAATCTGTATGAGTGAGTGCGTTTGTGAGTGAGTGAGTCTGTGTGAGTGAGTGAATCTGCATGTGAGTGAGTTTGTGTGAGTGAGGGAATCTGTATGAGTGATTAAGTCCGTGTGAGTGTGAGTCTGTGTGAGTGAGTAAATCTGTATGAGTGAGTGAGTCTGTGTGAGTGAGTAAATCCGTGTGAGTGAGTGAGTCTGGGTGACTGAGTGAGTTTGGGTGAATGAGTGAATCTGTATGAGTGAGTGAGTTTGTGTGAGTGAGTTTGTGTGTGTGAGTGAGTCTGTGTAGTGAGTCTGTGTGAGTGAGTGTGTTTCCATGACTGAGTGAGTCTCTGTGAGTGAGTGTGTCTGTATGAGTGAGTGAGTTTGTGTGACTGAGTGAGTCTGTGTGACTGAGAGAATCTGTATGTGTGAGTGAGTTTGTGTGAGTGAGTGAGTCTGTGGAAGTGAGTGAGTTTGTGTGAGTTAGTGAATGTGTATGTGTGAGTGAGTCTGTGCGAATGAGTGAATCTGTATGAGTGAGTGAGTTTGTGTGAGTGAATGAGACTGTGTGAGTGAGTGAATCTGTATGAGTGAGTGAGTTTGTGTGAGTGAGTGAATCTGTGTGAGTTAGTGACACTGTGTGAGTCAGTGAATCTCTGTGAGTGAGTGAGATTGTGTGAGTGAGTGAGTTTGTGTGAGTGAGTGAATTTGTATGAGTCAGTGAGTTTGTGTGAGTGAGTGAATCTGTATGAGTGAGTGAGTCTTTGTGAGTGAGTCTGAGTGAGTGATTGAATCTGTATGAGTGAGTGAGCTTGTGTGAGCGAGGGAGTCTGTGTGAGTGAATGAATCTATATGAGTGAGTGAGTTTGTGTGAGTGAGTGAGTCTGTGTGAGTGAGTGAACCTGTATGAGTGAGTGAGTTTGTGTGAGTGAATGAGTGTGTGAGTGAGTGAGTTTGTGTGAGTGAGTGCATCTGTATGAGTGAGTGAATCTGTGTGAGTGAGTGAATCTGTGTGAGTGATGGAGTTTGTGTGAGTGAGTGAATCTGTATGAGTGTGAGTTTGTGTGAGTGAGTGAGTCTGTGTGAGCGAGTGAGTCTGAGTGAGTTAGTTTGTGTGCGTGTGTGAGTCCGTGTGAGTGAGCGCGTCCGTGTGAGTCAGTGAGTCTGTGCGAGTGAATGAGTCTATGAGTGAGTGGGGCTGTGTGAGTGAGTGATTCTGTGTGCGTGAGTGAATCTGTATGAGTGAGTGAGTTTGTGTGAGTGAGTGAGTGTGTGAGTGAGTGAGTTTGTGTGAGTGAGTGAATCTGTATGAGTGAGTGAATCTGTGTGAGTGAGTGAGTCTGTGTGAGTGAGCGAATCTGTATGAGTGAGTCAGTTTGTGTGAGTGAGTGAGTGTGAGTGAGTGAGTTTGTGTGAGTGAGTGAATCTGTATGAGTGTGAGTTTGTGTGAGTGAGTGAGTCTGTGTGAGTGAGTGAGTCTGTGTGAGTGAGTGAATCTGTGTGAGTGAGTGAGTCTGTGTGAGTGAGATTGTGTGAGTGTGTGAAACGCTATGAGTGAGTGGGTTTGTGTGAGTGAGTTTGTGTGAGTGAGTGAGTTTGTCTGAGTGAGTCAGTTTGTGTGAGTGCGTGAATCTTCATGAGTGAGTGAGCCTGTGTGAGTGAGTGAGTGATTCCGTGTGAGTCAGTGAATCTGTATGAGTGAGTGAGTTTGTGTGAGTGAGTGAGTCTGTGTGAGTGAGTGAATCTGTGTGAGTGACTGAGTCTGTGTGAGTGCATGTATGAGTCTGTGTGAGTGAGTGAATCTGTATGAGAGAGCGAGTCTGAGTGAGTGAGTGAGTCTGTGTGAGTGAGTGCTTCTGTATGAGTGAGTGGGTTTGTGAGAGTGAGGGAGTCTGTGTGAGAGAGTGAGTTTGTGTGAGTGAGTGAATCTGTGTGAGTGAGTGTGTCTGTGTGAGTGAGTGAGTCTGTGTGAGTGAGTGAGTCTGTGTGAGTTAATGAATCTGTATGAGTGAGTGTGTTTGTTTGAGAGAGTGAGTCTGTGTGAGTGAGTGAGTCTGTGTGAGTGAGTGAGTTTGTGTGAGTGAGTGAATCTGTATGAGTGAGTCAGTCTGTGAGAGTGAGTGAGTCGGTGTGAGTGAGTGAATTTGTATGAGTGAGTGAGACTGTGTGAGTGAGTGAATCTGTGCGAGTGACTGAGTCCATGTGAGAGAGTGAGTCCGTGTGAGTGAGTGAGTCACTGTGAGTGAGTAAGTCTGTATGAGTGAGTGAGTCTGTGTGAGTGAGTGAGTCACTGTGAGTGAGTGAATCTGTATGAGTGAGTGAATCTGTGTGAGTGAGTGAGTCTGTGTGAGTGAGCGAATCTGTATGAGTGTGTCAGTTTGTGTGAGTGAGTGAGTGTGTGAGTGAGTGAGTTTGTGTGAGTGAGTGAATCTGTATGAGTGTGAGTTTGTGTGAGCGAGTGAGTCTGTGTGAGTGAGTGAGTCTGTGTGAGTGAGTGAATCTGTGTGAGTGAGTGAGTCTGTGTGAGTGAGTTTGTGTGAGTGTGTGAAACGCTATGAGTGAGTGGGTTTGTGAGTGTGTGTCTGTGTGAGTGAGTTTGTCTGAGTGAGTCAGTTTATGTGAGTGCGTGAATCTTCATGAGTGAGTGAGCCTGTGTGAGTGAGTGAGTGATTCCGTTTGAGTCAGTGAATCTGTATGAGTGAGTGAGTTTGTGTGAGTGAGTGAGTCTGTGTGAGTGAGTGAATCTGTGTGAGTGACTGAGTCTGTGTGAGTGAATGTATGAGTCTGTGTGAGTGAGTGAATCTGTATGAGTGAGCGAGTCTGAGTGAGTGAGTGAGTCTGTGTGAGTGAGTGATTTTGTGTGAGTGAGTGAGTCTGTGTGAGTGAGTGAATCTGTGTGAGTGAGTGAGTCGGTGTGAGTGAGTGAATTTCTGTGAGTCAGTGAGTTTTTGTGAGTGAGTGTGTGTGAGTGATGGATTTTGTGTGAGTGAGTGAGTCTGTGTGAGTGAGTGAATCTGTATGAGTGAGTGAATGAGTCTGTGTGAGTGAGTGAGTTTGTGTGAGTGAGTGAATCTGTGTGAGTGAGTGAGTCTGTGTGAGTGAGTGAGTCTGTGTGAGTAAATGAATCTGTATGAGTGAGTGTGTTTGTTTGAGAGAGTGAGTCTGTGTGAGTGAGTCTGTGTGACTGAGTGAGTCCGTGTGAGTGAGTGAGACTGTGTGAGTGAGTGAGTGACTCTGTGTGTGTGAGTGAATCTGTATGAGTGAGTGGGTTTGAGTGAGTGAGTCTGTATGAGTGAGTGAGTCTGTGTGAGTGAGTGAGTGTGTCTGTGTGAGTGAGTGAATCTGTATGAGTGATTGGGTTTGTGAGAGTGAGGGAGTCAGTGTGAGTGAGTGAATCTGTATGAGTGAGTGAGTTTGTGTGAGTGAGTGAGTCTGTGTGAGTGAGTGAATCTGTGTGAGTGAGTGAATCTGTGTGAGTAAGTGAGTGAGTCTGTGTGAGTGAGTGAATCTGTATGAGTGAGTGGGTTTGTGTGAGTAAGTGAGTCTGTATGAGTGAGTTAGTCTGTGTGAGTGAGTGAGTCCGTGTGAGTGAGTGAATCTGTATGAGTGAGTGGGTCTGTGTGAGTGAGGGATTCTGTGTGAGTGGGTGAATCTGTATGAGTGAGTGAGTGTGTGTGAGTTAGTGAGTCTGTGTGAGTGAGTGAATCTATGACTGATTGAGTTTGTGTGAGTGAGTGAGTCTGTGTGAGTGAGTGAGTTTGTGTGAGTGAGTGAATCTGCATGAGTGAGTGAGTCTGTGTGAGTGAGTGAGTTTGTGTGATTGAGTGAATCTGTGTGAGTGAGTGAGTCCATGTCAAGTGAGTGAGTCCGTGTGAGTGAGTGAGTCTGTGTGAGTGAGTGAGTCCGTATGAGTGAGTGAGTCTGTGTGAGTGAGTCTGTGTGAGTGAGTGTGTCTGTGTGAGTGAGTGAATCTGTGTGAGTTCGTGAGTCTGTTTTAGTGAGAGCGTCTGTGTGAGTGAGTGAGTAAGTGCGAGTGAGTGAGATTGTGCGAGTAAGTGAAATTGTATGAGAGAGTGAGTTTGTGTGAGTGAGTGATTCTGTGTGAGTGAGTGAATCTGTATGAGTGAGTGAGTCTGTGTGAGTGAGTGAATCTGTATGAGTGAGTGGGTTGGTGTGAGTGAGTGAGTCTGTGTGAGGGGGTGAATCTGTATGAGTGAGTGCGTTTGTGAGTGAGTGAGTCTGTGTGAGTGAGTGAATCTGCATGTGAGTGAGTTTGTGTGAGTGAGGGAATCTGTATGAGTGATTAAGTCCGTGTGAGTGTGAGTCTGTGTGAGTGAGTAAATCTGTATGAGTGAGTGAGTCTGTGTGAGTGAGTAAATCTGTGTGAGTGAGTGAGTCTGGGTGACTGAGTGAGTTTGGGTGAGTGAGTGAGTCTGTGTGAGTGAATAAGTCTGTGTGAGTGATTGAGTTTGTGTGTGTGAGTGAGTCTGTGTGAGTGAGTGAGTTAATGTGAGTAATTGAGTCTGTGTGAGTGAATGAGTCTGTGTGAGTGAGTCTGTGTGAGGGAGTGAGTTTGTGTGAGTGAGTGAGTCTGTGTGAGTGAGTGAGTCTGAGTGAGTAAGTTTGTGTGAGTGTGTGAGTCCGTGTGAGTGAGTGCGTCCGTGTGAGTGAGTGAGTCTGTGCGAGTGAGTGAGTCTGTCTGAGTGAGTGGGGCTGTGTGAGTGAGTGTTTCTGTGTGAGTGAGTGAATCTGTATGAGTGTGGGTTTGTGTGAGTGAGTGAGTAGGTGTGAGTGAGTGAAAGTTTATGAGTGAGTGAGTTTCTGTGAGTGAGTAAATCTGTGTGAGTGAGTGAGTCCGTATGAGTGAGTGAGTCTGTGTGAGTGAGTGAATCTGTATGAGTGAGTGGGGCTGTGTCAGTGAGTGAGTGATTCTGTGTGAGTGAGTGAATCTGTATGAGTGAGTGGGTTTGTGTGAGTGAGTGAGTCGGTGTGACTTAGGG
Source organism: Carcharodon carcharias (assembly GCF_017639515.1). Lineage (NCBI taxonomy): Eukaryota > Metazoa > Chordata > Chondrichthyes > Lamniformes > Lamnidae > Carcharodon > Carcharodon carcharias. The sequence continues at coordinate 54,359,062 of NC_054483.1, read as the reverse complement.
AAAGTGTATGAGTGAGTGAGTTTCTGTGAGTGAGTGTGTCTGTGTGAGGGGGTGAATCTGTATGAGTGAGTGAGTTTGTGTGATTGAGTGAATCTGTATAAGTGAGTTAGTCCGTGTGAGTGAGTGAATTTGTGTGATTGAGTAAATCTGTATGAATGAGTGAGTCTGTGTGAGTGAGTGAGTCTGTGTGAGTGAGTGAGTGTGTATGAGTGAGTGAGTCTGTGTGAGTGAGTGAGTCTGTGTGAGTTAATGAGTGTGTATGAGTGAGTGAGTCTGTGTGAGTGAGTGAGTGCGTATGAGTGAGTGAGTCTGTGTGAGTGAGTGTGTGTGAGTGAGTGAATGAGTGTGTGTGAGTGAATCTGTATGAGTGAGTGAGTATGTGTGAGTGAGTGAGTGAGTCTGCGTGAGTGAGTGAGTCTCTGAGTGAGTGAGTCTATGTGATTGAGTGTGTGTGAGTGAGTGTGTGTGTGAGTGAGTGAGTCTGTGTGAGTGAGTCTGAGTGCGTGAGTGTGTGTGAGTGAGTGTGTGTGTGAGTGAGTGTGTGTGTGTGAGTGTGAGTGAGTGTGTGTGAGTGAGTGTCTGTGAGTGAGTGAGTGTGTTTGAGTGAGTGAGTGAGTCTGTGTGAGTGAGGTAGTGAGTGTGTGTGAGTGAGTCTGTGTGAGTGAGTGAGTGTGTGTGTGAGTGAGTGAGTGTATGAGAGTGAGTAAGTCAGTGTGTGTGAGTCTGTGTGAGTGAGTGAATCTTTATGAGTGAGTGAGCCTGTGTGAGTGAGTGAGTCTGAGTGAGTGAGTGAATCAGTGTGAGTGAGTGAGTCCGTGTGAGTGAGTGAGTCTGTGTGAGTGAGTGAGTCTGAGTGAGTGAGTGAATCAGTGTGAGTGAGTGAGTCCGTGTGAGTGAGTGAGTCCGTGTGAGTGAGTGAATCTGTGTGAGTGATTGAGTCTGTGTGAGTGAGTCTGTGTGAGTGAGTGAGTATGTATGAGTGAGTGAGTCTGTGTGAGTGAGGGAGTCTGTGTGAGTGAGTGAGTTTGTGTGAGTGAGAGAATCTGTATGATTGAGTGAGTCTGTTTGAGTGTATGAGTCTGTGTGAGTGAATGAAAATGTAGGAGTGAGTGATCCTGTGTGAGTGATTGAGTCTGTGAGAGTGAGTGAATCTGTGAGTGAGTGAGTCTGTGTGAGTGATTGAGTCCGTGTGAGTGAGTGAGTCTGTGTGAGTGAGTGAGTCTGTATGAGTGAGTGAGTGAGTCTTTGTGAGTGACTGAATCTGTATGAGTGAGTGGGTTTGTGTCAGTGAGTGAGAATGTATGATTGAGTGAGTCTGTGTGAGTGCGTGAGTGAGTCTGTGTGAGTAAGTGAATCTGTGTGTGTGAGTGAGTCTGTGTGAGTTACTCTGTATGAGTCAGTGAGTTTGTGCGAGTGAGCGTGTCTGTGTGAGTGAGTGAATCTGTATGAGTGAGTGAATTTGTGTGAGTGAGTCTGATTGAGTGAGTGAGTTTGAGAGACTGAGTGAGTCTGTGTGAGTGAGTGAGTCGGTGTGAGTGAGTGAGTTTTTGTTAGTGAGTGAGGCTGTGTGAGTGAGTGAGTCTGTGTGAGTGAGTGAGTTTTTGTGAGTGAGTGAGTCTGTGTGAATGAGTTAGTCTGTGTGAGTGAGTGAGTCTGTGTGAGTGAGTAAGTGTGTGTGTGTGAGTGAGTCCGTGTGAGTGAGTGAGAGTGTGTGAGTGAGTTTGTGTCAGTGAGTGAGTCTGTGTGAGTGAGTGAGTTTGTGTGAGTGAGCGAGTCTGTGTGAGTGAGTGAGTCTGTGTGAGTGAGTGTGTCTGAGTGAGTGAGTGTGTGTGAGTGAGTGTGTCTATGAGTGAGTAATTTTGTGTGAGTGAGTGAGATTGTGTGAGTGAGAGAATCTGTATGAGTGAGTGAGCCTGTTTGAGTGAGTGAGTCTGTGTGAGTGAGTAAATCTGTGTGAGTGAGTGAGTCCGTGAGAGTGAGAGTCCGTGTGAGTGAGTGAGTGTGTGTGACTGAGTGAGTCTGTTTGAGCGAGTGAGTCTTTGTGAATGAGTGAAACTGTATGAGTGAGTGGGTTTGTGTGAGTAAGTGAGTCTGTGTGAGTGAGTGAGTGAGTGAGTCTGTGTGAGGGAGTGAATCTGTATGAGTGAGTGACTTTGTGTGAGTGAGTGAGTCTGTGTGAGTGAGTGAGTCTGTATGAGTGAGTAAGTTCATGTGAGTGTCTGAGTCTGTGTGAGTGAGTGAGTCTGTGTGAGTGAGTGAATCTGTGTGAGGGAGTGAGTTTGTGTGAGTGAGTGAGACTGAGTGAGTGAGTGAATCTGGATGAGTGAGTCAGTTTGTGAGTGGGTGAGTCTGAGTGAGTGAGTGAGTCTATGTGAGTGAATGAGTTTGTGTAAGTCAGTGAGTCTGTGAGTGAGTGAGTGAATCTGTATGAGTGAGTGAGTTTGTGTGAGTGAGTGAGTCTGTGTGAGTGAGTGAGTGAGCCTGTGTGTGTGTTAGAGAATCTGTATGAGTGAGTGAGTTTGTGTGAGTGATTGAGTCTGTGTGAGTGAGTGAATCTGTATGAGTGAGAGAGTTTGTGAGAGTGAGTGAGTCTGTGTGAGTGAGTGAGTCTATGTGAGTGAGTGAATCTGTATGAGTGTGTGAGTTTGCGTGAGTGAGTGAGTGAGTCTGTGTGAGTGAGTGAGTGGGGCTGTGTGAGTGAGTGAGTTTGTGTGAGTGAGTCTGTGGGAGTGAGTGAATCTCTATGAGTGAGTGAGTGAGTGAGTCTGCGTGGGTGAGAATCTGTATCAGTGAGTGAGTGAGTATGTGTAAGTGAGTCTGTATGTGTGAGTGAAACTGTATGAGCGATTGAGTCTGTGTGTGAGTGAGTCTGTGTGAGTGACTCTGTATGAGTGAGTGAGTTTGTGTGAGTGAGCGAGTCTGTGTGAATAAGCGAGTCTGTGTGAGTGAGTGAATCTGTGTGAGTGAGTGAGTCTGTGTGAGTCAGTGAGTCTGTGTAATTGAGTGAATTTGTATGAGTGAGTGAGTTTGTGTGAGTGAGTGAGTCTGTGTGAGTGAGTCAGTGTGAGTGAGTGAGTTTGTGTGAGTGAGTGTGTCTGTGTGAGTAAGTGAGTCTGTGTCAGTGAGTTAGTGAGTCTGTGTGAGTGAGTGAGTCTGCGTGAGTGAGTGAATCTGTATGAGTGAGTGAGTTTGTGTGAGTGACTGAGTCTGTGTGAATGAGTGAGTCTGACTGAGTGAATGAGTGAATCTGTGTGAGTGATTGAGTCTCTGTAAGTGAGTGAGTCTGTGTGAGTGAGTGAGTATGTATGAGTGAGTGAGTCTGTGTGAGTGAATGAGTCTGTGTGAGTGAGTGAGTTTGTGTGAGTGAGAGAATCTGTTTGAGTGAGTGAGTCTGTGTGAGTGAGTGAATCTGTGAGTGAGTGAGTCTGTGAGAGTGACTGAGTCCGTGTGAGTGAGTGAGTCTGTACGAGTGAGTGAGTCTGTATGAGTGAGTGAGTCTGTGTGAGTGAGTGAAAATGTAGGAGTGAGTGATCCTGTGTGAGTGAGTGAGTCTGTGAGAGTGAGTGAATCTGTGATTGAGTGAGTCTGTGAGAGTGATTGAGTCCGTGTGAGTGAGTGAGTCTGTGTGAGTGAGTGAGTCTGTATGAGTGAGTGAGTCTGTGTGAGTGAGTGAGTGAGTCTTTGTGAGTGACTGAATCTGTATGAGTGAGTGGGTTTGTGTTAGTGAGTGAGTCTGCATGATTGAGTGAGTCTGTGTGAGTGCGTGAGTTAGTCTATGTGAGTGAGTGAGTCTGCGTGAGTAAGTGTGTGTGAGTGAGTGTGTGTGTGAGTGAGTGTGTGTGAGTGAGTCAGTGTGTGAGAGTGAGTGAGTGAGTCTGTGTGAGTGGGCGTTGTGTGTGAGTAAGTCAGTCTGTGTGAGTGAGTGAATTAGTGTGAGTGAGTGTGTCTGTGTGAGTGAGTGAGTGTGTGTGAGTGAGTGACTCTGAGTGAGTCAGTGAGTCTGTGTGAGTGAGTGAGTGTGTATGAGTGAGTGAGTCTGTGTGAGTGAGTCTGTGTGTGTTAGTGAGTGTGTATGACGGAGTGAGTCGGTGTGAGAGAGTGTGTGTGTAGTGAGTGAGTCTGTGGGAGTGACTGAGTCTGTGTAAGTGAGTGAGTGTGTGTGAGTGAGTGAATCTGTATGAGTGAGTGGGTTAGGGTGAGTGTGTGAGTCTGTGTGTGAGTGAGTGTGTATAAGTGAGTGAGTGTGTGTGAGTGAGTGTGTGTGAGTGAGTGAGTGAGACTGTGTGGGTGAGTGTGTGTGAGTGAGTGAGTTTTATGTGAGTGAATGAATGTGTGTGAGTGAATCCGTATGAGTGAGTGAGTGTGTGTGAGTGAGTGAGTGAGTCTGTGAGTGAGTGAGTCATTGTGAATGAGTGAGTCTGTGTAAGTGAGAGTGTGTTTGTGAGTGTGTGTGAGTGAGTGAGTGAGTGTGTGTGAGTGAGTGAGTCTGTGTGAGTGAGTGAGTCTGAGTGAGTGAGTGTGTGTGAGTGAGTGTGAGTGGGAGTGAGTGAGAGCTTGTGAGTGAGTGTGTGTGAGTGAGTGAGTGTTTCTGAGTGAGTGAGTGAGTCTGTGTGAGTGAGCGTTGTGTGTGAGTGAGTGAGTCTGTGTGAGTGAGTGAGTTTGTGTGAGTGAGTGAGTGTTTATGAGTGAGTGAGTCTGTGTGAGTGAGTGAGTATGTGCGAGTGAGTGAGTCTCTATGAGTGAGTGAATTTGTGTGAGTGAGTGAATCTTTGTGAGTGAGTGAGTCTGTGTGAGTGAGTGAGTCTCTATGATTGAGTGAGTATGTGTGAGTGAGTGAGACAGTGTGAGTGAGTGAGTTTGTGTGAGTGAGTGTGTCTGTGTGAATGAGTGAGTGCGTTTGAGTGAGTGAGTTTGTGTGAGTGAGTGACTCCGTGTGTGTGAGTCTGTATGAGTGAGTGAATCTGTATGAGAGAGTGAGTCTGTGTGAGTGAGTGTGTGTGAGTGAGTGACTCTGTGTGAGTGAGTGCATCTGTGTGAGTGAGTGAGTGTGTGTGAGTGAGTGAATGAGTGTGTGTGAGTGAATCTGATGAGTGAGTGAGTGTGTGTGAGTGAGTGAGTGAATCTGTGTGAGTGAGTGAGTCTTTGTGAGTGAGTGAGTCTGTGTGAGTGAGTGTGTGTGTGAGTGTGTGTGAGTGAGTGGGTGTGTGTGAGTGAGTGAGTCTGTGTGAATGAGAGTGTGTGAGTGAGTGAGTGTTGTTGTGTGACTGAATGAGTGTGTGTGAGTGAATCTGTATGAGTGAGTGAGTGTGTGTGAGTGAGTGAGTGAATCTGTGTGAGTGAGTAAGTCTATGTGAGTGAGTGAGTCTGTGTGAGTGAGTGTATGTGTGAGTGTGTTTGAGTGAGTGTGTGTGTCTGTGTGAGTGAGTGAGTGTGTATGAGTGAGTGAGTTTGTGTGAGTGAGTGACTCTGTGTGAGTGAGTGAGTCTGTATGAGTGAGTGAATCTGTATGAGTGAGTGGTTTTGGGTGAGTGAGTGA